>NW_026915724.1:13590000-15990000 GCF_034315485.1 Pezoporus occidentalis
AAAATCTGGCTTGGAAGTTGAGATAAGGTGGGAGACATCTATGGACTCAGTCTCACAACCACATCCCCTTGCTGATAGTCCAGCTGAAGCCCATAGGTTTAAATGATGGTAAGTATAGGGCATGCACTCAGGCTCAGAAGTGGTTGCAAGTTTATCTTCAGCTAAAATTAACATTTCTGGGATGAAAGTGTTCTTAAGGGCATTAGAAATATTATGTCTAATCTTATGTATTCAAATAGATTAAGGGAAAGGAGTTACTGTGTTCTACATCTGTTGATCAAATCTTGATCGGTGTAATAACATACCCTACAAAAGAATAAGCTGAAAAAAGCATATATGCACCAAAGCCTGCAGGTTTGAGAATAAGGCTTTTAACCCATCTACAGTTACATGCTGAGTGAAATGGGAGAGGTTTTCTAGCAATGCAGCAGCATAGCTATAAATATTATGCTATTTTAAACAATGCACAATTTGCTGGGGGAACAAAGTGTGGGTTTGTTATTGCCTCATTCTCAGGTATGAAAGCTGAACTTGAGAGGAGATAGTATTTAGGAGGAAAATACCATGCTACTTCTTCTGTACCTGTATTTTGAAATTCCCTGTGAATTGTTCTCATACTTTCTTTTTGAATTAAACTTTCCATTTATTTCTACTGCAGAGCACAAAATAGATCATCATGTACGGGACAGGAAGATTTTCTATGGGACACAGGGCAAACTATTACATATATCAACATGAATAATGAATCCATTTATCAAAAAGAATAAATAATAATCATAAATGACTGGCTGATTCAATAGACACTGAAGTTAAGTCCTTTTGCTGTCAATAATCAGTGGATTATGACTGTGATCCTGCACATTTCCATTCCCAAATGCATGCTTCTACCTTGAATGAAATCTTACTAATAATCCATTATATAAATGTTTTAACAATATTAACAATTCGTTTCATGTATGTACATGTATGTGTGCTGTAGCTCCTAATGAATTATATTGAAACTTCATCCATCAATGACATTTTTTTCTTTCCCATTTAATATCATACGTTTTATTCTCATTTTTGAAAAAGTAATCAGAATTTTATAGCATAAAACTATTCTTTGTGCTCACACATCTATGTATGTGCCTCTACTATCTTTCAGCTCAATGCTTTTGTAAAGGTTCTCTGTATTTTGTGATACATTGTAACGATATTCAGGAAAAAAGGGTCCTAACTTCTGAAAATACCTGGTAACTGCAGTTCCTCAGGGATGAAATACGTGCATAAAAATACTTACTTTGGTGAAATATGGAAAGAAGGACCTAAAATGGTTTGGGTTTTATTCAGTGCATACCCTTTCATTGGAATTTTTGCCATACGCTTAAAGCTCTTACAGAATGTATTAGTTAACAGCTAACAGATCTGGGGAGTCTAGCACTGGGGATGGGTGAAAATCAGGAATGCAACACCAGGAGGCTGACTATTTTATCTCACCACACTAGCTTTCCCTAGCACACTCAGCCTTCAGCATTTCTGCGACAACATGACATCATATTCGTGAATGCATTCATGTTCCCTCATTTGAAAGGAGACAAGGACATGGTGTGTACAGCCACTAGGCATTGCACCAGAGCACTGCTCTGACCTGAACATTTTTGCAGTCATTCTTACATCCTACATAACCACCTGAGGAAATGCAGCAGCACAGCTCACAATTAGGGCACCACTGTGCTTTATACACCAAGCAGCTGGGCACTACCTCAGTAATGAATAGAATGCTAAAAAACTGCAATGTAAGAAAGCCTGGAAAGAGCAGCAATCATCACCAGGAGTGAAAGAGCCACAGGGTAAAGCAGTGTGAGTGGAAACTGGGTGCAGTGATTTGTGTAGGCAGAGTCCCTTCTAGTGTTTTAGGAGCTTACCATGACCCATCAGAGGAATTAGAGCTCCATCATCCAGTTTCCTCACTGTTCTGGCTACGAATATGACTAATACAAGCTACCATATTCAAGATAGCGGACTGACAGTAAAGACTGGAGAAACAAGCAAGAGCTTTGAAACTGCAGGGCATTTCTTCCTTTGATACATCAGTTTATCAACACAGAATTAATGGTTACCATTTTGAGCTAAGGTTTCCATTCTGTATTATGTAAACGCCAAATGAAAATGGACACAGCTTGCTCCCAAGAACAGATTTTCAAATATGGAAGGTGAATTTTCCATGGATTTCTGAGAAGATCCTGGCAGAATTTTCAATGTTGCAATTGTTTGGTTGAAGTTACCAAGACCACAGGTATTCTCAGATGATGATTATGAATTTAGAGTAATCTGGATCAGGGCTCTCAGTGAACTTCAGGAAATACAGTAAGCTCACTTTGGTGCATTAAAGTGACCATTATTTAGGAAAGAACATCATTATCATGAGATGAAAGAATTAGTTATATGGCAGTTTGACTCCCTGTTACACTCCTTTGGATCTAAACTACATTAAATAGGGGGTTTTGACAGGGAAGAGAAGAAAGTAAGAAAAAAAATCTGTGCGATTTATAGGTAAAAAGAACAGGTTCACCCATTTCCTGGTTATGGTCATTAACAGTGGTATAATTGTGCATAATCATCGGTCGCAGTCCTAGTCTACATTGCTGGAGGCTAACTAAACTTTGCATCTGCATAGAAATTAAGATGCAAATATGAGTTGTGTTCATTGGTATGACTAGTGTAAAGTAAAGAGTATTTCTATTGTATATTTAAGGGTGAGAAACCTATTATGTGAACAGCATGCTATCAGCGAATACTTCACAGTTATTAAGTAACTGCAAAAGAACCTGGTCAGGTCAATGATGGGTAAGGAAAAAGGCATATATGAAGAGCACAGAAGTGTTGGGATACTGACAGGCACCTGTGGTCCCCATCTGTGAAACTGCAATTGTTCGCTATCACGATTCCTGTGTTTTAAAACAAAACAAAAATTGTTGTGTTGGGGAAGAAAGTGGGGCTGGAATGCCAAGGAGTAATTTTTAGGATGAAGAGTACAGAAAAGCTGGAGCAAAATGGATGGCTTAATTTCTCATCATTATTCTACTGAAGAATTAAATTTGCAAGGTCATGTTGCAGTTGATTCAGACGGAGGCATATCAGTGAAGGTAACTGGATTCAGATGAGTTCCCATCCAAGAGACATTTAAAGAAGCTACTGTTCTCTAAATATATGTACAAAACAGCCTTGTCTAGACTTATGTTGCATATTAAATCAAAGCTCGGTTTCCTGTAGTTAAAGGACCTTATTTTAGCCTCTTAACAAAAAATTGACCCGAGTTCTGAGATCCACCTTGCCAGATTTATTTTAATAGATAACACTATGCTACTTTTGCTTCCATGTACTTGATTTCTTTGTTTCTTTTTAAAATTCTCTAAGAATACCTGTAACAGCAGAAGTTCACTTTACATAATTCTTACGTCTCACTAACACATAGTCATGGTAGAACAGACATGAAAAATACTTGTTACCTATAACCAAACCTATGCATTTAGTGAACATATTAGATGAGTATTTTCTCTAATTACTTTACTTAATATATAGCTGCATTTCAGATGTGTTCACAATTGAATGTGGAAAGGTAAATTCAGAAAATGAAAGAAAGGAAAGAATGGGAGTGAAATTACTGTAGAAAAAAACCTTATAGGATAAGTTTTTGAAAAATCTATAGTGTAAATTATTTCAGGTGCTAATAAATTTTCCCTATTAACATTCACCTTTCAATTTTCTTAGTTTTGTTGACTCCTTCACAGAGAAATATATGATTTTACATCTTTTGAACTACTTGAGAAATGGCTGTCAGCTGGTTTTGGATTGGATTGGATTTGTTATAAACAGCTGACAGTTGGCTTCGGAAACTAACTGTGATACGTACAAATGATATCTCAGGTTTTTCTTTTAACCAAAGCCTAATTTACAGAATCTTAAATTACTCAGTTCTTCCAGTTCTTCCCTTTCATTTATTTATTTTTTCCTTTTTTCCCAAAATCTATCCAGAACTGCTGCTAGAAGAGCAGCCTGGACACTAGCAATATGTAGAGAACAACCAGGTTTTTGTTTTCTTTCACAGGGAGAAGTGCTTCAAAACCACATAACATTGAAATAAGTAGGAGAGGAAGTATCTGTCAACTTTATTCCTCTGTAACATTTCTTATTATGCCCTCATATGGCTAAAATAATGTACGGATTTGGGATAGTTTGTGGAAAAGAATATACAAATAAACATGGCAGGAAAAAGTGTGGTTACTTCTGCAACAGGGCAGAAGAGATCCCACCTTTTCTTACCTCACACAACTGCACGTGTGAGGTGAGAAAATGTACCTGTGTACATTTTCTGTGTACCTGTGTACAGGAATGTACCTGTGTACATTCAGCAACCTGAGTGTACATAAATGCCAGCATTGATTATTTAAGAGATGTCAGGAAAAGACCTGCAGTCTTGGGCACAAACTCTTTCCCACCCTAGAAGGTTCAAAAGTTACTTACATTTTTATTTAGAACAGGTACACTTCTGCTCCAACAGCCACATAACCCCCTTCCCCCAAACCAGTGTCACTACATCAGTGTGCAGAAATAGTTTGATGCTTCTGGAAAGTTGTGTTTGATCAGGACAATTTGGAATATTTAAAGGAAACACATTGGGCAATGCGTCCAGCTTTCAAATTACATGCTGGTTTGTGAAGCCATCATACGAGAGTTCCTCTCCCTGTCACTTAAACCCACTCCTTAAATCCCATGTGCCTTAATTCTGAGGATCCTTCATGGCTCAGCTCACCCATGTGTGCGCTGTATTTCATCTACTGCATCTCTACATGCTAATCTCTTTAGGACAGGGCCTAAGTCCTTCGCCATATGTCTCCTTTTGTATGTTGTAACACATGTGATGGACATCCTGTGAATTAAAAAATGTAAGAAGCATACCAGACAAAATTAAGACACTGTGAAAGCTGTAAACCATTGGAGCAGCTTACTAGAGGCCAGGTCAGTACCCAAATGCAATTTTAATACAGCAGCTTACACTCCATCCTGGTACTGTTTTTATCAACTGAATCCTTCTATTCTAAAAATACCACTTTTAGAAAATAAAGAGAAAACAGGTGGGAAAGCAGAATTCTCTTTCGGTACCTAAGTTGAATTCCAAGCATTGGAAAAATATTTATGACTCTAAAATGGGGGCAAAAAGTCTTGTCTGTGAGAAAAGGCTGAACCTAAAGAGGTTTGGGGCTTTCCTTTGTCAAGGTCAGACAAACGTTCAGCAAATAGCTTTGAAAAATAAGCCAGAATGATTCCACTTCTTCAGACACCACAGGCATTGTGAAATTTAGCTTGGAAATGATGAGGGGTCAATTTTATGAGGTTACTTGGTGTAGTAATTTTAATCTTAAAAATGTTATACCCATTTGGTCTTGTATATACGGCAATCTGGTTTCTTATTTCTTTTAAAGAAAAATGAAAACACTGAAGTGGGGTTATAACAGCTTCTTTATTTTTTTTCTGTATTCTAAATTATGCTTATTCACCCATACATTCCCTCTCCGAGTATTCATTTAGAAGGAAGGTTTTGCAATAGTCACATTTAATTTATCAGGGTGCAATAATTTGTGTTTCCCAATCATCTTGCAGACTTTGGTTCATTATACTATTGTTTCACATGAGTAAGTTAGCAAAGTTTGGATTGATTGACTCTAATTAACTAAAACTGGTTCCAGGCTGTGCATCCATTGTCATGGTAGCTAGCCACAAAGCCCCAAACTGTTCAGTAATGGCAATATAACATACTATTGATATGAAAACTCCAGCAAATGTTTAATGTTGGGCTTGTCAGCAAATGAAAATAGCAATAGTGGAGGAGGGAGAAAAGGGACATTAGGACAAGCATGTCTCAGAAGGTTTGGGGGGAACACAGCCTTCCAGATCTGCTGGTGCTCTGATTTTTCTACTTCTTGTCATCTTGGCCTCCAACATGGAAAGAAATTTAAGCCAAGTTTGCACACTGCTCTGTAAAATAAAATGCACTCTTTTTGTTTAAGTCCTCAAAAGGACCCAAAACTCTAGGCTAAGCTAAGACTCGAATAATGTATGTGGACTTCTCCCTCTGTTTATTTTTAAAGGCAAAGTATTTTTGCTTGGTTTTGTTAGCCTACTTACATGAAGTCTGAATCTCTGGTCTATTACCATCAAAGAGAATCTAACCACTATAAAGTGCATTCCCTTACACGTGACACTGGAGAACCAGCTGCATTGAAAGCTTATGAAGACATGTGAATATTCACCTCTTCTTTCGGGTCTTTCTGAAATTAAGCAGAAGCAACAAGGACCTCAAAGGCTGTGTTGTCTCTGCCAGCAGCAGTGGGCAGCACCTTCCTTGGCACACCCAGGACATGCAAATCTGAAAGTGTAAAAGCTTTCCACCATCTTTGCCACAGGCTGTCTGCTCTCCAGACATGCACCACCTGAAATATCAACCTTTGTAATCATTACAAGGAAAATTATAGATAGCAAAACACTCACTGAAGAGCCAATGCAAGCACAAACGACAGGACTGGTTTCCTTTGCTTGACCTACCTGCATGACTGCCTTGCTGCAGCCCCCAGTGTCTTGCTCAAGAGCTATTTCTATGGCAAGACCCGTGGCAGTCAGTGTTTGTTACTCCCAAGGAGTAATTCCTTAGTGTGATGTTTAGTCCTTACTGCGCAACACGGTGCTGTCTCCCTTATTTTTAAAGCATATGACTCAAATCATGATTCAAGTACAGATATGCCATTTATTTCTATTTTTTTCTATACCCTGTGTTGCAGGAGATGTCATAACTCTGCTCTTCACCACGGGAAGTGCAGTCTCCCTTTTACAGATACTGCTTGTCCCAGCCTCACACTATTTACAGCATCTGCATCCCGCACCTGAGCAGAGCCACTTTCACCCTACAGTACCTAATGCCTTCAGGGCTGTGCAGGAGGGTTGACCCATCAGCTGTTGGGTGCCAACCCCTTGGCAGAATGCAGCAGCCCAGAGCCCTGGCTCTAGCTGCTTGGGGGCTGAACCTGGCTGCCTTTCATCCCCAGTATTTTATCAGGCAAATATCTCCTGTATTCTCATTTGCCAAAACAAGGACTTGATTTTTATGGCATGACCGATCTCAACCTTTAACACAAAAAGACACAACTCCTCACAGGCTGCTTCCACAAAGCTCTTTGTAGTTTCATTTCTTCTGCAGCCTGGATGGAGGGATTGAGAGCAAGGCTTGCAGATAGGAGCCACAGGGAACCCTTTGGTCCCATCAGGCACATGCACGCAGCTCTCATCGACTTTGGTACAATTTACATTCCTGGGAGTGATTGAATTGGGTCCTGGAGCCTGGTGCTGGCCCCGCTCTGACTCACTGTACACCTCCAGGCAAGCCATTTAACACCAGGCTGTGATACCTCTCATTGAACTACACATTACACCAAAAAGGGTCTCACGGAAGTCAATGGAGCTACTTGTGGAGCACTTGTACTTAGTAAGTGTGTCACAATCTGGCCTTTGCTTAAGTTTCCCGTTTTAGTGGAAATTACAGACTCATTTCCAAGGTTGTGGGGCTTAATTAGTTTATGTTTGCAAAACACATCTTACTGCTGGTGAAAGGGAATAACCATTATTATGATGATGATGCGTTCAGTGCATGGCAAGGTCTTGAGTCTGTCTAGGTTTTGCTTCATTTATCCTGTATAAAATAAAATTAAACAAAGGTGCTTCCTTTGCAATCAAAAATCCTATTTCTAGGAATGGAGCACTCTTTCTTCTGTCAGAAGCGTTGAGGAAGAAAAGAAAAAGCCAAACAAACTTAGTGGGCAAAGTTCCCCAGAGGCTGAACCCAAGGCACAAACCCAGCTGCCAGTGCAGGCCAATGGGACTGACCAGCCATAGCAGAGCTGTGATGTGACCATAGTTTAGATCAACTTGTTGGGTGATGCTCTCCCAAACACAAATGCCATTCCCTTTCCCAGAGTCAGGATATATTCTTTTTTTTAACCCTAAGATGTATCATACCTTTAAAACTTGGCATTAGCAAACAGTTTGTTTTTTCATCAGCTGCAATCGGGGTTTTTTAATTCTGTTTTTTTGTTGGGGTTTTTTGTTTTTTTAATCCAAGTATGGTTCTCATGGTGTAGTAAATGACATTAGGCTTTTGTAAATTCTTGCAGAATATAACAGATCATTGATTTTATAACACAGTCACTGCTTTTGCATTCTGATGAGATTATTAGTAGCAGCCTAGAATACAACATCCCTGCATACTGTTAGTTAAAAAAAATAAAAGTTTACTAAATGGTCTCTTGTCAACTGTATCTGAAAATCATTATAGTTTCTCTGGTTTCCTTTACATGGGGGGCTTCTTCTGTGAGCTGGTGGGTTACATCAGTATGAAGTTATAGAATTATTGCAGAGATGCTGTTTATTCCTCTATAGCTCTGTTTGTTTTTCTACAGAAAATCAGTATTTTAAGTATTCATAAACTGATTGCAAAAATTGTTCACATGCCCAAGACATGCAATATGGTATCTGAGCTCAGTAAATATAGTTTTCCTTTCACGTTTTAACTGCAATTATATTAGACATTTTTATCTTGTGTCGAAGTATATACAAATCAAGCCATTTTCTGATCTTTTCACACATCCTGTCTTGCAGCCCTAAAGCAGTTTAATTTGCCAGTGAAGACACAAACCATCTGATCTTTTCAGGCCAAACTCCCTCTCTTCCACCCTGCATTGCAGTTCCCCACTATACACCCAGTGTGTACCACCCACCAACTGCAAGCCAGTGACCCACATGTGGCATCAACCAAGGGCCACTCTTCAGACCCTGCTCATCAGGCAGAGGGGAAGGGGCAATTTAAGCTTGAATGTGTTTTTTAAAGACTAAAAATGCTGAAATTAAAAGCTGGCTACTGATATGCAGCATTTTCTCTGCCTCCATGCTGTTATTAACATACATCTGTATCAACACCAATGACAGTCCACCCTACAAATTGGTACAATACCAAATAAAGAGCCTGCACTGTGCACTGTAATGGCTCTACAGGAGCCATTACATCTGATATAGTCAATATTATACATTTTTTAAAAATGTATGAATGCATATTTAACTGAGAGATCTGATCTGCTCCACCAGTTCTGGTCTATCAGAAACATAATATGCATTTTAAAAATCTGCTTGCATACAGTTCACATTTTTACCTGAGAAGCCGCACACAGGGTCACAAATAAACATTTTCTTTTCTATGCATTTGCTTCAAAAGAAAACAAAAATAAGGGGGAAAGATGATGAAGTCCTGGCTTCGTTACCTCACCATGTCACCACCAGCATTCCCATCCCCTCTGCACCTTCCTCCAGCAGCTTTTATTCCATGTCCCGGGCACTGTATATGTGTAGGTCTGCATTTGGTACAGCTGTGAGGAGTGAGCATCTCAGCAGAAAGAGCATCACCAGGTCTCTAGCTCATGGCCATGTCACCAGCAGTGTGTGACACCTATGCACATGTACACAGAAAACAGAGGACCCTGAGATGCCACCAGCACTCCCAGGTTACTTCTGCCTGCACAGGGAGAGTGTGAAAGAGAGGGGAACTCAGCTGTAAAATACTGGCAGATATACTTCTCTCTTCAATGAGATCACACCCTGTGGTTTTGCAGACAGAGCAAATGCTGTTGTGGGTCCATAATTATGGGGCATATTGGGGTGGGAGCAGCTGATCTGGAGAGCTGATTTTGAGATGCTATGAATGGCATCAGCCCAGGCTGGGTCTGAACTTGAGTACAGGGCCGCTACATTGCTGGTGGGAGGCGTTGAACAGTCCCAGGCAATCCCAGCTCTTCTGAACATGCTGTTGTTCCCCTCTGGGGCTGCTGGGCTGCTTGACTTACTCTGACTGTTGTGAGCAGAGGACATATGAGTTCGGCCATCCACATCATGAGAGACAGGGCAGGAAGAAGGAGTACAGTGAAAAGGCACCTACACATTTACTTTCGGAAAAGCAACCGTTGCTTTTATTGCTACTATGAAAATGGTTACATGTTAAAAATTCATGCCAGCACTTTCCCACCCATATCTGCGCACACAAGTGTCCCTGTACTCTCACAGCCTAATGCAGAACATGGCTAAACTCCGCAGCTTCCTGCGGATTTACAGCCACTCTGTGTGCTCAGGAGGCATTCCTCCTCCTCATCCATTACAGCCCTCTTAGGCTTTCTCCTTTATACCTCTATGGAGCTTTTACATTCTCACACGTGCACAAAAGAACTAAATAGTTCAGTCAGTAGAAAAGCATACATTATTAATTATTCCTATGAATCCATGGGTGTTCACAGTAGTTTTAAATGTAGCTTGCCCACATAAATATAACTGCAATGTCACCAACGTTGCCAGCTCTGTAGCAAATCTTACTCGTAGATTTTCCCTGAAAGCACTTGTTCCTGGGCTCAGCTGATGATGTGAGAAGCTTGGGTTTCTAAACAGAAGCTGGTTTCTGTCACATGTGGTTTGAAAACACAGAGCTGAAATGCTCCAGCATCACAATATCAAGAGTCAGATCAGTTTCTATATTTGTGGTTCTTTTATCAGGAAGGGTACAAGTGCACACTTTAAGGGGTGTGTGGAGGCAACATGTATACTGTATGCAAAGTAGGCTGGTATAAGGCATGCCACATCAGCTCTTCAAACAAGTACAAAGGCATATTTCAGAACAGCCTGGCTAGTGATGGCAGCTGTAACTGTTTCAGGGACAGGGGTAAACGTGGATTTCAGGGAAGCAGACAGTGTCAGTAGGGGATCTGGGGGGAGTTTTGAGTGGAGGTGCAGTCTCTTGTATCCTGCGCTTCCTTTGCTGTCTGGGTGAGAGGATCTGGGCGTGAGTGCACATGTTATTGGGGTATGTCTTACATTAATGCTATGATGAAAAACACTACTAATGCAAGAGCTGAGTGTTTGCTCAGTGAAAAGACAAAAGATGACTGTTCTTCACTGACAGAGCTTCAACCCAGAGATGGCCACCAGCTTAAATGTGTGAACAGCTCTGGACAGCACAGAGAAGAATGTTTTACAAACAGTCCCTGATCTTACAGTTATCTCCTGTTCTCTTACCAGAATAGGAATGCAGTGTGCAAATATTATTAAAGAAATGTATGAAATAATGAGGAATCATTTCTGTCAAATGGATATAAGATGCTAATTGGTGATGTGCTGAATCCCAGAGATGCTTGACATTCAAAAAGTGAGTGAAGTACGGCAGAGCATTTGTATAGGCCATCTGGAGATGTACACCATACTCTGCACTTGATGAGAAAGTGGCATTAAACTGAAATTTCTGATTCCAAGACCTAAATATGCACCACTCCAGGGTTCAAATTTCATAGATTGCTAGGAAGATCACAGATAAACAGCAATCTGGCACATCTCTGACTAGAGGGAGGGAAATGCTCTGTGGTCCATTCCTTACACAATTATTAATGATTTGAAGAACTTCCATAAACTTAAGAAACAAAAGCTTTGGAGCTAACATTCCCATTTATGCACAGTTCTGGCTCTTGGGGTAATTAGACTGTGAAATCTCTGTTCAAACAGGGATACCCAAAATACTGTATCATCTATGATACTGTTACAGAGGGAAAAGCCTGCAAAGTGCAACAAGAAACATCATACAAACTTGCATGGTGATGCCCTCAGTTCTTTTATGACATCAGGATTTCTCTGGTAAAAGAACAAAAACTTTGTAAAAGCAGGTAGTAGCAGTAGCTGTTCAATATCCCATTTTTCTAGTTTCTACAAATCTGTAACTTATGTCACTAAACAATTTTTGTTCTCCCTAAAAGTTGCTCTTACAAAACACACAGCATATTAAACGTTACGATGATCTAGGTGGTAGTGCCGAAGATATTACATTGCAAATATATACATTTCTACTTTCATCATACATTGCAATCAATTCCTTACAGGGCTGTCAGCCCTACAGTTCTGAATCTGCTATGTTAGATACTGTAAAAACACAGTGCTACAAGTGAATCACAGCCTGCAAGCTAAGAGAGGAGCAGCGCATGGTTGGAGGGTGCATAGTGGGTGACTTTCAGATAGAGATAAAGCAGATCTCTCAACATAGCAGCTGCATAATTGGTGCCAATTTTTACAGGTACCTGATGGAAAAAACAAAACAAACGTAAAGAAAACAAAGAAGTGAATCTGCTGATGATTGTATAGTGCTCCTCCCAAGATTAAAGAACACCAACAGAGAAAGTGAGAAAATGCTTTCTTTAACATAGATGTTTGGCACGTAGGAGCTTCTCAGGTGGGCCAGGGAGCAGCCAACACCTCACCATGGCCAAGGGTGTGTTGGACACCATATATTGTTTTGGAAGGCAGAAATTTTGAGAAATTACATGGATAGAGGTTTAGATACGGCACTGAGACATCTGTGAAGAGCAAGGTCAAAGCTGAACCCCCGCCACAGTGACCAACAGAATGATGATGGTGTAGATAAAAACCAGAGCAAACAGGGAGACATTTGAAGGGAAAAATAAGATCACTGTGTTCTGTCACCTCAGCATTGAACTGGTGTATAGTTATTCTTTAAGACCTATTAGAAAAAGAGCATGAAGGATCTGGCATAAAGATCTGTGCAGGACTGGAAGACTGGCCATGAGAGATGAACAAGAGGTCATCTGAGGGAGAGAAGAAGCAGTGAACATGAACAGCCCTTGGTAGGAAAGAGGGAGCCTCCTCTTCTGAAAGAGAGGACACTGAGTGAACCAGCAGAGCAGCCCTGAGAAAGCTGAATTCAGTTATGAATTACAGCAAAGTAACAATTTCCAAGGAGCTACTCATAAAGGTGATGTTACATTTTATGAAGCTGCTACCAGAAATGTGCAAAGGAATGTAGACTCTATGCTATACCCAGTTTCTCATCCCTCTTAACATCTTCATCAGGGTCTACCCTCAAGGCTGCTCTGGGTGGCTTCCAGTCAATTTGACCATTCTGCCTGAAAATATTTGCATGGTTTGAAGTGGCATATTATCCATAATTACCTTCTTGTCCTACCTTTAGCGCTAACCCCTATTTGCAATATCCAAGTCTGTTGGTGGGACTCAGCATAGAGCTGGCAGCTTTTGGAGACAGGGTATGCTAGGTGGAAGGTCTGTCCTTCTGGCAGTGGCATTGCTGTAGTGATGATAATTCAAATAAATCATCAGATCAAGATGAAGTCTTACACCAGCTGATATGTTCAGAGTAAATAGTCCCCAAGATAAAGAAGCTATTCTTCAGCTCACTCTCAGTAGCCCTTTCTGGGATAAAATATTGTGCCAAGCCTCCGGTATGTTGTAAAGAATTAGTGTCAAAAGACAAAGATACTTCACTTCTCCAAAGTGTTATGGTGTTCAATCATCCAGAAGATGTTTTCCCATCCGGTTCCAAAGTATATGTATTGAATCCACCATGATACAAAGCACTGAGCCAGGGCAAGCTAATTCGGTTGTTTCAAATATGTTCACAAATATTGAAGGCAGAACAACATATTCTAGATGATGGTGAATCAGGTGCTTATATACTGCTCTAATTTTATACTGGTTCAGACATTGTCTGTACTCCTACACAAAGATAGTATAAGCACTGTGTTGCGCTTTCAGACCAGCTCTACAGGGGGGCAGCTGTGTGCTTTGCCTGCTTCACAACTGATCTTTACTTTTGGGGATCTGATCCTAAACCAATCCGGGGTTAATTAATGTGAAACTGTGCTCTGGCAACAAGCATGCTACACTAATAACCCACCAGCATGCCAGGTGGAAGAGATCATCTTGCCTGCTCCTCTGCTATGGGAAGTAGGAGTGAAAGCAGAGAAAAACCTGGAAGATTTGCCTGACCTCTTCTTTAAAATTCCCCAGTGATGGCAGTTCCACAATTTCCCTGAACAATTTGTGACTACGCTTCACTGCTCTTGTTTCCATAAGGTTTTCCCAATGCCTAAATGTAGTCTTCATTAATATCTATTGAATTTATAATTTCCTGTCCTACTAGTTTAGGCTATACTTCTAGTATTAGGCTTTGATCATTTATTGTTAACACGGATTTCATTGGATATATAGAGTTGTCAGACACAGTATTCGTGAACAACTTTCAATTGGGTAATTAATCATTGCATCTGTTTTCTGTTACTGCGATTCCAATTCTGCATGTGTATACATGATTGATTTTTAGGCACACAAATGGTCCCATTAAAGACAATGACACTTGTGGATTTACAGCTGAGCACGTACTTACAGGTTTGTAGAGTCGGGATATAGTAGTAATCATATTGCTGCATAAAAATCCTCTAATTTCAGTCCTTCAGTTATCTCAGGTCACAGGTAGTCCTTCAGACCAGAAGTGCTGAAAAATTCACTAACAACTTTAAAAGTCAGTAACTGGTTTATGGCTACACCAAAATGGTCATGGTACTGATAATGTCTTGACAGATTGAATCTTCATTGCCAGGACAGCATACAAAAGGATAACTCACACATTATTTGTACCTGTAAAATATTTTTTATAATGATCATCTAATAGAGATCTCAATATTCCTCCATAATAATACAGATGACAATCTAAAGTTTGGGAAATAAATATATTGTTACAGACTGATTTAACTAAAACACAAATAATATTAGATTATGACCTCAAATTAACACCTCAAAGTGGCTGACTTCAGGGAACAGTTTTGAAACGTTTGTTATTTTGTCCCTTCCATCAGTTTTGATTAAAAAGTATTCAGACTATTTAGAAAAGCTGCTGAGAGAAATTCTAAAAAAAAAACAAACAACATTTTATTGCAATTTGAATGAATAACAAAATTGCACCAACTGAGCGGTCTTCTTGTACTTACTTAAAATTGAATCGTGAGTTTTGAGTTCCCTCAGGATCCTAGGTTCTTAATGCTGGTGAAATATGTCCAGTTCACAATTTTGTTGCAGATGCTGCCAGTGGTTACAAGATTAGATGAGATGCTGATCCCTTGCTCCCAGCATGAGCATGTAAGAGTTGAACTCCACAGGGAAAAATAAAACTCGGGGGAATAGAAAAGATGCACCTGGTTATCCTCAGAGTGGGTTCAGTGACTCCCAAAATCCACTTTCCTTAGATTAGGAAAGTGCTAGAAAGGCTAAAGAACGGTCAGTCTAAAGGCTGACTTTTTCAGGGCTTGGGATCTAACTCAGGGGTTCGATGCATTGAAGGTGTCTATCAGCGCACACAAGAGAAGCTGCAAGGACCTGTCTTCCTGCTGCTTTTCACTTCTGTTTCAAATGCAGATTGAAGCCTTGCCAGCAGGGAGGGACACCACCACAGTACACTGCAAGGAGCCACATCTCTTCTAACCCGTTCAGTGAAGCATTTGGTGGGGGAGAGCACATAATGAGTGTTCTTTTCTTCATATTAAGAATAGGCAGCTGCAGGGCTCTTTTGCTGGGATGCTGGCCCACTTTCCCCAGCCTCATCTCCCAGCCAAGGGCACCAGGCAAAAGACAATACATTTCCTCAAGTCTGAGGACCTGTCTCTGTCAGCGCATTGAGATGTGTGTGCCTGTGCCTATGATGAGCTTCAGAGAGCACAGGAACAGCCTATGCTATTTGTCTCTCTGCACCCCAAGGCACAGCAACATTATGGCACAAAATCACCTTGCTTGTCTCCTGTAGCTCCAGGAAATTCCCATCAAGCAGCAATGCCAGAGCCCCTTTGCTATGAATGGGGTTAAGGATAGCGCTGAGGCTAAGGAACTAGTAGGACTAGCTACTGCCCTTCTCTTTGGGCAGCACTGATGGTGACGGCGGACACACTGAACCTGGAGTACTGGAGCTTGGGCTGAGCTCTTCACTTGCCTGACAATTAGCCTGGATACCATCTTATGCTGGTCACCTCCTGCCCTTATTAACTCACTGTAAGAAAAAGCTGAGGGGAGAGGGAGAAAAGGGAAAACTGCCATTTCTCTTTGGCTCTTCCCTGCCCCACAGGAACTCTGGGACTTTTCCCCATGGAAAGCCAAGCTGAGCTTCACCGCTGTTGGACAGGAGGAAAATACTGCTGTGCCAAGTTGACCCAGGCATGTAAAATACTAAAAAAATATCATGTTTGCTTGTGTACCATCTCAGCAGCAAGTGCTCTCATTCTGGCCAGATATGATTTTGCTCTCATAAGAGTCAGGTTCTACTTGGAGGGTGCAGCACCTGAGGTTTCTCTCTGGGCTCAGCAGAACCACAGGGCAAGGTCCTTCACACACTTGCAAGGCTGAAAGAGGAAAGCAACATGACACATTGCACAGGGCTTGGGAGAGCCCATTCCTTCCATGGGCTGTCTGACAGTGGGGTTGGGGTCTGCCAGCCTTTTGGCCTCAGTCATGGCACATGGCTGAAGTCCCCATGGGACCCACTGCTAGGAGACACGTACGCATAGCCAGAGCCAGTGCAGGGCACGTCCTCACTCTTCACGCCTTGGTGGAGACATCACAGCTCACCGTCTGGTCTGCGGGACTCTGCCTTCCCACCATAATCGCTGCACAAAGACCCACAGGAGGGACAAATGCCATGAGGGCCACTGAGTGCAACAGGAGCCCCACCACTGTCACTATGAGGAAAGCACTGCCCACAGCACACTGAGGGTGCCAGCCCTTATAGTGGTCTGCCTGCCTGTCCCATCTGCTCAGCAGCAATTCCAACCCCATGGGTATGTCCCCCGCCCCGCTTGCTGGGGTGATGTCCCATTCTCTACTGACACAACTGTGCTTTTATCCATTTCATTCAATGCCAAGATGGCCACAACTGCTGCTTCCAACTCCCACAGCAACATGGTATGCCAGCTTTCCATGGTCTGCTGCTGAGCTAACCTGTCCCCATGAGAAAGGGGAGAAGTTTGAGAAAAGAGGTGTGAAATGGAGAAGTAAAGGTGGCGTTTACTGTTAAAACAGACAATAAAGAAAAGTATGTGAATGTGATATTGAAGGTGTGAATACAAAAGGACAGGTAATACAGAAGTTAGGCTCCTCCCTTTTAAATAAAAAATAAATAGTGTATTAAACTGCAACGTGGCAATACAAAATACTCTGACACAACCTCTGTTCATGGATTACTTTGGTACATGCAATTATTTCTGCTTTTAATCTGATGTATTTTAATCTTGTGTTTTTCTTGGCAATAGTGGCACAGCATCCATAAAAGGTGCAACAGCAAGCAGCCTGCCAGCTTTAGCTACCAGAGTTCACTAGCAAACATCTGGCATTTTTAGCGAGTTGCACAGTGCTACGTGCTTCATTTGGATGTATTGGAGTCAACCTTGCTTTGGTTAAAGAGGTGTTTAATTAAAAGGACAAAATGTTAACAATTCAGTAAATATCACATTAATTTCAAAGAGTGTAATTACTAAACATGCATTAATAGAAATTATACCCATAGTTGTTTTAAAAATTGCTTAACTCTTAAGAATTATTATAAAGGGGTTATAGTTTGTCTTGTAATAGACATATTTGAAGTATTTTACAGTGTCTTCCCTGTTCACCACCACATTCCAGCCTCTGGGGTCCGTCTGTTCTAGCTGCCATTTAAACCTTTGCCATAATAAACACTGCTGCGATGCCTGCAGCACCCCCAGCCTGCCTGCAGAACCCTTCCCAGAATGTCAGACATGCTCCCAGTGTTCCCAAAAGTGCTGTCATGTTCAGTGGTAATGATTGCAAGTGAGAAGACGATTGCGAAGGTGTTAACAGTGGCATCATAATGAGTGTGAGGTAGTCATCGTATATACAGGTTTCTTAATGCTGCTCTTCTGGAAAAATCTGACACAGTGATGCCTCTTTCCACAAGGTGTTTACATCACCCTGTGTCGTACTAGAAGTGTGTGGTACAAATGCTGCTTGGTTCAATGGGTTAGCTCTTCAGTCCTCCAGAATTTAAATAATTCTCTAGCAAATCCTATCTGATATTCAGAGTAATTTCTATTGAATCCCATTGGTTTCACCCTTATTATCTTCTCCAAGTTCCACTGCTCATGGTGAGTCAGCATGGTCTAAAAGGCTGACTGTGAAGAGCCAGAAATAAGACATCTTTCCAGGAGGAAAAGTACATAAGCAAGATGTCCTTTCCAGATGCTGAGTTAGGGAATTTCATTTTGCTTAGTTAAATTCCCCTTGCAGTTACTGATAAGTGCAAAATATTTCTTTATGTTCTGTCATAAACTCCTCTTCCGTTGTGCACCGATGAATACTCACCTCCAGCTCCAGGTTGCATTTCAACATTAAGCAGAGTCATATTTGTTTCTGTTTCTTTATGTTTGTAAATGCTTTGGAGTCCTTCTCCATGAAAGGTACTGCATAAAATGTAAACTATATTTTAGTGTTATTAGCACCACCATTTGCAGGGGAAGCTTTAAATTGTATTCCATTCTTGCTGCAGTCTATCAAATTAATGTAATAAACGTAATGTAATATTAAGCCTTTTTATAAATCAGATGAAGGATGCAATTTTTTTTTCTCTAAATCATATAGAATTGAATAAATCTAAATGCAGAGAGAGTCCACAAAGCCCTACCTTAGTCCGTCTGAGATCCGTCTTTAATATTTTTGTTGCTCTTGTTCTCTTTTCTCATGAAAGTATGAAAAGACAGCAGGCAGGTTTACAGTGTGACCATATAGATGGCATAAAAAATCACTTCTGGAATTCTTCAGTACAATCCTCAAGGGTGAAGAGGTGACGGTAGATTTTTGTTTGTTTGTTGGGGTTTTGTTGTTGTTGGTGGTTATGGTTTTGGTTTTTGTTTGTTTTTCTGTTTTTTGTTTTAATTAGATGTATTCAGCTCTATATGATTAAGATTTAAAAAAAATCAGCACCCATGGCCAGCTCATCGCCTCATCACTCAGGCCAGCTGAGGATGCAGGAGGGTCTCTCTGCAGTCTAGCAATTTTCCTATTCTGCCAAATGCCCTATAATCAAGTATGAGTGATCCTTTTCCTAGAGGTGCTTAGAGATTGTAGAGGTCTTAGAGATAGCAGAGATTATGCTCAAGGTTGGTAAATGGCCTCAGAGTGCTTGAGAGCCATGTATTAGCTACCCTTCCCACCTGAAGCTCAACTCTACGTTATTTGGTCAGGCCACAGTTTTTCACTGAACTTGGTGCCAGTAAGGGATAGGGTTGTTTTATGACAATGGTATTGCCCCCCCTCTCCTCCCTGTACAAGATAGACCATCAAACTGGAGCAAGTTCTGGAGAGGCTGGAGCTGGAAAACTTGCTCCGTGAGGAGAAGTTGTGGGACCAGTGCTTGTTCAGCCTGGAGATGAGGCAGCTTCAGGGCACCTAACTGCAACCCTCCAGTACCTGTGGGGAAGTCATCAAGATGGAACTGGCCTCTTTACAGCAGTGAAAGGTAAGAGGAAATGAGACAACAGGCGCAAGCTCAAAGCATATCTTCACACAGATACAAGGAGAAAAATTTCCCCAGGAACACAGTCAGGCAGTGTCAAATGCTGCCCAGAGATGTTGTGCAGTCACCACCCATTGAGCTTTGCAAGACTTGACCAGAGAAATCCTCAAGCACCCGATCTGAGCTCATGGCTCAGCCTGGTTGAAGAAAGTTGGATTTGAGAGGAGAGACCTGCTGAGGTTCTTTCTGACCTGAATTTTCCTTTGATCCTGTTTTTCTTCTTCCTGGGAGAAGCAGTAATATAACTACAGCAGTAATTATGGCTAAGCAGACTGCCACATCATGTTTACAAAAGAAAAAGAAACAAACAAACAAACAAAAAACCCACAAACAAAAAACCCCCACCCACAAAACAAAATTCCAGTATTAGGAAGATTTCAGAGTAATTTGCTTTCTAAATCCCCTTTTTAACACTTGTTCAAACTTTAAAAAAAAAGTTTTCCTAAGGATGAAATGGAAACTGTTAGGAAATTGGTTTGCATAAAAAGAGGGGGGCAGCTAGAAGAAAATCAAGCATTGGGTGCTCAACAGGTACTAATTGGGTGGTTAGCTGTGAAGAAAGCGCTTCCCCCAGGTACTGGGATAAGGCAGCACAGAAATGAGTTGAAATATGGATGTGACCCAAAACCTCCCTTTTAATTCAATCTTTTTCCAGCCCATCGCAGGGATTTACACAACGTTTTATTGACTATGGTATCAGAAGCTATCAATTTGCTGCAGCCTCATAAAAATAAAATAGTTATACAGAAGAGAAACTGCTGTGTCAGACACACTTCAGCTATTCCCAGCTTTCCTCGACCCCTTCATCTATCCTCTCATCATAAACATCACTATTCCGTTCGCCTCTTGCTTCTCCTAACTATTAAAACAGGAAACCAAAAACATAGCCCAGAAGCTGTTAACACAAGACCCAGAAATTTGTCAAATATTCAGTGTCTGAAATATTTGTTGGCACGAACTAGTAGGAAGGAGCAAGCAAACGAGCAAACAGCATTAAAACTAGGTGTGTCTGTGGGTAAGAAAGAGATAAAAGCCAGGTATGTATTTAAAATGGAGAGTTTTGTCTCATGCCATTTTTGCTATGGTAATTGCCAATTTTAAAGCATATTAGTGCAAGCAGTTGTGCAAAATTCATATAACTGGTGGAACATATGCAATACTCTGATTAAAAAAAATTACAAGGAGTTTTTTTGACGGAGTTAAGTGTATTTTCTTGTCATGCCTGATTGCTTGCAACATAAATATTTCCCAAGGACCAGTAAAAAAGGCGCACAATAACCATTTACCTCTTTGTTTAATTCCACGTATGTTAGAAATGCGTTAGTTTGGTAAATCCAACAGCAGAATTTGGAAAACTACCTTACTTTTGGCCATGCAAATTGTAGACCTTCTGCAATACCAGCGATGTTTACCACACCTTATGCATGGCCACATGTCAAAGACAGAGCATTTAACAAAAGATAAAATAAATTAGCTTGGGATTGGGGGAGTTATAATGCTTCTGTTGTGACTGTGCAAAGTGACTCTGGTGAAATATATTTAGTAGAGGAAGATGTGGGTATTTGGACAAAAACTATGGCCTTGGGTGACTTGAAACCGTGAGGAACCACAACATAGTGTTTTCCATTAAGAGAGAAAAATGTTTAAGACAAAACATTAGCTGAGCCCCCAAACTTGTATTTTAGGGTCTGTGCCTAATTACAACTCAGGGGGAAGCCATGGAGTAGAGCCCCTGTTAATCTCATTGCTCAAACACTGGGGCTTGCAACTTTCCCCAGGAAGTTTTAGGTCCTTCAGTACATGCACTTGCTGATGAGAATTGTTCCCTTAAGTATACGCACAAAGAGATAAACTTTATGCCGTATGCCAACTTTATGATGTGATAAAAGTTTGTGTTTGAGGTAGCTTACTGATTATCTATTAGGTGGAAGAAAAAGAATAAAACAACCAATTAAACAGTAGTTCTCTTATCTGTATTTTAGCTAACCTGGTAATTGAAAAATGGCCCCCATTTTTTCCCTCCCCCACCCATTTCTGTGTAGCATTTCAAGAACTCTGTCCAAGAATATCACTATATGAAAAAAAACATCATCTCAAAATTATTAAAATCTCTGTGGGAATTCATGATTAATTTTAAGGCCTGGCAGATTAAAATACATTATTATGTACACTCTAGTGCATCCTTTCAGATATTTTCAGAATCTGATTTTGCTCTCTTGATACACACCAATGATTCTACATGTATCTAGTAGATTGCAAGGAATAGATTAGCATTAAAGAGGCAGTATTGTGTTGTTAGGTTGTTATGTGTAACTTGTGCTCATACATTAAGAAAAATGTAGCTGGCATTCCCTTGGACATGACCAGACCCCTTAAAAAAAGGAAAGAGTTATTAATAGTTGGTTGTAATGCATTTGTAGAGCACTTCAGAAATTTTGACCTTTAGTACATTAACTGGCTGTTTTTATCCAGCTCCCAGGCAGAGTAAGATCTACAGTAGCCTGCTTAGGAAATGAAAATAATGGATTTATTAGTAGGACTTGTTAAACCTTCAATTCCTGAACTTTCTACCTTTAGCTCTGGAGCTAGCTTTGCAATGAATCTATTGCTCTAACCAGCAAAACCAACAGCATTCAACATCAGGAAGACAGAAAAAAATGTTTTTTATTTGGGACAGACTGGCTAAATAGATCATTACTGCAAATCCATTCATTCACATATTAGCTTTATAAATGTTAATGTTCCACCTTTGGCCCCAACAGTTGTGTTTCTAACTAGAAGCCTGAGGACCTATCTAGTCCATCATTCAAAACATCTTTAGCCTCCATCCTGGCAAGGTAAGCAGCTAGAGCTCCTTAAGCCTTTTTTTATTAAAGCATGTTTTCTCATATAATTCTGATACAACTATCATTGATATTCTTCCATGTTCCACCTACGGCTTGGTATCAACCTGTCTGAGTGGTGAGCACTTAAAAAGGACAAAGGACTTCAACTTATGGCTGACATAACTAAATCCTCTGTTTCTCCATAGTCTATTTATATGCTCAGAGACCACAATGGGTGCAGGAGCAGACTGGAGTTCATGACCAGTTGACCAGTCATCGTGAGTGTCATCATTTTTACTGCCTCTGTTACAGAGATGTCCCCTCTCTTTCAAGTATTTTTCCCCCAGACAATGCACACACAGCTTTACTGAAACTAATACTGTTTGTTTGTGCCCATTGTCCTAGCAACCAGACCTTCATGCAGCAGAGATCTCTCCAGGTCATTATTTAATATGGCCTCGAATGTCACGTCATCTGCAGACTTTATCTCAATGATTTTATGTTTTCTTCCATGTTACTGGTAATGCTAAATGATACACAGCCAGAGCCAATCCCTGCAGAACCGCACTAGCAAAACACAGTCAGTGGTGATTGTTGCTTATAATTACATTTTGAGACATATCTTTTAACCAGTTTTAATGCATTTAACATGTGCCACATGGGGTTTGTATTGCTGTAGTGTGTTAATCAAAATGCTTTGAAGTACCAGGTCAAATACTGTACAAAAATTGAAGTATGCTACATCAATATAATTATCAACTAAATGAATAATCTCATAAAAATGTTAGGAAGTTAGTTTTACAAGAACTGTTTTCTATAAAAGTACGTTAATTGTCACTAATTCCAGTATATTATCTGTTAATCAGATCCTCTGTCAATGATTCCATTTCAAAACTCTGGACTGAGATCAGACTTGAGATGCTTAGACCTAATGCAGTCATAGTACTTACTCTTTTTTAAATAGTGGCACAATGAAGCCTTTCTGTTGCTCCTCTGCAACATCTGGATTGCTTCAAAAATTATTGGAAATAAGTACTAACAATCTAAAGAGGTCCTTGGTTAGCTCAAAATAAAACATCTCACAATTTTAAACATCTAACCTTCATGATGGCTGCCTACCATCATGCCTTCACATACTGTTGGGAATGTAGCAAGCTAGTTCAGTGTCAGTTTCATGACATATGAACACAGATTTACTTTTTTCTTCAAATGAAAAAGAGCTTTCTTGAATGCTTCCACCCGTTTATATTATAAATGTTTTTTTTTAAATTTCCATCTTATTTAAAAGCACCCTTCATTTCAGACCCTTTTTATTCTTGCAAGTTAAAACGATTCTTCTGTTTTTCTTTCAACTCCTTTACCTGTAAATTTCCTCTTTGTGTCCACCAGCTTTATTACTCAGTTTTCTATATTTTTCTGCTTTTAATGTATGTAAAAAAGAAAAATAATTTTTTTTTTACTTTTTCTTTCTTTTTTTGTATTTGTAGCTGTTTATATTTCCATGTTTTCTTAGCTCATACAGTCTTTTTTCCAGACTTACACGAATTTGATGAGGCAACAATTTCTCAAACAGTTCACAGTTATCATTCATAGTTTTTGCTTAAATTATGTTGCTCAGATATTTTAGGTTGTGTAAAATAGACCTTTTCTAAAGCACCAGAGAGATGTATTGGAGGTTCAGGCTGTATTCAGTTTTCACATAACAAACACAGCCAATTTACAATCCTGAGCAGTTGTCAGATTTTATTTCAGGCATGAATTTCTCTTCTTCTATTAGATGTACTCCAGTATAACTGGATACAACCAGAAACGGTATTTTATTTTTTTGGAAGTTAAGAAGTTGTCATCCATGCTTTTAAAAAATTCCAAGGACATTTTAGTTCTGACAGCCAAATACTTCCTGCACATGTCAATCAGATTGAAATCTGTACCTCTAATACAGTTTTTTGCCCCCTACATCTTATGTATAGAAAGATGTTTAAAGGTCTGGCCATTCTGTTCTCTTTTGTGATTTGGTAGCCCAGAGTAGCTGAGGGTTGTCACTTATTTCATCCTACTATACTTCTGATCATGAGTATTTGAGATCATTTCCTTTAAAGTTGACAATGACTCAGAAGCATGTACTCGTGTAGTTGATACAGAGTGCTTTTCTTTCTATTCCTTTGCTCATCTGGTTCTCCCTAAAAATAAATAAATAAATAAATAAATCTTAACATACCAGGCATTAAGTTCTTTCATTTAGAACCTGGATTGGGATTTAAAACCACAAGTTCTGTTGCTATTGATTCACAGAAACATTTTCTACACAGCTTTACTTATAGACTCAGGACATTCCCAAACCAGGGGGACTGTCCAACATGTGTTTTGGAATCATTGCACTAAGAGATAATAGCAAAGTGCAAGACAATGAAAACCAGGCTAAAGTGAGGGTGAATCACACAGTGTTATCTTGAAAGATGGCTCCATCTGAGTGCCTCAGACCCTGGAGTCTGAAAAGTATGATGGTACGATCTGCAATACCAGAGGCACTGTACATCCCATTCCTACTATAACTTACTAAGATACCTGAAGTGCAAACTCTTGGGCTGGACTTCATTCTCTCCTCTCTCAACCTTAGGTGTCCTCAAGGTGTAAGTCAAACTTTGGCCATGTGAACTCCACCTTCAATCCCTACTCATGAACCCAAACTTGAACCTGTTTTTGCTAGTGTGGCTATTTTCCTCCCTATGCTTCAGTGCACCTGCTTCTATGAAGCAGAAATTGGGATAATAGTAGGTGTGGAGAGATAATACTGTAAGGGCTCTGACATCCGCAGGGATGAGCACGGTAGAAGGATGATTATGGGAAGCGCTCCTGCAGCTCCAGTGGTACCTTCTGAAAACTGTATAACGTCTCGTGCTGTGAAGGTCAGGAACACTGATGACACTTGGCATCTTGCAGAAACTGACCTACTGTCACCCATTACATTTTCTTTTTTTGCTTTCCATTACCTTGCAGATAACTGATGTCTGTATCTTACCTAGTGCAGCTCCAAAGAAAATCCCTCCCTCTTATGCCTTTCTAATTCCCTGAACCTTGGAGTTCAAGCAGGCTAGCATTTTGGATAATTGCCACAGCTAAGCAGATAGAAGGGGCAGGGCAGCTTTATGTCCTGTCACCCTCCCATAATGACCTGGTTGACTGCATGGGCAAAAAGAGGGAAATGACCTACATTTCTTCAGTCAGAGAAATAATTATTACATCCCTAAATAAGGACTGGAGAAGCTACTCTGCAAGGCATCCAAACTTGGGTTAGAACAAATTTGTGATGCTTGCTACCCAGATCTGAGACTTGCATCCTTACTACAGTTGTTAAATGAAAGACAGAACAGCAGGTTAATGGGCTGATGCAGTATCTTGCACCACAGGGCTCATCTCCTCACCAGCAACCACAGGAGAAGTAGAGAGCCAGAAAAAAATGACTGCATGGTAGGGCAGTGATACAAGGTCAGTCTAGACACAGGAAAGAGAATAAAATCAACAAACAGATTTAGTGGTCACTTCTTGACATGAATCTGAAGGTTTGCTTTTTAACTATGCTGAAAAGTAGTTTTCTTTTAATGTTTTTGGCTACATGGATCAGAGACTGAAGAAACCTGTGCAGGAAAGTAAGAGGGAGAACTGAATGCAATCAGCCACAAAATAGAAATGAAGATTTATAAGAGAATCACATAAGCAACTGCCAATAATGCTTAAAATCACTTTGATTTATAAAAAAATAAGCCTGGCATTGGTATATATTTTGTTACCTCTGAATATTTTGAAGATTTTTTTTTTATTAAAATGAAAAGCCCTGCCAGAACTCAAACAGTTTGCAGATAAAAATGGCTGATTCTTTTTGTTGTTCTGTGTATAAAAACTAAGATCAACATACTGTATGTTATATGAAACCAACACCTGTGTGCTGCAGCTCCAGGACTTGCCCCACTTCAGACAGACTTTCTCTTCCTGCTAAATATGTGAGACCTCATCTTCTCCACCAAACTTTCCATGCCTGGGTGGAGATAACATTATTCTGTGCTGCTGCTTTGCACCAAAATTGAACCTTTGTTTCATCTGCCAGGTGGGAAGAGAGAAGTTGAAATACACAGTGTCTGCAGTGACTCAATAGGTACACTTAGTGCTTAGCAGCTTAAATATCTCCACAAGGAGTTCCATCCTGGGTACTTATCTGTCAGTGACCCAAATGGACTAGAGAGGAGGGATTTGGGCATGGAAGAGGTCAGGGTGTGGAGGTTAGAGTACTCATGTCAGGAGGTGATCAGAAAGCTGATGCTGTGCACTTTCCTGCTCCTCAGTGAACTGATTCACATTGAATGGTCCATTTATTTATGTGACCATCTAGGGGGAAAGAAGTCTTTAATTGCAGGCTCCATAATGTGTTCTTCACATTAAATTCCAAAGTGCTGATTTCAGTTGATTCTGTTTAGAGGTCCATATAGTTTCGTTGGTGAACTGTGCTTATTCATTAACCCTCTTGGTTTTGATGACGTTATATTCTTTATAACAACGTAAACCACCTTTGGAAGCCAGCTAAATATCACTAAACCCTTTGTACAGAGGAAAAGGAAGTTATAACACTTAAAAAAAAAAAAATCATGTAAATTTGTCCCAGTACAAGGGAGATAAAGTATAACTAAATATAGGATTAAAAAATGAATTCTGTATTTTGGAATAGAGATCACCTTCTTAAGGCCTAATGTCATGAAGGAAGACCCATATTTTGGCAAGGGTAAATATATTTCCTTCTTTTCCTTGAGCCAAAGTTGAATGCAGCACCCAAGACTTGTTTCTCAGAAGTGATCTGTGTTTAGCTGCTTTGAAATTCCTCTTATGAGAGTTTGAATACCCAGGAACTTTGCACCACTGTTTCCTCATCCCTCTTCCCACCCTTCAGCAAATTGGTTTTTTGGCCCCCCAAGGACATTATCTTTCCATAGACATTATCTTTCCAGGGACATGTCTTTCCACCCATCTTGTAGCTGCTCCTGCAATAACCAGGAAAAACTGTGCAGAAAGGCCATTCTGTCCCTTGCTGTATCCGGAAATCTGTCTCCAGAGAAAAGAGACCTTCATGAAGACTAAAAAGCAAAGGTCAGTCTTGGAAGGACAACTTTTCCCGATGTTAGAGATTATTTCTTCTGGAAACAATTCCTGCAAAGGATTATTCTGACACAAGGGTGTTTATTTCATGGGCAAACTTGCTCACATCTCTTTTCCAGAAGCCCAAATGTTGTATATGACATGATTCCATTATTTCATGACCCATCTTCTAGGTTGTAAACTACACTTAACCCTCTTTGAGAAGGAGACAGAGGAAAAAACAGCAAGGTGATCTCGCCGTGCAGCTCAAGATTTTAAAAGCGTAATAACTGTACTTTTTAGATAGTCAGAACTTAGCGAACCATTGAAAGTGACCCAGTTCATTGAGCGGAGCTGAACAGATGGAATTCCAGCCTCGCCATGCTTGGGTAATTCTCTGAACAATACAAAATCTTCCTTAAAAGCTGTCTCCATCAAGCTTCCTGCCTCACACATGTAACATTTGGGATTGTTCTGGTCCCTTCTCTGTTCAGCTTATCACGTTTTGGGGTAGAGTAGGTGACAGACTCTTAGCATTGGGCTATTATTTGGGGGTTTTCATCAGGGCTTTTAAAAATTCTGCTGTTTTGTTTTAGACTTTATAAAATTTAAAAAATCATCGAATCACAGAATGGTTTGGGTTGGGAGGGACCTTAAAGATCATCCAGTTCCAACCCCCTGCCACAGGCAGGGACACCTTCCACTAGATCAGGGGCTTTTGACGTCTCACCCAGCCTGGCCTTTAACACTTCCAGGGATAGGGCATTCACAGTTTCTCTGGGTAACCTGTTCCAGTGTCTCACCACCTAAAATCCTATAGTGTGGTCTTTGTTTGCTGGAAAATATCTCAGCAGGCTCTAGCCCCTGAAATGCCATGGCTATTTTCCCTTTTTTTCATTCAACTTGCCTAATACTGAATGCTGACAAAACATATTTACTGCATTGTTGTGATTTACATCAAGTCACTTGCTCAGTAACTCTGAGGGACATGGTGGCCCTATGGCTCTCCGACAGAAACAAGCAGCATCACCTATGAGCTGGCTGCTGCAGCAAGGGAGATGAGAGGGAAAAGAAAAATAAATATGGTCAGAAGCCTGCCATCACCTCCTATAGGACACGAGCAGAGAAAGATGATGGATTAAAAACTTTGGATAAGGTACTGATTTGCTAAATCAGAGCTGAGCATGGCAGAGACCTCCTCTTGGAGCTGTAGTATTGCAAGTTCTCTTCAGAGCAAACTGTCCAGCGCTCTGATGCTCATGGAATGATAGCAAGAAGAAAGCTTAGGTATGGAGGGCTTGAAGCTAAGTGCAAGAAGGTGTGCACAGAAATACTGTGTAAGGCTTTAATCTTCCCACATGCCTGAATACCTTAGAAAACTGGCTCCATTCCAGATTCATTTTGAAGTGTCTGTAGCAAGCTCTCCACTTCTCTTGGTCAGAAAAGTTTCAGGGTCTCAGTGTTTCTTTCATAGTAAACTGAGAGATTATTGATTAGATATGGCTTGGTGAGAAGAAAAATAAACACAGGATGAAGAAGTTATTTGATCTAATGGACAGCGTAGCCAGAAGCACACATGGGTGTAGGCTGGTTATGAGGACTTTTAGCCAGCTGTAAGGTGTCTCCGAACCAATGAAGCTCACTCCCTTCCTGCTAAAATGCAACAAGCAAGACTAAGTAGAGCCCAGTGGGTATATCTGGCATGGCTTCCCACAAGTAAGGTGTCTCTGACCCAGGAGACCTTCCACTCCAGTCCTCGAATAAAGATGCCTGCACCTACAGCTAGTACTTGTTATTTCTCCTAGTGGAGATACCTGAAAAAAAGAGGCAAAATCTTCCTTTCTTACTAGGTTGATGTGATGGCCCACTCAAGAAGCAATGCAGACCATGTTTTGTCACCATCTTTGCTGTAGCCATTCAGCAGGTGAAGGACTGTTATCAATGCTTTTCATCTGTGCTTTGTTCAGTGTCATTTCTTTAAGAACAGGTCCCTTAAGGCTGTCTGTATGGTAATGGGAGACAATAGAGGTACCTATAATCTAACCCCAGTACCAATAACACTTGCTAATAACCTTAGAATCATAGAATAGTTAGGGTTGGAAAGGACCTTAAGATCATCTAGTTCCAACCCCCCTGCCATGGGCAGGGACACCCCACACTAAACCATCTCATCCAAGGCTTTGTCCAACCCGGCCAGGGACGGAGCATTCACAACCTCCCTGGGCAACCCATTCCAGTGCCTTACCACCCTTACAGTAAAGAACTTCCTCCTTATATCCAATCCAAACTTCCCCTGTTTAAGTTTGAACCCGTTACCCCTTGTCCTATCACTACAGTCCCTAATGAAGAGTCCCTCTCCAGCATCCCTATAGGCCGCCTTCAGATACTGGAAGGCTGCTATGAGGTCTCCACGCAGCCTTCTCTTCTCCAGGCTGAACAGCCCCAACTTTCTCAGCCTGTCTTCATACAGGAGGTGCTCCAGTCCCCTGATCATCCTCATGGCCCTTCCCTGGACTTGTTCCAACAGTTCCATGTCCTTTTTATGTTGAGGACACCAGAACTGCACACAATACTCCAGGTGAGGTCTCACAAAAGCAGAGTAGAGGGGCAGGATCACCTCCTTCGACCTGCTGGTCACGCTCCTTAACTAGGACCTTAACGAGGTCCTTGTCATGTGGGCAAGCTCCTATCTTCCTGGGAAGGTTTTAATGAACATGTATGAGTCTCTTCTTCCTCTGCTCCACTTTCTGTGTACAACAGTTAGGTTACAGATACCTCTGCTACATATAAATTGCTACAGCCACCTCTGTAACAGCACTGTTCATCACACAGCCTTGGTCAGCAGCCCCCTCTCAGACAGGCACCCAGGGCTGAGTCATAAGCACATCTGTTCTTTCTTGGGGAGTTGGCAGAGACACCTGCTGTATTACCTTCTGGCTGAACCAACAAGGGAAATTAAATGCTAAGACCTTATTGGTCATCAGAAATAGGAACCCACAGGAGAAGAGTTCTTCCTTGATGGCTGTCAGCTCAGACTATAAAACACTGGAGGATGCTCCAGTGGCTGGGTGAAGTTTACATCCATTCCCTGAACTCACCAAGTACTCCTATTTGAGGTACTCTGGGATTTATAAATGCTAGGTGAGCCACACTGTAGCCCTGTGGTAGGCAAGGATCATACAAGTTTGTTACCATACACTGCTCTGTGGCAAAGCTGAGGGCAACATGGCCAGGCGGGATGCTGGGGTAGCCTCACTGCTGCCTCACAGCCCCATTCCCTGTGCTGTCTGAACCAGGCCACTTGACAAGAAGTGATCCTGGCTACGCTGCTCAGTGCAGCCCTGAACTTTGCAGCAGGCATTCCGCGTACCAGGGGTCAGCCATCACCTGCTCCCACCATTGGCACAGCTGGGGCTCAACTCACAGACTCGTAACTCCTTGGATGTGCTTTCCTCACTGGGCAGAGGGCAGGGGGGCACTGCTGGCTACCACTGTCCAGAGCACCCTTCCCTCTTGGTAGGCTGCAGATTCTCTTCTGGAGGCAAATAATCTTTGCTAAGCCTCTGCCCCAGCCACAGTGACATCCATTTAACTGATAGAGAGATGCAAAAGCAATCATCTTGTTTGATCCAGTGGGAAGCTGGACAAGGAGAAACTACCCCCAATATAGTAATGCCTAGCATGAGCCTAGTAAGTGTTATAATTAGGTGGCATTAATTAGTGTCAGAAAAGGCTATTGTGTTTTGTACTAAGCCTTTGGTTAAAAGATAGGAGCAGAATACTTGTCTTGGGGAAAAAAAAAATCCATGTATATTTTCTTGTTTTACTAGTAAGGATTTTTAATCAGTTGAATGAACTTGTATGTACTAGTTAACTTTGCTGGAGTTTAGTGGTTGTATTTAAAGCAGATTTTATCCTAGAATGATATTAATTTGATAGGATCCCTGATCTGTAAAACCATTGGTTATCTTGGTCTCTCCTGATAAGAAAAAAAAAGTGCCGAGGGTTTCCAGTTGGTGAGCACATTTGGGCAGAATCTTTCACACGTCACAAATTGCAGATGGGAGGCAGTGATCTCGAACATGCAGTCACATTGCGTGACCATCTGACACCTTCCATTTAGAAAAATAATACTTTCCTCACAGCATACGCTCCCTGCTGCAACCAGCACCAAAAATTATGCCTGGGAGAGCTGTTCCTCCTAGACTAAGGTCTTAAATATTTCTTAGGCTGCTTTTAAAAGATTCATGCAGCAGCACCACCTCACTCACATCCTGCTAAACCAGAGAAAATACTGAAATTCTTCCCCAGACAGTATTAATCACAAAATAGCTGAAAAGAACAAAAGGGGGAAAAAGACAGCAGGAAAATTATATACTCACACTAGTGAGGTGAACAATGGAAGGCTCTTGTATGTGTAATTCAAACATGCCTATGTAAAACACCACACAGAGTTATTTCCTATAGCTGCTAGTTTCTCAGCTGCACAAAATCCCACAACTGTGGGGAAGTTCAGCTTTCAAATGCCCTGGTTTTGTGCATAAATTCCTTTTGACAATGCAGTGCGCTAACACTCATTCATTTGAAATAGCAATGACCATTTCAGGGTGTCCTTTGCTATATATTGAGGTGTCAGTAGTGATAAAACAAAAATCTTTACTCTTTAAGGACAAAGCCATGTGAATTTAAAGGCTGACATCTTGCACCAGCCTATTGCATCCTCTTTGTTACTGTGTCCCAGTAAACACCAAGAATAAAAATTAACCAACACTCATTCTTTCTACCAAAATTACAAGACTGACTCGGAACACATTTTTTAATCCATGATATTATCAGCAGTGGGATGGTGTGACCTGAAACAGGAGGCAGCTCCCGCTGTCCTACCTGACCTTACCAAGTGTAGCTATCTTAAAGACTGGGCCATGTTTTCCCGTTCATCTGCCAAGCAGATGCGCCCCAGCAGCCACATCAGCCAAGCACTTAATTTCTGCAGTGCCTTCCTCCCCACATCACACCAGCACTATTTCAGCTCTGCCATCCTGTATATCTGTTCAGTCTCTGTGTGCCCAAGTGCCATTGATACCCATGAAAAAGAGACAGCTGTTAAAATGTGGGTGTCTTCCCAGAAAGTGGGGCACTGTTTGGATATTTTACAGTGAAATTTAGCACATTGACTGTAGGGTAAACAACTCTCCCCACTCTATTTCTCCCCACTCACAGGGATATGACCCTCTGGCTGCTGTGAGCATGACATGAGCTATGGCTCATGCATCATAGCACAGCCCTGCAAGAGTCTCTCACACCAGCCCCAGAGGGCTAAGTCAGGACCCAGGGCACTTGTCCTCCCAACACTTTAGCAAGGACTCCTCCAGCCCCCAGGAGTTTTAATGGTAGTTTTGCCTCACTGCAGATTTCTGGCCATTAGTAGCTGGCTTGAGCCCACCAAGCAGCGTTACAAATACCCATCATGCAGAAGTAGCAATTAGTGTCTGCCACCATGGCTCAAGTTTGAATTCATGGACCAGAGAAGAAAGGCTCTATCTTCTTGCCTGTGCTCTGGCACAGCCTTTCAACACCCTGAGCCCTGGACCAGCTCTTTGAAAGATGAACTTCTCCAAGGTCCTATATTGTACTTTCCAGCCCAGGCCTCCATCGACCTCCTTCTTTCCACAGCATCCTCTCCTGTAAGATCCTCTTCACTAAGCAGGTGCCATGCTGCAGCTGTGTGAAGACTTTGTGCTGCTTTCACAGGGCACATGTGACATCTGGACACACTGTTACCCCCTGCCTTGCTCCTGGCTGAGAGTGGTAAGCTCCCTCCCTGGCAAAGTGGTCTGTGCTCTACCTCCAGTACTGAGACTATGGATGGTGTGTAGGTGCTGTGTCTGCACCAGGACCCATAGGCTAGGGAAGTACCGTGTATCAAAAGCAGGAGGACAGGGAAGCACTGGTTCATGGCAGACAGCCAAGACCAAAGTGAGGGAGATGTTCAGCTGCTTCACTGCTCCTTTAGCAGTGTGTACACCACCATGGCTAGTGCCAGCATGTCTCTGTGCAGCCCCGCAGGTTGAGTTTCACACACGTGGTGTTTGGCTAGGCAGGGGCCCCTTCTGCCCCTTCCACCAACAGCCATGTTATACATGCTACTCACTGGACCCAAAATTAGCTTCTTCACCTACCTACATGGTCATGGGACTGCCTCTTGTAGAGCAGAGGTTGCAGCTTTAGGCTATTGCAGGACTGGTCCACTTTAAACTCCAAGACAAAGTTTCTCCCCTTGAAGCTAGAAGAAGCAGATTCTGATGTGTCTCCCTCCTGTGACTAGATAAACAGAATATGGACTTCAGTGTTTCAACAGTTTACAGGCACCCATTTAGATCATCACCGCCAGTGACTGTTGTTTAGTGAGGATTACAGGCCTCAGGTTTATTTCCCAAAAGCAAAGTTCAAATGGTGGGCCAAACGTTTATCAGAGATAAAAAAAGACCTAATGACTTCCCAGAATGAGCCCTCCTTCCCAGTACCACCTTCCAGGGAGAGCTTGTGGGGACTCAGAATGAGAGCCAAGTCCTCCCTGTAGCTCAGGACAGACTAAGCTATTTCGGGGCAGATGGTTGGATACCCAAACCCCAGACTTTTCCCCCTTGAATCCCAACTTTTCTGATCTGTTAAAGTTGTGACCTGCTGCTTATATCTCATCCTCGTGCCTGCCAGGAGTCATTGCCGTGTCTGGATCAGTAAGGCTGAGCCAACTGGTGAACTTGTCTCATTATCTCCTTGCCGAAAACTTACAAGCGTTACTTATTCTTGGATACTTGTAGTATTTATGCTTTTCCTACCCAGAAGGTTAGCTCAGGCATAACAGAGCTCAGAGCACAAACCCATCTTTTGGCATTAACTTAGCCTGGGCTGGCTGTCATTTTACAGTAGTTTGCACAAAATGAGTAAGTAGAAACCGCACTTATGAATCACAGATTATATTGTATTGGTTTAGCTCATATTGTTTGCTTTAAATCTATAGTGTGCTTTAAATGCCATCCTTTAAAATTATTAGGGCAAGGTTTGCCCTCAGTTTACAGCCCCTCTCCCAGCTTATAAGGGGATCTGCTGTACAGCTGTCCTCATCGTTCTTTAGTTGTGAGGTGGAAATCAAAGAGAGTGTCCAGAGCCATAACATACCCTGGAGCTGTTTCACTTCCAGGCAAGATTTCCATTTGGAAGTCCAGGTACAGAACCATACAAAATTCATTAGAAAGGTGCATTTCATTTGATCCACCTATTCACCCCACCCTGACCCCCAGCCTAAATCCTTGCTCTCTATCTGGATTCAGTGATGCAAAAAGCAGTAAGGGACTAAAAAGCCCTATCTTGTCCTTGGCATTAGGTTATTCTGAGTTGCCATCTAAGCCTATACAAGATCATTCCTTTTTCTAGAAGAGCACTTTATTAATGTATTCTTTTGACTGTTATTATCCTCTCTTGTGTTGCTTTGCATTTTCCTTGTCTGTCCTCACATTTCCCATAAAACACAGCTCTTAAATAGCTTCAGCCATGCATACGGAACTTTCTGTGGATGTTCTTAATCTGTGAAAAGAAGATCTGTAGCAGACAAACTAATGCAGCCCTAAGTACAGAGATGCCAGTGACATTTCTTCAGGGCCTTTAAACTGATGAATATGATACTATTTTGGCTCGTGACAAATCCCAGAGATGAAATGTCAGCAGTGTTTACACAGAAGTCTCCCTATCACAGACAGTGCAAAATTAACTCTCTCCAGAACCACTGTCAGGACACAACAGAGCTGTTGCATGTTTCTATGAAGACCACGGTGGCAGAAGATAAGGAAATGGGTGTGGAAGCATTGCCAAATAAGAGCAGAAGGGCAGAGATGCTGCGAAGCTGACAAGAGTGAACAATACATGAGCTGCTTGAGAGCTGCCCTGGACGGAGTTGTCCAGGCACACCTGGTGACGGCAATGTCACAATTTGTCCGGAACTCCTCAGTGGAAGTTTGAAGCAAAATCACAGCTATCTTCCAGGCTCAGCTTTGACATTACATACACAACGGCCAGGCCTCTCAGCTTCTGTAGGATAGCTTAGGTGTGAGAGAAACTGGACAATGTTTCAGTGGGAAACTTGAAGTCTGTTTTGCCATGTAACCTTCTGACTGTGCATTAACAGCCAGGTCTAGGGACATAAAGGTAGACACAGCCCATCTTGAGGAACAGGCAGCAGAAAAGAATCCAACTGGATCCTTCTGTTAAAGGTCCTGACTTTGTTGAGCACTTGCTTTGGCAAATCACAGGTACCTTTTACACACAGGCTAGTATGATAAGGCATAAAGTTTCCTAGCTGATGCAAGACACACTGAAAAGACAAAAGGAGTGAGAAGAAAAATAGCAATGAGAGGGCTGACAAAGAATTGGGTGACAAAAGTAGAATATTGGAAGAAGAAATTTCCTGTGTGGGGATGGAGGAGAGGCATGCATAAGAACACTCTGGCGCCAACAGGATCTTGTTGACATCTCCCATACACTGTCCTCTGCCTTGCTGCAGTGGCTTCTCTTGTGAGCAGGGAGCGGGCACTACAGTGTGAAGCTTGGTGGGCAGCAGAGGAACTCTGGGACCAGCCGCCAAGGCTGGTTATGCCTGCCGGCTGCTGCATGAACAGTGCTTTACAACCAGGTTAGAGTCAGGAGGTAATTCACTCTCATGAATTCATTAAATCGTGTGGCTGCATATCAAAAACATTCAACAAATCCAATCAGTGTTCTTTCTGCTGTGCGGTGTCACAGGATGAAATAGATGGAAATGTGTTATACTGCGGACAGGAGGGGTCTGGATGTTCCCTTCCTGACACAGTTTTCCTCTTTTAAGGCTTTGCTTTAGGTTTCGAATGCCCTTTATACAAAGAGAAACTGCAGTCCTGTTCCTGAGGTTTTTGAGTATCCAAACTCCTCTCTCCATGCTTTCTGGTCACTGGTTGTGCTCCTCGAAGGCTATTTTGTCATGTTGTAAGGTAAGACAAGGCTGTGACCCAGATTCTGGTCTCTTGGGTGCTGTGGCTCAGCTGCGTATACTAATGTTGCTTGGGGTTTCACTGTTTCCACCCTTCCTACTGTTTCTGTAAATTTGATTTCCCACTGCAACACATAAAGAGCAACAATACATGCTTCGAGGCATTATCTCTCACCTCTTTGTCCTCAGCCAGGAGAAAAAGAAGTTCCTTTTAAAAGCACTTCACTTGCATTCATTTGGCTTCTGCTCTTTTTCATATCATTTAATATTTTTGTTGTATTTTTTTTTTTCCCCAAGACCATAGATAAAACACAGAACGCTAAACAGAACAGCAGTTACTTTCCAGGACAATAAAAGCTAAGGGTCAAATGAAGAAGAAAACATCACTTCAAGGTAGGCCTATAAAATCTGGTGCATTTCAGGGGCAGCACAGGATTCTGCAGTACAAATGTCTGACTAACAGCTGGTTGCCGTGTCCTAGAAACACTTCTCCTGCTGCAAGCATGTTGGAAGGCATTTTAAGGCCAGTGCCAGTTAAAGAGATTCAGCCCAACAGGGTCACTGAAAGATCATGGGAGTCCTGAATCCAGAATAATTCCGAAAGGAGCCCTTTGTATTTCATAGTATTCTTCAGAATTACATAGTGCTTTATACAAAGTAACAGTATGCTATGTATGTGTGGTGGTCTATATTTTTCACCGATCCCTTAGAGGGTCCTCTCTGTTCCTCTCCATGTGTTTACTCAAGGGCAAGCAACTGGAATTACCTATCTCCTGAGCTCCTCAACTGAGGGAACAAATTACTGCCTGCACCTCTTTCTGGTTACCTACAGAGCGGGGAGAGGAAATCAAGCACAGTGCCAGCTTAAGAGGAGAATCTCCCTCTTTAGAGTCCTGCCAAACTTACTTATTGTCATGAGAGACAATAATAATGCCAAAGATGAAACAGACAACACAGTGATGGCAACTTTGTTCCTTAGAAAAGGACAAAGGATTTTAAAAGGTTCTAAAATATTTTCCAAAGAGATCACTTTGTCCATGACAGAAATGTGGCAATTGAGCAGGTAGGACACCACAGCTGGAGAATAATAGCACTTCACTGCATTCCAGTGTCTGTAAGGGACATATGACCATTTGACCTCATTTCAGCAAATTATCTTCTATGCGAAGTTTGTTTCTAATTGTTGTTTCTTAACAGCAGAAGACAGGTTTCTGAATCTGCACATCTGCCCCACACTAGTATTTTTTAAAGGCTTTAAGTTTTCTCCCCAGCGTCTTCTCTGCATGAAGTCCTTTTCTTCGGACAACTCTAGAATATTTTGCAAACATTTTTATTGTAATTCCAGTGGCCACAGCATCGGGAGCATTCAGAAGGATGCGGCTCGCTGGACTGGAGCAATGGGGAGGGTGGAATTCAGCCCCTTGCATGCTTCACCAGGCTATGCCCTGCCAAGCTTTCTTCTCCTTTGCCTCCTTGGAGCTGCCCCAAGCTTGCGAGTTAAGAAAACTGCAGCCACATTACGGAGGCCAGCAGCACGAAAGTACAGTGTGAGAAGCACTTGTCACCATGAATAAACAGTGAAATGCATTTTTTTTAAAGTTGCTAATTCCACTTGGCATTTCTGAGCCCTGTGTTGGAAACATCCATCTTGTTAAAAAGTGATGTCATTTGTGACACTAGTAGTATTAGAAGAGACTGCAAACTAGTTTTCAACCTGCTTTAATAATGATTTAACGACCAGGAAAGTGATCAATATTTTAGGGATAGATTTTCCACTGTGCTTTTAGCAGGCTCCATTTCTGACCATACAGAACCATGTCTACAGATCTGCAGGTGAAATTACCTGAGTGCATGTGTCAGAAATGTACACATGAAATATTACACCTGCAACAGTCACTGCCCAACACCAAGTTTATATTGTGAATTTAAAAAGTGAATTAAAAATCCCTTTCTCTCTCCCCAGCCTCTGAAAAAAAACAGTCCCACCTCTCCCTCTGATGAATCTGTAAAATAATTCTTTATCCCTGTTTTCTCTCAGATATTTTTGTGTTTGAAAACAGCAACAACAACAAAAACAACAAAAAGCTGGAGAGTTTTTGATACAGAGCACAAGGCACCATAATGTCATTTACTGATAGAATTGGATGACATTTGGATTTCATATCCTGATCACAAAATGAAATTTTGGCATTCTAAACTGCTTGGGTAATTGATGTGTAGATGCTTTTCAAGAAAGTGGATAATCCAAACTGATTGATTAGGGAAAAAGAAGAAAGGAGCTCAGGTTTCTTCTTTTTTAATGCTGATTCATTCCATAGCTATACCAGTGAAAGCAGAAGCCTTTCAAATGGCTTTGGGGTTTTGTTTGGTGGGTTTTGCTGAGTGAATTGTTCTTATGCAATTTCACCCCTACACAAGAAATATTCTTGTAAGATTATTTAACCATAGGCAAAGTTCCTGAAAAGGTAAGCATGGGTCTCCCTTCTTGGGGGAAATAGACTAATATTTTCTGAAGTAAGTAGTAATTACATTTGCTAGGGTCTTAAACTAACCTTTTTCTCTTTCCTTTTTTTCTTTTTTTTTTTTAAATGAATTATGCTCTGAACTTTCCAAAGCTGAGTCACTCAAGTTCTCTACTCCCCTTAAAAATCTTGGTCCTGCAGCAAAATTCTATGCATAACCTCATTTCCCTAAGGGTCTTTTTAATACATCACTAAGCTAGATGACTTGACATTATTATTATTGATCATAAGTCATACTAATGCTAACAGTAACATAATGAACTTTGGTTGTTTTGTGAGAAGCTTAAATATATATATATTATTTTAGATAATCTTTCAGATAATTAGAAGTTAATTAGACAAATTATATCCAAAGAGTCAATTTCTAAAGGCCTTGCTCCATGGATGTTCAATTCACTAAGTCACATTCCCAGTTTGAAGTTAATGGCAGTCTCTTTACCTGTAGAACTGTAGGTTTTGACCCAATGTTGTGACACCACAATATTGATAAATAATTTTGCCAGCTCTTTTCTCACAATTAAAATTCTTTGGGTTTTGGCCATCAAATGCCTCATGGTGGTAACTGTAAAAATCTTATCTGTGTCTATTAAGAATAGCAGCTACATTTTCATTTTAGTGCACATGATAATCAAACCTTTGGAAACCGATGCTTAGCTCACCTGGAGCTGGATTAGTGACTATAAGCAGCAGCAAGGCAATTGGATTATACCATGCAGGAGTTACTCCAAGCTTTAGCCCAAAACTTGATGTCATATACAATAAAGTGCAAAAGGAAACAAATGACCTTTCACTTCTCTTTTTCTCCAGACCTTCTCCGTCTGGAGGTGGACCAGGTGTCATAAAACACAATCAGGGAAGTCAAGCCTCTGCAGATGGGTTTATGATGGGTAGGCTGGGAGGGCAGGGAGGGAATGGCAGAGCTGCTAGGCAGCTGCTGTGATCCCCATCTTTGGATGCTCAGCAGAAAGCCTGGTCCAGACAGCAAGCTGCAGGTGGGCACTGCTGGGCAAGGTGTGGTAGAAAGCTTCATGCATGGCAGGAAAGGGATGTGCTCCTCTTTGTCACTGTGTGGCCATCAGCTTTGAGAGGAGGTTAGATGGGAGAAGAAGGGGTCCCTCATTAACAGGACAGATGTCGGCTGAATCAGCACTTCCTAGTGGGTGGCAGAAATGAATAGGGAGGTGGTGATAGGCTGTGGATAGAGTACAGCACTAAAGTGTCATACTGCAAGTGACAACAAGTGAAAACTGGGAAATATCAGCACTGGGATCTTACTTAAATGATGTGCTACAGTAAAAGCTAAACTCAGGTAGGGGATCTGAGATGGAAGTTGACAGTAGGAGTCCCAGAAAGCTAAATATTTTCTTTCTTCTAGTCTTTAAATTTGTCTCAGAATTCATTTGAAACCAGAACAGTATGGAAAGAAATATCCTTGTTCTGACTACCTTCCACCAATCCTCAGAAAACAGCTATGATCCTACAAATCATTCAAGGTATTATTGACTTGGAGGATTTGTGTGCCCATATACATGTGTGCATGTGTATGAGCAGGTATGTGAGATTGTACTCCCAACCCTAGCACAAAGCACCAACCAAATATTTGTAACCTGACAAATCTGAAAATCTGTGAAGTAGAGAAGATGTCCAGTCAACCTAACACTGTGGTATGGAGTTCCAGCCAGTCAGCAATGGTGGAGTCTTATTTGTCCCCTGAAGAGCCCTGGAAGAAGGTATATTGAAATAAACCTGACCAGAACATCTGCCAGAGAAGGTTTCCACTGGAATATATTACTTCCATGACTTGATATCTTCCTGCAAAAAATGCCCCAGAGGTCTTCACTAGTTTTCCCACTTTATTTTCTGAATGTGTGAACCCACATCCTCTCAAAACTACCTGTTTGCCCATGTTCCCTCAGTCTGTCAGGCAAAATGTCTGCAAAGCACTTGGCTAAAATAGAACTTTTAAAAAATTCTCTTTTGTAAGAAACAAAACAACCCAGTCCCACACCCCAGCAAGCACGCAGTTTGGAAATTTTCATTATTTGGAATAAGAAGTATTTTGAGTACATAAGCATCCTGCATGACTCTGTTGCCAACTTGGAGGCACATGAAGATATTTCAGGTGTCACTGTTCTTAATATTTCTATCATGTATGTGTCCTAGAAAGGAGGAGTGGGTTTGAAAAGGAGTATCACATCACACAGATCTAGCAGTTCACTGAAGGGCAGAGAACACTGCAGACAGAAGACAGCCACAGGACTATACAAACATAGACGTTCAGTTGCAGGCCACAGGGTTCGTGGTGGGTTTCCTATCGCCTGATTTTGTGGAAGGTGTGCCCAACCTTTGAAAAGTACAGGAGCAAGAGGTGACAAATGGTTTAATGATTACAGGATGGTATACTATATCACATGTTCTTGGTCCTTGGCCTGACCCAACTCCTGACCTGTTACACAACTGTAAGCAAATTCTTTTACTGTTCCAGTCCAAATCCTACAGTCTGCATCCAGGCAAAAGAGTGACTGCAATAAACTTCTGTCTTGCTGAATGTTTTATGGGTAACCATAATAACACTGTTTCCTTCCTCTTGCCCACAGCAAGATCTTCTGGTACCATAGTCCCCTGAGGGACACGGACAAATGTGGCATGATTTGGTGACAGGCTGTGATCAAAATCAAATCTGAGCACCAGTGTGCAGCAGTAGTGACCCACTTTCACTCTTTATTTCCTCCTTGTCTGTGGTTCTCAAAAATCACTTGCCTCTAGCATTGTCACTTCTTTAACTCCCAGCCTAGAAGATCTGCTGTGCCAGAGCACCCCATGACTCAGAGAGATCCAAAAAGCCTGAGCTTAGCATCATGCCTACTGAACTGAGACAAATAAGATGAGCAGGTCAGTCTGACGAGCTAATCAGAACTCTCCTCTAGGAAAGATTATGCTTCCAGGACATACTCCACATATTGCAGAAAGCATGTGGAATAGAGCCAAGGCAGAGATACCAACTCCAGCATAAACCCATGCTCCCTCAGTCTTGCACATCCTCAAGGACGTTTTCTCTTTTGACCTAACAAACACTCAGAACATGTATAAGTAAAAATTTTCTTTTCTTCCCTTCCTTCTCAGCTGGGGAGTGTTTCTTAGCCCATCTTTCTTTGGTCCCAACACTGGGGATTCTGCAGCTACTGAAAAACTGTCTCCAAGCACCCATGACAGAATAGGCACAAGACAGACCCTCTGATATTCCGCACATCTCCATGTGAACCCTTAAGTCCTGTATTTGTGACCCCAGTGAGTCTTGAAAGATTACTTAACTATGGCAATAGGACTGAAGTTATTACTTCCCTTCTCTGTCTCAGGCAGGAAGAGCACACGCTGTGACAGAAGAGCCGTAGATAGTACTTATTGACTCTACACAGTTTCATTAATGTCGCTTAAACCCCAGTAACACTGCTGAAGCAAACATCCTCAAGTCTGAAACTCATCATCCCTCTATTTTTTTTTTTTCTTAGACACCCTATAGCACATTTCACAGTCATGAAAGTGAAGGAGCAAATAAGATGTTGATTTACAGTCCCGTATTTCCTAATCTAAGCTCCTCTTACCTAGACATCCATACCAACATTTACTATTGATCAAAAGTCTTGCTCAAATATAAAAAAGGTAGCATAGTGGCTAAATGGCAGTCTGGGACTGACCCACTGTTCAAACCTAGAAGTTTGAACAGTTATATCCATTCCATGCACAGTTTGGCCTTCTGTGTCTTTGGGAGAATGGCAGATAACTGATGAACAGCAGCCCCCCTTCTGCCACTATATATACTGATATATATACATCCGGCTAACATATTTGTGAACTCCTTCAGAAAGCAAAAATCACACAGCTCTTCTAAGAGCCATGAAATGAAGTGGCAAGATTTTGTTTTGCTTTGCTTCTGTCATGTTTTGCTTAGGAGAATTAGTGCTAAGTCTTGATTTCAGAATTTCAAAGATAGCTATTTTGCTTTGGGTCACAAGTGAAACATCCTATTTTAATTCCACTCTTCTTCATAATTTTTGCATTGAACAGGAATAGTAAGACTTTGCAGATTGCTACACACATGCAAAGGGAAGATCTGTAAGAAAAATAATGCCATTCTTATCTGCAATATGCCTTTTTAATAAGACTCACCTACTACTGTTCTTCAATTGTTGTAGCACTAAATTCATATGCACGTCTAAAATTGGAATTAAATAAGCAGTGACTTGTGTGCGTGTGGTGTGTATAGTATAGCAGATACTGGGGCAGATCGTCAGCTGGTGTAAATCAGCCTAGGTCCATTGACTTTAATGGAAACTTGCCAACTTACCCCAGCTGAGACTCTGATTATTGTTTTGCAAGTTCTTGCATTAAAGATAAGCATTCACATTCTGCTGTGTTACACTGGTGTAAGTGGGAGTAACTTCACTGAAGTCTCTGGAGTATTGCTAGATGTACCTTACTTGGAAAGCAGAATTCAGCTCAAAATCTTAATATGACAGTTAAAGCAGTTTTTACCTCTGCTACCTTTCATCTCTTCCCCTTTCCTTAAAAAGACAGAAAAGGAATTTAAAAAACAAAAAGGAAAAGGAAGAAATATCAGGCTGTCATGGAAATTCTCAACTAAATCTTTTCTCTGACTCTTATTTCCAGGCTTTGTGCAAAGAGTTTATTTGATTTGACACCTACTGCACAAAAGGTTGCCCCTTCTGTTCTATCAAGACTGGTATCAAGAAAAAAGAGAGAAAAATCGCACAGCTGGTAGTACAGAGAACCCAAAAATATACAAAGACGTACCAGAGGGAATAGTCATCAACATAAAGTGAACAAGCACCCAGACTATTGATTACATGCTGCTCACAGAACACTAGGCATTTCTGCCAACTTCTTTCCACTCTTACGCTGAGCTGCAGACAGCATGTTGTACTTTGCATCATCAGTTTTGATGAATAATGCACTGATAAACACTGCAGCCAATATTCTGGAGGAGCTGAGAAGCCAGATGTCATCTGGACCTCCAATAGTTTTAACCCTAGGTCTCTGACAGACACTGAAATAAACACTAGACATGCACCGCAGAACGGGCAATGCCCAGATGCGAGGTTAGGTATAATATTAAGCTGGAAGGCATATGAAAAATGAAGGGGCATCACAATCTTTTCATGAACAACTTCCAGAGGTGCTGAGATAGTGAGAAAGAAGCTCCCTGGCATGAGCTGCATACTGCAAACACCTGCCAGGTGCAGCATCCCTATGTAAATAGGGGCACTGAGACAAAAGAGATGCTGTTAGCTGTGTCAGTGCATCCCTCCATTTTGAAGGGACCGAGTAGAGGGCTTGGTGGATTCAGCCCCTTGGAAAAGCAGGATCCCTGTTCAGAAGAGCAGCTGCATTCTTCCCCTGCCTGTGGGCCAGATGTGTTGGGATGGCAATCATCTGGGCATCTTACCAATACACCAGAGCCTTTCTGCTCACTGGCAGCAACGTGTAGCAAGGTTTCTCAAGCCTTGAAACTTCACTTGGTGTTTATCTTACCTGTATCCTCATCAGTAAAGCCCAGTTTTATTTAAGCAACCTGTGGTCTCCCTGCATACCCCCACTGGTCAGGGGACCTCAAGGCCTGTGAAGATTTCCTTTCAGTGAGTCTCATCAGAGCAGGTACCCTTTAGAATCTCACACAGCAATATGATCAGTGAGATTGTGCAGTTTTGGAAGTAAACTCTTCTACTCACCCATCTCAATAATCCAAGGTCTCAGCATGCTACATATCAGTAATACTTACTTTTTTAATAAATGAGGGTGAAAGGCTCTACCTTCCCCAGAATTATAGTGTAAAGGGCTCATTGCTAACTCAGAATTCTGTTTAAGGAAGATCTGCTTCTATAAAAAGCCAAATTAGGCTCTCAAAGGCTGAGTGTATGCCTAAGCAATGGAAGAGCAGTTTCTCTCTGCTGGCACTGCAACACTGCTAGGGTCAGGAAGCCCCCTCATGGTTTGCTCACCAGGAGGAGGTTGTATTATTTGAAGCATCCTAAATGTTCTGCTTTATTTTACTGCCAGAACTTCCCAAGAAAAACTGCATGTAGAAAAGAATATATATGGCTTAAATACAGAGGGGGAGTGTTTTTCCTCCCTTTACGTTCACCACTTCCTTTTGCACCTGAATAACCATTCTTGGCATAGCTGGCAAATGCTCTAAGACATGCCCTACTCCCACATTGAGGGGAAATCCAAAAATAGGCAACATGCTCCTTATAATGCTATTTCTTTCCCATTCAGCTTGTCAAATAACTGACAAATGTGAAGCATGAATAAGGACCTCTTAGAGGTATGAAACAACCCAAGAAGAAAACTGGCATGCACCTGGGAAGTGGTTAAAACAAAGTAGTAGATCGGGAAACGCTTCCATAGATAAAGGGTAAGCTGTAAAAAGGCAGAGGCAGTGACTATAGTGGAATTTCAATTATGCCGACATTGATGGGCATAGCAGTAGCAGAGTCATTAAGGATGGATGCATGTTTCTGAGTGCGGTACCAAACTGTTTTTTCGGTTTGAAGAGCAATCAACAAGACCAGGGGCTATTTTGGACTTAGTCCAAGGAAATGAGACTAGGTGAAATGAATAATATAGAAGATAATAAACCCTTAGGGCTAGGTTATAATATCATCAAATTGGAAACACTTCTGAAAATATTTGTGAATGGTTATAGAAGTACAATAATTTTGAGAATGGAATGAGTTGAAGAAAGTTGATTGGAATCAACTGTTTGTGGACAATAATGGAAAAGCATGCAGTATTTAAGAAATGGAGAGTGCTATTTCTATTCAGTTTATTAGAATCAAAGTCAAAATGATAACAAAAACAAGCTAATGTGGCCTCAAAAAATGTAATAAAGGTATCAAAATGCTTTCCTTATTTAAAAGGCCAGGCATCCTTGAAAAATGGGAAGGTTTGGCAGTTTTAAAATGAATGAGAACAACATCAAGAGAATACCAACAATGAATAATATCCATTAAATATTTCAATCAAGACTGAAGCCAAGTTGCTCAAGTGTATGCATGCAATGTAAATGGTGAAAAAGAGGAAGAAGAAAAAAAAAGAAACATGATAATGAAACATGGAGCACTCATTCGTATCTATTTCCACAGATAAAAGGACCAGTGTCAGGCTTTCATTCCGAGTGCAGTTCCTGTGGCTGTGGCAGAGTCAGGATATGAGTTCAGGCTATTCAAGGAGTGCACCCTTAAGGAAGCTACCAGCAGTGGGAAACCAGGATAACAACTTCCACACAGAAAGGTCTGATCTCACTCTTCTGTTGTTGAAGACCACTCAGAAGTGGTTGGGTAAGCATTTGTGCAGGGTCTACCCTGGCAGCATGGTGGTTATTCTCACTTGCCAGGACAACCTGTAAGATTTCAGAGGAAGAAGTACACCTTGATCCATACAAATTACTCCAAGGATATGGTCAAATGATAAAAGAGGTCATTCAAGCACATGTATTTTGTTTTGCAGAGATGCAGTTGATTGCCTCTACTAGGACAGATTGCAGCTTCCAGCTGAGGGGAGCAGTAACCTCTCCCAGTAAGCCGAGTCCTTCCCAGTTTGCCTACGTTTTCAGCTGCCAGTTCTGAGCAAACTCTCCATATCTTCTCCCAGACATCAGTTTCTCACACCAGAGAGGCCCTTTTTCATTCTGCTCATAGTGATGGAAGGGCCGGAGTCACATGGATAAATCTTACCCTGGGAAGGAGCCCAAAGACATTGCCTACTAAGAGTCTCAGCAGAGAGACAGATGGCAGAAGCTTGTGTAAAGAAGAGGCTGTGTGGTAGGTAAGGGGAATGAGCTGAAGGAGGTACTTCACCTCTTCCTGAGGAGAAACAAGATGTCCTTGGTGAGAGCATGCTGCAGTCAGCAGAGAGCCCAGCCAGGCAGACACAGGGCTGGCCATGCCTGGCTGAGCAGCACTCTGTGCCCCTGTTAGCTGGCAGCATCTCCTGCTGCTGTACAGAGCCCGTGATGGGGTTTGCTCCTTCTCCCAGGGAAGGAGGTGCCAGAGCCCTCCTCCTTCCTTCCCCACAGCCATGTATTTCTAAGCCCACACCACCAGCCAGGAAGCCATGAACTTGAACTCTACCCTTCCCCAGTATCCAGAAAGGCTGGAATTGCTTATTTCAGTTCATCCTTGCTAAGCAGAGAGCTCAAGATGCCAAGGTGCCCTTTTATTATCCCACATTTCAAATCAGGCCTCATGTGTAGAACCCAAGCTCCAAGACAACTCTTCTGATTTTCCAGAGTGCTTAAGCTGAGGACAAAATGGTGACCAAGTTTCCACAAAGAATGCAAAAGGTGAGAACAGACTGAGGAAGACCATGACTGGCTTCTGGATCATGATGCAGTGGTTCAGTGAGAATTAGGAACAATATTAAGTTTGCAGAGTTCTACACAGAAGCAAACATGGCACAGGACAGAGAGGAACTGGGCAATTAAGCCAGAAAACTGGCAGAAATTATGGGGTTTAGCTTCAGTTGTAAGCATGAAAAACAGTTGATTTTGTCCAGCTACATGTTGCAGAAATGAACCCAGTCCAAATTAAGCTTCCCAAGTCCCCAAATTGTAGATGGAGACCTTGCAGCTTTGGGTTGGAATGTGAAAGGTGTCCAAATATGAGCAAGATCAATCCTTTGTGTGTCACCCTTCACCCACCTGTGAGACTCCTTGGAGAGGTTGGCCCTGAGTAAAACCGGTTTATTGCAAGAATCATCTCCCCTCAAACACTTCAGCGCCTATCAAGCACTGAGCATCCCCCATCTCTCCTTGCAGCCTCCTCTCCCTTTGGCTGCTGCACCACTGATTCTTATGCCCCACTGGAGCTCGCAGGACCCCTTCTAGCCTCTTCTGTAAGCTTGCCTGAGGAGATGGTTCACACTGTGCTCACAAAACCCACAAAACTCAGCGGAAATTTCAGCCCTGTGATAATGATCCGAATTTCCATGAGCCCATAAAGCTCTCTAAAAAGTTAGCAGGGAGAGTGCAAGATCATGCATACCTGTGCAGAATTAGTTGTCGCTTAGGCAGGGAAGCAGAGAGAAGGATGTAAAAGGAGCAGAAACAAGTGCAACAGCAGTGCTACATCTTTCTCTCTAGAAAATTCAGAACTGCAGAGTGCAAACAACTGTTCCCAAAGAAAATGGGTACTTTTAAAGTCTGGAGAAAACAGGACTGATGGTGAGCCATAAAACCCTGGGAAGCTCAAATCAGGAAATCGGGGTGTCTTCCTTTTCTCCAGGGATCTGTATTAGGTGAAGAACAAAGAAAGGATTGCACAAGTGTAGAAACCAGGGTAATTTTTTATGTATTCCTTTTCAAATCCTACCACACAGCCTGGCTGCAAAGAAGAGCAAGCCCTAGCCTTTGTGGGAGTAGAACCTGCCACATATTTGCCCTGGGTAATGAGCTCAGAGGAGGAGATTTGAAAGAAGACTTTGCATTGTTCGAGAAAGCTCTGGAGCAGAGGGAGGGTGGAATTCCATCTGTTCACTTCCGCGCGGTTCAGTGAGCTGCTTCACTTTTAATGGTTCACTAGGCTGTGACACTTAGCAGAAATTACGGTAAATGTTTTTTAAAACCTTTACATTATCATTTAAGAAGCGCATGACAAGATCACTGAAAAGCTAACCCTTTGATCTCTGCCTCTTGTGAGGCTTTTCTCTCTGATAATGGAGACAATGTACCATGTGCCACTGAGGCTGGATAATGTGTTGGTGTGCTTATGCTCACTTTGCACCCTGGATTAATGGCATTCTCAACAGTGTTTTTTTCATGCTATTGCAAAAAAAAAAAGGGATTGTTGCCCTTAAAATCTATAGTCACCTCAGCAGTTCCTATATAGCTCTTTGTGTATTAGGAAAGGTGAAAAACAGCTTGCACGCCAGCCCAGATAGGAAGTACCCTATGTTACTGATCAGGTGGAATTCCACATTGCCTGCCTGAGTGACTCTGCGAACAATGTAAATCATTAAGTAAGTCTTTGCAATGGTGCAGAAAGGTGATGGGGGAAGGGAGCTCTGTGTCTGGTGCCTGTTCAGTGCAATTTCACAGGAAGGCTCCGTTTTCCATGACCCTTTGAAGAAAGCCAAGTGGTAATCAACAAGTTCAGTTTGACTTGAAGGTAGGGATGGGAAATCATGGTAAATTCTTGTGTACTTCTGTGTTTAATCAGAATTTAGGACATTTTTTTCTCCCTACATTTTCACCTTTCCATCAGAGTTTTCAGCACTCTCTTGTGTAAATCAGTCTTTTCCATCTGGAGAAAAGTCTGTGAGTATCTGGAAGACTTGGAGCAACCATTTGCAAGTCTTCAGTGCTATCAAAATTGGCCCTTTAAGTACCAAGGGAAAATCTTTTATCTTTGTGTAATCTTTATCTTTTGCAAAGATGGGGAACACATACAAATGAGGTTAGACTCCTCACAGATCCATGGCTGGCAAAGCTTTCTGCTGCCTTTGCTCTAGTCAAAGGAAATGGTTTACAACTTCCTTAGACAGACCATGTCACCCATCAACGACATTGCACGGGCAGGCGTATCTCAAAACCAGGCAGCATGAAAAAGAAATGAAGGCTACAGGTTCCAGACTTTAGAGACCAGTCTTACCTTCTCCAACCTCCAAGAATTACATACTAAAGCCTGTTTTGGTGTTAGGAGGCAACTGTGCATATTCAGAACTATTTATTTTCCTTTCGTTGGTTGTGTCTGATCCAGGCCATGGGCATGAGTTCACAGCATGAGTTCAATCCCTTCGTGATGTGAAGATATCCCATAGGAAACAGGTATCTAAAAGAGATAGATTCTAAACTATATGGTGTCCACTGAGCTGACTTCATTGTGCTCATATTTTACTAAGAAGTATGGTCAGCACACTTTACAAATAGGATTTTAGCCATCACAAAGGAAAAATCTGCAGTAAAATGTAGTAAATAAACCCAGAGTTCTTGCTGTATAGCTCTGCTACTCTATTGACTCTTGATGAAAAATGTCCATTTTCCTTGTACTAGGTGGAATCTACCAGAAGTGCAAAAGAGCATCTCAGATCAGAGTTATCAGCACTCAGAAGGCCGATAACTACTCTCTGAGAAGAGACAGAGAGGTCACCAGAGAGGGAGAGGGAGAAAGCAAGGACTGCAGCTGAATTTCAGGTAGAAGAATATGATACTTTGGATAAGCCAGTAGTAATGAAAAGGAAGGAAGTAGGTGGGCTCCTTATTGTCCCATTTAGCTGCTGATTTGAGTAAGGCACTACTGACCTTGAGAATTTATCTGACATCTGAACCAGCACAGACAAATTGAACAAAAACGAGCAGCTAAATATTGGCACCATGGGTCTGTTTTCCATTGCTCCCTGCATCATCTCCATGCTGTGCTTTGTCCATGATCCCAGATCACCCACACAGCTCTGCAGTATTCAGACTGGGGAAGCCCTCATATCACACTGCTCATATGCTAGTTGTTTCTGGCTGTCTCTTGACTTGTCTCAAAAAGGCACAGGGACAGCAAGATATCCCCCTCTGTGCCTCCTCCCCCTCACTCTGCTGAAACATAAGTCCAAGTATTTCTTTTCAAGCAGTGCCCAAGTCTTTTCTTCCTCTCTTGGGGATTTGCAAAAGCTTATTTGAACTCCAGTGTCCCTGTACTGGTGCAGTGGCCAGTGAATGTTTTATGTTACAGAGACGTGCTACCTCTCAATCTAAACGTGGAACCCTTCCTGCAGAAATATCCATATCTCATGAAGCTCGAAAAGCATGGCCAATATAGAGCAAATAAATCTATCTGCATGTGGACTTTGACTGGTATCAAACTGGCTCATTTATTGTCACAACTCTTTGCTGGGAGACTTTTGTTCTGCTGTAGAGCTGCTAAATTCCCCCTGAGTACTATTAGCGTTGCTGCTTTTTATGTCTCACTCCATGACACTACTCAATGCAAGTTATAATTAACTCAGAGGAAGTAGAAGGGGGTGGACTCGGTCTGTTTAGGGGGAGATGGGTACAGAATGGTAAAAGATAATGCCAAATAACCGTTGGGGCTTTCTAGTATCCCCTGAACACTTGGACCTTGGTTATTTTTAGACCTCACCTTTCTACTGAAATGCAGCCCAAAGCCAGTTGTAAGCCACAAACTACAGCAATCAGGACTAATTTTCAGGGCTGAGGGAGGACTTGAATAACTTAACTGTAAGGCCTTTGGACTGGCCTTTTCCACAAGACTGTACTTTAGCCTTGGAGAACTGCAGAAGCCATCCCTGGCTGAGACCCTAGTATCAAAGGTGAAAATGTTTCCATTTTTCAGCAACACTGGACAATCCAGAGAGCAACTTATTAACTATTAAAGATTTAAATGTCAAATGCAGGACCTATCCTGTAGATACTTACAGTTGTGCATGCACATGCAAGCTGGAGGGCTAATATCCAGCTGAAGCACACAAAGGCAGGCTGAGAGAGAGTAGCACAGCATTTCTGAAGGTGTGTGCACTTAAACAGGATCCTGGCAAAGTTTCTTGCATTTCTTAAAGTACTACATCGTGCAAGAAAAAAAAAAAGTTAAAAACTAGCAAACCAGTGACCACATTGCACATGGTTTGGACACAGAAATTATTCAAGAGTGAATGCTAATAGATCTTAGTGATCAGCTCACAGAATCTTTGGAAGTCAAGAAGAAAAAATAAAGTGTCCTTACAGAGTTTGACATCTCTCCTCCTGGTACATACAGCCATGGAATCATAGAATGGTTAAGGTTGGAAAGGACCAAGGATCTTAAGATCATCTAGTTCCAATCCCCATGCCATGGGCAGGGACGCCTCACACTAGACCATGTCACCCAAGTCTTTGTGAGTAACTTTATACAGCTGAGTAAACTGACCGAGTTCAGCAGGAACACTCTCATGTGCACATTACTCACCCAAGTCTCAGTAATGTACACTCACAGTCTAAATAGTTCATATACATTTGAACTATTCAAAAAGTGAGTTTCTGAACCAAGAAGCCAGTTGAATAACTACCATGCTATTTTGTTCTGCATTCTCATTTGAAAACTCATCATTATTTACATGATAAGCATAAACAGTGCATTTGGAGTTGTTATAGTCCATCATGTAAATTCATATTTAAGCATTATGAAAAAGAGGATTTGTGACTCAGTAGATCATATTAGCTGTAGAGCAGATACTCCTGTTGATCAAATCTATTTTCTTACTGCCCAAAGTGCATCAAGTCCATGTGATAAAAAATCTTTATGACATATTTACTGCTGTGTGAAATGATGTGGTCGTTTTTAATTTCTATGTATATTTCCCCATAATATTCTAAGCAGCGTGGCATCCTCCGAGGAGAGCAGCAGTCTTACTCTAGGTGGCCCAGCTTTGATCTCAGCTAGGTGACCATGAGTGATGAGCTCCCACAGGATTAACAAAGGTTCCCACAAGTATTTCCTCCCAGCTCAGTGATGCCTGTGATGTTCTGTGCGCATGTCCTCCTCACAAAAAAACCCCTCATGCCAACTCCATATACTCCTTTCCCATTCAGAAAACATCAGCTCCATACTCTCATATCCCCTGTTTTGAGTTGTTATCCCATTGATTCATCACACTTGTACATCCCAATAACCATTTACTATTAGTACCATTTAGAGCTGCTCTCCTTGACCAGCAGCTGTTTTTTCAAAGCCAATTCAGTAGAAATGAGCTTGGTGGTCTCTTGTCAGCAAGACACAAGCTTCCTGGACATTTAGTACTCCTGCCAATGCTAACCCTGCAGTGGTGGCTCAGACAACCATAGAGTCTGCCCTGCCACCGCAATAGGTAGTCAAGTCATTTTTCCTTCTATTCCTCAAGTTGACAGTCCCTTGCAGAGAGATGAAGATATCTCCAAAATGCTGGAAAGAGCTCTACAGCTAGTGCTGAAGGGAGAGACAATAGCTCTTCTGTCTTGCACATGGCAGTACAGACTTCTCTTGCTTCATGCTGGGCCACAAAGACCAATTTCATTCTTCTTGCTGCTGCTGTCAATGCTGCATCACATACATGTGCATTCAGACATGGACTTAAACGTAAACTGGAGAGATCACCCTTAGCATTTGGCTATCAGCTGGAAATAATCCTTCTTTTTCCACATGAGGTGCAACCAAAAGATATCTGCAATTGCTGTGACTCTATTTATATGACAGAAGTTTTTAAAGGCTGTAAATGAGCTAATGTTTTTAGGATACTTTTAACTGCTGCCATTTTGTGTGCATTCTCCATGTATGCTTAGAGGCGAGATAGAGACAGATCTTTGTCCTTTCAGCCTCCTGCAGCAAAAGTACTCGCTATTCTTCTCACCCCCTCCACTCAGGTCATGTTTTTAAGCCTTTTTTTTTTTTTTTCCCCCCATATAATGGGAAACAAACTTCAGTTCAGGTCATCAAAGATTTCTACAAAGCGATATACTGAAGAAAGCTGATGCTTTGTTATTAAAACTGAGACTATCTTAACAAAGCCTCAACGGTTGCTGCTGTTAGCCAAATCTTTTAGAAAAACCCCCACAAATCCTGTTTCCATCTTCGATGAGAACAGCAAATAGCGGGGTGCCACTCGTGCTGCTGTGCTTTTTGACCTTCTTGGGGGAAATCAATCGCAGTCTGAAATTTGGAGGCGAGTCAGAGAGAACTGAAGGAACAAGGAAAAGGTAAGACAAATGAAATGGCAAAACAAGAGCAACATTCTGCCTAGCAGATGTTCAGCGTTCCTACAGCCTTGTTATCTTTGTTTAAATGTTTGAATCAATGCTCGTAGTTTAATAAACAAAACAGATGCAAAATTTGCAGCTAAGTTTTAGGAGCGAATGTCAAGGCACAATGAACAATCTGCATGTCCCCTGGGACTGTGTTTTTTGGTCCAGGATGGGAAACCTGTTGTTAGAATTGTTCCCAGATTATATCCCACTGGCCCTGATTACCTTGATGTTGGGGAAATGTCTCGAGGGACATAAATTGCCTAGAATCATTTGCAACAGCTGCCAGCAACTGAGATTCTGTGTTATTACAAAAGCAATCTACCTTCCTGGGATTTTGATTTACAAAAGCAGAAGAACTAATAGAAATAAAGGTTTTAAAATAAGATCAGTTTCCTTAAACCAGGTGCCGTTTTTGGCACAAGTATCCCTTATGCTCTCAAATGGGAATAATTAGAGCAGTGACTGTCATGAGATGGTACCTGCTTATGGAAAATAAATCTTCCCCTTGAAATTGGGCAGGCTTGAGTCAATATTTCTTGCAGAAGAAATCTCTCCTTTAAGCTCAGTATATTTTCTGGAACAATGGATATTGAATTGTGTCTGTTAATATAATCACTTGACATCTACCGTTTTGTATATTTCGTGTTCCAGTGAAACCTTCTCTATATTGCTAATGAAATAATTTTTTTATGTTCTCAATAATCATTAGTCTCTTTAATGAAAAGTTAGGGCAGGTCTTTCAGTCCTTACATGTGGGAACAATTTCTACCCTCACATTACTTTCTCGAGTAACTTAAGCTGACTTGAGTGAATTGAAGTTTTGTAGGGATGGCTTGTTCATAACTTAAGTACTAATTGACATCAATTTCAGAACATGACATTCTGGAGTAAACCCTACTTTAAGACATAAATGCAATTATGGTTTTTATAACAATTAGTATAATTATGTTTTGGGTAATAAGTCATTACAGTGGAATGTAAGGTAATGTCTCCTGCCAGCTGCCTTCAGATGTTCTCTGTCAGAGAGACAGTGAGAAAGATCTGTCCTGTGCCCCATAAAGCATCTCCCACAAACATGGTGAAATAAAAGAACAATAGACACAATATTCCTGTCTTTTAGTTTTGAGGGATGACTAATTCTAGTGCCTGGAAATTCTGAAGTTCTAGTATCATGAACAAAACAAACTGGTTTATGTCAATGCTTTTGCATCAGAAAAAGAGCTAGGTCCAGACACAGTGGTCAGTCTAATAACGGATTATGTAGACAAAGTGGGCTGCTGGTACTTTATTTATTTCCTATCCCCTGCTCTGCTTCCTCTTTAACACTCAGGTAACTGTCAGAAAGGGACCCAGCTATTACAGATGACAAGGGGTAAATGCCTTCATGTTGTCCTCCAAAGGTTAAGGTTTACCAACCTCAGTTGGAAGCCACAATCTCCAATAACCATTAATCCACTAAACTCCAGTGCAAGTGAACATATTTATGGCTGCAGTCACTAAAGGGTGAAATAAAGATTAGTTTTTAGTTAGGAACGCAAAGCTTTTTAGATCAATACAGACCCACTGCTGAAATCAATCTAAAGTTTGGAATTTTTAAGTAAAGATTTACTGGGCTTCCTTGTACAGTTAATTTTCCAAAGGGGGAATAGTCTCAGCAACGTTACATAGTAATCAAATTGAGTAAACACTAGTCACTTCGTAAACTGACCTCAGTTATGCGCATAGCAAATGAGTGTACAGCAATAAAAATACCCATAATGTGGATAGTAAATTTGCCAATAAACAGGTAAAGCCAAAATGCACATATAGGCTAACATGATAAAATATTAGTAGCTACATTTGCCTATTTGAAAACATAAATAATCAATAGACATTAATAATGAAGTTGTTCGTGCGTTTCTTTATTACTGTGCATATTAAGTGTTTCAATTATTTCTACTTAGTTTGATAGATAAATGTATATGCGCATTTTATGCCTTTGAAAGAATATAGGATTACTCTTCAAAACAAAAGCTACTGTTTAGATGAAAGAACAAGTGGACTGGAAATACACAGCTTGTTATACCCCTCTGCTGTTCATGTTTGATGCATGTATACAATTTATTATGCAATTTCTTGAGATTTGACAAAGTAATTGTCTGGCAAACCATAGCTTTAATGATGGTTTTTCTGCTTCATACAAAAGGTCTGAAGGTAGTGTAGGAAAATGACTTAATAGATCAGTGTCTGTAAATGCTGTTAATGCGCATTACATATATATATTTGTGATGGTAGCCCAAGTTATTTTCTGAGTTACCGCACAATATGTTGTGAGATTCCATGTGGTAAATTTGTTTTTCGTCATCAAAGCTACTGCATGAAACCCTGTATGTTGAGCTGTAACTTCCAAAATAAGTTGGGTCACTGCCCTAGCTTTATTCTTGGTATCTGTCACTGAGAGTTCCTGACCATGGAAGAAGCCTGGATGTTATAATAGTGCCATGGTATCTTAAAAAAGCCAGAATTTCCATTGTTAATCCTGTTTTAAAGGGCTTGTAGCTTGGCAGTTAAAATCCAGTCAGGTCTGAAACCAAAGTCAAGGTGCAATATATAAATTTCCTTTTAATCATATTCATTTTAAATCTTTGTAGCTATGCTTAGGGTAAGGAGCACAAAAATCTTAAAGTTTTATTATTTTGAACACTTTTGCAGTCTTTCATAACTAAAATATGTTTAATTTAAAAAAAATGAAATTTCTCAGCAGAGGGATGTTCTTCATTTTGTCTGTTTTATCATCGGTAAAAGACTATTGGCCAGATTCATAGCTTGTGTGAGCGAGCACTAGGTCCACTAGGACTGTCCCTTTACATCAGCAATGAGGCTTTGTCTGCTGACAAGCTGCATTTGAACAGAATGGAAACCTTTATTTTTTTCCAGTGTCATTTCTTACCCCTAGGATATTCGGGATGTTTGTTTACATCTTGGCATAAATGAATATGCGGGACTGGGCAGACAAGAAGATGTTACCTTGTGAGCAATAAGTACCTGAAAGTCATCCAGGCGACCTGAGCCAAAGTCAAAAAAGAGATGAAATTCTGGTGACTGGGCTCTGTCATAAAGTATCACTTTATTTTATCTCATCTCAATTTTTTAGAATTAATGATATCTACCCTCATACCTACCTTTTTGCTTCCCACACATGGCTCATGAATGAGTTTGTTCATAACAGGGAAGACTAAAGTCTCTTAATCCTCTGGTAGAACTAGGGCTACCATTACTATAGTAATAGTAATCCTCTGGTAGAACTAGGGCTACTATATAGAGCTACTGTTGATTTCCTCACATGCCCCATTTGGCACCATGAAAATACACAAAAAAGGCGAGGGGAAGAAATTCCTAGCTGTGAATGGTTTACACCAACGCAGACCAAATATGATCTGCTTGTATTCCAAGGCGATGTCACTCAGAGCCAAATAAAAAGATGTTATTATTATGTGAACTACATGCTAACTAGAAACAGCTGGCTAGTGATACATAGAACCCTGCCAGCCATTCAGTGATGACTTCTTTTTGGTTTCTACTGGGGCAAATTCAAACCAGCAAGCTGGACAAAAGTGTTCACTTTGCTGAAAAGCATGGAAACACTTCAACAAAGGAAAGGGATTTTCCTGCACATATTTTCTCTCCATTCAGAGTATCTGCTAGCAAAGTTAAATCTTCCCTGATGAAAAAGTATATTTTACAATGCTTCACCAACCTCAGGTTGACATTTTGCAGTTGGACCTAGTGGAGGGAAGACAGAGGTCCTTGTTTATCTGGCTAGCCAGTTGGGTTAAGTAGGAGCCACTGATGGATTTGACCAAAATCACCCTCACCCATTAGTGAGGGTCAACATCAGTTAGGGGAATAATGCTTGACCTTCACTGGCTACATAAAGTTAAAGATTACCTGATTTTAAGCTCATGAAGCCCTGTCTCCATGTTTTGTGTTTGGTTTTTTATGTTGGGTTTTATTTTTTTCTCTCAGCAAACAGCCTAACTTGAGTTAGCAGGTTCCAACTTTAACAATGCAGTTTGAAACATGCAGAAGCAGCAACATTTCACAATGGTGAATCCGTCTGATAGATGATCTGTGGAGAGAGATCACCTTTTTCCCCTCTGTGGCAGAAAGAGAATGTACCATTTAAGCACAGCCCTACTATTTAAACAGCAAGATCAGAAGGTGCTCTGTGTTATCTTAGGAAGATGGAATAAAGCAAGGGGAGACCATAAACCCTAACTCACATTTCCTTTGCTTTTTTACACTTAGGTTTAACTTATGCCCCCAAAATGATGCTAATAAGTAAGTACCTTGATAGTTAAAGTTAACACCACCTTTTATTTTAAACCCTTATTTCTTTCTGAGGGAAATGATGCCCAATGAGTCCTCTCTGCTACATGCACAGGGAGAAGACAATCTTGGGGCAGCTGAAAGAAAGCACTACTGGAAAAATTTATGTCCCCAGAGCACTTAGATATGATGGAGAACAAAAGTCTTTGTCAGCAGACTTTTCTTGAAAGGGAATTAAACAATTTTCTGCAACTCTTCTCCTTTAAGAACTGCTAGTGCTCCCTTGGGATTTGTGAGAGCCATGTTAAACCTATGGATTATGTATTACTTCAGTACAAAAATGTGCTCTAAATCTAACCACTGCAATCCAGGTAGTTCTGTTGCTCTGAAGCTTGCCCTTTCCCCTATGTGTCTCAAAATGCCGCCTCAAGAAACCAAGCAACTGGGATAGAGCACGCTCCCACTTGGGGATGGCTCCTCACAAAGCTGGATCGTGACTTCAGAACAATTGCAGTGTCACGTGCCACTAACATATCCTCCTCCTAGTTTTGCAATGGGTCCTGCTTGCACCAGTCTGGGAAAATTCTGCCAAAATGAATGAAGAACGCAGACACATGTCCTATGTGAGGAAAGCATTCCCCTTCAAGAAAACACTTAAGAATATTATTTAAAAAATGCTCAAATGCTTTCCTGAACAGAAATGGACTTAAGCACAAGAGAGCATCCTTTAACTAGGAGTACAGTGCAGACACAGTCACTAAAGCTCGCATTATGTACCTGAAAATCAAGTCCCAGAGCGTAAGCTTTTCCGAGTGATGGTTAGAGGGTTCCTAGTTGTAGCATGGTTCTGTACAGAAGGATTTGCTTAATCCACCTTGCTTTTAGATTGCAATTTCCCCAAGCTTAGCAGCTTCTTTTAACAATTCTGAGTTATGCCCCCCCCCCCCCCAGTTTTATTAATAACTCTTTGCAATACCTTATATTTTGATTTTTCAGAATCTGCTGGTTTCCTGCAAACTTTATTCATGCCACCTTTGCTGCATAGCATTGCATTGAATGACTTTTTATTTTTTTTTATGTCACTTACACTATTGCCTTTTTGGGGACTGTAAGAGGAGGAAGAAGTTTGTCTTTCGGTGCTCTTAGAATCTCTCATTTAGGGTCCTGTTTAAAAGCTCTCAGTCCACCCCCACCAGAACTTTGGCTACGCAGGTCAAAAGTCTGAACTCTTAATGGTATTATGACTCTCGTAATACAGAATGTATACATCCAGACATAAGAGACAATACCTCACAATATGTCTGTATGTATAAATAAAACCAGTCAGTATCCCTGGAGGAATCCAAAAGCACTTAGGCAAGTATGGATTAACCAGGTCACAATGCAGGTGATCAGGATGCCTGTGACACCTCTGGGGCCAGTTATGCCAGTCTCTACAGCCACACTGTTGCAGCAGCCACTGGCATAGCAAGTGTAATAGTAAACATTCCAAAATACCCAGCTGGTGGAGCTGGGCATATGTGCTCAGCAGGGACAATGGACCACAAGCTGGGAGAGCCTTGGCCTGCACTAATGACAACTCTCTTTAGCATTTGTTAAACTGAAGCACAGAGATATTAAAGGATGCACCTCGGTCAAGGTTGTTATATCTAGATTACCAGACCAAGATAACTTATTTTTGATCTCTCTCCCTCCCAGCTCCTTGCAATACCTCTCACCTCTGTGAGAAAAGGCCTCCTCGGGGAGTAAGGTACCTGTGAGCTTGGGTGGTTCCCAGGCCCTAACTCCAAAGTGTACAATCACTGCGTGCCAGTGGTGGGAATCCAGACATCCAGACTTGTGGGCCCTGGCTCTAACAACCACCACCTCAACCTCTTCACATCTTCCTCTCCTGCCCTAGACTGAGTAGTTCATCTGTACTCCAGGAATAGAGCTGCTGTGATGCCACATCTACCTTCAGAAGTGTGAGCATACATATTGCCAACATCATCAGAATGAAAACGAAGGAAGAATTATACAACGTTTGGCATTATGGGTAACAGCCAGTACTGCTGTTGCCCATCTATTTGTATAGTATTTGCACTACAGAAGGGACCTGTGTGCTCAGATCTGTCTAAACAACCAGTATGGTGTCTTACCCAACACAAATGACTCGGTTTACCTGTAGTAAGCTTTACTTCTCTGGAACCCCCCCACAAGAGAACTTTCTTTTCCTGCAGTGAGAGCTCCCATCCACATACAGGTGGCCCTGGTGAGTGCTGTCATTTCTGTTCTACCATTTGAAATGCAAGAGTGGCAGAAATGCAGACTGTTGAGAGAGTTCAACAGGCCAGACCACATGCACAAAGGCAACTTCTGTGCCCCAACCAGGGGAACCAGCTGAAGCTCTGTTTCTGACAGTAGTTTCAATGACAAAGGGGCAGGTGTTCGGAATTGACACTTATTTTTGTTCCCAAAAATCAGGATACTGTGCATGTAACTTTATTTATGAGCTGTGCCAGGATATCAGTGTATGTCGCAACAATAAAATCTGCAAAAAATCCCCACAAAACATCAGTTGTACAGAGGTATGTTTCATGGTACAAGCACAGGTAATACATGAGTTCTAAATTTCTCTTTTTTATATAATTACTCTCACTGGAAAGTATTTACCTTGCTTATTTACCTGGAATTTTAATGACAATGCCTTATACTGTCTTAATGAAGGCCTCTTCTGCATGAGGAAGAGTCCTTTAGTTGCAAGATGTGATTCAGTTCCTTGTTCAGTATTGACCTCCACACTATAAGCCTCTGTAGCTTGTAGTAGGATGAGACTTCTGTAAGTTGAGGAATTTGAATGAATGGAAAGAGTTGAGCTAAAGGAAGACAAGTAAAAGCACAGAATCTCTAAAACACTGGCTTTGAAAAGATGGAAGCATGGGACACTGCCTGCTGTTCTTTGGAAATCCTGCTTAGGGATAGAGACTTGTAGCTATGGCAGGGAAGGGTCAGGGGTTAGCAGGTGTTCAGTGCATTGGGGGAGATGATCTTCACTCCCAGTGGTTTCCCTCAAGTCTTTGACAGACTAAGGTTTACGAAATAAGACAGGAAGTCCCTGCTTAACCAAGTGGCAAGTACATCTAGTTTTGCTCCAAATTAAAAAATGGATAACTTTACATGGTGCAGGTCTGAGAGTAACTGCAGAAGAAATAAAACGTGGTATTTTCTTCTGATAGTTGTCTCGAGAGATGAACTTTAATTTTCTACTCTGCAGACAAAATGAGTGAGTTAGTTAGAAACTTTGAAGTCTCCCTTTGAAAGTGTTCAAGCCAATTTAGGAAATACCACACCCAGGACTTCTGGAAACATTTGTCCAATGTAATTCGTAAGTGACCACAAATCATATACATAAGTAAGACTAAACTTTATTTCAACTTGAGTTAATGTAGCAAAGTTAAATGAAAATTACCCAGATCTTTTCACTAATGAGGAAAACAAACCAGTATGCTAGTTCCAGAAACTTGCTACACATTGGCACAGACATATTTTGGCAGCTTACAAGGGTATAAGAGTATGTGACACATCAGTCAGTGAAAACTGATACAAAACCTCATGAGGATTATTTACAACCATTACAGCAGTAAAGTTCAGCAGCACAAGCATGATATAAAAACTGTTCTTTCCATCTACTGTGGTTGAGAGACAACTCGCATCACTGAAGATACCAACTATTGTTGAAATAGGAGCATATAATAATCCATGTTTTTCTTAACCTGAACGGGGTCAAAATCTGAGTGGCCAACAGGGTACAACTGGGAAAGGAGGGGAGGCACAGCAGGGTCAAAACAAAGAACACGGTTTGCGAGGCAGCATATGATGGTGTCATTCTTTTGGGAAGAATACCACGCCCTGAAACACCAGCTGCCTAATCTCCCTTGAAAATGTCTTGCAGAAATAACTGATGTCCAAGGGAGGAGGAAGGGAGCTATTTGGTGAGGAAAACCAGAAAGATATGGCAGGACACCTTTTGTAAGGTCACCAGAAAGTAAATAAAAGCAAAAATTGCCTTGATGACTTTCAGTTCCAGTCCTATGCATTCCTGAGCAATTCCAGCTCTGGAACCGCATTGCTATCCTTGGCCAAGTCAAAGACAAAGACCATGAGACCTGGCATTCAAAGTCCCACTCCTGGTGTGCAGTTTAATTAGCAAGGACCTGAGTACTTTCTGGGAAAAGGGATGGGGCTTGAGTCTTTTACACCAAGTAAAACTTCCTGTAAGTGCTCACCTGTCTCGTTTCATGTGCATTTCATTCAAGGGCATACATTCAACCTTTTTTTTTTCTGTTTTTTCTTTTTTTTTTGACAATTGGAGGTTTGACAACAGACGAACAGAGCTGTAAATGTGAGGGTGCAATATATCATGAGATAAAGTGTGGAGAACACGTCCTCTACCAAAATGCCCCTTGGTGGAATGAAAAAGCCCCAAATGCCTACAATGAGAATTTCCTCTGTTTCTTACAACTATAAAGGATCAAAAAACAAAACAAAGCCCCAACCTATGGGCTGTGCTGTGCACGTTTCTAGGGTATCAGCTCTGGCAGAAAGTTGAAAGGTTGCATTCGTGAAATAGCAGCTGCTTTCCTGCCATTTGATTCAGGCTTCTGCATTACAAAGTCTTGAAACTGAAAGACAAATCTGACAATATGCTAATCTTCCAATAAAAAAAAAAAGTGACTTCTGAACCCTTATCTGTTGAAGAGCTGACAGTGAAGTTCAGAGACGGTTGTCTAACCAGACAAAACGATAGAGAAAATATGCCTTCAAACAAGATCATAAATCTTCAACAGTGCAGGGGAACAAATGTAAAGGGAACGTTTTACCACTAACACCATTTAGTAGCCTCACTTTCTTTCTCTCCCTTCCACCCCTCCAGCCTCATCATACTTGCAAGGAAAGGAGATGCATCCTGTCAAAGCAATAATATAAATACAAAGGGTGGGGGCGAGGGGGTGTATGTGAAGATACTGGGTGCTGAAATCAGACATTATTTTCACCACATTTGGGGTGTGGGGGGAGAGCAGAGACACAAACCAGATACTGTGAAACCTGAATATAACAGACTTACCCCCCCCCCCCCCCCCAGCACACACACACTCGCAGACAAAAAGTTTGCATATTGCACAAGGCGCTTGAAGATCATAAATCTATGCATGAGAAAGATGTAGTGGAAATTTTTGGGGGGATTAGAGTTTATTTTTGTCATCTCTGTGAGACAGCTACTCATTCATCCAGATCACAGCTAAGAAAAAAGCTGGTCACAGAAATTAGCAGTTTCAGCTCAGCAGCAAAGTCGCCAGCCTGTGAAGGCAGAGAGAAATTGACTAATTAGCAATGCGCACTAAAACTTGACGGTTCTTTATAGAGAGAGAGAAGAGAGAGGGAGAGCAAGAGGGAGGGAGGCGGGGGGGGGGGGGGCCTCGCTTTTTCCCCTTCTTTCTTCCAAAGATGTTTGAAATCGCAGTCATTTACGCTCGACAATTTTTACAATAGCCTTGAGCCATAATTTTGCGAGTCTCTCCAGCATCCATCCCCCTGTATGGTCTCTCTCCACTGGCCATGCACGACCGTTTCTCTCCCCAACCGTGGATTTCCTATTACTCTCGTTACGACTCACTGAGCCCCAGGCCCAAGGATAATGATGTGTTGTTTCTTGGTAGCATAATTTGTCACACGTACATTTTTTCTTCTTCTTCTCTTGCAGAAAGCTCTGCGCTCTCTCTCTCCCTCTTTCTCTCTCTCCCCTTCTCTCTCTCTCGTACATTTTCTTGCTGTTGCTAATTCATGGTGATCAAATGATGTACGACAAAATAAATTGTAAAGAGTGACTGCTCCGAGTTGGGAACCAGAAGGTTTTTCGTGTTTTTTTTTATTTCTTTTCTCTTTTTTTTTTTTTTTTTCGGAAGGAGCGAGCAAACCTTTAAAAAGGAAGGACAATTGATTTTTTTGGGGGGGAGCTTAAGTGAACCTTTACTTTGGCAGCTGGTTGTGGAGCAGGTAAGTTTCTGGCCTTGTGTCTAACCGTCTCTGTGCATTTTCTCGTGTCTCCTGATTTGTTTGCTGTTGGGGGAGAGGAAAGGGGTGCCTGTGTGTGCCGGTGTGTGTGCTGGAAGTGTGTGCGGGGGAAGGGGGGGCAGTTGTGTAACGAACGCGTTTGCAGAATAAACTCCGATTGCAAGAAATGGGCAAAACGAAGAAGAAAGAAGGGGAGGGAGAAAGAGGAGGAGTGTGTGTGTATGTCTGTGTGTGTGTGCATGTATGTGTGTGTGTGTGCGGTGGGGAGGGGGGGATTGACGGGTCCACTTAAAGGGAGAGGCTCCGGGAGGTTTCTGTAGCCGGCGGCGGGGCGCGGAGCGGGGCTGAGCGGCGGCGGGGCAGGGGAAGCGGCTGGAGGGAGCCCCTCGCTGTGCCGATAAATGGGGCGAGGCGGGGGTGAAGGGAAGCAGAGGAAGCCCAGCGCTGCTAAGGAGCGACTGAGCGCGTTGCAATGGCAGGAGCAGGTCTCGGCGGGATCCCGCTGAGGAGGAGGAGGAGGAGGAAGAACAGCGGCGGCAGCGCTGCGCGGGATGCGGCCAGCGCGGGTCGGTGGTTGCGCAGACCCCGCAGGTGCGGCCGCAGCTCGGGGCCGCCTCGCTGACCCCCCCTTCCCGGGACAGGCACGGGGTCGGGGGTCGCGGTGGGGCCCGGTCACTCCAAGGGGCCGCCGGGCAGGGCCCTGCTCCCTGCCCGCCTCCCCGTCCTTCCCCCAACTTGAACTTCACGTAGTTACCGGAGTTCCAGCAGCGGCGCCGTCTGCTGCGAGGAGAAGCGAGGCCGGCAGGACAGTGGCGGGCAGCCCCTCGCCGGGCCCGGGGCTGCCGCTCCCCCTCCACCCCCCACTTGCCCCAGTGTACGAAGTATTGCAAAGCCCCGCGGTGGGAGTGGGGCTCAACTCCAGCACCTGGCAGCACCGGGGCCCCCGCCACGGGAACGCAGCCCTCCGGCCCCGGAGAGGAAGCGGGTCCCGGCGGCGCTGAGTTGGCAAAGCGGGCGGAGGGGGCCGGGGGCAGGCGGCGGGGCTGGTTGCTGCCTTCCCGACAGAGTTTCAGTCACTTGGTAGTTTCTCTTGGCATCGCGGAGTTTGGAGGGCTTATTTTGTGTGTGTTTGATCGCTTGGGTGCTTGGTGGGGTCGAGGTTTTTTTTTTTGGTCGCGGGGGAGAGGTGGCTCAGCTTTGAGAACGTCCCCGGCTTCCTTGCTCCTCCCCTGGAGAGCAGCCCGGTTTGCACCGAGGAGGGAGGAGAAAGGGGTGGTGTGTGTATGGGGGGGAGGGGGGCAAAAAATAAACCTCCTTCAGCCCTCCCAAGTTGCGGCCCCTCCGGGCGAGCCCGTCCGTGCCCGGGGCGGGGGGCGGCTCGGCGGGCGGAGGGGAGCCCGTCCTCGGCTGCATCCCCACGCCACCCGTGCGCGCACGGCAGGATGCGCCCTCCGGGCCTCTAAAGCTCTTGTGTTTATTATTGTGTCGTCCCGTGTGTCCCCCCACCCCGCTCTCCTCCCCACCCCTCTGCCCAGGTTGGAGGAGGGTTTAAAAGGCAGGTGTGCCGGCGGCCGCTCGCCATGTCCAGATCCGGTGATAGGACGTCCACCTTCGACCCCAGCCACAGCGACAACCTGCTGCACGGCCTCAACCTGCTGTGGAGGAAGCAGCTCTTCTGCGACGTGACCCTGACGGCCCAGGGCCAGCAGTTCCACTGCCACAAGGCCGTGCTGGCCTCCTGCTCCCAGTACTTCCGATCCCTCTTCTCCAGCGGCGGTGGGAGCGGCGGGCACCCCCACGCCCTGGGGCTAGGGCCCGGCGCCCAGGACGGGCTCGGGGGACCGCCGAAGGAGCCGCCGCCGCCGCCGCAGCCGCAGGAGGAGCCTGGCACCCCATCCTCCTCCCCGGAGGACAAGCTGCTGGCCAGTCCGCGGGCCATCAACAACCTGGTGCTGCAGGGCTGCTCGTCCATCGGGCTGCGGCTGGTGCTGGAGTACCTGTACACGGCCAACGTGACCCTCTCGCTGGACACGGTGGAGGAGGTGCTGTCTGTGAGCAAGATCCTGCACATCCCGCAGGTCACCAAGCTGTGCGTGCAGTTCCTCAACGACCAGATCTCGGTGCAGAACTACAAGCAGGTGTGCAAGATTGCCGCCCTGCACGGCCTGGAGGAGACCAAAAAGCTGGCCAACAAGTACTTGGTGGAGGACGTGCTGCTGCTCAACTTCGAGGAGATGCGCGCCCTGCTTGACTCGCTGCCCCCCCCCGTCGAGTCGGAGCTGGCGCTCTTTCAGATGTCCGTGCTCTGGCTGGAGCACGACCGGGAGACCCGCATGCAGTACGCCCCGGACCTCATGAAGCGCCTCCGCTTCGCCCTCATCCCGGCTCCTGAGCTGGTGGAGCGGGTGCAGTCGGTGGATTTCATGCGCACCGACCCCGTGTGCCAGAAGCTGCTGCTGGACGCCATGAACTACCATCTGATGCCCTTCAGGCAGCACTGCCGGCAGAGCCTGGCCAGCAGGTGAGGGGGGCGCCGGGAAGACTGGGGGGGGGGAGGGGGGGGGGGGGTGGCTTCCCTCACGAACGCCCCTCGGCGGCTTCTGGCTGCGGGAGGGTGCGGGAGCCCCCGCGGGACCGGGCCGGTGGCTGGCAGGGACCGCGCGAGGGCCGGGCCGGGCGCCCGCCGGTGGGGCGGGGGGCGGCGGGCGGCGCGAAGGCTGCGACCGGGCCGGGAAGCGGCTGAAGGGCGGCGGCGGGGCCGACCCACCCGCCCCCGGTGCCGCCAAACTTTTCGTCGCCTCCCCTCGGCCCGGCGGTGCCGCTGCGGCCGGGGGGTGGCGGTCGCAGGCCCTCCGGAGCGGGGGGAGAGGCGGCCAGGGCAGGGGACGGCAGCGCGGCGCCGGGCAGCGTTGAGGGGCGGGAGGCCTCCTGGGAGGCGGCAGTGCCCGCCCCGCTTCTCGGCCTCCTGTCGCGCCTGCGGCGGTGGCAGCGCACTCAGCCATCGTGCCCGGCCCGCGGGGCTCGTGTGAATGTGAGGTGTCACCGTGAGTGGGGAAACCTGTTGTGGTATTTGTTGTAGGCCACGTTTGTTTATTGTATTTCCCCCCACAGTGTTACTCCTTAACAAGGAGTTGCATCCTCAGGGTGTTTTAAACTGTAATATCCGAGCTCTAAATCTAATTAATTATATTCATCACTAACTCCGTTATCTGTTCACATCCCAATGTTTGGTGTTTGGACAATACGTCCGTATTGTGCATGGAAACGTGACTTCGTAGCCCTTACGTCTATGACATGTCAGTTATTTTCATTTAATAAATCATGGTGTCAAAGATTGACAATATGAGGTTGGTGTTAGGAAGTGAAAGCACAGCATGTAGTTTAATGAGCAGTAAATATACCCGAAATGAAGGGGGTATTTATTTTTCTCCTTTTAAAATAACGTTTATACTTCATTTCATTCAATGAATAGAAAGATAATACCATTTTCCATTGGTATTATACAGTGGCACAGTAACGCAGAAATCAAAGCCCACTTTGTATTATTCAGCTTTTTAACTAATAGGTGGATATTATTAATGACTTAACAGCAGCTAGAAAAACTAGGATGTTATTAAATATTTTAGATAATATGCTCTGTTAGCATTAATGCAGAGGATTCTTTATATCTTCATATAATTGGTACCCTGATGCTTTAACTTTGGAAATGCTGTGCCTTCTTTCATTATCACTGGCTAGCTCGCTCAGTTAGTGTTTTGTTGTGCTTATCACCTTGCTGTCTAACAAATTCTCACGCAAAACCTTACAGTAAGAAATAAATACCAGCATTTTGCAGTGCAAACTGTTTTTGAGACGCCACTGTTGTAGCTGGTGCATACCCTTTGCATTTCAATATTCAAAACTGTTGACTTTCAAAAATGCAAAACCCACCACTTCCTCCTTGGTCGAGGTGCTGCATTTGAGGCGGAGGAATGCCGGGGCTTGTGTCCTGGTGGATTGCTGAGATACCAGCCGGCTTGGTTCAGTGAAGATACCTTCCAGCTTCAGTGGTCCATGTCATTTGAAGGATATGTAGTGGTGTTCTGACCACTGAATGCTTACAAGTGTCATGGATGCTGCGAGAATCTGATACTCCTTGTGCTGGGAGCTGGCTTCCCCTGTAAGTGGGAGTGTACACAAAAGGTTCCACTTTATGTAGACCTAAGTTTTGCTTACTTAATGACTTACAGGGGACTTCAAATACCACAAATACCATGGGTTTTATTTGCAATAGGTCTGCACATATGTGCAAACAGCGGCATTTCAGAGACCCTTAACCATAGTTAAGGTTCACCTTCTCAACTTTAATGTGTGTTTAGTGACAGCGTTGTAACTAGTTTCTCTTGATTGGGTTCTTTGGTGGTGGTGAAATTAGAGCAAAACCATTTGGATTTCTCTTATTTATGAGGAGGCATTAGAACTTACTCAAAATACTAAAATGTTGAAGAGAGATGCTGAAACGCTCTGTGATACAGGATGCGATTGGTATATTTTCAGTTTTGGTCATGGATAATATTCCTGGGAATTCATAAAGGTCACAAAGGCCTGGCTTTGAAACTTAATCACTTTAAGATTTCATCAGGCTGCCTAAATGTTCAGATGCCTTCTTAAACATGAATAAAGAATCATACACAAGACTAGAGATTTCCAGACACATCCTTCTTGTTACTCATAGTTTCTCTAAAAGTTGTAATTTGAACAGGTTGACATTCATTCAGTAAAATTTTATTTTAAGGAACAAAATCTTCAGAGTTCCTGAAGTTACTGATTTGCAGAAGGAAATCTTTAACAGCAAGGACTTTAAAACTTTGATGACCTCTTTTGTGAGCAACAGTGACCTTGGTAATTTGGAATTTAAAGTTTAATGAAAGGTCATTCATAAAATATTCACATGTCTTTAGGAAGAGATTAACTGTTCCTCTTGTGCAGCATAATACATACTGCACAGTTTGGTGTGGGTTGGTGAGAAATAGAAGCAGCACAGTGGTGCAGCCACCTGCTTACTGTGTGTTGAAGAAATTAGGAGTATCACACTCAGAACCAGCTGATACCTTTTTTGCCTTTTCAAAAGAACATATGTTTTATTGTAATATACTACTTAAAAACCACGTGTACACATGCATATGTACATACCTGTTTCTGCACTACCACTTTGGAGTACTTTGGAACTGAGGCCACTTACATTTCTTAAACAAAACAAGTACAATGGGAAGCTTTAACTGTGAAGTTAACACCGGTTATTTCTTTAAACTTGTTCTTTATGTGGTAAATCCCACGTGCTTGGTTTTCTGACAAACACAAGTTTTTACTGTTGTCAGGGCTGGAGGAAAGCAGTTTTGGATCATAAAACTAGTCTGTGTGGTGTGAGCAGGGTTGCTTAGAAAGTTTGTGCTACAGATGCAGAGCCTGCAGTGCAAGTGATGCTGGGGGGCTAGTAGTTACCTGGGTTGTCTTTTGTGCCTCAGTGAAAAACACTGTTTACTTGCAGGGAGAGAAAATTTATTTTTCCTTGAAATTTCCCGAGAGAAGGTAATGCCTGAATGCCCTCAATCTGTAAAATTATGTTTCGAAGTACAGCAACTAGACAATCGTAGTTTAAGAAGTTGAGGAATGACGCTCCTGACTTGTGAACCTTGACGTGAATACCGAGGTTCAGGACTTCATCACAGCAGGTGTGTGTTTTGGTTCTGATCTGGCACTTGATCAGGTGCTCAACTCTAAGCTAAGTAATTCTGTTAACTCTGTGACAGTCACCTGCAGCAGGGCCTCAGTGCACAAACTGCTATCACTGACCGACTCTTGAGGCACAGTCAGTTTTGACATCAGTAGGAAAAATCCCAGTTGATTTCACCACCCATTGTGGTGACCCTGAGTGTTAGGCTTAAATGATGTTTGTCTGTCCCTGAGAGACATAGGTACATCTGTGCTGTGTCATGTTGTCTGTAGTTCTGGGACTAAAATGAATTTAGATAGAGGAATGCTCTCCTTCCCGTTATTTATTTGACTGTCTGGACTTCACTGGAGTATTGAGTTGATTAAAATGTCTCTGTGCTTTATTTTGTAATATAATATATTTTATATAATACACAGTATGTGTTTTCAATTTTTAAAAAGTTCTGGGTTAGAGCATTACCATGTTGCTGGAAAGAATGTCACTTTCAAAAATGAGTGAGCTAGTGAGAATTATTATTGCTCCCATGTTTACTTGCAACAATGAAAATGGTTAAAAACACATCACCTCTGTGAAATGCCTGGCTTTTTACTTTAATTTTGCTTGTGCTCATGCACAGTATAGCTGTAGACAGAGAAAGGAGCATTATAGAAAAATACTTGCATTACAGCGCTTATTGTTAAATGGTTTACCTAAATATTGTTGCCTTTTTGTAGAACATTGCTCTGATTTTATGGTTTCACTCGCCTGTAACTATTTAGAATGACTTGTGTTCCAGACAGATATGAGAAGGAAGGCAGGGTAGGAGGAAGCATCCCCTTGTGGCCTGGGAGTTTGTTGGGTGCAGGACATAACGCAGCTCTTCTCATTTGGGCTGGTCAGCTGCTTCCAGGATTTGCAGGCACAACTGCATCAGGTACCTGAAGGCAGAGGGGAATGAAGAAAGTAAAGCTGGGAGAGAGCGGAAGATGCAGAAAAAGAAAGGAATTGAGATATCCCAAGGGAGAAACAGGACACAAGTAGCGGAAGCAAAGCAATACAAAGGAGGGGAAAGGCGAGAGTAGGACAGTTTTAAGGGGACAAAAGTGAAAGAATAGAACAACAGGAAAGGAGACAAGGAAAACAAAACAGACCCTGGCAAAGAAAAAGAAGAAACGGAATGAAACAAAAGCGGAAAAAAAAACTAATTCTTAGCAGAAACAGCATCTGTTGTCAATAACAGATAAGTATTTCGGTGTCTGGAAAAGCTATTTCAGATATGGGGGAAGAAAAATGGACAGGGGTAAACCAGCTGATGGAGATGGGAAAGGTCATAGGCAGGAAATATGGAATTAAAGAGAAAGAGAGAAAGGAGGAAAATAAGAAGAGGTAATTAGGCTAAGCCTGACCATGCTGTTTTCTGGGTTCAGTGAAGTCCCAGCATGTTCAGACCTAGCTGTTTTTCTGTAGTTCTTGCTCCCTGGACTACTAGACTTTGGGGAGATTAGAAGAGATTCTGGTCCTGATAAAGCTAACTGTAGAGATTTTTATTTTAATTCAGTTTCAGTGGGGAGAGAATGTCATCCACACTGCTTAGTGTTAGGTAATGTTAGTGAAAGTGGCAGCAAGTTAAACAATGATAGGTGATGAAGATGATATGGCCAGTTTTCACTCAGTAGGAAGGTGGTGAATGTTGAAGAAGGAAAACGTAAACTGCTAAGTAGCATCAAACAAGAGCATTTATGTGGAAGACTTCTGTACCCAGTCTGGTTTACTTTCTGCAGAGATTAAAATTTTGAAGAAACTGGTTGCATCCCTTGGTAATTAAATAGTTTCCTTCTTGAACACACTATTTTGTCTACAAACCTCACAGACTGTAGTTCAATTTGACCTAATTTTCTATTGAAATTTTTGTAATATCTCAGTAGGACATGTTTGATGGCTGTATAAGGATTTGCATGGTTTTTTTCACTGAAATACATCGTTGTGTGTTCTGGTAACGGCCACCTGCCTGTCCCTTTGTGACCCTGACACCAGTATTTGGATTTTCAGCTAATAGTCATACTCAGGGTTAATTGGAAGTGAGAAATATTTCAGACCCCAAATTGACATCTGAAATAAACATACTTTGAAATATATCTTAATTATTAACATTTGCATTGTGGTGTAGATGAAGTGAATATAAGGCCCTGGTTTATTTTAGATCAGGTCTGACATGTCTGAATTAATATTTGGAAATTGTACCTGTCAGGACTCTCAAGTGAGCTGCAGAAGGGAGACTTGACACAGTAGAGGCTGTGGGGAAATGAACCACAGACTTGTAGTCAGTTTAATCCTAGTTAGTCTCAGCTACTTGCCTTGTTTGCCATATGTGCCTACCTGAGCTTCACCTCCACCTGTCCCTTCTCTTGAATCCTCTGCTGCTATGGCCTTTGCCCCCACAGTGCCCCTTTCTGCCAGGCTTCCTACCTCACACTCCAATGTTGACTGCTCTGGATCTCTCGTCTCTCCAGATCCATGCTGAAGCTGGCTGGGCTGTGCTGCTCCTTAGCTTTCTGACACTCTGCCCCTTTTAGCACTTGAAGCAGCTTCAAGTATCTGCATCTCCAAACTCGTTTTCCAAGAAGGAAAATCTTTCACTGAATTTCAAGCCTCTTTGTTCTATAGGGAAAACTAAGTTAAAATAAAAAAATTACCAAGCCACTCAAACTAAGGGCAAAGAGCCTGTGAAAATGGGAACTTCATTCTCTAATTCTGTACTTTAGCAAAAATGCCCATTTCTACCACCTGCAACTGTCTGTGCAGGTCATTTACAAATCCTGCTGGTCCCTAAAAGAACAGGTCTGTCTCCCATGAGACATGCCTGTGCTAGTCTTGCCCGTGCTTTGCTAGCTCAATTCAGGACTTTTCTGTCAGAGAGCATAGGTCACACAGGTGGTGCACTTTGTGGCCTGGTGTCACTTCAGTTTTTTCCCTGTAGCAGAAGAATATGGAGGTTCTAGGTCTGTAACTGCTGAGCAGTAAATGGAACAGAGCTGTGATGGTGTGATTTGGATTTGTACTTGAAGAGAAAGTATATCGAGCCTTGGAGGCAAGGGGAGTGAGAAAAGCAAACATAGAACACAAAATCAGCAGAAAGTAGTCTGCCGGGAAAAATAGCTTTGGTTCTGTTAAGCTCACATTATGGAAAAAAATCCTTATAATCTGTAAAAATACCACTTTTTCTTTTCAGACAGCTCATGTTTTAAAAATCAGAGCAGCTTTCTAAATCAGGCTGAAGTTTGTTATTACCTTTTGCACAACATGTCCTGAAAAGAATGAGCAGGGAAGTTAATAGGAATCCTGAGTGAAAGTTTTGAGCTAGATTCCAGTGCTCCATAAACAGCTCTGTTGTTGATTTTGTTGAAGCAGATCCTGAGTGGTATTGCAGGTTTACCAAAGGACCACCTAAAGAAATTAAAGAATATCGTGAGTTGAAATTCATTATTAGATACTTCCTGGCATCATTTCTAATATTTGCTGCCTCCCTGAAATATTCTTTAAGGATCGTCATGCCTCGTACTTAGTAGTCGACACTTCTTGCCATGTTCTTGGAAAGCAGACAATAAACTTCGAGCAAGTATTATCAGCTGCCAAGTTCAATGGAAACAGACGGTTTGCAGTGAAGCTGGAAGTAAATAGAAGTTGGTGCCACAGTTGGTTCTTCCTGCCTTCCCCTGACTGCTGCCTCCCTTCAGACAAAAAAACCCAACCAAATATTGGAAAAGGTAACTAGTCATAAGCGGAAATTTGCATTTCTGCCCCTCAGCTTCCTAAGGAGGAGCCTCAGCTGGGGAGAGCATAGCCTCTGATGCAGAGAGCTCATGCCATCATGGACATCTGATACAGAATCAGACAAAAAAAAGGACCTTACTGACTTTTCACAGTCTTCAAATCAAAGAGAAGAGTTGATTGGAACTTCCTAAGGGAAAAATGAGCATTTGACTACCCTGAAGCATTCTGCAAACATTTAAATTTTACCACCTCTCTTGAAAACAGCAACAACAAAAAAACAGGCAGAAAAGGAGGTAGGGAAGGGAAAGCAAATTGCAAAAGAAAAAAAAAAAAGAAAAGGTAAAATAGCTTTGACATTTTCCTTATTTTTATTTTTGAAAGTATTCAGGATCAAGGAAATTTCTTTAAGGCATTTCAGAACTTCCAACAATACGGAAAAACAGTTGTTTTCATAGTTTTGCCAATAAGATTGGTGACACATGGGGGTTTGGGACTTCTTTACCAGTATAAGTTTTGCTAGTAAAATTCATTTTATTCAAATCCCTTAGAATGCTTCAGATAGTCACTGTGTGGCTAGTAAGGATATCTTTAGCATTCAGATCTCAGTGAATTTAGCAGCTTGTGTTCAAATGATCTATTTGTATAGATATTATCACTATACAAGTACTATTCATGATCTCACGTAGGCAACACATGTATTAAAGTCTGTCTCAAGGTAAGGAACAACAGTTTGGTGTACCAATACAGCAACCTTGGCAAGATTCCATATGGGAAAGCTATTGAGCATTTTTTCTGGGGAATTGTACCAGTCTCCAGTCAACAAGAATAATAAGCTGGCAATACAGGGAGACAGATGACAAGGACATTCCTGTGTGTTCCTCCCAAAGGAACACTGATGGTAAATGCCACTTTCCCAGGGTACTTGCCCACCTCTAAGCTATGTATTAGTTCAGAGGCTCTTCTTGCAAAAGGAAGGGGCATTCAGTTTAAAAATCTTCCAGCTAAAAAAATACTGCAGCTCTTCAAGATTTGCTTAGGGACGGTGCTAAACTAGTAACAGCAATGGGGTTGGATTCATAAAGAAAAATCAGTTTTTCCAAGTAGACTCTAAGTTATTTTAATAGGGAGATGAGAAACTGGCAGTTGTAGAAATAGAGGAAACTTTTAACTTCTCAGGTAACTTTGCAACAGTTAAGTGTGGCCTGTCAGACAAAAGATTCACTTACCCTTAGACGTCTGCTTTTTAGATAGACAAAAAGGAAAGGTTGCTGTTGGAGCAAACACTGAGTTTATTTTTTTTTAATGTTCATTTATTTAAAAAAGAGTGCACTGGGGGGGAAAAAATCGAATTGATTCAGAGGACAAAGCCGAGACAGTGTCTGCATCAAATCATTCCCGGCTTAGTGTTTCTGTTCCTAAACTTCAGTCTGTCAGTGGTCAGCAACACGTACTAAATGAGCAGGAGAGAAGGTGTGTCCTGGGCATCACTGAAGCCCTTCAGTGAATGCTACGGTGTGGTCCACTGCAGTGAAGACTTGTACTCAGGGCCTTCTGCTAAGCATGGGAATGAAAAAGATGAAAAGCAAAATCTTCATGGCACTAAAATGAATTATAAGACTGATTTTCAGGTACAGCATAAACAGAAATTCTTTTCACATTCTTTCAATTGTGCCTTGGGTGTGCCTTAGAAGAGTCAGAAAAAATCAATAAAGCATCATTCATACATTCTGCGTGTTTTTGAACGTATTTTGAATCGAAGAGATGAATAATTTCTTCATCATAATTTACAGAAGACCTCAGCATGCTTTAGGTTTTGATACAATTGAGATACTCTTTCAGGTCTGTAAGGTCTTTAAGGCCCATAAGGAGAAGAATATTCCTGGTGGGCCAGAGGTGTAGCAGAAGCCTGATCTGCAGGACTTCTGATGGCTGTGAGAGCTCAGTTCTTCCCCTGGCAGTATTGTAGGGTTAGGAAGAGATTCTGGGTGCCTATTCACCTGCAGGTTGTGGTGTTTGTTAATTCATCCTATGCAATAGCAAAACCTCACAAAATCTCTCCATCCAAAATAAATTTTACATTGTATCTTATGTCTTTCATCAAGTTCATAGTTAAACTGCCACATAATGGTATTTTCTGTCTATTAAACACATGTTACTAATCATGGCTATCTTTGCAGTCAGCTGTGGCCAAAATCCATTGAAATAAGCAGTTTTCATATGACACTTCTGTTGCACTGAAATGCCTATCCAGGATCAGGGAAGGTAGTTGTCAAAGATCTCATCACATGTTCTGTGATGGCAAAACAGTTCCTTCAGTCACAGGCAAATGGGTGCCTGCAGCATCAGTTCAAAGGTGCAGACTGCAAATAGAGTCTCCGTTACATTTTTGTTGGACACAGCACTCCTTCAGGTGCCTTTTTACAAGAAAAAGGTTGCTAAGGACTGGCCTAGTTTATGAAGATTAAATTAAGTCTTTACTGCTAACAAACAAAAGGTCTGTAACTGAAATGCTGATTGGGAAGGTGTATTTATCTCTGTGTATTACCTTGAGGTTGGTATCTAAACTTCACTGAAATATTTTGTTTCTGCTTCAGGTTAATACAGCCACTATTTCAGAGATTCTTGCTACTTGTTTCTTGCCTCCAGTTTCTCAATCCTTTGATATAACCAGATTTGTGGTTGTAATTAAATGTCACCACCCACTCACCTGCTCTTGCTGGACCAGGGCTGGTCTTCTGCCTGGGCTTAATTGTGCCTGAATTCAGCGAGGAAATACCTGAAGTTCAGTTTGGCTTTTTGCTGTGTTTAAGGTCAGCACTCAAGCAGGAGCAAGGCATTCCATCTCTGTGAGGTCCTTGGTGTGAAAAGCCACCTGGCTCGCTCCGTACTCAAAGTGATAGCACATATTAAAAGGGAATTAACATTCCATGTTTTTGGTTCTATTATAACCCTGAGAAAGGTACAGTTGGATAGTTTGGGGGGGGGGGGGTGAGGGGGAGATGTTATTTTTTGTGGTTTTTTTTTTTAACTGATGACTATGATCTAAGGTGCAGTTTTTCTTTCTGATGTGTAACACTACACCAAGTGTGTTAAGAACCACAGGATTGCCATTTCATGGTTGTGTTCTTTCCGTTTCTTTGTGTTTGCTAATGCAGAGAGGGAAGCCTTACTGCATTGTTTAAAAACTGAAGAGTCCGGAGCAAACCTGTTGTTGTTGGGGCTTGTTTTCTTGCCAGCCTTAGTAGAATGAACTTCTACTAACTGCCCAGATAAGAAAAGACCATCAGTGCAAGACTGATGGATATGCTAACAAAGAAAAACAATGTACAAGAAGAATATTTCCCATTCATGTATTTTCTATTAACACAAAGTTAATGGAAAGGTTTCGAAAGAGCTTTGGGTGGGAGTGATTATCAGGGGTACTGAGGTCTGTTACTGTCATTCCTACTGCTTCCTTGTGAGTTGATAAACTCTCCTCAGCTCAGCATTTTGCCCTGTGTATTCATGGTTAGTTTAGACTACAGACTCATGACCTGAGTTTTAGCCTGATGCACATCTGCTGCTGGCTTTGAAGTGAGTAGGATTTAGGTATGTTGATGGGTATTCAGCATCTCTGAAAATGAATCCGTGTATATGAGTGCTCTAATTCCTAGGTTTGTGTGCCTGAAGGAAATGATACAAGTTTGAAAATGTTGACTTTAAAACGTAGTTTGATTTCCAGTCTTGTAAGTAGACAAAATAAACTTCACACCACATGAGGTACCCAGGGACTTAATTAAGGTGAATTAAGTGTTTTAAAATCTTTGCAGGACGGAAACTGCAAAGTGTGTGCAGAATAATAAAACACATGTATGTTCATCAATGAGAAACAGTTTTGGAATCTAGGTATAAGAAATGCCTTTTGGGTAAGGTATGGATATATTTGTCTTAGCTTTTTGCCATGACATCAGCCGGCCTGGTCATGATTAACATTATTTTAGCCTTCCCTGACCAGGGCCCACTATTGTTAATTGAACACAACATGATCATAACAGCCTTGCTAGGGACATTATGGACTACAGTATGTAACTGAATAGTATATTACATTGCAAAATAAGGACTATGAAAGGAGAGTGTTTCAGATACAGTGTCGAGCGTTTCACATGGTAATCTTGAGTTATCCAAATAGTAAACGCATAATAATGACAGAAAGAGAGAAACTTTATCTTGTTAAGGTATTACACGTTTTTAAATCCTACCTTCATTGTAGTGTTTCAGTGAATTACATTTTTATTAATGTTTGGAAAAGTCTTCCGCATATGAGCAGTGATCAGTTCCATGTCTTTCATGTTTCAAAATGTATTTGAAGATTTTAACAGTACTGCTCAGTGCAATATGAAACACAAAAATAATGTAATAAAGAATTACGTTTCTTTTTGAAAACCTAAAATGTAGTGATTCACACCAAAACTTAAAAAGCAGAACTAGCTCAAAGAAAACACATCAGTTTAAAACATGCATATCTTTAGTCACTGTATTATCTTAACTTGGTTCACTGGAAGAGTTCTCAATACAGATGAATTAGATAACTTCGAGTAACAAAGAACTCCTCTCTTTGCCATGTGAGAGTCCCCTGTGCTTTTGTAGACTGTGCTGGCTATTAAGTTCTTATGAAGCTTTCATTACAGGCTTATAAGCATTCATGCTACTTTCCATTTTAAACATGTAAAACCACTAAATATTTTTTAAACATTCCCATATAGCAGTGCTGCTCCTTCTCAAGAAACAGTTCTCTGATTGTTTAGCTGAAAAAGTAATGTTAAGGATAGTTGCAGCTGCCAGAGTCTGGAAACTCAGAGTCATATCTGACATTTCATTCTTCACCTTAACTATTGAGCCTTGGCCATTCATTGGTTTTTCACAGTGCTTTGGAGTTAGAAGGGAGTTTTACAGATGAAAGATGAAAATCAAAATAAACTCCTTTATCAAGTAAACCTTGCAAGGGCATTCTAGATTTTGCAATATACAAGGAGTTGATTGTCATATAACATACAGCACAAGAGGGTTGGAATAAACAATTTATTCTCTATCGTTAGGGATGGCCATGCATAACTGACTTACGGCTCTGGTTTGCTCTGCCACTTGTTACATGTGCAGTCATCCCTAACTCGTACCAAAAATAGTTTTACTCCTGTGTTGCATAGTTTTTACCAAATTTTCTCTCATTAAAAGCTTTACTGGGGAGATTGAATGTTTCAAGTTGCTGGCAATTCCTATGAAAGCTTTCCCCAGAGTTTGGTCTCTCCGAGTGGAGCCTGTGCCAACAGTGATCCTGTGGTGGCTCTCAATATCCTACATAGATACAGTTAGGTGTAGGTGACAATCATCGTTTGACAGTACATAGGAGGTTCAGTGCAGAGGTCAAAGGCTGGCTTGTCAGAAAGACTGAAGGACCACAGGGGCTTCCCCCAAGTCGGGAGCGAAGCAGGGGAATAGAATAAAGTGGGACAGTGTCACTGCCTCTGGGGTGTAGTTCCTGTCTCTGCAGTAAGGGGTTTATTTCTTAACGCTGTCAATTCAGGACCTTCCCTGAACCCTGAATCCATTTAAAAACAATCAAGGCCTTCTGCCAGGTAATTCCCTGGCCATCCTTGTGATAGATGTGTCTGCAGTCTGTAGCTGTCTTTTGAAAAGCCATTTGAAAGGTTTTATCCTGGAGCATCATATGGCTCAAGCCTTCAGCTGCGTGCTGCCTTCCTGGAGGAGGTTCCTTTTGAGTAATGCATGTCTGCAGCACAGCCTAGTTCATTTTGCCCAAAATTCTCAAGAGGAAATGCAGTCCTGATACAAATGTAAATCCGTGGACCCCCAACACTCATTCTAGGTAGTAGCTGGAGCTAAGCCACTGGTGTGCCTCAGTAGTAGAGCACTCACTGCCACAGTGCACCACTGAGATTGGAGCACTTGGGTGACAGATTGAGCCTACCACATGCAGTTGTGGTGGGCTTTGGTTCATGGCAGTCTGTACCTTTCTTGGCCAGGAACGTTTGCTGAAGACTGACATGAAGATTGCTACAGTGATGTTGTGGTTTGGTGAACAGTGCTGTTTGCCAAGGGTGCTTTCCATCAAACATGCGCCTCCAGCAGATTCATTTGTATCAATGCATGCTACTGAGCTACATCACCTTCCTACTTAAACAGGAACATTTTGAACATAGACCTTTATCTCAGTGTTACCACACCCAAGCTCGCTATTACTGATGAAAGTTCAATTATATGCAAAGTGACTATTAAAGCATCAGGGCTCATCTGGGGGTCTGGGCCTCCCCTCCCCTTTTCACTTACAATTCTGCTAAATCCCTTAATGTTGCGAAGAAATCATACATTCATCAGGTGGAGCATTGGAGGCCAGGGTGCAGATAATCGCTTTTACTGCATGAGACATTGCAGTCCTGTTCTTAAGAACTGCCAGGCAGATTGGGAATCACGGTCACGGTTAATAGCAGCGAATTGCCAGCTCTTGATGGGTGGGTAGTCACTCCTTTCAGTGGTTGCCCCCTGGGGGAGAAGGTAGAAAAACAGAGGGAGGGAATTAGAGTGACTTTGCACAGTTGAGCAGGTTCATGCCGCTGGATCAGTGGCAAGCATTGGCAGGGCTCCACTCTGGGGAGGCTCACAACAACATCACAGTCTCATTTTTACCAATTGGTGTTGCTATAGCCAGTGGTGCACAGGGGGAGAGCAAAGAGAAGGGGGGGAGTCAGGGAGGAGAGTGAAAGCAGGAGTCTGGACTAAATTAAACAAACAAAAGTAGTTGCAAGTAGCATTTAACCCATAACCATTAGCCCAGTGCTGCTAATTGTACTAAACTATATATCTGAAGTTCAGTGTGTGATTAAAGAGTTGGCTCACAAACTCTCTGCATAACCTTAATTTTTTCAAGGTTCTTTGAGTGTAGAATGGCTTATAATAATGATTTTGACTAATACGATTTTTGACATGCAACTTTAATGCTTAACCTTAGTACAACTCCAGAGCATTTCATGTGTATTCAGCTGTAAAGAGTGATGATTTAAAGGGATAATATAAGAAAAAGGTCGTTCTAGAATGAACCTCTAACAAATTGCATAAAGGAAGCTTATTACTCCATGAGTAGAGAGATATGCAGCTTTTCTGATCATTTTTCTGCTTGGTTCAAAAGATTGTTGAGACATGATGGGGAAAAGAAACACAAAAAATGAAACAGAAAACTGCAAGCAGTGAACATTCTTTTGATGGTGATGATTTTGTTGCCACTAAAAATGCTTCTCAGTAATGTGGTTGTTCATCTTTCCTCTTGTTTTGGGTGAAGAATTCGTTCCAATAAGAAAATGCTGTTACTGGTTGGAGGATTGCCTCCTGGACCTGACCGGCTACCCAGCAATTTGGTTCAGTATTATGATGATGAAAAGAAGACGTGGAAAATACTGACAAGTAAGTGGTTTATTTTTGTACAGTTGTCTTGATGAATTTAAAAACATGGTTAATCAAATTAGACACTTTATTGATTTGTTTCTCTTCAGAGATTTGTTTATGTATCACAAGGGGCTTCACAATGGAGCAATAAATTGAGGTTGCAAAAGATGCTAATTTTATAATAGGATAGGTCTAAATTAACATTGGCTTAAAATCATTTCAGTAAGTTTTTTAAGTAAACTTGTAAGTCTTTCATACTGCAACATGAGTACATGCATATTTATGTACATATGAATAAAATCTGGTTTAGGAAAAAAGAAAAGGCTATGTTTATGGCAGTTTTCTCCGAGTGAGATCCCCGATAAGCAGTGGTACTAGGGCACACCTTTGATTCTCTTTTGCATTTTCATTTCCTTCTTCCAGCTTTATCTGTTGTCCACAGTCATTAAAGAAAGGTTTCCTCTGTACTGCTCTGCGTCCATTGCTGACAGAAACATTGGCGGAATATATCAGCTACAATAAACAGTGCATGGAGGCTCCTATCACAAAACTCTTTCCCACCTTCTTTTAAAGGTTGATTGTGTTTTAGAGTAAGTATTTTGCCTCAAGCATCGAGATTTGGAACTTATTGTTATGTTGGTTTTGATTCCCAGTCTGACTTGGTCATGGAATCAAATCATAGCTTCTTGAGTGCAGCAGGCTGTGTGTGTATTAGTCCCCTTGTGGCTAAACTGGCTGCATTGGTCAATAAAACTAAATTTTAACTGTCAAAGTTGCCCAAAGCAGTATAGATAAAATAATAAATGAGCAATTTTGATCCATAAATCAAAGCCATTCTTCTAAAACTGGACAACTGGTAAAACCTGGATTTCCTAATAGACCTGCTTTCCCCCCCCCCCAGTAAAATACATTTCACAGAGTTCTGTTCTTCATCCCTTATCCAAAGTCCTTTAATGGAATACATCAACATTAATATTACATACACAGTTTAGGATGAAAAAGAGTTAGAAAGACTGCCATGATATATGACTTAAAATGATGATTTTACAAATTGCTTTCTACCATGGAAAATCTAGGATCCTTTCTGCAAGTGCTGCAGTGTAGTAACTGCTTAGGTATAGATGCCCTGGACTAATAGTTGAGGGTAGCATATAAGAATGGCAATTACAAAGTTCATATGAACTGTACATTACAAAAGTCTACAGGATCTGTACTAGGGACCATATTATGCTTCACATTTTTCAGACCAATGAGATATGATGCTCATCTCTGTATGCTACTTCTAAGAAAATTCTGAAGATGGTAAGTCAGTGAAAAATCAGTGATATTACACAAGGCAGAAGTGTTTAGGTTTTTTGAATTTGTTGTGCCTAATCCAGTGACTCACCAGGAGAGGCAGGACAAATGGATCTCTTTCTTCAAGATCTGAACTCTCTACTGAATTAAAGCAAAAACCCCACTTTATTCTGAATCTTACCTATCTGTAGATAAATAAGATTTTGTGAGAATGAAATTTACTCAGTTCTTGGTTACTTACGTTATAATGCTCTCTTCAAGACTATGAGAAACTGGATCCAGAGACATGATACCTATATATTCTGGTTAAAAGCCCATTGCTAGTATTTGAGTAACACCACTACCTATGGTGGTGTTGAGAGATGTCTCTGAATAATTTTATATAATTTTAGGAAAAGAGTGTTATCTTTGTGTGTTACCTCTAGCAAATAGTGAGCAAAAAATCTCTCTCCATTCTGGTTAATGCACATAACCTGAGATTAAAAAGATCTATTATAGCCCTAGCTGATGTTCAAGCGCTTTGTGCTCAGCACTGGAAGGCCTGAAGGTCCCAGGTTCTGTCACAGTGTCAGCTGACACAATGCTTGTCAAATAGTCAGCCCTCTCGTGACATGGGTAACTCTTGTTCGTACAAAACCTGCTAGAAAAGGGTGCCCTCTTGGCCTGGACTACTGTTTGAGGAACAGAGAGGAGAACGCTTGTCTTTTCACACTGAAAAATACTAAACGTTAACAAGTATGATTTCTTAGAAGATAGTATTACTAGTCACCAAATATTATCAATATTTGTATCTATAATTATTTAATTTAAAAAAAAAGTTTAAATAAAAGTTTTAGGTGTATCCCCTGCTTTGTTTTCTAAATATAAAAGAGGTGGGAAGTGGAGAGAAGTTGGAGTGGAACTTTTGTGCTCTCTGTAAAACACTGAAGAACTCTACAGCATAGGAGTTCAGGGACTTAGAGCTGTGACTGAGCAGTTTTGGGAAAGACCACAAACTAATCACCTTGCAACATAGTGACAGTTCAGTGCAGTCATGGTGTTGTATTAACATACTATGACATTTACAGTGTGTGTGAATTTAAGAACATTGTTCTATCTTTATTTTTCCATGTATTTTTTGCCATCTAGGAAGAAGTACATTTCTTTCCTTCCTTTTACCTTGTTCCCAGACCACAGTTTTGGAAAATAATTGGTCTGTTTATTCTTATCAGAGATGTACAATCAGCAGTGAAAGAGGAAGGTTTTTTTTTCTGTTTCTTTTTAACTTGTTCAGATAGTGCTGTCAGTCGTGAGGTTTCAGTTCACCCCCAACTCATCAGTGCAAATGAGGAGTTTGCTCCTCAGTGGGCAGGGACAGAGCAAAAGCTGTGTCCTGCTGATGAGATTCTGTGATGGGAAGAATCTTGGACTTTATAGTCAGGTATTTCAGGGTATTCCATCTTATTACTGCCATAGGTGTATTTGATTTCCTCCTGTACTAGCAAATGTTTACAAAGTCTTTTAACCTTCTGCCCTTCACTAGGGTACCCCACACACCAACAAAAAGCCAGGTTTTGCACTTAGTGGCTTACTGATCCAGTGTAAATGTGCAAAGAAATTCCACTTTTTCTCCTCCAAACCCACCTACATAACTTGTTTTCTGCTGTCTGTGCCAATGGCATTTGAGAGTAGCTGAGGTGGGAAGGAAGCTTGAAGAAACTTAGTCCTGGGTGCAGTGTCAGGGCCATTGAGGAGGAGATGGTTGAGAGGGGACCAGATCTCCTGTAGTCACTCTCCACTGAGAGAAGGCCCAAGATACTCAGCAGGGCCTGCAAACCTATTTGACAGGGAGCTACTTGCCTGTTGCTTCTTTTCTTTCTCAGTGTGTGGAGAGGCGCTGTTGCAGCCACTCTATTGCTTAGGGCTCTGTGTCCCGCCTTACGTGATGCATAAGGAACAGAAGATCAACCATCAGTAACTACTGACACCATGTAAGCCATGGCGCTGCAGTTGGAGCTATGAAGACAGTTGCAGGTGGAACAGCACAAGCTATCGAGTATGACAGCTCAGCAGAGTAGCAATCTCATTTTGTTCCTGCGACAAGACTAGATCTATTGGCAGGGGATACTGCCCACCTCTCTCTGCCTGGCTAGCCAAAGCACCAAATGCATCAGTACTAATGGGAGTAATTCTAAAGGTATCAGGAAAACAACTTGCCTTGTTCGTAGACCCAGAAGAGGAGGGGAAGCATGCACCCATTTCCAATTTTTTAGTGTCATCATCTATAGGCAAGAATGCTATGGCTCAAGGAATCGGTAGATTTTTCACAGTCTAGTATTACGCTGTATTTTTCCTGTCTGGTATTTCTCGGAGAGTTATTTTTTCAATGTTGGCAATAAAGAATAGAGACAGAATAAAGGGTAAAAAAAAGGAGAAAGTAAGTGGCATTTTACAAACACTTTCTTCCACCTTATTTTACTTCATGTGGGTACAGTCCTAATCTGAGATATGTAACATGCATGTTGATGTTTAATTTGAAACACTACTTAGTGCACAGTCATACTTGAGCTAAGTAGAGGCTTTTATAGACTGTATGGCAGAGCATAGGGCACAAATTTTCACTGTGTGGTTTCTTCAGGTTTGTCTACACATGCACAAGCACCAGTTCATTTTTTTAACTGGGTACTACTACCTATGTCATGCAGCAGCCACTGGCTGCCACTGCCCAGTGGCACAAACTGAACAGCTGATCAGTATATGACAGTCCTTAATAGCAGCAAAAGTTCTGCTTTATTATAATGGGGTTTCATTATTCCATGATATTTCACAGTCTTCTGCTTAGCGGATGTGGGGCAGTGAGGATGTCTCTGTCACTACTTCATGCCTTGCTGCTTAGAACCAGGCACTGCTGCTTCAGTTTTAATTATCAGCTATGGTCCTGCCAGGAGTCTGTGCTTAATCCTAGAACCCCTTCGGTTGTTTTCGTTTTAGCAGCAATGTTTAAGATTAATTAAACATTAAGGAAGTGAAACAATATTTTCTGTGTTAGAATTATTCTATAATAACTGCAAGTTCCAAAACCCAGAGCCTATAAAGATTTTTTGTGTTCAGAATTGCATAGCTCTCCCAAAAACCCTACTGCTAAGGCAATGATGTATTACTTTCACTTTCATTATATGTTTTTAATCAGAGCGTGACTTCACACTAGACAAAGCGATGCTTTATGCATGGTCTCCCTTGTTTTTTGCTAAAATCTTTTGACATGATTAATTTTTCTTTAATGCTTTTGTCTTGTAATGGTAAGGATGATGGGTATAAACCAGGGGAAAAAAAAAAAAAAACAGCAAAAAAAATCATGCTTTTCTATCATAATGCCTCTAAGCATTTAAAAAATATATTAAATGAAAGAAAAAAATATCACAAGAGACTGCTCCAACTGGAATTAAATTTCTTGCTACGTGAACAGAGGATACAAGAAATAAATAAAAACGATGCAGTCATTGTTTTAGTTCTATTTTTTGTATTTTTTTTCCATAGCAATGTGTCCATCTGTCTGATTAGAAAGCAATGAGTAGGAGAAAAATCGTGTCTTACAGATGCGTAGGTGTACAGCAAATCCTCCTTTCAATGCAAAATTCCTTTTGCTGTAAAGCACAAAAGGGTAAATAAAAGCGTAAAATATTGGAAACATTACTGAACTCTTCCATGGCATGTTCTATCCATGTGAAACTGCTGAAGGAAGGTAGAATGGTTTGCTTCATGTCATAGCATCAGGGAACCTGGGTCACTCCACTCCTCAGCCTACGTCATTTCTGCTGGAATAGGTTCTGTTTCTTTCTTCTCTGCTTTCTTTGGCAATATTTTGGTCCTCAGTTGTAGCAGCCTTTCCTATACAGAATGATAGAATTGTCCTTCCTGGGCAAATTAGTAACAAAAATCCTGATGGTGTTTTTCTGAAATGGCTTTGGAGTCAGCAAGAGCTTCTCAGTCATTCATGTTTTGGAGTGCTTTGTCCAGTTTTCTCTTTTCAGACTTGGTTACTTACAAGATAAGCAGTATGATTTACACACTCACAACAGAGATCCTTGGGAGGTTTTTGAAGGCTTAAGTGTCAGCTTAAGTGCCACTAGATGCCTAGCACATGTTATGTCTTTGGAAATGTTATATCTTTATAAGCAAATAACTTCATCCACTCTAGAGCTTTTACCTTTTAGAAGAATGACCAGTGTGTTAGAAGTAAAGTTTTCCTCCTTCAATTTACCCCAAATCAATTGGTAACTGAATAAAAGAAGTGATATTTGCAAAAAAGTGAGCTGAGTCAGATGGACAGATTCTCTTGGCATGCACCAGTTATAATTTCTTTCCCCTTTTTTGTCACTTGTGAGAATAGTGCATATTTTTGTTAATAACTAATGTGTCTTGATGAACATTTATTGGCAGCCCTGATAAGTTTTATCTCTTACTCCATTTATCCAGGAGTCAAGGATGCTGCAGCTTCTTCTTCACTGTTATGTTGAGAATGGCTTCAGCACTGCACTGAAAAGCTTTTGCAAGCATTAGCATATTGCTAAGGCAGAAGTCTTTATATTACGCACTAAACAGACTTAATAAATGTGGGAGATGTGTATAGAAGTTGCATAAGTACATGTATGCGCATGCTTTTATGTGTCCTCCTTCTTAAATAAGCACACTGATTACACTAAAAGCTAATTTTAAACATAGATTCTATTTAGACCTCTTTAAAAGGTTCAAAATCAGGAAAACATGCTCACAAAAGAATAGATATTCTTCCACAGAAAAGTTGACCAATTCGTATGACTATCCAACTTTAAACCTGGATTTGGGAGATTAATTCAAGGTGGTCAGGCACACAGCCAGTAAGCCCTATGTTTTACACATACAGGGAGGTGAAAATACAGAAGTAAGAAACAGAAATATAGTGAAGAGTATTTTTTCACATGTGATGTGTTAGAGGTTAACCACAACTCCCATTATGAGGACAATGCATGGGAATTCAACCATGCAAGTGCCATTAATGATGCATGCCTCCATATCTAAGAGCAAGACAGAGCTCTAAGAATGAGTGAAAATGTAGCATGTTCTGACAATGAGTGCTGTATTTGTGCATTAAATATAATTTTCTTCTGCACTACCATTTGAGATAACTTTTAAGAAACATCACTGTTTCTGTTCATTTTTCTTTTTGATTATAAATTTGTTAGTTTCTGCTTTAACACAGATGTTACCCTACTCTGTATCTTTTGTGATAACCTCTGTACTCTGTGCCTTATTTGTGTGGTGTCTGGTAGATTCTGGATAGCTTTCTCTTGCTGTATTCCCAGTCACTTTATATCTTGATGCTCTATGTCTTTGAAATGGCAAGTCTTATCACTGCATCCAGTGAGTTTGTGCTGAAGCCCTCAACTCTTTCAGGTTCTCTTGGCTACTTTCTGCCCTTTGTTATGGACCTGTGAACACCCTCCGCTCTGAAAACCAGGCTGTCCATTTTCTCCTACATATGCAAAGATGCCTGAATCTACTCTTCTTCATCCTCACAAACTCCACTGGCAAACAGTTACTTTCAGGTAGGGAACAGAAGAGTTACCTGAATGTCCTGTTCCCTGCCTGTGCTCACACAAGTTTGTGGTTGAAAGCCTGAGTGGGACAAGAGAACAGGACACAACCCCATTCTAAGACATCTTTAGGCAGGGCACCAAAACAGTGTGGAGCTGAGCTGTGGGTGGCTCTAAGTAAGAAGGTAGCAGGTGTAAGACAGGTGAGTTGTCAGGTGATCTGTGCCATTTCCACAGCAGATGCTGGTGCTGATTACATCAGCAGAGGCTGTTATAAGACCTCTCCTGTGGCAATGTCTTACAAAGAAAGTTACTCATTCATGGAGATGCTGGTCCTTGCCATATCCTGGCAGAACCTTTGATTTGAAACCTTCCTCCTGGATCACAGAACTTGCCATTTCTCTACCTCATCTTTCAATTTGAGTTACATATCTTTACAGATAGCTTGAGAATGATTGTTCCATTTTGGAGCAGCTTCTACAGCTTTGTTCCAAGGCAAAATGAAAACAAATGCCTTTAATTGGTTTTTCAAAACTGAACTTGTATCAGAACGTCCCTTCTTATCTCAGCATCTCTTGTAGGTCAGGGAAGAGGCAAGCAGTTGAGGTTCAAGTCCCTGCTTTGCTTAAGTCAGATCAGTTATTTAACTTACAAATCCCTCATGTAGGTCCCAATGGGTATTTCACGGCCCCACCAAAGAAAGATTTGTCCATCTTTGCAAAGCTAACTGCAAACCAGAAACTGCATACCTACAAATAACAAGTTGCTACAACTTCATCAGTAAGCCCACATGGGCAATAGAGCATAGATACTTGGGCTTAATGCAGCCCTAGAAGATGTGCAACATTTTGAGTCATCTCAGCCTGTGGGCATTGTATGTCTGCTATGAACACACATACCCTGGTCCAGGAAGAAGTGAGAGCTGCAGGCTCTTGTCTTCTGTCCAAAGCAGGTGTCCCACCTTGCTAGATACAGATTTCAGTATAGTTGCATAATTTCTAGTGGAAGGAAATAACGCCAAAATGTACTTAGCAGATCTGCTTGTGCAGGTCCCTTGATGCTATATGGCCGCTGTCTCTAAAAGATGAGCCACCTGAAATAAATTCCACACAAAATTTTGTGGCATTGTGTGAATTTAATGCTTGCTGCAAACATGGCTTTCTGTTTCTTAGATGATTTAGGTAAAATTTGTGTGTTTATTCTTATCTGGTTGCTCTGTATGTATGATTTATGTAGCATTAATAGGAGCTAGGCACATACGGAGGGGCAGGTGAACTCTGGTGTGTTTCTACTTTAAAATGCTGTGTGAAGTTGCTTACTTTACAAAGCATTCCCTTTTTTCAGTGTCTTATGTGACATTTTGTTTATGTGTAGATGGGTTGCAAACAGGATGGTAAAGCACCACTATATGGGCAAAACATAATAATAAAAAATGCTCATATAAATCCTCAGACTTGTTTGAGAAGTTGATGCATGGTTTATTATTTTTCTCCTCTCCAATGTTCTTAAACCAAAAGGCAGTTCCCTTCCAAGAAATCTTTTGTACGCAGTTATTTGCAGTACAGATTTCAGAAGCCTGCTTCAGCTTTCTCAGTTTTGCAAGTGCTGTTAATGGCAAGAGGTGCACATTTTGCATCCCCAACTTTATTTGCTGTTGTATGACCTCATTGTATTGCAGTGGCTCATTGTTTGCAGGAAGTAATTTCTCTTTTCAATTTTCCTCTATTTTCTCACAGCTTCATTAAGTTGCTCTCTCCCTTACCTTCCCTATGCCTTCTCCCTCCCCTACCTGACTGCCCTACTCCAGTATCTTCCTCTGTTTAAGACAGAAATAATTACTACAAATTTGAGAGGGTTTTTTTCTAAGCTTTCTGTCTCATACCAGGTGTTTTATGAGCTACAGCTTTCATTTGACTGAAATCTGCAAGAACAGACTAATAGGGCTTTATGGGGATGGTTTTTGGTATATTGTTTTGTCATATTTATATGTTGTGATCGTACTTCCAAATAGGGGTTGTGCTACTATAGGGTATGCAACTGCAGGATGACTGTTCGCACTGAGAAAAAAAAGTGTTAACAAATTGAATAATAATGAATTAACCTGCAGAAGAAGCATTTTGCCCTAGTACACAGGAAGCCTGCATAACTAGAGCATATAATTTTAAATGAAGCAGGCACTAGGAATGCCTCAATGGGTGTGATGTCGACAGTAGCTCATAATTCATGGATATAAATTACGGCTGAATATCAGGAAAAATCTTCCTGACATTGAGATCTATTAGGTTGTGGAATAATCTCCCATGGGAAATGTTGGAAATCCCACTGCTTAAGATCATAGTGAGCACTAGAAAAGGGACAAATCCTGGCCTGGCCTCCATCTTTTAGGACATATTAATTAATTGCTTTGACATATCCCTTCCTGCCAGGATAGACAAGTGATGTCTTCTGGTATTTGCTGGGCAGGAGCGACAAAGGCATCTGTAGTATGAGCTACCCTACCTTGCCCCATGACCAGGCTCCCTCTGTTTGTGAATATATCACACCGAGGGGTAAAAAAAACAGGGACTTTGAGCCTCTTCAGAGCTGTGCTGGCCTTTGATGAGCTGTGGCTTAGGACCTGAGCCGCTTTGCTGGCAGGGGACTCACACCCACCTTCTGCACACCCTGCAGGATGCCCCCGTTCTCCATGCTGGTCTCCTCCCGTGCGGCCCTAAGACTCCTACTGCTCTTGTGAATTACTTTAATGTGCATGAAGGGTTGGGAGGTGCTGCCACGGTCTCCCAGAGTAGTCTCTTTATAACAGGACACCAAGGCAGGGTGTTCAATGCAGTAAGTCACGTTACAGTGAGGATACCAGAAGGTGCTGTTGGTGGACTCAGGCAAGTGGCAAAAGCCTAACATGGGCTGGTGTTGTCTGTACCAGTACCAGCTGCAGGGAGCAGTGTGTGAAATAAACCAGGCTGTAGTTTTGGCATGGAGGGGGAAGCTGGTTTCCAGCTGTGGTGCCCTGGGCTAACCTGCATTGTGTGAACTGTGCTTGAGGGCTGAGGCATGGAAGCAAGCCTGGTGTTTGGCATGAGAAACTCCAGCTTGGGATCCTTGGGAGCTGGTGAGAGGGACTGTGAAAGGGAATCAGGATATTTTATTCAGTATTAATGTCTCTTTTTGTCTGATCTGAGTAAATGCCATGCCTAGAGACATTCCAGGCCAGACTGGATGTGGTTCTGGGCAACCTGAGCTGGTTGAAGATGTCTCTGCTCATTGCATGAGGGTTAGGCTAGATGACTTTTGAAGGTTCCTTCCTATGCATATTACCCTATGAATCTGTGATTCTATGATTCTAAGCCTATTCAGACACTCACTGGGCTCAGCAAACACCCAGAGCTTCTAGTGGCTGATGCGAGCCTGTTTTTTTTTCAGTAACAAATTATCTGTGACTGAATCATTTAAAAATTTCCCATTTTGTTACCAGTAGATAATGTATTTAATGCATCTGATTTAGCTTTAATTTAAGGGAAGGGTGGAAGTCTTCAACTCTGAGATGGCTACAGCTAAAACTATTAAAACAAACGTGTTTCTTTGTAAGAACTAGATAAATGCAAGTGAAGTGACAAGTTTTGCAGTGATGACATTAAACAGCACCGCAATATATATCGGTCGGCCAATGGTTTGAGTTCTGATTTTTTTTTTTCTTTAAAAAGGAGGAAAGAAAAAGGAGGAAGGGAGAAAAAAGAGGTTTGACTCCAAAACCTTAAAGTAGGAGATGGTCAGTGCTTCTCCTTGGGTTAAGCAGGAAAGGAAAAATTGAGAGGGAGATGTGCTTGCAGCACTTTCAAGGTGGGGAGGGTTGGCAAATTATGTTACTAGAAATCATTATCATTAAAATAGATTTAAACAGAATTGCCATGATAAGTGATGTAAGAGCCATGTTGCTTCTATTCCCCTCCTTTCCTCCCCAGTTTTACACACAGAAGAACAGAGTGTATGGCTCTGATCTGTGCTCACCAGTAGCTTCTGGCTTGCAGGTCAAGAATTGCAGCTGCTGTATGTGCACTGCCTTAACTGCCTTAAGTAATATACAACATATGTAAAATACACTTTTCTGATTGAAATGACATGAAATTAATGTCAAAGACCTTCAGGATTAGAAAGAAAGAACCAGATTTTTTTTTCCCCTTGGTGAATCATTAAAGTCGAACAGAAAAGAAGTCAAATTAAAGGTTGAGGAGCCATCGTCTGCCCTCATGCGTGTGAAAAGCATTGTGCAGATGTAACTAAGGCAGAATTTGACACCCAAATTAACTCTTTTGCTGGATGCAAAACTGAAAGAAAATCCTTATGACCAGCTTGTAAGTGTATAGAATGAAAAACTGCAACAGCAGAAAAATGTATTCATATCATATTTCTAATTCAGCAAAGTATTAATCACATTGATGTTCAGCAGTGTGTTTAAATACATGCTTAAGTACTTTACTAAGTACTGCCTATAAACAACTTCATATGACAGTGCATTAACACAGGACAGAATTTGTCTGTATACAGTTTCGAGAAAACTACAATTTTAAGCACTGTGGCAGCCAGTAGCACAGAGCTGGATGATCTGTGGTGTCCAAAATCCCATCCTTCTGGCTAGTCCCTGTGCAGTCCTTGTCTCCCAGCTGCATTACCACTAATGTCTGCACAAGCTCATTTAAACTTTGTTTTATTCAGCAGAATCGCAACTGCTGGAATCAGCTGGGCATTTACTAGCTCCCATTAACTTCAGCTCCAGGAAAGAAAGGTCTGTCCAGGTCAGAGGTCTCCCATGTAAGGGTTTATACAGTGCTCAAGGCTCCAAATGAAGTCTTGCTAATGTGCGGGGTGTTTCAGGGACTTTCTGGAGCACATTCTACCCAGCAAGGTTGGAGCCGCTGTCCTCCTGTCAGCTCTTGGGCTGTCTGTAGTGCAGCTCCAAGAAATTATCATTTCAGCGCTCAGAAGTTTTTTCTTAACTGCAAAGATTTACAACAGCAATAAAGCCCTGACATAGAATCCCTTTTCCTGAAGCTGTGATTTGGCTTCACTGCAGGTGCTTGGCCTCCTCTCAGAGAGGCAGGGCTTCCATGACAAGGGCTTTCCCCCCAGGTAAAATGATGCTGGTGCTCCCCTAAAGCAGTTGTGATCACTTGAGGGCTTTGATTTGAAGCTTTCAGTATTGGAAAATAATTCATTGTCCTCAGAGAAAATAATTGACTCCTTAGAGAAAAGTCCTCTGTCTTCACATGACACAAAACAGTAGTGTTCAACAGGAATAAAGACGCATCTTTAAATAATAGAATAAATTGTGTGAATAATGCTAAACTTGCTTTTTCGGGGGAAAAAAAAAAATTGGTTTTATATAGAAAACTTCTATTGATCTATCACTTTCTATTGATTTTCACCAAAGACCAGACATTCTTCCAGGGCTGGTCATTTAACCATACAATACTACAGTTACTTGCTTCTGCTTCTGAAGTCGCTAACTACCTTTTTGCAGTATGCAAGAAGTATTCTTGAGAGCATTTCCCTGATGCTCAGAGGCTTTGCGGGATGCTGTGGGGGTTGTGAAATAGAGGGGTGCTGGAGCTGCCCATGGGTACATGACAGGGATGGAAAGCCTTTTACTCCTCACAGAAGCAAGGCTGTAGACGTAGCACCAAAGTACTTGAAGACTAATGATTATGAACCAATTGTTGGTGTTAGGAACCCCATGGAGGGTACAGGCAGGGTTGAGGGGTGGCTGGTTTCATAGGTTGCATAGTTGGACAAGGAGGGCACATGCCGGAGCCGGAATTCGCCCTGGGTGGGCTCCGGAGTCTGATGCAAAAATGTCATGCAAGTGTTGCAGGAAAAAAACACAAGCAAAGGAGAGTCTGGGGTATTAGTGGTAAGAAAAATGAACTGTGTGAACCAAATTCATACCACTCTGTGAAATCTATGGATGAAGTCTATTACAATTTAATGTCTATTCTACTTATCAGTACTTAATTTGGACCAAATTCATACCCCTCCATGAAATCTGTAGATGAAATGTATTTCAAATTTAATGTCTGTTCTACTTAGCAGTAGTTAATTTGTGGTTGTTCACTAGAGCAAGCCAAAGACAGACACTAAAAATCTGGAAGAAGTATTTGATTTACCCGTTTGTTGATCATTTCTATACACCTTTCTAAGATGATGTTTCCTGCCACCAGTGGATACAGCACCTGCTGAACTTGGGCCCTAACAGGGACCTTTAAAACAAAAGAGAACCTGAGAGTACACCAGCTGGGGCTAAGTCAGCACTTGAAGTTAGTTCAGGTATCACTATACCATACCTAACTATTTCAGTACTCACAGTTCTATCCCGAGACTGTCCCCTCAAAGAGCAACAATAATACTGCCCTTTGTCATGGGTCTAAATAAAGCCTGAGTACCTAATTCTGATTATTTCAGGGAAGTTGCTGCAGAGTTACATTAGCAGTGTTGCCAACAGTTTTATCTCTGATCTTGCACATTTAGTATGTTAAGACAAAGCTTTGTGATTCAGCTGATTATTTTTTAAATGGGAGGTTTTGATCTTGTGGTTGAAAATTAAAAGTAAATTGAAAGTAAATTGAAGAAAGTAAATTGAAGGGGCATCGGGTCTGTGTAGCGTCTTGGATTTAGTGGTCTGGTTTGTAGTTTTTGAAAATGTTTTGGGTTATCAGCACTTGTACTGTAGAGTAGGGAGCAGACAACTAATCCCATAGGATTTTTAATGTGATTTGAAGACAAGATTTGTGCAAAAGTGCTTAGTATTCATGTTTATGAAAATTACGTTTATTCACCCTGTACTGCAATATCAGTTAATGTATTTGTGAACCTCCAGTGACATGGATCTCAGCAAGTCTCCCAAACAGGTTTTCATGATTGCTCAGAGGTTCTGCATATTACAGAACACCAGAAAGTACTTCTTTATCTCAGAAAACAAAATAAATCAGAGGCTTTATCATTTGAAAGCAATATACAGCTGATCATATGGCACTGTCTTTGCAGACTCAATGCCTTAAGTTCAGCCTTAAGAACTCCACAGAATTTTAACAAAATTACTTCTCTAATAAGACATCCATACTGCTTCTTGGGGTATGGATAGTGCAAAATTTCAGTGGGTTTGTCCTGTGTAAATGAGATCCACTGGCATAAGGGGTAGACTGATTCCACCAGTTCATTTTGCGTGTAGTTGTTACTTTTTGCTTGTCTTGTGTGGGTTTTTCTGGGTCTAAATCTTTTGTGATTCTGTTATGGTCAAAGTATTGCAAGAGATGCAGCTCATCTGCTTTTCTCCAAGATAACACCCACCAGTTGAGCCACAATGGCTGCTGCTGCTCATGTTCCTAGGTGGTTAAAATGTAAGGTGAAATGTGCTCTTTGAAATGATCTAATCAGTGCTTTAAGGTCGTTTAAGCTAGTGGCTTTTTTTCTAATTGTAAGAGACTAGAAACAATTACTGCAGCCCATCTGATAAGCTGTGACTTTCTCAAGCACAGTACTAAACCAAAGCAATTGCTTGATCATGTTTGCGCTCCCTAGGATGAATCAAAACTGTATCAATGGTGACTTAATATGTGTACAAGCATGTTTATTTTAACCAGATGTGGATCAGCAGTGTCAATATGAATATTTTTGATAAATTGCACCACAATTGGGGTTATATTCTGTCTTTACTAATTTACAGGAAGACTGCAAACTCCTCAGACAGGATCGGGCTGCATTAATGTCCAGTACTGATGCACTGCACATTTTGTCAGTGGATTAAAATAAGAACTCCTCAAGTGCATTTTTTTTATTTTATTTCCTGTGCTTTTCTTTTTCTGCCACATCTTTCTCATCTGTTTCTCTTTGTGAAAATCCAAATTCATCAGGAATGAAGCCTGAGTTGAGTTTTCACCTGCAGGGCATGTGACAGGACATAAAGTTGGGCAGCATAAATCTGTCTGCTCATGCTCATATCCCAGTTCACAGCTAAAATGTAATCCTGCCTAATCAAGTGTTGCATTGCCCCTTGGGTGTACCCCATGTGTGACTCGAAATTTCAAGACGTCTTTTGGGACACTAGCAGGGATATAGGCATATGCAGCCCCAGCTGTGATAGGCTGCAAAATGCAAGTCGTACTGTTTTTGGGTAGAGGAGAACTGAGGGTGTGTTACCCCTGTCAGTACTGCTGCCCCATGTTAGGAGCATCCCCAGCAGCTGCCCTCAGGTAGCTCCTCTGCTGAGTGGGAGGAGGACTTTCTCTACCCATGCCAGACAAGCAGAAGAAGACTGACTTCAGAAAGATCCTGTCTTTTTTCTCTGTTTCTCTTGGCCATGGAGATGAAGAAGTCTGCAGGAGCTTACAAGGCTGGGCTGGGTCATGAGAAGTTTCTGTATTTTCAGGATATCTGTATTTTCATGGATGGCTGGAAGAATCTGGATGTTGGGAAGGAGTGCTTGGTTGCATTTTATGTATGGATTTAATAATAACTAGTGTTAGTGGGCTGGATGATGCCTCGAGAGGTGCAGCAGTTGGGAAAGAGTAAAAGAAGGTGCAATTTGCTGGCAGTGCGTATGCAGGTAAATGCCAGGCCCTATGCACATTCCTAATGGAATAGGCACACTTCAGCTTCTGCATGCTTTCCTCCAAAAAAATTGGTTTTTAGGGAGATGAGAAGACAACCGTAATCTGTCCACCTTTATGCAGTTCAGTTTGGGTTTAACCTTGAGTAAAGCACTGTGTTTCCATTGGAAAGGAGTGACTATTTTAGACAGGATTCTTTTCTTTACCTTTAATTCTGTAGGTTGTTTTTTTTGTGTCACTGTTTCCTCACATCCTTACCTTTCTCCTTCCTTACCCCTGTAATGAGGAAGCACACTCTTCGTCACATGCAGACATGTTGTTCTGCCCAGTTTCCAGATCTTTACTAAGAGAGAGAGGGAGAGAAATTTGGTGGTGTATTTGTGGGGAAGGGAACTGTGCCTGCTATATTTCACTGGGACTGGTGTGTGGAGTAGAAAAGCAAATGTGCGTGGACTGCCAGAGGAATCACTGACTGATCCTCACGCAGTCTGGGTTTGGGGAGCCGAGACAAGACAAGGCAAAGCAGGTATGACTGATAACCGTGCCAAAGCCTGAGCACCTGCAGTGGCCATTGCACGCAGCAGGAGTCGGCAGGGCGCAGCATCTGCCAGGATTGATGCGCTGAGCCTTCACTGGGGTTTGTGTACTCCATTTGATTTCTTCCCTTTCACACCGAACACAAGGAACAAGCAGAAGTTCACTGCTTGGGAGAAGCTGGCTGTGTCTTTTTTCTGTGCTGCGTTTCACCTCGTTGGTTTTTTGGTTGGCTGCAAAACCTGAAGCCAAAAGATGATGGAAATGCCTCTCCCGGGGGAGGGGGGAGCCGAGCACACCGCACCCCATCTAGTGGTTTAGCCTCAAACTGCTGCCGGGAGGGAAATGCGGCAGGAGGAGGAGAGCTTGGTAGTCTCTCCAGCCATGGGCTTGGTAGATTTCGGACTCCACAGCACCTTCGTGGGTGATTCAGGGCTGCTAAAGCAGCCGCAGGATAAGGGAGGCGTTATCTGCCTGTCAGACCTAGGGTGGATCACAAAGAGGGGACATGCACCAAGCTACCTCTGTAGTAGGCAGTACCAAGCCCTCTGGAGTTAGAAAATGCAAGAATTAAGCTGCTTCTGAAACCTCAATTCGGCTTCTGTTTTCAAAAGCATTAAGATACAATCTCTAATGATATCACTATTCTTTGTTACATGTCAGTGGGCAGAAGGGACCGTGCTGAATTCTGGTTCACTGTATTTCTTCTCTGTTTTTCAGCAAGTAGATCCTGTCACACGCTACTGAAATCTTTTTAGAGGACAGAATTTTTTCACAAGGTTTTCTCCACAGACTTCACAACAACAGGGGCCAACTGCTTCACTGGTATTCGTTGCAGTATTTTTGTACCATCCTCTTTGTGTGGAGCATAGTGAGTCATTGTTCCCATTTTGCAGATGAGGAACAGAGGTACAATGAGGTTAAAGTCAAAGGTATCCTTTATTTGGGGTGCCCATTTCAGGACCCCTTGAACCATGTTTTCCAGGCTGCCTCTCCAATCTATCTCAGTTACAGCAGTGAGAGCAGAGTGCTCCTGTGTATCAGACACAGGGATCAGATCAGGCTCTCTGAAAATGAAGCACATGTTACTGCCCTCAGCCTCTCCCTACACATTTTCCAGAAGTAAAGCAACCTCTTGCGGTCAGAGGTCTTGTTCAGTCTTACCTGTTTCATTCATAGGGTGGCTTCATCCCCTGCACAGAGCCTGTGGCCATATGGTAGGGGAAGCTGTTGCTGTTGTTTTCAAGTTCCTTTCCACCCAAACCCCATCCCATGGTCTTGGCTTCTTCATGTCAGTGCTGGAACTGATTTGACTCCTGGGTGAGCCTGCTCAGGCATGAAACCATTTCCCATGAGTTTATTGTTTCAAAAGGGCTCACTAAGGGGGTGCCAAGAAGTGACTATGCTAGTGCGAAGAGGGGCCTAGGTTACCTGGACTATGAGAGGAACAGGGACATAGCAACACTGGGTTAGACCCATTTAAATGGTTTGATTTCATGTGCTGAGGTTGTAGTTTCACAGCCACAGTAAGCTAATGCAAGCTGGCGCTGCTGATGATACATCAGTCCTTCCCCTGTTCTCATGGCCTTGCTCTCCTCCTCACTCCAATTTATGAGGCCATGCAGGGAAGCTTAGTGGGAAATACCTGGATTGAATTCAGTGTACCTTAAAAAAATACTACTTTCTTACTTGTTTATTGCTTGGCTGCATGCCTTTGAAACAGCCCTTGAAACAGCCTTTTCATAGTATCCTGAGAAACAGCTCATCATGTAGGCCAGCTTTGTAGGTCTGCTGTACATCTATGCCTTTTCAATTGAGGTGGTTGTTAGTGACAGTGGAGGCTTGTGTGTCCTGGGAACTGTGGAGTGTGAACAGAACAGATTTCTGCCCAGATGTATTGACAGCAGAGGAGCATAAAGAGTGCAGAACTTGGGGCTCTGGATCAATATGTACTGCTGTGTTCACTGATTTTGCCATCTTTTCCTTCAGTCCCAGTCCTTTCTGCCACATTCCCTCTGACCTGACCTGACCAGTCCCCATCCATTTCAGTTTCATTCCCTTCTTGCATTCAGTATCCACCAGAACCTGGTCCAAACCATGGTTACTAGCACAGTGGGTCCCAGTTCCATTCATGCCGACTCTGTGTGTCAGTCCTTGCTTCTCTTCAACTAACTGAAAATTATACTTTCATGAACAATGCTGTTTGCACAATTTAATTCTTCAACAAAAAATGCAAACTAGTTGAGGACACTTAATTATGTCTATTTGAAGTATTTGGGCTTGATCACAACAACTTTACTACACGTCAAATACTGCAGGCATGATTTAAATTAACTTGACCTTTTATCCCACTTGTCAGCACTCCATAACCATGCACTACTGTGTGATCTGTGAGTTGTGATTGTGTGTAAACATGGTTCAGCACATGAATTTTGATACTGCTTGATTTAAATAGCAGGTGCTTGAGCTGTGATTCTCAGGTTGCTATTCAGTTCTTGGTATTCAGAAACATGGGTTTGCTTCTTTTTCCTGACTGGGTGCTTTCTAAATCCACAAGAAGCTTTTGAGGAGACAGAAGAAAATTTCTGGCATGAGTTCTCATATGGAGTGATTTTTTCTGATCATTATGATTAGGCATCACAACACATTTTATGTATCAGTTCTTCTAAAAATATTAACCAGTGCTTTTATTTTAGAAAGCAGAAGAAAATTAACATCAATTTAGTCCAAATCTATGAATGGATTTTTTTTTTCAGATATACATTCTGATTTCATTTTCTGTGTGTAGATTTACAAAGTAAGTGATCTGTGCCAATTTTATAAGCATGTGGTGTTGCTGCCGACGTCAGATTTCCTTACCTGAATTTGAAAATGTGGGTCTGCCATTTCTGGTCCTTGGGAGCCCATCTGTGAGAAGAGGTCTAGCAGAGCAACGTTTCTGCCTGGAAACATTTCTCCTTTGTTGGAGAAACCAGTCTTGGTGTTACCCCATTTATGAGGATTGATTCCTAAGTTTCCTTCTGTATTTGTATACCTAGTGGTTAGTACATTTTGGAGTGTGCTGTTATTGTCTATCCTGAGCAAGAACAATATTAATTAAATATAGTTTAATTCTGTCCATCATGAAAAACTGTCAACAGTAAGATATGTGTTTCCTGGTACTTGGAATGACTGATTTGGTGGTAATGAGAATGTTAAGCTTTGTTGGGGCATCTCTAAAGTGCCTTTTTTTTCCCCAGGGTGCTGGTATGGACATGCAGAATCAGTAAGGTCTAGGCTGCAGTACTCTCAGACAGCCACATTCCCCCACCTATGGGTATGTGTCAGGACATGGTGGGGCTGATAGGTCCACAAGGACAGGTCTCAGCATGGGTCCAAAGTCCATCCAGGAGACGAAGCCAAAGACAGGACTGGAGATGTGCTACAGCTTACCTACATGGTGTCCATCCAGACCCCATCCAGGCTGCATAGGCCTGAGCTGAAATGCAGATCCTGCACCGGTGGGCAAGTGGTGTTGGGGGTTGGTTGGTCAGAGCCATTGAGTGCTGTTGGTGCCCTCAGCACCCTGACTGTATGTTGTCTGAGTGGCCTGTTCATTAAAGATTAACCCAGAGCCTTCATGTTGTCCCTGACAGGGGCTCCTGAGCTTTCCTGAGTTTCTTGGCAAGCCTAGGTAGGACTTTTCCTGCTTCTGCATGCTGTGCTTGGGCATGCTGAAAGTTAGGCATGTTAGTGTTTTAAACTTCTCTTCAGGTACCCATACAAGTTGTATCTGTTCTGGGAAAGAAATAATTTTCTTAAGCTTTTTTCCTCTTCATCTTTATGTCTAGTGCTTTAGGTATGTGATGGATCCTCTTGTGAACTAAACCTTTTGTTTGTGAATATTGAAGTATTTAAAAGGAAAAGTCTAAATACACATAGCAGTGAAGGTTTCAATTTATCTATTATGAGTTAACTTAAGTGCATCAAAACCGCTGTTTTAATATGGTGAAATAAGGGCACATCTCTCCTCCGTGTAGTTTTCCAAATGGAAAATCACATTTTTCTTCTTCTGGAATGACTTCAAGACTTAGTGGGAAGAAAAAACCTTTTGGTTGCTGTAGATTAATTAATATGTTCGTTTATTGTGGAGAGCAGGGTAAGAAGTACTGAGACTGAGAGAGAAAACATTAAATGCATCTCAAGGTCAAGTAGAAATGGAGCCACAGGTAGATGCAAGTGGTCACAAGCAGCTGGGCATTAATGCACCACTCCCAGTCAGGGTCTTCCATCCTGGGGCACTGTTAGAAAAGGGAATACATGTCCTTGAGCTGACATCTTGGAGGATCTGAAAGCCTCCAGTGGGACATAATAGTATTTCTTTCTGGAGCTTTCTGGCAACTCTGCTGTGATTTTGTCCCATCAGGGACTATTCATCATTTGGTCCATGAGGAGATTCTGTTGTGCGAAATGTCACACATGAATATTTCATCCTGAGACTGTGACAATGTGACGAGATGTCACATTGGGATGTTGGGCTCTACCTTTAAGTCCAGGGCTGAGTAGGTACATGGCATATCCTACTGGGGAGCAGCCATTGTGGAGGTTAACATTGCATGAATCACAGTGTTGGATAAGTGTCTCCTGACACAACGGTGCAGGATTTTGGTGCAGGAAAGTCAGTTTTTAAGGTGGGAATGCACTATTTTCCTACTTCATTCAGACACCATTGATCTGAGTAGATAGCTTTACTTTATTATTCAAATGAAATCCAAGTGGGTGCTTGTAGCTTTAAAAATATAGCGCTAAAATTTGTCCTTGCAAACTGTCGCTGAAAACCCAATTCTGCCACAGATTGAATTTCACCCATGGAAGCAGACAGGTCTGTACTCAGAATTTGCATCCGAGTAGCTTTAAAACAATTTATTTCAGGGGAAAGCTGAGCATGCCACCTATTCCTGATGTTTGCCCCATCTGGTGTGTCAGCATAAATTCAAGTGTCTTACTTTAGGTGCTCACATATGAAAAATGTAGCCAATTAAAACGAATAAACTGAGAACCGCACTGAAAAAGCCTGGCTGGTGTTATTCCAGAGAATGTGTCAAAATAATAACTCCTGACATTTGAATGAAAAAAATGTTATTTTCATGAATAAGAAATACATTCATAATGTGAAATAATTCATATGAAGTATCTTAATTATATGAAATACCGTTCACTGTGTTGTGAATTTTTACAAGGACTTTCATCTGCTCAGATAACTCTTTCTTAGTGCTTACGTTTTCTTGGGGTGGTATTACCTTTACTTATCTGCAGCCTCAGTTGAGGCAGGGACTGTGTCCTACATGAACTCAGCTGCCCTGTGCTCATCCTGCCTGTGATGGCTTGAACAGTGTCCACAAAACTGGCACGGGGATGAAGAAGTTGTGTAATTTCTAAGCTGAAATTACTAAGCTGTAGTTTCTGAGCTGATAGAGTTCTCTGTGGCGCAGCTGGACCAGGGCTATGTCAGTTATTTGTTAAAGGTGACTTCAAGGCACAGTACTTCATGTTAAGATTTTCTGCTTATGGTCACTGCTGTTGGCCTGTCCTAGGCTTCCCACCGAGTTGAGCTCAGACTCAAGGTTGTCATTGATGTGTTGCTAGAAAAAAGACTTCACATGTATTTGCTTGAATTTGAGGTGACAGGGTGCAGTTTGGCCTTAGGAATGTTAACAGAGGTAGTTGCCATCCACTGTTGCTTATTCTCTTTTGAGTTTGTTTCATTATCTTTTGAGCAGAAAATACCAGTAGGTGAAAAACCTGTTGCCTTTAAGGTCCATGGTAAAGCTCCCACCGTGTTCACTGAGGCAAGAATTTCATACTTATTGTGGTCAGTCTTTCCCCACAGTTATTAAATAACAAAGAATTGAAGTGAACAATTCACAGAGGAATCCTAGTGTTTATTTATGTAACCTCCTTGGTGAGAAGTAACAAGTAACATTCAGTAATAAATGCATAGTTTTCCTGCAAATGATGTATGAACCAAAGAAAGGTGAACAGTATCTGACACTCTGTTCTCGAGAAATAATTGGACCAGCTGTGGTCTGGCCAGCATTTTGCAGAAGGCATTGGGAATTAATATTGTACCTCTGCCATGAGCAAATCGCAGTCTCCTGAAGTGAGTTTGTAGGTGTCTTCTGTACTGGTAAGAGACATCTTCTCACATTACTTTGCCCTCTGGAGAGCCGTGGAAATAACCAGTTTTCAAATAGAAGTAGTTGAATATTATGTAGCCAACAGGTGAGGCTGTTAATATTGTGGAAGGTCATTATTTACTCCATATGTCCTCTGATAATGACATCCTGGTTCTGGAAATGCGCTTGTCTCTTGCGTCATCTGCGCAGGTCATTAGAGATGCTAAACATGACTTCTTGGTGCGTACTGAGTCTTGAAGGGGCTATGCTCAAGCTGTGCAGTAGCTGAGGACGAGATTTCCTGGCTTTCCCTTAAAGTACCTCCTGTATCCCAGGCAGCTGAACAGTTCAGGGAAGTGAAATATCTATTTTTTTTGTTGTTTTTTTTAGTGGTTTTTGGTTTTTAAACTTTGAAGAATCAAGAGTAGGTTCTGAAAGCAGAGCAGGGAATGGCTATGGTCTGTATCACAGCTTTTAGGTCTCCTGGGACCAGAGCTCATCCCTCCTCTTGTCTTGAGAAATGCCATTCCTGTTCCCCCTTCTTCCCTGCTCTAGTTAGTGTTGAAGTGATGATAGACAAGGGAAGATGTTAGGAGAAGGAGGAACTGATGACACCTTGATTGATGTATGGAGAGCAACCAGATGCTGTTTCCTAAATGTGCAATTTTTGGCAGAAACTAAGCAAAACTAGGTAAGACAAACAGCACATGCTATTGCTTTTTAAGTGTCACCCCCATACAAAAGTTGGAGGTGCCTTTGGAGCATCATTGCATCTGGGTGACCTCGTAGGCATTATGGTTGGGAGTATAGCATTTGGCTATAAGCTGTACACTGTTTTTGAAAGTAGGTCCCAGAACACTGTCTGCTGCCTTTCCTCAGCTAAGGTTTGGGATACATGAGACGCTTTTGCTTGGGACAGCTATCCAGGTGTGCAGAGTGCTGCTGTGTCTTCCACCTGCATCTGAAGAACATCCAAGAGTGTCACCTTCTGCATGATGTCATTGGTATTTGTGAAGTATTTCTTAGCATGCACCACTGCAGTCTTGAGCTCCACTGTCTTCCAGATCATTCTCAAGTATAAATCACCACCCGTTTCCTTTTGACCTAGAAACTGCACGTTACAAATCTGTACATGAGAAATTACCTCCCACCTTACCAAGTGTCTGCCACCAATCATACATGAATTGCACGGGAAGGGGACTGGTGGGGCTGTTGTCTTCTGTATAGCTGCTTGGACTCACTTGTGCTCTTGGTCCAGGAAAGCATAAGTTTGTTAACCATGGGACTCCCAGGTTTTGGGAAGCGTGTGAGGGGCAGGGGTTTAGAAAAGATGGTTTCTGCTCACTCCAGCTAATCTGTATATACCTGTTCATCTCACATAATTCTCTGGGACCCATCACCTTGGTAAGTAAGCATGTTTCCCAGATGACCATGGCTTGGTTTTATTTTCTCCTCTTTTTAATAGTCTTTTCTTCTTCATTTTAAATCAGTCTTTAATAAAGTTGAGAATTCTTGCCCAAGGTTTTATAAACATGTGTTATTAAATTTTAAATCTGTTTTGAAAGTGCCTCTATCCTACTCCCTCCTAGTAAAGTGACCTTTTTAAATGGAGGGAAGTGGGTTTAGATGACAGTCATGATAAATGCGGTCATGTTCACTCAATAAAATAAGGCCCAGTGCATTTGAGGATAAATCAGTGAAATGTACAGCCCCACCTGTCTGTCTCCATCATTCATTTCCACTGTCACTTTCACAGTGGCTGATGGATCACAGTTGCTGTAAAATTAGACAGCCTTTAATCTCATTTCATCCTGATTAGCTTCTCCTTACCCTTTCCCTCTAACTCACTGACTGACACGCTAAAAACTCACACCGGGCTGTGCTTGAGCGTGGCGTACAAACTTCTCTTCAAATACCCTTTTCATGGGGCAGGCAGGTGTTCCACTGAGTTGAAATGGAGAAATGAGAAGATGGGATTTTCACATTATTAAAGCAAAACAGTAGACAAAGGCTCCTATAAAACTAATGAAAGCCTGGCCACAGTGTGTGATGGGTCAGATTCTTCCTGTTACACCCTGGCAAGCCCAGTGAGTTTGACAAGATTGTTCCTACTGGAGAATAAATTTAGCATGTTTGTTGCCGTGTAATTTTGACTGTATCTACAAAAAGCTAGGTCCTTTATGGGTGTCCGTTCATAAGAAACATTTTAAAGCACAAGTTTTCTGGTGCTTTCAAGGGGTGTTTATAGTGGTAAAAAAAAAAACCTGTTCATTCCCATAGTTTTGATTTCTGTGTATAACTCAGGATTCTGAGGGACCTGGAAGTGGTGAAGGAGAAAGACTACAATGTTAGTGATGTCACAATTTCAGTGTCGAAATCCCCTCTTAGATGTCCCCACTGTTGCTCCATCCTCCCTGGTTTGCCCAGCTCCCTCCAGCCCCATGGGAAGATTCATGAGACCAGGAACAGAGTTTTCTCCAAAGCTCTGTGAGAAACAAAGGTCATAGTAAAGGTCTGCAGTGTTTTACTGCAGTCACCTTTCCTTCTGAAGCCCAAATACTACTTTCCTTTCCAAGGCAAGCTTCCCTTTAGCTTTCCTGTGAGTTATGGATGGTAGTTAGAGTCACCTGGGCCCAAACCTGTATCAGAGGGAGTGTTGCCATCAAGTTAAGGAGGAACCAGGATTAAGCTCTTAGTTTTCAAGGTTTAGTTATCATCATAAGTGTGGGAGTCTTACTGCGTAGTTTCTATGCATGAGAACTGCAGAAAAACTTAAAATATAATTTCTTCCTCTACTGGCCCTGTTTTTGTCAACATGGAGGATAAATAAAAGTGTTTGCAAAAATTAAAAAATGAAATTTGTAAAAATGAAAACGCAACATGTGAAAGATATGCATATGTGCTGCCTGCAGCCACTTCTTTTAACGAAGCTTACATCTCTCCATACTGACCAGCAGAAGAGCCTGGTTGAGGGTACAACCACAGGCTTGGACCTAACTGGAAACCATAATAGAGCACTGGATTAGGTAAACCCCTGCAGACTGATCATGGGGAGTCTCTTCTTGAAGGAGGGGTTCCGAAAAGCATCTAAGGCAGACAGCAAATTTCCCATGGGAGGCTGAAATTCAGTGTGTAGTACAAGCATCCCCAAATCAAGGAAAGTGCTGGGGTTTCGAGAGAGATTTTAAGATAGGAAGATGTCTGCGGTTAAAGAATGAGATAAATATGATATGGGGACTAAGAAGATAGCAAAAGTATGTTTTCATTCTTCCATCCCACTGCAGGAATCCCGAGGTAGTATTAAATCTTACGTATAGGATTACTTCCCAATTATATAAAGTGTACTAGTAGCAAATAACCTTAATTAATGAACTTTCACTGTACCTGACTGCCCAATTTAAGAACTGTTTCACTCACATAACTTGTAAGAGCACCATGAAAACGATATTCGACCTTTACCAGAAACTAAAAACATACCTTACTTATTCATCATTGCCTTGGAAAAACTTCAGTAAGAAGCTTAAATGAGCCCACTTGATCTTTAAGAAAATGTGTCCTAAATAACAAAGCTGTGCATATTTCTTCTTACTATTATTTGCATATGCTATACTGCACAGCTGTATTCTGAGAAAAATAAAAGATAATAAAACAAATGAAATGAGAGATATATCGCCCAAAATAATCCAAGTGTGAGATAGGCTGCCTCTTTCTTCTTTTTTTTTTTTTTTTTTTTCTGGCATTGGCAAAAGAGCACAAAGTAAGAGCTGGCCCTGAGTCATATTGATTTCCCACTGCACTGGTTTCCTAAGTGCTCTGTTGATCCGTGTCAAGCAATAAGTTCCCTGCCTGTACATGCACATCACCTCCCCATTTGTCCTCACCTAGATTTAAGGTGCCCATATGATGAGCTGAACAAGGACATCATTTTTCCTACTGGTGTCACTGGGCCAAAACTACTCTATGTGGTATGATAACTAATGCTGTGTAAGTTTACATTTACTGCATAATATCACAATAGTGCCATATAGCACACCACAATAATATGTGTATATTTATGTCCTTATTTTTGTCCTTATTTTATGTCCATTTGCAGTGGAAAATGTAAATTTAAAAAAAAAATAGATTGTTGTGACTGTAGTTGGTCCATGGTGATTGTGACACCTCCCGAAAAAACAGATACTGTAAACCTAATGCCACAGTTTTGATCTTCGTTAACAAAGGGCTTCCTGATTAGATGAATAGAAAATGTGTGATTGTGCTGCTAATGACATTGTACAGGAAATTAAGCTATACATTTGGAAAAGGCATTAAATCAGCAGGACCTTAATTTAAAAACTTAAAACTGTATGGAAATGCAGCTTGTTCATTGCTGTGTAATAGAAAGCTACTGAACATACTGACTCTTCTTCTGGAAACATTAGCAGCAGAACAAAGCTGGGCTGATGTTTTTTTTTAATGTTTCCTAGCCTACTAGGATTCCTAGCATCTGCTTATTTTCAGGGAAATTTCAGTCAACTTCACCCTTTTTTGCAAGTTGTTTTTGGAACAGCATTTATGGCACTTGGGTGGGGGAAGGAGGGCACTGAGGGACGAGACTTGCAGCTTTATTCCTTGAATTATTTGCAATGTTGAATAACATAAGATTACTAATAAGTGGCTTTGTCTGCTGCTAAGTCAGTGGACATACATGCTTGGGGTGATGCATTGCTCTATTATTTCATACAGATGTAATCTCAGTGTTGTGTTTTGTACCTTTGGAAATATTTGATGGAATTGGTGCTGACAAAGAATTCTTGCTTTCCTTGCAGTTATGCCATATAACAGTGCCCATCACTGTGTTGTGGAAGTGGAAAACTTCTTATTCGTGCTGGGAGGAGAAGACCAATGGAACCCTAATGGTATGTATAGAATATTAAAAGGCAGAGGCAGCATCTGCCTTCCTGTGTCTGTCTGTCAGGTCAGCAAATGTAGTCACTAGCAAGGGGTTTTGAGGACCTTCAGCCTAATTGTTGAACCTAATAAAGGCTACTTTTAGATATTAATGTAAAAAATATGTGGTACTTTAGCATTATTATCTTTGTCATTCATCAGCTCCCACATCCCTTGAGAAATGCCACGGGCAGCAGAACAGACTCTTTCAAGTGCATGCACCAGGCAGCAGCTGTTAAGAATTTTAACCTTCATTTCCAGTCTCCTTCTAGTCATAATATAATAATGCAATTGCAGTAGATGAATGATTCTTCCCTATTGTCAAACAAGGTACTCGCAGCTCAAGTTGTTAATGTGTTAATTATCTAAACTCTGAGATACTTAAACTGGTCCTTTTTTTAGTCTTGTGCAAGAGCTTCTCATATAGATTATCTGCTGCTACCTTCTTTGATTTGATTACTTCATAAATTTACCGCAAAGAGAAATTAAACAATTTAACAGGCTTCTGAGCAAAGCAAAAGGAGAATACCATGCCTTGCAAAATTCACAAAATTGTCAAGACATTGTTAAAAAGCTTGCACACGAAGAAAGAGTTGTAGTTGTAGCATTCTGTGTAACAGAGATAATTATGACTGAGAAACCATAAAACAGCTTGCAGGTACACATTTTTACTTTAAAACACCAGAGGATCCAGCTGAAATTACATATACTGCATATATTTTATTGTGAATGCCCCATTTCAGCATCTGCACTAAACCAAATTATAGAAAATTGTTACATCTGTTCGCTTCCTAAAACCTGAGACAAACAATTTAGTCCATCCTATAAGCACATTTCCAGTATAGTTAAAATTATCCCTAAATGTCTCAGGAGAAGAGCCCTTCAGTCCTATCTTTGAACCTCCTTTATATTAAACAGGAGATAGCATGGTATCATTAATGACAATTATTATTAGGACCATCAGCTACATCCAACAACTGAGGGCCCCTGTTGTGCTTGGTGGTAGGCATATAGATAATAAGAGGTTGTTCCAGGCAGTTTATAATTAAACAGCCATGTCACACAAAGGATAAAAGAAGTATAATTACACACAATTTAAAGATGTGGAAACTGAGTCACAAGGTGATGGAGAGATGTTAGACAGAGTACATGTCCTGCATCTGAGATAGGAGTCAAGCACAGCTGTTTGTGAGATGGTCGCCCAGATCAACTCCTGAGCTGAAGATGGTGCAGACAGCTTCCGTATTCTGTGAATACCAGTATGTGATTTTTCTGTAGAAAATACAGGAATAATAGAGGTAGGCACATTGCTGATACTAATCTCTTTATGAATTTACTCTGAGAAATGGATCTTACTTGTCATGAAAAGTCAACCTGAAATCATAAATCTTGTTCTGTTCTTGGGCTAGTTCTTTCTTGAAACTGATCTGCTCTAATTTTGCAGTTACATGGGAACTGCTCACACATACCTGCTTGGATTTATGTACCAGCCCTTGTCTGTTATCCTCATAGCACGGAAGGGGCTTCAGATGGACCTAGCTGGAATTGCCTTGCCAGAGCATTCCAAGGGTTTCAATTTGAATGAGAATGTGCCAGAATGAGAATGTTTTTCCAGTGGAAAGAAATATCCTTGAGATGGGGGAAGCAGCACCATACATTTCCTTAGCCATCAGACCGGCAGACTCTTGGGAAGCTGGATGGGCCCTGGGAAATGTCCATGCCCCCTCCGTGCTGCTCCTGTGACTTTTTGACAACCTAGACAGCATGGGAGATATTTTTTCTCACTTTTCACGTCCTCCTGTGGCTACGTGTTTCCAGTCATAAGGGATCGCCACATGAGTAAACACTGATGAGAGCAGTTTGCAGAACACAGGCATGGATTTAAGACCAACTTCCATAACCTTCAGAGCCCATCACCTTATGGCATGGCTGCAAAGACGTTCCTGTAGAAAGCAGAGAGCAGCATCCACCTCCTTTTGTCCCGTCATCCAGCTTCGCCACTGCTGATTGCTGATCACTTGTCACAGTTTTTGTGTTCTGACAGGTGCTTCCTACCATCTGTAACCTCCTGACTGATGAGCAAGGCAAAATAATAGATACAGTTCTTTTTCAAACTGAATTCCAAAGCTAAACTGGAGTCAGACCAGTTACACCAGGCAGCTTACATAGGTCATCGAGTCCTTATCCTGCCATCACAGGCATCATATGGCCCCATTTTGTAAATATTCTAAGATACATTTGAAAAGCAGATGAATTTTTAGCTCCCACTACTCCTATTGGAAAACTGTTACAGAATCCAGTTGCTCTAAATGACTGGGAGGCTTATTCTAATTTCCAGTAAAACATATTCTTTGAGCATCTAAATCACCTTGTTCTCATACCAAAAGTTGGCCTTTAGCTTAACAGTGTTTTTCCCCTGCTGGAGATTTGTTCCTCTGATGTATTACAGATGACGCTCCTATGCCCTTTCAGATTTTGTTTTCCTAGGTGCAACAAGCAAAGTTCTTTTGTCTCCTGCCATAAGGTAAACTTTCTGATCTTCCTGTCGCCATAGTAGCTCTTCTTTGTGCCTGTCCTCGTTTGATTTCATCTCCTTTCCCAAAAGTGACCACAACCATATCCTGTGTTACTTCCCACTCTAGGCTCACTGAACCCTTCTCTTTCTACTCTGCATTATACAGTCTTCTACGTACATGGTATTTGTAGTGAATATGTGTATGACATCTGTTATGTTAGGAGGCCAAGGTCCCCAAATCATAGGTTTGTATCACAGCAATTAAAAAGCTGCTATACAACCAGTGACCACTGAAGTCCCCAGTAACTCTGAAAGATGTAGTGAATATGGCAGCAATATCCCTTCTGCCAGAAGTCCAGACTTTTGATCAGTACTTACATTGCTTTGAAATCCTGCTTTTTGAAATAGAAATAGGTTAGTAAATGTTCTAAATAGTAAGACCTAGAGCCAGTTAGATACCTGCTGTTACTGCTTTACTATTTATTCAGTCTATAGCTCTCAGTGCCTCTGTAAATTGTCTGTTTAGAGTAAAGGAATTCAGATACGGACCAAGCCCAAAGCCTCGCTTCACTAAGCACAGTGGCAAAATGACCAGTTACCCTTAGTGTATAGGGATCTCCCCCTGTGTCTTGAGATGTGTTTGAGTGGTGCTCAGCATAAAGGGCTTTGGTCCTCATTAGGCACCTCGCTGGATTTGAAGGGAAATGCTGCATTATTTATCAGTCTTCTGCTTTACCCTTCTCATGTAGAACATACTTGTAACATAGCGAGGGAATGAGTTTGCTTCCAGACAGAGTGGTCAACATGGTTTCTTCCTCTGTTTTCTTGTAGAACATGATCTTAAATTATTACAAATATAAATTCTAGCTGTATCATTATTCTTCTCTACAGTCTTGATGGTCTGTTTACACATGCTGAAGTAAGTGTGGAATGAAACAAGCAAAGCGAGCCAGTCCTACAGAGGCTTGTCCAATGCAAAAATATTCACCTTGTAGAATACCCAGTGACCATTTATAGAACTGTGACATACGCAGTCGGGTTATTCTGCTGGTCTGTGAAGCCTCTAATTCAATTTTTGAGTCACACATACATAAACAAAGGTTTCTGTTTCTGAGATCCTCATCTGTTGAAGTCTCAGGTGTTACAGGAAATTGCCATACACTCTCTTGCTTCAGTTTTCTTGCTTTGATGTCAATCTGCATGTAAAATAAGGTGAAATCTTAATATCGTGAAGACATGAACACAGTTCTTAGGCTTGACAGCAGGGATAAGCTAGTTAGCTGGTGTGTGTTGCTCATGTTTCATATTTTAGCTAACACACCTGGAATAAAACTCTTAAGAATGTATTCCCCCTTGGATGCACATGTGTAATTTCCTTATAACTTACACTGAAAGTATATGGTAGAATAAACCATCTAGTGCAAACACTGCATACCCCATGCTGATGGCTTATGCAGCTCCTGGTTATTTACACAATGCTTTTTTACAGTTTTCCACATAAAGGTGATACGAGGAGAAAGAAAAGCACATGTTCTCCCTTTGATTTTTTTATCTGACACAAAACACTCTAGTCATAATACCATGGGGATGCCTTCTTTTGGGCAGTGATTTTGTTTAGTGCTGTGATTTATTGTGGCTGTGAAAGTACCACAGCATCTATAACTAAATTTAAATACACATTTTCAAGATCTTATTACAGCGAGCAAGAATAATCTCTATCTGCTTTTACTGCTAGCAATTGCTAATTCAAACCTTGCAGTGCCCCATTTGTTGAATTATTACTGTACACATAGTGTAATCATACATTGTTGTAAAAGGGGGAACCCTTCATAAAAGCTTTCAACTTGCGAAGTATATGTAATACATATTACAATCATGATGTTAAATACATGAAACAAACAGCTGAGTGTCAAAATAATCTATCTTTACAGGGAAACACAGTACAAACTTTGTTAGCCGATACGATCCCAGGTTTAACAGCTGGATACAACTTCCACCCATGCAAGAGAGGTAAAAACCTGCTATGCGTTTTTCAATATATGTTTTATCATCCTAAGAGCAGCTGAAGTATGGCTTAGTTCTGGGCATAAGGAGGCCTACAGAAGCATTGAAAATACTGAGATAAAACTGCAGCATGCAGTTGCGTCCCATTTGTCGCCTAATTTTTTTAAACTTTCCAAGTTCAAAACTCCAGATGCCAGACCCTGCGGTGCTAACTCATGCAAAATAACCATGGACTGTGTGCAATTACTGGTTGCCTGAATATGGTCTGGAGGATTTTTCTGAAGTCTCCATAGTGTCCTGTCATGTTCCCTGGCTGAAGTGTCATGCTGAGTTTGCAGTAAACAAGCAGTAATTATAGTCAGATGTCTTATAGGGAACTGAAACCTTTATATGTTGACTCCATCCTGTTTCATCACGCCAGCCATGAAAAGCTCTCCTGAACATGTCTTCCCTTGTCAGAAGACTCTTGATCCTAGGTGGTCTTTGAGTGAAGTTACTGTCAGTTAATGCATATAAATCAGTCTGCAGAGGTGCATGTGGACTTGAGCAGTGGCCTGTAAAGATGGCATAAATTTAACTCTGGTTCCTAAACCCTACCCTGGCAGGAAAAAAGTCCCCTGAACCTGAACTGAACGATACATGTTTTGTAAGAAGACCCGCAAAGGCAGAAGATCCAAAGTTACAACGTGACATGAAAAGCATTCGGTGTCTGTCCTTCAGTTCAACATCCATATTCTCAGAGATCCAGTGTACAAGAGATCTCGCTGTGTCTTCCTAAGACACATTCCTTGTTCCATGTCCTGTCAGTATTATAGTTCTTTTTCTATTGGCTGTCCAGTGTCAAGATGTTCAGCAGTCATAAATATATTGAACTCAGCACAACCTTGTGATTCAAGGTTTGTATTACAAGATACATGGAAATGTGGATGTCTTTTCAATTTCCAGAGGTAAAATATCAGTCTGTAGATTTTTTGAAGGACCTTTGTTCAGGATTCAGTTTGATTGACCTAAGTCTGTATGCAGAACCACAGGTGATGCTTGTCACCAAAAAATACTGTATTGTACAGTGCATGAAAAAGGGCAAATGGAACAGATCTGAATAAGTTCCCTGTTGGAGCTGAGTGAACTGATAAAATTAGCCATATAAATAAGAGATTAAAAAATTGCATCGCAGTTCATTATAGTCTCTGGCTTTATTAATAACATCATCCTTTTAAAATTATTAACTGAAATGCCTTTTTCTTTTTAGAAAATAGTTAATAGAACTAGTGCTTTAGCTAAAGAGGTGCTTCTAATTTAGCAGCACCCAGCCCTCTCCCTAATTCCTGCCAGCACTGTGGGATAACCCTACGACTGGGTTATTTGTCTTAAAACAGAGGGATGCCTTCCCCTCTGGTTCAGGTCCCCAGACTGAGTCACCGCTGACGCAGGTGCTGATGCAGGGGGTACAGGAGGGATGTGTGAGATTGTGCATCACTGTGCAGGTCATCCTCAGTGGACTGGAGGCTGACTAGTGTTTGTACAGAGCCCGAAGCAATTTGGTGGAGCCTAATCTGTGTCCTAATTAGGCCTTCTGGGTATCTGTAAGCAAAACTCCTGAGGAGCACATGCATCTGGCTGAATGGTTGGGTTTATTTGGCCGACAAAGCTCAGAAGGCAGAAGTAGATAGTTGGGGGTTGGAGAAAGCAGACAAGTAGAAGTTTTACCACATCCACTGTGGCCACTAGAAAATGAGTTTATAATCACAGGTATGGAGTATGACTTGCCTTGTCCCCTGGTGGAAGCTGCTGCCTTCAGCCAAGAGTCAGAAACTCTGCTGTGCATTGTGATTGCTTAGCAGCTGCCCGGTAATAAACTGTGATGTATTAGCACCTCAGCTCCTTACAGTGTTATTTAAATGCAATGGTCCACTCACACATAGTTCCCTCTGCAAGGGGCTTTACTATGACAACATTAATTGTCACCTCTTTTGTTCAGGATACATAACTCATAGGCTTACCTGTTATTTTTCTTTAAATATTCCTGAGCTTAGGGGTATTGTTGGCAAACAGGGATTTTCAAATCTTTCTAAACACTTTCTAAAATGTTTTTAATGGTTTATTTGCTCATCTCTAATGACTTCCTCAGAGTTGTTGCAGCTTTTAGAGGTAGGGTCTGGCCCAGTTTTTGGAAGATCATACAAACGAGAGAGCGTTTATGCAGTTTCCCAGCTCCTTTAGACAGATGGAATTCCCATTAAAGTCAACAGGCTATTCCCCACTCCTCCCAGGAGTACAGGGTCATGCCCTGTCTGCTAGCATAATGCAGGCACCATTGACAAGACAGACTGTTTAATGGGGTTTTCTGAGTCATTATGGTCCATCAAGTCAAAACCTACTTAGGAATTTTAGTCCGAGAATAATTGGTGGGACAGACTATAATAGCTCCTTTGAAATGACTGCAGGTAAATGTGGATCTCATTCACAGGCAGTATATTCTCAAGTTGAAAATCTGTATGAAATATTTGATGAGTAAACTTTTATCTTGTATGGTAAAATCCATATCTGATTGATTTTACTGTGTGAGCTATAAAGAAAAGTCTAATCCCATTATGGATTCTGAGCCATTGGTGTATTTTCTTTAAAGCCAAATTTGGTTTCTTTTCATCTGAAGAACATAACAAAAATATATGCTTTTGAAAAGTATGTACTATTTTCAGGTGTGCATTGTTTAGAGAAGCAGCAAGTGACTCATAAGCTTTCAAAATGCACATATGCCTGACATTGCAGTAACAATAGGATGCTTTTTGGAGAGCAGTTTAGTTAGAGCAGCATGCCCACTGGTCTTTGTAGCAGATGTGTATGAACTTGTGGCATGAGCCTTGGCTGGACACCTTAGTCAATACTGTTGCATCTTTCCAGCTCAGCCCAGAGCTGGAAAAGGTGTATGGAACGTACTATCATTTAAAACATCTTTTTTCTTACATTCCAAGTTAAAAGCTTTTTGTTTAAAGACCAGCAAAAAGCATGGTGTCATGCCAGGACCTGAAAAAGCACAAGTGGAAGTGAGCAGGTCAGCATCTTCACTGAGGCCAACTGAACTAAGAAAAATAGCTGCAGAAAGAGAGATAAAATAATTTCACATTTCACTTTAGGCTTTGACTTTAATAATAGTAATGTTAACCCTTATCAAGATTACTTTCATTTTTAAAAAGCAAAGTCACTTCCAGAAGTGACTCTGAAACCAGTCCAGATATCGTGGGATTAGTAATAGCACTGGCTGGTTTTAAACCCCAGGCTGGCAGTTGTATTTCTTGTTTCAGGGCATAAATTCACCATCTCAGGAAATCAGAAAGAAATTCTTCTGTTTTATATGTGTATACTTAGGCAAAGTATTGAGTGAAGGGGTGTGAAGGAAAAGCATTTCAGAGATCAGTGAATGCTGAGTACTTGCAAATCCTGAAGAAAGCCACAAAATAATTGTCTTATTGTCCATATTTAGATCCTGAGGTACATTTCAGTTATCTGATCCAAATGGATAGTGTCTTCCCAGTTTAGTGGGGAAAGCTGCCATGTAAAGATTGCTGTATTAGTCTGAATCATATTTTACAGCAGTTTAAAAAGTCATCATCTACCAGCATGGCCCTTACACACTGTATCATTGAAAAGTGAAAAAAACAGAAGCTTAAAATATTTGTGACAGGAGCTGTAGAGGGAATATTCACATCCAGGCAGAAGAGTGAAGCGCTGACTCTTTCATTTTTGCTCCTTATAGTGACACTGTGTGGATGAAATCAGGAGTACACATTCAGAATAATGTCAGTGAAATCCTAGTTGAGAGAGTAATGCCTGCAGTTGTACCTACCTCTGCTTATTAATCCTGAACTAAAAAAACACTGAGAGCAGTTTGCTAATGGGTTCATCAGAAGAGGTGCGCAAGGACACACAAGTGGATGCATGAGCACCCAAAGGATTGATAACGGGCACCCTGTGGGTTTGTGGCTTCAGTACACGGGAGGGTTGGAGAGCATGTCCCCTCCCATGCAGGCTCTGATGTCTAATAGGTTGTGGCGTCTGCATCTTTTCCTGTTATTTGGGCCTCTATGGGCTGTCTTGCCTCTGGCCTGTCACATACTCTCAGGAAGCGTATAGGCACTTGATTGCCTCTAACACCTATACCCTCTGTCAAATCAGAGTGAAATCAGCCAGCAGTTTTTGTTGAGGAGACAACACTCAGGCAGACATGGCTACACTTACAGTGTAATCAAATAAGCTTTGTTTCCATAGAAAATCAGGATAAAAACATAGATGCACAATTTGCTGCCCGACCATGCAGAGCAATATATGCCATCAGCTTCTATCTGCCCATTGACAGATAAATTAAATGGTCTTATTTAATTCGTAAGTTGAGCTGGAGGCACTTAGCAGTATTCCTGTCCTCTTGTTTCAATCTGTGTTTCAAGCAGCTTTATCCCTGTGGTGGTGTTCCCACTCCCACTCAACAAGGGGTGCTGTTTCACACCGTCCAAGCTGCCCATGTGCAGGCAAGGTGAAAGCAAAGAGACAGGAGGTGCTCAGTGACCCCAGATGGTGAGGAGCCCTTTCTGGTGTGCACCAATCCAAAAACTAAGGCCAGAAGCAGGCAGCATTGCATCAGATCTGAATGCCCATCAGGCCCTACTGTTCCCATGGCTGTGTCTTCATGTCTGCCTGACCTCTCCTCCAGCTTACAAACCACCAGCCAGTCTCAGCCACATTTAGCAAAGAGGGAAGTTTCTCCCAAGTATTAAAGCATACTACAGACTTTGTGACAATAGGCAGCTGGATAAAGGAGAAAGAACTTATTCCTGCCTTCACTGAAAGAAACCCTCCGGAACATGTGCCTGGGTAAATGGCAGGTTAGAGACACAGCACACCAGGCTTTGCTAGCTCATCTGGCCATAGAATGGTTGTAGGGAAGCCTGGGGAGGAGTTGGGACATATTAGAGCTGTTTATTGCAGGTGGCTAAAACTTCTCAGAGTTAGTTGGATGGAGACAGACCTCTTTCAAGTTAAAGGGTGGAAGTGTAATGTTGTGCCTAGCATAAGGAAAGTTGTTCTATTTACAGTACCGCAGAAAGAAGAAAAAAATGGTAATTGAAGAAAAATGTTGATGATGTGGTTCTCTTAGTAAATTGGGAACAATGACCCTTGAAGGACCATAAAGAAAGTGAATGTCAAGATAATTTATTATTGTTACATTATCTACCTCATTTTTCACTTTGTCTTACCGAGTTGTTACATCCCTTACAAGATAATGCCCCAGACATTAATGAGCAACTTTTTATCTTTCATGGGTGTCAAAAAGCAACAATCAGCTTTGAAAAGGGCTATTTTCTGCCAGGTCTATGCATGGTTAATTGTTTAGCCACCAAAAATTAAGTATCTATTTGATGTGGAGCATGCTATTTGATTAACAAAGCAGCCACAGTCTCTAGGATAGCTGTAAGCATGACACTTCTACTACCTTAGTTCAGGCAGTCAGCTGGAGAGGAAAAATAAAGTGGTTGATGTGGCTAATTGGTTTGTTGTTGGCTTGTTTTGTTTTGTTCTGCCATGTCCTCCAGGAGAGCCAGTTTCTATGCCTGTCGCCTTGACAAGAACTTGTACGTAATCGGTGGGAGAAACGAAACTGGCTACTTGTCCAGCGTGGAGTGCTACAACCTGGAGACAAATGAGTGGCGTTACGTGTCCTCCTTACCTCAGCCTTTGGCAGCCCACGCAGGAGCTGTGCACAATGGCAAAATTTATATTTCAGGCCAGTGTCTTTTATAATTCCTGCTATACAAAAAAAAAAAGACAACCCAAAACCACCGCCACCACCACCAAAAAAGCCCCAGAACCCCAAAACATAGAGCTAAATTCCTGATGCAGCACAATGTCTCTATTTAATTATTAATTAACTGATGTATATTTGTTTTGCAGGAGGTGTTCACAATGGAGAATATGTCCCCTGGCTGTACTGCTATGACCCCGTGATGGATGTCTGGGCCCGAAAACAGGACATGAACACAAAGCGAGCCATCCACACTTTGGCTGTAATGAATGACCGACTGTATGCAATCGGAGGAAACCATTTGAAAGGTCACATTTTTAATAGAGAAAAAGCATTTCGATGTCCACCATCTCCTGATAAAGAATATTTGTGTTAGACAGTCATTGTTAGGTACATTGTAAAACAGGCAACACGATTTAACAGGACACTTGAGCCAGCAATTTTAAAGAAATATTTTATGCAAATTATTTTAAAATTATAACAGTACATTAAATATATGAGTAATGAATGCTTTAGATAATAAAAATGGGAGCTTCCATTACTCAAAGGCACGGACAATTTGTCATTACCAAGAATTCAATGAAACAAACAGATTATTCTTTGACCCAAAAGTACCAGCAATATTTTCCTCTGTAAATCATTTTCCAAAATACGCAGTTAAAGAGAGCTTTATTCAGAGCACCACACAAAAACAAGCTCCTGATTGAATGAGGAGAGAGAGAAAAAAAATCCTCTAGCCATTAAATATTAGGACTAGGCTCTTTAGATCCCTTTTTAGTATTAAATGTAGCTTGTGAATTATAATTCTTTTCAGAGGCCTCTTTTTCTCATCTTTTGAAAAGGTCTCATAATAGAATAACTACTGCTTAGGCATCTGGTATTTCTGTCTTAATACCTACATGCTGTTGCTATTACTGCTGAAGAGATTCTGCTTAATCCAGCCACTTAGACAAAAAACACAGCTCCTGCTCCTGTGTCCTGTGACAATATTTGACAGTTTATATTCAATGCTTTATTTCTTTCTCCTTTCTTGGAAAAAAGTAAAAAAAAGCCTCACAACAACAAAAGAGGAAATTGTAATGAGAAAGAAAAAGTGATGTTAAGTGCAAGTAGTACCAGGCCATGTGCCTGGATGACTGGCACCTGAGTCCCCGGGAGACTCTGCAGCTGCTTGCTGCTTTGAAGAGCTGAGTGTCTGTGGAGCATGTAGGGGATGTCTCAGATGGAAATTTTCCCAGGTACAGGGCTCCTTACCACCAGTTGTGATGGGTGTTCCTAGACTGGACCTTACAGGCTGAAGGGGGTAAAAGCTGCCTGCACACGTGCAACTACAGATCTTTAGAGGTTGCAGTGCTGGCTTTTTTTGCTAGGAAAATAGAAGTTACCGTGTCACAGCTCTCCTACAGCTGAAGCACGCAATTTGGTTTGCATAAGCTTGAATTGTTTCCATCCTGCCTTGTTTTCTTCCACCCTGTTTCACCTACCGTCCTCTGGGAAAGAAGGAACTTCTAATAAACATTGCATTTTTGCCTCTGCAACTGTTGGCCTTGGTGCCTTTGTTATGTATGAATTACTCACTGTTGTGAGAAGCATTTAACATCCAGGCTTTTGGCTGTCCAGCAGAAGGATTTTTTGGAAAACTGGTTTCTTCTGTACAGCAAAACAAAAGGAGGAACTGCAGGGAAGGGGAGGAAGGAGTGGACTAAAGTGCAGATGAAATGCCACAGATTCTTCACCACGGAGCAATAGCAGTGCTCCATGGCAAAGTCCTCCTTTGTGCAGCTGGATCTGTATACTAGTGTTAGCAGTGCATATACCACACCACAGCTAGGCATGTGCATGCTGCAGTTTGTTACAGGGCTTTTGACAGATTCTGGGCTCACTGTGGTGGCTTTTCTGTGGCCCCTTGAAATCTTCACAGTAATGAAAAATTATTTCATCATAACTGTTCATTTGTGACATAAATAATACTCTTACAATTGTGAAGTAACAGTATCACCAAATGCCCTTCTCCAGAAAATCTAACTTCTCTTTTCTGTCATACCTTGATGGAGAAGATGGCAGCATCAAGTAAAGTGTCCCAGCACATTAAGGAAACCATAATTTTACTGCAGAGCTCTAATAATGAAGGTAATGTGAGATAGGGAAATGCTGAAATACTGGAGCAGGAATCAGGACTCCTGTGTTCTGTGTCTGTGTTCAGATCACTTAATTGGTGCAGCTTGAGACACCCATCTTCCCTTAGGTGACTCTAAAGCAGAAGTTGCATGGAGCCATTTTCTATCTGTCAGGGAAGGATGGGACCATCATTTCTACATTTTCTGTCATCTTAAAGACTGTCACATCACAGCTGTGTGCTTAGGATACACCTTAAATCAGCTTGAAAATTGAAACTGGTCCTGAGCATTATATCTGTCATGCTAAGCGCCTTGTCTCTCTGTAACCAAGTAGCATCAGTTGTCTAAGCTCTTCCTTGATTCCTTAGACATTGATTTCTGAGCAAGATTTAATCTGTTGACTTTTGATTAGATTAGATCTGCTGACTTTTGGAAAGACTACCAGGACAGTCTTTTCCTACATGTTCAAACTTGCATTAGTGCTGATTGACAGATGAAGAGGAATGTTGCTTGAATCTGCTTGCATCATTGATAGGTTATTACTGGGTGTTACTTTCTGATTTGTTCATGTCTTGTAATTTGCAGAAGACTAGAACTAATGATAAAAGCCTTCAACAGATTTATTTGAACTGAAATGATGAGACATTAATGTTATGGAAAATGGCTTAAATGCATATGGCAGTATTTTCTAGAAGAAAGTTTAACAATAATATTATAAATTTAATAATATAATGGTAACTGTAATGTAATAAATCTAACAGTGAAGCAAATGTTAAATCAGTATGCCATAATGCACATACTCTTTTCTCAATGGCCTCATGCAGGTTTCTCCCATCTCGATGTAATGCTTGTGGAATGCTATGATCCAAAAGGCGACCAGTGGAATATTCTTCAGACTCCTATTCTGGAGGGTCGCAGTGGCCCTGGCTGTGCAGTCCTTGATGACAGTATTTACCTCGTAGGAGGCTACAGCTGGAGTATGGTATGTATCTGCTTTCTGCAGTGACCCTTTCATTCCTACTGAGTTCTTGCAGCCAGTCTGTATATTATTCAGATGGGACAGAGCGGACACGAGGGATGAGGTAGCTGCAGGGGCAGGTTTTGCTTTGGTTTTCAACTTCTGGAGAACATGGAGTATTATTTTTCACCTTTGTGCTTTTCTATTTAGATGGGTTATTATCAGACTGTATTCACTGATACGGAGTAATACAGAACACAGGTTACATTGGGCAAAAGTGATTGATGGGACTATATGCTTATAGCCCTAAGGCACTTGTAGAGGAGCTTGATCTGCAAAGTCTGGGTCAGCCCATATGAAAATGAAACCTCTTTAAGGGCTCCCAAATCAGAGCTCAAAACCACAAGTCACTTTTGAATATTTTTAAAGCTGGTGTGTGACTTGGATTTTACCAAAGCCACATTTAATATGACTTTTTGTTCTATTACAGGGAGCCTACAAATCTTCTACCATTTGCTATAGTCCTGAGAAAGGAACTTGGACAGAACTAGAAGGAGATGTTGCTGAGCCCCTTGCAGGACCTGCTTGCTCAACTGTCGTATTGCCAGCCTGCGTACCATACAACAAATGATAGTCAAGGAGCACTGACACGAACACTGATTGCATTTGGGAAAATAATGACGGGTGACATAAATATTTTATTAGAACAGGATTCCTGTAAAAAAAAAAAGGCTACCATAATTGACCCCTTATTCAATACTTAATGCTTTAGGAGCAAACTAAAGGAAAAAAAACAAGTGTTGTCCCATCTCAGATAGATGCCGGTGTCTTACGAAGCAAGTAGCTAAAACACACCGAACATTACATGCTGACAGACTGCCATTTCAAACTGATTTTAACTTTTTCCTGCTGCAGAGATATTCCTCACATCAAATTTAACTTTAAAAAAAAATGAAGGCTAACTGTTCAAATGCAGCCTGAAGAGACAAGATCAGTATTGTGCATTGTATCTACCTGCATGTGGTCTGTGTTGAAGTCATGAGGATGTTGTTTTCATGAATGCTTCAGAATTCAGATAGTGAAAAGCTCACACTGCATTGCAGAATTGTCTCCTCTGTAATCCTAACCTACAGCTACTTCACATGCTCTGCAAGCAACACAGCATCAGAAGATTATAAAAGGTAAAGAAATATCATTCAGTTTTTGCACAGCTTTGCAACTAATACACTCTGCCTTCAAAGTCCCCATGTGTAAGTGCAGCGGAAAGCAGACTACAATGAAAGCCATGCTTTACAGAGCACTTCTTGCAATAGCAGCTTAGGGATTAGGATCAAATTCTTCTAATCACACTTGTGTACAGTCAGAGTCATTTCACTGAAATCACATGGAATGGCTGTTTTTACATTAGTATAACAGAGACTTCATCCTACAGCTTAAATTCGGAGTTTGTAAAGTAAGTTGTTTCTATGATCACTTAACAAAGCACTGGAACCTTTACTTACTTGTCACTGACCTGTTAGGATCATCGGTGCTAGTTGCTTCCAAAGACAAGATGACTGCATTTAACTGTAAATGTATTACTTTGGACTCTTAAATGATTATGCACAATTTTGGAGAGGCACTGGTAAGTAGCTAAAATACTCCTGTGTGGTTGATCTTAAAATGTACTCTGAAAGATTTTTACTATTGATCCAAAGTAATACAAGGCTTGACTTTCCACTGCCTTATAGCCTGTGTAATTACTTACACATTGCAAAGCGAGTTCAGAATGCTACCACCTGGGACCAGTAGTGTTTAGGACTTGCTTCATGAACTCATAGTCACTTGCACCTAAATCAGGCTCTGTTATGTTTTAAGCTTATGTCTTTCTGTCCTGGCTTTGCAAAAGCAGTAACAAAATCTGAGCCCAATTCTTCACCACCTTGCAGTTAGCATAATTACGTACACCTCAGTAAAGTATATGCATAATTCTTCCATTGTGGTTTACTGGTGCTGCATCCATTATCCTCAGGACCGTCCTCTTCACTAGTGCTCCATTGAAGCCAGTGGATATACTTTGGTTTATGTCAGCTAAGAATCTAACATTTAATTTGCCTGGTTATAATTATCTGCACCAGGTAAAGGGCAAAGGAGACTCAGATCCTGCATTTTCAAGCCTGCATATATCTTCCACTATAGGACTTAATGCTAGTGCATTGAGCAAGGAGCAGGCAACTACTGGATATTGGTTTCTACTGCAGAGGCAGTAGATGGGAGAAAACAATCATTATTTGCTTTGCAAAATAGAGTGTGAATGTACACAGAAATTATACTATATATTGATGCTTGAGAGCAATATGAATCGTGGAGGGTAAATACCATGGGACTGTTTCTCTCTGGCATCAGTCCAGTTTTATTGCAGTGCAACTCCCTTGCTTGCAGCAGAATTACACAGTTGTAAAATCAGAATAATGCAGTAAAGACTGATACCATACAAATGCAATAACCCAATAGATGAGGCAGCTGCACGCCTGGAAAAGAATTGTTTAAACAAAGTAATTGTCTGAAGATGCTAATATTTGAATGTACCATTGGGGAGTTTTCCTGCGAGCATCACTAAGGAACTCATAAAGGTGGAGTGTATATCCTGAACTCTCAATCCATTTCTACTATATAGTGCAATCTTAGTTGGTTTTGTATTTATTTATATTGTTCAGATCCAAGGGATCCCTTGTAAAATATATTTGGTGCAATCATGACGTTTTTTCTTTCTTTCCTGTTGAAGGTATATAAATATAAATATATATAAAAAGGAAACTGTTAAGATACTAAATGGAGAAACCTTGAATGACATTTAAGATCAGGATAAGGTCTGCCATTAAACACTGACTGTCACCTGTCTCTACTAAAATCTACCATTTCTAAAGGATATTTGTTGTCCTTTCAAGTGGTTCTTTTTTTTACCAAGATAATTTAAAGATTTATGAGGACTATATGGAAATCTTTTTATCTTTCAGGAAGGCATGACCGAGGAAAGTGCTAACTGAATAAGTCACACAAAGAATGTAAATTTTGTACAGTACTAGACTGTGTAAATGAAGCTTGCTTGTAGGGGGGAAACTTTAAATAAAACTTTATGTACTAATTCAACTGTCTGCCATATTCCTACTTACAAAGTGTATGTATAAATAATATCTACATTAAATTCTTTGGAACTTTTTTTATCATGTAGATGTGTAAACTTCTTTTGTTTTGTGGCCATCCATAACAGCCTTATTGTTCTCCAGCACTTGTAAATGCAGTGACGCAGTAAAATGTAGGGAGTGAGAGTCTACCTCTGAGCACCCATGCCTGGACTGTGCTTCTAGCAGGGAAAGCCCCACCTGGGTGCCTGCAGGCAGGGTCTGATGAGACATTTTAGGAATGCCTCTGCCTAGCCCTGCTTTGTGCCTTCCTCTGTCGCATGGTAAGGTAAGTGAAAAGGACATTGCTCCGCTAAATACAGTCCTATTTTGGGGAATTTAATGCTAGTTGGGGTGATTTCTTCCCTCTTCAAAATGTCCCTTCTATGGAGATAGCCTTCTACCTATAGGTATTTCTGCTCTTGGAGGCACAAGTGAAAAGTAGTGGAGTTGGGACAAGAGGTATAGGCAAGTAAAGGCAGGGGTTTTGCCAGGAAGCAGAATCATTATCAATACCAGTTACTGTACTACATGTATTATTCATTCATGCCTATGAACCTTTGTTCAGGGACCACAGTCTTCTTACACAAACCCAGTGGGTACCCTGAGAAAACAAAAAGGCAGTCCTTACAGCAAGTGTGAACTGTGCTGGGAGTGGGATGAGGGAGCAGTGAAAGTCTGGTCTAACAAGAGGGGATCAGTCTGTTCAAATATTTTGTGAAGAAGGGAAAGGCGAGCCAGCAGCAACTATGGTAATGTAGCACATTGAATAGGACTGTTTCATTAATGAGTTTAGTGCAGAAGAGAAATGAAGGAAGAGAGATTGATGCATATTTTTTAAAAAGTAATGCAGGAGAAGAAGGAGGAGGAGAAGGTAGGAGCAGTGGACAGATATTTAGAAAGGAAGGGTATGAAGTGAGAAAGAAGAGGTAAGAATGAAAGGAAAAACAGAAAAGGAGAGCTTGCAAGAGGAGAAAGTGTGAAGTTCTTGTGGAATAAGGGCACAGAGAAAGTAAGGGCCGGAGTAATGAGGAAGGCAAAGATGGTTTCTGAGAGGCACACATCAGAGCAAGCCTGGAAAGAAATGACAGGAGGGGTGATACAAAGAGCAGAAGAGAAACGGGAGAAAATGCAATAAGAGGACACAAAATAAGCACCTGGTGATGGCACTGCTCCTGGTTTCTTCAGCTAATCATTTACAGTGGTCTAGTTGTCAAGCAGAAGGATCAAATCAGCAGAGTACTTGGGTGTTAACAGTGTTCAGGGTTTCAGTGTGTGGACTTCAGCACAACAGAAACCATGAAAGATGCCCAGTGGCACCTCTGCATTTCCTGGGCTGTGGCAAGCACCCAGCTACAGCCAGGACGGGCGGTAGGGGAGGAGAGCTGCTGCTGGTGGCAGGAAGCACAGGAAGAGCAGGTTGTGTCACAAGTCCTGGGACCTGCTGGGCTGGAGGGAAGCGTCCTTTCCACTGCTGATCCTCAGATAAGAGTCGTCTTTGGGAGTGGGACACCTGGAGTGTTCGTCCATTCTCCTGTGCTATCCTTCCTGCCAAAGATTAATCTTCTTGTCCTCAGCATGACAAACATGACTAGGTACTTTTGCAGAGCTGGGCCTCGAAAGCAACAGACCAGGCAGTGAATAAGAGCTATTTCCCTGGTCCTGAGCTGTGCTTCCATTCATTGCTGGAGAACTGTGAGAAGGCTAGACTGCTGCTGACTTGCAACCATCTGGATACCCTTAAGGAAAGCAAAAATGGCATTTCAGAAATACACTTTCCATTGATTATAGCACTGTCTTCAAAGGTGCTATGCACCCAGTTCCTAAAAGCTGGCTTTGCTTTCTGTCCTTCGTGTTTGTCCCCCTTCCTGCTTTAAGTACAACAATTTACTCTGCTAGCTGTATCTGTGAGCCAATTTCTGCGAAAAATCCATGCCAAACCTCATTACATACACCAGTTTGTATTGGATTATAATCACTCGCCAACATAGTACTCTAGTTATCTTGCTTTTAAGGTACAAACCATGACAAAGGAGACATCCCAAACAGTGCTAAAGAGGCCAAGACAGTAACTGCCAGCATATACACTCCTGAGCAGTTTAAGATACACATTCTCATTTGTATTGTTAGTGTGGCAGTGGAAAAGAGTCAGTGTTTCAGCCTCAGGTCCAGATGAAGGAAGCAGCAACAGCAGCACTGGAGGTCAGAGTGGGTAGAGGGAAAGGAAAGTACACTAATGAATTCTGGAGGGCTTGTAATGCCATAAAAGATTCAGTTAATCTGCAGCATAGATGTTGATCAGTGAAACTGAACCTAACTCTCTGGACCTTGTCAGATGTATTCTGTGCATGTCAGTGTTCCACACCAATTACAGATTTTAGAAGATGCTCTCATGCAAAACTATATGCCCTAATATATAAGCCAGCTCAGATGTAACTAAAATTAAAATCTGACTGTGGCAAATCTCTGTGATCCTGATATATGAAAATCCAAATAAATGATTTGTTCCCAGAAATGAAAAATAACTTCAGCAGGAAATTTCAAAATTACTTATGCAGGATTAATCCAGTTCAATGAATGCATCTTGCATTGATTAATAAAGCAATCCTGAATTGCAAACTAAAACGAGAGGAGACTTCTGGTGCTGATATATTTGTGTATTTCTGAAGCTAGAGAGAAACATATGCTTGCAAGAGATGTGGTCAACCAGTGTAAACAGAGATTGAATACAAACAGTGATTTCCTAATTGTCTGTTTTCTCCCTGCAGCAGAAAACTACCTTTGTGTCATTGATCCTCTCCTGAAGAACACAGGTACTATGTTACCTGCCACAATATTGAATGAAAACAGGGCATCTAACACGATTGTACAATGACTTCAATTAGCATCTAGATGGCATCTGCAGTCTTATCTAGCAAAGAAAAGCAAAACTTGAGCTCCTTTCTGCTGATTCTCTTGCCACACAGAGTAGAAATTTTGGCCAAGTAGCATTAGGTTTTGTGATCCGCTGCCCTTGAATTTAATTGGGCTTACAGGTGAACAGACACAGGGAACCTATTTAGAAAGTGAAAATAAGGAAAAGAGATTAAAACAAATGTAGCATTTTTCTGAATTTTATTTCAGCATACACATACACACAAAAATCAATTAAATTCATTTAAAGTGGTCTCATCATTTTAACTAAAACCCTGTTCTTCACTTTGGAGAAATGTCTTCAGTCATTGCAGTGCTTTCGAAAGGAATATTTATTAATGGTTGAGGTTATTATGCAAAACACCTTTAAAATCCTTATGGTTTTATCTTTAAGAAGTGGTTCCTCATATCACCCTTAAACATCTTGCAGAAAACCACACTAGAAGGATTGTAGATGTAAAGCTTGCTTAGTATCTCGGTGTATCTGGTGTAGTATTCAGTTCCTGATGCTTTGCACGCTCATTTCCATTTTTGTTTGCATTTGTGAAGAACAATTAAGTTTTAAAAAAAGCTGTGGCTGATCAAGACTATTGTGTATGAATGGAGTAAGTGAACTTCAAACATACTTTACTGGGAATAGTGAATACTGAGATCTGTCACATAAACAGTAACAGAAAAATTGTTGCTTCCTCTGTATTTAAGGGTTTTGAGAAAGGTGTGTAAATATACACGTGCACATTTGCACCTAGAAACTGTCAAGTTCATAGACCATAGCAAGGACTGTTGTGCTGTTGGTTTTACTAAAACTGTAAACTCAGTAACAGCACTGAAACTTGGCTGTTTTTCCTTTAAAAACCACCTCTTTAACTGCAAAGATGCCATTGGTCACAGCAGGAAGCATAACCAGAAGGAGGATGTCTGTAACTATAGCAAGAGAGCACATTAAACTGTAGGGCAAAATCACGACTGACTGATTACCTTCAGGGTGAAAGTAAATCTTCAGGCTTGCCGGCTGATATGAAGCAGCACTGACTGGGGCTTGCCAAGGTCGTCCCCCGCCTCCGCCATGCCACGGTGGGGTCGGCAGTGCCAGCAGACGTTTGCTGACTCGCCTTAACCTTCGTAGCGATGTGTGACAGGATGTAGTCATCGTCATCATTAGAAAATGCTTCCTAATGTCTCACATAAATGTCTCATTAGTTTAAAGAGATGATTCCAGGAAGAACCTAAAAGCGAAAACAAGTATTTTCCAAAAACAAGTCTGCAATTAAATCACCTAAAACTTTTGCAAGTGGCAGAACTTGGAAGCAGCTTTCCCTTCTGGTCTCAGTGGATAAGCAAACTGTTTATTCCCATGCTTTTTGCAGCAGCTTTTTTTGTTTGCAAGCCCAGAGACTACCAGTCTTCATTTTTCTCTAAGCCTGTGACTCAGTTTCTCCTCCCTCAGTCTCTCCTCCCTATGGATTTTACCTCTACCAGCTGTGTAATTTTTCCCTTCTTAGCTGAGCTCCAGCTGGCCCATTGAGTCTTCAGCTGCACATTGACCACTGCAGAGAAGACCAGATTACTGTTGTAATGTGCAATAGTGCAGTCCAGGGTGGCAGTGGACTGATGATGCTTTTCAGTGGGGTCTTTCCTCCCCTAGTAATTCTCCCTGTAACTTGCTCAGGTCAGAGCTGATCAGACTGGGATTTTGGCACTATTCAAGACAAAACATCCTCTTCTTAACAGCACTGCCACTGAAGAGGATGAAAACCACAATCTGGCTGTGCCAAGGTTTAGATACAGAGCCCAGATCTGTAAGTTTACATACAGGACTGCATAGAGATTAATTAACCTGCTATAGGAAAATGTGGCACTGGGCACTCAGGAAGAAAAAGTAAATTACTGTTATCTTTTAAGCTCTTTTGCTGCTTTTAGTGGGATAAAATGAAAGACATTTCTGAAGAAATGTCTGGCAAAACACCACCCCTTGTGAATTATTCTCCAAGCATTGACTTTTGCCATGGTATATTCCACTGGTTTCAAGAGCTACTCAACATTGCCAGTACCTCCAACAGTGGTCTGTTTTGACTAGCACAAGAGTGTCAAGCTCTGGATGCCCTTCTCTTGTTCTTAGGTGGTGGCTTGAGGCAGAACAGTTTTCACAGTTATACGTATTCATTCTTCAAATCACTAAAACATCAGCTCTCTGGTTTGTCCTGTGAAAAATATCACTGGACATCAACTTCAGCTGATTCCAGCGTGGTTACTTATTCTGAGCACATTTACCATGTCCATCTCTGGCTCTGTAGTTCAACGTTCAATCAGAAAACCTTTTGTTGTAATCCTTAGTGATACTGGATGTGGTTTCCGAGTCTTTGCATGCAGGGTTGCAGTAACACTGGCCATTCCTCTTACAGTGGAGGAAAAGGAATAATAAAGGGTTGTAGCCTTGGCCTGCAAAGTGGATGTATATAAGACTCTGTGTCTACTCCAGCCTGAAGTGTCTGCGAGTGAAGCCTCAGAATAGCCTACAGCCTAGTCAATATAAACCTCACATTTCAATGGGCTGCGTGGCTTCGCTCCCTCTTCTCTCCTCCATTCCCTGGAAATGTGTGATGATTCCTCCAAATGACTCCCTGGGTATCCCCCTGGCACAAGGTATTATTCCCCAAGCTGTGCCCAGCCGTTGCCTTCCTGAGGGCCAATCACTCAGCTGGGCAGCAGCATTGGCATCGGCCATGTGGCAGGGACTGCCACTGTGCCCTGACCCAACCTGTTTCAGATGAAGCAATTAAACTGTGTTGTTTTAGAGAATTAACCATGCAAGCATATTAGGACCCAGCAGCAGAACAGAATCGGTGCCCTTGTACTTCACCAGAGGACACTGGTCATTTTTTAGACCTGGAACAACACCTTATAGATGAGAAAAAGTGTCATCAACGTGTACTCATTGGTTCCAATTAGAGGATGAACTGTCCTCTATTTTTCAAAGCATGTTTAATTTTGAATGGGTTTCTCAGGGACAGTGGGCTACCACAGGCAAATCTCATTTTGACAAGTACTAATTATGGACAGCGCTGTGGCAGACTGTAATCTCTGTCATGAGAGCTATCAACAAGGATGCAGGGAAGGCTTTAACAGTGGGTGGCAGTACTCTGGGTCAAATTAATCACCATCATAATGACAATGAAATCAGTAGAGCTTTGGGATGTTAAGTTTGATAAAAGAAGCCATTCTGTTCTCTGTCTGACTATTTACATTGCAGCCTGGCCTGAGCTAATCCTTTGTCACGGTGTTCAGGGCTGGCTTTTTTTGGCACAGGAGAGAGAACAAAGAGCAGCCCCCCTTGCAGAAGCAATGCTTTCATGTCCAGATCTGAGCTGCTGCAAGTGGATTACCTAAGTGTGAAGCAGACAGCCCCAGATTTGCACAGACTGCTGTTCTGAGGCACGTGAAAAGACTCAAAAATGTTAGTGGAATTTTGGGGTGATGCAACCTCAAAAGTGCTGATGTGTGAAGTCAGCTCTGTTTGCCTTTGGCTTTTGTCAGAGAGCTTTAGGAAGGTCTGTTCTACCTCCTTTGACCATGGTCACAGGGCTTGAGGTCTGAACAAGTACCCCATTACAGCATAATGTAGGCAACTGCCAGATGGAGAGACATACAGTGGGTGCAGAAACAGCTAAGAAACCAAAGACGTTTCTAGGAATAACCAGGTGAGCTGATTCTGCATGTAAAGATGATACTCTAAACTGCTGAATTTTAGCCCAAGTCAGCCTTGCCTTACAGCTGTGGGCTCGCTGACCAAGAGCGCTTCATACTGCTTTATTCTGCTTCGGGTACATGTTTCATGCTCTGCTGCTAACGGCTGTTCCTATAATACAGAGCCTTGGAACATTTCTCAGAACCCAGCACAAGCTCCCTGTGCACCCCCAGAAAGAACATGTGGAGGGGCTGGACAGGAGCTGCCACCTTCACTAACAGCTCTTCAGACTGCACAACCAGGGCAGCAGGGCCCAAGGCATCATCCAGCACACCCCAGCAGGTTTGTGTGGACACAGACACAGCAAAAGGCTGTGCAGCTTGGATGTTTGGGGTGGCATAAACACAAAATATCTCTTTGTTTTGCCGCACAGGTATCCCCCATCCCCTGTCCTACCCTACTTCGGGTTATTTCCCTATGTCCTCTGTGTCTTCTGATAACTTATCAAATGCTGCTTTATGAGGGTTATGTAGCCCAGCTTTTTGTCTGGGGCTAGAATGGAGAATTTTCATTCCTAAATCCACAGTCCCACATAATAGGAAGAAACAAATGTAAGGCAATGACTTTTCATTCACCTATTTAGTACCAGACTGGTGACAAAAATCTATACCTACCCTAAAATAAAAAAAAAAACTGCCAACCATCCATTTTGGATCCATTTTGTAACTATGCAGAATAATCTGTTCTTTTATTAGAGTGGTTAAAGGAGATTTAGAGGGAGGAAAGAGCATGGTGACTTCCAAGGGAAGAGCAAGTAATTCAGTGCAAAAAGGGTAAATTTCATCTGCACATTCTTAACTGCGAGGACATTCTGCACATCTCAGGAGTGCACTAAGTGGTGCAGTAAACCAGTAAATTAGAAGAATGTAAATTCTTTAGTAGGAATTGCACGCAAGGGAAAAATGCTTCCTCATGCTCATATTTGTTTTCATGAAAATAATGTACACTCTTCCTAAAATCGTACTGGTACAGAGCTGAGTAAGACATCAAAACCAGTAATAGATATAACACTGGACTCAGAAATGGCAATGACACAATTATCTGCTGTGTTTCTGATGATAACTGTGATAAAGCGAGGAGCCAGCGTATTTAGAGCCTGGCACCAAGTAGGGAGCCTTGAAGCTCCCTTTGCCTCTCACTCTGTCTGTCTCATTTATCTCTCATTAAACTAAATTGTATTCTTATTGGCTGACTGACCTCTGATACTGTTATTAATTGATTTATATAGTGCCTTTTGCAAGCCTCAAGGCACTTCAGAGAATTGCAAATATATATAGGCATCACTTCACCAATCACCTAAGTGCAGCCACCTTTGGGGTGGAAACTGGTGGCCACTGCAGTGGCATTGGAGAGACTTTGGGTTAGAAAAGAAGGCAGACTAGCGGAGCCAGCACTTCTGGCATCCTGTTGCCAAGCACCTGCCTTGAAATCAGACTGGAAGGGTCAGAAATCTTTCAGAAAAAAAGACTAGTTCTGGCAAATGATGAGTGAACAGAGCATGTTCAATAACAAGTATGAGGCAGAATACTTTAATGGTGAATTCAGTGCCCAAGGGTACTTGTGGGAAGGCCTGCATTCTTTCACAATGTCCTGATGACCACAGAACTCCCCTGGGCGTCTTTCCCTCTGAGCTTCTGTGCAGCCGTTCTCGCAGCACTGCCTGACCTTCCCACTGGCTTTCATCCTTAGCAGCATGCATCTGCAAGCCCCACAGTGCCCGAAGGACTGCTCAGGGTACTGGCACAAGCAAACACCACATACGTGTGTTGAGCAGTACAAGGAGCCAGGCCTGGTGCTCCCTCCTCTAGGCACGTCAGGCACTCGGAAAGCGGACAAGGATTTCAGACCAGACACTGGGGCTGCCTGGCTGTTTGAGCCACGTTCAGCTCAGGACCCAAAGCATCCCAGACATGGCTGCGAGCACCACTTCTGCATTTCCTTGATGTGTGATTAGCGATGAAGAATAAAAGGATAAAATAGGCCAACACACACATAGCAGGTTGCCACAGAGAAAACAAGGAATTGCACACACAAACACAATGGCACAGATCTACTTAAAACACAGCAATGACTCCCAGCACTACAGCAGGACCACAGCTGTGGTCCCAGTGAGCATCAACACCGACCTCTCAGCTGTGGGGACTGTGGTTTTTCAGTATAAGTGCTTGAGCATTCATAATAAGCACTTTTAGTACTTTCCCATCAATTATAGATGAGAGAGCTTTTTCAGGATATTATAGTTTTGTCTTCATTTGAAACATCTGAATGCCTCTAATTAAAAAAAAAAAAAGAAGAAGCCTTTCCAAAGGTGTAAACATAGCAGAGAATATCAGAAATATCTTTGTTATTTTAGGTCATTAAAGCTTAGACCTGATTGAAATGCATTGTATAGATATGAAGGTTTTGAACCTTTCCCCGTTAAGAAGAACCCTGAATATGAAAAAGCGCACCCCATTCCAAAGCAGAATTAATTTCACTGGCTCCATTAACAAGCAGGTCTGCTCTTGTCTTATCTTTCAAGAATTCTATACCTGATTGCATTTATGTTCTCATTTAGCATCTCAAAATGGGCACTTTCCTTCAAGAAGGGTTAGTGCATGACTCACCCGCTTAGTTAATCTGACTAATTAGCATACTGTCACACATTAACTGCATTAGAACAACAACTGTAGCTCTCACTGCCTCTCTTGTCAGGAAAACAGACCTCTTGTACTTTGCAAGGACATTGGTTGCTCCCTGTCTTCTTGTATCCAGGGGGTTATTTATTGCACCAGCAGTGGATTTGCAGATAGCCCTGGAAGGGGCGATATAATTCTTAATATCCTGCAAAAACCCGTAGCCCGTAATCTTTCCTGGTGACTTATTGGAAATTATTCTAAAATTAAGTCCTTAACTCTGCAAGAAGCCCCTCTGGCATCCGAATGGCTCCCGTGCAGCTCTTCTAACCTCACTGAAAGAAACCGATGGTGGAAATTAAAGAAGTTTTCCTTATGTATGATAACTCACAATAAGTGTATCGATATTAAAATCCTTCATACTTCAACCAGCCATGGCTGGACTTATTTCCCACAGCCATTCTAGGTGTATCAATCCACGCTCAGACAGAAGTAAGATTTGTGGGTCCTTAGAAGAGAAATTTTCCGGGAAGCATGCCTTGCAAACCAGGAACATTTTTATTCATGGAGGTGATGCCTGGAACAGCAGGTTAAAAGACTGAGCTAGGGAGGCCACGCCAGGACTGCCAGAGCTCCTTAAGACAACTGCAGAGGTACTCAAGGAGATTTACACACCTAATTTCAGCCTGCCCCAAATAGGCTGAAAAGCTGTAGGACTCAGGTAGGTGTGAATTTCTATTCTTTATCTCAAATGGCTGTTCACAGGAAGCCTAATTATGGTCACTTAAATGCCAGGACAGTTAATCATTTCACTGCTGCTCACTGTACCAGAAATACCTATCTTCTAACAGGCTTCCTCTGCACCACCAGCATGCAGGTGAAATCTGCTGGTACCACACACCTTCACACCACCCTTGTGAGGAACAAACCTGCAGCCTGCAGAGAACAGCACGATGGGATGGGTAGTATCTCATTTCTCCCTTGCTGTTAGCATGGAGCTGTTGGATGCTGGTGTTTGGCTGGGTTATCCAAGTGATGCTGGCTTCACTTGAGGTGCATTGGAGACAGTGCGCATCCACATCCACAGGGTGTGCCTGGAGGCTTTGTAAGTAGGGCTCCTCACCTCCTCAGCCAGCAGTGAGCATCAGCAGACGTAATAGTTGAGGACATGGGTTTTCAACATAGTATCACAAGCTTTAGAGATCTGAAATGTTTAGTGGACCTGATGGCAAATTCATTCACTAATGTCACGTTGGACAATGCCAGAGCTCACACTGATTGAGCTCTGAGTAAAAGCTGAGCAACTGATCCCCTAACCAAAAATCCCTCACAGACTGCTGGTCTCCACAAGAAGTGGCACTGCTTGTACACCCCTCCCACTGTACAGTCACACCACCACCACTTGTCCCCACTACACCTAAGGCTGAAAAGCAAGAGGTCGTAGCACAGATGGAACAACACCAACACAGCTCAGGACCCCAAGTCTTGGTTTCAAAGTGTCCCTGATGGAACTAAACAATTTTGTCCAACTTACATCAGCATCTAAACTAGTTTCAGGACCAGTGGAGGGCAATATTGATTTGGCTTCCTAAGAATAAAGGGAGCTAGGCACCAGCTAGAGCACTAAGCTGGCATGTGCAAGACAAAGCCCTTACTCTGGGCACAGGATGACTCTTTTTTATTCTTCACAAAAAAAAAAACAGTCCCCTGGGCATACAGCAGCTGGAGTCCCAGCACTGACTTGTGAAATACCTTGCTCCCTGAATTCCAGCTTGCTGTGGAGATGGATGCTTTTGTGCACCATAACCAGTGCACAGGGAAAGATGAAGGCAGAAATAGCTTCAGGGTGAAAGAGATTCTCTGTATGTGCCAGTCCTCTTCGGACTTCTCTTCTTTTCCTCATTATGAGCTTGACCCAGCATTTAAAAATTTCCCAGTCTTGCATTTAGCACAAATTCAAGTCTAAGTAAATAGACAAAGGAGGTCAAAAAAGGGGTACTTAGGCCATATTTTGTGAAATACAGTCTAGTTAATGCAGGACCTGAAGTACTTCTGGACTTGAGCAAACTAAATGGAAGCTGAAGTCATCAAGCCTGCAAAAGTAGTTGGTGAATTAAAAACTTTGGCCTTTTTTTAAATAGTTCCTTAGGCTCCTTTCATAATATTAAATCCGTTATTTTAATGTTGAGAAGGAATGCTCATGTTTTGCATTGCCTCTTAGCACTTCTGTTCTTGCAGTGATATGATTTATTCTGCTATAATTTCTCTCTCATGTTTGAGACTTTGATTCATTGTTTCCCTGTAAAGAAGAGCTTTGAACTCGTGCCCAGTGAAGAGATGTGGTATTTCTCCTCTTTCATCTTTGGTGTCTATGGCAAGTGATGGCTCCTAATTGGTACCCAAGGAGCAGGGGGCTGCTGGGTGACCACTGCTGCCGGGGTTGCTAGAAACCACTGCTAGTGGGTTTGATAGAAAGATGGAAGCAAAGCAATGGGGCTGAAGGCAGGTTGGACAGAGATGGCAGAAATGTTGTTCAAACTAGGGGCAAAGCTGGGGTGACTGATAACTGAAGGGAAACTGAATGGTGCCGGGTAGAGGTGGGCTTTGTGTGCAAATGGTAAGATTTTTCCCTCCTTGACCCACTCACTTCCTGCTGTCATATCCCTGCCTTGTCCTGCTTCTGCTATGTCCAGGGTGACTGCAGTCCCATGGAGGCTCCCAGAGGAGGCACCAGCACAGCCCAGCACACACCACTAGCAAGCACTGATGAGTCCTGCCATCCAGGCTGCAGTGGGGAAAATCTGTTAGGAAGGAATACATCTTTGATTAGACCCGCTGATTTGGCTGTAAAAACACAGACAAGCTTCTATCTTTTTCTGTCTACAGAGAAGTTTGTACCTGAAAACTTGGCTATTTTTCCAGCAACTGATATAGTTGCTCCAAAAAGAAAAAGAGGATATAATTTCTTCCTGTAGTCTGTGTCTGTCATATCTGTAGACTTAGTTACAACATGCTTAGGAATTTAGCATACGCCATTCAGTGTGGACTGCTGAAATACTGTCCAAGATCCAGCAGTGTCCACCTCAGTCCATTTTTTAAGTGAAACCTATATGTGTTCAGCCTTGCTGAATTTATTTACACAGCATAGAAAGTGACAGAAGACTGGAACTGAAGATTGGAGAGCCTTAAAATGATATTGGGGTTCTTTTCTACATAAGAGAAGCATCTGTATTGTTTATATATAATTACTAATGATAGGATAGCAGCAAAGTGACTTGGTGGAGGCTAAATAAATAATTTCTCAAAAGCCATGGATTGACAGAAAATATCTCCACCTCATCTTTAACTTCAGACTGCAAAGAACAAGTTGGCAGTGCAAAAATCATTCCTCTTATTGATCCATTATACATCCATCTTTCTGAGTGAGTTTTGTTGTTAGAAATATTATTGAAAGCTTAAGTGAAGACCTGAACTCTTTAATCACCAAATAGGTCCTTCAAAAACCTGAAATCAGTTTGGGCTTTGAACTTTCTGTCTGGTGATTCCACCAGGGGCCCAGTGGAACCATGAAAGTTCAGCTGCTTTTTTAGCCCTTGCTGTGATACTTCTGTCCCAAGAAGTCCAATATTATTGCATTACATGTACCACATCTCTATCTCCAGAAGACAGGAAGGAATTCTGTTGAAAAGCCTCCACTTTGAATGACAGGAGGTGTCCAATGCTCAGTGATCCTAGGCTTCAAGAAAGAAGTTTACTGTACTTAGGAGGACTTGCATCTCTGTATATCCACAACTCTGGTCAAAATGGGAGAATGCAAAGACATTGTATGGTCACATGACTTTTGGTACATCACATGGCATAAGGATTTCCTGGGTTTACCCTACTGATACCTGTTAGTGCCTCTTGCACATCCATGCCTGCCCATCTGCTTAAATTCGCATACTTGCCAACAGCCCTGCTGAAGTCAGGCTAAGCATGCAGGCACCAGTCTGCAGGGTTCACCTAGCTTGTCCGTGAAAAGCTTATAAAGAAGACATTCTTCTCTTCTATTACATTTGGCTTTACATTACAAAAAATACTGAATTAGAACTTTATTTAGATAGAATTATTAATTGTCACATGGGTCTTCAGCTCATTATATCAGTGAATCCAATTATCTTCAATTCACAATCCAGCTGGCTTGCAACACATGAGTACAGGGAAGGACTTCAAGCATCCTCAAACTGTGTTCTGAGATGTCTGTATTCCCCAGACAAAGGTAACCTTAGCAAAAGAATTGGTAAAATTTTGGCTGTTGAGGAGGTCACAGTGTGAAAGTTTACTGGGAATGTTATCCCTGTCTTCTGCAAAGCTGGCACAGGCTTCTCAGCAGGGTGAGTAACATAAAAGCATATTTCTACTTCTGCCTCAGGAAAAGCAAAAGGAAAGAAAAGGACAATGCTGGATTAGAGCCAAGGTGTTAATACACCCTCTTGGTCCAGAGAATAGAGGTGATGCTCCTGTGAAGGGTCCTTCACCCTAGGATGAACTCAGTCTATCTACCTTGCTCTCCCTAGCCTGGCTTCCTGGGCTCTGGATTAAACAGGACAGAGAGCAGGACTGTGTTATTTTGCTGGGCTCAGTCATTTGATAGTTCAGCCAGATGCCTGCATTGCCTATACAAAGGGTCAGTTCCTGCTGTGCTTTGCCAAGGACAGAAAATTACAACATTGATGTTCTGATACTAAAAACCTATTATCATATCCAGTGGCTGAAGACTGTTTTGAGTTTCTTTTATGATGCTGATATTTAATCCAACATATACATAGAGTTATTACAAACAGGAATGGACTTGGAAAGGCCATCTATCCACTCATCAGCTATACCTAATCTTTCCGGAGCAATGTTTGTTAACCAGAGCCTAAGCCTAGCAATCATTGTGAAGCAGAATTCACCAAGCGTTGGATTGTTCACCCACTAATAGGGAACATGAGCTGGGCTTAGACCATCGTGAGACAGGTTAGTTCTACCCTACTGATGATGTGTTGTTGCAATAGTAATCCTGCTCAGTACGAGAGGAACAGCAGGTTCAGACCCCTGGTGCCTGAACTTGGCTGAGGAGCCACTGGCGCAAGGCTACCATCTGCGGGCTTATGACTGGATGCCTCTAAGTCGGAATCCCGCCTAGACACTTGATGTTGTGCTGTTGCATCATCGGTGCTTGAGATTGACCCAGGAGATGACAGTCTTGTTCAGAATGTATGGGTTAAAGCCCTTTATGAATCTTCGTTAGCGAAGACAGGCCTTCCTCATAGGAGAAGGAAAACTTCTATCTTCAAACCCGGGCTGATGGAGCTCGTCTGGCCTTGCATGGTCTTCCATCAGAGAAGGACACTCTTACAAAACCTATGACCTGTGGACTCTGCTGTCACCATCTGTCCTGGGTTCAGCAAAAGGGTGGGGCCAGTTCTGCACTAGCTGCGCTTCACCTAAAAAATCCACTGCGCAGGCTGGAAGGGCTTACTGTCACTTGTCTGTATGGACGGGCGAGGGTCTAAACAGCAGGTGACAAGGTGCATGGGAAGCTGCAGATCCAACCTTGCAAGCAGGCGGACCAGTGCATGGGTAGCTGGAGATTGCACAAGAGATGACAGTCCTGGTCGGACACTTCCTGATTGCCTAAGCACCCTTTTTTCCAACCAGATTTGCATATCCCACATGCCCTTGGTCATTGTGCTTGTAGTAAGTGTGGTTAAAACCCTTCCCAAATCTTCGCTCGTGAAGCCAAGCCATCAAGCCTAGCAATAAAGATGCCAGCATCTACCTAGATAACCTGTAATAACGCTTCATTGTTGCTGCTCTCAGACATCTCCTAATATCTATACTAAATCTCTCCTAATGCAGTGTAGACTCCTTACTGTTTATTGACAGGTTATTGTTGTTCTGTTTGAGGTTATTCCTGCCCTCTTTGCCATTTATATTTTTGAATATGGTTAATCTGATTGCTTTAATTTCTCTCTTCTTTAGATCAAACAAGCCTGGTTCCTTTACTCTTGCCAAAGAGTTCAAAGGAGAATAGAGAAAATGGCTGGATTCACCTTAATTCACCAGCATCTTTCTTTAAGTAAGTGCTCAAAGTCTTCAAAACTGTACAGTATTCTCCAGCTGAAACCACACCTGCACTGAGCAGAGGAAGAAAACCTTATGTGTGTTGCAGACAAAGTGATGTCTTTTTTTGTATACAGCCCAGTGCAATAGTTAACTTTTTGCCATGTGATTAACTCATACTTACTATAACTTCCAGATCTTCTCCATGACCTTTATGCTCTTTCAGCTATTCCCATTTCTGGGGCGGTTGGAAGTGCAGATTTTCCTTGCTGAATGTAGGGCTCTTCCTTATGAACTTGCACAGTATGTTTTTTGTCATTTCCTTCTCCAAGACACTGGGTATAGTCTGGATCCTAATTCTGCCTTTCAAAGTGTTTGCAGCTCTCTCAGCTTTGTGTCTTCTGCAAATTTAACAGATATGCTTTTTATTTCATCAGCAATGTTGTTACTGAAATTTACTCTGAATGAACATTCAAAACCCAGTATTACCATGAGAGACCTCTGGGACATTCCCCCTTGAAACATGCTCCAGTGTGACAGCAATCCACTAATTATTTCCTTTTTTCTTTTGAAGTGGTTTTGGACTGACATATGCAGACAGTATTTCCCTTACTTCCTTTCCTTCTTCCCTAATCCACAAGGCCTGTTATCCTGTCATAGAAGTAAATTACACTGGTTTAATACAATTTGTACTTGACAAATCCTATTTGTCCCTGCAGCTAGTTTATTTGTTCCATGAGTTTCTGGCTCTTCCTTTCCCTGCTTTCTAAAGATAAGCATTAGGTTTATCACTTTCCAGGCTTATCCCATGTAACTTATCTGCCACACGTTTCATTACTTGTTTTCATCTCTATCTTCTTCTGAGGGTGAGATTTGGTCAACTTCAGAGGTCATCAAGAAGCACTCTTAAGCTGACACACTCCTATGCGCTTTGTAACGTGTGTGATCAATGGCTTCAGAAGAGCTTTGGAGCACTCCCTCAGTGCTAACTAACCTTATTTCCGAGAAAATATTTATGCTCACGCTTGTGGATAAACTACAGCCGCAGCTGCTTCAGTCTCCACAGCCATAGCACTGCTGTCAACTTGTCATCTCTGCATTGGTTAGCCTGCAGGAGCCCAGGGTAATTTTGTCCCTCAAGGTAAATAACCAGAAATTCCAAATTTCAAACAAAGCCATCTTTGAGGTAGGTCATTTCTCAGATTTTGATTTAAGAAAAGTCATGCCCATAGTATAGCACGAGCAATTGTAGACTGTAAAGGACAGAACAGTCAAGTTTCACAGCCTGCTTCAATTTTCTATCATCAGCTGACCAGCTCCTGTCCCCCTCATCCTGGCTTCTCTCACCTCTTTGGTCCTTCCACTACACCAGGTCCTGCCAGTGCCTCACAAAGCACAGTGTTGGAGATATAAGCAGGGTGGAAAGCCCAGGAAAGGTGTGGGAGATGACAGATGAGGCAGCTGTGAAAACGGGGTGAACAGATCTGTACAGAGCTGCATATGGGGAAAATGGAAGCTGTGCGTCTGACTAGGCATCACATCATCAGCTCCCTCAGTCATACTCCTTTAAAAAACCCTAGAAGTAGCTTAGAAATTTCTGGTATACAACTATCCAGTGAATGTTAACAATAATAATACTGAGCAGAACGGTATTCCTTGAGAAAGTGCCCATTTCATACTGTTGGATTATTCTGTGGCAGTGTCAGGTTTCCAGTCAAATTGTGAACAGACACATTTTCGACATGCAAAATTAATTATTTGCTGTATCTTAGAAGGGAAAGTGAGTTTGTCAGGCAGGTGTACAACCTGTGTGCCCCACTGCAGGAGTGTGGGCCTTTCTTAACATTTTTTCACCATCCCTCCAAATGACATTCAATAGTTTGATCAGGATTTCAAATGATGTGCCCAAGCGCTCTCTCACCTTTGTGTGTGTGTGTGTGGACCTGAATGGAAGTTTGGTTTGGTTTAACTGTAAATCAAAGACAATGTTCTTGATTTAAAACAGAGCTTTTAATTGAGGGTCATATTTCTTCAAGAGGATTAAGCTGAGTTAGAATTGAGCACTGTTCATTTCATACCTTTGTGGCACAACTGCATTCTGTGTTATGTCTCTTTTCACTGGGTACTAAGCACTCATGTTTGTATAGCTTCCCATCCTTCCACACCTCCCCCAGGATTATTTAACTTTTTTTTTTAGGGGGGACAATATCACCGATGTTGCTTAGGAAGCTGTAGAGGCCAAAAGACAATATATTTATTCCTACTTGTTCTACAGTTACTGTTCTAATAGCTCATCAGAGGGTGTGGGCTACTTAATTACATTTCACCTTCACAAAGTGTTTTATTTCAAAGAACAACATGAGAATGCTAATCCCCAAAGTAAGGCAAACCAGCTGGTGAATCAATGACATCATCAAAAAATAAAACCTGGGATAGATTTTCAATGTCATCAAATTTTCTCAGGTATCTTCCACCCTAAAGGCACTTTTCAGGCACTCTTGCTCCAGATTCCCAAGGAGCAGTACCTGAACTGATGGCACTTTGCATCAACGGGCAGCCTGTCAGAGCTGATGGCCAGGCCTCAGCTGTGGTTCCTCATTCCGGCATCCAGACCACTCATGCAAGCACCCCTAGCTCGTGTTGAACATCTTAACTGGTACACAAAGTATGCTGGAAAAAGAATCAAAATGAAAATGTTTTCTATGGATTAATGTGGGCAAAAGTATTTTCTTTCACCAAGGCAAGATGGAAGCCACTTACCACCCCAGCCTCCAGCTGCAGCTAATCTACAGCTGAGTAAGTGGCAGCAAGCGGAAAAGATGCCTTGAAACAGAAACCTGTGATCCTCTCTGCCCATCTGTGATCCAATCCAGGCCACAAGGCTTTTGGTCTTGACAGATATTCCAAACACAAGGAAAATCCCTACACTTGCATTGCTTACTTGAGGCAATACATTGTTATCCAAGATACAGAAAGCTACATTAATATTTTTTAAACTCTCATCAGATTTAAATAACTTTGATAAACTCGTAACCTTAAGTTATGTCATAAATTAAGAACAATACCAGGGCAATAGCTTAACATTTTGAAATGATTATTAAATATTTTACAATTTTGAAAAGCTTGAATGCTATGATTTAGTGAACAGTTTTATCTGCTTTCAAAGGTAGCCTTAAATAAAAACTACATAAGAACTGAATGATAAATTAAAAATCACTAATATCTCCCTGATGAATACTTATGACTCAAAGTTGTTTCAGTGGAGATGTTATTATATAAGAAATAAATAGATTGCATTTGTTCATGCTAACAAGACGGTGTCCCAGAGACAAAGGTTGTCCAAAGGGTGCAGGCAGTGATAACAGGAAAAACAGAACTTCCAACAGTCAGACTAAGCCAAGGGAAACTAGGAAGAAAGGGAGAAAATACTGAAATAAAAAGTGGAGAATGAGATGAGGAATGAAACACATCCCACAAAAATCCCATGTTTCAAGGGTTGAAGTTCTCACATCTAAAATCTCTGCTTCAGCCCAGTGAGGAACAACTGAGGGATATAACGGGGGGCTGGAGGAGAGTTAATTTCTGTTTCTAGCAGATTATAATTTCATTCTTATAGAATGGTTGGGTTCTTCGTCTTCTTCTGTGTTGACAAAATATACTTCCGTTCAGCTGAATCATGCAGTACAATCCCAGTGTCTTCTTTCCAGGGCTGCTTTCTGCAGCCAGTGCTTTTATGGGACTTAGATGAGTTTTTGGTGATTCATAGCACTTAAACTACTCAAGAGCACTTTTTCAATTGGAAAATTCACTTGAAGAAAATGCATCATCAGCTTGATTGTCCATGCATGAAAGAACTACAAGCAAAACAATGAGCACCATTTTTTAAAACCTACACTTAAGCCAAGAAAAACAGTTATCATGAACTATTAAAAGACCTTATTTTTCAGTTTCCATGAATCTCTCATGGAAAACATACGTTATCCTTGTCTCTGCATCTCTTATTCTGAGAAGCCCAAATTGCAAAGGAAAAAAAATAAAATAATGTGCACATTGTTTTAGAGTCATTAACATGATACATAGCAACATAAATTATATTATCTACAACAGATTAAGCCACTGCTGATTTAGCCTTATTCTTGTAGCAGTCTTTTCCAGGAAGAAGTTTATAGGATCTAGGCACTGAATACTCTTATTATTTTCTTTTGTGCTTTCAGAATGCTAAATATAAATAAAATTCTATTTAAATCTTTTAAGGATTGACGGAAGATGCTCTGGTATCTGCCAAGTGCACTGTGGATTTGAAGAATATGTCAAGTACTTAAATGAAAATGGACGCCTGCATTTTTGACATTTATCTGAAGGAAAACATACTATCTGTGGGTTATGTGTGTGCATGGGCCTATATGGCATTTTCACAGATGATTTGATAGTGGCACTTCCAAAATAACTCTACCTCTAATATTGTCAATGCAATCGTTCATACTTACTCCATTGGGGCATTGTTTATTTATTTATTCACTTAAATAGATTTATGATACATTAAAAAAAGGTCTATCTGCAACCTCTGCATGCTTTTGATACATAAGAAAATACAGACTGGTGCAAACAAGTCTAAAACCAGCAACCTCCATTAAATCAGAAAACAGTCACTGAAAAATGTATTAAAAACTATTCCCTGCTCCAGACAGTCATTCAGATAACCTGCACACACCAAGACAATGAGGGCTATTTGAGGAAGTGACTTCAAATTGTAAGAGCCTTTAAAAAAGGGGTGCACAAAGCCCTCAGCTCTTAGTGCACCCAGCCCATTCCCAGCTTTGTGACCCATGACCATTGGGGACTGGAGATGGATCCAGCAGATCTGAAGGTCAGAGGACCTGATGTGGCAGGACACATGGAGAGGAGCAAGCCAGGAGTGATGGCCAGGGGTGGTGAGCTCCTCCAGCAGCTTTGCGTGGTGAATTTGAACTGAAATATGGGCATTTCTACTGAAGGTGATACAGATGTAGTCTTTGTGTTCTCAGGATCATCTATAAGCAGACTGCTTGCATGGTTTCCTCTTTTTCTGCCATTATTAGGTAAAATAAAGTGTGTGGAGTACATAAAGGCTTCGCATCAAACCTATCTGTCATGGCCACGTGTCCTTTGGTATGTGATCTCCCTAAGCCACATACTTCATTTTGATCTTCTAAGACTGCTGTAGGAAATCATTCCCATAAATAGTGCTTCTAGGCCCCAGTGAGGATGAATTCAGTCCTTCACCTCCACATCTGCTCTAATTTCCTACTCTCTGTCCCCCTGATTAGGAGATCAATCAGCCCCCTCAATCTACATTGCTCCTGACATTACAGATATTAAGAAAAATCAGAATAAGCACATGTACTGTGACCACCATACTGCCTCATTCAAATAAATTGAGAACTTGTTTTCCCCAACTTATTGGCTTTGATTTCTTGACTTTGCCATGGCAGACCAGTTGGTGTCTCTCACCTGCCCTGTTCTCACAGCCCTTCCCACCACTGCTAACCGTACTCTACCTTCTCCAGTTCATTAAGCCACTGACTACTGAATCTCTCCTAAAATAATTATTGCTTTCACTATGGCCAAAGAGCTGTGTTAATAGCACATGGATTTTTTAGTAACACTCACTTGCCCCTCTGAACTAGCCCATGGCAAAAAAAAAAGGTCTATCTTTTTTTAAAAAAGTTCTATTCCTGCCTCCTGCTCCCTTGAGCTCTCCTCTCCCCAGCATCCCCCACACTGTTGCTCTGTGCCTGGATAATGCCACTGTGCTTCGCCTGATGCTGAACTGCACCATTTTTCCACACAGTATGCATACACACAGTGGGGTTGTGTCTTCTATACACCATGGCTCCTTGGTTCTGCCTCTCAACCCATCAACTATCTAAATCCTGAGAAGTGTTAATTTTTTTCTTGTCAAGCTGAGCACAACCTCAACACAAAGGAAATAATATGTGCTCTGCACGCCTTTTGCAGAGCTAGCCTGAATCCCCTGCAATGAACTGTTTCATCTACACAGATGCATTTGCCTTTGAAACAAGTAATATTTTCTCAAGTTTGCAGCAATGTTTCTGCTAGGAATATACTGCTTGATCCTTCCCTTGTTTTGAGCCAGTATAATTTATGTAACTGTTATCAATATAATCAGGACTATGATACTCCTATATATGTTCTTTTAAAAACTTAATTCCCTTTTTCACAATGTTTCACGGTAACACACAGTTGCACCAGTAATAGATAATTGTCTTCTCTCCCACAGCAGTTTCCTTATTTGAGTAATAATTTGTAAGGTGAATATAATCCCAGAAATACACAAAAAATACAGAAAAATCATTTTAGCATTTTTCTCTGAAAAGAAGCTTTCTCCCACCAAACTATCACCCATGCACTTTTTCAGGTTTGGTTGTTCCAAATAAATCCTATTCTTACTGCAGCATTCTTTCAAATTTTGTTGCAGTCACAAAATGCTTAGTTGGTAATTCATAACAAACCACTTAATTTTTATTAAATTTAGAGAAGAGACTGAAGATCATAGGAAGAACAACCTGACAAACTTCCAGGAAACTTAGAAAAAACAGAAGTTGCTAACTTGTACCCCGTCAATGGGCAAAGCATATAGCTAAAAAAAAAAGGATAAGATTGTAATTGTGAAATTATAGACATGTGGCCTCATGTCAACACCAAAAAGACTGGGATAAGTATTTTTTTTAGTAAACTCACAGAGGTGAAAACCTAGTTTTGAAGAAGTCAAGTCATAGCAAACCTGATTTTCTTTTCTCCCAGAGTAACTCACCGCTTAGACAGGAAGCACCTTAGATTATGCTCTCTTCATTTTTTGTGGGTTTATGTGCATTCTGATGGCTTTTGAATGGCAAAAAATGCAAATATAAATGAAAGGTATACGTAGTGCTTGAGACATTTTAAAAACTTTTGGGTGGTGTGGAAGCTCCCAAGTGTGCAACTGGAGGTGTTTACCAAGGCTGCACGGTGTCTGCTGAAGGAGTTCACTCCCCATGGTCAGTAACCATCTTTCCAAAGACGTAATCCCATTGCTCACCTCCATGCAGATAACAACTGGCATCCTAGTGCATAAAATATTTCAAACATTTCTATCATCTGATAGAAACACATTAGAGTAATCTTTATGAACTATCTGGAGGGTAAATGAATCTTTAAAAGAATCGTCCTCTAATAACTAATTTTCTAAGGGTATATGTAGGCAACAAAATTAATTACTAAATTTCTGAGGGTCCAGCAGTTTCCATTTAGCATTTGCGCAGCTAGATAATTTTTTAGGTTCCTGTATATTAATTTATAAATGTAACACTGAATAACGATTTTGAAAATCTTGAAGAGATAATTAAGCAGCAACCCAAAGAAAGCAGTTTGAGTAACAGGGTAGACACTCCGGGGGGAGTGAGTGTATTTAAAGCTAGTACTTCTCAGGCTGTTCAGTGATCAAGGCTGACAGTAAGTGACTGACAGCAGCAGATCACTCAGATACTAGGACTGGTCAAAAGTTTGGTTTTCCAGAAATTTGTTTTCATTTACAGTGTTCTGGTATTTCAGTAGTAGACATGAGGCAGGGTCAAGGTAAAGGGAAAAATTAACATTTGTGACCCTGCCATAAATGTTGTGATTTTTTTCTGAGCAAATTTCAGATATAATTAGAATTTTAGTAACTACACAAATGGCAATCAGTATGGTCTCTTACTAAAACATCTATTTCTTCTGCTGCTCCAGATTCACAAAAAAATCATACTTTGCAAAAGGAGCTGCAGATGACTACCTTTACTGATATAGGAATTCTAATATTTCTGTTTTTTAGAAGTGTTCTTGAAGTTGCTGAGTGACAAAATTTTACTAGCAAATTACTACATATTCATAGCTTCTGTGGGTACAAGAGCAATGCTAAGACAGGGCTGAAGGAAACACTTGGTTTTCTGATCAACTAAATTCTAAGGTTTTGAAGCCCTGGTGTAAGGCTTGGACTAACTCTGTTCTGCTAATATGTCTTCCTTATCAGTAGGTCAGAAGCGTGGATTTGAATCTGGTGGTATCAAAGGATATTCTAACTGAAGATAATAACCTAACCCAGTAAGTAATGATGACTTCTATTACTAAGAAAAATAAAATTAAAATCCCCTACAGCCCTGAACCAGGTCACAAGCAGCTATAAACAATGGGTGCTTCATCACAATCGCTTTCCAACAGTTTTCATCAGTAACCCCACATTTGAGTCATACTGACTCAGAGAAGTGCCCTGTTCTCTGATGAAATCTTGAAAATTATATTACAGTTTAATAGTAAATCCTACCTTTTAAATAACTGAAATACTTTACAGTTGGCCCAGAAATTTCATTTAAGGATTAGTGAACCCTGTTTTGCCTGTCATGAGTAATTTACCTCACTTTCGTCCACTCAGAAATGGTTTTATCTTAACACTAATGAAAGTGAAGAGTTTCACTTTGGTCACTTAAAATCTATTCAGTGAGCAATCTTGACAGAAGCAGTGACTTAGTGCTGAAGATTTAAAATCCAAATTAAACCTCACCTTTTCTTCTTACTACCATTTTCAGCTTATACTTTCAGCTCAGGAAAACTTGCAGGATATGCTGCTAATATCTGTAATTGCACTAGTATTCTAATATTCCATTAAAATAATTTCAAATGGGAATACACTGAACTACTGTGATATTCTGTAAGCTTTATTTTATTAAGGTGGTTCTAGCCTCCTTAATGAAATAAAGGTACTATATGTTTCAGAAACAGGGCTGTACTTGAACACTGCTGTTTCTTCATCCTTGGTTTATGTTCATCTTATGTTCATCTCTTTAACTGTTAGTTTTTTGTTTTTCATTTTTTTTTTAATAATAGTTGCTTGTAAGAATGTGCAAGGCAGGCTTAGTGTCAAGATTATGCTGCGTATTTTGCATTAAAGTTATTTCTGAACAGAACATTTCAGATAAGAAGCAAAAACCTGAGTATCATAGCTATAAAAGTAACCCTAAACATTTAGAAGTATTCAATGAAAATGAATGTGATGCTGTAATAACCCAACACTTTATAAAATTAAAACTATAATAATTCTAGTCATTTCTCTGTGTGAAAATGAAAAGTCTCCCATACAATGTTAATAAAAAATGTCATTATTATTATTGCTATTTATCATGTTATTGGAAAGACAGAGTCAAAGAAATGGAAGTAAGCAACCAAAACTTTGAATGTGAGAGAAAGACATTCTTTTCCAAGGATATCTCAGTAAGCATCACACAGACTTTGTTTTGTGCTTTGCACTGATTGTCTTGTAGCTGCACAGTCATTTTCAAGTCATTAGCTTAATTAAACTAACTTTGCTTATGATTAGCTTTATAAATACAGTAACAAATAGTTGACAAAGATCTGTAAGCTTTTTATGAAGCACGAAACATGTATTTTTAAGAAAAACTAAATTTCAGTCATTGAATGGTGGCTTTTCAAGGAGCTAACTTTTAAATAGTTTTGGCCAGTGGTAAGAGATGGAAAGACTGTCCCCTTGTGGATAGGAATATGAGGAAAGTGACTCACTGACAGCAGCAGTAACTTTGAGCATTTACAGTTTCATTAAGATATTAGCTAGAATCCTGCCTTGCGTATTGCTCATAAATCAACATTCAAATGTACAAAATACTTTGGAGAACCCGTTAATTTTAAATAAACAGAGGGCAAAGACTGAGCTAATGTAGCATCATTGCTAATACCATCATTCCAGGCTGCCACCTAAATCTAACTGCTGCAGGCAGCTGCAGTGTTGCCCTCATTTGAAGAAAGCTATTCTGTGACGAATAGCTTCAGAGCAGAGAATGGGTGAGGGCTCTACAACAAAGACAAAGTCTTGCGGTAGATCTAGAAATCAACGTGCTGCCCACTTGCACGTGTCTGCCAAACCTGTGCTACAGCATCCATCTACAGTACGTAGCACCAGCCTTATCCTCGCTCCTACAGCCACACAGAGGGAACTGAGCAGAACTGATGCACAGCTGGCTGAAGGCACCCCTCCATTGCTGCAGATTGTCCCTAAATGTTATAGATTCCCCATACGCATCATCGCCTCCAATCCATGAGAACTACCAGAAGATGCACCCCATCATCACTCAGATCTGGGATAACTTCAAATGGTAATGATAATTTCAAGGGTAACTTCAAATTTCTGCATGGGGAAGCAGAACTTCACAGGGCTGCTGAGATGGCAGGGGATGTTTCTCATAGGAAGTGTTCTGGATTATGAAGTCCAATCCTTCCCCATTGCAGGGGGTTACAGACTCCCTGACAAATTCATCTTGTTCTGCCTTTATTAAGAATTTTCTCACAATTACTTCAATTCTAGGAATTTTCTGAAATATCACTAGAAACCTCACAATGTTTAGCTTGGCCATATTCATGGTCAGTGTACAGCTATTCATGCTATTAACTTTTTGTTTAAGCAGCCTGTTTTACCTCCTTATCATTTAATCTCTGACAGAGAGTAACCATATTCCCTCCTAGCCTTTGCTTTGTTAAATGAAGCAAGCTACATGCCTGCAGCTTTACTGTACAGGACAGGCTTCCCAAATGATTTGATAAAGTGTCAACTACAGTGTCCTGTAGGGTCAGCTTCTCCCATCAACAGGCATTCAAGAATGTATCCAGTCCCATCAATGCACAGCCTTTCTCTGTCCCTAATGGAAACACTTTGACTGACACCTTCTTCAGTAGTATTGGGTTTTTTACACAGCCACATCTCAGAGGTCACTCCTTAAAGAACCAGCTAACTCAGCAGCTGATTTTGTCGGTCATTTCTTACTAGCTATTTTCCAGCTTGTAACAGAAATTCTTATTGTTCTAGCAATTAAGAAAACTGCAGTGATTGAGGAACAAGTTGTTGTCACCCTTTGAAGATCTCTTACCACAAAGTCCTAAGGTTTGTGGCTAACCAGTCCAGCTCTGGCAAGTCAAGGCAGGTTGGTGTGTGGTTCAGAGTGGGGTGATAGGGAGATAAGCCTGAAATAATACTTGTCCTTTGATAAGAGAATATCCTGAGTTGCGCTAGGTAGAACTCACAAGTTGTCCTCCACAAAGAGTGAGTATGTTACATCAACTGCTCTGTGCTGCATGAGTTGATTGAGGAATTGCTTGAAGGGTTGAAGATGAAAATGTCAAAAACCTTTGGGGAGTCATTACAGGCCTAGATAGACACAAATACTTCTAAATGCCTATAAGCACTTTTAATTCAAATATATCCCCTTCCCAAATTTATGACAGTGGAGGAGCTCGATGTGCGCATTGGCAAATGCCCGAAGGCTGTATAACTTGGACAGTGTGGGTTCTGGTAAAAACATCCAGCTGTTCATGCAACAAGCCTACACTGGATATACATTGTTTGTATGTTACGGGTAATGGTGACTGTCAAATGAGAACAAATCAGAAGTGAAAAAGGGGAAATTCTTAAAACCTATTTCCTCTGTCTCTGTCTTTAACATTAGGAAATAATGAGAAACCCGACTGTTTGTTTCTGTACTTCACAGGGGGAAGTGTTATGGGGGTTGTGAAAGTTCCCCCTTTCCCCCTCGGTGATGGAGCTTCATGAAAAAAAGAGTGCATAGTTGCATAATTTCACAATCCTAATTCAGGACAGCAGATGAGGCACGGCGCCTGGAAGCCTGCACAGGATCTGTAAGAGGTCTAACATGGCTCTGCTGCACAGTCTGCAGTGGGGATGGACTCAAGTGTCTGTCACCTGAAGTGTCTGTCACCAAACCATAGCCGTTGGTAGCTGAGGGAGAGGGAAGGTGAAGTGTGGAGATGATTGGGAAGCTCAGTCCAGGGGTATCAGCACAACGGGCCTGGCGCCGGTGGCAGCTCTGGGACTGGGGCAAGCCACAGCACCGCCGTCTTACAGCACAGCATTAACCCCACACTGACCGTTCTGGTCTCGGTTATTACCTTTTTAGCAAACATGGGAATTAAATAATTTCGAGCTTGGCCAGTTTCGTATTTTCTGTAACGTGAACAGATTTCTGGTTGCCGTAACGACCGCAACATGCAGCCAGATAGCAAACCCAAAAGCAGACACATGCTTTATTCTTCCAAGCCGGTTTAAAAGCCGACTGAGGCCCGCGCCCCCACGCCCCGCAGCTCCGCACGCCACAGCGGCACCCTCCGCGCCGGGCGGCCCGGCCCGGCCCACCTATGCCGTGCGGCGGTTGGCGGCCCCGCAATCGCCAGCGGAGATGGCGCGCGGCTCCCTCACCCACACACCCGCAAGCGGGGGCGGTGCCCGCAACCTCTCAGCGGGCGGCCCCGGCCCCTGCCCCGCCCAGCCTCGGCTTGGCCTGGGCCGGCCCGGCCCGGTGCGGTAGCCACTCGGGGCTCTCCATGGCGGGGCAGCGGCCGGGCGGTGCGGGGCAGCTGTCGCCGCCGCTGCTGGTGAAAATCGTGATGGCCGGGGAGTCCTGCGTGGGGAAGACCTCCATCGTGCGGAGGTACACGGAGCCCAGCTCGCCGCCCGCTGGCGCCCCCACCTCCTCCTACTTGGCCACGATCGGTGAGTGACCGCGGGCCGGCGACGGCGTCAGGATAACCGGCTCTGCCGGCGCTCTCCCGCGTCCCTTGGTGCCCGCCAGCCCGCCGCACGGCCCAGCAGCCCCGCCGTGTGGCTGTGGGCACGGCAGCGCTCGCTGTCGCCCTGAGGGGCTGGCGTGTGTCCCAGCGGAGCAGCGGACGCCTGGGCGCCCGCCTCGCACCCGCCCTCTGAGTAGCTTTTCCCTCCCCGGGAGCGCCTCACGGCCGCGGGCCGTTTCAAACAGAGCCTGCCCGGCGCTGACTGTGTCTGAGGTGTCAGATCTCCCTCAGTTATCTATCGCATGTGTCCAGCCACGTCTAGCGGAGTAAACGTTTGTAGAGGTTTGACAGCGTGTCAGGAAAGATGTCATCCTGGCTCCAGAACCGTTCTGTGCAGGCTGTTGGTCTGGGGCATTCGGAACCTACTCTTAAACTTACGGCAACAACTTGTTTCTTACTTCTTACTGCCTACAACTCCAGACAGAGGCCCTGTTGCTATACGCCAGTCTGGGTGCAGAGGAAACGTTATCTACTTTAGAGGGTTGCTAGACATCAGTAAAATGCCCAGTTCCTTCATCTTTCATACCAGAAAAGGATTTAACTTTGTGCTGATAATTTTAAGGTTATAAAATCAAGATGCATTCTACTGTAGATAGTCATGTAAGTGATTATTAAAGCAGGTCCGTTGCTGTGATGGACATCACTAACCCTTGCCAGACCAAGGTGGTTTTGCTGCCTGGCTGTGCTGCCTCCCGGGCACTTCTACAGGTGGGGAATGATGGGGAGCCCCCATTATCACGGTGTGACAGCCCCGTGGTGCCCCAGGGAATGGCAAGTTGACTATCCATATGGTGAAAACATATAATGTGGGTGCACTGCTTTGATTTGCTGTGGAGATTTTCATAGAATCATAGAATCAACTAGGTTGGAAAAGACCTTTGAGATCATGAAGTCCAGCCATTGCCCCAGGACTGCAAAGACCACCGCTAAACCTTATCACTTAGGGCTTCATCTACATGGGTTTTGAACGCTTCCAGGGATGGTGTTTTCCTCAATTTCTGGTTGGGAAATTTTCAGTTTTAGAAGTTTCTGTGTCTGTAAGAATTTTTTTTTTTTTTTTTCTGTGCTCTTGAAGAGGAAGTTAAAGTATGCACAAGAAATTGTGTGTTTCTGCATTTGGAATATGCATGGTCCTGTTTTTTTATTTTTCAGTGTGGGATGAGTTGGTAAATAACAGGTAGTAGTTGGTCCAGGGAATACTTACTGTAAGTAAGGTGACTTGACCTACTCACATTAGAACGGCTGAACTTAAACCACTTTGTATTTTCTTACGCACTCTCGCAAAGCAGCTCTGAAACCAACACAAACAAAAAATGAAGAACTCTACTAGCATTACAGTAATGAAATTGATCCTTATAACAGGCAACTTGTTACCAGGCTTAGCAAGGAGTCCCAAAGAATGGCCATGAAAATAAATATCAGCTTTGTTGATGTGTTTCATATTGGAATATAGATTCCTGACCATGAAGTTATTATTTTGAGACACAATTTCATTTACTCTTAATTCAGTCCACTGCAGAGTCAAAAACTCTTGTATGGTGGTGATATTAAAAATACATTTTCCAATTTGTGGGTTGAAATAGTTTAAGTTTGGATAGAAGAGCTTTGTGACAGTTATGGACTTAATAATATTACTAATTTTATTACTGTTCCTGAATCCTGTTCTCATGAGATTTAAAGCTTTTTAAACAAATGTTTAACTGAAATGTAAATGAATCATATATATGTGGTATTTGTAACCTGATGTGATTTTAAAGTTATTTCTGAAGTATCGTGTTCTATTTAATTCCCTCTGAGGAGGTATATTAGAGCTTAAACTTTTGAAACAAATGGGAGTGTGAATGATGGCTTACAAAAGAGTAATATTGGAAGTGGAAGTTTCTTTTTCATGAAGACAGCTACAACTGAGAGCATGGCTTTTTGGTCGTGGCTCAGAACGGCGTAAAGGAAGTGCAGTAGTTTTTCTGTTCATGATGTCTTCTCCCTCTGTGTTGACACCATCAAACCAAATAACTGATTTCATCTGGACGCCTTTTTATTTCATACAAGCTCAGTCATATGATCTCTATCTGTCATGCAGCCTATTCATGCAGTTCATCTGATGCTAATTGATTTTTCACCCTACCTGTCCAGCTGAAATGGTGATTTGAGTAGAGGAAAGATTATCTAGGCTGTGCAGTCTTTCAGCCATCTGAGTTCCCTGACAAAATCATGTGCCTTCCTTAGTGGCAAAGGGCGGTAGGCACAGAAGTTAAAAGGTTTTTGGAAGTCTCGTTTCTGTCTCATCATGAATCAGTTTTGTGTTACTGGGAAAAATACGAGCGTTATTGCGGGGGGGGGGGGGGACCCAAACCAAGCAAACATTTTGTAATAGGCTTCTGTAGTGGTGGGCTTTTATAAAATAATGTATTTTGTAGTTAGTTTAAAAAAAAAGAAAAGCCTCCACAGTAAATTTTCATTGAAAGCTTCTTACGCAGCACTTAAACACTCAAGGCTGTGTGCCCTTCCTCCTCTGCAATTATGCAGTTTGAGTAAATTATAAGCAGATATAGTTTTCTAATAAAACTTATATGCATCATAAGTCAAATGCATTGTATTATGAATAGACTATAAAGAATAAATGGTTTTGTTTAAACAATGGCATTGCATATAAAGCCATAGAGAATGTTTATGAACACACACCCCCCCATTTGTATGCAAGTGAGCAGGACTGTGATCTGCCAGGATGCGAGGTGGTTATTTTGCTGTATTACAGTGGGGTCCCACAACACTCATGTTTTCTGAGAGAAACATTTCTGTAGAGGTGCGAGTCCTCCCAAATCTGTCATAGTTGGAAGTGCTACAACTCCCACTTCAGGATTAAAAAAAAATGAAAATATTATTTTGATTTTTTTTTTTCCCTAAAAAAAAAAATTACTCAAAAAATATATATTTATTCAGAACAAGATTCCCTGATACTCACTTTAGAAGGAAATAAAGTAGAGTTAATCAATAAAAATTATTCCAGTTGACGGTAAACATGTCCTGTTGGGTTAACAACACTAGTAGTAGTCTGCATCTTAATTTTATTTGTTGTTTTTTTTTTTACAAGGCTTTTTTTTTTTGTCACTCTTACTTTCTTAGCAAGCTATCTGAAGCCGTGAATTGCTTTTTTCACCACAACAGTAATTATCAGTACTCCTGACTGCTTAGATACCATTGTGCTTCAGATATGCTTTGGCATATGCAGGAGGATTCAAGTAATGCACCAATAGCTAGTAAGCATTAAGTACCGGTAGGCCTCACACGGTGGAAGCTCAACCCGCAACATCTCTCTGGGCACTTGTCTAGCTCAGGTGCAGGACTGATACCAACTGCTTCCTTCCTTGTAGAGTTGAAGACTGTCCTGGTTTCGGCTGTGTGACAGTAAATGGGCTAGGTAGAACTGCACCTGGGCATGTACCCCTCTCTGTCCACGCTGTCACTTTTGCATCCTGCCAAGTGCTCAAACTCACATTTTCACTGGATAAACATAGTGGGTTTTTTGGGTCTTTTATGTCAGTAACTTGCCAGCTGTACTAGGATGAAAAGCATGTTGTAATTTTCTAGGCCAGCTGCAAAAGTCCTTCTCGAAGGACTTTTGCAGCTGGCCAAATACTATTTTATAGATATTGAGGAAAGAGAGGGGCAATTCACATCGGAATTCCCCTGTGACTGACTGTTTTGGTACTTTTTAGGTGCACTAGTCCTAATATGGGTACATTTATTGTTTGGAATATAAATAAAGGAAATTAATCTTGTGGCTTTAAGACTTGGAAATAACAATTAGAATTTGAACTTATACCCATCTTACCACTGTTTGGTTTTATCTGACAGCTTAAAAGAAGCAAGTACAAGCTGTTGCAGTCAAATAACATGTCAAGAGCAATAATCAATGCTTGCTTTGTTATGTTGATCATGTTGTGTAATACATGGGCTTAAAAGCATCTGAAATCTGTGAGCTGTCTTTGGCATTATATTTCTAATTTTTCTTTTCTGTCTTTCCAATTTGCTAAGTTTGCTGGAAATTTCATATAAAGACATGAACAATTCATGCATGCAGAACATATTGATTTCTGTTTTTCACTAACATTCATTGGCCTTTTAGGTCAATAAATTTTGAAGTTGACTTAAGAAGTCAATAAGCCTGATTTTAATTTAGATTAAGTTTTAGTCTGATTCAGCACTCTGCTTCCCTTTTTATAAATAAAAAAAGCTTATAGCAATTTATTATTAAAATGTATGTCAACTAAGAACTGTTTCCTATAGGTCTGGGAATCCCTGGATGGATTATAACTTTTTACTGTATTCCCAATGCACCATTTGAAAGTGACATTTCAGCCTCCCAGTGCGTACTCTGTCTCTCTCAACTGCTTTAATGTCAATTGTAGGAAGTGATACAGATAATTAAACAAACCATGTGAATTTCAGGAGCAAATGTTTCCATCACATTAGAGTTCCACCTTACGTGAGCAAATTTGACTTAAATTACATTTCCATCTGACATTATTAATTCCATCAAGGAAGCTTTGTTTAATATTAATTACAGATATCAATATTATTTCATCTTTCCATTGGAGCTTCAATAAAAAATCATCAAGTGAAGGACATGATCATCATAATAATTTTAAAAATCCACCTAAACTCTTTTACCACATACACACAAAAATATTAATAGCATTGGAATCATGCATGTGAGAGTGTACTTGCCAAAGTTTTGTGCACAATACATCTGTCAGTAAAAAGGAAGGGAGCATTTCCTCTGCTGCAGTTTTGGTTTACTGCCATGGATGCTTTCCTTTGATGAAGTAATTTGGCAGACAGATTGTTACAGAAATTATTACAATGGTATTAATTTACAATTTTTGTGCCTTTTCAGTCTGTTTAGTTCTTTCAAATGGCATTGCTACGGGTGAAAAGCCACTCTGAAGTCATGTTAAGGAATTGTATTTTGACCTTAGGGAATTTTGACTGTGCAGTATGGGGAGCTATTCCAGTGTCACCTTCACTTAATATACTTGACAAAAATAGCCTTATTGTTGGAAGGAAAAAAATTGAGCAGAGAAATTATCAAATATGATTTCAAATTTCAGCAATAAAATAATTGGGGAAAAAATGGTTAACTGTGAGAAAATGTGTCAGTCTAAGGCAGCAGCTGATGGCTGGAAGATTCCAATACTAAGATTAGACCTTCAACAAATCATAAATCCAGGTATCATCTACCACATTTGGAGTACCAGCACTCTAAATTATGAGGAAAGTATCTTTGAGGAAAGATCTGTAGTGTATGTAGAGAAAACATGCTGCACCGATTTCAAGTGCTAATGCTGGATTTTAGCACTAGATCTGGGATATACAGTGATTAAGGCTGTAGAGAGAATCCTCTTCATTTTGAATGAAATCCAGTGTGTGTTTGACTTTACATTGAACTAGTACAGCTAATTCCTACTTCTGTTCATGTAATTCTAGATTTCTTTTTTTTTTTTTTTTTTTCTCTTAGGGATTTGGAAGTAAGGCCAGAAAAATGGTGCTGTACATATAACAGTTTTGTAAGCATTTCTACCTCCCCATTCATAGCTGCCACACTGTCGTGATGAAACTGGAAACAACTGAAATCATCAATATTTTTGTCCAGTACTATTGTGTATAGGCCATGAAACTGCTGTTGTGTCACTTGCCTATTCATAGAAATATCTACCTGTAGTTTCAGAGTATCTGCACCTTTGCTTTGGCCTGCCCCTCCATTGCTTTGTATTGGCATTGCTTTGCGTTGTATTTGTGTAATGTATTGGCACATAGCTGTTTTCACCACTGAGTAATTCCCTTTTACAGCTTGAATTTTGAATGTCTATGGTTGGCTAGTTATTCTGTTTGATATAATTCCTTCTCACTTTCTGTTCAAAATTGCATGATAACTAGAGCTAAGAAACACTCTTCAAAGGGAATCCATGTTGTTACAAGAAATGTTACAGATTTTCTTTTTCTTCTAGGCATTGATTTTAAAGTAAAGGCAGTAACGTTTAATGATACAAGAGTGAAACTTCAAATATGGTAAGTTTTAATATATATTACAAATGAGAGCCAACTAAATTACATTACAGCATGAAAAATCTCATCTGCTTTTAATTGTGTATCTTCCTAAAGTGCAGCTGTTCCTACTAGGTCATTTTAAGATTAGAATTTGGCCTAGGGGAACAAATCTTTTGCATTAAACTAATGTAAGTTAATAAGAGGGTTGTCGTCAGGTTGCTTTAACAATAAAACTTGCAGCATACAAGCAATGAATATCTACAATCCATACTAAGCATATTTAATTGTGTAGGAATACTGAAGGAAGTGACAATGCAAGAAAATTTTACATTTCATTACCCATCAAATGCATGTTTGAAAGGGTCACCAAGAGAAAGTCAGTAAGATTAATCTTTGGGAACCTGCACTCTGTTTTTTGGTTTTGAAGTTTTTCTGAGAGCTATGTAGGGCTACTGACAGCCGTCTCTCCAGGCATCCAATACTGAAGGTTATTTATATTCACCAGTATTTAACTTCTCAAGAAGTAACTCTGTACATTAATTATCTGACCAGTATTAGATCTGCAGTTTTTCCATCTCAGGTTTTAATACCAATGGCTTGGAGACTTGTTTACAGCTTTCTTAAGGCACAGTTCTGTGTAGGAATCTCTGCATCCCTGTACCTTATGTCTTTTTTCAAAAAATATGACTTCTGTCTAAACCAGCTTACTGTCTTTGTCACAGTTTACAAAGGGTTTGTCAGATTGTGGGATGTCATCTGACTCCTGCAGTGCTTGTACTTGAGATTTTTTTTTAAATCACCTGAGTAGTACTGATCTTAATGATTATGTATATGAAGAAGCGGTGATGTTACACTCAGTCTTCAACCTCTGGTTTACCTTCCCTAGTAGGGCTGTAGTATTCAGAATAAATTTCCAGGGTATTTCTTTCACTGCTCTGTCTGCCACCCAGATTCTCTCTCATCCTTATCTTGTTCCTTTCATGTTAGGGGATGCCACTCAGAATTTGGAGGATGCGCCTTAAAATGATTTTTCTTGGGAGTTCTGCAGTTTGATCATCCTTGTTTTTCTGTGTTTTTTTTGTGTGTGTGTGATATCTTACAATTTCTTTCAGGGATACGGCTGGCCAGGAACGATTCCATACACTTAGTACTAGCTATTTTCGTGGTGCACAAGGCTTTGTTCTAGTATATGACATCACAAATTTGGACAGTTTTCACAGTATAACAAGCTGGATGAGAGACATACATGAGGTAAATATGTCTAACAGTGGTTCATCTCTTATGGAAGATGGTTAATGAGTTACTGCAGTTAATGTTTTAAATGACTGCACGAGATCTATTCTTGTCCTTTGAGCTGCCTGTTTCTAACCAGAATTTCTTACATTTAACTCAGCACACAATATAACAGTAAGATTACTGTTATCTGGAACTGGAATACAGTGTATCTGATCCAGGAGAAGCCTGTGTTGATGCAGGGGTGTTTTCTGAAGTACTTTTAAATAAAACATAGCTTCCAATCTGGTTTTGCACATATAGAGTTATGGTGCTTTAATCACTGGTGTGAATCACAGAATCATAGAACAGTTTGGGCTGGAAACAACTTTGAGATCATCTAGTTCCAAACCCCCTGCCGTGGGCATGGACACCTCCCACTAGACCAGGTTGCTCAAGACCCTGTCCAACCCAAGATTTTACTTTGCTTCCATGTTAGAATTCCATATCACAGCTAGTTATTTCCCTTTCCTAATGTCATTACTTTAGTGGAGTTACCTCATCCGAGGAATCAAAAGAAACAAATCAAACATCCTCTTTGTCCCTTCTGGATATTGCTTTTGAGAGGGTGGTTTCAAGAGTGAAGAACTGGAGGAAGAAAGAGAAAATTCTGTTTTGGTGGCAGTCAACTGTTTGTAGCTCAGCTGCTTGTGCTACTGCAACCGGAAACATGTTTTCATGTGATGTAGGAAGTGATTCAGCAGCACATGGCTACCAGATGGGTCATATGTTCCCACCTACCTTCCTGCTCCTGGCTTCCATGTGCTGCTTCTGGAGCTTGTTGGAGCCCTCTGGGGTTCACTGTAACTTTATAGCATGGTAAGAAACTAACAGTTTATATAGTTTTATGCTCCATCAGTGAGTTTAAGAGGTTCACAGAAAGGTTTAACAGTTATCAGAGTTGTCCTGAGGTAAACAGGTAGGAGCAGGAGGGCCAGCAGAAGAACATGTGCAAACAATGTGAGGAAGGAACCAGGAAGGGAGGAGTGGGCAGGCCCTTAGACACTGGATTGTTCAGCTGCCTGTAACCCTGTACCCTGAGTCTTCATTGCTAGGTCTCTTTTGATGTTTTCTCTGTTAGGTAGAGGCAGGTCAGTTTCAGAATAGAATAATTTATCTGGAAAGGACCTACAGGGTTCACCTGGTCCAGCTGCCTGACCACTTCAGGGCTGAACGAAAGTTAAAGCATGTTCTTAAGAGCTTTGTCTAAATGACTCTTAAACACTAACAGGCATAGGACATTGACCTCCTCTCTAGGAAGCCTGTTCCAGTGTTTGACCATGCTCCTGGTAAATAAGTGTTTCTTAATGTCTAGTCAAAACCTCCCCTGATGCACCTTTGAGCCATACCCACGTGTCCTGTCACTGGATATGAGGGAAAAGAGATCAGTACCTCCTTTTCCACTTCCCCTCCTTGGGAAGCCATAGAGAGCAATGAGGTTGCCCTGAGCAATAGTCTCAAAGTTTGTAGTTAGCATGCTTGTATAAGTTGGTAGGCTTGTGAATGAATCCAAGCAAGGTAGTGTTCTCTTTTGATTAAAATCAAGTAAACAGGCAGCTTTTTGTAATGCTCTGTGAATGGGTAGGAATATGACATGACTGATAGGAGAGTTTGTCTTGGGAAAGCAGGCACAAAGTAAAACCATAAAAAACTTTATTTTTTCTCTTCACAGCTTCAGTATACAGATGAATTAATGCATTACACATGTTCATATATCTGATAATACATGCATTGGATATCTTATGCTCTTGGTAAAATATTACATTTATGTTACCTCAGTATTAAGACCATTACTATGGTGACCTAGTACATCATTGTTCTTCACCTTAAACCCACCTTGAAAGTTTTAGTGACAAACAGAGCCTAAGGTCAGTAATGTGTTACAAAGGAGGTGTGATGCTACAGTATTCTTAGTGGCTTTTCTGCACACACTTCAAGCTAACATGTGTTTTGTTACTTCATTAAGAAAAGTGTGTACCCTCCTCCTGTTAAGCAAACCAGCAAAAGTCACAACTAGATATGCAACTTTTTGTACATTTTCATGGTTAGCTAACATTTAATTTGACACGCACTATGACAGCAGGTTTACTGCTATCGAAAGCTGAAAAAGGAGATTATCCACATATATCCATTTTTTATATATATAGCTTAAATAGGCATATATCTGTGTATATAAATGTATATATAAAATACTGATCTGTCTTCACACTGTCCAGAGGGGTCATTTTTTCCTGTCATCTCTGATTAGATCAACAGATTGATCCAGTGGGCTACAGTGCACAACCATAAGCACAAAGAAAGTATCAGGACTGTCAGGCTAGGGTGGAGGGAAGGATGGGACTAGCTTTTGCAACCACCATACAGCCTTAGATCTGCTTAAGTCAATCAGGAAATTGCACCTGCACAAGCCTGCTTTCCCTTTGTGACACTTAAAAGCTTTTGTGTAAACATACTCAAGCTGTTAATATTTATACTGTTCAGTTGTGACCCCTGAAGGTACTTTGTTAGTTTAAATATTTTAAAATGGGAAAATACTCAATTTAAAACCATTTCTGGGAATGTAAATTGCATGATTGATTGTACCAATCTCAAAACTAGCAATTAGTGAGTTTTGTAATAGAGCTAGATAATAATAAAAAATTTAATTCAGTCCTAGTGGGATATCAATTTCTGAAGTGTCTTGGAGAAAAATATATGGGGCAATTCATTGCAAAAGAAGTGTTTTTAAGCAATAGCTGTTAAAACACAGGGCATTTCATGAAAATTAATTACTTACTGGAGGTTGGTGACATTCCTGCATTTGCTTTGGTCTGTGAATGCAAGCCAGTATTTAATACCCAACAAATGCCTAGGATTAAACTGGCTGTTGCTACAGCACCCTTTAAAATATGGGAACATAGAAAAATATGAATAAAATTTTAAAAGAGAAAAGGCTGCAGGTTTTATTAAACACCAGACTAATAGGTAATGTAAAGCTTACATCTGAGCCAATCAAACAGGATTTTTTGAGACAATTCAGTTATTACATTATGGTCCCACTTTTTTTGATTCTTTGTACGTAGAGATTTTAAGCAGGAAGTTTATTAAAATCCTGTCAGTGTGCTGAGCTGTTTTTACATGTTGAAATTAACAATCTAAGCAATTTAGCATTCCTGAAAAATCCACTGACTTTATAAAAACTGGTCAGACAGTGCTTTTACAATCAGATTACCAGTAATGTTGTCATTGTATTTCCATTATTTTAAGTGTGAAATACAGCAACTTTCCTATTAAGAATTAATTATTGTTAAAGGAAGTTTGAGACACAAATATGCTGTCATATCTGTATTGCTGTAAAATTTGTATTCAGAACTAGGGGAGACTGAGAAACATGACTGTGCTTAAGAAGCTTACTAGACAAATGCACTCACAGTTTAATATCTTAGGACATTATTGGCAAATCCAGTACAGGTATACTGGATTTGTAATGCAGTCATTAAAAGCATGATAACTGCAGGAAATTTACGTTACTGAAACCATTCCTTATTTGTTGGATTGGGGGTCATGTCCAGTTTAAGGTGCTCCTCTTGTTTGTTGATACAGCTTTTAGCTATTGTATTCAGCTGTTCTGAAAGGCTCATTTTGCTTGGCCTTTAGAAATTAAAAACTGCATAGCAAATTCATTTGCAGAAAACAATTCTTTCTGGGATGTTTTGAACAATATTCCAGCCAACATACTGGCAAAAAGTTTCTCACAACAGAGTGGTCAAATGCTCAAATAGGTGCCATGAGAAGATCTGGAGATACTTAAAACTTGATTCAACAGGGCCTTAAGCAACCTGACCTGACTTTGAAATTGGCCTGTCTTTGGGCAGAGGGTAAGACCAGATGACTTCCAGAATTCTTTGCCAACCCAAATCACTCCATGATTCATGCATTGCATCTGAGTTTCCAAAAACTTTTTACAGAGATAGTAGGTCCTAGTCTTCTTTTAAAACATTCGACTGGTTTTCATTGTGCTAGTCTCCTGCTGTGGCCATGAATGTGACATTACCAGTTTCCAACAATTATCTCCACACTGGAAATTCTCCTCTAGCGCAGAATTTTCTCATGCAGTAGTGAGTCTTAGTTGACATAACTTAGTGTTCTTGGAATAGAATCATAGAATGGTTAGGGTTGGAAAGGACTTTAAGATCACCTAGTTCCAACCCCCCTGCCATGGGCAGGGACTCCTCACACTAGACAATGTCACCCAAGGCTCTGTCCAACCTGGTGTTGAACACTGCCAGGGATGAAACATTCACAGCTTCCTTGGAGCAATTCATTCCAGTGTCTCACCACCCTCACAGTAAAGATCTTCTTCCTTATATCCAGTCTAGATTTCCCCTGTTTAAGTTTTAGCCCTTTACCCTTTGTCCTATCACTACAGTCCCTCATAGAATCCCTCCCCAGCATCCTTATAAGCCCCCTTCAGGTACTGGAAGGCTGCTATGAATATATTAGTTTTCTTTTTGTACTACCTGGGGAAGTGACATTTCAACTAGGATAAAAAAGTGTCGATGTGTTGGGTCGCTGCTGTTTTTTGCATAGTGCCTTTTCTGATTCTGTTCATTTGATGCATCTGAGAGCTGAGATACTGGACTGTCTCTCAGAGTTTCTGTATCATACTTAAATAAAAGCAACACAGCAAATTGCTTTACAACTGTAAATTAGTTTGACTTCAAAATCTTCTGAGTTTTTCTTCCTCAGATGGGAAAGCTTGATGTCAAAAGGATCAAATTTTTCCAGTTCATAGATAGGTTTGTTATGGCTCTGATAAGAACTGAAAATTATTGTTCTTATCACTTTACTAAGTTGGTTTATCTCTAATCCCAGATTGGTTTCAGGATAAATTGGTTTACATTTAGTCATGTCTATGTTTGCTAATAGATAAACAAATCCTTTAATTTGTTTATTTCCACTGAACTACTGGAAACAAGGCATTTGCAACTGAAGTCATGCAGTGGCACTTAGAAAAATACATGGAAAGCGACATGTAAGTGAGTCATAATATGAATGCTACTCGTGATGCTGTCAAAGAGATTATGAAGACAATGTATTCCTAACAAATTACTCTTCATTAATACAAAAGAGATGTTTCTAGTGTCATCGTCTAGTAAGTAGGAAGAAGAAACTTCCCAGCTTTATGGCCTTCCCCAGCTCTGCCCTCATCTTGCTCTATGACTATGTGTATCTTTTTCAGATCTGAAAAATTATATTAATGCTGCATTTCTTCTTCAAATGCAAGCTAATTATTACCTTAGTATATGTATCAGGTATGGGTTCTTGATCTCACTGTTTGGACCTCCAAACAAACTTCTGTTCCCTTTTCAAACTGTAATAATTGTGTATCAAAGTCATGAGGCCCTTCACAGCTATGCCCTGGAAATTTGGTGGCGGGAAAGAGTGGTGATTCTTTAAGATCTATTTCTAGATAGATGGCTTTATAGAACAAGGAGTCTGGATGAGCTGATAATTATGGTCAGTTTGCTGCAGTGGAGGTTGAGGCCAACCATTCACGGTAGAGTGTGCTTGCCATTTAAAAAGTGAAGGGATAGTTTCTTCCAATGATGTATAAGTACAAATGTGATGTAGTTCTTTTTCAATAAAGATGTCTCTGCTGCTTTTGATACTCATACAATCATAGGATTACTTAGGTTGGAAAAGACATTTAAGATCATTGAGTCACACCACTAACCTAACACTGCCACGTCCAGCACTAAACCATGTCCCTGCGTGAATTCGTAGGTGAATTGACAGCATTTCTGTGAAATTCTGCAAAATAAGAACAACTGTGGAAAAAATATTTGGGGAAAACCAAACAAACCGACCCCAAGAACTCACAACAAGTGACATACAAAAGGGATGAACAAGATATTTTCTCTTTTTGTGTTTTTGATTTCTGTTAATAGCCACATAGTCAACCAAGTTCGGTGTCCAGGCTAGGTGAAAGTTGAGCAGTAATTAATGGAAAGCATGAATGGATGGCTCCTATCAGAGTAGGCTGCCAAAGCACACCATGGTGTTATGGTGAGAGAGTCCAGTGTTCCTTATCTGGTCCATGGCACCACTTCATTGGAGGCTCTGCTGCTGCTCCCTCCTGTGGCCACTGGTCCAGGCAGCCTGGCTCCTGTCACCAGGAATCCAGCAGGGGAAAAAAACCTTTTGCCAAAACCTGATGGCTTCAAATTCTGCCAAACACTTCAAAAAACTTGGTCAGTCTTAGTAAAACTCTGGACTCCAATTTTTTGAGACATTAAAAAAAAAAAACAAAACAACAGGCTAGGTTTTCTCTGAGTTCAGATTATTTTTATTTAAAATTTTAATAACATGTGAATTTTTAAATGTTAAAATCTGAAGAAAATCTGAAGAGAGTGAACCAAAAATCTGGATATTTTGGATTTTTGAGATACCAGGCAGAACAATTGGATTTGTTTCTTTCTTCTTTTTTTCTTTTTTACTTCTTAAAAAAACAAAAAACAAACGACATCTTTTTGCCTTGATAAAATGGATGAAACTCTTAATAGTATTTTTCCATGGCATGGAAAAAAAATGTTTCCTGACACCATTAGCTTAGTCAGTGCTGACTTGCATAATAGCATCTTAGCGACTGTAAAATAACCATCCTCTTTTTGCTATGGATTTTTGCATTTGGAAAGCTTATTCCTGAGCTATAAATAAAGGAAGATGAAAATACACTTGAGCTTTTGGAAGCACTGAAGAGCCATATTTTTGGCCAATTCAAATCCGTGTACCTCTGCGTTTTTTATGCCAACTGAGCACATGGTCAAACGTCTGCCTAGTCATATTGACTTAATTTTTGAAGCCTTCATCTACATAATCAGTTTTCAGATTTTAAAATGGATGCCATTTTGGTGTGTAGTCTTAGTTTTGTAAAGGCAAGAAACTGCAAGATACCATCTTTAAAAAAGGAGCACTTTCAGTGCTTTGGTGGAGGATCCAGTCAAAGTGAAACTGCATTATTACATTATATCTATGTAGAAATAATAGTTATTTGCTGAAATAAATACTTAGTGATTGATAATACTGATTAATACTTAGTGAAAGGCCTGGTATCTATAACATCCTTTAAATTTTGTTATTTTTGAAAGTGTTTAAAAAGAACATTCCTACTGCAAAAGTTTGTGCAGTTTGTACAGAAATAAAGTTACAGGATGAATTTCATGGGTTTGTACACACAGTGTGCAAGTATTTTCCTTTGACCTTTTACTTTAAAGGAAAGTCAAATGTCACTTGTAAAACCTTCAGATACATTTAGTTTTCTTCCAGATAAAAAGTTGATTATGTGATGAGATGAAATTGTCTATTTACCCTATATTAGGGTCTGATGTATATCATTTTATGTAGAAGAGCCATTGACCTTAATGAGTAAAGCTTCAGTACATTCTGAAACAGCCAGCATTTTTGTCAATTAATCCAGGTTAGATTGATTCATTATTTTAGGCCTGTATTTCATACTCTTATGTTAACCTTCCTTCAGTTTAATACTACATTATCTTGAACATCACCTGTGGGTTTGAAGTGTGATTAGCTGACTTTAAAATGAGAATGGATTAAAACAAATGAGATGGTGTTTCTTAATAATAAATTGTGCCTACTGCTGTATTCTTCAAATGAAGGAACTTAGTTATAAAAGTTCAGATAGACTAAAAATAATGATTCTGTCATCCTTTAATGAATAGAGATCTTTCTGTGCATTTCTGTGAAGGGAGGGACATGTATGAGCTCTAAGGAGGGGGATTGTGCCTGATTTTGTCTTATGTTAGCAAAGTTATAAAAATTAAAACTCTTTTCTTATGTTAAGCAAAGTTACACAAATTAAAACTTTGACAGAGATCAGAGATTTCATCAACATCCTTGTAGCAGATCTGCTGGCTGAGACCAGGCTTTCTGAGTCATCAGAGAAGCTGTTTGAGCATGTACTTTCAGAGTATAAGCCATGCGATCAGACCACATTAGCTTTAATTGTCTCTAGATTGAGACCCTCAGCTTTCTCCATTTAAGCACCAAAGGTAGTTTTAAATATGATTTTCACAACAAAAATTTTTCAAATTCCACATGCTGTTGTAGAACTTTTCCCTTTCCTTGCCATTATTCTAGTCATGTATCCTTACAATGGCTTATCTTAAAATAACACTGATGTAAAGCACCCAATGCATTTCACAGTCATCATGGATGTAACTGGAGTGGAACAAAGGATGGAGACAAGGTCAAAAAGCTAGATTTTTCTTCCTTTTGAAATCAATGAGGTTTTTACATTTACTTCATTAAAAATCTATTGCCTTCTTCTGAGTGCCTTGGAATAATCAAACTTTTATGTTGAGTTTGAACACTTTGAATGTAATTTTACTGCCTGTGTGCAAATGTGAAGCACAGAGAGGTGCTCTTTCAAGTGCAGCAAATTCCTTCCTTTCTACTTGTGAGTGCTGAATGTAGACCTGACTCAAGCACTAATCCATGAGCCCATTACTTTAGGGGAGGTCAATGTCTGTGAATTCAGGGCATTTCCAGTCACTTTGAAGCCTCAAGATGGAGCGTTTGTCAGCTATCTTGCTGTTTTCCTTCAAATCCCATTAACTAATGGAAAATATTGCCACATATGAAAAGGTCAGAACAGAATTTAGCCTTTACTTTCAAGGAGATAAAGTGTTGAAGGGTAGTCTGAGCTGAAGGGGAAGGGCTTTTGTTATTTTCTTTTTTCTTACTTGACACTTATTAATGCTGGTTCTCTTTTAGAAAGCAGGTGATGAAGTGGACGTAATACTGTTGGGCAACAAGTGCGATAAGGAGTCAGAACGTGTAGTTCCAAAACAGAAAGGAGAAAAGGTATCACTGGTACTTTCTTTGGGTTCTCCTGAGTATCTCAGTATGTGACTGTGACCTGTTACACTGAAAAATGCAAAAAGCTCCTGAATTCTAAATATTCCATTAGGAATTGCTCCAGAAGAACAGTTGCAGAGTTTTTGAGTATTGGGTTTGGTTTTTTTTTTGTTAACGTATGAACAGAAATGCATTACGTAACTCTTAGCTGATCTCTTTAGAACACTGGTTTTTATTTTAAAGGCTAAAATGTACTTGAAAAGTTATAGGTGTTACAATAGAAATATCACATTTTGAATTGAAACTATTTTAGAGTCTGCATACTAAATGCAGAATACTAAATGCAATGATAATACAATCTGCATAATTTTTCTGGTACCACCCATCAATAATTTTTTTTTGCTATAGCCTGACCGTAAGGAACTATTCTACCAGCCTGTGCACCGTGATCTGCATGGTCTATGAAGAAACTTAAATATTACTGGATATTTAAGTACATTTAGGGGACATTCAGCTCCTATAGATCTGTGTATGGTGTCATAGAGCTGAGACTATAATGTAGTTTATACCTGCTGACCATGTGCAGGGGAAGAACTGGTGTTAATTAAAGGTGATGGCAAATTACTCTCACTGAGAACCAGTGAGGAAATCCAGGAGACATGCTATGGCAAGAGAGCATGTCCTATATACCAGTGACTTTTGCAACTGCAAACTGTATGCATCTGTTGTCTGGAACTTGGAATGAACCCTTCTATTATGCTTTCAGGCATGGTGAGTCAGGCAGGACATCTGTGTGTAAAGAAAAGAACACTGATAATTTCTTGCCAATTATATAATCCCAGATTAGGGAACTTTAAAAAATACCATCACCTTTTCAACAGCATTACAGATAGAAACTTCTGCAAATTCACTGTTTGTATGCAAGATCTTTCACTGGTAATGTACTGTATCTGTGTGCAAGGAATAAGGTTGCTGGAAAATACATGTATTCTCACTCAATGCACTGTCAGAAATCTAAAATCACTGGATGCATGTGCACAAGAGGGCAGTAGCAGGGTTTTGCATGTGGTATTAACCATGACATTTTCTGACATCTTAGTATTTAACCATGCAATCAAAAAATCTCTTAATGTAGTATTTTTTCCAGAAACAAATCATTACCTCCTCACCAATTCTTTTAACGTTCAGATTCTTGCAGAGAAGACCCCCTAGATTCCCTGGGAACCTTATCCTCTGTATTGGCATTTGTTTAACAATCTGTCATAAGTGAGTGGACATCATATACCACTTTATAGACTAATTTAATGCTGAGAATATTTTTTTGGTTGATTTGTTTTGTAATTATATAATTTTGATCACTCAAATTGATATGTTTAACACTATGAAGCATTTTCTTGTATTAATAGCTTTTTATTCACTGTGACAAAAGTTCGCACTCAACCTGCCCCCCCCCCAAGAATAACATAATCTTTTTTCTCTGAAAAATAAACAAAAATGTTGAAGGATATATGACTTGGTAGAATGTGACCAGTTTTCTCTTACCAAATCTTTCTAACAGAAAGAGGCAAGTAAAATATTTTTCCTCTTTTCTTCTTTTTTTGTTTGCTTTCGCTGTCTTTATGTGCCTGACTTCAAAGCTGATTCTCCAGGTACAATAAAAATGAAAAAAAAAAAACAACAACCCAACATTCTGCAGAGTTCTGGGAATATTTCAGATACATCTCTTTGATTCAAGACTTAAGAAATCATAGCAACACTTTGCTAGGCAGCGGTATATTTTGAGTTAAAGGAAATTAACAACTGGAATTAAATTTCACCTTGAAAGAGATACTGGCATTACATACTTTGTTATTGTAAGATATGAGCTTATTTCACTCAAGATACCCAAACTGTTCTCAAGGATAGTACAAAATAACATTTCCCAGTGGCGTAATTCTCATAGGTTTGTAAATGTATTTAGATATTTTATTTATGGATTTATTCAAGATGCTACTGAAGGCAAAAAAAAAGTAATTCCTTGAATGTGCCTTTCCATTTTTTTTTATAAGAGGGAGTAGTAAAGCTTTGTTCCTACTTCCAGCTGCTTTAACACTGGGCTGATGGTTTTTTTTTTCAATTTAGCTAAATTTTTAGAGGACTTGCTTGCCACAGTACTTGCCAGTATGCAAGGTGAATTGCAATAATACATACACTAATCTTCTTTGACCAGTAGTGTGCACATACAGAGAAAGCAGGGATACATTGATGAGTGCAGTAGGCAATATAGTAACATGATACAGAGAAGGTTAAAGTACTCAAGGTTTTTATTTGATTTGATATTTGTTTTGCATTGGTCTTCAGATTGAGCTTGCTCCCAGACCTCTGTGTATACTGGCATGGTTTGGGGAGGAGCAAGTCAGCCAGCAGTGGAAAAGGACTGGATTAGAAACTGCTTAGGAAAGTTGGATGCATCCATGGACATGATGAAGTTCACCCAATTGTGCTGAAAGAGCTGGTCAATGTCATTTGGGCCACTGTCAGACAACTCTGAAAAAGCATGGTGGTTGGGAAGGATCCCTGTTGACTAGAAAGGTGCCAGCAGGACACATACCTTTAAAAAAAGGCAAGGAAGAGGTTTCAGGGAACTGTAGTCAGTCAGCCTTGCTTCAGTAAGTGGAAGGATTTTGGAGTTTGTTGTCTTTAGATCCAAGGATGTAAAGGACGTGAAGACAATATGGAATGGTCAACAGAGGGTAAATTAGAATCATAGAATGGTTAGGATTGAAAAGTACCTTAAGATCATCTAGTTCCAACCCCCCTGCTGTGGGCAGGGACACCTTCCATTAGACCAGGTTGCTCAAAGCCCCATCCAGCCTGGCCTTGAACACTTGCAGGGATGGAGCACTCACAACTTCCTTGGACAGCCTGTTCCAGTGCCCCTCCACTCTCTCCTGTTTAAGTTTGAACCCATTACCTTTTGCTCTGTCATTACAGTCCCTAAATATGGCTTCAACATGCTGTTTGCCTGCTGTGATGCAAAGACATAATTGCGTGGACAAGGCAATAGTGGTGGTTGTGATGTATCTTGAATTTAGTCGGGTTTTTGTCATCCTCGCCCATGGCATCCTCACTTGGAAGTTAGAAGCTGTGGGCTGAAAAAGTGGACTGAAAATTGGCTGGACATCCAGAGGTGAAGGGTAGTGATCAAAGGCAGTGTGTCTGGTTGGTAGGTAGTCATGAGCAGAATACATCAGGGGTGTGTAGTGCGGCTGACATCGTTCAACATCTTCATCAGTGATCTGGCTGATGATACAAGGAGATTTGCACATGACATGAGGTTAAGGGGTATGACATACGAATGGGAGAACACCAATTCTGTGGGACCTTGGTAAACATGAGAACCGGGCCAACAGAAACATGAAATTCAATAAGAAAGACAAAGATTTACACCTGGGATGGAGTAATCCCAGGCATGAATCACTGCCCTACTGCAAAGGATTTGTGGGTTAAGGTGGAGACCAATCTTGAATATAAGTTGAAAGTGTTCTCTCATTGCTTAAAAGTATGCTGGGCTACATTAGAAGGGTAATGGATGTTAGATCTGGGAAGATTATTACCCCTCTAGTGCTGGCAAGGCCATATGGAATATTTTGTCCAGCTTTGGCTCTCCTATTTCAAGAAGGGTGTTATTTTTCCAAATTATTTCTGATTCTGTGATTAAAATGGTTTGTGTTGATCAAAATTTGTACATAGGTAGCCTCTAGGAATCTGTTACATGTCACAAGAAAGACAAAAGCTATATGTAGTAGTAGATTCTGTGTACTTTGTAAGCTGCAAACCAGTCTTCTCCAGTTTATTAACTCAGTATTTTTTATTGTCTGTATTTTTCATTATGAACCATTATGCATCATTTTGCATTTACACTTGCCAATAGTCAAATGATACTAACTTTTTGTAACAAGTTGCTGCAGTACTGAAAACTGTATTAGCAGCCAGCTCAAGTTTCAGAATCCCTTATGAAACTGTCTTAACAAACAGTCCAGAATCATAGGGTGTTTGGGTTGGAAGACCTTAAAGATCATCTGGTTCAAACCGCCCTACTGTAGACAGGAGCACCTCACACTAGACCAGGTTGCTCAAAGCCCTGTCCAACCTGGCCTTGAACACTTACAGGAATGGGGCTTCTCTGGGCATCTCCAGTGCCTCATCTTTATTTTGAAAATTACATTTTCTCATAGCGTTTTGGAAAAGAAGCCATTTTGCTTACTATTTTTTCTACTAATATAATCGTTATTCTATTTTGACTAAAATTCTTGTACCTTCATGCCTCATTTTGGAATTTTTGTAAAGCATTGATTTCTTACTTCTAGAGTTCATTGAAAGCAAACATAACTGCCAACATTAGACTTTTTATCTTAATGGAGAGCCTGCCAAATAAATCATTAAACAGTGAGTAATTATAGGATTTTTTTATACATTATAAGCAGTATTTTCTTTGCCTGGGATCATCTTCTCCAGATGTATACCAACAAGAGATCCATTGCAAAGGGAATAAATAGACTCTCCCACTATGTTTTTTCTGGCAGATAGTATGCCCACCTTGCCCCCCTCCCTTGGCCAGTGATGCAACTTTTTTTTCTCCATGTATTTAACTGTATAAATTAGAAAAGGTTTAGGACCTTAAAAAGCTATGAATTTTGTTGTGGGTTTTGCAGTTTTCTTTGTTTGATTTGGTTTTTTCCCTCATGCCAACATATCTCTAAGCTATCTGTAAGGGAAATACACTGGAAATGAGAGAACGAGTAAATTAAATAAAATGAAGCCATGTAAAGTCTGTGCTGACCTTTTCTTCCAAGTATTTTTTCTCTTCCCCTATTTTTGCATTTGTATCTGGTTTTGCTTGCTATTATCTCTGTGATTCTCTCCCTCTGGTAAAAAGGAGCATCTCTTTTTCATATTTCATCACACATCTTTTTCTACAGTTTTTGTCACATTTTTATATATACTTTTCTGCACATACTCCGTCAGTTTCGTCCAAATAATTGTCTAGGAGACAGTTCATTTTCCAAAGAAATCAAAACATTGAGAACAGATCCACTAGAGTTTATTCTTCTTACTTACAGGTAAAAGATATGTTTAAAAAGCTGGTTTGAAAGTTGAGAAATTTAAGAAGAGTGTTTTAAGACTTACCCAAAATTTATAAACTGAGGATGAATATAGAGTACTTTACTGAGCTGACATATACTTAATCAGTGTTTATATAGCGTCTTAGAAGCTGTCAGAACTCCTCTATATCTCTTGCTATTAGTATTAGGAAGTGTTTTGTTTTCCTAAAGACTGTTCATCCCATTGCCTACATTTGTTTTTCAGCTTGCTTGGGAACATGGAATACCCTTTTTTGAAACCAGTGCTAAAGATAATGTGAACATTGAGGAAGCATTCTCAGTCTTAACTAAGTACATACTGGAAAAGGTAGGCTTCTATTCTGAGTAGAAAGAAAATGGAAGATTTTTCTTGACAGGCTAGCAAAGCACAGCCAGTGCTGGTTTTGCATTATGGAGTTAATCTTTTGGGGGGATTTGCTAGGTATAGACATGCAAAGGAGAAATGTTCAGGAGAAGAATTACGGGAGAGTAACAGACTAGGGAAATAGGTGAAATAAAGTTCAGAGGAAAGGTGAAATTTCATGAAAGTTGCATTTGTGGCTTTCTTTTCCACACTTTTCTTCAAGGGAGAGGTTAACAGCTGTAGAGTAGTTCCACTTCTGTGCCAGGAAGATTCCTTTTTCCTCTAGGTTTCTGCAGAATATTCACACTGTAAAGATGATGCATGCTGATGGAATGAGCAGAACTTGCATGCTCAGCAATCAAATGTTTTATGTGAAGTTCATAGCTGTTTGTTTGGATGATTTACGCTAGTGCTTTTGAAATTATTGGGACCTGAAAATTTGAGTTAATTAGTGGTAGAATCAATATTGTAGCTGTCAGAATCAGCATGCCTAACTACCTTGAGTGTGTTGTCTTAAAGGTCCTTACTCCTCAGAGTTGCAATACTTTTGTAGGTCTGAATTATTGTTCATTAGCACTGGAAATGTTTTGCATTGCAATTTATTTTTAGACAGTAAAATATTATTTTAGACATTAATGGATGTTCTTCATGCAATGCATTATCATTGCCATTCATCACCAATATTAGTTATACGAAACTAACCTTCCATTCCAAATACTCTTGAAATCATAATAAAGATAAATGAGCAAAATTACTGACAAAGTCACAAGTTGCAGTGTTTTGATTAGCCATAGGGGATGGTCAGAATAATACCTTGGGGTTGGACTGCTTCTAAATCAAGGTCCTGTCATATTATTCAATAACATAAACTGTAGTTGTTTATTTTGGGGGAGGAAAAACGTTAACAAAAAAGGCCTCTGATTTCTTTAGCATGAAAATGAAGCTCAGCAGCTCAACAGTCAAATATCATTTAGACCAGGAGGATAATGGCAGGTCCCTTGAATAGCTGGCAAAAAGTCTCAAATAAGTTAACTCTGATTTTCTTGTAAATGAAAAAGACATTGTCTACTGTAAACAGAGAATATATTTGTTAGTATGAAACACGAATACTACAAAACAATGGCTATTATCATAACTGCTGCAAAGACAAATATGGGTGAAATGAGCATTCCTGCACAGTGTGTTTGGTAAGATCTGAGAGAATTCTCTGCAGCATGCAGAAATCATGTTTGGATATTTCTCACAGTAAGATTCCCTGCACTTATTTTACTTTAAGTGGAAATTTAGTATTCCTACTCATCTTCATGAAAATTCATGAGGTTTGTATTGTGGACATGCAAACGAATTCAGACCACGTTGAAAATGTTATACCACTGCTTGGCTTTAATTAGAACTGCTTGAGAATACAGGTGTATACTCTGCTTGCATGTATGTGCCTGACCCATTTTATGGAAAATATGTCAATGAGAATTTTTAAATTTGTAAGTAGTAACATTTCACCTCATCCAGAAATGTTTGTAATCCCCGATGGGGCATCACATACCATTACTTTGGCATATAATTTGCCATTTTCAGTGAAATGCATTTGGTGATTTAAACAAAAACTCCGGTAGCCCAGTTGGTTTTTCCACTGGCCTGATAGAGAAGGACTTCACAGTAAAAAAAATTAACCTACCACGCAGTTTCATCATGTTTTTCAGGTTCGACAAAATAATTTGCTTGTTCACAAAACTGTGAAATCTGAATGTAGTACTTGAATTTTAACCTCCTTTAACTGATGGCATTTTGGAGAAGGGAAAATGCAGGAGGAAGTGTAACTAGTAGCTGTGAAAATTGACATGAGAGATGCCAGTCTGAGATCACTTCAGTCATGCAACCATTCTGTAGTGGTAAAATGTGTACTGCTGATTGTAAAAAGGAGATACAGCTTTGCACAGCATTTTGGCCCAAGACACCTATGTCTGAGGCAGCAGGATATCGGTCCTCCCTTAATTCTGCAATAGGACCACCTGTCCCAGACTGATGAGATACTTCAGTGGAAGTACCACACAGGAAACTCACTTTAAGGAACTCCATATAGAAGTCTTATGGCCATGCTATTGGGAAGTATGTGGAGGTCATTCAGAATTAAGATAGACAGGCAGGGCAGGCTGGCAGGCAGTATAGCATTTTCAGATGCATTGCAGTAGGCTGTATGAAGCTGAGAAAATCTAGGATTTTGTTATATACTCTCTTATTCACCATCTATTATGGACATTTCTTCATTGACTAAATCTACGGAAAACCCTCCTGTAGATGGGAAGCATCAATTTCTGGAGTTACAGGGCTCATACAGAAATAAAGAGCTTCTTGACTCTCATGATATGTAGAACAAGTAGTGGTTCAATGGAGGATTGGGAAAAAACACATTAAAATGGGTCAGACATTAAAAAAAGAAGAAAAAGGTCAAGCTTCTATTGTCATTATTGTGTGCTGCATTTTCCTATCTTCTTTTGTGGTGGGCTTAAGGAAGAGAGAAGACTTTGTACACCAGTGATTCAGGTAACTAAAGCGCTGCTTGACCTTTCAGATGTTTATAATCTCAGCCATTATATGCGGGGTCTCAATCCTACCACTCTAATTTACATGGGTAGTCTCATTAAAACAATCAGATGTTATTTGACAGCTTTACATTGGTAACAGCTAAGGAGTCATGACATAATTTTTAGAATTTCAAACCAATCAGTTCATAATAAGTGATTTGATTGTGTTCGAAATGCTGCACTGGAAATGAATGTTAATGACACTGCTTACTCCAGAGGCTTGCTTAGACATGTTGACAAATAACAACAGTATTTTATTTATTCACAATTCTAATGAGTCTCAGATATGCCTAAACCTGTTCATTAATAGACTGTAGCGGCTCCTTAACAATGCTTCTGGCTGCCAGTGAGCTATTTGTTCTTGTGAGTCAGTCCTCAAAAAACTGACCAAAATCCCCCAAAATACCACCCAGAATGCAGTTAGTATTTGCACTTTGTGTTGTCTGGTTCCATGGCTGATGAGTAGTACTCTTCTCAGCTAGCTTTTTAAAAAACTATGACAAGCCTTTGTATTTTTGTCTTTGTGGGTGTGGTGGTTGGTATTTTTCTAAACTAGGAGCAGAAGGAGGGAAACTGTGATCAAAAAGGGGGAAAAACAGAACTTTTTGTCCTTTTCTGAAGACTGCTATGAAACAAACCAAAACTTACGTTCTGCCTACCTCCGAAGAGTGACTATTATTTTACTACACTATTATATAAACATGGATCTGCTGAGCGAGAACAGTCGAAATCCATTTAAGACCTTGCCCTGTGCTTTTGAGAGTAACATTTAATGTTTAACAGATGGATGTCATTTGAGATGAACATTCAGAAGTAGCAGGCCTCAGTTCTGTTCTCCCTTCATCTCACTGCCTTCCTTTCCTATGGCAACAAGATTTTTGAGATTACACTATGTACCCCATTCATTTGCTCCTAAAGCACCTTTGGAACTTGCTAGCTGATTTTAAACAGATTTGACGGGTCAAACTAAAAGATAATTAAGCTCCCAAGGAGTTCCTTGAAAAGAAGGTGCTGAGTGCAGGGGAAGCAGGGTAGTCTGCCGAAGGAAATTCACCAGCATTAGCTCATACGGTATTACAGAGGAAGACTGAAAATTGCTTCAACCAGCCATTCCAGCTGGAGTTTGCATGACAGATATCAAATTTAATTCACTGCAAGACCAGACCGAAATCCATAGGAAATCAGATTTCATTATTGCCAAGGTTCATGGAATTATTAGTTTGTCCAAAAGATTCCTGTGTCTCCAGCAGTGCACATTTAGTGTTTATTATCCTCAGTTATGCATGGAGCCCCATGCTTTATTTGCCCTTTATTTATCTTACACTGACCACAGTATATTAATTTCTTCATGAGGTTTTTCATAAAGCTCATCATGCTGTATTTTAGATTTTTAGCTTCATCTTCTTAGTAACATTAGGTAGGATGTTCAGCATTGCACACATGGGAACCAAGGTGCAGAGATTAAAGCAAAGCGAATGAAGTACTGGTGCAACATAGGGCATAATTTAACTACACTATCTCATTTAATTAAAAAAAAAATGGTCTGTTTTGGACATTGAACGAGCCAGATATTCTTCTGGAAACAGTATTATATAATTAGGTAGTGTAGATCAAAACTTAATCACAATGTATGAGTATAGGGGTTGCATCTCCGCATGTAAATATAGCCAACCGAAATTTACATGACTGGTCAAGTTATCTAGAATCATCTCTATCCAATGGAAAGAGATCCATGTTTTTAGGATAAAATTTTGTTTTGGAGGTGCCTTTCTCTCACTATATCACCAGTCTCTAAAATTGATTATAGAGGACTCCATTTCTCAGCCTGTATGGTTTCATATGATTAAAGTTAAATAAACTCCAGGAGACCAAAGAATGTTACACACTTGACTTACTTCTGGCATTTGTTGCTTTCTGCAAGATCTTGACTTTGAAGCTGAGATTTCTCTTTTAAATAGGGGTTTTGAGGTGCAACTATATTAATCCTTACATAGATGAACCTTAGAGTAACAGCAAAACTGTCTTCTCAAGTTTGTGAAATAACTAGTTGCAGTACAACATTGTTACAGTCTATACGGTAGTAACAGAAGAGGGAGATAGATACCCACACTTTGCCATTGGGTTAGATGGTTTAGGCATTTTGGAATAGTAGGCGTTGGGAGCTAGGACTTCATCCCCATTTCTTGAGGAAGGTGGTCTGCAGCAGTTAGATCCTGCTGTGCCTGACCCCGATTCCTCTCCTGCTCCTGTCTCTGTAACCCTAAAGATTACTTTACCTACTAATACATCCATACCTCTTGTTTGATACTGCTTGTGCTCTGTCCTACCTATTCCTGTTGCGAGAGGAGAGTCCTGGATTTTGAACAAGTACTTTGAATTACAGAATACAGGGAAAATACACATCAAGAAAATGGCAGGACTCAGTATCAGCTCTCTCTACTGGCAGTTCAGGCACAATAGTTATGTGAACTTAGAATCATAGAATCATAGAATAATTAGGGTTGGAAAGGACCTTAAGATCATCTAGTTCCAACCCCCCTGCCGTGGGAGGGACACCTTACACTAAACCATATCACCCAAGGCCTCGTCCAACCTGGCCTTGAACACTGCCAGAGATGGAGCATTCGCAACCTCACTGGGCAACCTATTCCAGTGCCTCACCACCCTAACAGGAAATAATTTCCTCCTTATATCCAATCTAAACTTCCCCTGTTGAAGTTTTAACCCGTTACCCCTTGTCCTATCACTACAGTCTCTAATGAAGAGTCCCTCCCCAGCATCCGTACAGGCCTCCTTCAGATACTTGGTTGCATGAAGTTCTGTGCCATGCTTAGCCAGTCTTTGCCAATTATCACTGTTAAATAGCAAGAAAATTATTGTGGTGGTGATGTATGATCATTTTGTCACTAGAGAGAATAATAATCCTCAGAATTTAAAGATGCTATAAATAATAATAACTTTAGTTACAGTCCCTTCTGTTTCTCTAAAGCTTAATTTTCCAGCAAGCACTCCAGATCTGACTTTGATTGGAGACATAGAAATGGACAGAGTAAAATCTTGTCATTCTTGCAAACCCCACCTCCAAATTAACAAAACCAGTATAGAAATACCAATAACTGGTGCTAGTATAGGTGAATGCACCTTGGTATGGCACTGCAAATCTGAGCAGATTTTAGCAAGGAATAGGCAGCTGATCTTAATGAAGATTTCTAAACTTACCTCATTAGAAGCCTATTAAAGAGTTTTCCTTATTTTCTATGACATTTCCCTTTCCATACCAGCTTAGCTTTCTTTCCCTGATTAAAGGAAAAAAATTGCCAAAAACATTTGGGATCTCAGCCATCTCATGATAATTCCTGTGTCTAGAAGTTAGGTATCTATTGGACAACAGTGGTACAAACTCTGCTTAGAGCTAGGGAGGGGGAACAGCAGGAAGCCTAAAACTGGCTTGAACCAGATGCCTGCCTGTTAGGTGAGAAGTCTCTGCTGTGCTATTGAACAGGAAAAACTAGTATTTGATAGCAGGAAGTTTCAATGACTGACTAAAATCACTGCAGGGTAGAACGGTATCTGTGTCTGTGTTGGTATTTTCAAAACCCACTTTGCCCAAGATGTCAAAGTGGAAACTCAAGCTTCTTGGTACCACTTTGGTTCTTCTCACCTTTTCAGTTTTCTTCTGTTTTTGACTAGCTTGTTGAGGAGTGAGTTACAACAGGCTGAGCTGAAATGTGAGCTGGAAGGGTTAGTGTTCATGGAACCTTGAAGAAGGAATGCTGCCTGCCTTGTTCTCACAGGTGGGAGAGATTTGCATACCTCCCTGCTGTAATTTCAGGAGAGGAGGGTGCCCCACCTCTCCCAATGCTTGGCTGAAGTTGAGCATTATGTGGAATTGCTTGATCTTTGTTTCAGTGCTTCATGCAAGGACTCATGGGACTCAACCCATCTATATGGGTTATGAATGCACACTTTTTAAATGTGTGTATAGCACGTTTGCTTAAATGAAGCCAAGCCCTTATTTGCTTGATGAAGATCATGTATGGAGTAGTCTTATCAAACAGAAGTGATTCTTAAAGTCCTCAACTTTTAAATAGTTTTAAAACAAACTGTTACTTCTTAATTTGTGGAACAGTGGTTCTTGTCTTTCTGTCCTGGCTAATTCATTGATTAACTGCTATCAGATAATGATTTTGCAGAGTATATGAGCCATCTCATTGGCAAATATATTTCACCATTCTTAATCAGTTACAGCACTGAGGATCCTTGCTAACAATACATGAACAGCTTACCACCCATAAGTACTATGAAGTAATCAACTTTTTGCAAACGTGCATCTTCAGTGTTTAAGGAACATGCAAGTTTCTCCCCTTTAACTGAAACATGAAATTAGGTATAACCTGCTACATGTTCAAATTGCCTGTTTCCTCTAAAGTTAAGTAAGCGAAGCCTGAATCCTGAAATTGTTCAAACAGGGATTTTTCTAGAACTGTTTACTACTTAAACTGGATTTTTTTCTTCTGAAGAAAAAGCATTTGTGAAACAAAACCTACTTAGTTTATGTCCACAATATTCAATGCTTAGTGTTATTTCCTGGTCTCAACAGAGTGATTATAAATTTCTTATCATACCACTGTTTTCCCAAGCTTCACCCCTTCCCCAGAATCTTGTATCTGAACCAGAGTGGTGTCTTGTTTCTTGAGATGACAGGGTTATGCTTGTGTCCTTTTCAGTCTGCCTTGTTCCCTCTTTTAGCAAGTTCTTCATACTTTATTGAAGACTATGGAATGCTGTCTCCACCTAGCACAAATCAGAATGGCTAATGCCTGTACTCAGGCACCTCACACAACTGTGTAAAAAAAATAAAGCAGAAGTTATGAAGCTGTGTGTTGGAATTTGTGTGAACTCAGAAGGGTAATAAAAATGTTATGTCTGTTGGTATTTGTCACTCCAACAAAAAAAGCATGTTCACATGCTATATTTCTTCATACATGATGTATATGTGACTAACAACATAATTCCTAAAATCACTAAGCCACAGTCTTCCAGTGCCCTAGAGTCAGAATAATAAGTGTTAATAATTTTACTGGTGACAGCTTCAGTGTCCATCATGAGGATTACACACTGCAATACCTTTCCTACTCTTTGCTCCTGCCTCTATCTAGCCCTTCCCACTCCTTCCCAGGTATTTAATTTTCTCCCCCAAGCAGGGCACAGTGTGGCAGCCTCCATGGGTCCCTGCAGCCCCAGAGAGGAACAGGCTCAGCCACTCTCTTCATGGGGATGGCCCTAACACAGGGTAGACAGCACGCTGGAAGAGCTAAAGCTACGGCTACAGAAGGATAAAGGCAACAAATTTCATGATGCTTTTCCAGAATTTTAGGTAGCATTAAATATTCTCAGCCAAAGGCATGAGGCTTATTGTAAGATGGAGAAACCTTTTGTATCCCCCTTGTTCTGATTCAGATGAGTAATTTTAGGTGAGCTGTTCTGAATATAGTCAATGTTCAGCTACCCTGTGGCATTCTAGGTCTAAGTTTTCAATTCTGAATCATGATTAGAATTGTACTACATGATGCCGTTTTTTTCCCCCACTCTTCCTTTTTCCCCTGTGCCTTGAAATTCATGCATCCCAGCTTAGATAGCTGTCCTCTCTGGAAGCTTCTCTTTATTGTCAGAAATGGTTGTTTATGGCTGTTGGGTTTGGGTTGAGAGAGGAATGTGGTGAATCCAGTGGTTGCACTTACTTCTCTGTTTACCATTAAATACTTGGTAAACCTGCCAAGATGCAGGGAGAAGAATGGCAAAGTAGAGAAGTTAGGACTCTTTGTTTTTTCCTAGGCATGTGACAATATTCCCTATGCCTCTGTGCCCAAGTTCAGGGTTCAGTGTTCATAGTACTAGAGTACAAGATTGCAACACGTACTGTATTGCACAACTGGCTTTGATTGTTCTGTGTTTGATTGTGTCCTTCTGGTCCGCACAAATTATCCGGTTGAGTTTAGTGCTGAAAGCAAATGTCCTGCCTGTGCTGATTTTTTTTTTATTTTCTTTTTAATCTGCTTTTGCAATCAGTACATCAATTTTTTACAAGGGTGGGGTGCTATTTTGAGAGTTTATCTTGGTAAAGTCTGAGTTGCTTCCATTTGGGGGTATTCCTTGTTATTAAATAGAAGCAAGGAAACAGAATGTTAGTGAATTTCACACAGCAAGTTAACATCCTTTAAAGCAATTAATAGCCTGTGCCTTTTTTAATGGGTACTGATTTTCTGTATTTTGCTATTCTTTTCAACTGGATATTTACACCTCATGCTCAAAAACGTCAAAGATTAGGGTACTTAACTGCAAATTAGTGAAAATTGGTGTAGTCAACAGAAGAACCTGTCCATCTAGAACCATTCAGGTGAGTAAAGATTTACAGGATCAGTTCATGTTATCTGCAGTGTCTCCTCAAAAGACAGTTTCTATCATCTGTCACCTTCAGGGTTAGGAGAGATGTTTGACCCAGTGACTTCCCTGAAATCTTTTATGTTTTAATATATGTGAAATTTAAAGCTTTTTAACTGTGTTCTAGTTATCTTAATTGTTTGCTTTTGTTTGTCTTACAGAATTCCTGTTTATTGTATGACTTAAATGTCGTGGATCTAAATGAAAGTAAGAAGAGAACCTGCTGTGCATTCTGAAATTTCTCATCAGAAAGTATTAACTATTGCAAAGGAACACACAGGTGTTTAAAAGTGAGCCTCTGATTCCAAAACACATTATTTAGGTGTCCTTTGTATTAAACATTGTTGCCAAATGTTTTGACATGTTTATATTATATTTTCATATTTTTAATGTAAAGTTAAAACAATTATCTGACTTTGGAATTAGCAGATGCATCACAGGATGACTGCATTTGCATGTAAATGTTTTCAGAAATAAACTCTTTAAGTGTACTAATTTTGTCTTACTAAAAAAATACCTTGACTTTTTTTTTTTTCCCCCTGTTATTTATACAAGACTTTTCATGTAATAAAAATTTACATCATCACATGGGGAACCTTTTGATGCATGACATCACTTATGTTGTCCCCCAGATAACACCTCTTTTAAGCAGTGGATATTTAATACAGTCACCTGGGAATTTTTGGCTTTGTTTCTTTTATATCCATTTCAGAAACAAATGTGTCACTTGAATACCCTTGAATAGGGAGGTTACAAAGGTAAGGGAAAGAATAAGCCATATACAAGATCAGTATGTTACTAACCTTCCTTAGAAAGCAGAAATCACAGAACAGGATGCATCCAGTAATAATTATCTTGCTAATATAAACTTTTATTATCCTATAGATAGTAATAATTCATGCAGGTGTAAGCAACATACCTGTGTATTCAAAAATTCCTTGTCATAAATGATCACAATATTAAAAGGGTAAGCAGCACTTGTCTGATACTGTGAGAGAGTTATGCTATTTTCTTAAAATATAAATACATCAGGTATCTGATTCTGCTTATTGTGGTCTGTTGTATACTAGTATGTGATATCTTTACTTTCAGTGGAGGATATCAGATTTTATTTATATTTAAATGAGGGCAGAACCAGGATGCCAGTTTCTCTTCCTTTAACCAAAAGCAAAGCAAACACAAATCGAATCTGCAGGACATGCAGAAAGAAAACACAAGTAGGGAAATCTGAAGAATTGTGGTGATTATATTGTGCTATTACTTTTTTTTTTCCCTGGGAGATGTGGTTCTGCTGCTTAGTTAATATAATTGGTTTATCACAATTTGTGAATGAATAATACTACTGTGCAAAACGTGTTGTGAGCTATCCCAGCACATCCAGAATAACTTAACTGCACTGACTTATTGTTCTGGAATGTCACTACCCTCCTGAATTACGCCTGCTTTTCTGAGGGCTGTTTGCAGATTGTTATAATATCAAATTATTATTCAGTATTGAGACAGTGAGCTCAACTGGAAAGTGCTTTCTGGAGCACATGGGACCTAATGTGTCTGAGTGTACTGCCAGGTTACTGCACACTAGGCCATTTAGTATGCTTGCTGCAAGAGGATGGGAAGGGCTACAGATTCACAGCCACTCCTGACAACTCGTCATCGCCAGTTACTTGAACTAGCCTTCAGAGCAAAATCTGAAATCAGGGAACAAAGGATAATCCCTGTCTTATTTGCAGTCATAGCAGAGGAAGAAAACAGTGCTGCAAGGGATTTTGAGAGGCTGTCTAGGTCCTTGTCTTACCTCAGCCTCAGATCAGCTGTTGCTACTGTACTGCAGGAAGATGGCTAGATACCTGCAGAGATGGAAATTCCACTGTCTCTCCAAGTGGTGTTCAGTCCTTACTTAGCTAGTTTGGCAAGCAGGAAGCTTGCTAATAGCTGGCCTAACTGGTACACACGGAAAGCAGGTTCTCCCTTTCCTCTTGATGTAGGTGAACAACTCTGACTGCCCTCTATCTTCTATTTAGGCCAGAGAACTCCTGTCCCTTCTGCCTTCCCTTGTAGTTGCCATTTTTGTCTCTCTCCTTTCAGTATTTTTGAGTTGCTTCTCAACTCTGCTGGAGTGCAGACCTAAAAACTGAGCAGACTATTTCAGATAAAATAATAACAGCCGGAAAGATCAAAATTATTTTTTGTTATGATATTCATTTGTGATTCTCCTATTTATGCATCCCAGCATCAGCATAATGCAAGCTACCGTAATACTGCTCGTAATCCATAATTTCTTTTCTGAAGAACTGCTTTTTTATCCTTCCATGTTCTTGTGCAGTCGATTATTGCTTTGTATACATAAAACCTTCTGTTTCTCCCTATTCAGTGGCATTTCAGCTTCTCCAGTCTGCCAAGATCCTTCTGAATTGTAATGCTGTACTCCAGCATAGTTGGAGCTTCTTCCTGTAGATACAGTCTCCAAATATAAGTGTACTCTGTTCAGTCATCAAAGATGTTGATGAAAGTAGTGAATAGTTCTGGATCCAAGACAGATCTCAGTGAAATCCCATTCAATGTATCCTTTCAGCTTAGAAGTGCTAATTACTCCCAAATAATTTTGCGCTCATTCTATATACTTGTCTAGGCCATATTCTTTTTTCAGTTAAGAGCACATCTGAAATCCTGTGATCCTCACTCTTTCTGCCCTATCCACAAAGCCTGTTACCATTTGATAGAAGTAGACTAGATTGATCTGGTATTATTTGTTACTGACAAACCCATGCTGTTACTTCTCATACCATTACTTTCTAGATTCTTCCAAGTGGTTGGATTACCTGTTGAATATTTTTGTTCTTACTGAAAAATTCAGCTAACCAGTTTGTAGAGCAGCTTCCTTCCACCCTTTGAGAGAGATGCAATCCTATTTTAGTTTTCTGGAACCTGACTCATTCCCAATGTTGATTCCTAGGGATAACCTGTAGCAGCTCTAACATTGCTTGAACCCTAAAGGAGTTTCATCAGGGTCACTCTATCAAAAAATCTTTAACTTAGGTAAGTATTTTCCAGTCTATTTCTTCATTTTCCTAGCCTAAGCTCTCAGGTCTTTATCAGTGGTGCTAGTAGTGAAATCGCATCTGCCTTTTAAATTTAAGACTCAGGTTAAAAAAGGCATTAAGCATACTGGTGCCACCAATAATTAGGTGATTTCCCTCTCTATGGAAAACCAGACCATTTTTTTCCCCTTGCTCTTCTCACTATGCATCTTTCCAACATCCTTGCTATCTTTTAAATCCAGTTTTCTAACACTTTGGGACTGTATCTTTCTGGTTTTGTCCATATGTAGTCCATATATTTATTAATAATTTAGTAATTTGACTGCCTTTCTACTTTATTTCAGGTCATTGAAGATCTTATTATTCAACCAGGTTAGTCTTTCACTTCCTCTCCTTCCTCTGTGTAGATAAAGTTCTGCAGTTTTGCCTTTAGCAGTGGGTCTCCAGAGAACTCTAAGCTGCCCTGAACTCGTAGAAGTTTAGCTACTAGTTCTCTAAGTCTTAACTTAGTTCCTCCTCCTCTTCCTAACAATGAAAATAGGTAAAAGAGGGTCAGATTGATTTGTAATTTTTAATTTCTTCTCTGTATAGCTAATCACAATTTAAAATACAGTAATTTCTTCTACACATTTTTACTTCTCACAATGTTTTCTACTACTTGTGGCTTAGGTATGAGCTTGTCATTGGTTCATCTTAGGGAGATGCATATGTTTAGGTTTCCATGCAGTGTTTGCAGGATGCCTCACCCCTGCTAGCTGGTGCAGTGGGCTTCACCTAACCTGCTAGGTAGCATGAGTGATCTCCTCATCCCATACTCTGCTCTCCTGGAGCAAAATAACTGCTTTTTTCTAAGCATATGCATTGTCGACTATGTTCATAGGAGCATGCCACTGGGGAAAAAAGCACTAGAAATGACCTAAAAAACTCCCAACAAACTTTGGAGGCACTTTCCCAACTAGAAAATAGGATGGGAGTTATCTTTCATTTACACCAAAGCTGGCTGGATGATAGCGCCACACAGATTCCCCTAGATGGAAGTTTTAGAATAAATGGAGGTTAAATAAGGGATTTGACTGGAAAAATGAGGTCATCTCTTACAGTGAAATAGAAGATAAAGGTGAATGTTCACATCAGACCCTCAGATCTCTTCAGAATACATATCATAAGCCAAGATTGCTTGGATTTTGCCAGTAGGACAGGAATAATGTTCTCTTTCAAAATGTGAGATGCACAGACATCACCTATACCAAATTCATCATTCTCTTCCCCCCTGACCTCAGAGAAAGGTAGGTATTCAGGATGTAACTCTGAAATGATCACAACATCTGTTGTTTCCCATTGGACTTGTAAATACTTAGTATGAAAATCAGGCCTTTGATATAAAGGCAAATCACATGTAGGAAGAAGAAATACAAATTCATAGGGGTTTAAAAAGTATATACTGTGATGGCTTCACATGAAACTTGCTCATATAAGGCTCTGAGTTTTATTCGGTGTATGCATACTAACATATAAAGCATGTTACCATGTTCATACTGAAATCAGTTTGTTGGAAACAGCTCCATTTAAAATGTTAGCATAGACTGAACTGATGATGATCCAAAATGCTTTAAAAAACCATTTTATTGGCAATGCTATAAATATATACCAGAGATTTTACTGCTGCATAAACATGCTGTGAAATCAACAGGAAAGTCAATTCAAAATGCATTTAAGAATAATTTCAGGAATTACTCCGAGTCCCCCTACCTCTGCATATGGTTTTATGGCAACAATTTGCTGTTGATACATAAATGCTGTCTGTGAGTGCCACCTGAAAAGCATATACATGAAAATTAAGATGTTGTGTAACTGAGGCCCTGATCCTGGGGTGGATCCACTGACAGGAGATTCCTCTCGAGGTCGGACACAGCATTTTGCACCAGTGGGAGACTGGTAAGAGATCACACTAAGGCATTGCTAGGCATTAGAGAAATTATTGTATCTAATGTGTTAATTATACACAGGTGTAATTAAACCAAGAATTCATCTGAGATTCATATGTGCTGGTGATTTGTATACTGCATATGTAATACTAGAATATATTTCGAGCTTGAGCTATAGCACAGTTAGAACAAGTAACAAAATCACTCTAAGATCTCCAGTGAGACATTTAAATACTAGTAAGCTTTATGATATCTCTTTGCCTGGAAATAACTGAATGAAATTTAGATAGTATCTGGAAGTTACATGTTTTTAAAATGAATCTTGTTTCAGTAGGGTGGGAAAGAGTGGGTTGGGTTTCTAGTGGTTAGAGGGAGCACAAGCACAGTAATATGAACACAGACTTAAAAGCCCTAGGACATCTAAAACCATCTGAAGAATGAAAACGTCTTTATAGAAAAATCAGCAGCAATTATTTCTGTGTGAAAGATGCCTTTCTTCCTAGACAGAAGTGCACGATGTCTGCGAGAAGCATACACTGCAAGATGGTATCTATCCTGAAATTAATGGTACCCAAGATACCATTTAAAACCAACTCTTGACAGACTAGTGCTGCAAGTCCTGTCGAATCCCAGTCTGACCTGATCTGCTCTGCCTTGTACACTGCACCCAGTAACCTAGTAAAACCTGAACAAGCTAAACCCATGCTTTAGCTTTCTCTATTCCACCAATAATGCTTTTAGCTATTATATTACTTTGCACTTCAATAGTTTAATTCACTTAAGTTGTTCAAAGCTGTCGGGGAGCTTTGTAAAGGGGAAGCTGCTTCAAAAAGAAATTATAACCCAGTGTCGTATTTTTAAAGCTAACTGTTCTGGTAGGTGGAATCCAACAGCAGCATGGTTGAGCATAGATACCATAGTGCTGGGAAATCCCAGCGCCAAACTACAGAGCTAAAGCACAGACCTGCATCAGGATGAGGTTCAAACCAACCCAGACCCATTTAAAGCAACAAAACTTGGGGTTTTCTGTAATCCTCTGTGCTTCCAGGGTCTTTGTTTTATCTTGGAGAGCATGGATAAAGTCCCAGTCTCTGTTTTCAGAAGACCAGAACAAGAGCGTGTCTGTCTCTGACCTTCTTGTGCTGGCGGTGCTGCTGGCACCCTCAGCTACAAGGCCACGCACCAGCGGCCGGCCCTGCACCAGGCACGTGAGGAAGGGGGAGCAGTGGGAGAGCTCTTCCTAGAACAGCTCTTCCCGTAGCTCTGCTGTCCCAGCAGTCCCAAAGACACACACTGTGGAAGATAGAGCCTGGAGAGAGATGTTAGCTGCAGATGTTTCCAGTCATTTTACAAATCACTGAAAGGCACTTCTATGTTTCTAGTCGACAGTACAGCCGTAAATGCAGCCAAGTTTGCTGCAATAAAATAAACAGTTTTGACACAAGAGTGAGCAAAATAAACTTAAGCACAGTGCAGTGCCACCACCCAGGAGTTCGTTTTTCTGGTTTCATTTCCCAGAGTTTCTGCAGTCTAGCAGTCCTGAAATAAAAATGCATTAAAATATATAACATTAAATAAAATATCTTAGGAAGGTCACATAAGACTTCATCACATGAGACACTTTGAAAAGAGAACTAGTAGTTTATTTTAAATTCCCCTGTGGCTGGAAAACCCTTGAATACACAATACGTGTAATACTTGCAGGTGTAGTAGTGATGATTGATAGAAGTAAGTCAAAGATTTTCCTCTAACTTCTATGCACTACTCTTCATACTTGAAATGCCCATTCATGTGTCACAGATAAAACATATAATAATAGATATAATAGTAGATATATAACCAAAGTTGCCATCTAATTGGAATTCTTTTTTTTTTTTAAAACATAGGATGAATTTCACAGGCAAAGTTCCTAGGCTAAATTAAGTAGAATCATACAATTATTTGCAAGACACCTTAAAGCTCATCCAGTTCCAACCTCCTGCCATGGACAGTGACAACTTCCACTAGACCAGGTTGCTCCAAGCTGTGTCCAACCTGGCCTTGAATACTGTTAGGGATGGGGCAGCCACAGCTTCTCTGGGCACCCTATGCCAGTGCCTCACCACACTCACAGTAAAGAACTTCTTACTTATATCTAACCTAAAATCTACCCACTTCCAGTTTAAATCCATCCCCTCTTGTCCGATCACTCCATGCCCTTGTAAAAAGTCCCTCTTCGGCTTTCTTGTAGGCCCCCTTTAGGCACTCGAAGGCTGTTACAGAATCTCCGAGTCTTCTCCAGGCTGAATAAACTCAGCTCTCCCAGCCTGTGTTCACAGAAGACCGCGAAGACATAAATACTGCAAAGACACAACTCAACCCACTTGCTGAAGACTGCTTTAATGAATGGAGTGAGACATTTTATCTCCAAGCTGCAAATGCAAACGCGCAGCAGACGAACCCCCCATTCCCCTCTGCAGTGAAGCAGTCCCTACAAATCCCTGTGCTCCGCCCGATGCCCGTCCCCAACCTGCGTCCCCAGGCACGGACGGGGCCACCTGCGGCTCGCCCCAGCGGGGCGCTGCGCGGCGGCGCTGTCCGGGCTGCAGGTCGGGCGAGCGGTCGGAGGGTGGAGTGCGAGGGACAGGCTTGGCGGCGGCGCTCCGGGCCGGGCGGGCAGCCCGGCACTTTCCTTTTCGGCGCGGGGAGGAGCGGCAGCTGCGCAGGCGTTGCTCGCACCCTGTTGATTAGTCAGTGCTGGGATGGCGCTTCCTGGGCCAGGAGCGGCGGCGGGCGGCCCCAGCCGGTCCCGGGGGGCGGCGGGAGCAGCAGCGGCAGCCCAGCGGGCCTCCCCTTCTGCCTAGCCCGGCATGTCCCGGGGCTGCCGGCGCTGAGCGGGGCGGGCTCCTTCCCTCCGTCCTTCTCCTCCGTCCCCCTGCCCGCTGGCTGAAACCCCCCCCGGGTGGGAGCACCCCGCCAGCCTTGCCTGTCTGGCTCCCTCTTCCCTCCTTCCCCTCCCCGGGCCGGGAAGATGGACCCCGGCCCGCCGCTGGGCTGCAGCCTCAAGGACATGAAGTGGAGCGCTGTGGCCGTTCCCCTGGACCTGCTCGTCAGCACCTACCGGCTCCCGCAGATCGCCCGGCTGGACAGCGGTGCGTGGGGCGGCGGGGGGCTCTGCGGGATGGGGCCGGGCGGGCGGGCACCGGGCGCCGCTCCTGGGGCGGGCTGACAGAGCACCCGCGGTACCCGCTTTCCTCGGCGGCTTCACCTCCCGAGCGGTCCTTACACCGACATCTGCCGCTGCCGGGTGCCGGTGCAAGGCTTCGAGTCGCTTCGGAGTCCGTGCGATGCTTTGCACCAGAATACCTGGGTAATGTCGCCTTTACCGTGTGTCCCCAGAGGAGCTCGGCGGAGCCTGTTCGCTGTCAGCTGCCCACCGAGGAAGGTCTTCGCAGTCTCAAGTGAAAGCGTGGAGGGGCATTTTCAGTACTAGAGAGCCCGTGCTGTGATGAGGTGATGCTGTACCAAGGCCAAATAAGAAGGAGTATTCAGTAGCTAAATCCCGTATGTTATGCCTCACAAAAATAGCCACGGATTTATAAAAAGAGGAATAAAGTGAGGAGCGTTTATGATCTCTAGATAACTTTTTATGACTGTTCACTTGGGTGCTCACCTGCCGTTTCCAAGTCTGCAGCTTTTTGTTTACTCCAGGAAATCAGAAACAAGTGTGGCAGAATAGCTGTGACAGCGTTTTACCTTTCCTAGATGCGTGTCTTAGAAAGCAACATGTCAGCACAGAGAACGAGGGGGAAAGGGAATTTCTTATAAAGGCTCAGACAGCTGCTTTATAATTGCATGTGTGTGCCTTGCGTGGTAGCACCATGAAAACTAACTCCCCTGTCTCTAAGGGAGTGCAGGAGATAACTCATAAATCAGGGGAAAAAATCGCAGGGTTTTTAATTTCCCAGTTTATGTAGTTACATTGTACTTATGAGGTGTAATAGAGCAGATCGCTTATAAAGTTTTGTCTTGGTTTGAAAAGTTGAAAATGAGCACAGGCATCGTCCTCTGTGACTCCTGGGTGTGCAGATCAAGACCAGGATTGGTTTATTACTTAACTGCAGTTTCCATAATCCAGTGATGATTCAAGCTGGGGCTTTTTTGACTTTGTCCCTTGATTATGCAGTACTTTTCCGATCCCTTGTAGTGCTTCCTCAGAGCTGGCACTCAGAAACAGGTTAAAGAAAAGCCTCTTTGCCTTTTTAACTGCAGCTGGCTGTTTTTCCCACCGTGGAATGTATATATTGTCCTGTGAGAGTGGCAAAGCTGGTATGTTAAGGAGTTCCTCGTGGTAATACCTTCTGTCACTAGAAACAGCTAAAATGGCCTCCAGTCACTGCACTTAAGGCTGTCAATTTACTTGAGATTCCTGGCAATGATTCAGGCTTTAACAGGATGTATGTATTGATGACTTACAAATTTCCCTCTCTCTCTGTTACACTTCCCAGTCTTCCTACTACTCTTGTCTTGCTTCACTGGAAGAGACCTGAAAGAGCTTTGTGGATAGAGAAAGTTTATGGGGTTTGAAGCAAGTAATTTGGGGGTTTTTGGTCTTGAGTTGGACCTGGTGATGGGAACACCAGGTGACTCCTGTAAGTGTCAGGGAGACGAAGATGTGTGTTTTGTGCAAAGGCTTTTTTGTCCCATATGTCACACAGCATATGCACAGGCAAGTAAATGTAGTAAACAGACCTGAGGTCTTTTGCCCATGTCCTGAGATGGCCAGACATGAGGCAGCTGTTGGTGTAGGTGCCCTGCGAGTAATGATTCAGCCCCACACTAAACCCTGCGAGACGGCAGGCTCAGGTACAGCACCGTGCTAAGGGCTTTGGGTTGGAGCTGGTGGAGGTCCGGCCAGTTCAGCATGCAAGCAGAGGCTTGTGGGTCTGCTTTACCTACTCCTATGGATGTACCTTTTAACTTCTGGGACTACTGATGGCAGACAAATCAATATTTCATAAAGAAAGCAGACGCCGTAGTTGTGGTGGTATCAAGAGAACACTTTTCTATTTCCAGAGGAGGTTGTCTGGGAAAGCAACCATCAATCGGTGCATGGCTTCTTAAAACAGGAAAACTGGGAATGTGCAGTGTTTGCAGAACTGACTGGAGCACCTGCTGTCCTGGGAATGATTGCTCTGCATCCCTGTCCTTGTCTTGAAACGCTGAGTGAAGCTGTATCAGAGAATTCTTGATGTAATGCTGAAGAAAACAAATGCAGAGTCCAATCCAAATGTGTGTCATTCAGTGCTGAGGAATTTTAAGGCTACCTCTGTTAACAAAGTAGCGTCTTGTGTGTCAGGTACTCATGGATGTGCCAGGGTTCAATTGCATTGAAATGTCTTTGGCTCCTCCTCAGGTGCTGAATTCCTCTCCAGATCAGTGGAAGCTGCATGTGTTCTGTGCTGTTGGAAATCAAACCACCTGTAGATGTCTGTCTTCAGTCACCCTCTGGTTTTATGGCTGGCTTCTGTCTGTAGTTGCGAGTGTTTCTAGGCTGGTTGTTTCAGGCATCGTGAGCGTTGATGAAAGCCAGAATTCATTTCTTCTGGAAGAGCAGAGTGTAGAAGAGGATTAAAAATCTGGAGATGCGTCTTCTTCACAGTAACAGTCTTACTGTGTGTTTTCTACATTTCTTAATGGCATTTAGCACTCAGTAGGTAATGTTCTTAGATGATGCCCACACGAGATCTACAGTTTTTACTGTTGCTTCACCTTCAGGCTTTTTGGTTTGAAGGGAGATAATGGGTATGATGAATGCAGTTTTATCCTTTGAGTTTGGATGTGGAGCTTCTGGAAAATGCCCTAAAGTAGTTCAGTTTGATGTTTTTGACAGTATGAAGTTATGAAATATTTATGCACACTTAATTTGGTCCTCTGATAAGAACGGAGAGTTTTCTTGATGGTATAGGAGGAAGTAATCTGTTGTTACCTCAAGGTACAGTTGGAAGTAGTTAGGCATCAGTGCCTACCTTACCATCAGAAATAATAAACATGTCATCTTCTGTTTTTTCAGATGAAATTTTAAGGCAGTTTAGTTGTGTTCCAGGTTATGCTTTTGGATGCTGTTAAGTAATAAGTCAAGTTTTGTTTTAATCTGTTCATGTGTTTAATATTTTGCTGGTGAATATTGTTATATTAACTGAAGAAATAGTGGGGAGGGGGGGAGCTGTCCCTTGAGAGGAAGCAAATGTTTTTTCTATGTCTTTTTTTTCCCAACATACATAACATCTTAAATATTTCTAGAGGATAACTCAAATACAAAACTGCTCAAGGAGTGCTAAACACCATATCAAAGAAACTGAATGGGCTTTATTTCATGCTGTGGAGTTCACCGAGTGGGTTGTTTCAGATGAAAAGAAGCAAGGAGGAAGCTTTTGTGTTTCTCCTGTCCTCGCCCCCTGCCATCCTGATGTTCATTGTCACAGCTGAATCCCACCCTAGTGACACGGAGAGGCTGTGGGTGGGTGAAGTGGGGAAAAGATTTCGCTCTGGGAACCCGCAGCAGAAAGAGCTCTTATCAGAGTGTTGTCGTTGCACCAGGGCAAAAGGTGAGCGTTGGTGGTCAGTGGGAAAACTCGGATGCAGGGGAGGGTTCAGACCATTGGTAGAAAAGGCTAATAGCGAAGCAGTGACTGTATCTTGTTGTTGGTGCTGAGACTGTGCTGTGTGTGGTTATCTCAGGACTTTACATTTCTGGTACTTACATTTCTAAGGATAATTTTGGAGGATAGAAGAGAAATGCTGCCAGGCTTAAGATCAGGAAAATACTGTTTTGCATAGAGCTTCAGGCCGAGCTTTTTCTTGTAAGCTCACTGCTTCCTTCTGTTGTCTGTTGTGCTTTTTCTTAGCTGAACTCTGTTTGCCTCAGCTGCTGTTGCTGTGCTTCTGCAAGAGCAGTCTTTGCAGGTAGGTAGTTCTCACACACAGATTGGGTATGAACTGAAAGAGTTCACAGAAGTTCTTAGCTCTCAATCCCAGACTATAGTTTTTGGGATTGAGAGGGCATGTGGTCCTCTGATTTTCCTCTTTTTCCACAATGTATTTATACATGCTCTAAACCAAAAGAAGATGTTATGGTAACGGATGCTCTTGGGATCAAACATATTAGCACTTGTCCTCAACTTGTAGAGAAGTGATTCCCTGCTATTCATGGTGGGGAAACAGTGCTGAACTTTTCAGGGAGACCATGGATCGTGGTGAGCCACTGAGACTCCAAAGGAAATTCTTCTCTATGCATTGTAAATGTGTGGTTGTTGTAAGATGAAATGACGGAATTAGTGGCTATAAAGAAAGGAAAACCCAATAAAATAGGTAACAAAGTTAAAGGGTGATTTCTTCTTTCTTACCCCTGAGTGAGCTCTTGTGAATACCAGCAGTGGGTGGATGGTGAGTTCATGCTGCTCCTGGGGATGAAGAGATATTTTTACTTATTTTAGTTCAGGTTCTATTTTTTTTTTTTTTTTCCTCTCCCATTTCAATACCTTTCATAGTGACATACATCTACCCCAGTCACATTCAGAGGACTATTGTTCCCTGCAGCACATTACTGTAGGGCTTATTCCGGTTCCAAATATCTGTAAACTGAGCACCCTTGCAGCTTATCAGAGAACATCATATTCAATAGAACAGCATGTCCATGTACATAGTGAAGATTTCTTATTGCGTCACTCCACAAATGTGGGTTATCTGTGCAGCTGAACAATACTTTGAAATGACAAAGAGACTTATTCTTTTAAGGTCTGAATGCTGCTGCCCGTACTTTAATTGTCTTGAATGACCTCCTTCTTTTGAGAAGCTAGTGCAGGGTGTCTCAGTAGTCTGCTATTGAATAAATCTTTTAAAAGAAATCATGTGGGGGTAGGGCAAAGCTTTTGAGTGGACCAAGAAAGGGGTTTCAGATATGCTCAGACCCTGAGCAATGGTCATGATCTGATTTCCTGCTTTAGATGTGTCCCTCTGTTGTAAACTATGGTGTAGTAGATGAGAGTTCTTGCAGATTGGGCAGATGGACAAGTGCTTCTCATTCAAAGGCAAAAATCCTCGAGATTGTATCCACATGGCTTGATTTCTGTCTTAAGTGCTGAGCAGCTTTGAAACTCCAACTGTTTATACTTGTGTGTTCTGCCATTAGTGTGATCTCAGAAGCATCTCCTCTTTGCTTCCTCTTCTTTCCTCCTTTACCTTGTGGTCTGCTATTTCTATCAAGACAATTGAATGAAAAAGCAATTGACAGGTTGCTATTAACCACTGCTCCTGGCTTTTTGTTTTCGTTGGGTTTGGTTCTGTTTTTCTTTTCCCCTGCTGGCAGAGTTGTGTTCCAGGAAATTCTACTGAAAAAGCTTTTAATTCATTTAAAATCTGCAGCTACCAAATGGTGTCTGTGAAGATTATAGTGCCCTCCTGGAGATGGAGGCTAGTAACTTGGCAACACCTATTCTCAACACCTATTCTTATACTCCTGGGAGTTTCTGCCTCCAGCAAGGCAGAAAGAGTTCAGCAGCATACCTGGTTTATACTCAAAGTTCCATGCTTCTTTTCATCTGCTTTCATGTTTGGCAATGATTTAACGTACGACAGTGTGTACTACGTGTTCTTTAACCCCTATGTCATTTGCGCTGCATTGGACCCCTAGTAGTGTGGTACGGCTGCCAAGATGCAAAATAGTTTCCTTGCTCTTGTTTCTTGTGTACTTAATAAATGTTCATATTCTTTTCTTCATATTCCTTTCTGCCATTCTTTTCTGTGTAGTGCCAGTGCTTACTACGTGGCACAGTGCCCATTGTGTGTGACCCATTCTTTCTCACATGAAGAGTGTGGCTTTTTGTTTCACTGTCTGAAGTTAGGTGAAGTCCTTGTGTACATACCTGGACAAACTTCCTGGGTAATTCTATAGCTTGAGTATTGGAAGGTGAAAATCCATTAGTCTTTTCTTAACTGGAATTCAAGTGCTTTAACTTTAAATCCATGGATAAGTTCCTAGATGAAGCTTAGTGCCTTGGCTTTTTTTTTTTTTTCTTCATTTAAAATTATTCATTACATGCAGCTTTCAGATAAGACACAAGATGTACATAAAATGAAAGGAATTAAGGTGTCTTGAGCAGTTAGTAAAACCCTTAATCTTAAACCAGATGTGGTGTGATGAATCATACACTGCTGTTGCAAGATACAGTAGTAAGGAATGGTACAAGTCTAGCACAGGAAAGAAGGGGTTTGTTGTTCTATGCTTTGTCTGTAAGTGCAGTTCTGGAACTAGGTGTTCCTGGCTTTGGTGATTATGTGAATTGGCACACCCTGTAATAGCCCAGCAAAGGCAACTTCAGGGAGTATGCCAAGATGAAGTGCTGGAGGGTGTTGGACAACGTTGTCTGGTGCTCCAGGGTTAGATGGAAGTTGTGGGAAGAGCTGCAGCGTGTTCCAGTCATTCCAGTAGTGGTTTGTCAGCAGCAAAGGGTATGAGTGTTGCTGTATTTCCTTTTGGCATTAGGAGTAACAAGTTGGTTGGATTACGGCAGCTTAAGTCTCTCCCCTATAGGAAAATATTCATCATCTTAATGTGGATTGCATGTGACTCAAAACCAACCTTCATAAAACCCAGTCAGCCAATATTTCAAGTCTGAAATTTTTGCTTTTAATGGTGCTTCCCTTTGGAGCGACTTTCATGTAGCATTTGTGGTCTGTGATTTTTTTCATATCATTTACAGTATGAAAAGCTTGTGGAACTAACTGTACTGTACCTCTACCTGTAAGCCAGAGCTGCTAATCTGAAGGCCTAGTACAGAAATGTAGAATTGAGATGTATAAGCAGATTGAAGAGTGTGTCTTTCCTGACAGTCAGGGCCACGTCTGCTTTGCAGGCTCTGTGGCGATGTGCACGTCGGCATAAAACTGCTAATAGCACAGCTTTGCCAGGGCACCTGCATGCTTGGCTGAGGCTTTGCATCAGAAAGAATAGCTGCTCTGTCTCAAGATCTCCTGTACTGCTGCTGCATGGTGTATCGCCCCATCAGGCTTGTTGCTGCAGGGTAGAAATGTCTTCCTAAGGGTTTGGAGTCCATCCTCTTCATCCTGAAGTTTGTTTTGCCTTTCAGTTTGTGTAGAGGAGTGATCAGAAACTTGGCTTTCAGAAAGAGATCAGTGCACTGTGTTTTGGGGAGGTTGTGGGGGGAAGGAGGTAACTGCATTTAGTAGTTAAACACCAACGGCAGTGGCTGACTGTATGTGGGAGAAGTGAGCACGGAGATGTTATACAGGCTGCTGATGGGGAGCAAGATGGACACAGGGTGTCTGGATCAAGCCATGATGCACACATGAAGTGTCTGCTGCCAGAGCTGTGGGTTCAGAGGGCTGCAGCATATGTGTGACCCCACAAGAGCTGATCCACTCTCAGCAGAGGAGTGGATGGCGATTTTACCAGGGGAAGCAGCAAAACTTACTGTGGTGGGGAAGGTCACTTGGAGCTTCCTGGAGGCACAAACCTCCAGGAAATGCAAAATTGTTTGGAAAGTGCTCTTTTTGTTTGTCGTCTCCTTCTTTCCTGGGTTATAACTAACTAGTGCAGGTTGTAATCAGGGAGAACTCAGACTTCTGAATGTTTCCTTGGCCTATGACAATGTCACTGAGCTCCTAAAGAGTACCAAGGATAAACATTTGCATATGGCATTGGAGGCTGGAAGATGCCTGAGAGCTCAGCCTGATGAAGCTAATACTGGAATTGCCTCATGTTAGGGCATGCCTTAGTGACTCAAATGTAAACATTATGTAAAACCCAACCTGCTGCAATTGTATTTGTGAAACGAACAGGGGAAACTGTTCTGCCAAAGTGGAGGTGATGGTGGGGAAGTTAGGGAGTTTCTCCTTACAGTCAGAGCTGGGGGAGTGGGAAGAAAAGCTGAGTGAGTAAGGGACTAAAAATCCCCTTTCACAGGCCAGTGTGCATCACATGCTGCTCTGTCTGTGAGCCTTTGTGGCAATGCATGTACCTGGTGTGGGTGAGGATGTAGCTCAGTGTGCAGCAGGTTTTCAGAGGAGATGGGAAAGCACCATCCAAGTGCAGTGCAGGAGTGTGCATCCTCTGAAGGCGAAGTGTTGGATACAAGTTCCCTTCTGGAAGCAAGGTATGGGATAGTTGGAGAGAATCTAGAGTTTAACCATCCCCAAGTGCTCATACTCACTCTGACCTCAAGGGAGAGACACTGTGCCCAAGACTGACCTGAGGATACTAGCAGAGGAAAGTTCGTTCCTCTGTGTACCCTAAACAGTCACTTAAAACTGAGGCCTGCTGGCCTTATCCAAGCATCCACCCTTTGTTGTGCTGCTGTGGCTGCTGAGCGCTGAAGCAAGCTGGGTTGCTGGACTGAAACATAGCATGCTCTAGTTTGTAAGAGTCATACAGCCTAAATACCTAGTTACTAAATTACTTCCAGGAACTGTTTCAAAGGAATTCACAAATGCTTAGATACCTCCTCTCATGTGTTTGTTTTTCTGTTTGCAGCTTCTTGTTGTTGTTGGTCCAACTGGCAATTTTATTTACTCGCCCCACTAAAAGCAGGCACTGACTGTTCTTGTGGCTTCCTGGCTCCTCACTGTTCTGGAGTTGAAAGAGGGACTATCAGGATGGGGAGATGAAGGAAACATTTAAGAGGGGGAAGAAAAAAGCACGTGTGCACAGATCTTTTCTTCATGTCCAGCTTTCCTTTTGTGTCTTTCAGTGGGTCCCTTTGGGGGAGGGTTGGATTTGAGGAGCCCTTGGCTCCATTCTGTGTCATTCAGTTCATCTCTCAGGGTTCTCCTGCACTTGTGGGCTTCCAACAGGTGTTGCAAGTATCTGCAGTCATTTCCAAGGTCACTCTAAGGTAAAACACACAGTACTAGCTGCTAGCAGTAGCAGAATGGAGCAGTGCAAGGAGCTTCTGCTTTTGTTATCCTGTCTTGCCTTCAGATAGGATAGTCCTTCCTTTCGCCTCTTTCAGCATTACTGGCACGTTGCTGTTGTGTTCTCGTCCTGTCCTCCAGCACCTTACGGCTCCTGTGCAAACTCTGCGTCTCCCTCCCTCCATGCCCTTATCTTTTCCCTCAGCTTAGGGGAAGTCAGGTTTCTTGGACCAGACAGCAGCATGATGTTTGGCTGGGATTGTAGCAGGAGTAATAGCTATGCATGTGCTACCAGAAGTGAGAAAAAAGCAGGGAAAGTTATTTCAGATGCTTCTAGAGACTTGGAAGTTTCTGGTCACTGAGAGAAGAAATTGGAATGACAGCTCATTGCTGTTGGAAGGAGACAGGTGTTCTGGGCTTCACTGCAGAGGGATGGTTTATATCAACACAGATGACATGGGATCTCCCTCTGTGGAGTCTTACGCTTTGCTGTCAACATGCTGTTTTGTTTAACTTCAGTAAAGGGAGTTCTGCTGGCAGGACTTGGATGTGAATTGGTAGGCTTTGCATGTAATGCTTCCATTTGTCAGCCAGCAGTGACTGCTTGCTTGACAGTGAGTGGAGAGGCTGTATAAGAATAATAGTAATCCTCATCCATTTATTATACGATATGACTAGCCAGAAGGAGAATCTTACATGTATTCCTTGCTGGAATACATGCTTCTTGCTTCTTTCCTTGCTTCATACATCCTTGCTTCTTTCTTAACAGTTTTGTTCAGGCTTCTATTTATTAAGAGGTCAAAATACCCTTTTCTATCTTTGAAGGGGGCCATAACCACACACACTGATCTTGTCTAATATCTTATCCAAGTTGCATTTATATAATTTCATTGTAATCAGATTTTTTTCTGTCTTGGTATCTGAATGGGAAGCTACATTAAACTCATAGCAGAAAAATGTAGAAAGCATCAGTATGTTTGTGACTTGGAGAGATGATAAGGTTCCATAATGAAAATATGAAATGTGACTAGTTAACATGCATGTTACTGCAGTCACTGAGCCCAGGATGTGGCAGCTGTAGACAAACAGCAAAGCTGCAACACGCTGCAGCTGAATGTAGGGCAAGATGGAGTAAAAGATCATTTCTGCTGCATGTTTTATTGGTTACATTGTCAGATATCATTTGAGTTCCTGTCAGTGTCTAACAAAGTATCTTGAGACCCTATGGCCTGTGGGCAAAGATAAATGTGACCTCAAGGGGAAAGAGAGGCATGATGGGCTTTTCTTCACTCTGTTGTGGATACTGCTCCCTGAAAGTAGCTTTCTTCTGCAGAGGAGGGGTTTGATCTTTCTGTGTGTTCTTACAATGATAAAAAATATTACGAAAGGGATGTTGTTCATTTATCCCTTGTGTTTTATTGAAAATAAAGCCATTCTTTTTGTACCTTGCAGTTTAAGTGTAGGTTTCTGTGAAACAATGGAAATGCATTGCATTTAGGATTAGAACTGTTCTTGATCGGAAATTAATGAGGTGCACCTTTGATTGCATTCCTTTTGTTAGTATTTCCATATTGCTCATATACTTTTACTGTACCAGGATGTAACCAAACCAAACAGGTGCCTAATTACAGTCAAACATCCAGTGTTTTGCGCACATGTGCAGTCAGCCGGTGTTTGAAGGGGTATTATCCTTTTATTAGTGATACTTGAATTTTTCCAGGTTGTACAGAAGAGGAAGGAGGGACATAGCTAAAATGCAAAGGCAATGGCAGCCCCAACAAGGGGGTGCCATGCGTGCACAGTCAGTTAATGTCTGCGTGGTCTCTGAGGGCATGGGGAGATGGGCCAGGCTGCTGGGCAAGAAGCCAGGTAGCTCCCAACTTCAGAGCAGAGCTGAACTTCTGCTCACTTCCAGCTGGTTTTATCCCATCCTTCACCCAGGCTGCACATAAATCAGAGGCAAGTTAAAGTGTAATGATGAGTTCTCCCAAAGCCAAGGAAAACTATGCTTGAGCAGCTCCTGTATTCGGGCTACTTCATTTTTAACTGGGAGCTAGTCCAAGATGCCCCAAGTTCAAACAGGGATCACCGCTGTGCAGCACAAAGCGGCATAGTGTCTCTTTAGGACTTGGGTATATAATGAAAGGATTGAGCATGTTTACTTGAATACTATTTTAAAATATCATCCAATTATAAGTAACTGTCAGTGAGAGCTCCCTAGCTCTTAGGCTCTTCCCAGGAAAAGTCTGAATGAATAGGCTGCTTTTCTGTCTGCCAGGGCAATCTAGAATCTAATTCTAGGCCTTAAATCTGTGAGGTTGGTAGGGTTAAAATTTTATTCATTGGCATCCTGAATCTGGGAGCTTCAGCCAGACCTCCCTGACCAGGGTTCCAGTCATTGGACGTGGAAGAGATGACTTCTACAGCAGCTAAGGTGTGCAGCCGCTTCTGATTGTATTAATTAAAGCAGCCATTCTGTATCTGTGCTTGGAAATAAATAGGAAGCCAGTAAAAGCATGTAGAGCAATGATAAATTATGATCTCACACCTCTTAAGTATTAGGTTTCCCTAACTAGGCACCTGATGCTAAGCAGGCACTTGGAAGTATATTCTCCAGCGGACCTCACTATAGGTGCGTCTGAGTAGGAACTTTCTAGCATGAGGAATTCTTGCCTCTAATGAAAGAAAACCTTGGCTCTGTTAATGAAGTATTTAAAGGAGCTGATTTGGATGGCAGCAGGCTGCTCAGAAGTCTCATTAATGCTGTGTTTTTCATTTGGTTTGTGCTGTGCTGTCATTCTCTTTATCCATACCTATCAGACTGCTTATGAAAGCTACTTGCTATTTGGATTCCTCATTTCTAAACCTGGTTCCTAAATTGCAAAGTGCTTTTAAATACTTCACAACTTTTCTTTTTATTTCCTCCTGTCTTTGGCCATCAGAATTCAAAATGGAAAGTAAACTACACATGAGACCAACATAAAGAATTCCTTTCTCTCCCTCTCTATGGTAACACTAAACTAGGCTGGAACCTCTCTTACATGCAATTAAAAGTTATTTAGCTTTCTCCTTCTCAATGTTTCTAAACTGTGATAATTTTAAGCGTAGTTAAACTTAGTGTTCTCTGCTCTTATTCTTAAAGCTTCAGATTTGTGATCATAGGTGACTCCAAAACCCCAAAACTTTCTTCCATAAGAATCCCAGTTTTCAATTAACTGAGTGATTCGGTGATTTATTTTTTTTCCTTCAAATATAATATACCATGGTAAATAGCTGGCACTCTTCAACATGTTGCAGGGTATTGGAGTAGTTTAAAGAATGACTGAGACTTTCTAGGATGATTTGTAAGTAACCATGGTGACTGTTCTGTTGGGTCAGTCTTACAGCTAAATCTACTGTGAGGATACAGCAAATCTGCAGTTACATCTGATGATGATCAGCATTAATAAGAAGAGTAATTGTAGTAACAGCAGAAAGTTCCCGTATTTTGGAATGCAAATGTTAAGATGTTGTACTGAGTGTGGCTTTTCTTCCCTGTGTGGAGGTGGAGAGCAGTCTGTGTAGAAAGATGTGTTTTGGCTTGAGTTCATAAAAAGTAAGGTTTCTCATTCTGGGATGTTTGTTCTGAAGGCTTGAAACAAACAAACAAAGCTCAATGAAGTCTGTGTTGTTACTCCTCTTTTTAACTTTCACTGGTTTTCTTGTGAACACAAAGAAAGCAAGACGCCAATATTCAAACTGAGATTGTTACAGTCAGCATATATAGAGCATATATCATCAGTGTCAGTGGCACCAGAATTTCACTTGGTGTTTATTTAAAGTGTTTGTGATCCTATTCCCTGCAGTAGGTCGAACAGTTTTTTTCTGAAGACTCAGAGATGCTGTCTGTATGTATTTGCAGCTAGAGAAAAGTTTGTCTTGGAGGAAACTGGATTTTTCAGTGGATTAGTCTGCCCCATAGCCTTGTAACAAGATTATGGTTTATACTGATTTGTTGCAATAGTACTGGTAGATCCAGTCATTCCAATAGCAAAATGCTAATCCTAAAGAAATAAATGTCTTCTTCCTGGCAGGCATAAAAAGAATAGGGGAATGGGAGTCTCTGCTCTCTCTGATAGGTATTAGTGGGTGATAGCTTGAGTTCAGCATCGGTTGGATTGAAGCAATTTGATTGTATCAGGCTTTTGCAGAGGGATTGTAAATTGCAGAAGTAAAGCCTTATCTCTTTCTTCTTGATTGTGAAATATTTAATGGTCACCCAGAGCAAGGTTTGATCACAGTACTATGAGGCTGAAGGATTACATCAATGCACAAAGTACCACAAACAGTGATGTTAGGAAGTCTGAGGGTGATGCTGCCCTTGCCCCTTCCTTGTGAAGCAGGTAGAGTCAGTGAAGCAAACTGGATGTCCTGTTGTTCAGACATGACTGAAAATTGTTGCAGCATGGCCAACTGTAGCTAAAAGCAGTTGTGTTTCATCTTGGGAGAAAGGTGTACAGTGGGAGAGGCTAATTTTAGACACACTGTTTCTTGGGTAGATGCATCTTGCCCAGCTCTTCTAAAACAGAGAAGATTCAGTGTCTCCCTGCACCATCCAAGGCTGAGACGAGTGTGATTGCTGCTAACATACCGTGGTGCATATGGGCAGTTTCAGACAGCTGAGAGTCTCAGTCTGGGCTGGACAGCGTTGGGCGATTTTCCTGAGTGTTTCCTACTTGGTCTCTGCAGCAAAGTACCCAAAGAGGTGGTCAGAGCTCTTGGCGAGTTTGCGAGGCACAGCCTGAGCTGTCTTTGATGCCTCTGCTCTCCTGTGTTTCAAATAAAAAAAAAGTGCCTTTTTTATTTTTTAAATATATTTTTAACAGCTTTCGTAATGTAAAAATCAATTCTGAAGACCAGCTAGTTGAATCTTAATTTGAAAGACAGCACATAATGCTTTCAACTAGTTTTGCCTGATCTTCCCTGCTTCAGTTGTGACTTTTCCCCTTTTCTTGTTTTTGGCAAAGGAAGGAAGAATGTAAGTCATCTTAAAATCAAAATGAGTATGAATCTGTATGCTGCTAGGGGAAGCCTTTCATCCACTGAAAGATGTGGAGTCTATGCAGCTGATAGAAGGTCAAGTCAGTATTACTTTGGATTTCCTGGAGAGTGGTATTTGACTGCAGTTTCAGTCATGACAGAAACACTGGTTGATCCAGATAATAGGAACCAACACGAATGTGCTGCAGGAATGGAACAATTAAACAGAAGCACATACGTAAATCTACTCAGGAGATTGTTTGAGAAGGGAGAAGGGAAAATGAAAGGTGAGGTTGATTATCAACAGTCCTGCAATTTTTATTCCAGATCTTTGTGTTGTAAGCTCCAGAAGTTGTGTAGCTGGGGGACAGAGCACTCTGCTTTCATCTTTTCCACCGTGTTCAGGCACACAGTCAGATGAGACCACTGCCAGGCTTTCTAATGAATCTACCCACTTTAAATTAAAAATTTAGTGCACAACATTTTATAGCCCTGAGATGTTTAAATTTTAACGTGGGTTGAGTTTGTTCTGGTTGATTTATTTTTTTTTTTTTCCCCTTCCATTTTGCTCCTAGAAATTACAATATTTACCCTTTAAACTTACTTAGTAGTCTGTATTACACTTTGCGTGATACACCCCAATGGATGTTGTTTTACTTTTGTTTAAACAAGGAAGTTTATCTTATCAGCTAGATCTATTATTTTTATCAACAATTTGTTATGCATATATGGAATGATAGAGTGAGACTGATAACATGGAGGGGCTTTCAAAGCAGGCTTTTCCTCCATGGTAGCAGTGTTTTCTACAATTCCACGCTCTTTTTACTTCTCTCCTATTAGGCATTTTACACAATAGTAACTCTTCCAAGCATATGTTCAGTTCTAGTGATTAAAACAAACAAAGAAACAACGAAACACCATAAAAGTTTCAATTCTTGCAGATTCAGTGTTCATTAATGTTGCTACAAGTGCGGTTCTTCATGTAACAAAAATATTTATGGGGTTTTCTTTCTTTTGTTGTGGAATTTTACAAGGATGTGTTTTTGTTTTTTATTTTATTTTTTTTTCCTATGCAAATTCCTGTCAATACTGCAAACTGGAAAATATAAATGTTGTTCTCCTCCTAATGAACTTTTTCCCCTCTGACCTGCATCATAGAGCAGTGCAAGTTTAATTTTTGCAGAAGAAATAGCACTGGGGAACTGAACGGCTCATTGAGATTTGACTCAGTAACCAAGTACAGTGCCAAAGCTTAAGCAAGTGAACCACCTTGTTTCAATATTTATTAGTCTTTGATATTCATTGAGGTATGTCTCTATAGATAAATACCCAACAGACACTCTGGAGTATGTTGCAGCGTGCAGAAAACAAAAGGTTTTGCTTCTTCCCTTTACTTTCTCTCAGAGGTCAGATAGAAATTGTCATGAGGAGAGGTTGCATGACCCACTAAATAATAATAAAATATAATAAACTGCCCTAATTTGATTATTCAGATTTAACAAGAACTTTCTGTTTCTTCCCCCAAAATCTAAATTCCAAACTCTTTCTCTTTATAAAAGGAGAAAGCTTTAAGTGTTAGTGAAATGATCAGTAGGAGCTAAGGCACCTGTTCTGCCAGTGAGACACTGCTGCAATAATATGACAAACTGCTGGAAGTGAAGGATGTCATGTTGATAGCAGTGTGGTATATGGGAAGTCTGATGGAAGCTGTCCTGTGCACTGTTGCATTTTCAGTCTGCCTGAAATAGCAAAACCTCTCAGTAACTTTAGATGAAGTCTGTGCTTCCAAGGGGAAAAGGGTAGTTGCTCACTTGTTTTGTAACTCCCCTTGATGACTGCTGCGGTCGGATGGTCATGTATGATAGCACTGCAGATATTTGATTAACAAATAGAATATAGTAAGTTTGTCTTCTATTGAGTTGTCACATAGTGATTTCATTTCTTTTCCATTGCACGTATTAAAACCAGAGAGGGCTATTTAGCAACACAGTCTTGTCCCCTAAGTAAAAGAATTAATTCTGCTCTTTGAATTCAGACTCAAATAAAAAGAAAAGCTAAGCCTCAAAGATACTGGGAAATTGATTACTTGAAATTCTCTTGCAGTAGCCTATTGTCTATGCAAACAGTTTGGCTTCTTTTTGTGTATGTTTTTCAAAGAACTTGTACTCTTACTAACATGAAAGTGACATACTCAGTGCAGTGCTTCTTGAGCGCTAATTATGCTTCCATGTGTCCCTGTGTCAAATGAGACCAAATTGAAGTTAACAGTGGAAAACCTTTGTGACGCAGTCCAACACACATCTTCATCTTTTTTGGCTTACTTGTTTTGTATAGAGCAAGGAGTTGATGTCTGCTGGGTTTTTTTTGTGGATGGTTACGCCTTGTTTTTTGTTGTCTTGTATTTCAAGAGATCAGAAGCCCAAAGAAAGAACTGGCTGAACAAGAACCAAAATTTGAGGAGCTGCTTGAAGATTGTATAAAGTATGAGCCCACCAGTGAAAGTAAACAGAGATTCCCAGATAAGAATGGCTCTGAGTTATGCTTGATTTTTGTGTTTTGTTTTTTTTTAAAGGCAAAAGGATGCAGTGGTACACAGCCTGATTTCAACACCTGGCAATACCACAAAGCCTACCTTGGAAAAGTTTGCAGGTACCCATAGTGCTCACAGACCCCCCAGTGCCAAGGAGGCTGAAGTCTGTGTGTGCAGTGCCTGCAGTTAGTAGGTGCTTGCTGTGCAAAACTGGGTGGTTTTGACCTGTGCGTGGTCTCCTCAGATGGGCTTTTTTGTCAGTGCTAGGCCCTGCTACCCTACTTTTAGTTTTTGTGCTGAGGGAAGGCCTTCGCTTCAGCTTTTACCAGCTGTGAATCTTCCAGTAAGAAGAAATCAAACTTACCTTAAGGTGTTACCTCTGTGGGAGCTATGTGACTTGCAGATGTTCGCAGAAACACAAGTTTGCCTTTCCAAAAACAAGACAGCTTTTATTAGTTAGCTGATGTACAGTGTTGTAGGTTCCTTCTTTTGGAGTGGAAAAGCAGTGCTGGTATTTATATTTCTGCTAACAGCATGACCTCCCTCTGACCTGAAACACCTCTTTACACAGAGCTATTAAGTCCATAATACTGTTCTTTTTTTATTGTTTTTCATTTTTTATTTTTTTTTTAACAATAGAATATAACTTCATTTCATGCTGACTGGGGCTGTGCTTTGTTTTTCATGATGTGGTAGGATAATGTTAAGGTGTGTCTTAATGCATGGTTTGGTCCTCAAACAGGGAAAGTTGAGTGGAGCTGCATGCCCAGTGAAGCAGATACTGTGTAAGTAAGGCTCCTCAGTGTGATGATAGAATGATAAATAAGTAAGAGCCTCACTTTTTTTTTTTTTTTCTGGCTTCTAATCACTCTGCTTTCTCTTAGCTTCCAGCTGTTGTAAAATAAACGTTGGTTGCTAGTCTTCCCTTGTAATGCTAGCCACATGCGAACAGTTCTTCCTAGTTACTTCATAGCAGACGTGCCCACCTGACCAGGCAGCCACTTCTTTTTCCTCAATTAACCCTTCATTCCTAGAAAATGTTAGTGCAAGCCCAACTGGGGGTAAAGTTGATGTTATTAATTTGTGTAGGTTTGTATGTACCTGGCTGAACACCCACTGAAATGACTTTTATTGTTGCTGAGATTTTCTTATGTAATGATACGTTACGTGATTGTGGAACAATAGGTGGAATAATTAAACTGACCACCTACTTAACTGACCAAGGCAGGCTGGGTGATGCTCTTAATTGTACAGCATCTGCTACCTTGCATCCAGATGGTGTTCACGCTTGATGAAAACACATGGCCTGGAGCCTTGATGCATTTTCGCTGGGGTTTCTCAGGCATCTTCTTCACCAGCTATTTGACATCTTAAGTTTCTCATGAGCTCCTAGCTCTTTTCTATAAGCCTTTTTGTTCCAGGAAGAGTGAATTCTGCATGCTTGAACTGATATGCAAAGGACAGCATTAAGCTCACTTTACAGTCTTCTGTGATGAATGAGATGAGAGGAATGTCTCCATAACCATCTTCCTGGCAGGAGGAGATGGTATCTAGTTCAGCTGGCTTATGTATGGTATCTGTTGCGTTGCTGGAACCTTGCATGTGACTTCTTCTCTTTCTCTGAATTGCTCGTTACCTGCTATTTTAATATTTCCAGACTCAAAGCTTATGCTTTAAGGCAGTGATGCAAACTCTTAGGATGACAAAGTGTGTGGCATTATAAAGTGTTTATATTCCTGTAGATCACTGCTTATTTTTAGCAGTGTAGTTTCTGAGAGTGAGTGAGTCATGTTGGTCCGCACATTTTGCAGTGGCTTGAATGTTAGTTTCTCAGTTAGCTTCTTAAAAGTTGAGGGGTTGGGTTTGGTGGTGGTGGGGTGGTGGTGTTATTTTGTGGTTTGGTTTGTTTTTTCTCATGTGATTTTTCTCATGTGATTTTTCTGTAGTGGTAGGTGTTGAAAACTCATCGCTGCCATTGGCAAACCAGAATATGTAGAACCTGTGTGAATTTTCTTTCATGAACTGTAATGGGACACTGGGAAAAGGCTCTTTACTGAGAGGGTGGTCAGTAAAGGAAAAGGCTTCCTAGGGAAGTGGCCACAGCACCAAACCTGTCAGAGTTCAAGGAGCACCTGGACAATGCTCTTAGTCATACGGTTTAGTTTTAGGTAGTCCTGTGAGGAGCAGGGAGTTGAACTTAGTGGTCGTTATGGATTCATAGAATCATAGAATAGTTAGGGTTGGAAAGGACCTTAAGATCATCAAGTTCTAACCCCCCTGCCATGGTCAGGGACACCTCACACTAAACCATGTCACCCAAGATTCTGTCCAACCTGGCCTTGAGCACTGCCAGGGATGGAGCATTCACAGCTTCCCTGGGCAACCCATTCCAGTGCCTCACCACCCTCACAGGAAAGAACTTCTTCCTTATATCCAATCTAAACTTCCCCTGTTTAAGTTTGAACCCGTTACCCCTTGTCCTATCACTACAGTCCCTAATGAAGAGTGCCTCTCAAGCATCCTTATATGCCCCCTTCAGATACTGGAAGGCTGCTATGAGGTCTCCAAGCAGCCTTCCTTCTCCAGGCTGAACAGCCCCAACTTTCTCAGCCTGTTCAGTTCCATGTCCTTTTTATGTTGAGGACACCAGAACTGCACACAATACTCCAGGTGAGGTCTCACAAGAGCAGAGTAGAGGGGCAGGATCACCTCCTTCGACCTGTTGGTCACGCTCCTTTTCATGCAGCCCAGGATACGGTTGGCTTTCTGGGCTGCGAGCGCACACTGAAGCCAGCTCATGTTCATTTTCTCATCAACCAACACCCCCAAGTCCTTCTCCGCAGGGCTGCTCTGAATCTCTTCTCTGCCCAACCTGTAGCTGTGCCTGGGATTGCTCCGACCCAGGTGTAGGACCTTGCACTTGGCATGGTTAAACTTCATGAGGTTGGCATCAGCCCACCTCACAAGGGTGTCAAGGTCCCTCTGGATGGCATTCCTTCCCTCCAGCGTACCAACCGAACCACACAGCTTGGTGTCATCGGCAAACTTGTTGAGGGCGCACTCAATCCCACTGTCCATGTCAGCGATGAAGATATTGAACAAGACCAGTCCCAACACCGATCCCTGAGGGACACCACTCGTTACTGGTCTCCAGCTGGACATTGAGCCATTGACCACAACTCTTTATGTGCTGCCATCCAGCCAGTTCTTTATCCACCGAGTGGTCCATCCATCAAATTGATGTCTCTCCAATTTAGAGACAAGGGTGTCGTGTTGGGACAGTGTTGTACACTTTGCACAAGTCCAGATAGATGACATCAGCTGCTCTGCCCCTGTCCATTGGTTCCGTAGCCCCATCATAGAAGGCCACCAATTTGGTCAGCCAGTTTCCTCCTAACTTGAGATATTCTATGATCTAGAAGGAAGCGAAGAAGAGGTGGGAGTACTCTTCAATTCTGCTTCTCAGGCTTTTGGAAATTGTGAAATACTAAACTAAATAAAATGTTTGTCTTACGAAAAGAAGTGATGGCAACAACCTACAGGGACGTCAGTGTTTGCCTCACAAGAAATGAGCTTTGTTCTGTGCTGTAGCACTGCCATGTTTAAACTCTCTCACTGCGCGTAGCCAACCTTTGTTTTCTCACCTGGTTTTTTAAAATTGCAAGTGAAAATGGAAATTCATCTCTGGACTTGCAGATCGAGGTATCTTGTTCCCAGTCTTCTGCAGTTGTTAACTGTTAATTTGAGATTAGAGTGTTTACAATGGCAGAGCCAAGGTTTCCCGAATGTGGAAGATCCAGTTTCGGAACTGGATAGAATTATTAAAGAAGTATTGGCATTTAATGTAGGTGGTGTTTAATAAGCATGGGACTCTTGATTAAGCAACTACCTCTTTTTTTCTTAACTGTATCAACATGTGAACAATTTTCCCTTCATGGTCAGTGTGCCCTTTACAGTTGCCCTTCAACAAGGGTGGTGCTTGCAATATTTGGGAGTTTTTAGAAGTTGCATGGAATTGAATCGCTCAAAAGCTGGCAATACATCTTATTTGTAATGAACACATGAATAGCTGTTTCAGTGCTGCTTTAGTGATGGACGGTGAAGTAGCCCAAAAACTGGTTGTGGTCAGAGTGCTTATAGGAGAACAGACTGTGTAGCAGCATACTGGATAACTTTCTAGTTCAGTGGCACGAGGCTTTTATTGTCAAGGAGGGGCGGGTGTTGGTGCTCTGTTTAGGGTTTAGTCGCTGTTAGCAAATCATAGGTTTCTTAGTCTTGCTCATTATTACAAATAAACTTGACTCATACTTTGGAAAGAGGTAGGCAACTTGGGGAAGGGTGGGGAAATTGCTTGCGATGGTTCATTGTGTCTGACTTTTATTTGGGGGCTGAAAAACCAACACAAGTATTTGCCTGTAGATTCTCTGAAGTGGTTTAATTATATTGCAGGCATGTGGGGTGGGGATGAGAGTGTGAGAAGATAGAGCTAATCCATATTTGATCATAAGAGACAAAACTGTTACTAAGGTGAGTGGCCTGTGTTCTCTGTTTTCTCATGGCGTCTGATTTCTGTGTAAGCAGCCGTGTAGGAGTATGTTGAAAAGGTGAGAACTGAGTTGCATAGCTAGTGGATGTGAGGACTGCCGAGTTCTCTCTCACATAGTTAAAATGTGATTAATGAAGGGCTTGCACAACTTGTGTTACTGAAGCAGGGGAAGAAATCAGGTTGGATATGTGTGGCTGTTTTGCAAGGTGCTGAGAAAAGTGTAAAAGGCTAAGTCTGGACTGTGCTTTGGCTGGGAGTTGAGTTTTGTAGCTAGGGTCTGAGGTGTCGCCTGCCTGAAAGGTCCTCCTCCTCTGCAGGAGGAAATTGCTTTAGGGGCAGTGAGCAAGACTACAGTAAAATGGAAGAAAGAAGAGAGTATGTATTGCAATGTTCTGTTGTCTGCAGGCTCATTTGACTCTTCCTTGTATTGCCTCCCATAGTATGAAGGCCATCATTAGCCAAGTATTTTTGTGAATCCATTAATCCCTTTGGTGACAAGGAGCCAATTCCTATAAAGCAACCTGAGGAATCATCCACAGTTAGGAAAGATCAGAGCTTAGTAAGGACAAACCTGCCTGTGGTGAGGGAGCCCCTGAGAGACCGTGATCTCCTTATTGCATCCAGTCCATCTTCTCTCCTCATCTCGATCTCCCGCGGCAAAGCATGAAACGCGTTTCCGATGTAATCAGTTGGACCAAATAATTGGTGTAACAAGAACTGTGGTTTCCAAGGTTCTGTTTAAAAAATACAGCTACTTCCAGCTGCAAACTTAATTACGTAGTTACTCTTGGCCCTGCCTTAGTAATCTCTTCTTACATTCACCTGTCCCACCCAGTTTTAGTGGAGTAACCACTTTAACAGATCGTGGCATGTGAAAGCTGGAAGCTCCTTTTCATAATTGGGTGTCTTTATTTTCCTGAGAATATCTTTCTCAGACTCTTTGAGGGTGACCCATACTGTAATTATTTCCTTTCAGTCCTGGATGCAGAATCCAGCCTCCCTTTAAGCACCATTGTGAAACTAAACCTACAAATTGTAAAGCAGAGAAAAAGCATTCCAGAAATGCTTTGTATTTTCTTCAAAATTTATTTGCCACTGTCAGTGAGACTAGTAAAATGCTAGTTCTTCCCTTAGGTGTCATTGGTTTTATTTTGTTGTGGGATGGAATAGTTATTTGTTACTGTGGATTATAGAAAGCATGAACCTAACCCTCTGAACTGAAACATGAGTTGCAGATAACATCATGTATTACTATTATTAGTAGGTTTTCCCCCAGAATTGTAAACCTCTGTTTCAGCAAGCTGAAGGTAATTTTTATACCTGTTAGGCGTTGCCCTGTGAACAGAAAACAGGAGATGCTCAAGATCAGATGATATGCTAAAATTTAGAGGGTGCATGACTCCTCTAGCAAACATATCTGAATTTCCTTCAAGATATCGATGGGACCAAAGAGTCCTCTGGCACTGCATGGCAGTTTGACATTCTTTGCTAGGCTTTCCAAAGCCCCTTCTTGCAGCACGCTGTGGGTGGAGGGGGGCTGCTTCCTAGGGGGCAGGAGCTGGTGTTAAGCAGCCTGTCTGCCTGGCTGGGCTGCCAGGGGATGTGGTCCATGGAGCTCTTGGAATCCAGTTCTTGAAATATCCTGCTTACCTGGGAGCTACTTTCTGTGCTGTGATAAAGGAGGATACCTGGGAATGTACCTTTGTAGGAACAAGAATAACTAGTCTTAAGGGGTTCTGTATACCTTTTAGATTACTTCTTTGTTGTTCCCCCTCTATAATCCCACAACAGCAGTTTATCCACTGTTATACATTTAAGCTCCAAATGTCTAAAACAGGGACTTTTTTTTTTTTTTTAAGGTTTAACAGGTTATAGGACAGCAGCCCCAGGGAAGTCCATCTCTAGGACTCTGCAGGTTGGTCTGTCCCCATGTTTAGCCAAATCCAAGCTTCTGGCAGAAACAAGCAGAATTCTGGCCAGGGAGTGTTGAAGCAGGTGGTTGTAATGGTTTCTTCTGATTTAAAATATAATAATTCTCACACACACCAGTTGCTGTGTTTTGAATTGTGTAGGAGGGCACTTTCTGATAGAATGGGAGCATGAAATCAGGCAGGAATGGGGTGTGTAGTAGCCATTGCCTATGGTGGAAAAGATTGCTAGTGTGAGCAAAAAAATAGCTCAATGGGAAGTATGTCTCCTCTGCAGTGATTGAACAGGGGAAATGTCTGCTGCCCCAGGCTGAGGAAAGTCTCATTCTTCCACTGGCTTTTAAGAATATCAGGGGACTGTGAACAGAAAGTGCAGTTTGTTGTAGTAGCTGAAGGGTATGGGTTTTGTCCAAACTTGATTCCAGGGCTAAACTACTTGCTTTATGTTTGACTGTAACTGCAGAGGGCTGATGGGAGAGGAGAGGGGGGGAAATGAAATTTAAAGCTTCGATATTCTTGTTTAGTGCCTGCTAAGTGTTCCTGAAAGCTTTCACGTGGCTGCTTTAAAGACACCTTGAGAAAGGCTGTATTCTGTGTGTTTAATGCAGAAGCATACTGAGCAGGACTGCAGGTATGCAAGAGCTGTCTACCATGATACACCCTGCTCTATGAAATTTTGTTCATATATCATGTTTGAGGTGTGCAGTTGGGACTTTGAGTAGTCCATGTAACGTGTTCCTTGCAATTGCTGGAAAGCCAAGAAAATACGAGCAGGATATTATCCAGTGGGGGCTTCTGGTTGAAATTCTCTCGGGTAGAAGACTTAGATGTGTATTAGTTTTTGTTTTTTTTTTTCTTTCCCTCATTAAGTGGCAGAATTCAGTTTACAGACATAGGAACAGCTCATTAAGCAGTGACTTGCAAAGGAACAGAGTGGCAAAGCTGAAATCTCTCTATCTGCAGGTGTGATACCCAGTTGCTTCATAGTGGTGAACTTTTGGCTTCAGGTGGCTGTAGGGTAGCATGATGCTGATCTTTCAACAAATAAAAATATAACTTTTCCCCCTTTATTTAAAAATCAAAAGAGCACTCGTATATTTGTATTGAGATAGGCAGACATAAATAGAGATATGAAAATTCTGTTTATGCAGAAGGCTGAAGAAGGAGCCTCAGAACCACTGCTGAGTAACTTCAATTACATCTCTCTGGTATTGTATTCATGCACTGAGTTGTTTCGCATTGTTTGTTTTCTGTGAAGTGCTTACATTGCAAAAATGAATACTGTGTAGGATTGAAATTTACTTAATTGGATTTATAAATATCAAAACATCTGAAAAATAGAGTAATAAGAACAAAATGCTTGTTGTGAAGTTTTCCTAATTCTTCATGCACTAAGTGTGAATTATTTAAAAAAACCTATATCTGTTTTTCAGGAGAAACTGTAGAAGGCCTTCGAGAGAGCGATTATCTTCTGATTCATTCATGTCGGCAGTGGACAACAATTACAGCTCACAGTCTGGAGGAGGGTCACTACGTCATAGGGCCAAAGATAGAAATCCCTGTACATTATGCAGGTAAAGCTATTGTTGACCTGAAATACAAAGAGAATGAATTGGTTACCCCTTACACTGATCACTTTATTTGGCAGAGTGAAGTTAAGCCTCTAATGCCAGTGTCTGTGACTTTTAACTTTTTAATAATGTTACAGAGCAACAGAGGTGCTGATTTACTCCCAGGGCTACTAAATAGTGTTTCATTGGGCAGCACAGAACAGAACAGGTAGCTATGTAGAAGAACTGGTTTTGAATTGACAGTGCTTCTCATCTGTGGATGTGGTGACAAAAGTGTGAAGTTTTTTGACAATGCCTTGAAATGTCTGGTCAAAGATGGCATGGCTTTTATACTTCATTTTATACTTCATTGCATGCTAAAGCTGGAGGGGATTCTTTAATATTTCCATGTTAAAAGCCAAGGACCCTTTGTAATAATACTACAGGTTTACACTAATGTAGTTCCTTGTCACTGTCTGCCTTTTGGATGATGCGGTACTGTTGTTGTTTCAAGTAGATATCATGTAACTAATCCATATTTATTTGATGATTTGAAATTATTTTTACTTTCCTAGGAAATTATTTGTAATACTGTTTCCTACTGCTCAATGTCCTTATTCACAAGCTGAATAGAACAATACTTTGAGTGGGAAGTGTTTGTCTTGCTGCAGTAGATACAAGAATTTAAAAAGCTGGAAAGTGCAAACTGAAAGAGCCATGGCTATGAAGCAGAGATGTGGGCTTAGTGCTTTACTTGGGCTTCTGTATAGCTGATTGTTAATTGAGTAATTTATTAGGATCTCTCATAGTCTCTTTCAAAATGCTGGTGCAATGAGGGTGTGCTGAATTGTACAGGAGGTGACAGAAATGTTTTATTTCAATCATACGAGAGCTGCAACTGCAGTGATGCGCTCTATTTCAGTGATGCAGCTTATATCAGTTGCCTTCTTACGTACTGTTTCAGTCTGGAGTTTGCTTTTGGAAGGTCAGCTTTTTTAAGATGTTTAAAAACCTTGGTCTGATGGCATATAGTGTCATTATATACATGGCTTTAAAACTGTCTGAATTTAACTTTCTTAGTGTAAGCAGTTTCTAGTGCTTGTGCTTAGTAGCACTGAATCTTTTATAACTCCTGGCTACATAAGCTTCAGTCCTGAGGTCAGGCAAACACTTCACTTCCTTCAAACTGAATGCTGTGTCTTAAAATCCCCACTATGATTCCTGGAAGAAGGAAAATAGAAAATAAAATGTTTTTTGGTGTGAAAGAAGCTTGGATCTTAAGGGGTTTACTAAAGCTTTGTCCTTCATTTCTAAAGGAAAGATCTGCTGAGTAGGAGTTTCTCACTCTTCGTACTTCCATTCATTCATAGCTTAAATTCACATGGATACCAGCAAAATCAAAATCTGTTCCTTAAGATGCTGCAAAAGCATCAATGTGCTTTTCTTCCTGGCTTGTGTTAGTGCAGGAAAACATGTGTGTTTAGTTGGCTGTCAAACAACCTCCAGAAAGTTCCCTGTCATAAACCCCCCTTGTTAATGAGATGAAAATATATGAAAGTTCAGAAACTGCCATGTAGCGAGGGCACTTAATGAATATGTGATGGGCTCTGATGCTGCCAGAGGAACTTCACACAAATGGTCAGTGCTAACTTGTAGTACCCAGAGCACGTCTGATGGGTTTGCCTACAAGAAAGCATAAATGAGTCTTAAGCGTATGGAGCAAAGCACTGCAATCTGGTGCTAACATCTAAATGCATTTAGGGGCATCTTCCATACCCTAAAGATTAACTTGTGCTGCCGTGGAGTACCATACATAGATCTATAAGCTAACGCTGAATGCTCTTTCAGTGCTGCATTATGCAGTGCCTTGTGTTTACAGCTTTTGGGATGCAGAGCCCTGCCCTAAAGAGGCAAGGCTTAAGGTAGCTGCCTAAGACGGCTTGCTGTGCTGTGAACTGACCTAACACAGTTAGCTCTGGAGCTAGGTGGGATATCTGCTCTGCAGTGAGGTCTGGGACATGGGAGTGCTCCAGAATCATTCATTACCTCTCTGAGGAGCATGTCATGCTAGTGAAAGGTCCTGCTGTCAGGTAGTGATTGCTGTGTGAGCTGGCTGTCACAGCCCTCCACTGGCATAGGAGAGCTTTCCATCTTTGTAGAAAGCGCAACTAGAACAGTTGACAGAATGTTTATATGGCGCTTAGCCATTAGTTCTTCTGTTTTAGAGGAGGGATTTTATGTCCCCATAGGCAAGTGTTTGTAAATGGTATAAATTTGAGATTATAGGCCTGACTTCTGCATGCTTCCACTTTAAACTTCTGCCAAGTAAGACGTACTGCCTAACAGAATGACCCTTTGAGATGGAACATCGGAGTTCATTAAAATGACTTTTTAGGATTATTTCAGCTTTAATTGAATAACCTTTTCTTTTTAACCCCTAGCAGAATTTTAACTTAGAAAATTGCAGCATGATTTTGCTTACAGCAGTTGAGCAGGAAGGGAAGTTGTAAGTGATGTTATTCTCCTGAGATTATGGTCTTAAAAGTACCACAAAGACATACTTTATACTCATATATAAATACGAGTATGAAGTAAATCTTATCTTGCTACTTGCTAAATCAGATTTTGATACACTTATTAAACCTAAATACAATAAAGCCTTGTTAAAGAAGGAAAATGATGTACTTTACATTTAAGTGAACTCTCATGAACAGAACCTGAGTTCTACAGTCCTGCTGATAGTCCTTTCCCTATTGGGAAGCTGCTGCCCTGATGCTTTTATTGGGAATGGTAGATATGGTTAATTTTTGCTGTTGCTGTCAAAGACCAACCGTATATGACAGCTGTTAATCTAACCATTCCCTCTTGAATACTGTCTCGAGTTGTCTTCTCTTTAGTAAAAGTTAATGTAGCACAGAGTTCAATTTTCATGTAATTAAAACCAAATGGCTAATGTGTTTCTGGCTCCTGAAACAAAGGAGGTCTTCATGTGCATATAGAATGGAAAGATTAAAATTGCTGTCCTGATAGTGCCCTGTCTTAGCATAAGAGGGTGGACTTCACAAGAGTCCAAGGTAAACCATCACAGCAGCTGGATGTTTGATGTCCTTTGCTTTCCTCAGGTACACAACTCACACTTGATACTCACAGGAAGGTCTTACAAGCTTTCTGTCTGAACTAGTTTTATGTTGTTCCTGGTACTATGCTATCCTTAATACTAAATCTCTACTCTGAAAGCAAGTGTGTATCATCCGTACCCTCCAGCTGTTGTCAAATGTTATTGCTAGTTTTGGCTTAGGCAGGACTGTAATCTTTACCTTGATAAATGTCTCCCCTGGTAGCTTCTGGAAAATACTGTTTTGTGATATGAATTTGGAAGATATAGGACATGCTGGTGTCTTGCAGAGTTAGGCCTTACTGTGCTGCTGCTTGTCAAGAGGAACACCTCTCATTCCCAGTGTTGCAGGGGTGCTGATGACCATGTCTCAAACGCATCCTGTGATAACTGAAAGGCATTGAAGACGTTGTGTCCCTCGGGTGTTGTCCGACCCTTCTTGTGTTACCTTCCAGCTCTATATAGCTCAAAATGATCAAAAGCATTTTTGAGGATTCATCAGCTCAAGCCTCCAAAGACTCCTGCTCTGACCCTATATGGCACAGGCTCAGTCTATTGTAAATGGCTGTGCCTATATGGCCACAATTCCTTATGTGTGCAGACTACTGATGTGACAGCTGATGGAGCCAAATTTGTTTCCTGAAAGCTTGCAGTAAAGGAAGAGTGGCGCAGAGGGCTGTGGAGTGACCCCCACGTGTGCTTATGCATGTGCATACCCTCACCTACATGGTGTAGGTTTTGACCCTGTGTTGCTATTGGTGAGGGTATGCTGTGAAAAGTACCTGTGAATGGGTTGGCAGCATCTAGGTTATTTTGCCCCAGATACTCACTCTCACATTTAATCGAACCATAACAGGACCTTTACTCTTGTTTTTTTTAGGGCCTTATCTCTGTTGTTGCAACTGATGGTTCGTTTGCTCTCCTGTCTGTTTGAGGGTTTTTTCCCCCATCTGAGAACAAAGCTGTTCCTTTGAGATGATGTTCTAAAAAAATATAATAATTTAACACCCAAACTCCTGCCTTTTTTCTTTAAGCTTCCACTTACCTTTGCCCAGGGTTTGAAGAGGATACCTCATGTTACTGCTGTCATCTCTGTCCTCATAGGAGGCAACTAATAAGGAAAATACTTTTATGAAGACATTAGAAAATAACACCCCATTCCAGGGTGTGCCACGCAGTAACACATTCGGGGTGTTAGAAGTACTCTTCCTGTGAAATCACAACTCCCCACCATATAGGGAAGGTGTTAGCAATTGCTAATCCAGAGTAATTGCTGGTGCCCTGTCCTCTTGCTTACCCAAGTGTGCCGATAGCTTGTCATTTCAAACACATTTAAAACCTTGCTTTGTGAGTCTTCCCAGGTGGGGTGCCGGGTGGGAATGAGTCAGAAGTCCCTCCTCCAGTGTTAGAACTGGTGTACAGCAAACCTGTTTCTGCTGGTTTGATTTGTTAATCATGGAGCACTTGCCTGATGGGCCTGTTCCTCATTACATCCTGCTAACACAGAGGAAGATGGTCTCTGCAGGTCTTCTCAAGAGTGAACTTGCCTTTGCATCAGTGGAGCAGGAGAGCTTCCTGAGATTTTGCAATGTGCAGCTGCAGAAGTTTCTCATGTCCAAAGGCATGCCTGCCTCTAAGACACAGTTTTGTGGTTCCAGCAGCCCTACTGCTGCCTGCTCTGGGATAGTCAGACCTTAGATGCTGTGGGAGCACTGAAGTATGGTGTGAGTTAGGTGTCTCCTAGTTATCTTGGGATGACAGCAGCCGCTGATGTTGCTCTGAACCCACTCTGAACCTGATGCATCCAAGATCTTGACAGGCTGAGAAAGTTGGGGCTGTTCAGCCTGGAGAAGAGAAGGCTGCGTGGAGACCTCATAGCAGCCTTCCAGTATCTGAAGGGGGTCTACAAGGATGCTGGAGAGGGGCTCTTCATTAGGGACTGTAGCAACAGGAGCAAGGGGTGATGGGTTTAAATTTAACGGGGGAAGTTCAGATTAGATATAAGGAAGAAGTTCTTTCCTGTGAGGGTGGTGAGGCACTGGAATGGGTTGCCCAGGGAAGTTGTGAATGCTCCATCCCTGGGGGTGTTCAAGGCCAGGTTGGACAGAGCCTTGGGGGGACATGGTCTAGTGTGAGGCATCCATGGCAGGGGGATTAGAATTTGATAATCTTAAGGTCCTTTCCAAGCTGAACCATTCTGTGATCTTGGAAGAGCTTGGAATTTTACTTTGGTGATACTGAGCACTCTTAGATGTTTATAGCATGCTTTATGACTCTCTTCATGGCCCTGGAGAGAAGAGCAAACATTAGACTGACAAACATCTTTTGCTGATGGCTTTATGTTACACCTGCTGCCAACCTGCATTACTCTGGGAACAAAGGGAATGCTTCCTTGTCTGAAGTTCAGTTTAGACCCTTCCCTCCTTCAGGTGTAATTTAATGCTTTCTGCTCGTCAAGGAAGGTGGGGTTGGACAAAGAGCCCTTGGTCTGGGGCTTTGCCTCCCTGGGAACAGTGGGTGGTGTCAGGAAGAGCTATGCCTGTTCTTCTGTGTAAGTGGAGCAGCACAGCTCCGATGGGGTAACTTGTAGGTACAAAGAGGTGGGTGAGACCTAAGACAGGGAGGGACACTGCTCTGGAGTAGGGAACTTAGGTGAGTCTTCCAAGTACACCACTCCCTGATATGAAATATGTTTTGCATTTTAATTTGTGTTTTGCTTTGAACTTAACCTGGCACCCAACTACCACATAGATCTCCTGGGGCTTTTGTGCTGTAAAACTGAATATAACTTCTAGAGAACAGGGCCCCAGTGCAGTACTTCTGACAGAGGCAGGGCTGCCATGTATCTGTGGGCTGGTAAATGATTAATGAATGCATGTCCTCAGAAGAAAACAAAGAAGAAAACCCCACACATTTAATCCCCCAGTACCCAAGTTTTGTTTTGTTTTTTTTTCCTTGGAAAAGGTTGTATGATCTGAAAAGCAGTTGGAGGCTTGAAAGCTTTTCTTCACAGTTACTGCATACAAAAGCATTGCCACCAGCAGATAGTCTTCATGGCTTTAAAAGAGAACTATGACTTGTGTAGCTGTGAATACTTGACTGTGTGAACTTTTGTGAGACTTGCAACCCTTTTCTCCCTGTAAACAGATAAAAGAAAGTCTATACTTATAATATATATATATGTATATATATAAAGTACATCTATTTGTTGTAGATATATGACCACAGAGTAGTGTGTGGGTATTGCAGAGTGAGAGGGTGCTCATTTTAGTGAGCAGTGCTTGCCTCTTCAGCTGTAGAAGTCTTTAGTCAGTAATGTCTGAAATACTTATAACCACCCATATAATGTCATTCCATGCTTTCCTGTCAGGGAAATGATTATGCCTTAAAATATATTTACCTACTTGTTTTTAGTTTAATTGCTACCTCCTTGTTTCCCACGGAAGACTGTGTTTTTCTACTCTAGGCAATCACAGCCTTGTAGTCTGGGAACTGTATTCATATTTCTGGATTTTTTTAAACTTGTTACCTTGAAATAATGGATGAACTGTTCTTCCATATATGAGCAAATATATATATTCTTCATTTTCCATTTTGCTTTTTTTTTGGTGTTGGTTTTGTTGTGGGTTTGTTTTTTTTTTTCTTCTTAGAGAGTTATCCTCAACCAGTTTAGTTGCTGTCAGACTTCACCATGGTCCTATCTGTTTGTTATTCCACTTTTCTGTACCTGTTTAAATTTTGGCAAATGCTTCTCCGTTGCTCTACAATGCAACATCAAATTGCAGGCACTGAAGTTGCTGGCAAAAATTGTTTATTTATTTTGTACCTGTGGGTGCACGTTATTCCTGTTCCTCCATCTCCCTCCATTTGCCAGTCTTGTGAAGTGACAGCTTTTTACCTAACTTTCCTGAAATTCTCCCCTTTTGTCTGACCACCTGTACTGGAGAATCTCTTCTACTTTGCATTTTGTTTTATAACTACTAAAGAATGTATATGTATTTCTTTTCATTATGTTTTGTTTGCTTGCTTACTTGATTTTCAATGGAGCAGGTTGTCCCGAGCCCAAGGAGTTTGTTCTGGGTGTATATGATGCTTCTTTCTAGTATCGTGTGCCAGCAGCTTCCCAGAATGCAAGCTATGAATCAGAAATACCTTTTCAGTGTGGGGAGGTGGTTCAAATTTAGTTTCTAGTGAAACATTGGTGTGCAATTCTTCATCAGTCACACTGATGAGGATCTTTCACTTTCAACTTCATCTTTCTTCAGTCAGCTAGACTATTTTGCAGTGTCTAGTTTCCTTAGAGTTATCATCCTAGTACATTAAAATCAGCAGACTGTGAGACTATTTCTCTCTTTGCGTGTATGTGTATCTATATATACAGAATGTGCAGAATTTGCTTGACGTGGCTGGATACATCAAAGCTTGTATTCAGCCTTCTCGTGAAACCCCCTTCAACTGTTTTAGTTCCCACCCACCTTTCAGTTTTGCTGCCTGTCCGATCTCAAATGTCTGAAACTGCTGTAGAGTCTGCAGCTCTGCAAGGCTGCTGCACTTTCATGTAATGAGAACAGTAGGGTTAGTTTCACAGGGTACTATGTTCACAGGATAGATCACAGGGTATTATTTCCTCCAAGTAATAGAGGAAGAGGCTGATTATGTCTCAGAGGTTCATGGAAAGAAAATACCTGTATTTTCTGTCATGCTTTCCCACCTGGAATTAAGAACTTGGGGTTTGTAGACACCAGTTTGCGCTATAAAATTTGTTTGATTTCATGGGATTTGGTTGGTGCCTTAAAGGAAACAAAAGCTTGTGATGGTAGTGATATTTTTCAATACCATCTCAGTGGGGTACTAGGTGGAAAGAGGTGTGTGCTTTCAGATACAGCTGTCTTGCTTTCCTCTGCTTTGACTTCGGCATGGGTGTAATTTTACTCTTGTTTAAAAGAAAGTAAGATTTGTCTCAGCATTGAACTTCCTGTGTTTTATTTGCGAGAAGGGAAAGGGGGTAGGAGGAGAGAAGGAAAACTTGCAGCTTTTAAAACTGATGATTTGAATTATCGTATGTTCCTCTCAGACTTCCACAGTTCTTGGCTGTTACTCTAAGTCTTCAAACTTCGAACTTGATGAAATTCAACTGTGACCTTGTAAGCATTCACTGTAAGGTGGGTTTTTTGTTTGTTTGGTTTTGCTTGCTTATTTCACATCTCTGTGGGCAACAAAGAAGCTGATTGGAGTTGCATCAATTAGGAAGGAACTCTAGAGGCCTTTACAAAAGAAATTAACTGGGGAAGATGGCTTTTTGAAAGATTGCAATTGAGGGAAGGGTAGAATAGCAGCTAGGAAACTGGTTCCCGGAAGGCTGGGAGATGGGCTAAATCACACAGGATTTGCTTGGCATTGCTTGAATTACTTTGCCTTAGCTCCACTAGTACAGTGGGCTCATTTGTATGATGATAGAAAGACTTAAGTGCTTAGGAGAAGGGTCTTAAAAGCTGCCCTAACTTAACCATTGAGAAGCTCGAGGAAAAGGCTGATCCCCATTGGGCATTTGAGGTGTATTTAGGGCTGCACTCGAGGTTCTGGTCTGATCCCATGCTTCCAACCACTTGAGGCTGTTCTAAGTAATTGCTACAAGGAAATTGGGAATGTGCTCCTGAGTTCCCAAGAGGAGGCTTTTCTTCTCTTTCATAAGGTATAACTTAAGGATTTAGAAGGGGGAGAGGAGTGAACACCACAGGCTACCCGGTTAGTAAGCTTCAGTCAGCGAGGTTGGGGTAGGAATGAGCTGCTTGTTTCTAAGCACTGAATAAAGCAGAAATTAAGTGTGAAGCTGCTTCACCCTTTCCTACTGTTAATCGACCCATTTCCTACCCTTTGCCTTCTATTAATCTCTGGCTTAACTCTGGTGCATGATGCTGGGGTTTGTGTTTTCATGTGAGTAGAGTAGCAGGTGCAGAAGTAAGCAAGCACATGTCACTGTTACAGAATCATTTACAAAGAATGATGCGGTTGCCAACACAACTGTCCTGTGATAGACCTGGTTTATAGTGCATGCTAGTAGCAGATGAAGACTTTTGCAGAGTACAGTTCTTAATGTTTAGGACATTTGGGTATGGTTTACTGCTGTGTACTGTTTTTTTTTTTTTTTTTTTTTTTTACTCCATTTGTCTGTGTCTTCTGCCCTTGGTTTCACTTTGTCTCAAGTATGTCCCTTCTTTTTTTCGTTTGCTGGTATTCTGACTTATTACATGGTCTAAATCTGTGTGGGAATTTGGGAGGGAAGAAATTGTCAGGAACCTCCTATGATTAGTTTAAGAAATCTCTTTCAGACTGGCTGTCCCTTTTCCTTGAGGCTGGAGGGGGAACTGTTAAAACTGAGCTATCATGGCAAACAAGCAAAGCAAAACTTACGAATGTCTTTCCCTTCTGTACATACAGAACCCAGCTGGCAGGAATGCAGAGCAGGGGTTTTGATAGGTCGTGTGTGTTTGGGGAGAGAGCTGCAGAGGAATCTGTCGCACAGGATGATGTCATCTTGTGAATTTTTGGAGACACAGACTTTTTTTTTTTCCCCCTGGAGCCAGTGTTTGTGGCTCAAAACAACTGATAGGAAGTGCGGTAGGAATTCTTCGGTCAGCATCCTCCCCATGGAAACCAGCACACTTTGCGTCTGGGAACAAGAGCTGGTCACGTCAGTGCTGCCTATTAAAGCAACTGACATCATGGATGTCTTAAGCTTCGACTGAACTACTGTACCAATTGGTGCCAATAGGAAAATAAACCCATGCTATTTAAGCCATGTATAACTCTGTTTATACGGAGAATGTAATTTCTGTGTTTAATTTAGCCGGTGATCCAAGATAGTCATTCTGCTGTGTCAGGGAAAGGCACTTCTGTGAGCTTTGAAACTTCGAGGAGTGGAAAAAGTGGCTTTTTCCCTCTGTCGTGAGCTGTTGTGCAGAGATTTTCTGTCCTCAGTTGGTAGAGATTAATTTGTTTCAGTGTGCGTGCAGAGGACGCTATTAAAGCTAATAGCAAAGGTGGCCATTATTAACTGGATAGGAGAAACATGGGTATTTAACTTCTCATTATGAAGGACCTAAGCATTAATGAGAACCTGAAGCCTGTGTTTATTTCCCTCCCAGCTTTATGTACAGATATGAAGCTTCAATTCTTCCTCTCTTTCCCTTTACTGCAGGCAAAACTCAACCAGAGTGTGCAGCTTGCTCCCAAAGGCAGACAGAGCACGGGCAAAGAAGGAAATACAGTGTACATGTGTATACTGCACAGGGGCTCTCATGAGTGTCCTCAAACTAGGAATGCCTAGCAGTGAACCACCTGTCAAAATCTACACCACTGACAGATGCCACTGTCATCTTGGATGGTTGATAGTGTATGTAGAGTAAGAAAGACCTTTTAAATCTGTATGCGAAGGAGGCTGTGGTTTTCAGGGGAGTCACTTTCACAGTGTGCTCCTTAAATATTTGTCACCACTTCAACCTTTTCCGGTTCATCTCACATGAATTCTGTATTGCAGTAGACTGGGAATAGCCAGCCAAGGCTGGCTGGCTGCATTTGGGTGGCTGAAATAATTCAAGCTGGCTGCATCTGTTCCTTGTTTCATGGTGCTCACCTGATCCCTCTTTTAGTGTGTGTGTGGACCAGCTCATTACGTGAAAGGTCCCCTTTTGATCACAATGATTGCACACACGCACAAGAAAAAAAGACAGACCTGTGATGAGGAGTCATGATCCCATCTGAAGGTTTCTGAAGGTCTTCATCAAAATGATAGGAAGTGCATTTGTTGTCTTCTGCCAGAAACATAGGTTGGTTTGGTTTTGTTTTTTTTTTTACTTTTTTTGTCATTAATAACCTTTTTAACATAGGCAAGTGCGAGATATGTATCTATGGAGGAGAAAGTGTGCAGCAGGAAGTACTGATTGGGGAATGCTCTTTCTGATAAAATGCTGCATGGGTCTCTGCATTTCCAAAGTCAAAAAATAAAGGCTACTGTGAAGCTTGATGGAGAAGGTGAAACCTTGGTGAGATGGATGGACAAGGTGGCTTCCATAATCCAGTTCTATAGCTACTACGTCCCTACTAAATTAGCTACTAGGGTTCAAAGTGTGGGGGGGAACTAAGACATATGCTACACAAATGTTACCACCAAAAAAGAGAAAATTCAAGTAATGCTGTGTTTTAAGATTTGTGGGTCCAAGTTCAGGCATTTTTAGGACTGTGGCTTTGAAACCCACAACTAGCTGCTGGGAAGGAAGCATCTCTCAGTCAGTATAGGGGAATCGCTGCAGCATATCATTGGGAGTGGGATGAGAAATACTCTGAGTAGGAGCGAGTGTGCAATGCGATAGTAAATCAGCTTTAGCCTTCTCTAGACATTGTTGGGATGCTGGATGTGGGAAATGGTCATTACTTGTGACTGTTCGTGGTAATTAATGTTTTCCTGTGAAGTGCTTTTCAATCCTTCAAGGAGGATAGCTGTTCTAAAAGCATGATGTGAATTTAAGACAAACTTTCTATGTGAAATTAATGGAGAATCTGAATTTGATTTCAGACTGGTAGTGTCTTAAAGCAGTATGTAAATAGAAGAGACTTACATTTACGATAAGATCAGTCATGCATATATGCCTATCTGCAAAACTGCTTCCTACGATTCTAAAAAAGAGGCTGAGATGCACTTGAAATCTTAGCGGGTTGGGGTTTGGTGGTGGTTGGTTTCCTTTTTGTCAATTTACTTCTTGCTGACTGACCGCTACCCCACTGTAGGAAGCCTGTAATGGGTTACCTGTGTTTGTCTGCTGGGGTGGGAGTACCCATAGTGCTAAAGACACGCATCATGGGCCCAAAGGTCTGCAAGACCTGTTCTAGACAGATGTTTGGGAGCTGATGCATTTGTGCTGCCTTTCCAAGCTGGGAGCACAGTGCACAGACTTCTCAATGGCAGACAGGCTTGGATGATCCTGTCAGTTTATACTCCTGTAGTCATCCTGTTGGGTGTGGGAATGTGCAGAGGAAATGTTACAGCAGTAACAGGAAGGGAAAGGAATGAGGGGGAGATGGTGGCGGAGAGGGGAAGCAGAAGACAATAGCAGCAGCAGCCTGGGTGGCAGTGGAGGGCAGGAGCAGGAAGAGGTGGTGGGACCGGGACTCCCCTATGGGAGGTTGGGAAATGTCAGCCTTGCAAGGATGAGATGCTCTGCCAATTCCACTTTGGGATAGGGGCTCTTGTTTCTAACCAGTGTTTCTAACTTGTTTCTAACCACTCTGAGCACCCACTGGTTCTCAGTACTCTGCTTAGGAAAATTTCTGGTACCATTTGAACAAAAAATTGCTTTACTAATCTGCCTTTCTGGTTAAACTCTAATGACTAGAATTTGTCTGTCTAGAAGAAAGAGACATATGGCAAGCAAATGGCCCTTTTTAATGAGCCTCCCACTCAGCAGTTGGCTGCTCATCCAGTCTGTGTGTGGCACAGTCTTGGAGCAGCATCTTATTGCCAGAAAAAAAAAACCTGCAGCCTTTTGGTGGGCTTTCTCTCAGGGATGGGGGAACGGATGATAATAGAAGTCTAGGAGGAAAAAAAAAAGCCTCCCATTGGCTTCTTCAACAATTTGTTACCAAATCTATAAGAAAATGTTCCAGAATCTACCGTAGACAGCTTGGAAGCATGCAGTTCTTTACCTTTCTTTGGTGATTGTGTACCTTTTTACAGTATGAGGCGTTTTCTAATGATAAGTAAAATAAGTAATGTAATGCCTGACTTCTGAAAGTCACAATAGCCTAAAAGGCTGCAGTAAAGTAAGTGACTGCAGGTGGTCTATAAAATCCTATTAAAATTAATCTCATTAAATACTTGATGGAAAATGCTGTATTTGGTAGCCAGTAGTGGGTCTGGAGGATTGATGGGACCATTGTTCCTGACCGTAGGTGCAACCAATATGGGAGCATAAAATTTACGATGACCAGTCTTTGCTGTTAGTAATAACTGCATGACTGATCTAAGAGAAATCTATTGCTGAGGTGTAGCTGTGTAAGGAGTCATGCAAGAAAAAACATGTTTATTTATGCCCAGTTTACTCATTCAGCCTTACGGCTTCAGATGAACTTGTAACAAGGTCAGGCTGTCTTTCAACACTTAATCTTGCCTGGTGAAGAATGTTCTGTGCTATGGCAATGACTTTTAATATTGAATCTGACGCTGATGTTTCTTCTCGTATTTGGATTAATTTTTGTATAGCAAGTGGAGAATGCCTTGTTCTCCACCATCCTGCTACTGACCCCCTCTGAATTTCCACCTTGTCTGATGTGCAGGCTGCTTTCCATCTCAGTATGATTCAGATTCATATTTCTCCCAACTGCACAGTGATTGCTTTGAAAGTGCAAAGTACTTTGCCGCTCTCTGTGTGCAGCTGGGACTACCCAGCCCTAAGATGAAGTTGTGCAGGCTTTGGCTTTGAGCACTGACATCACATGGTGGTTTAGTTGGATCCTTTGTCACTGTAAGAAGGAGGCTGCTGCTTAAGTGCTTCTGGAAGAGAGGGATGTAGTTCGATGCAGAGCAGGACTGCCTGCAAGAAGAGTGTGAGGCACTGGAGTTCACTGGGGTGGCTGCAGCAGCAGAGTGCACCTAACCCTTCACCTGGTACTATTTCCTCTATCTTTAGTTGCCATGAATAAAATTCTTGTTGCTCTTTCAGAAGAGGAAGGGAAGATATTAGCAGCAACGATTGTGCGCATCCAGCAGTTTTGATAAGATATGAGCTAGTAATTGCAACTTAAAATAACTTCTCCCAGTCCATCCAGTTAGCTTCACAGTTGTTATCTAAGCAGCCTGGAACCAGAGTTGTGCCGCTAGCCTCAAACAATTCCAGGTCTAGTGTCTGACAAACTGGTTTGAAATCTGGGGAAAAGCTCTTCAGCTGGCCAGCACAGCCCATGAGGGGGTTTGTAGGCTGCTAATCTGCAGTCTTGCAGGCTTTCTTCCAACTGTGTGCGTCTAGCAGTGACTCCTGGGAAGTTCTCCCTTCCCAGACCTTGCCTGGGTGCACGCCAGCTGAGCGCGTACGTACAAACCTTTTCTATGTCAAATTGCTGGTGGCCAATTATAGCAGTGCAATATGGAGGGGAGGAGGGGGAAGGCATTTCAATCTCTGTGTTTGCCAAGTCATATTATCATAGCAAGGTGTGAGTAATAGCCACTCTCTCTAAATACACAGATGCCAGATCTCACTTCGATTTGCTTTCCGAGGTATATGTATGCCAAAAAGCAGCCTGCTTTCAGACACATTTTCTTTGTGTGTGTGTGAAGTAAAAATCATTCAAAATCATTCAGTATCAGTGGGTTGAATGTGTTGTTTGTTTTTTTTTGGGGGGGGGGAGGGTGGGGAGGAGGGAAGGTGAATATATTTTAAGGAAATTATGTTCTGATGGGCAAGTATGTAAAAAAAACAATTAAAATTGTCTACCTAATTTTACCAGTGTGGCTGAGGTAAACTGTTCTTTACTGTTGGGATGCATGTAAGGGGATTTTTTTTATTCATTACTTTCTAGGTTCCCCCCCCCCCATTATAAAGCATAAAAGGGGTGTACACTTTTATAGCATGGTGAATTAAATAAGATCAATCAGGAGTTGGTAAGTTGGTCTGACTGTACAGTAAGTGGTAGAAAGTTTTTGCAGTGACTGATCTTTCTTATCTGATTTATTTCCATTTCTTAAATTCATCTGAAAAGGTGTAGGGTAAATTTAATGCAACCCAAAAGCAGGCTTTTGAGTTTTCCGTATCTCTGGTTAATCAAAAAATAGCCAAAAGAATTCTCTTTCATATACAGTTCTCAACAAAGCTGTGGTGCTTTAGACACTTGGAGCTAAATGAAGTCCTGAAATACATAAATGTCACAAATTTTAAGAGCACAAAATAAAGTTAACTGTTGTGCATGAGGGTGATGAGGAAAGAAGTCTGGGAAGCAGTGAAATTCCTGTATGACAAACTTCCACAGCTTGTATACATCTGAGTGGATGTGCAGGGAGCCTGCTGTTTCCATCACAAAGTTTCTGCAAAAGAAGGTTGCAGCCTGTCCTTTCCATTTTGAAAAAGCACTAAAGGGAATTGGGGAAGGGGATTGAGTCCTAGAATTAGAAACCTAGTAAGTGTTAGGCCTGTGAAATTTTCAGTTTGTTGAGAACAAAACCCCTATGTGAATGCTTCTGAGAGGATTATTCTGCCCATATCAATAGCACAAAGTATCCACTGCCTTGTTTAGTACACAGCTACTTGTACAGGGCTTACCCTGTACATTTTCAGCTTTAAATGCTGTTGTGCTCATAAACTGGTATGTTGGATAAGAGCTGTACTGTGTATAAATAGAGACCTTCACTCTTAAGTTCATATATCATAGGAACCATATGTGCACTTTATGTGGATATTACTAAAGTTTTCTGTTCTGTGTGACGATAGTGGGTATTGATTGTTTTTCATAGCTCATACTTACTAGTCCAGTCACAGTGATCTTTAGATGCATTTATAAAATAAAGTGGAGGAGAAAATAAACAGTACTGCCTGAAGCCTCACCTTGAGCAACAGTAACTCTTACTCTTCCAAATGGAAATCAAAGAGTTTCAACTGTTGCATTTTGAAAGATGGCACTTGGGTAATACTTGATCAGGTTCATAGTTTAGTTGGATCAGTTTAAGACAAAGTCTCTTTTAAATGGCTTAGTTGTTTGTAAAGCTCAAAACCTTCTGTGGATAGCTATTTGGAAAACTAAAACGTGGGACCTGGTTGGTTAGAATTTGCCTGAGGCTTCAGTATCATTGACTTCAAAAGAAATCAACAATAGAAATGACTTGGGCTGGTTTTGGCAGATGAGGCTTTTTGTTTCTTTAGTTGGAGAGAGGATCTTGGGAATGGAGACACAATGCTTTGACTAGCATTGCTATAAATATTAGTCTCCCCTCCAGGAATTCTCTGTACTAAACAAATAAACAAAACTGTTTAGAAAATTTGACCTTTTATGTGAGGAACTATTAAACTGAATGCAAACACCCTCTTACCTATGTCCTCAAATGGTTTCTCTGAAATGGATTTAAAAATAACTTTGTGTGTTGTTTTCTTAAGTTTGGGGTCTGTTTGTGGTATGCAGCCACAACTCCATATTGTTGCGTGCTAGAGCATGTCATATCATGGCTTCTCAGGCCAGATGAGTTTCACAAGTCAATTATGCTTAAAATTAACAAGTGCTATAACTCAGAAATTTGTCTTGAATGTTCAGTTTTGTAATTCCAGAGCTTAGTAGCCTTCATCAGGTAGCTCTTCACCAAGTATAGTCTTCATTTGAAACACTTATCTGTTGTTTCTCTTGGAAATTCCTCAGTATGAAGGAAAAAAAAAGTCTTCTTGCTCTGTCATTGGAGGAGAGCGGTTATGGCATGTGGGTGATGTCAGAACTTTTGAGTAACATTTGGAGTAAGTGAAAAAACAAACAGCATCAGGGATAGATTAGGTGAAGGTGCTCTTAACTGGCCTCTCTGGTCAGAGGGGAACTCAATACCTCTATACTAAGTAATTTTGCAGAAGTACATAATGTTTCCTGAGTTGAGACATAGATTATTTTTTTAATTATTATTTTTTTTCATTTATTTTTCTCAAGAGAGTAATAGAAGTCCCACTAATTTCAATGGAAGCAGAGCTAGGTTACTGATAAGGGCTCTTGAGAAGAACCTACTTCTGATTATTTGAAAATACTCATATTCTATGGTATTCCGCTGATACATGCTTCAGAAATTGAGAAATGGAAGGAAACAATGCGGATCACTTAGTTATTGGAACTCAGTGCCCTGGGTCTAGGGACTCACTCCTATGAGAGGAGGAAGTGGCTACACATGGCAAGGTTTTCAAGTCTTACTCAGAAGCAACTTAGATTCAAAAGCATCTTGCATTAAACTTTGAAGTTTAATCTAGTGGCTATAAAAGAACATCCATCTATGTCTGTATAGAAATAAATTACAGCAAAATCAGCTTAATAACCAAGGATGGATGGAGCTAATGCAGAAATAAGGATATTTGTTTTGCTGATTCCATATTAAATGTAGTTCAGATGTAACAGCAGCAACAACAAAAATGTCTGCTTGCAAACTCAGAGCATGTAAGCACAATTATTAATTTTAAATGTATTGAATTAGTCACTCCCAACCACCCACAACAATGAACTTATGGATGTTGCATTGTGGAGCACCAAATCTGGGTTCCTTACTCTTAACTGCTATAGATTAGAAGCATTGTAGGAGTGAAAAACAGTATAAATGTGGTTTCCACCGAAAAGAGCAGGTGCAAGACCATATGCAGAGGACTTGTATTATTTAATAAGAGCATCTCTTCTTGTAAGAGTTGGGCTGCAGACTGTTCAAACCATATCCAATCAAATATTTGGAAACAGATGCACTCAACTGTTGTTTCTTCTCTCTTCCCTTCCAGTGGATACAATTGCACATACTAAAATTAGCTGATAAAGATTAATTCTGTATAATAACTCTTTAATTTAAAACAACAGCAAAACCAAGCAAAAACTCAAGAAGAAGCCATACCCAAATTGTTGTTTTCCCTAAGTAGTCAAATTTACTTATCTTCACGGCTGTGTGCATTTATAGAATTTTTCATCATGAATAGAATGTATACAGTGCAAAAGTCAATAGCACAGTAAATGTAAAATCCCACGGTACTGTTTCCATGGATGTCTTTCAGTCTGCTGGTAGATGTTTTGGTGGAGATTCTGGTTTTATCTTTTCAATTTCTTTTACAAACTCTTCTACATGGGAGTTATGATTTGTGGAGGACTAATAGTAATAACTCAAGTGTTTGACTATTTCAGAAGGTCTGACTGATACAGATGACAAAAGTTTGTCTGCAGACAGTTAGAGATGCAAGAGTTTAGACTAACATGAAAATCAAACTTTGGGCGTCAACACCAGTATTCTTTTAAATAGTGTAAACAACCAGATTATTCTTAGCAATGATTTAAAAACCCACCAGAGATTTGATTGCATCCAGATTATAATGCAACATTTCCCACTGAGCTGCAAAGTCAGAGTTATTTTGTCAGTAGAGGTTATTAGGTTGCCACTATTTTTTTGCTGTCATTTTGAGCCTGTGTGTGGTATCACCTTAATTTTTTTGACTGCTCGATGATCTCATGTTAACTAACACAAAATTAAAGTAAATGTGAAGAACAGTGAAGAGATCGCTAAACTTGTATAAATATCTGGTAAATTCCCCCAAAAGAAAGAAAGAAAAAGCATTTCTTTTGTGTCTGGCAAATCCGTTTATTGTTTTGTTGCTTTTTTTTTCCCAGTTACACTCTGACTGATTTAACTATTTATTTATTTACTTCTGTTTTTTTCCCTCCAGATATATTGGCTTCAGGCATTGGCGACTGAGTTTATTTGTGGAGTTCATGTCTGTATTGTATTGATTACTATTCCTAAATATAGCAAAGTCACTTTTAAACTGTTCTTTCCCTCTTGTTTTGCAATCGTTCAGAGACACATGTTCTTCTGTGATCTTTTAAGCACTGCTGTCCTCCAAGTTCACTACCTTAGTGTTTAGGTTTTGACTAAATGCTGTCTGATCTTGAGAACTGTGAAAAGTAGTAGTTAAAAATATCTTTATGCCGCAATTGACTAGCAGAAATTTTTAACAATCTTTTTGAATACTTAACTATGAGCATGACGTTTAGGCCATATTAAAACAACTAAACACTTTCCTCTTTCACTGTGCAGTTAACAAGACATACAGATTACTAGGGCAAGAGTCATTATTACTTTTCTAAAAAGCTACTGGTATATCTTCTTAAAGGCTGCTTTGTGTTAGAATAAATCTTGCTCAGGCCCAAAATCTTGGCAATAGGTTTTCTATGGTTTGTTCAGTTCTGTAAAGCTGTCCAGTAAAAGACGACTTATTGTTGTTTTCTTGGAAGGACAAGACAGTGGTGCCATCCTGGTTGTTCTTTGTGAGGTGAATTGCTTTCATGACTGTGACCCTGCTGTTGAAGGTCTTGTGGATGCCTCTCAACGATTAGGCCCAGCCAGGAGAAAAAGGAGAACTTCCCAGCTGAAGCAGGAAGGTGGATGAAGGTCCCCAGGCTGGACACATAGCAAGGGAGAGTCGTAACCCGTGTCTATATAAGCTGCTTGTCTAAGATGACAGGCTTGGTGGTTTTGTATCCCAGATGGTGCAGGCTGAGACAGTGGAAGATGAGGAGGAATTCCTGACTCAGGGCTGAAGTAGTCATGTGGACTTGTGCTAGAGAGAGACCCTGATTAAGGATGGAAACTAAATTAGCCTGATCCTGAACAGAAATCAGCTTTAAAAGTACTTGGTATCTGTCTAGAGAGGAATTTTTGTCTTGTCAGAACAGTTGCAATTTGGCACTGAGTTGCAGTGTATTCATGAACACAAATGCAAAACTAGAAGAACATCATGTAGTTGTAATGGAAAATGTTTGTTCAACCACTAACATCTCAAAAGTAGCAGCAGCAGCTTTTGGTTACATAGAGCTGGAATCTGAGTCTGAGTCCTGTTCTTGTGCCCCAGCTGTGCCTCAACTCCATAGTTATCCTGTGGGCTGAAGCATTGGCTCCATTGAGGTGCTTCACTGGACACATGGCTGGATGTGGTTAAGTGGGATGCTGCTGCCGCAGTGCAGAGGTGGACCCCTCCTGAAAACTCCTTGCATGCTATTTCTGTTTGTTAAACAGAATGTAAAGCACTAGAGGAAGTAGTAAAGATGATAATTTATAATCTTAAATTCATGATGTAATCAGGACACTTACAAGAGAGGATTTTGTAACAGTCTTTCCTGTTTTATTAGTAGTATCTTGTATTGCAAAACTCTTCCTATTACCGGATCTGTTTGTAGGTGTGTTTATTCATAAGGGTTGGGACTTTTCTTTCACCCATAAATTGAACTGTTAATGTCTGGTGTATTTATGTTACACCCATTCTGCCATTTTTGAGTTCTTGAAAGATTCCAGTCTACAGTTGAAAATTCTCCACTGACCATATAGCATTAGAAGTGGTTTGAGTGTGATTTATATGACCTCCTTTCAAATGGATAACCAACCTGGATTTCCTCTAAAACTGCTTAATTCTGTGTGTTGACTGCTTGCACATATAAGTGGGTTTGCCAGAGCAGTTTGTTGCAGCCTGCTTTGTGTCTGACATACTGACAAAGGTTTTAAGCAGGACTGAAATCTAGCTAACAGGGTCTTAAATTATGCAGCTAAAAGATACAAACGCAAGTTTTTCAAGTGTTGCAGCCATAATATCTAAATGGGCCTTTAAAAAAAAAAATAATTGCTGATATGTTAAGATTTTCTTGGCGAGATTTTGGTTTCTGTTTCTTTAACAAAGGTGGGAAAGGTGCTTGGGCTGATCTTGGAACCTAGTACACCCAGAAGTACAAAAGTGTAATTCCAGCAACTTGTCTTTGAAAATGTAGCACTTAAATTCTAACTTTATGCTGCAGAGCATTGTAGGCACCCAGAAAAATGCTTATGTAACTTCTGAAACTTCCTACTTGAATTGAGCTGTGGCTGCTCTTAAGCCGTATTTAATGCCTACTTCCAAATTAAAATTATAGTTACATAAGCTGGGCAGAACATGGAGCCATGAAACCATTTCTCATTATGTCGCTAGTTTACGCATGGCTGACATGATTGCAAGAAACGTGCTTCCATGTGTTTGTGTGTGTGTTTTATGCACAGAGTGATCTCTGATCAGTCGGCAGCCTACGGCTCATTTTCTTATGTCTAATTCTTTCTAAACAAAAGTGAGTATCTGTATGACATGTTCCATTTCAAACTTGGTTTACCTAGTTAGAGAGCTTGACAGTTATTATTTATCTTTGCAGAACAGCCATGATATCTTAAGCACCATTCAAATATGCAGGCAAATAGCCCTTGTGGTGGGAAACTTTCACCCTACTAAAAGCAAGCAATGGAGGAGAGGTGAAAAAGAGATGGTCACAGAGTATATACATTTAGGGTATATCCAGGCAACTCTTCAGAGCTGCATGGTTCTTATTCAAATGGCTGTATGATTTTTTTTTTTTCCCCTTTATTTATTTATTTTATTTTTTCAAAGCTGGCAACCTCTTCCACAACTGAGTGATGCTTCCTGCCTCCCTTTCTTGGTAGTCGGCCTGTGTGTTCTGCCAGAAAGCAGCTGTCACTTGACACAATCTGTTCTGTGCTCTGGCGTAGGCTGGCTGCTCAAAGGGGAGCTCTGTTGATTCTTCCACATTAGGAGATTAGAGAGTGACTTCAACCTCCCTTGGTTATTAGGGCTTAAAGACCAGCTGCAGAATGAAATACTTGGAGCCTGTTTCACTAGCTTTCCATAGTGAAGTGGGTCAGGGTTATGTGTTGAAAGAGGGAGGGGTATTCTATTCACCATCTACAGACTGTAGTAGTGGAGCTGTGCTATTCCAACATCTGCATCTACCACAATGTCATTGTAGTGTGATAGATGGGGAGGGGAGGACATAAGAGTTTATGAAGTGGGATTTTTTGTTTGTTTTTTTTTTCTTTGAAGGGGTTGAAAAGGAAGGTGTTATTTTAAAAACAGATATCTGTGTATTGTATATACGTATATGCTTGTGGACATAGAAAACCATACACATGTATACACACATCTATATATTTATATATGTATACGTGAAACTATGATTACTAATTACTGCCACCTCTTTTAGGGACTTTTAGCAATTCAGAGTTGTACAACACTGCTTCTGAAGGCAAATGTCTTGTTACAAAGACCCGAAAAATAACAGGCTAGTAATACCAGCTTTCCTTAGCAGTAATGTGAATGAAAAACATATTTCTGCAGAACAGTTAAGCCTGTTTAAAAGGTAATGAGCACTATAATCACGTGCAAAGGCTTTGCTGCAAGGAGTTTCTGAGTTACAAGAGACATATGTTAGCGTAATTCTTTAAAATAAGCCTTCATTAATAAATTGCAGTACAGTGACTTTTGCCATCTACCAAGTCATCTGAGTCCTGTCTAAAATGTTTCCTCAGGACACTTTGTGGGAGCCAGTAGTACTTACCCTGTTTGTATATAATTAGTTTACTTAATGCTGTGTTTCAGTGGTTACTCTACAGACTTTCCAATATGAAAGTAACACCTTTGGGTTATATTAATTAAAGTAACACCTTGGGGGTATATTAATTAAATTTAACTGAAAGGCAGGATAGCTAAAGGATATAAGAACAACTGATTACCCTTTCGCATTTTGCTGTTCCTAAAGCTGAATGAAGAAAGATTACACAAAAATAATCTGAAGGCATTCTTACACTTTTAATCTGTATACTCTAAAATTTAGGATCATTTGTGATACGTACATCTCGGGTTTTTATGCTCAACGTTTATGCTTCCATGCAGAGAGAGCACAGTTTAAGCCTACTAGTTAAACTACAGCGATTTGAGAAGGAAATGTGAAAAATCAAACTTCAGTGTATCTTTAGGGTTCTGCAGTGATCTTTAATGAAAGTGAATTGTGTAAAATTTGATCTGTTTATTCTACTACAAAGGTATTATAGACTATGTGTGAATAACTCCCATCTTGGTGAAAAAAGATGGAAAACATATCAAAGAATACAAATGGCTCAACAGACGAGTTATCTGCTTTAAATTACAGCCTCATATTTAAATGATGAACTGTGGCATTTTCCTGGATTCTTAAAGAAGTGGTCTTCATCTCCTCTAAGTTGTGAAATTGAAGTTTGTCACAATAATACAGAAAATTCATGAGTTCCTCACACTTTGTCCGTGAGCATTTCAGCTGTTCAACTTCGTTAGGGATCATGAGATCCAATCCTTCTCGCCTCTCTTGCACCCCCTTCCCTCTCTTCTGCCTGTAAAGACGTTTTTGTTTGTGTAGTTTCTTGGAACAAAATCCACTGACAGCAGTCTGTGCACTAGATTTATTAAGCAAATACAGTAGCTCCTTCTGTAGCTTCCTCTCCTGTATCATTCCTGTGACCCTTGGAGTTTTTCCAAGATAATGTCAGTCTTATGCTTAATAGTTGGATACATTAATTATGCTTATGTGGACTGAGTATCTTAGTCATTCACAAATCTTGCTGAGTTAACTAGTGACTAGAGGTGTTTGGTTCCAAAGCAGAAGGCTTTTAGGTTGTGGCCTGTGGGGCCACTTACTACTTGGTCTTTGGAGTGCTAGTAGGGTGGTGTCCCTGTGCTGCTCCTTGTTTCCAACTTTCAGCTAATAGTTGAAAGTTAAAAATCAGGACTACCCCAGAGACTGTCTCAGTACAGCAAACACATTGTGTTGGTGGACAGACTTGTGGAGTTGGAGTGGTCGTTGTAGCTTTTCTGGCATGGTTGGACCACTTACCTGTGTTGAAGTTGTACAGGATTCTCCTTTCAGTCTTCTGTCTTTGATCCTTTTGAGTATTTTTGCAGTGAAGATCCTGATACTTCAATGGCCAGTTTAAGCCTAGTAACAAAAAAACGGCTTTCTTTTCACAGTTGCATAAAATGTAATCGATGGACCATTAAAAGCCATTATTACACAGGGAACAAACTTGGAAATCTTCCTCTTCCCTCAAAACTCTGTTGTGTACTGAACTGTGTGTATTCTTAACATGTCTTCTCTAAACCGTTGCAGGAAAATATAAAGCAATTGATAGAAAATGAAATGTAAGTCAAAAATTAAGGGTCACGCCTCACTGAGTAAACACACTTGAAACAAGTACTGTAAGTAATATGATGATCATCAATCCATCTTCAAGCCAATTAAAAGGTGTGGTGCTTCTCACCCTATTCTGATGTTGTAGGTGTGAGCTACTTGGTGCTAGATGGTCCTGAAAATCTTCCCCAAAGGTGTCCATTGGGTACATTTTCACTTAGGTGCTATATTGAAGTAAGAACTTAAGTGAAAATAGAGTTGAAATAGTGATGGGGATGGAGCAAACTTGACAATACCTAGTGCTGGCATTTTTCATGTGATGGTGAGAATAGGAAGAATGGCAGAATAGGGTTTTGCTTACTAGATATGTTGGTTGCTGTCAAGTCATCTGCTAGCCTGATTCTTCCCTAGTGAGTAAGGCATGCATGATTCACTCTTCTATAGGTTATTTTATCTATAGAAATTGTAGCTGCTGTGCAGGCTGAAGTGAGCTTATATCAAGCAAAGAACTACTGTGGTCTAAATTAAATGATGAAACTTCTATTTATGAGGATTCTTGATTGCATATTGAGTCAGTTATGCTGCGCTGATTGAGATGGCGCTGTGCTGAATTAAAGTGCATTCATTTGCATATTACCTCTGGACTAATCAAGAATAGCTGTAACTACCAAGCATTTGATTTTGTCATGTCATTACTCTGAAGTACAAACTTTCTGTAGTGTGTGCACTACCTTTTACTTGACAAGAATGAAGGAGGGTATGTTTCCTAGCTCAGTTTTTCTGGAAACTTTATTTCTATGGAGTTTTTGCTTAACATGGTATTTGGGGCTAATGGATTGACCTCATGATTTTAAAAGTAGTAGATGACAAATAGAAGCCTGTGGTGGATGTTGATTGCTACCACTAAAAAGAGTTGTTGGGGGCCTGCCAAAACATTCCATTATCTAGCTTTTTCCAGATATGTTTGTGAATTATCTTACTTTAATAAATGCTTCCTAAGGTCTTTCCTGGAGATTGAGATGCTGCCTGTAATCTTACAAATCAGTTCATAAACACATTTAATTAAAATCTGTATAAAGACGTAAGGTTGATAGATAATTATGGCAGTCCTGCAGTGAGTGAGAAAGGTGCCTCACAATTTTGCATGAGTGGATAAATGTAAGTAGACTTGTTAAAGCATCCAAAAGAAGCTTAAACTCGCTGCTTGTCCTCTGTTTGAATTGAAACTAGAAGTTCATGGCATATATGTGATGCATCAGTTCACATTCTAAGGCTGTAAATGCTGTGCTGATGAGCCAAGCTGAGGAATGTGCTCCATAGTGTGTATTGAAAACTAGCTTTGGATGTGTGGCTGCTGCCTTCCTGGAAAAGGTGACCACCTGTGATCACAGCAAAAACTCCAGCCATAGGCACAGGGCTGAGACTTCCAGGTGGCAATGGATTACTAGTACTTGTTTTAATTGTAGATGGGTAAGGAGTTCAGGATGAAAATCTTATTGGAGTGAATCTTGCTTGGTAGCAGTAGTAGAGACCTTACTCAGGCTGACTGTCACTTCCAAAGGGCAGTACGGGGGGGGAGGTGAGAAGCCAGCCTGGCTCTGCGAGTAGGGTGCTCTCCTTTCTGGGAAGTGTAAAGGTTGGTTGGGACCTTTGGTTTTAAAATCTGGGTGCATAAGCCTGAGCCATTTTCCTGCTGAGGCTATTGGAGAACTACATCCTCCCATTGTGCTTGTGGAAAACAGATGTTGGTAATGCTTTCTGATTAAATGAACCCTTTTGTAGAAGAATCACTTTGGTGCTTCTATAAACTATAGGGTAGTCCTTCTTTGTTGGTCACAGAGAGGCTAGTGCAAATCCCTGTGCTGCCTGTGTCCAAAATGAGACAATCAGTGGGAGATTGTTACCCTGGAAAACTTGATAGATAGGAAGCTGTTACCGTGATAGTCTGTGGTTGATCAAAACCCCAAGCTTAATGGCCCTGTGACTCTTTCCAGTCCTATGTTTATTGGATGCTACATCTAGCTGGTGCCAGGGGATGTTTGAGATATCAGGGAGTAGAAGACCTTTGGCTAGCACTGAGCAGTTTTGGTCCTTTCTCTATAAATCAAGTAAGTGACAGCTTTTTGGGTAGGAGTGTGAGCCCTGACTTCAAATCTTAGCTAAAGATTTGAAACCTAGATACCCTGGAATGGCTTATTTCTTTCTCTGTGGAAAAAGCAAGGAAAAAAGGAAAAATGCAGAGAGGGACAGTAGCTGTAGTGTTTGTAGTTATGTTGTTTCTCTGTGACAAAAGGTTATGTAGGGGGACATAGTATTTTTGTTAGACTAGCTGGGATTTCACAAGATACAGTTGGCAGGCAGACTTTTGGGCACATGGTCCTTAGGGAGGAACAGCTATTTTTGCACTGCATGGGATGGCTGAGACACATGGAGTTCTTGGCGGGAAGAAAAAGATGGAGAATGTGAGTATTGAAGTAGGAGAGCAAAACAGTTTGATGTAATGAAGGATGTAAGTATTGAAATAGGAGGTCATAACACAGTTTCATGTACAGCAGAAGATGATCTCAGCCTTACAGTGTGAGACTTTACACTTTGTTTTCCATGTGGCTGGGCTTTGCTGCTACCCAATGGATAGCAGTGTAGAAAGTGCCTGATTTAGTGCTCTGTGGACACCACGTTGTTTATGAAGTGGTGTGCTCAGCTAAGAACTCTTCTGATTCTTGGTGGTTCAACACCTGGGAAATTTGTCCTCTGTGGGAAGGTGCCAGTGAGGAAAGGAGCTTCCTTGTTATACAGCAAGGAGAAAAAAGTTGTGTTAGAGACCTTCTTAGGAGGGTAGCCAGCAGTGCTCACCTGAACATGAGTCATCTCCACATCAGTCCCTGGTCTAGCAGACTGGAAAGCTGGACCTCCTGTGTTGTAGGTGCACCTGCGCGCTGCTTTGGTTTTGAGGCACGGAAAAGGGATGCTGCCTGTAATCCCGAATCTAAGCAGAGAATTGTGACAAAGGATGCTGTAAGATCTGAAATCCAGTGGTTGTAGCGGAAAAATCCAGTGAAGATTAGAAATAACCATTTCTTTTTTTTTTTTTTTTTTTTGTTTATACAGCTGAAATAAAGTTGTGGGTTTTTTAAAATGGATTCTAATAGTATTAAGAGAAAAAACAACCAGCCCTAATCTATCTTTGTACTGTAATATGTCACTGTCTAACTGCCTTAATCTAATGTTAACCTAACCTCTAGTCTTAAGCAGTTCTCCTTTAGAAGATTGAAGATGGTTGTTTACTATGTAATTTTACACTTAACTGATTGAGAATGGGTTAAAGGGGACTTTTGTTCTCCAAGTCCTTCTCAAAAGCACTCATTTACTAGCTACTAATAGAAGAAGGGCTCAAGAGAGTGAGCTAGGTACATGATCTTATACTGCATGCATTCACAGTATGTGTTTAATTTTGTATTAAAGAGGTCACACATACAATAATATAGGACCTTTAAGTATATGGTTGTTGGTGTTTTCTCATAGGTCTGAATTCAAAGCTTTTATAAGAAAATTTTGGTTCTCTAAATGGCATCCTACGACTGTGTTTCTTATGGTGTAATTCAGATCTGAAACGTAGTTACAGTGAGCATCAGATGGGAGGCAAATATGATATGCTAGGCATGTAGTAGAAGATAGCGTGTAAAGATGCCTTACACACATAGAGTGGCTTAATATGTTCATACAGTGAAAAGTACACCATTGTATCTGGGTAAGAAAGCAGCTGACCTTTCTAGATTTCTTTCATTATTCTTTATTGGGAGTAGGCGGTTTAGTAGGATTTAAGCTTACATAGCATCCTGAAAAAATAGAAGTTCTTAAAGGTGCTTGTTGATGATGGTTAGAGGGTTGAGGGAGCTAATTGCTCAATTTAAAATAGTATTGGCTGGTCATCTAGAAATATTTCTAGAACTCAGAACGCTTTCTTACACTGTTACCAGACAAGACTGTTGTGGTTTGGTACTGTTTACCTTGGTAGACTTAGTAAAATAACATCACTTCCGTAAGAGACTTTGAAATCTCAGCTGAAGTTAGGTCACATCAGGCAAACTGGAAAAATTGGGTTTGTAATACTGTTTAGTAAAATGTGGAAAAATATATTTGAAGGAAAAGATAAACTATGTTCACTGACAGAAAATGCATGTCTGTTGGTCTCATCTAAGACAGTAGCATCTTTCATTATTAATGAGGATGGTTTTAATGTGCTTTACTACAGTTTAAAAGTACTTCTGTCAGATTTGAATATTGTTATAACATGCTTTATCTGCAGATAGTCAATAAAATCTCCCTTAATTAGTGATTCAGAAATCAACCAGGCAGAACTGTTTCTTGAATTATGTCTCTTTCTAGAATCTAGATCACCTGCTACAGGCTCAGGGGCATTGTGTCCCTACTAGAAGGAAGTGCAGCAGGAGGGCCAGGAGACCTCCATGGGTGGATAAGTTGCTGCTGAGGAAAATTCAAAGAAAAAAGAGGCTTCTAAAAGGTGGAAGCAAGGACAGGCGGCGTGGGAAGAGTACAGGGATGTTGTCCGGGAAGCTAGGGACCAGGTTAGGAAAGCTAAGGCCCGGTTAGAATTAAACTTAGCTAGGGAAGTGAAAGATAACAGCAAGGGTTTCTATAGGTAAGCTATGAATAAAAGAAACACTAGCAACAACGTAGGTCTGCTCCAGAAGCTCTCGGGAGAACTGGCTACCCTGGATTTGGAGAAGGCTGAGGTTCTGAATGACTTCTTTGCCTCAGACCTCACTAGCAAATGCTCTGACAAACCACCCAAGGCTTGGAAGGCAGATGCAGGGACCGTGAGAATGAAGACCTTGCACCCACTGTAGGAGAGGATCTGGCTCGAGATCATTTTAAGAACCTGAACGTGCACAAGTCCATGGGACCTGATGAAATCCATCCGCAGGTCCTGAAGGAGCTGGCAAGTGAAGTTGCTAAGCCACTGGCCATCATATTTAAAAAATCCTGGCAGTCAGGTGAAGTTCCCAATGGCCGGAAAAAGGGAAATATAACCCCCATTTTCAAGAAGGGGAAAATGGATGACCCAGGGAATTACAGACCAGTCAGTCTCACCTCTGTGCCTGGCAAAATCTTGGAGCAGATTCTGCTGGAAGGCATGCTAAGGCACATGAAAATCAACAAGGTGTTTGGTGACAGCCAGCATGGCTTCACTAAGGGGAAATCCTGCCTGACCAATTTGGTGGCCTTCTATGATGGGGCTACAGAACTGATGGACAGGGGTAGAGCAGTTGATGTCATCAACCTGGACTTGTGTAAAGCGTTCAACACTGTCCCACATGACATCCTTGTCTCTAAATTGGAGATGGCCGCACGCGAAGAATTGTGGTCAATGGCTCAGTGTCCAGCTGGAGACCAGTAACGAGTGGTGTCCCTCAGGGATCAGTGTTGGGACCGGTCTTGTTCAACACCTTTGTTGCTGACATGGACAGTGGGATTGAGTGTGCCCTCAGCAAGTTTGCCGATGACACCAAGCTGTGTGGTTCAGTTGATACCCTGGATGGAAGGAATGCCATCCAGAGGGACCTGGACACACTTGTGAGGTGGGCTGATGCCAACCTCATGAAGTTTAACCATGACAAGTGCAAGGTCCTACACCTGGTTTGGAGCAATCCCAGGCACAGCTACAAGTTGGGCAGAGAAGAGATTCAGAGCAGCCCTGCGGAGAAGGACTTGGGGGTGTTGGTCGATGAGAAAATGAATATGAGCCGGCTTCAGTGTGTGCTCGCAGCCCAGAAAGCCAACTGTATCCTGGGCTGCATCAAAAGGAGTGTGACCAGCAGGTCGAAGGAGGTGATCCTGCCCCTCTACTCTGCTCTTGTGAGACCTCACCTGGAGTATTGTGTGCAGTTCTGGTGTCCTCAACATAAAAAGGGCATGGAACTGTTGGAACAAGTCCAGAGAAGGGCCACGAGGATGATCAGGGGACTGGAGCACCTCCCGTGTGAAGATAGGCTGAGAAAGTTGGTGCTTTTCAGCCTGGAGAAGAGAAGGCTGCTTGGAGACCTCATAGCAGCCTTCCAGTATCTGAAGGGGGCCTATAGGGATGCTGGGGAGGGTCTCTTCATTAGGGACTGTAGTGATAGGACAAGTGGTAAGGGGTTCAAACTTAAAGAGGGGAAGTTTATATTGGATATAAGGAGGAAATTCTTTCCTGTTAGGGTGGTGAGGCACTGGAATGGGTTGCCCGAGGAAGTTGTGAATGCTCGATCCCTGGTGGTGTTCAAGGCCAGGTTGGACAGAATCTTGGGTGACATGGTTTAGTGTGAGGTGTCCCTGCCCATGGCAGGGCGGTTGGAACTAGACGATCTTAAGGTCCTTTCCAACCCTAACTATTCTATGATTCTATGAATTAGTGATTCAGAAATTCACCAGGCAGAGCTGTTCCTTGAATTTTGTCCCTTTCTAGAATCCAGAAGACTATCACTGTCTAACTGTTAATACTTGAAAGCATCTTTCAAGATTCAAGGTGGGTTAAGGATGGCCTCTTCACTCATGTAAAAACTGAAGGAGCTGGCTCAGTTAAACTCCTTCATGGTACTCTAGGTTACAGCTTTTGAAAGAGAAATCCAGGGGGGGTTATGTCTTTCCAGATAGAGGGCTTTAGCCTGGCATATAGCTGCTTCCAGAACTTGTACAGATCTGTGAGCCAAGGAAAATATTAATCATTACTTGGGAGCCATCTTAGATGGTGTTACTTCAGTGGTTACTTATGGTGTTACTTCAGTGTTTATTTCTGTAAACTCTTACGTATTCTTAATGCTTCTTGGGACTTCTTTCCTTAGGAGGGGAAAAAAAAAATCTGTTTGCCTGACACCTTTCAGAAAGAGGATATTCAACAGAAGCTGCTTGGTTTTCTTCGAGTAATTTACTTTGAGGAATTCAAAGCCCATGTTAGAACTTTTAAGCATATCTTAAGAGGTGACGAGTAAAGACATTTTCATTCACTATCAGTCTACCTTCCCAGCAGCATTTAGAAAGATATCTAAGAAAAGAATTTTTTTTAATTAAAATTAAGACTTCTGTAGTTGCTTTATGGTGTTTGTTCATCTCTGTTCATTAAGAACTATTGGAACTTAAGATACTGGCACTTTCATATGCATAATATCTCTCCTACCCATTACTTCACATATTTAAAATGCTTTTGATTTTTCCTCAATTCACTACCCATCTTGCAGTGCCCTCTTGCATATCAGCATCGCATTTCGAAAACTATTGTAGTGCTATTTGATGCAAACATCATTTGTTCTATAAAATGTTCTAATGCAGGACAGTTTTGGAATGCATGTTACTTACAAGCATTTCTAAACATGGGGAGTGTGTGTGTGTGATGAAAACAGTTGGGTTTATATACAAGGAACACAAGCTGTCTAAACTCAGGAATGTTTTAGAGGGTTGTAGCCTGAGTCCTTCCCTGCTGGGTTCTTATAGTCTATTTCTGTATTGCTGCAACAAGAGAAATCTCTGTGCAGCTGAACGCTGTGATTGTACATCTTACTGATCGTTGCTGGTGCTGCTTTCCTAATTGTGTTCCAGTTCTCTAAGATGTTCCACTTCACTGAACCTTTAAAGAATAGTGCAAATAAAGAACATGTTTCTTTTCCTGTTCCATGTGACAGTTAAGTTTGATTTAAAAAACAGTGCAGCAGTAGCTCATTTTCCCTGTTCCTTTATTGTTGGGGGAGGAGGGAGGGTTATGATATGGTTTTAAACTAAAAGAGAGGAGATTCAGGATGGATGTGAGGAAAAAACTCTTTACAGGGAGAGTGGTAAAATACTGTAACAGGTTGCCCAGAGAGCTGGTGGATGCACCATTCCTGGGGACATTCAAGGCCAGGAGGGGTGTGGTACTGGGCAACCTGATCTAGTTGAAGATGTCCCTACTCATTGATGGAGGATTGGACTAGTTGATCTTCAAAGGTCCCTTCCAACCCAAACTATTCTACGATTCTTTATGGTGTGTGCTATGGAGTTGGGCGGGTGCTTGGGTAGCCAAAATGAGACCTTGCTTTCACCTGTACAGAGAATTGAGATTCAGGCAAGTAGTATTTATGGCCTGCATCTACCACTCTGCTATGCTTTCATTTCTCTATTAGGAAAGTGGACTTCTGATACGTTTGAACATCAACCATCTAAGCTACTGGTGGTTGCAGCTGAAAATTGTTGACAGCTTAAGGGGGGTCTGCTTTAGAATGAGAGCACAAAAAAGGTTAAATGGCAGGCATCAAGCAGATTGCTGGCAACAGACATCAAAGATCTTATTTTCAGTTGGGTATTTAGATTGGGAAACAAATTTAGTAATAGTTTACTTCTGTTTATAAATCTGAACATTAGTCAACAGTGTCATCATGTTGCCTCCAGGAAAGAGGAGGGGTGAAGTCTCTGAGGTGAAGCTTGGTTTTTAGGTTGATATGGTTCTGGCATCAGCTGAGCAGCATGTTCACTTTTGACACTGAACGTAAGAAAACTGCAGACAACTGAAAATCTGGATTACAGCAATAACAGTAATCAAGAGCTAGAAAACACAACCTCTGAAGGAAGCAGTTCTAGCAAGGGAGATTTAAATGAGTTATTCCATGTATCCCAGAGCATTTTTCTGGATGTGAGGATGCTGCATATTGTCATGAATTGCCTTGACAGTTTGAGAAATGTCCTGTCTTGAAAGTTTTTAAGAACAGGTCAGACATTTGCCAGAATTGGTTTAGAGACAAAAAAATTTGCATTGGAAGAGAGAAAAGGAAGGGAAGAGGGACCCTTTGGACTTCTGCTGTTACTTTCTGTGCATTAAGAACTGAGGTTGTATAAAGGTACATTTGTATACGTTCTTTCTCATATGCATGTGTTTTAGTACTTAAAAAAATAAAAGGTCAGACACAAAAACCAGATTACATATTGATCTACATTAAAACAGTATTTATTTCAGTAGGCATGTAAAAATTAGGTATGTGGGAACACAGGAATATAAATTATGTTTACAGGGTAGTGAAATACTATTTCAAGAAGCACCAGTTCTGAAAAGGGCTTGGTTGTCTACCCTGAGATTTTTGTCTGATTTCTGTCGTAAACGGACCTAATGTAACCAATGGGTATGTAAACCAGAGGCATATACAGATCTCTCTTTGGGACTGATGTGACTGCAGCCAGAATGTGATTTATGGCTGGTTTTCATAGTGGAAGAGATGCTGGGGGAAAAACAAGGTTCCTAGAAGAGGCACATAAACATGATAGACTGGAAAATAATATTGCTTGCGAACTCTAGGGGTTTGGAAGGGAAGTTAGTTTTATTCAGTTGTAGTCTCAAACAGCTTTCCCTTATCGGAGCGATGAAATTAAGCTATGTAAAGCTGCCAGACCAAGTCACAGCAGAACTGGAGTCGAAAGCAAACAAAATGGTAGCAATGAGCATGAGGAAAAAATATGAATTTGAGGGTAGAACTTCCTTCCCTGGAAACATTTCAGTCAAGATTGATGGAGGAATTTTTTTCTACTCTTCGGGAAAAGCAAAAGCCATAAGCCTTACCCGAAAAGAAATTATTCATTACAGTCCTCTGGCTTGTACTATCGAAGAGATAAGACTTAGATGATTACATTGGCTACTTCTGGCTTCATAATTTATTTTGCAAAATGGGGGGAAGGGAGAGTGGTAAATGAGAGATTAGCAGCTCTCATGGGAGTGGAAGGAGGGTTTTCCCATGACTGGCATTTTATAATCTCTCTTTGAAAGTGTCTTTTTCGTTCTGTGTGCCTGTTCTTTTTAGGTCATTAATATTGCTATTGACTTTGATGTCAGAGAAGCATCCTTTTTGCTTTTTAATTCTCACAGCAATGAGGGGAGTGTCCATTACCATCAAAGGAATTCCTCTCTACTTTTGATTTTATTTTTTTTGTACTTCAGTAATTGTATCATTTGTTATTTTGTATAAAACCACAGCGTCTGGAATCATAGAATTATTGACATAAGTTTCTTTCATTCTTAGTAAAGAAAAGCTAGAAACTACTCCTATACAAATATATCTCAAGAGCTGCAGAACCTGAGAAAAAAGTGGAACCAAGCAGTTGCTGGTGTGGATATTTTTCATGTTAAATATATCAGGAATTTATTTTGGGGTAGAGGAGGCTTGGCTTACACTTTTAGCATTTGTTAACCCCTTACAGATAGAATTATGAAACTATACATAACTTCATGTGGAGGGAAATGGCAACAGCATACTACAGAAAGAGAAGTAGGTGATGTCAAAGAAGGAAGACTGCCGACTTCAAAATGATCCTGCAGGCAAGCTTATGTAGCCATGAAGAGCTCTCTGCAAATTTTAGTGTATCTGGAATTAGTAATCAACAGCAAAAACTTACCAGCACAGTTTGGGGGCTACAGTGCATCATATATAGGAAAGCCAGAGCAAGTTAGGCTTGTTCAGCCTGGAGAAGAGAAACATAGGAATGGAAGTCTTCCACCAGCCAGAAGGGTTTGTAGAGGAGCAAGTGAGACTCTTCAGAGGTGCACAATGTGCTTGATGTCCAACAGGGAAAATTCCACTTGGATGTAAGGAAAAGCTTTGTCACCACCAATTGTGGTTAAAGCTGGAGAGGGTTCACCTAGAGGTGCCATGGAGTCTCCATCCTTGGACACCTTCAGACCTTGATGGAACAGGGTGCTGGGATCCACCTTTCAGCTAAGCCTAGCTTTGAGTGTGAGATTAGACTTCATGACCTCCGGAGGCCCCTTCCAAATTAAATTGTATGATTTGTTAAGGACATTACAGATTGGTCCTGTAATGACAGAAATCCCTTATTTCCTGCTTATTACTAAAAGCTGAATCTTTAGTGCCGAAACTTTAGTTTGAGAAGGGCAGTTCCATTCTTACGTTTATTTTGGTTTATGTCGTGCTGTTATGAGTTGGGCAGCAAGATGAGGAAAGGAATAAACCTGTCCATCACCTGCAACACTGGTGGAATTTCTTTTATTTGGAAAGGAAGTTCTGTGGGTACTACAAGGTGCAGGGGTAAGGATTATAGCCATCTAGTTTCTCATGGCTCTCTGGTTCCCAGTCTTCTGAGTGGTCGTATGAAATTTGGAGCTGATGTTCAGATTCACTTTTTTCTCCTTTTCTGCTGGGAGCTGGGGATCTGTGTGGGAGGATTTTTTTCTCCCCCTCCCTTTTCTTCCTTGTATCCCTCCAAAATAGTTCTTTCTAAACTTTACAAATACTGCCAGGAGAAAATTTGGCATACGCGTATAACTTAACTGTTCACTTATTCCTAATTGATGAGCATATGCCTTCAAAAATACTAAGAATAGTCTCATTTTGTGGCTTGTTGTAAGGTTTATTTTGTATCTAATTTGTCAGTAATTGGCTATAGCATATGATAACACTATTTTGAAGGTTTTTTTCTTTTTTCTGTTGATTTAAAGGAATTTTTCTGCTTAGCTGTTGGTGTTTTCTGGACACTTCTAGTAATGTCTGAGCCTAGTAAGGGCAGGTCTTGAGTTCATAGATGAGGTTCACTTAGCAGATGGCCTTCCTTGGCTAACTTGCTGGTTCTCCTCCCCCTCTCTTCCCTTTGCTTGAGAGACAAGGTCTGAGTGCTTATGGCTGTTAACTTGTGAAAACTGGATCCTACTGGTTTAAGCCCCTATGGATCCAAGTTGGGAATACTGGTGTTAATCTGAGCAGTTGTTCTGATGTGCACAGTTTTCTTCCTTCTTCAACCTCTGTGTTGTCTTCCTTCCAAGGAATTTTCCCCACCTCTCCAGGTTGCCTCTTAGGCTAGTCAGACATCCACACAGTTTTTCAAGAGGTGGGCAAGTAGGAGCAGAAACCAAGTTCTGCATTTTAGGGGTTTTATTTTTTTTAAATAAAAATAAACAGCTTTTTGCCTGCTTTTCATGTCATCTCCCCAGAATTATCTGAGCTTTCAAACTTTCTTTCTGTCAGATATAATGACCGTGGTATACTTGAGCCTCACTGTTTCCTTTTCTGTATATGTCAAATCCTGAAGTCCTGACCCATGTCTCATAGCTCAGCATTGGTATCCTTGAAAGGTAGGTTAGTCATGCATCCTCCTCAGGGGCGAGTGCTTGAAGTGCCTGTACTGTGCTTGGGCACATTTGGGTTCAGAAACCTAAAGCTGACAAGTATCACTTTAAAATGACAAACTTCTTAAATGAGATCTTGATGTTCTGGATTTGTTCACAGGACGTGCTTGCTTTAGCATGCTTGAACAGTTCTTTGCTGTGGCACACCTGCTTCTCACGCTAATGTCTAGCTTTGCAGCAAATGGCAAGAATCTACATCCTGAAGTTTCTCATCGAGCAGTAAATTCCATCCTGTTTAATGAAGTACAAACAGAGAACAGCTGATCATGGGTTTTTCTCTTAAAATTAGGGTTTTTTTCTCTGTTTATTCTACAATACTTGAAAGCAGTGTTATTTTAGTGAGCCAACAACCTACCTACTTTATTCATTACCAGCCTGAAGTGCTTTGAATTATTTAATATTAACCAAACTATTTTTCTTCAGTGTTATCTGAAAACAAATTCAAATATAGCTTTACCCAGGAAAGCCATGGAAACCCATTTATTTTTTTGTTCTTCAGCTGAAAACAAATGTTCTGTTCTCATACCATGTGAAACTGGAATAGATTCAGGTCAGGCAATGCATATTCATTCCTTGAGACTCCTTGACAGTTTTAACTACAGTTACTTCCCTCTCCAGCCCACTTCTTTCACTCCTAACTATGAGAATGGGAATTCCTTCATCTTTTGGGAATTGTGCTTGCATTTCTCTGAGCCTTGGTGGATAAAAATCTGCCAGAACTTTGCGGAACACATTTAGTATGTGAAATGTGTTCTTGGGTGTTGTGATATAAAAATATCAGCATTCACCAAAAATGGCTTTTGATGGGATTTTTTTTTCCCCTGGGTTAGTGTGGGCACTCTTATACTTCTTTCTGAATTACTAAATTTGTTAATGGAAATATTAATCTGGGTGAGTCATGGTAGATCAGCAAACCTTCCTTGGCTGTGGTCTAAAATGTCACTGATAAAGCTTAAAACCTTTTCCTTGGACAAATGCAGCGATCCATTAGCTTGTAGTGGATGCTAATTAGTTACATGCAAGCAGACATGTAATGCCTTCCTCTCTGACCTTCACCAAACATCTGATGGGAAATCTGTTCACTACACTAGCAACTGTCTCTTTTCCTGGAAAGCCAAGAAATACCCATAGGGGGTGTTTGTATAATCTACCAGGTGTGCAAAATAGTACATAAAAGTTCATATTGGCTTTTAAGTCAGGATGTGGCATTACACCAAAAGGAGACTAAAATCAGTAATTTGCTTTATTCATTTCAAAATTGTCCTTCTCTCGCCTGTGTGCGATTTGAGGGTTCAAGTGGCAGCATAAGAGTTGAGAAGGCTGTATTGTACTGAACAAAATGAGGGCTGTTCTCCAAAACCCTCTTCCCTGCTACACAGGGTCCATCTATACTGAAGGAAAGAGAATAAGTAACAACAGATTAGTTGTGCAGGGAACCACAAAACACATTGCCTGTGTGGAAGATTTAGGCCTCTTCCCAACAATGAATTCATCTGCTGTTGAGAAGGTCTCCCTTCCTCCCCCAGTGCTGTGTGAACCAGCACCTTGTTCTTTTCCCCTTTATAATGTCTATTACAGAGGTTTAATGTGCTAGAGGTGGTTGGATATTTTTCTCATTAAAATTGATGTTTTGAATAGTTACCAGGTCACCAAACTGACTAAATAACAAGGAGGAGGATTAAGCAGTGTCTTTGCCAACCATTTGCAAATAAATCTCTTGGGGGTCTCTAATCATTAGCAAATCCAGTCATCACTTAGATTTGAAGGGAGATTAAGGATTACAAGTATTTTATAACTCTATTTTTAACTTCAGTGCCATTACACAAAAGTGAAGACTTCAGCACTACTTTTTGACCCTTTCTAACCTCCAGCAGCAATCTGGAATGAATGATTTGTTGGATAGATGAAAAAACTCTTAAGTGTTTTTACTCTGTTCATACCCAGGGTATGAGAAAGCTGTCAGTGGTGTGGCCAGTAATGTGTTGGTACAGTAAAGAAATTTTGGTATCACAAAAGGGGAAGAAAAGGGTTTGTCTGATAAACTTTTATTTCATACCAGTTGTGGATGGACATCTTAAACTTCTGTGACTTTTAAAACAAGTCTGACTACTTGTGTCCTGATTCTCATGGAGGAGAGAGTGGGCTTCATGGGGCACTACAAGTCCTTGACACTTCACTTCTGACTTGATGTAATACCTGGCAGGCAAACATCATCCATACTGTGCTTTGCCATCATCATCCTGGACACAGGGATTTCAAATGGCAATAGAAGTTCCCAAGTGAGTCTGTGCAGGAAGAATTAAGTGTTTGGATGCAAGATGATGAAACTGCCTTCACCTACCGTTTTGTGTGTTGCCTTTTTCAAACTTCTGGGAGCCTGTTCTTGACAGTGATTAACTGCAGGAACTCTGTGAAAACATGTCACAGAGAAGGCCTTTGGATGTACAAGCAGCATCCTTTAGTTCCCTGGTGCATTACACCTTTTCCTCCATTCCCCTCTGTGTCACCTGCAGCGGGTGTTTGAACCCTTTTGCTCTGTGAGGTAAATTCAATTCAGTCACAAAGCAGCTGGCGGAGGAGGCATGATGACTCCAGTTGGTCTGAAACCGTCATAATTTGTTGCTTTTTAAATATTAGAAATAAAATCCTGAAATGATATGTAAATGTTAATGAAACTTAGCTGGGCTAAAGGCGTTGGTTTGCCTACAAATGCCATCTGGATATCTGTCAGTGCAATGTTTATTCTTAGTATTATTCTTTCAACCTGCTGTAAACAATTTCAGTGGCTTCTGGATTTCCCCTTGATATACAAATGAATCTTCAGTGCTGATCCTCCCTTTGATTCTCTGTATCAGTTCTGATGCCAAATATAAACAAAACTCCCTTTTGTGTAATAGCTTACCTGCGTCTCTGCTTTTATGGGACTAGTCCTGACAGGAAAGGAAACGCAGCCCCAGCCCTCTGTCTGCCACCAGCCTTCAGGAGAGTTTGTTACCGAGTTGCAAGAGTGCAGAAGGTCAAGGTAGAGACCTGATCCTTGAAACCTGTCTCCAAGGCACCAGCTCTGGCACCCAAGGCAAGGAGAAAAAGCAGGGCAGAGTGTGAGCTGCAGCTTGTCCCTTCCATTGCTTTGTATCAAGCCTTTGAACCCTTGCCCTAAGGGGAGCCAGGGTGCCCCTGCAAAGCAGGGGGCTTCTAACAATGCACCCCTTGTGCTGGCTGGCTTCTCCAAACACTGTGGCATCTAGAATTATCCTGTAAATTGCCTGGTGAGAAGGAACCCCCTTCTGGTGTAAGAATGATTTCCTAGTCTTGGTGATGGATGAAGCTGAAATAAAGCAGTTTAATTTTTAGAAAACTGTTGACCCTGAAAGGATTGAGCTGCTATTTTAATTAATGTAATGAGCAAACACTACTTGGAAATCATTAAAAGAGCACATACACAGCTCTAGATCCTGCTGTCTGATGTGTATCGATGAAACTTTTCTTGAACCAGAGGGATGTATGTTAATTTTTTTCTGCTAAATTGATGGCAGCGTGGGCAAGACATTTTGCTGTTGCTTTGTATTGCATTTCCGTCACCAGGAAATTTGTAGTCAAATACATGCTATTAGTATAAGTGTGGGTGAATGTTATGAGTGAACATTCATAATGGTCTCTTCATACTGGTTTGGAATTAGAGTTGGCAGAATGAATTTTCACCACCACCATTTTTCCTTGGGAATGCTGACCTGTTGGAACTATTGCAGGACCATGCTGAGTTCAGTGTGAAGGTTGGGTGTTTTTTTAATTGAAAGGCTTCTCAGATCCACAATGGAAATAGAAAATTATACCATACAATAACTGATGATTTAAAACTACAGCGTATAATGTATAAGATGAGTATGCCCATGCATTTCCTGCCCTGCTGGATTTGAAACAGTGGCTGAAATTTGCTTCCCACATTCACAGTTCCCTGACCATAAGGGTATATAATCAGCTGCTCTACCTCAAAGATTATATTTGGAGCATTTAATTTTTTTTCTTGTTTATGTATATATAGTTCTGACTGTGGCAGATTAATTTTGTATGAGGGATGTGAGAGACTGAATTCAAATCATTAGCTCAAATGAAACAGAAGAGGGGTAGCATGAACTCGAGTTGCTCACTGGGGTGTAGGGTGGTCCAACCCTAGTTGGTGTCACTGAGTGAACATGCATGTGGGCATCAAGGCACTGGGAAAGTATCTCAGAATAGTTCTTCTGCTACAGAAAAGAAAGAAATAACTCTAAAACTTCAGATCTGTGCAAGCAATGAAAGAGTTTAACCAAGTTTCTGTAGACAGAACTATTCTCTACAATCAGTGACATAGAGTTGTCATATTCTAACATTTTTATTGTTTAGAGGCAGAACTCTGCTATAAGGCTAAGTCAGATGACCCAACACTTGCTCTTTTTCCCTCACTTCTTTCCATCAACGCTGCTTGAGTTTGGACATGGAGGTGGAATCAGATTTCATAAGAGAAATTAAAATCTTATTTTCAGGCAGATGTTGGATATCAAAAGCAGAAACATGTTGGAAAGCTTAATCTGATGAGCTATACATATGGTGTAATTTTTCAGTAGAAAATATAATTAAATTGTCTGCCATTCCTGCATTAGCCTGTACTGCTTCATGCTGTAATCTCGCACAAAAATCTTAAGTGTGAGGTTTTAATATTTCTGGTATATGTAAGCTGTTAATACTTTAGCTCTTCTATTGTGAAGGATTTGTATCTGGCTCAGTTTATTTACTAATTAGCCATTCTTTTTTTCACTGATCATTACAGTGTTGTCCTATATAAACTCATCCTCTATTATTATTCTGGAAAGAATGCTTTTTAACTTTCATTTCTCTCAATATTAATGCTAACTCTAAAGCTTTTCTTAATGGTAGAAGAAAAAAAATTCATTTTCAGTAGTGTAAGTTTCTTTACGTTTCATACATTTACTATGAAATTTGGGTCATACTGATTTCTGGCTATACTGCTTCCTAGAGAACCACAGAAGATATTTTTAACTTACTCATTTGCTTGCTTTTCCTTCAGAGGGAAATAATTCTGAGTGAGGGAGAAGGGGAAGCAGGGAGGAATTGGCACACGTGATGTTTTCCAGGGAAGGAGCAAGTAAAATATAAAGGGTGATGCTAAGCCTTTTGCTCTACATGAATATGTGCAGAGGCTTCCCAGATCAGCTGTCTGCCATGGCCTTGGACTTTCACTAGAAACCCTGGAAGTGAGGCACTTAGGGTCTGCCCACACAGCACTGTGAATGTGTAGGATCCCAGCATGTGCTGCCTTGCCCATTTAACAGTACTGGGGAAGGAGCAGGAGCCCAGGATGTAACAGCAACCAAGGCATGACCTTGTTGATAGCAACAAGAGCATGTAGTGATATGACAAGGGGGAATAGATGTAAGCTAAAAGAGGGTAGATTTAGATTATAGGGAGAAATTCTTCACTTATGAAGGTGCTGAGACACTTGAAGAGGTTGCCCAAAGAAGTTGTGGCTGCCCCCCATCCCTGGCAGGGTTCAAGGCCAGGTTGGATGGGGCTTTGAGCAACCTGGTCTAGTGGGAGGTGTCCCTGCCTATGGCAGGGGGAACTGGATGAGCTTTAAGGTCCCTTGCAACCTAGACCATTCCGTTGTTCTGTGTCTGCCTGCCAGGAGTCCCTGGAAGATGTCCTGCGCTGCCGAGGATAAAACCCAGCACTTGCTGTATCTGCCTGGCATGCTGGTTCAGGGAAGCAGATGTGCGTGATAGTGTTCCTGACACTTATATGCCTTCATTCTGTTTGGATGTACCACTCCTCTACTGTGGAAAATGAAATATAGCCGCCTTTTTATCATATTGAAGGCGTTTGTTGCTTTGTTGTGCTTGGCTATCATAAGGCTCATTTAATGTGCGTCAGATGGAAAGTGTGCAGGGTGGTTTTCTGATTTCTGTCCAAGAAAAATCTTGGGTCAGCTGGCATACAGCTTTCTGAGAGTTTGCTTAACTGGGTCATCCCAGAGCTGGTACCTGAGCTGCCTGGTCAGCCACAAGCAGGCAGGCAGCAAGCAGGAGTGCAACACTAGGGTATGGTGAAGGTAAGATGTGAAGTAAGCATTGTAGGTGTTAAGACTTCCAGCCACTTGGACAATTCAGAATGACGAGTGGCTGGGGACGCCTGCATGTTGTGCTTAAAGCAAGCAGAGTGATTGCAGGGAAAAATGGTGAGGACCCTGAAAATGCCCATTTTGACATCCCTCAGTCAGAGAGCACCCAGCAGATAAAACAGCATGGATTGGGAACCAGATTGTATCTGGCTTGGCTTAGTTGGTCACAGTCTTTCCAGTGTTTTAACTAAACATCTTTTGTACTAATTTAGGTAAGCAGGCATTGAAACGGTGTGGATATAAGCCTGTTAACTGTGGTGCCATATGTCCAGTCAGAGTAAGCCAGGCTACTTTCTATGAACACAGCCTCTACCTCTTGGCCAAGTTTATGCATGGTAAAGACTATCACTTTCAATGGCAGGGTTTTGATGGGATGGATACTCTGTCCCCTTAAGGTAACTCAACATGGTAGGAGGAGGTGGCAGACTGAAGGGACAGGAGAAGTGTTGGGGTGCATCCTTGGAGGAGGTGACCCTTCTCCAGGTAATTGTCTGCAGGACAATGACTGCCTCTGTGTGTGTGGAGGCTTGCTGTGTGGGAGGCTGTGTATGCTGCTGGGTTTTGCTCTGTATGGTTACGCAGTAGTGCACTTGTGCACAAGGACTTGTTTTTAGCAAACTACTGCTTCAAGGAGCACAATTCATGTTGTTTTAAAGGTGGTTTTTCTTAACAGTGTCTTTGCCTTTCTGCTCCCTATGTTCAGAAATCCCAACTGAAAATAGTCCTTTTCCTGAAATAAACTTGAAGCTGCTGGGAAAACTTCCTCAGTACTTTGTGGTAACTCTAGCAGAAACTGATCTGTTGACGGCTTTTGGTTTTGAGTTGCTTTTAGCTTGGGATGTCCCAGTTTTTCTTGTCTCTAACCTACAGTCTGTCTCTAAATATCTACAGTAACCAATTCTAAACGTCTGAAACCCCATCCTAATATCCTTTTTCCATCCATGGCATCTTCACGACCTTAAATCAGTAAGCTAACACAAACTGCCCAGTATTGATCTAGTTTCATTATTCAAAGACTAACTTTTTTTTTTTGTGAACCCAAAATATTAATAGTTCTTCTTTTCATACCAGAGATAGATTTAAGATCACCTTGTTTTAAAACTGAAGCTCTTTCACAGAAATTTGAAGCACAGAATTTCTCTGGAGCATTTGCAGCTGCTAATGTTAGTTTGTGTACTTAGAAATCAGTATATAATAATATATTTCAGGATAATCTAGCAGCTGGGGAAATCCATGTGCATTCAGAGACAAATAGGCGGTGAGCCACTCTCATAATTACCACTTCACAGCCCTTTCTGTGAAAGGCTACAAAATGGAATTGGTGCAAAATTGGCTTTCAACCGGAGATGCCCTGAACCACTATTAGCGAGAAGGTTTCACTAGAAACACATATAGGATAAAATATTCAGTAGCATTTCAAAAAGCATTAGCAAGGCACAGTACAACTCTTTAAATCATAAATTATCATTTACATGGAGAAAACAAAACCCCGTAAGTGGTCTTCTGAAAACACTTTTGAAATTAAACCGCCCCATGTGTAGTCTGTTATTTTCTGTTGAACTGTCTTAGGCTAGGCACTGCCTCTACTTAACTGGTTTCGTTTGGCTCTTAGCAAACTGGCAGACATCTTGCAAGAGGGAAAAATTGGCTGGGCTTTCCATTTCTTTATACCTTTTAGGTTCAGCTGTATTAATTTGAACTGCCGCAGAGGGGTTTAGATGGTACCCACCTTATTTAAGATAATGAAACAAAATATGTGCGATGGAATGTGTTTAGGAGAGCTAAGGCAGATGTGTATCTTGCTTAGATCTGCATTTTGGATTATCATCTTTGTTGCTTTTTTGAATAGCAGTGAAAATTAAATGAAATGCCAGTGCTGAAGCAGTGTGCTCTAACCCACCATCTCTATTCACCTCATTTCAGCTCATCTCCTCTTCCTTTTCTTTCCTTCCTTTTTTTTGATGACACTGTAGCACATGCTGTGAACATATGCCAAAATACTCATTCTTAAAAGCTGCCTTCATTCATCTAGAACTGTTATCGAGAGCTTTGTCTGCCTCGTAGATAAATTGCACAACACTGAATCAATGTCCTCTTGTACTGGAAACCAGACAAATGATTCTGACAGGAACTCTGTTGCATTCATACAGAGTGAGTGAAGAAATGGCTTACCTCATGGAGAATACGGGTATGAAAACACCTTCTGCTTCTCAACTGAGGCAATGATATAAATGTGGCTGCTGATCCTAAACCAGAAAATGTTAGAAATGTTTGCTTGCTGCAAGTTACTTTGCGTGCTTGGTAGATATTCAACATTATGGATGACAATTTCTGGAGCATAAGCTACTATGTGTATTTCGTTAAGGTGACTTTCAGATCATATATTATCTTGGCTCTGCGCTTATTTTAAATTCTCTTTAATATAATCTTAGCTGTAGCATAAATGCACTTAACACTGAATACTCTCCTTGACAGGAGACCTTAGCTGAATAAACCAGATCTATTGTGTAATTAAGGAGTTTCTTCGGATATTGACTTCATTTCAGTTTTTAGTATGTTGTCTGATTTGTTCCGGGAGCAAAGTGAACTTGTTTTCCAGAACTTGCTCATGATTACCGGTGGTCAGAGCTATAATAAATTGAATTCCTTCCTAATTTAAACGCTTTGTAAATACATAAGCTAAGCTACAGTCATCAGTGGGCATTGACAACACAAAGTGATAGTAACTTTCCCAAGAAAATTGTCCTTTAATCACATAGAAGAACAGTAATCCCTCCTTTCCACTGGTGATACACAAATGTTGGGAGCTAAGTGACGGGTTCTCCAGTAAATTGAGTGCCATACTTCAGAAGCTTTAAGTTGAGGGTGGGAGGAGGAGGGAAAAAATAGACTCTGCTAGAGCTTGTAAACCACATGTATATTCATCAAGCAAATGAGATACGAGCTTTGAAACAATAAGCTGCTCTATAATGCACAGATGGTCTTTCAGGGTACCAAGCCCAGGCACTGAAGTCTCTTTCTACATTAATAAAAATGTCTCCGTCTGAGTGAAATACGTTTATTCTGTCTCATGTAAAGCCCTGTAAACTACCAAGAACTGACTGAGCTGCTGACACAGTCATTGTTCCTGTTTTTTACAACTCCTCCCATTCAGTTAATTAAAAAACCTGTTCCTGAACAGGAAACAAAAGCACTTTTTATACAGAATTGATCTGTGTACATTTTCAAGATTTCTGCTCCGTGAATGCACTTTTTCTTTAGCTTTGTTTATTGCAGTGTAAGTGCCTGCCAGAGGCAGGGCTATTGACATAACTGTCCTTATAGAGTGGAATATTTCACTACACACCGTCCTACACTCATGCCGGGAACAGGCATGGGAGAGGGTCAGAACCTGAAAGGCACAAAAGGCTGCTAAGCGAGCAAGACAGCAATGAATGGTGCTAAAGTCAAGCCATAGGAATGGGGATACTCATGTGGAGTAGCAGGAAGAAAAAAGATCTGTCAGTGAAAGAACAGAAAGCATAAAGGGTTTATGGTTGAAGAAAGTGTCTTTGCACCCTGGCAGAAACAGTAAGATCTTAAGTTTTGGTGAGTGTGGACTTTGAAGCTTTTGCAAAATAAATAAATAAACTCAGTAAGGCAAAGTTAATGATTAAACTCAGCAGTTGCAAAAGCTTCAACTTGCCAAGAAATAGAAGAATGTGTATGAAGTTGTTTGGAAAAGCCACTTCTGTCAAATCTAGTTTTTAAGAGGTAGCTACCAAATCCAAGAAGCTGTGTCTGCTGTAAATCCACAAGTTACTTGCGGTTAGAACCTCTGCAGTCCATGTTATGACCAAGGATGGAGTTGGATTTCTGTACTCATTCAGTACTTGGAGTCACACAGATTATGAGCCACAACTGCACCATTGCAGTAGTGATGTCAGCCTAAACAGAACAAATTTGTGTTATTGTGTTTTCTTCAAACTAATTATTAGAAATTTTGTTTTGATAAAAAAAAAAAAGGATTTTGCTCTTTCTGCATTAAAGAGGAAGTCTGACACATTCAGAATTCTACTGAAATCAGTGTTAATGAGGTGAGGGAATTCATGGTGTAAAGGCAGAATTTTTTGATGCAGCTGTGGTATCAAAAATCCTAGCATGCTTGGCTAACCTTTAACAGGTATTTTAATAGGGTCTGTTTAAGTCTGCTTGAAATTAGAAATATTAATTTTGAATGCTAACCAGGACTTTATTCTGTTAGTCTCATCTCAACTTTGTCTGTGCTTTAATTAAATGTTAATCTATTTTAAACAACCCTGTTCTTTTAATATATGTATGTCTTGGGATGAGTGTGTGCTGATGACTTGGGAGGAGGTCATCTAGTTAAGAGTCGATCTAAAGGCAGATTAAGTCCGTGCTGCTTCTTAATTTTAAACATATGTGATGTCTTTCACTAGAATAGGAAAATCTAACTTGGGCAGAACAATGGAAGATGCTGTTAGACTTGTCTGCCATCCAGCTGAAGGTTTGATGTTCATTTTGCGTTGACGTACCTAAGCTGGGTCTCTACTCCTTAAGATTCATTTTTAGCCCTGAATCAGTGTTAATGTATACATGAAACAGTAAAAATGAGATTCAAAGTACACTAAAAACCGTAACCATGTACTTCTTCACCTTTTATTCTACCTCATTTTCTCTTCCAGCTGTTCATATAGAGGACAGCAGTTTTTGCTAAAGGCTTCTGTTAAGTGTGGGATACGTTGGCTTTACCATCTTATCAAATATTCCTTTTTGTTGGCAAGAAATTTCAGCAGATGTTCTCATAAGGATCCTGGTTGCTGACTTAGTAGGTTGGATCTGTAAGCTTTCAGTGACTTAACCATTTTCATTAAGTGAGGTCTAAGTGGGTATCCACTAAGCGAGTACCAGGGGAACAGTGCTAGGAGTCACATAAGGAAAAGCTGTTGTTGGCAGCTGCTGTTTCACATAGTTATTTCAACACTGTTTTATGCAGGCTTTGGGTTGGCTTAGTTGGGCTCATTCTCTTGATGACTTTTTATACTGCAATCTGGATAAGCTCTGATACTCACCAGGAGAGCATGCCATCTTCATGTGCATGTCTTTGTACTCTTACTATTCAACAGGAACCTAGCAACAGCTTTTGTTAATAGTAATTAGGAAAGTCAGTACAGTAGTCATCAGTCCTCTGTGTGGTCACTTAAGCATGTGAACTAACATGCCGCCTATGGAATGTTCTTGATGTCTGTTGGCAGCACATGGGAAAGGAGTAGAATGGTGTTAATTACAAGTTGAATCAATGATAACTCAGTGAGTAAGTTAAATCTAGTTAAATTACTGTCCAGACACTCAAACATGTGACCCTGTAAAATGGAACATTTCATTGTGATAATCTTGTATTTGTGATGATAATAATTTATGAAACAAAGGTTAGAGGTTAGGCTTGTTTTCCCTGTCTGTCTTTTTACATCATCTGTAACCCAAAATTCCCTCTCATGCAATATATGTACGTTAAATCTGCTTTAAGCTATCATCAGTCACAAATTGAACTGATTTTTCTTTGTTATGCTGCCAACAGAACTGAATTATTTTTTTTTTTTGCTATGCAACTTAAGAGTCAAAAGTAAGATAAGAGAAAAGAGAACACTAGTCTGTACCATCCCCTTTGTTCTGCCAGCATAGGATTAGAGGTTTTGATTAGCAAGCATTGCATTGCTGTGTGGGAAAATTGGTTGGATTCCCTTCCTTGATCTCCTGAATGGTGCCTATGCGTATGCACAGGTGATGTGTCAGCATGCTGGTGCTCTGCTTAAACATGTCTCACCAGGTTGTGATGCCTGACTCATTCTCTCTTGGTTTAATGGGTATTTGTACCGCAGACATAACACAGAGAGGAATAAAGGCATTTAAGGCTTCAAAATCTTCATAATACTTCCGAGAAATAAAACTCTTCATTCTGAAGGGCTCCTTCCCCATGAAATGTTGCACAATCTCTCCTGACTGAATGTGCCTTTGTGCCTTGCTCTCTGTTTTGCAGTGCCATAAGTTTAGCTCCAGTACACTTGATGAATTCTACTTGTATTATGTTTACTTAGATATGTCGCTAGTTCATGCTTCATCTGTTGGGTTTTTTTAATACATTTATAAAATTTCCAGAAGATTGGGTACAGTGGGGACATAAGAGGTCCTCTTCACCCCTTTCTCTCCCCTCAAGAAGTACTGACCGGCAGCTCTTCAAAAACCGAAGCAGTATTTCAAAGTCTGTTTAACAGCTATTTCATGGTGATTATTACAATAATAAGATTCAATTGTAGCTTTTCTGGTTTGTGTGCCAGTCATTATCCTTTGGAAGCTGTGTATCTAAGACTTCTGTTGTGTATTTTCCTGCTGTATTCTGTACCCTTTTATTATTTCCTATATTCTTTCAGTAGGCTACAATATAAAAATAAACACAGAAATTCCTATGAATAACACTTCCCTCTCTGCCCCCAAACCTTTTTTCACAAAGCTCTTAGAACACACCAGTGTGGCAGATAAGGATGAATTTGTACTGCTAGGTTGTCTTACTCTTTATTTGATTGAGGGGATGAGCTTACAGCACTGCATCCATGTTAGTTTTTCTGCTGGGTCCCAACCTGAGGTGAAATCAGTAGCTCTTTCAACAAGGAATCCTAAGGTGCAGAGCCAGCGTCCTCTCTGTGGACAGTAGGGCTGAGAGCCTGTCTGCACTAGTTCATTTGCAGACTACTGTCTGTTCCTGCTGCTAAAAATGGTTCTGTAATTACATTTATAGCTGCAATGAGTCTTTTTTTCCACCTGTACTGTCCCCTGTGCCATGGAGGCCCAGCAACTCCAGAGGACCTGAGCATGCAGGCGCTCTTCTCTCCTCCGGAATGCTGGGAACAAACACTTAAGTTTCATCAAACTGGAAGATGACAAAAGTGAATCAAGGCATTTATTTCCCACTCATCATTATTTTTGCATGTCTGCCAAACCTTTTCACATTTGCTCAGTGACAGGCCCCCAGAACAGCTGCAATATTAACTTTACACCTTGGTTCCAGTCATTTATTAGCTGTTTCCAAGATGTGATGGATCCTTTTTTGTTCTGACTTTTTTCAGGACAGCTACAGCCACTACTATGGTAGCACTTGCAACAACAAAATGCCACATGTAGGATCTGTGCAAAAACGTATTGGCAAGTGCTAATTTAAATAAAAAAAAAAAAGTTTTTTTAAAAAATTACATGTTGCTGAGTGTGTTAGGATTGCTTCTTAATCTGTTATTTTAGAGTCTTTGGTTTGCCATGCTCTTTTTTGACTAGCCGTCTTCTCCAAGTATTAGGTAGGGATGAAATAGCTCTACTGTATGATCTATTTGATGGGGTGATAAGTGAGGCCATAAACTGAGATTTCCTTCCATTGCCCCACATTGAGACAAATTCATTTCTATATCAGGCATTGAGGGCAGTTGTGTACACAGTCAGCTGAAGACTGTACAGGTCCATAAAAGAACTGGGCATGATGAAGTGTACTTTCCAGTTCATGCAACCACATTTTTCTGATATACAGCAAGCCATGTCTCTGTGCTCTTCATTATTGCGCCTTATTTATTCTTTAGGCTTATGCTTTTCAACTCTGCTTTTTGGGGGAGGAAAACAAAGTTATTTCTTATCAGCTTGATGGACAGGAATGCTGAAAAGTGTAGACAAAAAACTTGTCTTTTTCCAAAGCGGTGTTATCCTGACAGGTAGAGAGCCTTTTTCAGTTAGCTCTGCTGATCTTTGAAACACTGAAATGCAGTCAACATTCAACAAATAATATGAAACATAAACCTCTGCAGTACTTTTGCTACCCTGCTGTGCCACCTGCACATTCTTGAGAAGTGCTGGGCTTTGCACATAGTCTTGCATAGAGAGATGGGAGACTTATTAAATAATCAAAGCTGCTGAAAGACAGTACAATTCCTGCCTCCTTGGAGAATCATTTCACAGGTAACAGATGCAGTGTTGTGCAGATGTTTTGGTGACCTTCCATGTTTCCTGTTGATGACATGGAGGTACTTTTTTCTTTTACAGGTTTTTTTTTTTTTCATCTTTTCTTTTTGGTATATAAGCATATATGTGGTTTCATCGATAAGGATTCCATTGGTCTAGGTGCAGTACAAAAGGAATGTTTCTGTCTTGGAAGCATTCATTGGACTGTTGGAAATGGCTGGACTGTTTGGTGGTAAGGGGTAAATTGCTGCAAAAACCAGGGGATCTTACATTACAGGAATAACCTGTGTGAGGTGATTAGAATTGTGAACATACATAAGCCTGCAAGAACCGAAGCAGTGGAGGCAGCGGGAGCAACCCGAAGGCTTGGACGGAAAGAACTGGTTAATGCCCCTGCTCGCAGATGTTGCAGGGCCAGCTTCTGGCTAGAAGGAAGATGGACTGATCTTGCTGCTACTACTGAGTTTTAATAAATATCTCTATAAACTGGAAGATAAGCCCTGGTTTAAGACTTTCCCTGCCTTTTTATCTTTCTGGATTCATTTCCAGAAGTACTGGATTTACTGTCTTTGCTGTAAGTACCTTCACAGAGAGATAAGAATTCATAATCTGCAGAGATAATATATACTAGATTGAAACTGTTCCAATACTGTGCCTGCCAGAGGCCAGACTCAAAGAGATACAGAGCTTGTTCATCACTCCCTTGTACTTGGCTGCAAGGGAGTAACTACACCTGCCCAGTGGACCGTGTAGGTATTACAGATTTTTGATCTTTCTGAACCTGCACTGATTTAGTGGTGAAACATTTCATTATTCTTTTTGTGCCAGTAAGAGAGAAGGGTGTACTTCTATAGAAGTATAGTTTTAGCTTTACATTTTCTTTAAATTTTTTGTTAAATTCTCAATTAACACACAGTTAAATTGCCTTATGACTTGTTTAGCTTGCTGTCAGTTTTGTGAAGTCCCCCAGGGAAATCATGCTGCAGTGTAATAAAATCACACTTTAGCTTGCAGTCAAGCCAGATTTATGTCCATTTAACTTGCATTTCAGCCATGCTGTCTTTCTTTTATGACAGCTTGAACAGAGACCGGGGAGAAACATAATGAGAAATTGTCTCCTTCCTCCCTATTAGTTAGTTACTTGACATCTGGCTCAAATGTGTATTACAGGCCCCTCTTCAGGCCTTCTTTCTCTCCTTCCAATAAAAAAGTCTGCCTTTTTCAATGAGGAAAATTAATCTTTTTTTAAAGTCTGTAGAGTATCTCGAGTTATAAACCATCTTTTCCAAAGGAGAGGCATTTTAACATCTAGCCCTGACAGCTTCCATGCACAGCATACTTCTTGATTTCGTAACAGGAGGAGATTAATGCTGCCCTTCTATTATATGCTTTGGGATCTGTGTGTACTCCTCTGTAGTCAACCTCCTCTTGAACTGCTGCTTATTAGCACTGAAGGCACAGACGGCTTTGTGTTTGCGCAGCTCAGCTGAAGGAAGGGGAGGATGGCACAGATAGTGACATAGACAGTTCTGAGCATGTCTTTGTACCGAAGCAAAGCTCCAGCTGGTTTATTAATTGTTTTTACAGGAACATGAGTAATTCTACAATAGATAGCATACCCTGCTCCCTGTAGGCACAGCCTAAAGCATGTGTTCGGTCCTGAGGAATGTGGGACTTTTTTGTAGAAGTTTGGGCTGTAATGGGTAACCGGCCTTTTCTTACCACCAGACTGGACTATCTATAGTTAAAGACATAACAGTCACAGTAAAACAGTAGAATGCTTCTAAACAGAGTAACTAGAGAACCTAGAATTAAAGACCACTGTCTCATTCAAAGTGCTGGATGAGTATTATCTGTATAGCGTGTTATTATTCAGTATGTTGTTTTAGTTCCTCGTTCATGTGAATTCATGCTTTGTTACAGTGCCCAACTCAATCCCTGCTCTGGAGGGAGAGTTTTCAATTTCTTTCTGAGCTGGTGAAATTTTATCACTGCTGTATCTCACAGTTTCAAAAAAAAAAAACACCCTATGTAGCTTCTGTGCAGTATCCTGTTCAACCCTATTCTGTACATAGGGGAGAGTGTTAAATCAAAAGTAACTCCACTGGACTTAGGTCTGTCTGACATGACTCAAACTTGCTGTAGTTTGAGGTTTTTTTTTCTTCAGGGAACTGAGAATATGAAATACCATTATAAATTGTAATCACAGCTGGCCTCAAATAGTAAGCCACAGCTGGGAATCCTGAAAATCAGACTGCTGGATCCCAAACTGGGCAATCAGTTAGGGCTGCACCCAGGTGGCTGTGTCAGTAGTCAAAGAGGACAGCAACTGAGAAGTAGGCAGGAGAGGGCAACAACCTCAGGTCAGCCCATGGTGGATGAACAGTGTGTGACAACTTCTGTAAAATTCAAGAACATCTTGCCCTTAGTGATTATCTGTGAAGTACAGTTACTGGCTCTGCGCTACGAAGTAGTAGTTTTAATGTGCTGTCAGATGCTCCCTGGTGCAGCTCAATCCCTGCTGCTTCATGGTGTCTTGGAACATCCTGACTTTACGTAGGAGGAGGTCTGACTTCATTCGGCTCCCCCCCACTCCAGAATTTCCTTTGCAGGAAAGTGGGATGCCTGCAGGGGGAAGGACCTGCGGAGCTGAGGAATGCATCCTCTTGGCTAGGCTGTGGCTGATGGGGAAATCCTGAAACCAGGACTTACATGGTCTGCATGGTGGGATTGAAAAGCACAGTTCTCTCTTTATTCCTTGTGTGTGCCTCAGATATCCATCACAACATGCTTTCCAGTGTCAGTTAACCGAGCACCTGCCTGATTCCTCGATCCCAGAGGTGCCACTGCCTGGTCCTCTAATTGCTTTGTACCAAAAAGGCTCAGACAGGCTGAAGAATTCAGGTTTAGGATGCTGAAATGTTTCTGTTGAGTATGTGAAGTAATTTTTTCTGAATGCTTGCCTACTGTCGGGTTTCCTGCTGCTACCTACCCACAGTGTCTGCTAGGTGTAGCTTTGTGACTCCTACAATTTCTGCTCTGAATCCTGTAGGTAATGTGAAGTCTGTGGAAGAAGAAGTTGCTAGATTTTTTCAAGATCAAGGGTATCTGTACAGTGAGAGTTTCAGATACATTCAGTAAGTAATGAAATAGATGTGCAAGGATGAAAAACCTCTGGAGCTACTAAGCCCAAAGATACCTCTTCCCTGCTCTGGATATCCTTGAGCCATGGGTTCCTCATAGAGGTGTGGATACTCTAGGTGGTATTGCTAATTGTGCTTAAAGTCCTCTTTAAGTGGCTGCTGTTTACTTCTGTTGAAGGCAGAATGCTGGAGAAGCCATCCTGTAGTCAGCTCCATTGCTGTAGCATACTGCAGGAATGGCCTCAGCAGGTCAGACAAAGGTGCTGCTACTTCTGCCCCAGCGTTGGTCTTCAAAGTACATAAATTGTCTTGGCTAAGCTTCAAATAATAGCATGTCCTGAAGCAGACACAAAGGTAGGAAAACTCGAAGGCAATTGATTTTTGAAGTGTGGTGAAGGTTACTAAACATTTGCAAAATGCAGTCTTGCAGTGGGAAATAGCAGCATCTTTATTTGCTCTGGTGTTAATACTTCAAAGTTACTGTGGTCACTTTAGAAAGACAAAACGTATGGAAGGGAATAAAAGGAAGTCTTCAGTCTTGAAGGCTGATATTTAGGCTTACAACCACAGTACTCGAGCATACTGATTAAAAGGTTGTGCCTCTGTCTGCAGGATGCTGTGGTTAGGTGGAGGAGCTGAGCCTCTTCTCCACCTCTCTTGGTGTGTGCATGTGTATACAAGCGTGTGCACACACCTGGAAGGGTGGCAGGACAAGTCTTTCCTATGGGGCATCAGGGCTTGCTGAGCTTGCATTCATTTCCTCCTCTGCTGCCAGGTGGCCTGAAGTAGTTCAGTGTGGGTGAATTCCCCAGATATGTCACAAATGTCTCAAGGCTAATGGGGTGTATAGGGGCAGCAGGGTGTTGTGCACAAAAATGCTGAAGGAGTGAGAAAATATTTCTGTAGGTGGCTGACATCCTGATGTACTGCATGTGTTTTAATGAAGCTGAGCACTCTTTGGGAACAAGAATCCAGTGGCTGCATGCGTTGCTAATTTTAAAATATGATTTACAGGAGAAGCACTAATCATTGATTTTACTCTGCCTTTTTCCCATTTTCTGCACTTGTTTCTTACATTGAGTCTTGCTGTGCTGTTCTTTTGCTGAGACCAGCGTTTGACTTACAATATTTCTAAATCTGGGGAGATCTCCACACATTTTAAGTCATACAAGCAGCAAATGTGTCCATCTAAACTTCCATTACTGCTGTATTTGTGAAAGAAAGCTTTTAAACTTTGTGTTCATAGCGCACAGAAGCGATCGATGCACCTGGCTGTCCTTGGCAGGTCTGCTTGGGGCAGCTGCCTCCGTGTTAGTTCTTGCCTTTTACAAGACTTGGGAAACTTAGGCTTTCATGCTGGGAGGAGATAGAGTCAGTAAGAAACACTTCTTTCTAATGCTCTTCTGAAGGCGACCACCTTCAAAAGGGTTTTAAATGTGTATGTTTTAATTTCTTACGTTAGCTGAAGTTCTGAAACGACGTATTTTATGGTTAAGGAAAATTAAATGCTCTTCCGCTCCTGGGAAAGCCTAGGAGGAAAAGGGTTTTAGCCTAGCATTTTTTTAATAGCTGCTTGGTGATGCTAAAAACAAAGCCAAGCCCTTACGTTTATTGTTTCGGGGCTATGTAGTAATGGGTGTTTTCTTTCTGTAAAACTTCTAATAGTAATCCCCAGAAACTGCTATCTGTACAAATGCTAATACACTGAGTTAAGTACACAAAAATGCCTCTGTAGTTATTTACTATTTCTAGAGAGCATGGGATAAAAGGATCTCTTTTGACTGAACTTCAGCTCCCACACATGCTTTTCATTCTGACCTGGTGAAATGGGGAGCCTTTCGTGGCAGGTTTAGGAGACTCTCTGCAATCTTCCGTCTTCTGGTTTGGCTGCTGCTAACTGGAAAAATTGACTGGGCAAAATGGTGAAGAAGTTGAGCCAGCAGTTGCCACAGTGACAGTTGTCCAATATAAATATCTTACAACTCTTCTGTTTATCATCTGTTTTCAGGGCAGTTTAAGCTGCTGGAACAAGACCGAGATATTAAGGAGCCAGTGCAGTATTTTAACAGTGTGGAGGAGGTGGCTAAAGCATTTCCTGAACGAGTTTACGTCATGGAGGAAATAACATTCAACGTTAAGGTAGTCCCTGAATAAATATTTATCCCTGTCTAAATGATTAACTGTTACAACCTTTATATACATGGCAAGCGAGCAATGGTGCTGTGTGGGAAGTGTGATTTTTGGGACACGACCGAGCCTTTAGTGTTCTGCATTCAGTGATGGTACTCTTTGGGATTGTTTTTGCCATCTTAAATCAACATGTTCTCCAAGGGCTTTCCTGTCATATGACACTTTGGGGAGCAGTGCTGATGATCCATCCAATAATTCATCTAATTAGGATGCTTCTGCCATATTTTAAACAAATGTTGTTTGTTGCCCCCTTTCTCATCCCCCTTCAGCAATGTGATTTTTTATTCTCTGCTAAGCAGCAGCTGCTCAGATCACTGTCCAGAAAGCTTTATTCTCAGAGAGCACACAGGGTGAAATGATGGGGTTGTTTGTCTCGAAATTACTGCAGCTAAATAGCATTGTGAGTAAAACAAAAAGAAAAACCAAAACACAAACGGCACACTTGTTCTCAATGTGTATGTGTGTTTGCATGTGCACACCTCTTGGGCTCATGAAAGGGTCAGCAATCCCATGAGTGTAAAAGAGCTTGCTGTCACCAAACACACTGCAGTGGCATGAAACAATGAAGACAGAACTTGTTCTTCCTTATCCTGCCTGTAATGTGTGACACTACACAATGTAGATCAGCTCTGCCAGAATAGCAGAGTGGTCTTCAAGCTTCTCTGGCTTGCTTTAGTTGATACACCACCTAAGACTGATAGAAGAGCTGGGATGAAGTGGCACAGATGCACATCGTGTACCCTACAGGGGAAGTTGGTTGACACAAACCAGTATAGTTTCCTAGTTCCATGTGTAGTGAGCTGGGCTTTGTATAACAACCTTTTAATGTTTTTTCTCTCTTTCTTGCACTGCTAGTCCATAGTTTTTATAGGTCTGTAACAAGATTGAAGACTGCTGTGTGAGAGCTCATCAGTTAATTCATTCAGTGACACACTCATGCCTTTCAAGACAATACGTTGCTTTCATTTATACTCTCCATTAACCAGAACCTATAAACACAGCTTTTCATGAATGAAGGCTACATGAGAAAGTTGGAACACTTTTGTGTGTTTAGGAAATAGCTGGGCAACTCAAGGCAACAAGAAAAATCAGTCTTCCCTTGGGACTGCTAGCCTTATCCAGTGCTGTGCCATTATTTCTCGGTTGATCAATGACCAAATCAGGAGAGTGGAACAGTAAGGTGTGTAGCTTTAACTTTATAGGGAGAAAAGTATTTGTCTGCAGGTTTGTTTAAATGTAAATGTTGTATCTTGAGTTTAATACGAATGTTCTTAAAACCCTTTGTTATATTTAGCAAACCGAGAAATAAGCACAGCTCACTGTTAGATATCAAATCCATTTTTAGAAGGTATTATAGTGATACTCCTTAATGTAAATAACAGTAATAATAATTCAGGTTTAACCTAGTTACACAGTTATCTTGGCAGTGTTTCTCTTGGCAGTTTTTCCAGTTTCATAGAACTCTATTCCAAGGTTATCATCTTCCAAAAAATAAATGAACTTAACAGGATTTATTAAAGTGCTTAAGAACCCTTTACATGCAAGAGAATTATGTACACTAAAATTTAAATATAGGGGAGATCTTGTCAAACTGATAAGAGCAAAGGGTGGAATACTAAGTAAGTTGATTTCTGTCCAATGCAGCGTGGCCATTTAAATGCAGAGGAGAATATCAGAAGGTAGCTAATCTGATAGAAAAAGAAAAAAAAAAGACTAGCCTGAAATATCCAGTGAAGCATTTTAAGATGAGAAGTAACGCTGAAGTCTGGGAATTCTTTCTTGTTCCAAACACTTTCATGGGTATTTTTTGAAGAGCGAGCTAGTAGAGTTAGAGGGTGCCACCAGGCAGGTAGTCACTGCATGGTTTTGTCTGTGCTCGTTGAGTTCTGCCTGCATGTCGATATGCTGTGGTTACTGTTCAGCTTGGTGCAAACCTTGCTCCCGGGTGTAAATTCTTTGCCGCTCTGGTAGGATTTTACAGGTAGTGCTGCTGTTCAGCGAACTGCCTTCTCGCTGTGATGGGCCATGGGATCTTTTCCAAGGGCAATACTTTATTTTTACTTTGTGTATTAGTTGCTAAAGGGAAAAATAAACCATCTTATCCTGGGACAGTGAGATGGGTCTCCCTTCCTTCCTTCCGCTCCGTTCTCGTAATAGGATCACAGAATGGTCTGGGTCGGAAGGGACCTTAAAAATCATCCAGTGCCAACCCTGTGCCATGGGCAGAGACATCTTCCACTAGACCAGGTTGTTCAAAGCCCTGTCCAGTCTGGCCTTGAACTCTGCCAGGGGTGGGGCAGCCACAGCTTCTCTGGGCAACCTGTGCCAGTGTCTTACCACCCTCATAGTGAAGAATTTATTCCTAGTATCTAATCTAAATCTACCCTATTTCAGTTTAAAGCCATTCACCTTTGTCCTATCAATACTCTTATAAAGAGTCTTTCTCCAGATTTCTTGTAGGACCCCTTAGGTTGGGAAGGGGGAGGAAGGCTGGGTTATTTTTGTTCCGTTTTGTTGGGGTTAGATAGATTTCTGCAGTCAACTGCTCTGGTCCCATACAGATGGCAGTCTGTACAAATACCCAGGAAGCTATTTGCATTAAGACTTAAAACCAGGAACAAAACCCCCACATCATACCAAGGACAATTCACAAAATGTTCTCTTAAAAAGCAGCAATGTTGTGTAGATTGAACCCTGGACAAGCCGTGAGTTCCTGTACTCCGAAAAACAGCCCACTTAGTGTTTCAGGGCCCTTCAAATCTTCTGGGATATCATTTTTTGTGCTGGGGATATAACTTTTGTCCTGAAGATATCACTAAATCTCACTGGAGAGACTGTGAAGCTTTTCCAGGACGGAGAGGTGGGTTAGTTAATTAGCCCTGTAATGTTTCTTTTCTTTCCTATCAAAGACATTGTGTGGCTGGTGTGAACTTATGATACCTCATTTGTCTGTTTTTTTAAGGTGAACCTCTTTTCACAGTGGTTTAACTGTGTTGGCCCATACAGTGTGCGTTTTGGCGGAAATAAATCTATAGTGAAAACTTTTTCCTTTTTTGACACATCTTAATGCAGTACAGTGAATCAAAATTGATTTCCTCACTTGATTGTAGTTCTGTTTGCTCTGATAAACTCACCCTGCGTTTCCAAAAAGTACATATACAGGAGGTTGTCACCTACACTGGCAGTTTTAAACTCTTCAATAGCAACTTTCCTCTGCTTAAACAGCACTGAAGCCAGCTTTTAATGCAGCAATCAGAGTAAAGTCCCTCTCAGCTGAAAGAGAAATGAGTGTATACTAGCAGGAAGAGTTGTACTTCATGAGCTTGTTCTCTGACTTGGGAGACAGATGTTTTATAACAGAAAACTGGGACACTGTCTCACTGAATTTTGTCAAATTCCTTGAATAAAATTGCCCCCTTTTTATTTTTTTTGGTGAAAACCTTTCTTTTTATTTTTTAAAAATCTTTATCCATGTTGTGTGACCTGAAAATATTTGTGTTTTCTGTCCAGTGCTATGATTAGTCCCTTGGCTTTAATAGTCCAAACCATGTGCAGTAACTTACAAATCAGAGACCTCACTGTTAAAAAGAGCTACCAAAAAACTAAAAATCCTAACTGTGAACTGCTTGCATGACTCCGATAAAAACTAAAAGGTATAACTCGCAATACAAAGCCACAAATCATTTTTATAAGGACTTCATATGTGTCCAAGTGATTAAAGACTTCAAACTGTAACAAATTAGAACAACTGGAGTCCAAGATAGAATACTGACTCAGGTGTTATCAGAATCTGTTTTTCCGAGTTAACTGTTTCTTAAGCTAAAGAAACAATATCCTTGAGCTTTCCCAAAAGAACATGTTTCCTAAATAGTCATTCATCACTGTCCTGATGCCTGTCTTCTGCAGCAGATATAATTGGCTTCTGAATGTTATCAAATTGCAGGAGTCTTGAAATTTGAAATACTATAGTGACTTAATCCACTGTGGTTTTGTAGTGTGTTTGGTAAGTTGTCTGTAAGCCAGTAACCCCTCAGCATCCTGGCATCAATAGGGAACAGTTAGTATGAAGGAACATCTAGCAGCAGAGAGATGAAGGGTAAGTATAGCATGTGGTAGGTTCTGATTCTGTGGGTCTTTTGCATTAGGATTTGTTCAGTTCAAACATCTCCCAGTGATTTCTAGATGGCTTTGGAGTGGATGAGTGGAGAGACTTGCCATCAGCCAGGCACCATTCTGTGACCTTCCTCACAGGTTGAGGGCACTCATCCTGCCTGACCCTCAATGCAGAATGGTGGGCACTTATCTAAGAGCAGAGGCTGCAGCTTGGGCTATGGGGTCTGCATCATCTACCCCAGCAGTGGCCAGTGCCTCCACCCAGATGGAGCTGCTGCAGGGAGAGGCTGCAGTAAGTGCCCTGGGCTTTCTCCTGGGGCATGGAGAGGCATCAGAGCTGCCTGCAAAGGTGTGCCCAGGCAGAAGACCTCCTGGAGGCTGACTGAGCTGCAGGAAGCCGTGAGACTAGTTTTGGTTATAGTGTCAGTAATAGATGCCGAAAGCCTGGAGGGGGATCACAGGTCAGCAGGAGAGCACCTGAAGAGCAGCACAAAGGAATGAATTCCTGGCACTCCAGCCACTAAGTTGGCTTCACTGGGAGCCCAACTTACATACCTCTGTGCAAACACACATAGCATGGGGAGTAAACAAGAGGAGATATAGACATGTGCACACCTGCAGGGCTATGATCTTATTGCATCATGGTGGTTACTGCTGAGAGTTACTGCACTGGAATTGCCCAGCAGACAATTTTTGTTTTAAAAAGATGTGAGGAGGACACACACACACAAAATATGAGGGCACAATCCCACTATGCAGATGTTTGAGGACAATGTGTAGTCCTGCCTTCCTTCCCCTCGTTCCTTCAGCTAATCTCAGCTTCCTACCAGCTGCAGGATCTTCACACCTGAAGGCTGGAAACTGAACCTGGCAAAAGTCCCAAAGGAGGCAAGCACACTGCTTGGATGTGGGCAAAGGAGGAGGCAGGGAGTGAGCTGAATGTGTGGGGCAGAGCAGAGCCACACTGGGAATGCAAAGTCAGCCCTCCCAGATACGTCATGAAACTGAGTGAAGGTTTCACAAGTGCTTTCTGGCTTCTGTAGCATTACCCATTTTCCAGAACTATGAGGAGATCCCAATAGTTTGCCACAAAAAATATGTGGTTATTTCTGCATCAGCCTGTGTTCTGGACTACCTTAATTCTGCCATTCTGATAGTGCGGTGCTGTCTTCTCTGTCATACATACCAGTGATACGCTGTGTCGTGTGTGGGCTGGGACATGCCACTAGCAAGTCCAAGTGTCTGAAATAGCGTAGGGCTCTGCTACACCCTGACAGTGATGGCATAGCAAGAAGCAGAGGATGCATGGGGCATGTCCTCAGCAGGGGTGTGAAGGAGCATGGGGTGCTTGAAGGTGCACATCCTGCTGGGTCAGTGCTGGGAGCATGGAAGGTAGAGGAAGCAGAGTCTGGTGTGGTGTTACAGTTATATGGTGTTATAATTTATATGGTGTTGTAATTTATGATAAACACTTTCTCACAGATCATGTCTTTAAGTGTACTATATGGCATTAACTAAATCTATTCTGAAGAGCTGCTGTGCATGACTGATTCCTAGGCTGATGGGGGCCCTTTGAGGTTCACCAAAGGCATATGCAAAGCGCAGCACTTGAGATGCCATAAGCTCTGCAACAGGCTGAAAGTGACTCTGGGGAAAAAGTCTGAGGGGTACCCAGCAGACAATACTGGTGGTGTAACAATGGTGGCCAACAGCGTATTGGGCTGTATAAACAAGAGTGCACCCTGCAAGTCAAGGACTGTGGTTATTCCCCATCAGCACTTGTAATACTACAGGTGGAGTATTGCTTCCAGTTTTGGAAATGGCTTTTTTCCAGTAACCTCCTGATACAAGGAAGACATTCACATGTAGGAGCAAGTCCAATATATGAAGATGGTCAGGGGGTTGTAGCAAAATATGTATTAGGAGAGGCAGGGATGTCTGGGTTTCTTCAGCCTTGAGAGGGTTGAGGGGAGATCTCTGCTGTGCTACCTACTTAAGGGGAGGGTACGAAGAAGACAGACTTACTCATCTGCCCAGTGGGAGGATGTCCTGGGTTTAGCAGTAGCAGCCATTTTTTCTCCTTCTTAGTAGCTGGTGCAGTGCTGTGGTTTTGACTTTCAGCCTGGGAACGGTGCTGATAACACCGATGTTTTTAGTTACTGCTCAAATATTTAGTCTGACCAAGGACTTTGTGAGCCTCATGCTCTGCCCGGGAGGAAGTAGAGACAGGGCACCTGACCCAAACTGACCAAAGAGGTATTCCATACCACAGCACGTCATGCCCAGGATGTAACTGGGAGTTACTCGGAAGGTCTAGGACTGCAGGGTTGGAGGAGGTATCGGTCAGTGCTTGGTTGGGCTGGGGGGGTGAGTTATCTGTCAGCAGATGGTGAGGTGTTATATTCTCTTCCCTTGCTATTTCCTTTATCATTATTGGTGGTAGCAGTAGTGATTTGTGTTATACCTTAGTTACTAAACTGTTCTTATCTCAACCCATGGGATTTGCATTCTTTTTTGATTCTCCTCTCCATCCCTCCGGGAGTAGAGGGAGGGGAAAAAAGGGGGGGGAGTGAGTGAACGAGCTGCCTGACTGGTTTTAAACCACAACAGAGGACAAGAGACAAAAGGCACAAGTTGGAACTTGAGAATTCTGCTCAAAAAAGAAGAAAAAAAGTAAATAAATAAACCAAAAACCTAAGACAGTGGTGGTTGAATACAGGAAGAGGTTGCCCAGAGAAAATGTGGGTTCTCTGTCTTTGGAGAAACTAAATATTTAACTGGACAGAGCCCTGAGCAGCCTGCCATAACTACACCTGCTTTGAACAGCAGGTTGGACTGGATGAGTCATTTCCAACCTGGAGGATTCTACAAGCCTAACCTGATGTCCTGTGCTGATATCCATGGTCTGTTGTTGATGTTTTTCTAAGTTTTGTGGCCATTGATAAAGTGAAACGTTTGAGTGAACAGGACAGAGCAAGTTTGATTTTCGTAGGTCTTTGCTACAAGAACAAAGTAAAGATCATGTAGTTACGTAATCTGTGAAACAAAAACTTAGAGATATCTGTGCATTGCTATGTATGGTATGATATGGACTGAGATATGTAGGGTATATATTTGTTGCTAATAGCCTGGAACACATTTATCTACCATGTATGCTTTATAATTTTAATCAGCACGTGGTGGTGAATGAATAACCTAACACAAGAAGAGAGGAGTTAGCTTTCTTGACTTTCAGGACTTAAATTTTAAGATATACTTAGCCTACTGTACCAGCAGCCTTCACATCACCATAGCGGAGTTTAGTGGATAGGGATAAAAATTGTCTTGGACTTTTCATTTAGCTTTTTCAGTTTTTATTACAGTTTTGGACAGCAGCTGATACCTTATATTTTTATTCAGAAGGAAGAATGCCGAACAGTATTTTTCTCAGTGCCAAAATAGAAATATTGGCATGATTTTGCTTTTGTTCCAGCACAGTAAAATTCAGCTTTATTTTTCCTGTTATTATCTGTGACTATATTATAAAAAAAAAAGAAAGCATGTTTTCCAGAATTTTTTAATTGAGAATGATTTTATCTTTGAATATGCCTGTTGAATTTAACTATCCATTTGCTATTTGGCTGGTGAAATGGATGCCATCAATAAGTAGCTGCTTTGCAAGACCCACGTTTTGAAGCTCAGCCAGTTAGTTACCTCTGTGGCTTCACATCTGACCCTCCATTTCCTTCTGCAGTGCCTTGTTTATTTGTGAGCCAACAGGGAGCTGCAAGTTGGCTAAGCAAGAGCTCCCACAGCAGTAGGTTGTGACATCTCCCTTGCTCCAGCCAGTGTCCCGCAGGAAGCCAGAACTTGTACTGTCACAAGTTGAAGTATTTGACGGTGTAGCTGGTGTTGTCCAGAGAAGCCTTTTGTGGGGACTTGTCAATGCTAGAAAATGATGTTATTTCAGTATAAGCCCTCTCAGAATGAGAAGGGGAGATGGAATGGTACATGCACAGAGCCCTGTGTTTCCTCAGCCCTTAACAGCTCCATCGAGGATTGCCACTCAAAAGCAGCGCTCCTGTGGTGCTTTTGAGGAGAAACCAGCAATGAGTGTAATCAGCAAAAACACAGGGTGCTTTCCTTTCATGTGGTGGTGTTTCAGAATGCTGTCTAGCCAGTGGTGTGAACTGTGAATGAGTATTACACACCATAAATCCTAGTAGTTTCCTGGGTTAGACCAATTAGTGTTTGTTTAGATAATTCAGGCTTGAATGACTTCCTCTCTGGAAGCCCTGAGACTGAAGTGCTTAAGGTGGTGCTGAACTGCCTGTACATTTGCTCTGAAAGGCTTGCAGAAGTGAATGACAACTTCACAAACACGGGTGAATTGCAGATCACATCTTACAAGAGGAAGTGTTATTCACAGCGCTTCTCTATTATTAACTGATTGGAATGACAGCCTTGATTTCATGCAGTGGCTCTTCTGTAATGATACCCAAGTTTGAAGCCCAGAATTTGAACTTCAGACAGCTTCATAAAGTCTTCAGGGGTTGTGAAGGTGCGGAAGGGATATACAATTTCAGCATATATTTTCATTTGCAATTTCTTTAATGTTAAATATTTCCAAATGAAACAGTCTATAACAGGCCAGTAGTGCCTATCTGATGTACCTTCCTTTATGATAGGTATCTGCTGCTGAGGAGGAGCTGGGTGGGTTCTGTTAGGTGCCTGAAAAGAGTTTTTCACATTAAACCACTCGAATATGGAGCAGAGCAATCTTGTTTGTAAAGAGCTATTCCAGTCTTAAGGAAATAACTTCAGGAACAAATGAGTCTCTGACATCTGGTTTGCCTTCCTTTTGTTTTTTTTTCCTCTCTCTTTCCAGTACCATTTCCATACTAGAAAAGCACACACATGGCTGTGCATATGTTGTTTAATCTCTTAAATTGCAATTATGATCAAAAAATGAGGAAGGAAGTCTATGACTAGGAGAGCAAAGCAGAGGGGGAGTTAGGCATATGGGATAGACCAATATTCTTGACTTCTTCAGGGAATAGATGTCATCTGTCATTTCCCCTGGCCTGGAAGAGATTCTATCAAAGGGATATGCTTCATGTGTAATGATGAGATCACCTTTTCTGCTCCTCAGGGAGCTGAAGATGGGAAGAAGTTTGCTTCCCTCAAGAGCCTGGCAAATAAGTTCTAGCAAACAGCAAAAATAAGGGCATGGGAGAAAAGATATCCAAGGGAATCCAGACATGCTTTGTGATAGCTGTATTGACACGAGTGGCTATTTGAATGTCCTTTCCTTAAAAATAGTTTATATTTGGTCTCATGCTTTCTTTAGCAGTTTCATGTGGCTGTTTCCCCTTTGGTAATATGCAGGAATGTGCAGGAAAATAAAAAAGGTTGCCTGACCGAGCTTCAGGTTAAACACCTTGTGACTGACTGCTCAGCTGTCCAAATAAAGTTAGTTCAGTTTCTCCCAATAGATAGCCTTGTAAGTTCAGTCTCAATAGCTTTGATATGATTTGAAGTCTTAAACCAGACCTTTTGTTGTTGTTTTGCAGGTGGCTTCAGGTGAGTGCAATGAAGACACTGAAGTTTACAACATTACCCTTAGTACTGGGGATGAGCTCACTTTAATGGGGCAAGCAGAAATCCTTTATGCAAAATCTTCTAAGGAGAAGTCAAGACTCAACACCATCTTCAAAAAAATCGGGAAGCTTAATTCAATTAGTAAGCTAGGCAGAGGCAAAATGCCCTGCCTCATCTGCATGAACCACAGGACCAACGAAAGCATCAGTCTGCCCTTCCAGTGTAAAGGCAAGTTCAGCACCCGCAGCCCGCTGGAGGTGCAGATGCAAGAAGGTGAGCACACGATTCGCAATATAGTAGAGAAAACCAGGCTGCCCGTTAATGTGACTGTGCCAAGTCCTACCCCAAGGAATCCTTATGACCTGCATTTTATCCGTGAAGGGCACAGGTACAAGTTTGTCAACATTCAAACCAAGACTGTGGTGGTTTGTTGTGTGCTTCGTGGCAACAAAATTATTCCCATGCATTTTCCATTGCACTTGTCGCTTCCGAAATTTATTCTGCCTGACAGCCTGGTAAAGGGGGAGCTGTGGCACGAATCCCTCATCCAGCATTGGTTTAATATATGCCAGGAACAGTTTGACATAGATGAGTATTCCCGTGCCGTGCGAGATGTGAAAACTGACTGGAACGAAGACTGCAAGAGCCCGAAGAAGAGCCGATGCACGGGGCACAGCCATGTGCCCAACTCCCTCAGCTACGCAAGGGATGAGCTTACGCAGTCCTTCCATCGGCTTTCAGTGTGCGTATATGGAAACAACTTGCATGGGAATAGTGAGGTGAACCTCCACGGCTGCAGGGACTTGTGTAACGAGTGGGCCCTGTTCTCTCATGATGCTCTTCAGTACCAGGAGTCTGGTGACAGTAGCAGTGATTACCTTTTCCCTGAAGTTAGCGAAGAATCGATGTTTCTGCCTACTAAACCAGAACTTCCTTACGAAGAGCTATGGTTGGACCAAGGGTCTGGAAAGGCTGGTGACCAGCCTCTCACTCGCTCGCTAAGTGAGAAGAACAAATGTGACAACTACAGAGGGTCATTCCGATCAAAGTATGGTACTGCATCTCTTCCTGTGCCTGCAACTGTTGGAACAACCACAAAGTCTTCAGATGCTTCCCTACCTCCACCTCCAGTGCCTCCCAAATCAGAAGCAGTAAGTCAGGATTATTTATGTTGGTTTCTTTCTGGTTTTTAGCTGGTGAAAAGTTTGCTTGAGAATCGGGTTTCTTTAGTGAAGACTTGGGGGAGAGGGAGGTGGTGTGGATATGGAGGGCAAGGAAACGGTTAAGAATTTGTGCGATGCGCAACTTCCGCTAGTCTACTTCTAAATGTAAGTCATGTCCGAAAAGTGTATTTAATACAATGGATCATGTGGCTTAATCCTGATACTTTCAGGTGATATTTATTGGGTTTTCTTGCTCACACAAACAAGGTTTAAGAACTGCTAGGTCACTTCCTTCCCTTGCTGTCCATGTCGTCTCTCCATGTGGCCTCCATTTCTCACATTTTCTGTGGCTGAAGTGTGTGGCATATGACCCCACTTGGAACTACCTCAGATCACCTTACTGTGTGCATCTTTGATTAACAGGCCCTTATAATGAAGGCAGCTAGAAATTTTATGGATTTGAAGTGTTTGTTAATGAGATCGTCTTCTCTATGATGAGTTTATGGCTGATTTTGAAGAATATTGTCTTTGTCTTCAAGGAAACTTTATCAAACTAGACCTGAGCTAATCATTCTGTACTGCTTATTGACAGAAAATACATTTAAATAGGAACTCTGCAGAGTTCATAAATGACCCTTCTAGGGAAGTCAGTTTTAAACAAAGCACATTTCCTGTCCTAGGGTTTCTAATGAATACGCATGAGAGAAATCACTTCTCCAAACCTAAAATGTCATGGAGACTTCAGAGGCACAAATACAAATATGTTTTATCAACAGGAGCTTATGTGGACTAGGTGGAAAATCCATTCATTATGTGGTCTCTTGACATGGTCCTAAACATTAATTTTTAAAAAAGGAAAGGAAAAATGAAAAATTCCCTCAGGAAAGAGTGTTTCAGAACCTTTAGCAAAATTTAAATGATACATTCTTATGTCAAGTAAATCTTGGTGGATAATATTATTTAACAAATCAGTTTTGCAGGTTTTTTGCTCAACTTCTCTATAAAAAATATTCCACTTGCAAGTCCTATGGTATTTTCAACAGTGTGGCTGCACAGTAAGCTGAAACTCATCAAAGTCTAAACTGCAGCAAACCGTGGTGATGCCATCCCTTTCTTATTGCCATCTAACAGTCCAACAGTGTTCGCCAGAGCCTTTCCACCATGAGGCAGGTCTCAATCTGCTTGAAAACTAAGTTGTATGTATTTGCTGGGTTAGTCTGCAGTGTATTGCTGTGGGGATCCCATGTCCAGGCTGTGCAGGAGTTGCAATGATAACAGGAGAGAACGCCAATGTAGGCACAGAATGCAAAGCTGAAGCCCCTTGTGCTGCCAGAGCTTCCCCCAAAAGCAACTGCAGCAGCTTCAGCAAAGACAGGAAAGTCAAGACATTACTTGTTCATAGCAAAGAGTGTTTATATATAATGTCTAAGTGTGGGAACCCAAGAGCACTTCCTAGCCTGAGAGGTCAGGTATGCACCACTGCTTTGTCCAGACTCCTTTGGCCAGGTGCCCAGCAGCACCATATTGGGATGAGGTTCCCTGGCAGCCTACACTGATGTAAACTGGTGTGGGGCTGGTCCCACCCTCCTCCTCCTTCTCCTCCTCCTTTCCCAGCCACATGGTCCTGGCTCCTCTTTTGTGCTGGCTCTGGCACTCGGGCAGGCAGCCAGGTCTGGATCTGCAAAATGATTAGTTTCCTGCTGATTTCTGCAAGCTGAACTGCTTCAGTGCAGGGTCAAAGGAGCACTGGAGCTAGTGCCAGGGAGCGGGCAGGAGAGCGAGGGGGGGTCAGGGAGGAAGGCTGCACTACAGCAGGGTGAGGGCAGCCCCTGGGCAAGGGGGTGCTGGCCCCCTGAGTCATGGCTGTGGCAAGGGTGACTCGATGTCATGGCTGAGGCGTGGGTAATGGGATGCTGGGAGAGCTATGGAGCAACAGCACAGCATCAATGTGGACCCTCACACTTGAGGAAACCTCATGGAATAGTGACTCCCTTCTGGGGCAGCAGGGTGGTGTTTGGGAAAGATATATGCATTGTCTTTTAAGGTCATTTTGAAAAACAACAGTTCTGTCACGTGTGTCTTACATTACTGAGGTAATGTGTGAGTGCTGTCAGCAATTTCAGTATTGCTTTCAAGCCATGTAGCATGTGTCTGTTAAAGATATTAGCTTCCATTTAGAAGTGGGCAGGGGGTGTAAGCCCATAAAACCTAAAACAGAATAAAAACCCTATGTCTCCATAGATGATAATAATTTAGACTCAGTTTTGTTGCTTCCTGGAACAGCTTTGGAATGAGTATCAGTGACCTACTGAATTCATCAGTGGGTTGGGGCCAAGGAGATGTTTGCATGGTTTCCATGTAGGGTATTTATAGAATAAGTAGATCTCAGGAGCGGCTGGTGAACATGCTGTTTAGTCATCACTCCCCCTAGAATGATATTCCATAGCCTTTCTGTATAAAGATTGGCTGGCAATTGTATTTTTGCAAGGACTAAATTTAAAATGTGTGTACAGGAGCTGCTTGCAGGAGGGAAAAGGGCATTTGGGTATTTCAAAAGCTGTTCTGGTTTCCTTTTCTCTGGCAGGATGAAGCATTCTGATATATCACATGTATTTTGTAAATACCTGTCAGAAAATTGAAGTAGCTTGAAGGCAGATGGATGGGGGGGAAATGACCTCTGAATTAAGGCCTGTAAAGTAGAGATTGCTTCAGTCCCCCACCACTCATTTGCATAAAATCAGAGGCTGTTTTCCTAATTGATTGAAGGCAAGTCCCTGATGGAGTATGCTGGAAGTTCAGGTGCCTTTTGGTAGTTCACGGTAGTGCCAGAGATAGGATAGGTTTCACCTGGATGACCTCAGAAGTGGTCACTACAATGCCCAGATTCAGGAGTGACAGGGTCCAGTGGTGCTGGCAGTGCTAGGAAGGGCACCAAGGAAAAGGAGCAGAAGTCTTTAGATCAACGTAGCACCTCACACCATCAGAAAGAGGTCACCGTACCCAGGTCACAGGAAGGAGTGTTGGAGTGTGGGAGAGCTTGGACAGTGACAAATAAAAGACATGCAATGCAAATGCACTTTATCTGTGCCTGGCAGCTGTATGACATCCAGTGCTTCTGGGTGAAATAATATTTCCTGAGAGCAGCAGCCATCGAGGTGATCATCATGTCGCACCATGGCTCTTCCCCTCTTCTGTTTCATTATCGTTCTCTTGGACCTAGTGAGGGCAGCTCCCCTCTGAAGTTTCCCCTGGCTCTTGTCAGTTTAATCTGCAGAATCTCTCCTTTTTATTCCTCTGCTGAGTTTCCAGAGGGCCATGTCTGGCAGCTGTAATCATGGTCTTGTGACAGGGACCAGCTGGGACTGTAAACCAGTATTATTTATGGCCTTGTTCTGATCTGCAGTCTAGGTCAGCAAGGGAGCTTGACATAGTTTGTTATGCCAGCACCTTTGTATGCCAGCAGTCTTCCCAGGAAAGCATCCCTTTAAGCCCTTGACTGTCTGCTGTGCTCCAAGAGCTCCCCATGAGTATATATTCAGTGGCATGCACTATTACGTTTACCTAGTCTGACTTGGGGGAAAAAGATTCCAAAGTCCTTAGGCATCCTTGGGGCACAGCACTAAGATGGCTGAAGAGTTTTATGCCTGAATTCAGTAACAAACATGAATAAAGTTGGTTCTTCCTCTTTTTCTTTTTTTTTTCCTCCTTGAAAGAGCAAATAAGAACCCTTGCAGCAAGATTTATTTCAGTGTTTTATGCTGTTGAGCATTTCCTGTAATTTTGACTTGTTTTGAATTAGGAAAAAAATGTCCTACAATGTCCTAGCCCCCAGTTTTCCATTTCACAAAAGTACCAAATGGGTTGTTGCATTTTGAAAGCACTGAAGTGGATTGCAAAAGGTTCCACATTTATTTTTTTTTTTTTAATAAATCAGTTTTATTGCTAATTATGTGTTGTGGAACTGCTAAGATAACTTTCAGTTCTGCAGTGTTGCTAAATTTAAAAATAAACTATAGCTCCCAAACACAAAGAGAATTTCCCTTTTCTGGTGCATCTAAGACTGTTTCAGATGAGGAGAACATAGAGGTCTCCTCCTACCTGGAGGAAGGTGGCGAGTCCTTAAAAATCCTACCTGGCAGACTAGTTCTCAGTAGCATTCCTCAACCTCTAGCCCTGCTAAATAAAGTTGCTCTTCCAAATATGTACTGATGAGATTAAGGTCTTAATTCCATCATTTTTGCCATTTCATTTCCTCTATACGGATGGATCCTGATGTTTTGCTTCTTCCTAGGCAGACCAAGGTTAATTTCAGATAAGCAGTGCTACAGTCATGTGCTTTAAGCTGTAAAGTTGGCTGGCTACAAAAAATAGACCTAGACCTGTTGGCTGGGTGCGGTATTTGAACAGGGTCTTCTGCTCACACCTTTCAGCTTTTATGATTTGTAGTTAACCTCATCCTGGACTGCTTTGTCAGCTACAGAAGGACTGAAGCACCAGGCGTGAATCCCAGCATCTGGTAAATAGGAGATATATGTGCTGTTCCTGGGGAGTGAGACAAAGAGGCTGGGAATTATCCTAGAGCTGGGTGGCTGAGTATCACTGGTGAAGTAAGTCAGGAAACATCAAAAGTCTGTTGAGATCTTTTCATTACGTAAGCTTGGTTTATTACCTCTAAATAAACAATGCTAATGAAGCTTCATCCTAATTAATTGCTCCTTACCAAACGTAAAGGATCTGGAACAGTCTGCCTGACTTTGTACATTACTGGAAGGTTCTTTTACATCATTTCGTTGCTGCCACTTTTTAAATGAGTGGCTATCAAACTACTGAGAACCACCCTAAAGAAGATTGCTAGTAGTTCTACTGGTAGCAATGCCTTCTTTTAGACTTTTTATGACAGCCACATACTGTTGCAAGTGTATATCCTTAGCATAATTTTTCTCCTCTCCTCCCTTTTTAATGATTTCCTTTAATTGGAAGAAGGCAGAACCAGATGTGTTTCATCTGTTTGAGAGTGCTGTTGCCCAGATTTTCTTGCTTCTTACTTACATGTTCTTCTTTTGTACAGGTAAAAGAGGAATGCAGGCTCCTGAATGCTCCTCCTGTCCCACCACGGAGCTCAAAGCCGTCCTCCACCAGTCCTTCCATCCCTCCTCGTACAGCCAAACCTGCACGACAGCAGACCCGCTCTCCCAGCCCTACTCTGTCCTACTACTCTTCGGGACTGCACAGCATGTATGTATTTGAGCTGTGAGAGCCCTGTGCTAGCACATACTGCTATAAATAATCTCGTAAGGTGAAATAAGCTGTCTAAATTGAAAATCCTGTAAAGTTCTGTATAATTCGTGAAAGGCTTAAATCTTCAAACCACAACAGCTGGTTTTGGGGTGAGATTTCAGTGCTACAGTCATGCAGTGCAGCCAGCTGTGATAAGTGGAGGCATAAAAGGTGCGTGGTAGTCCAGAAATGTGTTGTGCCAACTATGTGGGAACCTACGGGGTGGGTGTGATGGAGAACAGAGAGGCCAGCAGACACCACTGAGTGCAAAGTGAGGTGTGGCGGAAGGGGGCCAGACAGCTTCCAGATCAAACCCACTTCAGCACAAACCTAACCCACAAACTGGAATATCCACTCAGGCTTAGTAGAAAGTTGACAGTAAATTTTTAATTATGTGGCTTCATATCTTTTCCAAGAAATGCAGTGTTCTTCCTTTGGCTTCAGAAAGTGTATACACCTTTTGAAGTCTCATCTTCTTTGTGCCTTGAATGTCCTGTTGCCATTATTTCTGGTATCTCTTCAATGACAAGGTACATGTCTGGATATTACAGATTGATCTGAAGCACCACTGAAATCATTTCAGCCTTGATGCAATCGGTATAATAACTTATGCTGAAATTGCCTTTTTAAACCGTAGTGCAGATTTGGAGCTTAGTGTTGAGTATCTGGCAATGATCACTCTAGATCAAGGCTGCTCGTGTGTTTTTATGAAAGCCAGTTGAGTAGTTCTGTCAAGGTCAACTCCACAGGAGGCTGAGCACAAGACCTCCCAGTATTTGGGGCCCACCTGCTTTCTCTATTTGTAGCTAAGAATGTATTTGCTTCCCAGGAAACCAGGAAAACAGTGAGTTTTCTCAGGAATGCAGGAGGTTGTAGCAAGATGGACATCAGTCTCTTCTCTCAAATAGCAAGCAAAGAGTAAAGGGCTTCGAGTTGGTCCTGGGGAGTCTTAGATTGGATATTAGGAAAAATTTATTCACCAAAAGGATCATCGTGCTTTGGAGTAGTCTGCCCAGGGAAGTGGTTGAGTGCCCATCCCTGGAGACATGTGTAAATGTGATGCCTTAGGGGCATGATTTAGTGGTGGACTTGGCAGTGCTGGGTTAATAGTTGGACTCAATGATTTTAAAGGTCTTTTCCAACCTAAAAAATGATATGATTTGCCTTGAACTTCTCAATATTTGCATGAAATTCATCTCCAGCTTGGGTCCAGACCAGATATCTCCATTTTGATAGACTTGACCTAGTGCTGCAGAAAAAGCTGCTAGAAAATGGCAGTGTGTGGAGTAACTAGATTGTTGGTGAAGTTGCTTCTCAAATCCTGCCACTTTTATCAATGATCTTATTTTCTGGATCATGACAGGTTACAGCCAATATTTTAAACACCAAGCCAGTATGATTTGTCCTTATCTGACTATAAAAATGCCTGATGCCTGACTTCAGCTGTTGTTGAGGTTTCTCTGGCGTCACAGAATCATAGAATAGTTAGGGTTGGAAAGGACCTTAAGATCATCTAGTTCCAACCCACCTGCCATGGGCAGGGACACCTCACACTAGACCATGTCACCCAAGGCTCTGTCCAGCCTGGCCTTGAACACTGCCAGGGATGGAGCATTCACAGCTTCCTTGGGCAACCCATTCCAGTGCCTCACCACCCTAACAGTAAAGGACTTCTTCCTTATATCCAATCTAAACTTTCCCCTTTGGCACCGAGTACCAGTGAGTTAATGCTGGTGGAGAACAAACAAGGAAGCACTTTGAAAATGTTACTTTATCAGTTTTTGGTAATTCCATTAATCTTTTAAGTCATTAAATGTTCAGATTTCTGATATTGAATTAGAGACCAGAAACAGGATCAACCAATTTAATTTCTCTGTATGGTTAGTGGTTTACAATGCCTCACTGACTGTCTTCTCTTAATCAAGCAGCCCAATGGCTTGGTTTGTGAAAAATGCTTTTCATTGTTAACATGCAACCAGTTGGCCTTTAAGCAGCCAGAAATGACCAGTTGATAGTGCAAGGCACAGGGAACTAATTTTGGGTCAATCCATTCAAAACTATGCCATTTTTTTGAAAGCTGCTGCCCTCCTTGAAGCAGTTTCCCCTGAGCTGTTCCCATAATGATGACAGTTTCTTGAGTAGTTAGTTTCCAGGAGAGAGAAGTAATTAAAGCAATTTTTCAACTATTGTTTTCCATCTGTTGTATGAAGTACATATTTTATAAATTTACTAATTCTTTTTCTAGTGTTCTGGCTTAATTGGCCAGAATTCCAAAGATCAATCCAGCCCTTCAGACTTTCTTTTATAAAGTGGCATAAAAGCTGCAAGCATTTGCTTTTGATAACAGATTACATGCTTTTGTTGGCATGTGTCTCTCAGGAACACCAGGGTATAAACCATCAGTTCTCTCAGACAGGCTGAGCTTAGTTTACCACCTGTAAGTAGGTCAGGGAAACTTTAAGTTCCTTTGAAAAGCAAATGTTTCCCGTAATTGCTTCTTAAGGATATGGGCATGCAAACAAGTTACTGTGTGATAAGCTTAAAGCCTGATACTTGAATGTGTACAGTGAAGTCTGCTTACCCTTCCAGGTAAAACTCTCCCTTTGGCAGTAAGCATTAACTTAACTCTGTGTTACTGTACTGTGCACTTGTGCACTGGTGCAAAAAGCATTTTTTGTACCAGCGAGCAGTGGGAAAGGATCCTGTGCCCTGTGCACACAACGGTGCCATAACAAGTGAAAATGTTGGTTCCAAAAGGGCTTTTGGTCGTCTCTTATGTCAGTGAAGCTTAGGTCCATTGCAGTGCTGGCCTACCCCTCTTAGCTTTTACATTCCATGACGCATCTGTGGTGTATAAATATAAAATTCAGGATTAGGACAGCTCATAGATGTGAGGCTGTTCCTTTTCCATGGTGGTGTCCCTCAGGAATTCAACAGTGGAAACTGAGTATTCAGAAGATGACACAGAACTGAATTGAGACGTCTACTTTTTTACGAGCTTGAAAAGCCAAGACATGAGGCTTTTGGGTATATCAGCATCTTGTCAGGCTTGTAGAAAGAGTAAAAGAACTGTCAATGCATTATTCAAATGTGTTGTTAATTCACATCTGAGAACTTCTGCCAGAGGTAAGAAGATTATTTCCTCATGACAGCCACCCTCTGACTCTGTCAGACGATTTATGAATTTATTCAAATGCCACGTTTTTTCATACTAATGACATCCTTTCTGCTTTGTTCCTTAAGCAGTGTCACAGAGAGCGACAACGCCAACCCAACTGAGAGCACACCTGTTTCCTGCTACCCTTGTAACATGATGAAAAACGAATCCAAAGAGCCTGAAAGCATGATGCCTTTGGGAAGCCCCGCATCTGAAACTTTGCCTTCAAGGTTATCTTGGCCAAACCATTTTTCAGGAACTGCTGAGGGCCACAATAAGAGTGATTTTCTGCTTGATCCAAGCAGGAGCTACAGTTACCCCAGACAGAAGACTCCAGGTACGCCAAAGAGAAACTGTCCAGCACCTTTGACTTTTGACTTCGATGGGTGTGAGCTCCCAGCAGGGTGCTCCCCGCTGACCCCAGCAGAGTTCACAAACACCACCTCTGCCTGTCCAAAGTCAGCAAGTTACTCTCTAGACTGCACTGATGAGAAAACTCTGGGAGTCAGCGATGCAAAGCAGAGCCATTCTTGTCCTGCCTTACCTCCTCGGGCACCGAAGTCAAGTGAAGAGAAAGCAGTTACAGACATGTGTCCCTTGCCACTGAAAATAGATGGTGCTGAGGAAGAGTCAAAAGCTGGTTCTCCAGACCTCTTGGAAGATCAATATCTCGTTAAAAAGGGCATGCAGGATACGTTCTCTGTGTCTTATCCCTTCTCATCTCCCCTCCACCTCCAGTTAGCACCAAGATCTTGTGGGGATGGCTCTCCCTGGCAGCCACCCACAGACCTTTCTGGGCTCTCGATAGAGGAAGTGTCTAAATCACTGAGATTTATTGGTCTGTCAGAAGATGTCGTATCATTTTTTGTTACAGAGAAGATTGATGGCAATTTACTGGTTCAGCTTACAGAAGAAATCCTGTCAGAAGACTTTAAGCTAAGCAAATTGCAGGTTAAGAAAATACTGCAGTTCATTAATGGCTGGCGGCCCAAGATGTGATGCCTACTAGTCATTAGTGGAACTGTACGAGATGTGCTTGATGCACTCCAGCTAATCATCACTTCCTGGTTTTTTGCACTAAAAGCCCTTTCTGTAAATAGTAGTAGAAAAATTCTTACTATGCAGATAAACATTTTTGAGTGGTGAACAGAGTTGGTTTTTTTTGTATGTCAATAATAAAAGTAGAGAATCTGCAGAGGTGTGCCTTGTGCATCCCTGACCATTCAACAGCTGCTAAAAACTGGACACTAAGGGAACTCTTACTGCGTAGTCTGTTAAGACTTAGTCGTATTTATTACTGAACAATTTGATGCTGAAAGACACACACTGATCCAGTTTACAGTTTTGTGTTAACTGCAAAAAAATTTATTTCTTATGGGATTTTTTCTGTTCAAATGATATTTGGCAACATGCTGTGACTTTCTTCCGTTTCTGTTTAACAAAGAGCATGTTCAGATACACAAAAACATCCTTTTGACACTACATCTGAAAATGTAAAGAATTGCTGTGAAGTGCCACTAATACACTACTCTTGCAGCATATTTTTATTAACAGTATCTTCCTGGTTACCTGTAGTGTGGGTACATTTTCTATATTACTTTGAGCAAAAAGAGTTAAATGTTTTTAAGAGTCTTGCTTAGCTCACAGCCCAGAGGGGAGGGAGAAGGGGGATTTTTTCTACTGAGCCACTCTGCCCTGGCCAATTAAAAGTTTATGACCTGTAGATTTCAAAAGTTGCTTTTGTAGTCGGATAGCTGGAGTCAGTAGCATGACTTCTGGTTGTGCAGCTTTCTCATGGGAAAGGCAGTTCAGTGCACAGGCTCCTCTCAGCAGAGGCAGTTCGGTGCACAGCCCTTGCAATAGCCTTGCTCTGGTGAAAGGCAACCCCTTGCGTTTCCTTTGCTGCTGTTGCAGTCATCTGAAAATGTGCTCTTTGTGCTATTCTATTCCTGCCATCGGATCTGTGTGGGAAGGTGATAGTACTCCTGTAGGATGCCTTTGAAATAAAGCATTAGCAAGGTGGGAGGGAACAGAAATGGCATATGGCACACTGGTAAGAAGGGGCCAAGTGAGGTTTAGGGCCATGCCACAGGAAATGCTTGTGATGGTTTAAGTTCACCTGTCTTGCTTACAGTGGGCTAGGAGGATGTGGGTGTTGAAGTGGGAGGCACTGTAGCAATCTAAGACGTATTAATTCGGTTGCCCAGCTGCAACAACTCACTGCAGTAATTGTCACACTGAAGTAGCAGACAAAAGGGAGCAGAGAGATGGGAAGGGGACATTAGCCTGCTCCTGTAGACCTTTCAAATTTAACTGTTCAGAAGGCTAGAAATGGGATTAGATTTTGATAGTCCATTACTGATTTCTTGTAGTTGGCAGAGCTCTCTGAAATGTATCTGAATAACTCCCAGATCCCCTGCCTCTGTAATACTGAATGTGAGGATTTGTGGAGGTCCTCAGGAAACACTCTGTGGTGTCTATCTTCAGCAAGTGTGGTCAGAGCCAGGGATGCTGGAGCAGCTTCACCTGCTGCTGCACAGAGCCCTGGCCAGGGTGACACCGTCACCTGCTTTCCTTAACTTTTTAATGTACAAAAATTCTCTCTCCACTGTAGGTCACATACTGGGAGCATTAAGAGAAGATAAAAGAGCAGGGACAAAAATGAGAGGCAGATTTTGCCTGTTTTGTCAACCATATTGACTCGTTAAAAAGAATATATTTGCAAAGGGAGTTTTCTGTTGCCTGGGCAAATTTCATGTCATATCTCTGTGCTGAAGTCAAGAGGCATTATTTGTCCTGCAATAATGCAAATTACCAGTTCCCAGCCAGAGGGCAAAGCCCAATTGATGTGGGTACTAGAAAGCAGTGAGCCAAAAAATACCCAAATAGAAAAACCCCAAGAGTTCATGATCCTACTCTTTTTTTTTAATGTATTGACTTTTAGCAACAGATCAGTAGCTTTCTCTGTGCTTTTTAATTAGTGTCCTAAAATATTTTAGCTGCAAGTAAGACTGAATCAAATTCAAGTACTGTTCAGGTGTGTATGCTGTGTGCAAGTTGAAGTCAGTTGCATTTTAACTCTCACTATGTCAAATAGCATTCAGACTTGAAAGGGCTGATGTTAAATGTCAGGTACTTCTTGTTGTTTTGCTTGGCTTTTTAATTCCAGGCTAAAAAAAAAAAAAGTAACATTTCTCTTTCAAAAAAATAAACCCAAACCAAAACTAGCATTAAATATTGCTGATGCCCTGAGTGTGTTAACATCCCTGAGGCAAATGTTCTTTCACTAAGGATGGACACCTCTGTTATCTCTGGTTACCTGCTTGGAAGGTTTTTCTTGAGAGCATCCTGGTGGAACGTGCATTCATGGGTTGCTGCATTAGTATCGCATATGCATAGACCAAAATACAACTGGCCTGTTAAAAGCCAAAAAATGTGCAATGGTTTCAGAGGCAGAGCCTGTGGGCAAAAGTACATTTGAAACCCCTAACTGCAAACTTGCTGTTGGTGTCCTTCCAGTTGTCTTGCGCTGGCTTGACACCGCTTACTTATTTTTATGCATAGTATGTTAGCATTTGACCTTCTCTTTTGCCCTTAGCTGCTCATCACTGTAATTTTCCAAGCCTTTTCTAGTGATTTGTGTCGTGTGAATCATATGACTGCAGCATTGAGCTACCTGCTGTGATGCCCAAGCTGGACTGAAGCATCTGCGCTGGTGAAATCAGGGGAGCAATGAGGAAACCAGGCAGCCAATGTGGTGGCTTAGCCTCTCCCCTGCTGTGGCTACAGCAGCACTGATGCCCATGGGATCTAATTTATTTGCTTTCCTCTTGAGCTTTGCTGCCATGGGGTTTGGGGGTCAGGACTGTCCTTGGTGCTGTAGAAGGCAGTGTGAACAGGGCAAACCAATGTGAATGCCTTGGTCTCATGGGCAGTCCCTGGCAGTAAAGGGATGGTGGCACCTTTGAAATGAGCCAGGAGCAGAAAAGAGTTTCAGGCCTTAGCAGAGAACCTGCAGTCCTGTTAGAAAGACTCTGGGTGTAAAATGGAGAGACTTAAATGTGTAAAAGGTTACAAAATGCCCCACTGCTTATGGTACTTAGAGACGGAGGGTTACTTTAATGTTCCTACTGTGATTAGGAAGTGTCTGAAAGCTGTGGGGAATATCCCTGTGATACAAACTTTCTGCCAGTTGATGTGAATAGGAGGAGTTAGGACTCAGGATTTGATAGGACTTGCAAACTGAGCAGTGCTGGGGCACTCTCTCATGGGGTTTCCTTGCCGCTGAACTGTTGATGTGGGGTTTTGCCTGGTTTGATGCAACCCAACCAGCCTATGCAATGGGTGATCCCAGGCAACTCCCAAGCACAGCTTGGAAGGTAGCAACTGGGGAAACCAGCCTGGTTTTGGAGGGTAATGGAGTTCAACTGTGTGAGCTGTGTTGGTTGTCCTTAGGGCCCAAGTGCAGACTCTGGCCCATTTTGTCTATTAACAAAGATGTAGCCATCAAGTTTGAACAATGTGTGTTCTGCCAGAGCAGGCCTAAAAGCTCTTACTTTTTGGAGGCAGACTACTAAAAAGCCCAGTCCTAACTTTTTATTTCTTTCCTCAGATTAAATAAATGTAAGGGCTTCTGGTGCTTATTTAGTTATCAATATCTGAAGTTCTGTGTTATCCTTGGGGGTTTTGTTTGTCAGGGTATTTTGGTAGCAAAAAATCTGGCATGTCATTCTGTATGGAGCTGTCTCTTTGTCGTGCACCATGAAACACATCCTTTCTATGCAACAGTTGTGTAGCAGCGCAAGGACTGATGAAAATGATCAGTGAAAGCTGGATTCTGGCATAGGGGCTTTTCAGGAGGTGGACATGGAACTGTCCAGGAGAGGGATGGGGAGGAGGCTGAAGGGGAAATGCTGGTTTCCTTTAAGCACTCCTTGTGCCTAGGATTATGGATCTTTGTATTGCTGCCTGGCTGGCTAATCGAAGCTACATTGAAATCAACTCAAAGTGCATATTTGCTATCTTATTCTTGTCATATTGTAAAAAAATTGCAATGGCTAGAAACTTAGAGACAGAAAACATCTGGTCCATCCAAAATTAGAAGGAACATGTATTTCAAAGTATTCTTTGCAGCTAGAAGCTAGGGTTTGAAGTAGCTGTGTAACACAGGGTTTTTTCCAATAAAATGGTTTTACAAGCCACTTTAATGGACTTCATTCCACAGCAACAGCTTCAAGAGAAACAGCATAAATAGCTATGCTGTCTCAAAACCCGTTGTGTTTCGAATCGATCTATAAATAAAATCATAGAATCATAGAATGGTTTGGGTTGGAAAGGACCTTAAGGTCATCAAGTTCCAACCCCCATCTAATTCCATCTAGTTCCATAGGCAGGAATGCTTCACACTAGACCATGTTGCCCAAGGCGTTGTCCAACCTGGCCTTGAACACTTCCAGGGATGGAGCATTCACAGCTTCCTTGAGCAATCCATTCCAGTACCTCACCACCCTTACAGTAAAGATCTTCTTCCTTATATCTAACCTAAATCTCCCCTGTTTAAGTTTGAGCCCATTGCCCCTTGTCCTGTCACTACAGTCCCTGATGAAGAGTCCTTCTCCATCATCCTTGTAGGTTTCATCCTTCAAAACTTGAAGTGTTTTCTCCTGTGTTTTCTTCTTGAATCAATTCCTTGATTGTCTCCCCTCTAAGTAAAGAGTGCTAGCATCAGCTCCTTGTGCACTGCCCAGCGGGGTGCCTGCCTGCTGGCCAGGCAGAGGATACACCACACTACTTAAAAGCTGAACACCAGCCCGATGTGAAAGGACTAGGGCTGAGCCTAGCTCTCCTGACTCTTTTTGATGCTCTGAAATTACAGCATTCGCATGTGCAAGTTGGAAGGTATGAATAAAATCATAAAGTGAGGGATTGCCCTTTTTATTCGTGGTATTAGGGACAGCAGGGCAGTGGGGAAATGCAGACCTCTTGTTGACACCTAGCAATAAATGACTCTTCATTTCTTATGTCTTAAACTCCTCACAGTGCAGGAGTTTTTCTGACTTTACCATTTCTGTTTGTAATAACCAAATTTTCAGCGTGAAAATCTGCGGAGCGATTCTCTTGACTTGGACAATCTTCTGAATGATATGAAAAATATCTGTTAGTTCTTAGCTCTTTAGTTTCACTTTGGGTAGGCCAGAAAAGTAACACTTGGGAAAAAGAGAAAGCCCCAAATCTTTGGCTTAGTGCATTTCCGTTATAAAACAAAGCATGGGTTTTGTGGAATTCTGTGCTGTTCTGGGCTTTTGTGTAAAAGGCTGAAGGCAAATTATTATTTAAACCAGGTGCAAATAAATATCCCTGTAATGTATATGAACAAATTTAAACCGTGTATTGTAAGTATATAAACTGTATATTAAAGACACTATTTTCATGATATTTCAAACGTGTACAGAATTTGTTGTACTAGATTGGTTGGGTTGCACACATTATATAGAATGGTTGGTTTTCAATTCGCAATTTCACTGACTTATCCTCTTGCTCATCTAGCTATAATTCAGAAATGAGCACCTCTCAAATAGTGAATTCACAAAGTAAGATTGGGATAATTGAGGGGAGCAATCAGGCTTTTGCATTTAACCTCTTAAGACACATTACTTCTCCCCATCTGTAATTTCCCTTGATCCCCTTCAGCAAGACTATCGAGCTGTATGTTCCCCAAAGAGTTGGTTGCCAGACAGCTTTCCTGTCTCCAGCAGACATTCACCTGCAGCATTATTTTCCCCAGCCCTCAGCCTATTATCTTTGTTTTAGAGAAATGTATTCAATTATAATTTGGATCTGCTTTTAAGCTCAAGACCATGAACAAGTAATTCTGCTTTGCAAAATGTCTCTGAAGCATTCATCGGGTGGGGAGAAAATGAGAGACAAAACAACATTCTGCTTTAGGTTGCCGGTTCACTTTTCCTCCGATATTGACAGGAGGGAGAAACTTCAGCTCGACAGCCATCCACATGTCATGCAGATAAATTGCTGTGCCAAATTGCCCTTGGGATGGAGCTTCATTCGGTGAGACTAGGCCAAAAGAAAGTTTACTCCAGCACAACCATAGTTGTGGAGGGTTTTGTGGAGGGGCTCATTAATGGATGTTCATGGGAAATAAAGCAAGGCAGAATCTGCTGCATTGGTTGCCATTGGATTTGAGACAGATGGGGTTTACTTGCCTCCAACCCTCACATCCGGGAGAGGGAAGAAGTGTGTCTGGAGGCAGGATGTGAATCTGGAGGAAACAGAGAGAAGCAGACTTGCTTTTCACAAGTTAAGATAAACCTCATTCGTCATGAACAGGGCTGTCTAGGACACATCTCTGCTCTGCTCTCCAAAGAGGTGAAAGAAACACATTTAGGTTTTTGAACGCTCCAGTTGGTTGCCTCCAGGCTAGGTGAAAGGGTCTATGGGAAAGCATTTGGTGCATGAAGGTGAAGGGAAGGGCTATAGCCCAAGTCAAAATGTGGCCATCAGGAAAGTGCTGTTTAAGGCAGGCGTTTTCTGTTTATGTGTATTACAGTAGTCATCAAATACATCTTCTGTCTGATTCTAGTCACCATGGCTACCTATAAATATTAATAAGGAATACAGACCGGGGAAGGACCTGAAAATGCAGTTCTCTTCTCTTTGGGAAGTGCAAACTTAGTGCTTATGGGCATCACATTCCTCTTGGGGTGATTTGATAATTAGAGCTCCCCTCGATCTGTTAGGTGCGTATAAACCTCGTTCTCCCTCTCACTGGGGCTTCTGTCCTTGAGTCCTTGGGATTCAGGGTATATAGAGAGCCTGACATCCTGCCGTGTTGACTAACTGCTGAAGTCCTCAGTTGCAGCAGGCTGTGCTAGCTCAGGTCATCCCTAGCTTGGGGCACTCTACACCACGCACCATTGCCCAGGTATAAATGTGCTTCATGTCACCAGATGCATGCGTCATATATAACTGCTTTCTTCTGTGCACAGGATGACCAGGAGCTGCAAACCTGTCCCTGTGTTCCATGCCTTGAACAGATGATGGGATTTGCCACTGTAGAATGAACAGAAAATGCCCAGGCCCCTGGAGCTGCTGGACTGTCTCCCTTGCAGCCTTGCTTCCATGGCGGCATAGTTTTACGGGTTCCCTTGGCACCCCTTGCTAACCACTGTCTCTACCGTATGGGCAACTATTGGAATGACAGCTCTGGTGTCCACACAAACTGAAGATGAATTGTCTTCTATCTAGAGATTAATTTTTTTCTATTCCTCTTGCCTATGGTTCTTACACTTGATGAAGATTAATTTTTGTTGAAAGTTGACAGTGTTCATATTTTTATTCAGTCGTCTTGATCCAGCATTTCTTGTTCCCCAGGATAAAGCACTGCTATTCATTTTCACTCAACACAATGAAGAACTGACGTGAAGAGTGTCTTCTCCCCATTTTCTCCATCAGATTCCAAACGTGAAAAGCTCAAGATGGATAACCAGGCCACCACAATGGGAGCATAGAAATATGACCCAAATCTTTATTTATTGCTCAAGACCTCAAAATGCCCTTGACTCCTGGGCAGGACAAAAGGAATCTGGTGCCAAACATGCATGGGTTAAATGAAAACCATTCCTCCAGGGAGTCTGGAGTAAGAGAAAGAATAAAAGTCAAGAAAATAGCTAGGAAGGAGAAAACATAATTAAGGTGCCAAGTTAAGGAGCTGGCAAGGATGTGGAGTGATGTGTCCCCTTTGGGTGGCAGTGGTAGCTGTAGTACTTGTAGGTGCCACACACAGCATCAGACTGGCACACAGCTGAAAAGCATGAAACCAGCTGTAAGTGCTGCAGAGGTTGATAGATGGGCTCAGGGATCTCATTAGGACCCTTTGCCAATCCCATAAAAGCTCTACCATGAGAAGGAGCTGGTTTAATTGTGCTGCTATTCCATTATACAGTATCAACAATTATTCTTAATGAATATGGGGGTCAGTGAGGCAGGTCTCCAGGGCTGGGTTTCCAGTGGATTAGTGCAGACAGAAAGCAGGGGGAAACTCTAATGGGTCAACAATGTAAGACCTAGCAGAATGTCTGGCAGAGCCCTGAAGAACTCCATATATCTTGGCTAATCTTATTTATTCAGCTGGAGCTTTGCATGTGGGAGAAATGTATGACAGAGAGAAACTATCTTAAATGTTTGTCCTAGATAGCCTCTGCTCCTGATAAATGAAGCATAAGCTGTCCTGCTAACCAGCCCTCCAGTTTTCTCTTGAAGAAAATAGGTATTTTTATCCCTCAAAAAGACTGGAAAGTCCTACTGGGTTACTGTTTCATAGAACCATAGAATGGTTTGGGATGGAAGGGACCTTAGAGATCACCTGCTTCCAACACCCTGCCATGGGCAGGGACACCTTCTACTGGACCATGTTGCTCAAAGCCCTATCCAACCTGGACTTAAACACTGGGGCAGCCTCAGTTCCTCTGGACAACCTGTGCCAGCTTCATTGTAAAATGAAATTTCTTCCTTATGTCCAAGCTTAATCCCCCCTCTTTCAGTTTAAAACCATTGTCCCTTGTCCTGTCACTACAGGCCCTGATAAAAAGCCTGTCTCCATCTACCTCATAAGCCTCCCTTATATATTGAAAAGATACAAGAAGGTGTTCACACAGCCTTCTCTTCTTAAGGCTGAACAACCCCACCTCTCTCAGCCTTTCTCCATAGGAGAGATGCTCCGGACCTCTGGCCCTTTTCATGGCCCTGAAATTTCTCATTTTACTAGCAAATCAGTGAAACTGCAATAGAGATGGGCACAGGCCTCTGTCTACATCTGTTGCACAGAGGTCTGCAGTTACTCTTGTCTTACTATTATTTCTTGAATGTTTTTCTCTTCTGCTTCCTGTAATGAGAGCCAGTGATATTTAAACCGTTTTCTCTTACCTGTCCAGTAAACTTTCCAATAACCCTTCCTTCCTGACTTAAAAAAAAAAAAAAAGGCAAAAAAGTAATAATCGAAGGGCACACATTGTTTCCTGGTTTGCCGCAGCTGACGTACTGAAAAGACAGTGTGTTGTTTCACAGCTCTCCAATGTTCGGTTTTACTTTATAGAATTCAATGTAAGTTTCTTGTACAATGCCAAGAACTAGGTCTTGGAAACAGCCTCCAGCAGGAGTGAGACAGCCATGGATAAAAGGACACAAATTTAAAGAGCATCAAACAGCACGAACCAGGTTTTCCAGCTTGACCTACACACCCCACCCAGAATATCCTTTCTGTTTGTCATCCTCCTCTGCTGCCTTTTGGTCTCTAGGGAATGACGGGGTGGTTACAGGGGGCAGGTGGCTGCCTCTGGTATCACACAGAGCCCTACTGTTATGTCTAGGCAGAAAAGCCCATGCTTTTCCTGCCCTGCTCCTGCTGTCTCTACCCCTCTCGTTCCAAGAGCTTCCACCTCTGAGCTTCCCTTGTAGATGAACTTGGTTTCGCTTCTACCATGCCTGCAAACCCTGAAGGAATCAGGTAGATTGATAATCTACCAGGTAACTGATGTAAACTAATATAAGACGAGGTAACTAATGTTTATAAAATACCCTACTGCTGTTTGAGCAGCGAGAACTGTTATGAGGACCACAGATTTCCTTCACTCTTCTTCCCCAGTTCTTCTCCATCCCCAAGTCCAACATATGGCATGATATTTCTGCTTCTACCACCCTGAAAGTGTTTTGGTTATTTCCCCACTCGGGGGATTTGTGAGGCACCTTTGGCTACTGTCTCGTTGTGTGGAGTTCAGTTTCCTAAGCATGAAGAACATCACCCATATTTGACAGCTAGCAGCTGGAATTTGTTTTTTATATCTTATCCAAATGGCTTATGTTCATATTCCCTTCACCCCGTGTTTCTACAAGAAAATTGAAATAGCTACTTAAAGTAAAGCTCTTTAGATGATCCATGAAAATTGGTGTCATCTTATTGCTATGGATGGCTTTAAACAGTAAAAACAGAGAAGGGCAAAGCACAGGGAAAAGGAGTTGTATTTAGGCTGCAGGTTCTTAAATCTGAAATCTCAGGGCTGATCGTGAGCCTGCCCAGAGCCATGAATTTACATATACAAGATGCAGCTTTAAAATCTTTTTTAAAGTCTTACTTTTGAACTGTGGAAAACAGGAGATGAGAAAGCAGTTTCTAAAGGAGAGAGAAGAGGCCTGTCTGTCTCACTGTGCCTTTCATCTCCAAACACAAAGGACCAACATACAGAAAAAGAGCAAGAGTAAGCCGAGCTGCAGTGGCTCAGCCCAAGGTTGCAGCCTGGTATTGCTTCCCTCACAGCAGCCCTGAGCACAGAACATGACAAGGGAATGGGAACAAGACACACCAGGGTATTTCTCAGGACTGCTTTTCTCTGTCTCAAATGATTTACATCTCAGGGCCCTTCAGAGACAAAAGTGGTATTTTGTATTTACAAGTCACTGTCTTCACCAGTGAGTTTCAAAGTTTCATGCTAAAATGCAGATTTTTACCTACATCTTATGCTGGATGTTATTCAGAAGCGCTAAGCAAAAATCAAGATTTTGGGAACAGATACATGTAAAGACCCCAGCACCAGCACTAAAACAGCATCAGCATGGTGTGCTTGTAAACCACACGCGTACCTGGACAAACTGCCTCTGGTGGTTTTGTTCTTGCATGCTTTTCCGAGGTGTTACAACTTCCTGTTGGTACTCACAGAGCTTGAGATTCATGCAATAACTTGTGGAGCACCTTGAATTAGGGGATGCTTGTTACTGAATGGGTAAAAAAGCCTTCCAATTCTCGTGGGGATCTAAAGGAAACGTGCCCAAACACCGAACAACAAAGTACACATTGTCTTGGAGCCCGAATCTCATCATTTCTCTTGTTCTGTGCGAAACTAACCTTACTTCATGGGTTTCTGAGTTTATTTCTCAGACAGAATTATCTCTGAAATGAAATAGAACTTTTAGAAGCCAGAGGGGATTCCAGCCAAGAAACTAAGATAATGTTCATCAGCAAAATTTGACCCAAGGCATTTTTTAGCCTCTTAGGCCCGTGTTATATATCAGAAAATTCTTCCCAGAGAGCTATTCTCCATAACAGCCACCGCTTATTGCTCTCAATTTTGCCATAAGCCAAGCTCATAAATGCATTTTTAATTGATGTAATGGAAGACTTGGAATTTTGGGGGGAAAGGATTATAATTCCTTCAATTATACTGAAATATTTGTGAGATAATTTTAAATAGGTGTCTTCTAGAAGGCTTTGCTATTTATTCATTTTTGATACTTACCATAAGCTATTGCAGATGGGAGCTCTTTAAAAGAGCATCAACAAAAGGTTGTTAAAAGCAGGTTAGACTCTGGTTAGCTCAGTTTTTGCTAAAGCTGTGTTGTATATATTACTGACTGCAGGTGTGTGTATGCGCCTGTGTGTCTGTGTATATATGCATGTAACTAACAAAAATGCATGAATAAAAAAATCATTGCCAGTTGTCTGCTGCTTACTGTACAGCTGAAGTGCTTCTGCAGTACTGAAAACACAAGTTTTTGTAGCATGTGGGAACAAGCAAGTGAACTTGCCTGACAGACAGGAAGCAAAATCTGTTCACAAAGGCAGACTGACAGTTCAAGCGCAGGGAAATGGGGAAAGGGTAGTCCAGGCTCCCTTTTAAGTTTGCTTCATAAATAAGGTTTTCTTCTCTTCTGAGAAAATCAAAGATCACATTCACGCAGGTGAAAGACTTTTTAATTTGAGTGCTTTAACTGAGTTTCTTTGTGCGATTTTCCATCTGATTTAATTCTATTTAGTATGATAAACGCTGCTTAACCTGAAATTCCTTTTTTTTTTTTTTTTTTTCATGTATGAAAAACAGAGATGAAAGATTAGCTTCTAGTGACCTGCATCAAAATAGAATTTGGCTGGAAATGAAATGAAGTTGGATTTAGCCGTATCCCCTGGATAATTTTGCTGCACCAACAAATCTTCATGAAGTTAAGCTGCTTCTGTTCAAGGAGTGGAAGAGGAGTGTTCAGCTGAGCTGTGAGAAGCTCCTGCGGTCCCTGCCCTGTCTGTATGTGTCTGACTGGAGTCAATGCCGTCAGATCCTCAAAATGTAAAGGAATTCAGGATTTTAAAGTAAGATGACTACAGCAGCTTTTCATGGTTTAATTATTTTATATTGGAGGCTGCTGAGTGATGCATTTGGTGAGCTGATTGCTTTTCAGAGAGCATTAAAAGATTTAGTTGCTCCCTGTTTCAAACATTTGGAAATGTTCTCACTGGGATTGAAGGGAGCTGTGGAGCAAATCATGTCTCTCCGCAGGTGCTGGCAGCTTGCTTCCTTGGTAGCTTGGGCTGTGTGGAAGGAATTGTGACAAAACGTAATTATTTTGGATTTAAGCTTTGTTGTAACTTAGTCTATGTGTTGTCCCTCAGCTGTATAAAAAGCAATATGCACCAGTTGTTGGGTTTCCTTAATCGGTAAGTATTAATGGCAAGTATTAAAATAGCATTTTCCCCTGCTTCTGGCACTGGTCCCATGGCTGCAGTGGGGAGCCGGTGCCCCTCGCTGCACGGCAGGCATCTCCAGGCAGACATCTCTTCAGATCCCAGTGTCCTTATTACCTCAAGGCGTTAGCTGCAGCTCAGAGTAATGTAGGCACTGGAACAGTAATACAGTCAACTTACTCTATTCCTCACTGTACCACTGTGTGACTGTAGCTGCTGGAGTTGCCATTCATCCTCCTTCTCAGTGGGGAAATACCAAAATATCGCACATCCCATGAGCAAATGGTTCTGCTTACAAGATTACAAATAACACATGAAAGGTATTTACAGAAGAATTTATTTGTGCAGGAGGAATAAGGGATCACACAAATCTCCTTCCACTGAGGTACCCTTGACACCTGCTCTGCAAGTCTCTGCCAGCTGTCCTTGCAGCTGGGCATAGCAACAAAGGAGGGTGCCTGTCAGGGCCAGCTTAAGATGAGCTTGGTACCAAATAGGTAGGATTGGCATCTACTGAACAGTTAAAAAATTCATGTTAGCGCAGCTTCAAGTGCTATGAATTCTATTGTAGTTTTCATCTGTACTGACTACAAAAGAACTCAGTAGCTTTTCTCTGAGGATCCACTGCAAAAGATTCCCATTTTTAGAACCAGAAACAGATCTCACCTGTGCCTGCTGCTGACTGCTGTTCCCCGTGCCCAATAGGGATGCCTGCTGTGCTGCTTGCAGAGCTGAGAAAACCTTTTCCAACTATTTCCATCTCCTCTTTGCCAAATTCCCTCCTGTTACCTGGCCCAGACCCTCCCCAGCGACAGCTGAAGGCTCCCTGAGCTGTCCCCCTGCTCCTCCACGATCCCTTTTTGTGGGCAGTCTTGATGGATCTGCAGCTCAACAAAACACTGGGGCTTGTTAGGAGCCTCCAGAGGCAGTCCTAGCTGGAATTGGATTAGTTTTTTAATCAGTTTCTGCTCAAGTCCTCTTACCTGGGAGACGAAACCATCCCCTGGGGGACCTTCCGTTGCTCACATGCAGACATTGGGCTGCATTCGCTTCTTTCCCTAGATGGTTTAGATCAATTGCACTCTTCCCTCAACAAAGCAATTTTCTCGTGGGCCTTCTAAAGTGTCAGATGGCTTGACAGCACTTCCCTACAAAGCCTGTAAACTTACAAAAGATTGATAGGTTCATAAAATAGACGTTAAGGTGGTGTTTCCCTGATTTCTACTTTAAACTTTGGCTTACTAAGATGACTGGCTTGTCTCACCATCTACAGTTTGCATGGCTTGTCTGATTGGTGTTTAGAGGAAACCCAAGTGTCTGACAAGCCTTCAAAGGCAGCCCTAATGCCAGAGCAGGTTCTTTGGTGGGATAGAATCACAGAATTGTAACACAGTTTGGTTTTGAAGGGACCTTCAAAGGTCATCTAGTCTACCTCTCCTGTAATGAGCAGGGACATCTTCAACTAGATCAGGTTGCTCAGAACCTCATCCAGCCTGGGTTTGAATGTCTCCAGGGATGGTGCATCCACCACCTCTTTGGGCAATCTGTGCCAGTGTCTCACCATCCTCATTGTGAAGAATTTCTTCCTCATGTTCAGCCTGAATCGATCCTCTTTTAGTTTAAAACCATTACCCCTTGTCCTGTCACAATAGGTCCTGCTAAAAAGTCCCTCCCCATCTTTCTGATAGGCCCCTTTTAAGTACTGAAAGGCCATCATACTGCTCCACAGCACACAGATATCCCACCCATCCATGTTGCAGGGTAAGGAAGAAATGAAATCCCCAGTGCTATAAAGTTGTAAGTTGTAGTTCTAGTTCTTTTGAATTCTGATGTGGGAACTTTACTGAATCCATTTTTAGTGTGGATTTTGCTTTCTAAGCCATAATAAAATGGATAAATCTAAAAATGTCTTTGATTTTGATTCTTTTTGTGTTGTGAAAATATTGGTCCAGTATGTATGTAACACTTCATCTATTTAATAGTTAATCTCATGACATGGAGGAAAATACCCAGGACAATAATGCTGGCTAATAATATTAAACTGATGAGCAAAGAAAAGCACCCACATTCTCAACTGATGATGTGGCAAAGATCAAGAAATTCTGCAAAACTCAAACTAAAGTAAGTTATAAATTGCACTAATACTGGTTAATGGATAATGAGATTCCATTCTAATGTTGGTAATGTGCAGTGTAAGTGTTTGCTGTTTCTTAAATAGGGTATCTTTGACCATTTAAGCAAGTCTTTAGCACCAAACGTTCATGACCATGAGTATATTAAAAAAGCCATTTTGTGTATGCTACTGCAGGCTAATGAGAAAGTTCTCAACAATGGGACACGCATTAAAGGAGACATCAATATCTTATTATTAGGTAAGAGCATGTAGAGTTAATAGTGCATTGATAAGTTATTTTATTATCCCCCCTCCTCATCATGCCAGTGTAGTTCTGTTATGCAATATTAGCAAGAAAATAAAAGCCAACCCAGTACAAAGACTCATTTCGTCTTATACAAGAATGTTTGTTAGTGTCTTAGGATCAATTTATTTTATCCTTGGGCACATTTTTACAATTATTTCTGTTTTGTCCCACACTTCCCTATTTACTTGACATCTGTTCTATGCTTCTAACTAGCGTCGGCATGATGTGCAATCGAGTCTAATCCTGCACTGCTCATTCGGGCGAGACACCCACTGATTTCACGAATGGGCTTCAGTTTATCGCTCAAGTTGATGGAACTATTCCACTTCTGTCACTTGTAGGCATGGTGGCTGTTCAGTTGTGACTTCATTTCTAAATGCTTTGTTTTCAGTACCCATAATTAAGTTATATTAGCCCAACAATGCTAACCTGCTACATAACAGCTCCTGGCAGAGATGTCAGCTTCCTTACATAAATCAAGCTCTTTATTTCTCTACAGAGCTTCAATCAAATATTTGATAACTTGCTTAAAAAATAGATTTAGCCTAAAACAATAATCCTTTTCAGCTCTTTCTGTTTGTCTGTTCTCTTCTGAAGAGGGTGACTTGCACACTTACTCATTGGCAGTACTGAAACAACGCTTCATCCACACCGCGCTACTATGGCATTTTAACCATGCCAGTACAGGTGGGATCTGTTATTAAACAACCCCTTGTCGAAAGCACTTGCCCAGCACGTGAATTTCCTTGCTGCGTATCCAAATGTAGCAATTGTGGAGCCACAAATGTTCAAAGTAGTTGTATAATGATACTCAGTGGCATGCTAATATACCTGCTCCACTTTGCAATCCAAAGGACTCTAATAAAGCCAAAAGCTGATCCTTTAATAAAATGCAAATCTAGGTTGGACATAGGCATACTTCTTTGAAATTTGGAATGAAATTTTAAATGTAAAAAGAAAAAGAAAAAAATATATTTATTCTGGGAGGATTCTGAAGCAAGAACTCTAAGAAGTTAGTTTGAGCATTTCTCTCTGATTGAAACAATGGGATTTCTGAGGATGTCTTTAGTACCTGTGTTGCAGCAGTGTCTAGAGAGGTGTTAGGTATATAGTAATCGAACAGTAATATAAACTTTTCCTTAAGAAGACAGTTGTGGTTCCTTTATATATATATATGTATATAAATTTACACTCCTGACCTTAGGAATGCCAACTTCTGTTTCTTTCTTTTCCAGTTTGAAACAGAAATGAACAGTTGCAATCCTTCTTATACCTCAGTACTGCTGGTGTAACCTTACAACCAGCTAAAGCAATTTAGAAGCTAATCGGTGGTGCAAGATCTCCAAGGTTGCCAAGACTCGTGAGCATTCTGGAGGGGAAATGCTAGAAAAAGAAAACAAACTAGAATTCTATAATGCAGAGGATTTCTTACCAGAACCTTTCCACTTTGGGAACTTTAAGGCTCAAGCACATGTTCTTGTAATGCTTTATCTTCTTTGAATTGCCTGAACCTGTGCTTTTGGACGTGCTGGTGGAGCACGGCAGGCTCCAGTGCCTGGAATAACAGAAGGTGCTAATTTGATTTGTCACAGTTTTGTCCCGTTAAACTGAAGGTGCACATTACACCTCATGGCATTCTTACAGAAGCTGTGTTTTTTAATAATGTATGAAATAAAACTTTGCAAGGTTAGGGGAAAAAAAGAAGTACTAATGATGTTTCCAGGTACTTCCAAGGTTTAAGTGAATGTTTTCAACTTTGGAAGTTTTGATCTTCATTACTTGAAAAGAGGAAAAACTTTGACACTTCTCAATATCCATCTCACATATCTATCTATACTCACAACAAACTTGCAACACTGTCTGAGGTGTCTTCATCCTTCTACAGGGAAGGAGCTTAGAAAACACTGAAGAAAAAATACTTACTACAAAGATCAAGTGGTAGCTTATAAAAGCTGGCTGTAATCACCCTTCAGCTGCCTGGCAAAATGTATGTTTTGAGATCACAGCCCTAGGTTCCCCTGGAGTTGGCAACATCAGGGTTAGCATCCCTTGACCCATCAGCAGGGACTTCTGACTCTCCTCTTCCCACCACCTTCATCCAGCTGTTGAGGTCTGTCTACCAACAGCAATGAAGCTGACGGCTGCTAGGTTTTGGGGACCAAAGAGGATGAAGTGTGTGATGACAATGGTAGCCATGATGGAACAGCACTGCCAGAGGTCCTGGGCTTTTTCCCACTGGTGCCACGTCCCTGCTTGTGACCACTAGAATAAATGGCACTGTCAGGGCAGAAAAACTTCAGGCCAACAAACAGGGACTGGTTGGTTGCCTTTTCTCAATCTGATTTGACAGCATTTTACTCTGTGCTTACTTAAGCCTCCTGATAGTACTGATTTAACTGTCTTTCCAATAAATTGAAGAAACCAATTTCCCATTTCCCAGGAGTATTTGGGCAATTAATTGTAAAAATACTTTGTAAGTGCAAGAACATTTATCTCATCTAAGTTCATTCCAGCCAGAGCTTGAAGGTACCAAGATTCCAGTTTACTGGAGCAATTAGCCCCTGGCATCATCAGCAAATATTTAATATTCATAATGCCCAGCTCAGAGGTCTGGGCTTGCATCCTGCAGCCCCTGATCTGAAGGATGTGACCATGATGCTTCTCCTACCCTCATTTCTTCTGCACATCCATGGAGAGGAGTACAGGCTCTGGCTGCTGGAACCTGCAGCATTTCCCTTTCCATTAGAGTTTCATGCTTCACACCTGTGTATTTGCATGGGGTTGCTGTGTTGTTAAACATAACTCAAGTTTGAGGTCTAATGACAAATAAGCCCTGCTGCAGCTGGGAAAAGACCTTTGGCAAGGGTAATCCTGCTGATGTGTGGCTCCACCTGAGATGATCCAGACCCTTAGGAGTGCATAGCTGTGTCTTGCACAGTGACTCTTGGGAGGGATGTGCAAAAAATATTCTGACTTCACCAGTAGCAGGTACTTAAATTTCAAACACTTTCAGCGCCCCTTGTGACAAAAGCCAAATGTCGTGGGGAAAGAGAGGATGTTTACTGCACTCCTGTTTAATAAACTAAGTGAAGCCATGCTCTCACAGATACTGGGCAGGTTATTCAGCCAAAATTAATCATTCACATATATGCTGAATAAAAAGCTAGTAGAGAAAGGTCAGGATTTCTCTACTGCTAATCAGGCTATTTATTGCACGCTGGCTCTAAAACCAGTGTGCAAAAGGCTTTGGCCCTACAACTGATATATAGCAAAGTGCTCTGCTTTCCCCTTTAAGATGTGATCTTTGTATTGCAAAACATTCCCTACACCACTTCCACCATCAGCAGGGGGCTGCCAGGAAGGCAGTTGACAGCAGCTGTAACTGCTGATTAAGAAACTCATGCTCAGCCTTGCATTTCCAAAGATATCAAACGTTCCATCTTCTGAGCTCTAAAATCCTCCTGTTGTGCTATGGTCCCCACATTCTCGGCTACATGCTGTGCGCCCGTGTGTGCATCAGCAGGCACCCATGTACTCAGCACCCTAGCCCCTGGGCTTTTTGGTAACAAAGCCTTGAAATGGTCCTGATACCACCTGATAAGAAATGGGAGTGTTTTACAGCTGAAGAATACTTGTGGAATGAGAAAAAAGAGACACCTCTAGCCCACCCAGTCTGAGTCCACCAGCTCATTGAGATGCTGTAGGAAACAAGTGAGAAAGCAATTACACAAGTATACCCAACCACACACAATCTGAGAGTGACCTGATGCACCTGTGAAGTAGTTTGTGCAAGATGGGTATAAATCAAAGCAACTGGAAGCTAAGGTAATTTGCTCTTAGGAAAGCAAGTGGCACCATCTAGCCTAAGCACTCAGGTGTGATTATGGAATAAATGAAAGCATTTCTATGAATTTGCTACCATAAAGAGAGGAGTGGCTTGCTCATTTGAGCCCCAGGGGAAAAAGATAACTAATCCCCTATTCCTCCTTTTCCCACATCTTATTTCAGAAGCTCCTTTGAGGCTGCTGGGACTGCATTTGTGGCTATTTGTATTTCTCAAAAACTCAGATCTGTTCCAAATCTCAAGGTTCGCTCCTGGGGGGAAGGTGGTTGCCAGTCAGTGCTCTGCAGGTCTTTCATGGACAGGGGTGTAGCCAGCGGGAAGGTTTGATGTCAACCAAATTGCTCCGTATTCATTCACACTTTGTGACCATGTGAGGATCTGGTCAGGAAAGCCAGAGTGGGGCAGCCCTGCTTTTACTGGCAAGGGGAATTGTGTGCAGGATGGGGATTTTCCTCCCCATCAGCAGCCTATGCAGGGACAAGCTCTACATGGGAACAGCAGAGCCAGCACTACAGGGTACCACCACCAGCTTTGTCCCTGACAGAAGTCATGGAAGGGGTTACTATTCCCAGTTTTATTTCAGTCTTTTTGCTCCCAGCAACAAAGCATCTTGTGTGCTGCTTGTGTCAGCTCAGCCTCTGCACCACCCTGGCTGCCAGTCTCCCAGACCTCCCTGAGGGACAGAGCTGCCCAAAGAGGCTCTGCAGCACAGTGGTCGGGGCAGCCAGAGGTCTTACAGTGCTTACAAGTGAGAGCTGTGCATGTTGGTATAAACTAATGGAAATAGGTTTAGAAAGAACACAAGCAATGGTGATTGATCTTGCTGGGAGCCTATGAAAAGCAAAGCAAAGGGGTAGGCTGCTGAGCAGGAGGAATTGCTCAGGCTTCATGTTGCAAAGGAGCAGATATCTACTTAGGAGATGTGGGTGGCCTTTATCTACCATGCGGTGGTCCATAGTTGTGTATTCCCTAACTCAGGTGTTGGGTTTTTTTTCTCTGAGTTTTTCTTTCCTTAAGGAAAAGCAGCTTTTCTTTTTCCATTCCTCGCATTCACACACGCTGAGGCTTAAGCATGATCATTATTCTTTTGGCCAGGGCAAACAGAGTGCTTGCAGAGGCTGTTCCTTAAACCAGCAGAGGTGATAGATGCTTTCATTTTCTGTTTCTCTCCTTACCTTCAGCTTACCCTGACAAATATTTTATGGTGATGAAGGCATGACGAATGAAACCTGACTCTTCCGAGGAGCAGTAGAGACTCCTAATACAGTTAATAAAGTATTAATTAGTTATTAGTAGTATAATTATTATTAGTAGTATAATAAGTTATTAAATACTTAATAACTCCCAAACTTAATAAACAAATAGCTTAACAAACTAAGCTGAAGTTGCAATATTATTTTATGTCATTTATAATGCTCTGTTCTAAATAAGCCGACATCATTTACATGAGTGAAAGCTGCCTCCAAGCCCAAGTGTTCACAACATGATGAGAAGTATGAAAAAAAAGCAATCACAGCTGAAGGGGGAGATGTGCTGCTGACAAGATCTGATCTGGCTTTTTGTAGCATAGACTGCATGGATCCAGATGGTGGTAAAAAAATACCAAGGGCACATGCACATACACAGCTCTAGCAGAGCAAAATGGCTGGTTCTAGTTACATATTAGTAACCACTGGGCAGAAATGCTACCATTAAGAAGTTCAGCAAAATGTTCCATCACATATTTTAGAAGAGGTAAGATTCAAATCTGCTAAAGAGCACACAAGCCTTTTTTCCCATGAGTATTGCCCTGGAAGAGCAATCATGTTTATGTATTGTAGGATTAAGCGTTGCATCCTGGGGAAACAATGAGGTTTGATTTTGTTCTTTTAAATTCCAGACATTCAAGTTAAGCTTCTTTGATGCTGTTTTGTTTTCACAGTAGGTGAAGTCAAAGGTGGAGATCAAGCATGGACCATTTCATCTGAAGTGGAAAGAGTTTAGCAATTTGTGAGCAAATTAAAATGAAAACTGGAATGTAAACCTGCCTTCAGCCTTTATGACACCAGTTACTGTGTACATGTTGTAAGTAATAAACTGACTTGGGGGGGGGGGGGGGGTGGAATTACATGACAGAAAAGGTGGCACTGATGTGATGGATGATGACTTTGAAGAAGTTTGATACAAAGGAGACTGATTCATATGCACTCTAGAAAATTATTAATTTGGGAGTAGGAGGGGTGATCAGCCTGAATTGCTGCGGTCATTGTTTTTTTCCCAGTTCATTCTGCTGGTGCTCAGAAAGGACACAGGACAAGGAGAGCAGCCACGTGAAATCTGTCCACTGACAAAAATTCATCATCTTCTTGCACAAAAAATAATGACTAAAACTTGACTTCTGAGCTGTCTTTTGCAATAAACTAGAATATATGGAGTTGAAAGAAGTGGGAAAATGAGATCACCGTATATTAAATTTCTTTATCATTTCATAACACAGAGCAAAATAGAGGTATTTTGCCATTAGTGCATCAAATACTACAAAAGTCTCTAGGCAACAACTCTAGATTTGAAAAGCAGCAACTGACTGTTCAGGAAAGGCAGTTTATTTGATGGTTATCTTCTCCTTTTGAGACATGACTATCTGTACTACTGGCGCTGAAGATGATAGCTTGAAAATCTGTGTCTTAGCAAGAGCCCCCAAGCTCTAATAGGAGAGGGAAAGGAAACAGGGAGGGGCCGGGGAGGGGGGGGGAGGGGAAGGGAAGGAAAGGAAAGGAGAAATACCACTTCTGTGCTTTGATCTGCACCCAAACAAAATAACTCACAACTGCTGCTGTGCACCCTGCACCCATGTCTGCTGGCACGGGTGATACGAGACAAGAGAGAGCTGGTGTCTAGGATCGGTCCCTTTTTTGTATTTAGCCGATGCAGTGTCAGCCAGACTGTTAGACATTATGATTCAGGTATTTGCTACTTGTGCAAAAAAGAGCTAGACTGAGCAAGCTGATCCGTGTGATGCAAATAGCAATGAAATTGGTCTGGTTTGCCTATATCAGGAATATGAGGCTGTTTAGCATAGATATTGGGTAGCATGCCTAAAAGATTTTCTGCAATGCTGAGATCCTTGGAGAAAGACTGCTAAGCAGCGAGAACAGCCTACCTTTTTTCTTAATCCAAACCTGAGCCACTGACTTGAATACTGGGGTTATTCTGTTTGATTTTTAAACCCATGCTGTGGCTCTGATAGACTCAGCAGTGGGGAATGAGTCATGCACACAGCTCTAAATACAATGTGCACATACTGTGCTGGCTCCAGCTGTACAGCTAGTCCGGAGCCCAGAAAAGGAGGAGCAGAGACAACATTCACTTAAGCCTGGGTCTTTTTTGCTGGGGGAAGCAGCCACCAGGTACCGGCAGAGATCACATGAATGTGAAACAGGAGCAGGGCAGTTGACCCATGGAGTCAATATCCACAGTTCAAGCCCTTGTTCTGCACATTGTGAGAACCCAATAATAGTTTTTTTCCACTAGTCCTGTTTTCTAGGAGCAGAATGTGCCTGACCAGGGATGCAGGCTGAGCAAATCCTTGCCACAAATCTTAACCTGAATCATCACACTGGGAGAAGGATGGGAAAGTGGAACTTGCTGCAGGTCTAATGTTGGTGGGTTTTACTATCCTATTAGTATTTGGGTGATTTCACACAGAGAAGTTTACATTAAAGGCTTTTACTAAAATTTTATGTGAATAAATCTGCTTTAGGGAAGACAATACCCAGGCTGCAACACCATGCATGGGTCTCTGGCTGACCAACGCAGTATCTATCCATGATGAAGTTTGTAAACGTGTCACATGTACATCTCCAAAATTAAGCTATTTCATGAAAAATAACGGATGCAGACATAGTAACCATGTAGGCAAAGTCAGGGAAGAAGGAAAGTCAGCTCCAGAGGGAAGCTGTAGGATTGGGCTGGTGAATTTTTGTTGCTGTTTTCACAAGGGGTGAGCACTACTGAGGCATTGTAGCTTTAACCAGTTAAATTACAAATCCAAGTAAAGTATCCACACATAAAGAAGAAAATTCCAGCTGAAACACTTCATTTCCTAAACCACATATGTACTTTTAATCTCTCACTTTCTTTCTTCACAGGAAAATACCTTCAGTGTAAGTCAGTTGTGCTTAAGCTGTCTAAGAAAAACGTGTTTGTTCAGGAACTTGAGCTAGCAGTGTAACTTTTGTGGTAGACAGTGAAGTGCAATACTGGATCTTATGCTGGGCTTCCTGAGTAATTTTTCTGCATTGTAAATTGAAACAAAAAAAAGCATTTTCCTCATGAGAATGTCAGGTCACTTAATGACATTAATGAAAACAGTCTCTTTTGGTTCTATGGAGTCTGCACACCACTGAAAAGTGAGTTGTTCATATTCGCTGACACGGAAATTCAGTTTTAAGTTCTGTTCTTCATTGATTCCTATTTGAAATGAATAAGCAGAAGCATAAGGTTGGGTTTTTTCCCCCCATGGAAGTTTACCATTTCAGCATATACCCTACGGTATTCGTATTTTGCGTAATGCATTGTAATACATTGCTCTGTGTATTAAGCTCTCTTCTGATGAAAGCACAGGTATGTATTTATGCCGTTTCATGCAATGTGGATTTCAAAAGATATAAATTATCTCTGCAGTAACAAATCTGGCAGTTAACATTTGAAATTATGAAATGCTCGCTGTTTATAATGTTAAGTATTTTAGCCACAGTTGAATTAATGAACAGTCTCATTTGTGTCTTCTTAACTCCATGTAAATCTATGTGCATATCTTAATTGAAGGCACATTTGGAGGATTATTTGCATGAAAACTGCTGATGAAGACATGTCAAAATAGGAAAGTTATTTTAAGACAGCTATAGTAGGGTATCTTCCTATCCAGGATGTTTGTCAGCTCTGACGATTCTTTGTTAATTTTGTCTGGCTGCTTTCACGAATCTTTGGGTTCTGACAAAAGCTAATAAAACCAGCTATGAATGCTTTAAATATAACTACATTTCAGAGAATATCAATCAGAGGAGGACTACATATGTAATGCCGGTACAAAAGCGTACACATTTGTTGCTTTGTGCCATGCAGTGCCATTTAGAGAAAAACTAGTTCCCTCATCAAATTTCCATACATTTGAACTGCTCTTGCCCAGAGTTAGGGTAAACTGCACAGTAAATGTTATGATGATCAACATCCATCCAGGGAACCAAAGTAGCTGCTGACCTTTAAATGTGAACATATTCACATACCAGTCTACCAACCATCTGGTGTGACCTGACATTTCTATTACTGGCACTCCTGTCTCTTACAGCCCTGCTCCAAACCACTGCAAATGTGATGATCTGTGCCCATGGTGACTGCCATCTTCCTCTGCGAAGTGTCCTTAGGGAAGTACACTTTGCTTCCTGTGGCTCATGTATTTCCATACAATTCCCACTGAATTGTAGCCCAACCTACTTGCCAAGGCTGTTAACAGTGTCAGCAAATCTACAAGACCAATAATCCCTTCTCCCCAGACAAAATGCCTAGCCAGGAATGGTCCCAGATAATCTTTACATCCCATTCCCAGGGATTCAGTTGTTTTGTGTTTGCAGGTCCAGCCTATAGCAAAATTGAGTGTGTACCCAAGAGACACACACACACAGAGGTCCTTAATGTGGCTGAATGCACAGACTGCTGCACACACACACAGAGCAGGGTGGGTAGCACAACCCACCTACCATGCTACCCAAACTCACACAGGTGCAAACACTCTGTCCTCTTCCTCCCCTCCAGCTGATCAGAATGGAGGTTCTATGGTGAAAACAAATGGCCTCATTCTCCACATCCACAAATACACCCACATTCATAGCCCCCTTGAATGTTAGCATGGCCCCTAAACCTGTTTAATAGCCAAGCCTGGACATGGGATCCTTTAACTGGTATACAAGTCACCTCCTACTTGCCAGATAGAGCAATGTGATGTTTGGTAGTGAAACAGATGCATACACTCACAGATTCATCACATAAACACTCCCACAGTGCCTTTGAATATTATCATAGGCTTTCAGACTGCCTAATATCCACGCCTGGACCCTGGGCTCTCTTTCTCCAGTCAGCGGCTCAGATCAAGACCTCCAGATGTGGAAATGTTTCTTCCAACTCACCAGCTAATCCAGCTTGAAGTTTGCCTGGGGAGGATTAAATTCAATGAAGAAATATAAACAGACCCATGTCTCTGCAATTGCCAGCGCTTAGACCTCTTTCAAACCCACATAAAACCTCATCCTTCCAGCTGCTACCACCCAGACCTACAGCTGTGCTGCCCATGGCCTCTTATCTGGTTGATGGCAGTTGGACCTTTCAACACACACCAGTCCTTCCAGATGCTGGTGTTTAGCCATTCAGCCCATGGTCCTTCCAACTGCTGGCACACAGGTTCTTGCATGCTAGTCCCTCCATGTGCTAGTACCTAGACCCACAAGCCCTAAGACCTGTGGATTTCTCTGGTCGTTGAAACACAGTTCTCTCTTGCCTGCCAGTCTCTGCAGTAGCTGGCACCATTTTTCCCACACTAGCTCTTCGCCAATCCACCATGATCCTTCCCCTCATCTTTGTATTCTTTGGCCCTTTCCCTAAACATACCATAGTCATTTTTACATAAGTCCACAAACCTCTTCTGATAGCCTCTGGTTTTCCACAATACTCATGTTAATCATGGTTCCCCCCGTCAGTGGAAAATTGTTGTTCAGATTGACATTCTTGAAGACTCTGCCTGAGTAGTTCCTTTAATGGGACATCAATCATCAGCTGAAGTGTTCTGGGTCCTCATTACTGTCTCTGTTGTGACTTCCTCCTTAATGTTTGCACGTCTGTGTGGTTAATTTATTACTTTCCTATTTATTTCTTTTATAGTAAGTAGATCGTGACCAAATAACTTAATGAACCAGAAGCTCCCATGCTCCACATACCCTCACACTACTGACTGACAGCTGTTGCAGCACTCAGAACCACAGCATACCCAGTGATTACAGGGTCCGACTCCCATTTATTATAGACATCTGTATGATGATAAGATAGCAACCTAGACTTCACTGTGCTGATTGAAAGTCAGGAGGCAGTTTTACATGTTTTCTTCACGTTCCGGTAGACTTAAAGGCATGTCATACAATATATTCTCATTTTGCTCCATTGCACGGCAATACACAACACTGTCAGACACTCACTGACTTTAGTGCAGTATTTTATCCAGATGATGAATTATTTTCCAGACTTTATAAGCCTTTATCATGATGGTTAAAATAAAAATAAAAGAAAGAACAATGACATAGTTGTGGTTTTCAAGTGATGTTCGTCTTGTGTCTTTGATGCTTGTTTGCATTATCTTCAGAAGGCTGTTCTAGTCTAAATAGGAAAAAAGAAGCAAACAGCCGCATCTTAAAAGAGTGTAGGGAAGGGAATACGTATATACTGTAAGAGCATTACATGCAAAGAAACCAAAACTGTCTATTGGAAGGTCATAAATTAACAGTGTCAAGTATCTGGCATTGCACAGAGGTTCTGCACCCCAACAGGATAGCACACAAAGGATATTATTATAGAATCATAGAATCATAGAATAGTTAGGGTTGGAAAGGACCTAAAGATCATCAAGTTCCAACCCCCCTGCCATGGGCAGGGACACCTTATGCTAAACCATATCACCCAAGGCCTCGTCCAACCTGCCAGGGATGGAGCATTCACAACCTCCCTGGGCAACCCATTCCAGTGCCTCACCACCCTAACAGGAAAGAATTTCCTCCTTATATCCAATTTAAACTTCCCCTGTTTGAGTTTTAACCCATTATCCCTTGTCCTATCACTACAGTCCCTAATGAAGAGTGCCTCCCCAGCATCCCTATAGGCCCCCTTCAGATACTGGAAGGCTGCTATATTATTACACAATTAAAAATGGAATTCTGCTGTCTGAAAGGCCAATCCTCTTCAATCTGCTTACAGAGTTTCTCCTGTGCTTTGTGAGTCCTTCTAAGTTATGTCACTCTTACTGTTTCCAACTTTTAAATCTCTGTTTAAACCAAGAGACTATGTGCCTTGGACTTTATGAAATTTCCTGTGAAAACCTGCCCAAATGCTGCTGCTATTCACTACATGGCCTTTGTGATCCCGTCATTCAGATAGTTTCAACATTCTGTCTTCTCTTACCTCTCCCTCCATGGAAATCTCTTTCCTCCCATGGAAATCTCATGATTTCCATGGCTACTTTGTTCATTGCAATAAAAAATGGCCACTGAATAAGGAAACTGATTTTTAGATTTGCTTTTTGCTTTGATATTTCAGGCTTGGGTTTTTAGCACCATTTCCAGGTGTGATCTTTAGTAGAAAATGCAGTAATAGATGAAATACAAGTCCACCAAGTGGAAAACACAGTTTAGTTACAAATTGAAAATAAGCCCCTTTGTTCACACTCTCCCCACTCCAAGTAGGCTGCCATCAGAGCAGTTAGAGTGCTGGGAATGGGGGATGAAGTGGCTTTTTGGTGTTTGATAAATTAGTAGCAATTTATTGAGCTCTTTAATTTTTATGCTGTAGCCTTCAAACTGCCAAAATGTGGTATCTTCCAGTTTACTTCTTACCGAATTTGGTTGTTTACTTTTTAGTAAATATGTGTGTGTACTTACACATACATTTGTTAAAAGAGACAGAATACTTACCTCTAGAGTCAGGTTCTCCCCATTTTCCTTTCTTTGGCTATATTTCTTTTTAAGGCACACTGCAGTTGTGATAGTGACAATAAGCATTACAACAAATACAGCCATGGTTGAAGAAACAGCTATTACAGTATTTTCTTGAGTTGTGCCTTTCTTTTCACACTTTTCTCCCATGTACCACCAGTTGTCAGCTGCGGGACACCTAGAAGTAAAAGAACAAATGTGTGCTGTCATCACCTAAAGATTAAAGGCATGAAAAGGTCTACTTAAGAAAAACTGCATCTTTGATGCACTGTTTCTATATGCCAGAGCATAATGAAGTTATCTGAAAATGGACTTCTATTTTAAAGTTGTCTTGCGTGGACAACTGCCTTTACACATGTGCTTTTTTTCAGCTTCCTGCTGTTTTTCAGGTCATGTCTTCAGAGAGAGCCTTTGCCAGAAAACCCAAGGACCATCCTGATACATTTGACTGCTTAATGCTTCTCTGCAGCTGCTCTATAGAGCTGCTGCTATAGAATGATTGCCTTTAGCTTCCAACGAAGACACCCTCTGTATCACTCAGTTCACTTATCTGCTTCCTCTTCCTTGACGTTTGTAGTACTTATGTTGATAGAAAACTCTCTTTCTGTTCCATGAAACTAATACCTGTCACTGGGACCAATGTCATATAATACTTGCTCCCACTATTACTAATTAGCCTCAAATCCTCATGCAGTTCTGCCTTTTATCATGCTCATCTCTCACACCAAGCCCTTCTATCTTCTTCAAAAAGCCTTTGTAGGAAGGAGTTGAATGAGCTCCTGGGGCAACTGGTCCAGAAGTTTTACACTGCTATTTTTATCTGATCAAACTACATTTCCAGGAAATGTCATTCTCCTGTTTCCTCACATGTTCTTTGAGGTTTTTTTTATTTCTCAGCTCACCTTATGCAGCAATTTGAACCTGTGAGATAAACAGGGAGGAGACCACAGGAGGGACTCTCAAGGCACCTCTGACCAGATAGCAGCTGAACCAAAACTTAGCTGCAGGAATTCCCCAGTTCAATGACTGAGCTAGCCAAAGGTGCTCCCACCACATTCCCCTTTGCCTGCTCAGTGCTTCTCCACTAGTAGATGTGGAATGGTCTGATGAGACTTTCTTATTCCAGAAGGAGATAATTTTCAAATATAAAGAACTTGTATGAGCTGCCTCTGCCCTCTCCCAAGAAGTTAAGTGACTAACATCCTAGCAGCCATCTGGGTTTAGAACTAAAATCAGATTCCAGGACTTGATTCCTTCACCTTATCCAGCATCACAATCAGCTCCAAAACATTTTATAGTGAAAATGTAAGGATGCCATGATCTAACACTAGAAATGTACATGTGCAGTACTTCTGAGTACACACCTGCCCCTTTCTAACCCAGATTGTTCCTTATGTGTTGTTTTCTCTAGTTCCTGTCTAAGCCATTTATTCAAATCTACCTTCAACGCTGAAAATGAGTCTATTTGCAGTGCACTGTGAAGACACTGACTGTTGGGGGACTTCATGTGATCTGGCTTAAAGTTCTGTATCACATTCCCCCTTGTTTCTCAATAGAAAATCAGAGCAGAAACTGACTGCTGGTCATGTAATTCTCTAGGACAGAAAGTAGGTCACACCATAGGCACTAAAACTTCAAATAGTCCAGATATGTCAGAAATTAAATGTTCTCTCTGTAATTTAAAAATCAGGCATAACATTCAGTATAACTTTTATCTGTCTTTTTGGAACAGCTTCTTGACATTTACTCGTATTTGTGACCTCTTTCTGATGAGTTGCACAAGAATTATTTTTCAAAAGGTTTCTAAATGGGGAGATATAACAATGAGTCATCCTGACTCTTGTTGCTCTTGGCCTTTAGGTATTTGCCTCCAGCCTACCTGCCCTGGCACAGCCTCACATAAGGTTACTATCTTCAGCATTAGAGCTTGTTTGAGACCTGGAACAATGCTAATAAGCCAGGTGGGTTACATAAATGTATCCACAGAGAATTAAATAAAAGTTGATATTAATTTTCCTGCAGGGCAAACAATGTTTTTAGGTCTCAGCTTTCATTGCTGGTATCAAAGACAAGCAACTAGACTTCAGCAATTCATGGTCATAATTTGCACTAACGGTATTTCTGAATCAAATTCTAAAACAATGTCTGTGCTGCTTCCTGCCTGAGAAGTATTAAACATCTTTTCTACTGATACAAATGCTCTTTTATTTCAACTGCATTTATACTTAACTCTTCTAGCTTTTGCTATAGGGAGTTCAAAGGAGGTGCACAGTCCACTTTATAACACTGGGCTAAGACATTACTTGAAAATGATAAACACATTTAAAATACAATTTACAGAGAAGTCAAGCAGAGTACTTCTAACAGTCAAATGCTGTGGTTAGGAGCTCTGTTGCCCAAACTGGTCATAAGTTTAGTCTCACAGTAGCAGTTGGAAATACTTGTTTTAATCAGCTAAAGTCCGTCTTTCCCTTCCTTAGGAGCAAAGATTTATTCTACTACAGACTTTCATTATTCTTCCTAAAATGGCATTTCAGAGTGAATATAGGCAGTTACCTGCACACCTGTGCTCTGTCTACAATAACACAGACACCGTCATTTTCACAAGGGTTGTCTGGACAGAAATCTGGAGTCTCTATCTCTGGCTTTTCGGTGACAGAGGCTGTTGTGGTGGGTGTTGTCGCGGTGGTAGGCTTGGTCGTAGCTGTGGGCTTAGTGGTGGCAGCTGTGAGCTTGGTGGTAGCTGTGGGCTTGGTGGTAACAGTGGTGATAGAGGTAGATTTGATGGTATTGGCACTGGGCGTATTCACAATATGGGTGGGTGAAACACTTGGCTGAGTTGATAGTAGATCTGATATATCTGCAAGATAAAAACACAAGCAATAAGGTCTTCATGCTATTTTTACTCTTATTCTAATGACAAGTTCTAATAGTAAAAAGAACCTCTCCACAGGTATAATGGATAAATGGTCTTATCTTTCAGGAGCATGATGTATTTTGGAAATGTCCTCTAAATTATTTCAGAAACAGAAAAATGTATTCAAACTATCTTATTCAAAATAATTTGCACAGGATTAGTATAATTTTATGTATCTTCACATAAGATAAAGGAATTATATAGTGCGTGTACTTATTCACAAACATATGATTTCACCTTAGATACACGTATAGTTCCAAAGCTGGAAAGTTTCCAAAAGTACATCAAAGTACATCATTTGTATCTATATCTACATCATTAATTACTTGGTAAGTATGTGACACTCCTTTTTTTACTGTATCATAAAGAATATCAGCAATGTTTACATACCTTCCATTGTTAAAAGAATATAAATGCCATCTTCTTTAATAAAGTTGCGGCTTCTAAGTCTCTGATGAGTTAAAAATACACTTGTTCCACTTCCTGGACCTCTCATGAATGTAGTTCCATTAGGAAAAGTTGCTATGGATCCCACTTTATCTGGCCTATCCCAAAAATATGTTGACGAAGACTCTGGAAAAAAAATCAACTGAATGTGAGTGTGGGACCACTCTGGATTTCTTTCTCAGTAGGGTCCCTTCCTTCTTAGATAATCCCTGCTGCAAAAAAGTACTGAGGCCTCTCTCAACAACCACGGCAGATGGCATCCTACTTTGCCAGCTTCTCCTTAGCTGCTTGTGGATATCACAGTTATGGAGAACACACTAAATTACTTCAAACTCAAGTACTAGGAGCAATGCTGAACCTGCCTACAGATTTTTGCAGATTTTTTGCTTGAGATTCCACACTGATGAGACGCTCAAGACAATGGAGATCTTCAATGGCTTGTTTTAGCATAGGGTATTGAGAAAAGGACTTGCTGGAGATTAGGTTATTGAAGAGCTGGCTGAAAACCGGTTGTATTTTCTTTTCAGTTCTTTTAAAGTAAGTGTAGTGGAAAAAAAAGATTAGTAGTACATGAATCATATGTGAAATGAATTGATTCAGTGCTCCTCAAAAAAGAGCATCTCTTGATGTGGACAAAGGGCACAAGGTACTTGAACAACCTGAACAGTCACAGGCCACTGATGTCCCCTCCATTAAATCCTATTCTAAATCTCAAAGCTGAGCCTGATTGTCTATGAAAGTATCTGCCAGAGGGAGAAGAAACTGCCTACTCCAACACTTCCGCTGGTTAGAGAAAGGATAGTAGTTACAAGGCTTCTCTTGGGAATCTGGGGGCTATCAACAATACATGAACACAGGAGAAGGAGCAGAGTGCAAACTGTGGCCATAACAGCAGAGAGCACATTTATGTCCATCTATCTATGGAGGACCTGGTGTGCTACGTTTTTCAATTACGGGGGGGGCATTTAGTCTTTCCAGATTACCCACTTTGTTTTCATGTACAGACAGTGTCATAGAAAAATCCATGAAAAGCGTAACATTTTAAAAATAATACTGTAAATTAGACATTTTTGTGCCTTCCTTCCTTCACTAATGATACAGTCTGAAGGCCCAGGAGAGTAATTCAGTGGTAGAGGTGGTTTGTTTTGACAAGACCCTTACATCAATGCAGAAAATAATTTTGGACTTAAATCCAATATTTATCCAATGATGACTATTGGAGAGAAGGGAGGGTCTTTAATATCTCTCTTTACAGAGATTCCTACCTTTTCTCATAGTTACATCTTTACTTCCACTGCCTCCTTTCCCAGTTATTAAGGACAATTGCTCCTTATCTCCTCACATCTTGAACAAGTACAGATTATGTAATACGAATCAGTACTTTGTCCATCTGGAAATCTGCACTGACAGCACTATACCTTTTACAAGGAGGGCAGGGATTTGTTTAATAGCTTCACTTTTATCTGGTATGAACTGTGTGTATTGTTAATTCAGTATTTTTCTTCTAAAGCCTTCTGGAAAACTTCCATTCTCATTAAAGCAGATATAAATGCATCTTCACAGAACATATGGGAGAAGTTTTAGGAGTGGATCATCCACCAGTTTCTTATGCAAATCAGCCTTAAAATCCAGGGTCTCAGCTTAATCTACTTGTATGTCTAATTTTCTCTGGTCTGCGGATCTTTTATATTGTTGCTGCAAATAATTAAAACATTCCAGAAGCTGAAAAAAACTGCACTAATTTACACAAAGAGAAAAACTAACTCCTTGTCTTTTGGTTACATTTTAAATGTACTGCATATCATGTCTGATTTTAACTAACCTGATAATTCCAGAGGGTCTGTTGTTATACTTCTTTGGTTTGACATCCGTTGACGAATATCAGGATGCTGGTCGAGCAGAATCATGGTACCTTGTTGCCATGCACAGGGCCATTGCAACTGATCATCATTTGCTCCAGAAATCAAGTGGAAGTAAATTGCCAAATTAAAGGGATTATCAGTGGTACCATTTACATATAAGCTGACCTGAAAAGCATACCCTTCACTTGAATAAAAGGGTGGACTGTATATTCGTCCTGATCTCCCTGCTGGACTTGTATTGAGGAGATGCGTGAAATTTCTGATATGCCAGACATGGTGGGGACACTGAGTTTCTGACAAGTTGATGTCGTCAATAGAGAGGCCTCCGTTTGATAAGCCACTTCCTTTCATGCCTTGAAACACAACCCGGAATTTACTTGTGACATTCAAAGAAACATGATGGAGCTGCCAGTAACCCGCAGGTGAACCTGAAAACAAGGACAAGCATTTATGAAGTAAGCAGTACAGTCAAATACTGCCAAGAGCTATGGACCCCATAACACCATGTAAGAATTTCTTAATTCCAGTGGCTCTGAGGTGATAGAATGTTTCTCCTGTAGATGTTACTTTTTCAGCGCAAGATCATATTTTCTGAATTCAAATTTTCAACAGATTTAATACGCATAACAGCTCTGCAATTTGAGTGAAAACAGTGTTAATCATTCTTAAGACAGTGTTTTCTTTTATGTTTTTAAAGAACATTGCATTAAATTAGTCCAAATGTTGTGATAATTAGATGCACAAAGATGGCTGTCACCTCTATTATTAAGAAGAGGAAAATTCAGAACAAAATATAATCAAATTAACATGTCTCAACAAAAAATGTTAAGAGGATTCTGGGAGCCCAGAACCACAAGGTTGGTTCATTTGGTTGGTTTTGTGTATTTAAATGACTTGTCAGAAGTTTGCCTATGCAGAAGCACTCTCCATCCATCAAATGATAAATGGTACTAAGTTCAAATTAAACCACTCATTTGCAAAACCTTCTTCATGTGATAAAACCTCACTGCAAATTTGATGCTGCATCCAAAAGTGCCTGCACTAGCAAATTGCACTTGACTACAGGAGCAGTGTACACAAAAGCAAAGACCTCTGCACAGGGGCTTTGTAAGGCAGGTGAAAGTAGGACATCCTTTGTTAACAGTATGTGCAGCAAAACAGTTTCTTTTGCTGTCTGGTTTATGTTCATCTGCACAGAAGACCAGACTTTCAGCTGCATTTATGGAATAAGCAGTGCCAATCACAGGTACAGAACTCATGACTCAGTCTCCTAACAATTCTAAACACAACACAATGGATCTCAGATATGAGTCTTAATTTCTTGCCATTTTTCATTACTGTTATAAGCAGGAGGAAAAAAGTAAACACAGAAACAAGAACAAAACCCACTGTTTTTTATTAAGTTGCCTTCTGCATAAGGATTTTTTGAACTGCACAGATTAGATGCAGGACAGGAGTTTTTGACTTATGTTCAATGAGCAGACCAGCTAACTGTGCTGTAAAATGTCCCACCATGATAGCCTCCACAATATCCCCTGCTCCTGTGCCACAGATCAGGAGAAAGAGCTCAGGGCTTGTCCTTCAGCCTCTCAGGCGTGATGGTTCAGTGCAAACCCATGAGCAGCTCAGTCAGCATGTCACACCACGGCTGGAAAGGGCTGCAGGGTCATTGTTTCTTCCAGTTTAACTGCGCTGGTGAGGGTGACTTCTCACATAAGAACAGTGAAACAGCTTGCAGGAAAAAAACTATCTCAAACCATTCCTGAAATTTTTACCAGTGATTATCAAAGTAGGATGCCTATCTGGACACACATATGTGATCAAAGACTTACTTAAAAGGAAATTGTGGACTTGAGAAAGAAAGAATGGGGTATGGGACCTAATATATATGAAAGAGTATTTGTGAAGAAGGCTGAACTGTGGAGAAATTAGTCTTGGCTTCAAAGTAGGGTTTGAAAGAGGTTGGAGCGCTCAGACTGATCTGAAATACGCATCTGCCTCAGAAACTGTGACAATTCTATTAAGGATTCCTGATGGCACACAGGGATGATGAAAGTATCAGGGTGTAGAAAAGAGTAGAAAAAGAAAAGAAAAACGGGCACAGCAGCAGATGAGCCTAAAGGAATAAGAAGAGGCAGAAGAGTGGACTTGATAACCTGTTTAGTGAAAGAACTTGCACAGACCCTTGGGTAACCTGAAGATTAAAATAGTTATAGCTGTAATGGACACCAAGTGATAGCTAAGTGATAAAGTAATTTAATCATAAGGTAACTTTGGCAATTCTAGCTTAAAGAGCTCTTGTGCACTAACTGACCCCAGTTGCTCATTCGGTAGGTCATAACCTCCTAAAAGCACAAGAACTCAGTTTTCTTCAAACTACAACTCAAATCATGATCTGCTGCCCATGTATTTCAGATAAGTAATTTCAAACATTGTTTAAAAAGTAAGCTGAATTTTATTTATCCTTTTTAAACTAGTATGTTAGGTAATCCAGGACACTTACACTTTCCATTTCTTTGTTATTACTTTCTTAGTCATTGCAATTTACTCTAATGACCAACTTCATCGGTTGCTATTGACGCCAGCAATTCTGGAACAGTTAAAATGACTACTCATGGAATTTTAGCTATTTTGGTGAGAAAACCATCTTGATAATGCAAGAGTTTGCAATTTGTGGTAATTGATTACATTACAGGAAAATCTGACTGAGGATCAAGTATATATTCATCAAGTATAATTTCACCAGCAAAGAATCAATCACATAGAGAAGAAGCCAAAGAATAACACTACGAGATGAGTCACTTTGATACAACATTTCCCCCCAGTACTTTGAAAAGGATATTGAGTATAGATTAAACCAAAATGCAGTTTTATTCCATACCTTTTATCTCTTCAATGAGTCTCAAAGTGCCATTCGGATGGGCTGAAGTATACTCCCTGACCCAGACATGCAGGCAATCACTTTCATGACCACTGTTATAGAAATAGAATTGTAAGCACTGAAAACCCCTTTTGGGATACAAAATTCTGCTCTCCAGGATAGCTGTGCTTCCCTCTACTCCAGTGCTGGTGTTGAAATGCATGAAGTAGCCAGAATCTGTGAAAAGTCAATGAGAAATTAATGGTAGAGGAGAAAGAAAATAGAATTTTCCTGGCATACTGCTATTCTTAACGCTGTCTTGTAATAGCAAACACAAGAAGACATGGTCAAGTCAGGGTGAAGTAGATTCTGTACAAACCCTCAGATCCTTGCAAGATTTTTCCTCGTTTTTCTGTCTCTAGCAGTTTGTACTCTTTACCCAGTAATTCATCATTGACTCTCCCTCTGGAGGACTGGTTTAAGCTCCTGAACTCATGAAGATTTTTCTGGCAGGTTCAGAAACAACTGGCTATATTCCCAATTAACTGTTCACTTGAGCAGGGATAATACACATAATTTCTAAATCCCAATCCTTTCCAAGGATTTTCTGAGCTATTATTGAGAAAAGCAGCAATCTTTCTGGTGCGCCTGTACCATAGGTTAGAACATTTTATACAGTTCTCATGTCAGCATGTGGCACTAAGACTAGAAAACAAATTAAAAGAGATAAGGACATTCAGTTTTCTCAAATAAGCAGAAAATCGATCGTTATCCCTGAGTATGTAGATTTATGTTGCTTAGTTAAAAAATAAGCTGTGATTTGTTAACAAATAAACAGAGAGCAAGGCCAAGATCGAAGTCAACTCACATGCCTCTGCAGAATATAATTGCCAGCAAGATAAGAACAGTATTTTCTCATACCTTCACATTCTCCCATATTAGTGTGATCAGTATATGGCCCAGCAAGAACGTGAGACAAACGCTGCCAATCACTGTTATCATCTGAACTTTGAATCATGCCACATATATTTTCAAGCTCAAAACTGCATGTGTCCATGAAACTCAGGGAGGAGGCTATAACATTCAAAAAAAAAACAAAAAAAAAGAAAAAGAAACAAAAAGCTGTGAATCTCCATTACACAACATCCATCTTAATTCTGAATGTCCAAAAGCCAAGAGCAGAGAAAGACTAAATGCAAACACCAAATAATCAGTGGCTTTGCTTACCATCAATGTTCATAAGTATAATGTTCTGGAACTCAAAGCATTTGGCAATTAACTGACATTAATAAGATGTTGTCAGGAACACTCTGGGCACCCAGGAAGCACAGGAGAGTGCCAGCTAATTATCAGATCACGTTTTTTATTTACAAAACGAACACTAATATCAGTCCAAACCCACCGACTTTCACACTGTCAAAAGGTCCTGAGACTTCCCATTCATGCCTCTGCTTTCCTCGGGCTGGTCCAGACATGGCCACAGATTTTGAGCTGGAGTGCTTATTTTGAAATATAGCATAGCAGAAGTTATTTCACTGCAATAAGCAAACCTTGATTTTCAAACTGCTGAACAGAAAAAACCCAACATGTTTGACAAAAGGTACATTTGGAACCAATTTTTAAGATGTCTTGCATATAACAAGTGAAAAATTAAGTAAAGGAAGACTGTGCAGTTGAATATGAAAGGGAGACCACTGTAGGAAATAGTTTCTCTGTCTAAAACAAACCCTGGATGGGTAAGGGAAGATACAGTCCAGGTTTATCCCTGATCTTAGTTTTGTTTCCCATTGTACCATGCCTAAGTTCTGTGTATCACCGGACAAGATCTGAAAACAAATCATATAATAAAATGCTTTTCAAAGTACATATAAAGTATTGTGGCAGGTTTAAAGGTTTCATTTGATACGGAGAAAACTTCCACTACAAAAAGGACCTTGAGTATCACAAAAATCAACCTCAATGGCATGCCAAATGCCTCACTTAGGCTGTGGCTCAGGGAAACACTTAAGTATGAGCTGCTGCCATATCAGTTGTACTGCTGAGATATTTGTAGTGTCCTCATAAAAAGCTAACAGCCCTACAGAGCTGTAAGGCTATCAGAAGTGTTGTGTGACTGATACCTTCTAAGGCACAGTATTGGTATGATGTAAAAAAACAAGAGATTTTAATGGTAACTGTTATGTTGACTGCTGGAGAAAGAATATAAACAAAAGGGACAATTATATGAAATAACTCTTTGAAATCAAAATATAAACCAAAATATGCAATTGATTTGCCCAAACAGAAAAGAAGCAGCCAAACTACTTTAATTAGACACTGCTGGCTGGCATGGAGTGCTGACCTGAACAACAGGAAGAGAGAAAAGCGAGACCCAATTTCTTATGATTTATTCCTTAGATTAATTCCTGAAATAGGAGAAGGGGGCACTGCTTGAGGCAGGTTTTGAACTCCATCTGCCCCAAAAGCCAAATACTTTCTTGGTATGTAGTGAAAGGCTGGACTTGGAAGAAAATACATGGTGGAGGAGTGCTGAGTCCTAACTTCCAGTAGCATGGTGAAAATTCATGGTTGGTTCTGTTAAGTAGTATGCTAGAACGGTAAAACAGACTAAAACCTACTGTTATCATACAGCCTGAAAGACAGTCCTGAAAAAAAGATGAGAACAGCTCTAAAGTATCAGTCAAGATTTCTTATGCTGCGGGTTGGGTTTTTTTTTTAACGTTAGAACCAAGTTTGCCATTTTTAATGGAATTTCCTAACCACACAGGCCTTTAGCAGAAGTTAATCTTAACCTTTTCCTTGAATCATGTTCAGCAACAGAAGTGATTTTCTGATTCCTCTGGGAGGATATCTGCCACCCAAACCATGTTTAGAATTCTCAGTCTTCCCATAACCTAAAAGGATCAGCCTAGCGGCAGAATGAGCAAGGGCTGAGACCTGTGAAACATCCATCTTCCCTGGCACAGGGGCCATTTAGGCAAATGGTGGGTGATCTGAAGACTACTTATGGCTCTGTAAATATCATGGGCACTATACAAAGCCAAGGGACAAACTAGACAGGAGGGAAGATCCTGATTGCACTGGAGGTGGTGGCAGTTTTGTCACTGATCTCAACATGGCTGGGGTTTATTTCACACAGGGAATGTGCCTGTGGGTTAAGAAAAAAGTTAAAATCTCATGAAGTATTCACATAGTGCATGAGAATGATGGAAAGTATATAAGTTTAAGAGGGAGGAAGAAGGACCCCATTCACTGTTAAAGACATCCTTAGCTGTAATCACTTCTGTAACACCTGACTGTGTGCCAAGTGGTAGAATGTGAGGCTGCATGTAAGTGTGTGTTCAGTTTAGACCTACATGAACAGAAATATTTCATGAGAATTGTATGCTCAAAAAAAAAGCACTGGTTTAATAAAACTTTTATAATTATTTAAGGTATCTGTAGAATGAGGCTTCATATATAGTTGTAAACTAGTACTCACTACTTGGGATATTGAGGCAGTGAGATAAGAGTTTTCATCTGAGTGCCAGGGCACGTTTGATGCAGTCACAATTACAGAATTACATTCCAGTTTTGTAATAGACTTATCTGTATTTCTCTGTCTCTTACTTTCACTCAACTTTCTAAAATAAATCCCATATAAGCAAAATAACTCTTTTGACCACTTTTGTAAGAGACTGGGTTTGAAACTAAAAGGAAAAAATCTAAAAAGCACACGTTTTCTGCATAACAGCATCTGTACCCTATTTGCTTGAACACTGGTGGTCTCACAGAGTCCATGGAAGAGGAGTAGGTACGATAGCCACAGCAAAGATACTCATTTCTGTACAGTGTCTGAGCAACAGCTGTGCAATAATGGAGAAAAAAAAAACAAACAGAAAGCTTTGTGCAGAAGCACACATTTTAAACAGCCACCCAAGGGAGGAACAAAAATCCACTGCTGAGTGAAGCTGGTTTTTAGCTAAGGTCAGATGAGATTGCACAGAAAACTGCTGCATAGCAGTGTTTCTGCAGGAGGCCTATGCTTTTCCTAGCTGTACCATTATTTATGGTGTTTTTAACACAATTCACTTCTGCAAATACGTTAGCATCTCTTTCACTTGTGCCTGGATGAGTCCAGTGTGTACGTATCACCCTCTTTTCTTTCAGCTGCCAGAAGTGAAGAAGTTTAAAAGCAATGGAGAAACTTACAGCAATTGTACAACCGGTTCAGTTTCTGGAGATCATAATCACTGAAATCCATTCGCTGTCCTATAACGTCCATGAAGTCTGGTATGTTAGTGACAATGGTGGGTTCAGTTCCGTTCCTGAATGCATTCTGGCTATAGTGCATCACAGAAGTATAATCATAAGGGACATTCAGGGAGTCTGATCTTTTATCATCATATTTGTTGAAATTATGTTCTCTACCTAAATGGGAAAAACAAAAGAGAAGATTTTTTGTTGCCCAAGAGGACCAAGTTCTGTGTAAAGACTCAAAGTGACAGAGAATTCATCAGATCCCAGAGTGTTTTTTGTAGTCATTTACTTGTCCTTGCTCTGTAAAACTACTTTATTTCTAGTCTGGAGTTATTTACTTTCCTCTTTCAGCCACTGGAACATAACACAATGACTTCTGCTGGATAAAACAAAGCCTTTTGCTACCAGAAAACTTCTTCCTGTGAAACACCTGTAAACTTTGGTGGCTTTATGATTCCCAAAAGTGGAGATAATGTTTCATACTCAGATTAATGCAATTTGCAACTGCAGTGAATCCCTGTTTCTAATCTGTATTCTTGATATATAATTGCTAGCCATTTTAGCTCACAATAAACCAGTTAGTGCTTTTATCAGATAAGCATCCAGAATTTACCTTTACAGATATTTTCTGGAGTATGAGCAAAACCCCATTACTAGCTATAAGGTAAACATTTTAAATTAGTCAAAATACAGTAACTATACTCTGGTCAGTGTAAAAAGCTGCAGCAGTTTCAAATGTCTAACAATAGTTCAACTTGTTATTAAAGAGTCAGCAAAGTATAATGGAAATCAAATAACAGTCTAAGTAATTTTCTGTAATGTATGCTTGCATATGCACCTGACTATTGATCACTACTGAAGAAGAATGCATTAGACTTAATCATTATCTACTTTTTCAGTCTTGTGTGTACCTGTGTTAGGGAAACATCAAGTCTGTGTATATAACTTTGGTTTTGGACTGCCTGAAAGTCACAGAGGACAAGGGCAAGCTGAAGAGACTGAGTCCCAAGGATCCCTGTGCCAGCTCTCAGGCTGGTGCCAAATGCACCATGGCTTACATTCACAAGCTGCATTACTAAAGTAACTGCTCATGTGATGCGGACCCCGAGAAGGGTCTCTCCTACCTGCACACCCTCTCTGCATGCTCTACTGTCTCAGTTCTGCTGCACCAGGTGTAATGGTCAGCAGGAAAGGATGACCAGTGTTTTCACTAGAGATTTTCTACTAACTTTGGTCATGCTGGGTTTTTCAGAGTGGGATTTTTTTTCAATTACTTCTGTTTTGTTAAGGGCTCCCAGACCAACAGTGCTTTCAGGGTACTCATTTTAACAAACCAAATTATTCCCTTCTGCTGCTCTGCTGTACTACATGTAGCATACCAGGACTCAGGCCTCTAGCTAGGGCTTTGGCAACTGCTGTGGCAGAAGCAATAACCACAACCACAAACAAGGCTTTCTGTCCTGAATAGGTGTCACCTGATATTTAATTCACTAATATGCTGGCTTTGAAATGTAAGTCCAGGTAAGAGGAGAATAGTGTGACCACCAAAGGGTGGCTGGAAGCTATGTTCCACTACTAAACCCCCTAACACCAGAGCCTGAAGGGAAAATCAGGTGAGTAACTGACCTGACAGAACCCTCTCCCAGATGATGGACACATAGTCATCCCGGTCAGACCGTGACTGCTCATGCCAGAATCCCAGGGCGTGCAGGAACTCGTGCTGGATTGTCGCGATCCTGTCACAGCCAGCTCCAATGGAGAGTTCCTGCAACCCCCTTTGGAGGTTTCCCACTGAGGACCAGCAGCTAGCATTGAAACAAGATGAGAGAGGGCTCTCTGAGATACATGCCATCCCCATGCCATGCGAGCTCCAGAATCAGTCTGTTCAACAGGTACATTTTTAACTTGAGTGTTGAAGTTACATTTTGCTACAGAGAGCACTTATTCATTGATCTGGTCCTTATCAGACCTTTTCCTCTCACATTTAGCTCTGTTTTGATGAACAAGCAGTTCTCCTATTCTGGCTCTTTAATGGTTTTTCTTTAGCAGAAGAATGTTGAGCTATTTGTGACAGCAGAAAACTATTGAGGATTTCATTGGCACTCTGGTAAACATTAAAGACTATGGACACATAACTTAGAGCAATTAAGTTACTGCAGATTAACAATTGTCAGATGGATCACAGTATGTGGCTGTAGTGCACTTTGAGCCAGTCCCTGTTGTAAGGGAACCAGGTTCATGCACACTCTGCCACTGCAGCTGCTTCTCTCCATTGTTTTGGCCTTTTTCTCTGTGAGGGGCTGTGGCTGCCAGGCAAGATGCACTTCTTTGTGGCTGTGTTTAGCTTTCAAAAGGTTGGTAGATTTGATAGTGCTTTTCACAAGCTCTTTCTTTTCTATTTCTGAGTTTCTGTTCTAGAGCACTTGCTGCTGACACACACTCACAAGGAAGAGCAAAACTGCAGCTGTGCTGGAAGTTTTTATTAAAGGATAAAAATTTCAGTGAGCTATCTGCACAAGACAATAAGACGGCACCCCATGTCCACAAACCAGCAAGCACAGAGAGCTACATTTAAATTGGTATTTTAAGCATCAAATAAATCAACACTTACCGAATGAAGTACATAAAATTAATCAGGCACAAAATATGCCATAGGATTTGCAGTTCTATCACCCCAGAAATTTAAAAACAAAAGCACACCATGTGCTTTTGAACCCTGTAACTTATTAGTACAACATATTCCCTAGTATTTCTCTTTCCACAAAGCAGCATAGGCCTTGGCTGTTGATTACTTATTAAAATCACAGTATGACACCTCAGAATAAGCACATATGGCATCCATAATTTCACAGGCTTGCCTTGAACAAGGCCTCATATTGATTATGCAGCTTTTTCTTGTGTTGTGCGGAAGTCTAAGAAGTCCATCACAGTTCTGGGTCCATCTCATACCAAAGCAGCTGCTCCTGGCTTCACACAGCAGGCTACAGGCAAAATTAACATCTGAACACCAGGGGACGCAGCTCCGCCTTCCCTTCAGACTACCAAATGCCTACAACACCATCACTCTGCAGCCACAGAGGGAGTAAATACATGGTCTGCGTTACCCAGCACTGAGAATAATACAAGTCAGCGCTCCAGAGCAATGAGCACCTGGAATCCCGTGTTAGGAGTGTCTTCAGGAGGGGAAAAAATGGGAGAAAGTCCCAGTTTTCCAAGTGTGTGAGAGCTCTATCTCTGATTCTATGCTTTCTGCATTGCTAGTTGCTCTATCAGAGGCTAGAGAAACAGGAAGGTATCTGCTCCGACTAATCCCACCAGCCTTCTTTTTGGAAGATGAGCTGTAAGTAGATACATGCCATTAGTAGCAATGATGCTACTTACTTCAAGCACATTCTATCCTAACGTCCTGCTAGCAAATAACTTCCTATGGTATCACAGATCACCAGTACAAGCACATAAACACTTTGATTTCCCAGCACCAAGCTGGTTAGCCAGGGATCTGTATTAATCCATTTCTGCATGGGTTCTCTTTGCCGTGTGACACAGTGGTAAAGAGCTGAACTGACACCCCCAGACCTCCATGAAAACCTGATTTTCCATGTGGAAATAATAGAGATGGTGTTGATCCTCCCTGGTCTGCTAACCACTTGGGTCTTCCACACCATGCAAAATTTCCTGCTAAATGAGTCCTCTATTCATGAGAAGAATACAGAGATGACCCTACATACGGTACTTCAGAGTCTACAAATGTGTATTTGCACAGGGCAGTCAACACAACAAAACAGCAGCTGGCTTCTTTTGTGGCTGACTTCATCTAGATTCAAAAGGATAATCCAGATGAGGACTTTATGGTCTACTACAAATCCTTTTGATACAAAATTCCCTCACCTTCCTCTGTCTGTTTCATAGATGCAAGCCAAGATTGGAAAGGCAAAGATGATTTATCAACTTTTTCCTGGTGTGCTAAAACTTCATTAATCCGGTTGGTGTTGCCAGGAACTTTGTACTCCTGTCTGTACTGTACCCGCTGGACTGAGGTCTTTAGTCTGCAGTTAGAAGGGTCCTCACTGATTAATAATAATAATAATAATAATTAGGAACTGCAGAGGGGAAATGTTTTGGTTTATCTACCTTTCACCTTGTCCCACTATATCACAAGACAGTCATGGAGTGAAATGAAGGGTCAGTCCTGATAACATTTTGTGCAGCCCGAAGCTAGCTCACTGAAACTGGACAGCCATTTTCAGGAGACTGCATTGTTTAGCTCCAACCTTTTAAGAAGTGCTGCTGAGCATTAGTTGTTTTAAGAATGTGTCAGCTGAGGTGATAGAAAAATTTCAGGGCAAGCAACACACCAGGCAGTGAGGACAAGATATGTTATCCAACTAGAATGACTTGTCATCTTCATCACCATGACTCATCTATTTTTAATAGATACATAAATGAAACATCATGCAGAGGCCTCTAATTTGCCATAGGCTAAATATTGCAGTTTTTCAGGTACAATTATTAGCAAATTCAATGCATACTTTAGGTGATGAAGGACTAAAAAATTTATCTACATGAGTTTTCCATTTGGCTCAACAAGCCCAAGTTATTAGCACAGGAAAATGCATTGCTCCCTACGTCTCCACTTACACATCTTTTAGGGTTGAGTTTCAATGTCATGTGTACAGCATGAAGAAAAGAAGGTATAAAAAGCCAGAGACTGAAGACATTCTGAAACAATTATCTGCTACAGATATCTCAGAACAAGTCAAATGGAAAGAGAAACATTTTTATTATCAGAAAATCTTTTCCCATTTATGAATGCATTCTCATATCAGGAAATGATTTTATGAAAGTAAATTTCCTCAGCAGGCTATCAAGCTTTCCTTGATCTCCTTTTCTAAAAGAGAAATGTTTCAGCATAGAGAGGAGATATCTTTATTCTTGTTGCACTGTTTTGACAGAGACTGTCTGAGAAAGTGAAGCAGCTGGGGCAATTTTGAATTCCTTATGGAGTCTTATTTTACAAAATTTAAGGTGGAATAGCATAACTATTCATCAAAAGAGGTAAATAAAGTGAAACCTCTGTAAAATATCTAAGTGCTATGCAAGCATTTAAAAATATTGCTGTTATATCTGAATGCTGGTGTGACATTGCTCAGACGCAATTCCATTGTAATAGTCAAAAAAATTCATTGTCCCATAATTAGAACTATCATATTGCTGCTGGGATTGTTTTTGTTAAACTAAGGTGACCATTTTGTTAAACTAAGAATGACCATTTGAAAGTGATACTTCATATATCCAAAAATCAATCCAGAAAATAATTGGCTTGTTTCTGATATGTTTTACCGTGCCCAGAAAATTAACTCTTAAAGGACTTGATTTCTTCCCACACTTAGAAAGAAGTATCAGCAAAAAATTGTTTATTGTTACCAAGGTAATATCTGGTTTGGAAACTACTACAATTTCCAGTTAAAAAAAAAGACTAGTAAAATGGACACAACAAAAATACAAAATTATATACATATATATATGAGTTTTAGATGAATAATGGCCACAAAAATAGGTTAAAGTCAAACCGGATAAAATTTATTTTACATAACTCCTCTTACCCACTTCCTTTGAACACATGTATGTAATTCTTCTCCCCTTCCCAAGGTTTGAAGTCAATGCAGGTTTTCAGTCGATACTGTTCAAATGCCTTGAGGATGAGTGCCTTAGCATTCATTTCTGCAAAGCAGAGTGTTCTTGTCAATACTGAGCCAATAGGTTTGTACTATTATCTGTATGGAGCACGTCCTAAGGGTGGGTCTTACTCCAGCAATCTTTGATTAAACTAAGCAGGCGTTTTGTTGGATTAAGACAAGGGGACTCAGCAATGTGCCAGTGCAAACTGTGTTGTCTGCCAGAATCCCAGTTTGCCATTGGTGCTGTAGATTATGTACATGGCCAGGTAAGCTTCTGGGCTTTGAAAAGATCATCAGTGTCCTGTTTTTATTTCTGCTTAGTAGAGTTTCATGTCCCAGACATATGCATTTAAAACCAAATCAATTTTATATGCATTTAAAACCAAATCAATTTTCTGGGCCACAGCAATGGCGGGATAAGAACCATCCAAGAAAGGAGGTGAGAACCAGCACCAACACTAAGGTGAGACATGCTGCTTGTGCTTACCCAGGCCAAACCCTGTTGTGGGAAACGCCTGCTCTGGGCTTACAATAAAAGGTGCCACAGAGTATGTATCAACCGGTATTTAACATTTCAATCAACACAACATATGGACATTGTCAAGGGCAAATACCATACCTAGGCTATCATCAAGGACATAGGGAATAACATGGGGCCACCGATATTTGTCACCAATGATGGAGTTTCGTGCCTGCATGTGAGAAAGAAGTAGGTATGAAGTCCTGAGTAAAATGTGGGTTAGGATCAGGGACTACAATAGTGCTAAAGCAAAGCATTTTTCCTACAAGCCCATATGGGTAAGATACATCATCAAAGAGCTCAAAAACTTCAGAAGATCAGAGGTCTAAGGCTCGGGTTTGAAATCCCTTCACTCCCTTCTTTCTTCAATTTCTGCAGCATTTTTTCCATAGAAATTACCTGGGATTTCGATGGCAGTGTGAGGAGAGCTTTGGCTCCTGTGGGAAGCATTAAGATCTAAAGTCCTGGCAACTGTACAGACATTAATAATTTTTTTAATTTTCCATAATGCAAGAGTTTGTTCCTGTGCCCTTAGCAAGTGCTGTTCTTGCTTCCACTGATACACTCAGGCCAAAGCAGTTCACCAAAAGTGAGAGTAAAACATCATTACTGATTTTGAGGTGCTCAAGACAGTTTGGGGATTTCTACCAGCTGTTTTTGAGATGCAACTTGTTATGTAAATATATTTACTTTTTTAATTGGCCAGGTAGGGCAGAGGCTTTAAAACATGTTATAGATCTAATTTTTTCCATTAGTTCCATTAGTTCTAGTGAATCTACTTAAATGATGAAGGTTTTGCAGCACTCATCTGTAAATCTAATCGGCTCATTGTAAATATTGCACAGATATATGGAGAATCTTTTATATAAACCTGTCTGCGTGATGATCAGTGCTGGTGAATCTCCTAAAAGTTCTAATACAAGGAACACAGTAAAGGAAACAAGAAACTAATAATATTGATCTAATGGCTAAACTGACTTTACCCTGGATAATGTTTCTGCAAATGCGCCTGGCTCCTTCATTGTTTATGACATTTTGTAGAAATCCATCCCCAAATATATTCAGTTTACTGTTACATAAACAGCATTTATTGTTAGTAGGAGCAGGATGCATCAATCATTTCCATGCCAGCAATACTTTATGTTGCATAAGTCAATGACAGGTTTCTGGTTTTATATTTTATATTTGAACTCACCCTGTTAAGTTTGATGTCTCCCTCAAAAAGGTTCAGTCCTAAAGCTAAAGAAAAAAGGAGATTAACTTTCAGTTATCGCATTGATCTGTGGCTCCCGTAATAAAAATCACCAAAAAAAATTTAAAAGAGAAAGTGAATTTAAAAAAACCTTCATTGATGTCAAAGATGTCTTGATCAATTCCTCCATCTACATCTCGTTCTGAAAATAAAAAGACAAGTGAGGTAGGACATTAGCCCTTGCTGTTATCTTTATGAAGTGTGAAAATTAATGCAATAACAATAACAGTAATTATAAATCTGTGTCTGTCCTAGCGATGTTTATGAGCAGCTGGTTTTGTTGACTGCCTCCCATGCATGCAAATAGATTTCAAAACAGAACTCACCAGTTGTCTCTGGAGCAGGCTGGGGAGGGGGAAGAAAAGAAGATATTATTAGAAAGGCATATAATGAAATGCAGCTCACGTTACTCTCACAACAGTATTAGAGATGAGATTTAAGCTCAACTGACAGCACTTAGGGTATGGCTTTGTGTTGGATTGACTGGACCCACTGCCTCTTCATTTGACTGGATATTTGCTTGTGTGTCAGCTTTCCCGCAGGCAGGGACACCTTCCACTAGACCAGGTTGCTCAAAGCCACATCCAGCCTGGTCTTGAACACTGCCAGAGATGGTGCATCCATAGCTTCTCTGGGCAACCTATTCTAGTGGTTCCTGTTCCATTTCTCCCAAAACAGCCCTGTTTCAGCACTTCACTGTTTTGGACTGTTTCAAAATTTGGTAGATTTTAAGAGAACCAACTCTAAAAAACCCAGCATCATTGTGGAAAAGTGACTGAGTCCATTGAAAAAATGTCTCCAGAGCTGGGCAGATGCAAATGCTGAAGGATTTATTTTGATCTCACTGACACTTCAGTGAGTTAGCTGGTACTATGCAGGTTTACACTGATAAATGAAAAATAAGGATGGGCACTTCAGGAAAAAGAATAAACATATAACTGTTTATAGATGCAGTTTAATAATCCCAAAAATTTTTGCAGACAAATGATCCATAAAGTTGAAATGTCAATAGACTCCTCTCACATTTTAAAGTTTGATTGCATGTATATCCTATCACTACATTTTGTTATCACTTGATATGCATGAGACACTACCCATGTATTCAAGTTTTGAAATTTCAGTGAAGCTTGCAAAACAAGCTGAAAGTAAATGGGGAAAGTGTGTAACACATTTTGAAGACTTCATTTGCTTTTAAACTCCAACTCTCACACAGATTTCTAGCTAATGTGGAATTAAAAATGACGGGTATAGCTTGCAATATTAAAAAATTGAAATCATTGTTATTCTCATTGAAATCAAAGTTATTGTCTTTTCCGTTAAAGATTGTTGATGGAAAGAAAGAATCATAGCCCTATATGTTGAATGCCCTTATAAACATTAATGAGGAATGTTTGCACGGTTTCAGTAATTATAAATTACAACGTACCCATATCTACTAACCAGAAAGCACAACGGTGCTAAAGTTAAAAACTGGCTAGCTCATGGAAATGCTCCTCTATCATCAGCAAAAGCTTACAAACAGAAATTAATATAGCTAAGTCCAGCAGTACTTTTGGTGCATAAACCAAAATGTGAGTCCATGACTGAAGAATACAAAATTCAGCAACCAACTGAAATCCAGGCTGATCCTCAGCATCTGAAAACTGTCACTGAATGTTTAATGCTGAAGGGATTCCTTCCATCACTCTTTTCCATTTTGTTCTCAACAAAACTAGGTTTTTAGTCTTGTGAATCTCAACAGCAAAACACTCTGCTTCAAAAGAAGCATCTCTGTGCATAAATATTACTTGTTTGAGTGGCAATAACTTCAGCCTCATTACAACTGAGACCTGTATGATGCATTTCTAGTCTCTTGAAGTTTTGTAAATAAATAACAGATTCACAGTCCATAGTCACATACAGAGGAAGGTTATAGTACCTGAGATGCAACAAAGAGGAATCTAATTCAGTCTAATCACTGCTACTTTCAAATCTACACACACATAAAGGTCAGAGTATTTGTTACATTAGTCCTCAGCTTTGGCAAACAACATGGTTCATGTGAATTAAATTACAGTGAAGATTAGTCAAACCATGGCTTGTGAGCACATTTAACTAGCAAATAATCCTACTGCACCTTGAACAGGTGGGAAACACCTCACCTATTGTAGTCATGTAAAAATGAGGTAAGTAGACTCACCCAGTAATCAGTGGAGAAACAAACTGGTAATTAATCATAGAATCATAGAATAATTAGAGTTGGAAAGGACCTTAAGATCATCTAGTTCCAACCCCCCTGCAATGGGCAGGGACACCTTACGCTAAACCATATCACCCAAGGCCTCGTCCAAACTGGGCTTGAACACTGACAGGGATGGAGCATTCACAACCTCCCTGGGCAACCTATTCCAGTGCCTCACCACCCTAACAGGAAAGAATTTCCTCCTTATATCCAATCTAAACTTCCCCTGTTTAAGTTTTAACCCGTTACCCCTTGTGCTATCACTACAGTCCCTAGTGAAGAGTCTCTCTCCAGCATCCCTATAGGCCCCCTTCAGATACTGGAAGGCTGCTATGAGGTCTCCACGCAGCCTTCTCTTCTCCAGGCTGAACAGCCCCAATTTCCTCAGCCTGTCTTCATACGGGAGGTGCTCCAGTCCCCTGATCACCCTTGTGGCCCTTCTCTGGACTTGTTCCAACAGTTCCATGCCCTTTTTATGTTGAGGACACCAGAACTGCACACAATACTCCAAGTGAGGTCTCACGAGAGCAGAATAGAGGGGCAGGATCACCTCCTTCGACCTGCTGGTCACGCTCCTTTTGATGCAGCCCAGGATACAGTTGGCTTTCTGGGCTGCAAGCGCACACTGCCAGCCCATGTTCATTTTCTCATCAACCAACACCCCCAAGTCCTTCTCCGCAGGGCTGCTCTGAATCTCTTCTCTGCCCAACCTGTAGCTGTGCCTGGGATTGCTCCGACCCAGGTGTAGGACCTTGCACTTGGCATGGTTAAACTTCATGAGGTTGGCATCAGCCCACCTCACAAGCATGTCAAGGTCCCTCTGGATGGCATTCCTTCCATCCAGGGTATCAACCGAACCACACAGCTTGGTGTCATCAGCAAACTTGCTGAGAGTGCACTCAATCCCACTGTCCATGTCAGCGACAAAGATGTTGAACAAGACCGGTCCCAACACCGATCCCTGAGGGACACCACTCGTTACTGGTCTCCAACTGGACATTCAGCCATTGACCACAACTCTTTGTGTGCGGCCATCCAGCCAGTTCTTTATCCACCGAGGGGTCCATCCATCAAATTGATGTCTCTCCAATTTAGAGACAAGGATGTCGTGTGGGACAGTGTCGAACGCTTTACACAAGTCCAGATAGATGATATCAACTGCTTTACCCCTGTCCATCAGTTCTGTAGCCCCATCATAGAAGGCCACCAAATTGGTCAGGCAGGCTGTCACCAAGCACTTTGTTGTTTTTCATGTGCCTTAGCATGCCTTCCAGGAGAATCTGCTCCAAGATTTTGCCAGGCACAGAGGTGAGACTGACTGCTCTGTAATTCCCTGGGTCATCCATTTTCCCCTTCTTGAAAATGGGGGTTATATTTCCCTTTTTCCAGGCATTGGACAGCCTGCCTGACTGCCATGATTTTTTAAATATGATGGACAGTGGCTTCGCAACTTCATTCGCCAGCTCCTTCAGGACCCGTGGATGGATCTCATCAGGACCCATGGACTTGTGCACATTCAGATTTTTAAGATGGTCTCGAACCAGTTCCTCTCCTACAGTGGGCTCAAGGTCTTCGTTCTCACAGTCCCTGCATCTGCCTTTCAAGACTTGGGTGGTTTGGTCAGAGCCTTTGGCAGTGAAGACCGAGGCAAAGAAGCCATTCAGAACCTCAGCCTTCTCCAAATCCTGTGTAGCCAGTTGTCCCGAGAGCTTCCTGAGGGGGCCTACATTCTCCTTAGTCTGTTTTTTATTTGCTATGTACTTGTAGAATCCCTTCCTGTTGTCTTTAATACCTCTAGCTAAGTTTAATTCTAACTGGGCCTTAGCTTTCCTAACCTGGTCCCTAGCTTCCCAGACAGCATCCCTGTACTCTTCCCATGCCACCTGTCCTTGCTTCCACTTATTATAAGCCTCTTTTTTCAATTGAATTTTCCTCAGGAGCTCCTTATCCATCCAAGGAGGTCTCCTGGCCCTCCTGCTGCACTTCCTTCTGGTTGGGATGCAACACTCCTGAGCTTGTAGCAGGTGATCCTTGAATATCAACCAAGAGTCTTGGGTGCCCCTGCCCTCTAGGGCTGTATCCCATGGAACCTTCCTAAGCAGGTTCCTGAAGAGGCCAAAGTCTGCTCTTTTGAAGTCCAGGGCAGCGAGCTTGCTGCACGCTCTTCTCACTGTCCTGAGGATCTCAAATTTGAGATCTGCCCCTAAAATATCTATGGCACCACCACAATGCCCTGGCAGCTCCAAAAGATGATCCATCTCATCTAGCTTGGACATCGATTCAAGGGTGTGATAAATCTCTGATGAAAATTTCCCTGTCTCACCATGAACTTCAGATGGAGTATTGTCAACCAGTTTGGATGAGACACGAATTTATCAGTTTTTTTCCAGACTATAGAACTTCAAGTATTGGCATCCAGAAAGAAACGCTTCCTGGCCATAAGGCACATGGAAATGATATAATTGGTCCTAGTGATCAGAAGCCACTTTCTCACACAGGAGCTGGTTATTAGGAGTCAGTTTGATGTGTAATAGCTTGTAGATGGTAGCAGCACCCCCCATCACCTACTATAGGTTGTACCAAAGCCTGTAGAGGAATCTAAACAAAGCTAAGACTTGAGTTTCCAGAAAGCTGGGAACAGACAAACAGGTAGTCATGATGGGCAATGGTATTACAAGGGAAGTGTGGTGTTAGGGTTGTGAGAGATACAGGAGGACTATGGCAAAGCTGGGGACAAGAGATTGAGCTCTTGACTTAGGGAGACATATGAGTGTGTGTTGTATTGTGTACTACCAAATTTCCTGGTCTCTACAACAAATTATCACAAGACGAGAAAAATGCTGTATTTCACTACAAAAGACAGGAAATACAAAATCTCAGATGTTACTTTTTGGCATTTAATAGTTCAGCCAGATTGGAGGAACAGAGAACAGTCATATCCAAGTATATCCAGTGGCTAAAAAGGCACCAATTTCATTATCAAATACATTGCATTATAGCAAAAAATAAGAAAATCCTATTTCCATTCAAATATGGAGAAACAAAATAAATTTGAATATTTATCTTGCTTCTAACCCCAGACTTATTATTCTGGTAGTGGTGCTTTGAATATTAGTGAATATTTTGCCTAAATGGGGAATGCAAGATAAGCTCTTCCCATGTACACCCTATTCAAAATAGCAGCACTAGGACCCCAAGGAAGCAGAAATCTTTATCTTCCATGCAAATGACAACAGAATTCTTACTTTGCAAAAGCAACATATCTTAGTCTTTTCCTCTCAAACTCAACTTAAGCTGCATTGCTTTCTCTATGATATAGAGAATATATATTCTTTTTCTTACCTGACTCCAGACCACCTGAAGAAGAAGCCAAGTTAGGAGCACAGGAACAAAAAACCAGCCCATGTTGTTCTCCAGTCAGAAGTTGCATGGACAGAATTTCAAACCAACTTGGTATGTAAGACAGTAAATACCATAAATCAAAACCTTTGTCCTTTCATCAACGATTAACTTACCTTCCTTTTCTTGTCCAGTAAGCAAAATTTGTCATTATGATATCACAATAACTAACCTTATTTTAACTATTTGTAAGCACTGCTCTGAGAAAAAGTATTGGACACAAATTGAAATACAGGATGAAATGGACACACTGAAATACAGAAAATGCCACTGAAATGTAAGAAAAATTTTTTTTATTATTCTAAGGGCATTTAAGTACTGGAACAAGTTGCCCAAATTGTTGTGGAGTCTCCATCCTTGGAGACAGTTAAAACCCAACCAGACACAGCCCTGAGCTGCTGCAGGTGGCCCTGCTGCAAGCAGGGGGATTGGACAAGGCAGTATCCAGTGATGCTTTCTCACTACAAGTATCCTGTGATGCAGTGAATAAAGCTAGCACTATAACCTTTTGAACAACAGAAATATAGCAAGACTCTTGGCAAGTAAGACATTAACTTATTAATAAATATGTAAGTTTTGACAGAAAGTTAAAATGAAAAATTCTTGCACATTAAGAAAAAATAAATCTGTCAGCAACATAATTTCAGTATCTTGCTTTTAGAAAGGCAATGCCACTTCCATTATTGATATATATATGAAACACCATATTTGTCACTGACTGAAATAATTCTTCTGGGTTATTTAAAACTTCCATACAAATTCATGTTTAAAATGTCAGTACCATTGTACTATCACCACTCTCTGTGACTCTTTGGAGTTTTAGTTTCTTCCAACTACAGTCATCTCTTCTACTTAATCGCTTCCAGAGAGTGTTGAAATTGCCACAGCTTCTCATGCTTAAATGGAAGCTACTTGTGGTAACTGTATGATCAGCCTGTGCTAACCTTTTACTTTAGCAGACTACCTACCCGGTTAGACCACCACAGAAAATGGCACCTAGATTTTGTATTGTACATGCAGAATCCTAAACTATTATATAAAAAACAGTAACATGGCATAGAATCATAGAATGGTTTGGGTTGGAAGGGACCTCAAAGATCATCTAGTTCCAACCCGCCTACAATGGGCAGGAATACCTTCCACTCTCATACTATTTCAAGTATCAGAGCTGACAAGAAAGAACAGATAATGAGGACACCTGAGTAATTTCTAGCTACTCAGATCAGAATGCTTATTTCATTGCTGATCCATTGAGAAGCAGCAGTTGTAGATAGAACCATAGAATAGTTAGGGTTGGAAAAGACCTTAAGATCATCTAGTTCCAACCCCCCTGCAATGGGCAGGGACACCTCACACTAAACCATATCACCCAAGGCTCTGTCCAACCTGGCCTTGAACACCACGAGGGATGGAGCATTCACAACTTCCTTGGGCAACCCATTCCAGTGCCTCACCATCCTCACAGTAAAGAACTTTCTCCTTATACCCAATATAAACCTCCCCTGTTTAAGTTTTAACCTGTTACCCCTTGTCCTATCACTACAGTCCCTAGTGAAGAGTCCCTCCCCAGTATACCTATAGCCCCCCTTCAGATACTGGAAGGCTGCTATGAGGTCTCCACGCAGCCTTCTCTTCTCCAGGCTGAACAGCCCCAATTTCCTCAGCCTGTCTTCATACGGGAGGTGCTCCAGTCCCCTGATCACCCTTGTGGCCCTTCTCTGGACTTGTTCCAACAGTTCCATGTCCTTTTTATGTTGAGGACACCAGAACTGCACACAATACTGCAGGTGAGGTCTCACGAGAGCAGAGTAGAGGGGCAGGATCACCTCCGTCGACCTGCTGGTCATGCTGCTTTTGATGCAGCCCAGGATACAGTTGGCTCTCTGAGCTGCAAGCGCACACTGAAGCCGGCCCATGTTCATTTTCTCATCAATCAACACCCACAAGTCCTTCTCCGCAGGGCTGCTCTGAATCTCTTCTCTGCCCAACCTGTAGCTGTGCCTGGGATTGCTCCGACCCAGGTGTAGGACCTTGCACTTGGCATGGTTAAACTTCATGAGGTTGGCATCAGCCCACCTCACAAGTGTGTCAAGGTCCCTCTGGATGGCATTCCTGCCCTCCAGGGTATCAACCAAAACACACAGCTTGGTGTCATCAACAAACTTGCTGAGGGCGCACTCAATCCCACTGTCCATGTCAGCAACAAAGATGTTAAACAAGACCGGTCCCAACACCGATCCCTGAAGGACACCACTCATTACTGTTCTCCAGCCGGACACTGAGCCATTGACCACAACTCTCTGCGTGCGGCCATCCAGCCAGTTCTTTATCCACCGAGGGGTCCATCCATCAAATTGATGTCTCTCCAATTTAGAGACAAGGATGTCGTGTGGGACAGTGTCGAAAGCTTTGCACAAGTCCAGGTAGATGACATCAACTGCTCTACCCCTGTCCATCAGTTCTGTAGCCCCATCACAGAAGGCCACCAGATTGGTCAGGCAGGATTTCCCCTTAGTGAAGCCATGCTGGCCGTCACCAAGCACCTTGTTGTTTTTCATGTGCCTTAGCATGCCTTCCAGGAGAATCTGCTCCAAGATTTTGCCAGGCACAGAGGTGAGACTGACTGCTCTGTAATTCCCTGGGTCATCCATTTTCCCCTTCTTGAAAATGGGGGTTATATTTCCCTTTTTCCAGTCATTGGAAACTTCACCTGACTGCCATGATTTTTCAAATATGAAGGACATATTGCTGTTCTTATAATGCTATTTTTTTTCTACAAAATTAAGCTTTATGCATTGTACAGTCCCTTTACATGTTTTTCCTCCAATTCACATTGCTTTTAAATGAATAAAACTCAGAGTTTTGATACTTCAACCAGTCATCTAGTATAATTAAACAAGATGCAACAGAAAAATAATATATGAACAACAGGATATCAGGACTTTTTAAGACAGAAGTTCTTGTCATAAATTTTGGTGTCACTCATGAAGTAGCTAAATGCTTTTTTAATACATGCTGAGGAGAAAGTAATAGATGGATGGGCAGTCTTAAAGAAGTTTTTTCTATCCAAGCAGAGATCTTTTCTACAGACTTTGCCTACTTTTGTCAGAACATTCTCTACAATGGCAAACATCTTGCTTTATCACTGACTGTCTATGTTCAGGCAATATACCTACCTCTTATTTTCCTTCAGGGGTTTGCTGTGCAACTGCTTGCATTTTTCTTTGAGGATAGAAAGCACTACAGCCATATCATACTTCTAAGACCAAGACCTACAGTAAGAAATAATTGACCATTCCTGGAGATTAATTAATAAAGGATAGAACAACCTATAGATGGTGGACATTTTCAGATTTACAAGAAGTATAGCAGTCTTGGATTATTTCTTTATTCTACAGTTACCAGGACACATAGCAGCCAAAGTATTGCATGTCCTTCCTTGACATGGTTAGGGAACTGTGAAGTCAAGGATGTCTTTTCCATTTTGATCTGCTGATAGAGTCCACCAGTGTCCTAACTAAAAGCTCTGTGTTTGAGGAAAAGTTAAAACATTAAATACAAAGCAGAAGGAGAGCAATCTTTAACCGGTTGTTTTTTCCTTTCTCACAATTTTCTGTCTTGAACATATTTCACAACTTTTATGGGTGCTAGGCTATCTAATGAGCCCTGAGTAAGAGACACCTGCAAAATCTGAGCTTTTGCCAGTCAATTACATTTCTTTCCCCATATACCCACATGCTCCCACGCTGCTAGCAGAAGCTATGAAAAGACATCAGAACTTGATGTGGAGCTTGCCACAGATCCAATGACCACCTGCATCTCCTGCTGAGTTCACTTTGCTACTACCAGCCACATGGGGAGCACCACAGAGCAGACTGCATGTTCCTTTGGACAGGCATTGTCTCTTTACCTCTGCCTAGCAGCAATGTTGCTGGTGGTCACTACTTCAGCACAGATAATAATAATAATACTGTGGTGCTTATCCCCCTGCAGAAGGCACATCCATCAGGCTTTGTCCAATGCAGAGGGAAAAAACGCTTGCTTTAGTCTTCTTTGTAAAGCTATGTCTGCAGAAGATTGCTGGGAAGGGAAGATTGCTACTGAGAAGAGACAGTAATAGGGGCAGAGAGATTGTAAAAAATCAGTAAAGTACACGATGGCAAAAATGCTCTTTTTAAAAGCCAAAGGAACTTAATTTCAGAGTACAATACCAGCTAACTACAGAGAGACATAAAAACAGTTAAAAATAGCTCAATACAGCCAGTGATTTTCTAGCATTTTGAGTAGGTATTTGAATATTTGAATAGTGTCATTGATCTTCTCTATTTCAGCACAGATGCTTTGATAATTTTGCTATCAGTGTACTCCTCAGCAAACAATGGTGATTCATGGATGTTTGTTGACATTTGGGTGGAACCTGACTGATCATAAGTTTCAGTGTCAATTTCAAGTGGTATGAATTCATTAAATTATCTTGAAAAGTGCTGGCTTGTGGAGCATTACATACCCCACTTAGCAGTACTTAGAGACCAAATGTTAAAGAGTAGGAGGATATTCAAATGGTCTATTATTCTCAGACAGTGGACTGTTGCTTGCCCTGCTTCAAGCTTCCTGCATTATCTTGCACAAATTAGTTTTCACTTTTTCTGCAGTTAAATTCCCCAAATGGGGATAACACTGCAACAGTAACTCCTTGGCTGATGAGGCAAAAGCACCAATGAAGATAAGGGTTGTCAAATAAACGTGCAAGATAAAAGATCCCAAATCAAAACCAAAATGTTTCAAGTTGAACACCTAAGTATTTCAAGGAATGAAACTCCAATGTTTACAAGCCTACTGGGTGTCATACGGGATATAATGCAAGAATGTAAAAAATTGCAGAAAATATCAAATACAACTATTCTATCTTCTTGCAGAGGAGCAAATGCTTTGATTAAGAGTTGTCCCGAAAATGAAGCAAACCTTCAGTTTCCTTGCACCGCTTAACTGCAGGTAAATTAAAAAGCAAGGTTAAAAAGCAAACCACAGAAGCTTGGGTGTATAACATTGCATCCCTTCCTCCCCACTGCCACTTCAGACATGTACTTGAACCATTATCTTATAGTTTGTGTGAGAAAACCATCTTTCATATATTAAGTAATTACTCATAGAGGATTTCACCTCTCCCCTTTCACAGGAGTCTGAATCATGTTTGACATGTTTTTACACAAACTTATTTCATGGTAAATATGAATCAGATTACAGTGTGAAACAAACTGATTTGCAGCTGCTAAAGTAACTGTAGCTGGCCGCTGGGTATTGTGCCCCTATAGAAGCATACCCCAGGGGTACTTAGTTCTCTCCTAGACAATGAAGCATGAGCCTAAGCTGGGAGAATTTCTGTTTTCATTCCAGAGGCCTCTATCAACCCCAAACTACTGCATGTACTGCCAGAGAACAACTTAGAAGACCTAAGTAATATGAAGGGGTAACGAAGTGTGGTTGTACTTGGCACCTGCTGGACCCCATCACCTCAGCAGATGGAATCTGCGAGGTCGTTGATATGTCACAGTTTCAGAAAACGAGAAGTCAAAACCCCAGCAATGACCCCATCGCTCACTATCAGACTGCAGCAGTCCTCAGGTGCCCCCCTGTGACTCCTGTGCGCACTTGCAACGCTTCAGGTTAAAGACGACCTCTGTAAAGAACGCGTTTGGGGAAGGAAAGTTCTTGCGAGTGAACGGGGTTTGCATGCACTTGCTACATTTCACCTTCACTCGTGAACTGGGGGCCACTCAGCTGTCCCCAGAGTGGAGTGTTGGGGGAATACGGCTTATTTCCCACAGATGATACAAGCAAATCTGTAAGTTTGAGGTTTTACAGTAAGTTAGAAATATTCTTTCCGCAGATTGGAATGACCTCAGTCAGTCTCTTAACCCTTAACACATATAAATGATTTATTTCATTTTATGAAACATCTGCATAGAAATCTGATATCTAAAAGTGTCTCAGAGTACTACTACTTAGTGAATTAGTATCCTTAAATGCTATCCTTATTTAGAGACAACCCAAAAATACTCAGTGCCCTCTTGTGGTTTGAATTATGAAAGAAGAAAAATCCATAAAAGAAACTACTGAAGTTTGAACAGTCTCACAACGGAGCTGATACATCTCATAAACCTTCTATGACACTAGCACCACAGCAGTTACACTGGAGAAAAAAGCCACCATCTTCCTACTGTCTTCTGCCCATACCTGCAAAACCAGAGAACCTCATGCAAGGCTTTCCAAAAAACAAGTGCCTATTACCATAAAGAACTGGTTTGCATGAGATGTTTCTGATTTTAAACATCATCCTAATCTCCCTAATCCAAAACCAGACCCTTCCCTGAAAGAAAACAACCAAGCAAATACTTTAAAAAGCATTGAAAGTCAAAATCTGACTGGTAAGAGTGTTTCAAACTGCAAACACATTCTGAGAAATATAAACTCCTCCAGCCATATAAGTAAGCGTGGCAGGTGAACTCTAGAAATTATTAATGCTAAATTTCTTAGTTTCTGCATTTACCAAAGGCCTACATCAGTCCCAAAATATAGAGGGCACAGCCAGAGGTGCGTATAAACAATACGGAACGTGTTACAGTTAGAATAAGGCTGGGAACAGCTGGAAAATGAAGAGGTGAAAAGTGGCCCTTCCCAGAGCAGACCTACAGTTTGAGGAGAGTAAGCACAGTACAGACCTACTTTACTCATGGGGGGGGGGTTGGGAAACAGTCTATGCTTTACCCTATCAAGAGTCTGGTAATTTACCGGGAAGTGACAATTGTAACATTATTGAAAAGCCTTCTTAGAGGCCCTGAATTTTGTCTCCTATGTGTTTTCAAAAATACCCACAACTGGACACAAAAGAAACCTGATACCTAGAGCAAATTTACATGGACACTGTACAGAGAACAAACCATGTACTGTTTGTGGCCCTTCGATGCTGGTTTCTGTAATTCTAAAAAAACCCTGAAGATGCTTTTGTCAGATACTCTTGTAGCTCTGCTTGCCAGCAATAACCTGGCTGCCAGGTTCTGCAGTCATTACACAAATGGCACAGTGTTTACAAGACATAGTTAAGTGAACATCTTAAGAGCATTCATGAATTAGTGTGTCTGTTTTAGCACAAAACAAGGAGTATAAAAAAATACATTAGCTCATACACACCATCCCCACTCTTTTACAGCAGCAACCTCACAGGCATCCATGCATTCAAATCTCACTGGACTCAAGACACATCTAAAAAGAGGGACCCAGGAATGCTTCCCAAATACAGCCTTCTAGCCCTGACTACCTGTGAGAAGATGGCCTGGGTGTACAAAGTCCCCCCCTCTCCCTGGGTATGAAACCATGGCTTAGGACTAGAGCAGGACAAAGGGGAGTTCTCTAGAGCTCACATAGCCTAACATACTGCCAATGAGAATTACAGACACTTAGTGCCTTATCTCCAAGAGAAGGCATTGCTATAGTAAAAGAAAATCAAATGGAATTTCTAACAAAGGGCTTAATGACCAGATTTAGGAGACAGTGATTTATTTAATGCTCAGAAAACCAGGTTCTAAGGGGAAAGAACAATAAACTAATAAAATGTAAATTTGCTTTTTTTATATTTCTATCATTCAAAATAAGAGAATCAATTCCATATCCATATTGTCATCTGTATGACCTTAGGATGTAAAAGCACAAGAAATAACCAGATTTTTTCAGCCCAAAAATATGGTCCAATGCAAATTGGACAATTCTTTCCTCAGAAAACCATTTCCTCCGTAGATCCAACTTTAAATAACAAGGCTTGCTATTGGCCCCAAGTGTTACATACTTCTTTCTCTCCCTTTTTAGATGTTCTCTATTCACATTACATGTGACAGCAACACACGAACATGGAAGGGAGAAAACAAGCACAAAGTAAGTTTGCGTCAACCAATCATCTTTTCTGCTTCATGGAAAGATCTTAAGATGTGACACAAGGTAACCTGTCAGCTCAGTAATGGATCATGAGCCACAACTCATTGATTTCAGCAGCATACATGCCACTCCAGTCATCAAAGTGTGAAGGCATAAAACTGACCACGTACTTAGGTTTAGAAAGCATCTGAAAAGGAAGTAGCAGCATCAAGAGGACTGATCAGCTTTATTATGCAACAAAAAAAAAAAAAAACAAAAAAAGAAAAAAAAAAGGAAAATAAAATACTTTAATAAGAGAAAAAATAGAAGGTACAATTCAAACATAATATTCCATATTGAAACCATACACAATGCAACATGAACATAAAAACATTGTTAAACAGCAACCTTCCAGTAAAGATCGCAAGTTTTGAGTACAAGCATCACCCATCACAGATACGCAGCTTTTTGTGCATGTCTGAGTTTCAGTGAGAAAGATTATGACCAGCAGCAGCATTATTTAAATAGATATTTTCATTAAACACTTACCTAGCGAACGTATTGGATGCAATCTCTTCATATTGAAAGTATAAAATCTTAAGCAAGGCAGTGCCTGCCAATACAGATTTTAACATAACGCAAATAAAGAGGATAAATATTTTGCAAGTTCTTTTTTTATATTGCATTAATACACATTTGTTGCTTTAAAATGTGTATTCAAGTCTTTCAACATTTAAACGTGACTAAAATGTTCAGCAGCTACGCATCAAGTGACAACTAATTATTGCTATAAGAAAAATTTGTTTCCCAGAGTTTTAGAAGAGATGTAATTCCATTTGCAATTCTCAAGATATGTTCAAGTAATAGAAATAACTAGTTCCAGTGTCCATGAGGCATTCTGAATCTGTATTGGCTGTAGGCATTTATTGCCAGATCATATATTTTATTGAATCTAAAAAATTTAACTAAACTTACATATAACTATTAAATTCCTTAGGAAATATATGCAGTAATAAAATCACCACGGTATGCATTTTTACTTTAAAAAGCGAAAACTTTAGCATCAGGCTACCTTGAAACTCCTTTCTGTCTAAGGGCACTATTTCATAGTTGGCTTTATAGAACAAAAAGAGAAAGTCAAAATCTAAACAACTTTTTCAGCTGGATCAGTGAACCACTCCAAATCAGTACGTGGTCACACAAGCACTAGAGCTGACAGACGAGTGAGAATGTGCAGACAAGAGCATGGGGTTAAACCATGACAAGGGCAAACAGGCAAGCTGGAGTACAAGATTAAAGCATGGGCTGCTGTGAAAATACTGTATTAAGCCAGTAACAGAATGTAAGACAAGTTAAGTTGTTATTAAAAGAATATAACCTTCAGATGTTTCTGAAATAGCCAGCTTCCTCTGTGTTTTAGCTAGCTATGGCTCCAGTAATGTTTTACACTCTTAAGAAATGCAAGAGAAATGTCAAGTTACAGTGTATAATGGTTTAGTTCCAACACTCAACATACTAGAACTAAGAATCAGTTCTGAAACCCGTTACATTGCCAAATGAGGCATTTCAACCTTTGGAATATGAAATCTCCCAGTATTTAAAGAGTAACCAAAATCTATTTGGAGAGCAAATGGGAGCCAGGGCACAAGAAGCAGATTTTACTTCAGCTGCACAACTTATAGTATTATACATAAATCACCAACTAAAACAGGAAAATCACTGGGGATGTTTTCCATCATATATACAATACCCACTAAGAAAAATACTTTGACAATGGGCAATGGTGACATAGGATGAAATGTTGGTCCTGAATGGTAAACATTCAGAACAGTGTCTTTAAACCTCAAAAATACAAGCTGTGCACCTTTCTTTCTCCTTGTCCCCATTAGTATTAAATAAAAAAACCTCTAAAGTTCTTTTACAAATACATTTTCCATTTAAATTAAAAATTGCATTATTGCTCTGTTTTCTCTGAATGTAATGATGGTTTTGCTGGGAATGTGAAAATCTAGAATAGGAACTCTTAGAAATGCTGGTAACTACTTTAGAGCAAGTTTTCTTCTCAACTCTTTTTTTCAAGCCTTTGGTTTGTAGGAGACACCCAAATTTTAAACAGCCTATCAAAACAAACAAGTTAATTTCAGTGTTGGTAGGTCTGATGACAATTAGTTCGAGTTACACAGCCTGCCATGAAAGACCGAACTGACCAAAACTTGAATTTCAAATGCAACAACGGAAGTTCTTGAAAAGCTCCAGCAAAATGAAAAACTAGCTGGTCACAGTCATATATGAAAATGCATACCTTTTGCATGTCACCTTAAATTGCTTAGAAAGTATATCATCTTCCTTAGTAGTTGGAAGCATAGGGAAAACTCCTCACCCACCAATTTAGTAAGCAAGCATTCTATTTCAGTTATGCTCCAGAAAGAGTTAAAAATAGATGTGATTACTCCTAGGCAATAGCATTATTCTTTCTCAATGAAAGGTGGAAACAAAAAAAAAAAAAAACAAACAAAACCAAAACCAACGCTGCTCTGCATTGTTGATCCATAGAAAACAAACAAAAAAATTGTTTCTTATTATTTTCATTCACATAGTGATGGTAAAAAAACAAATCACAATATCCAAAAAAACTTTGTCATTGGGCAAGAACAGAAAAAAAAATTATCATCTCATAGATATCTTAGCAGATGAGTCCTGAACTTAAACTCAACAGTGCAACAGAGCATCTTGGCGTATCTTTCTAAAGATACTTTCAAAGTTGGTTTTGGTGAATTAAAATATCTTACATTAATAAAAGGAACTGTGTAATTAACAGAGTAGTAAACATTAGAGAAAAAGACAACCATGTGAAGTTCTAAAAAGGTCCCCAAAACTCCACAAGGGCACAACTCAGTACAGGTATCAAATCTGAGTTCCAGCTAAATCATTTATGAAAAGTCCTTATGAACATTGGGAAAAAGTTAAGCCTGAAAAGTGGTTACTGAATACCGTTTTTATTAATATACACTTCAGGTCACCAATAGAAATAATGTGATTTTTCTCTCAGATAATCAGTGAGATGAAAGGGAGCTATACTTTAAAAGTTCACATGACAGGATTCTTGAACTGCATTTTGGTATTGGGCTTCTTCATCAAGCTGAAGATTCTAAACAAAATGAAAACATCATCAAAATGGACAAATACTCAAGAAGTACCATAGTCCTTAATCATTCATTTCCCACATTTTTACATAGGAATTGGCACTTAGATGAAGGCTCTTCATCTTTACATGTACTAGATGATTGTTTATGTTGCACAGTATCTTTTATTTAACCAAGAGATACATGAGACAAGAGAAGAATCAGATGAGTGGGACAAGGCTCATTAAGCAGAAGGGTCCATCTTCTCTCCCTGGCTGAATTACATTACAGAACAGCCAGCTCAGAAAAGCTGACTGACTCTGTCACACTATTCTTGTAACAGGGCTTCCAACCAGCCATAACATCCTCCATTAATAAAAACAAAATGTGATCCCTAGACAACAGTAATCATTGATCATTGAGAATATACTGCTTACAATGAGAAAGCAAACATGCATCATAAAAGATGGGTGGTTAACCCTGCTACTTTTGAAAAGCTGTCTTCCAAGTTGTTAATAAGCCAGAGTAATACATATTTTAATGCCGTTCTGGCAGCTGCCCCACATCAGAATTGCCGCCACCAGTTTTACATCCTCAAACATGGAAGATGCTCTCATGTTGAAGAGCCCAATCCGCTGCACCAATCTCCTAGCTCTTCATGCCTTTGTCACAGATCACTTTATACAAAGAGCAATATGCATCATTTTGCCCACCTCTAGCCAGTGAGGCTGCCTGCTCCTCAAGTACTATGCTTGTCCCATACAAAGCTCAAGGAGTGTACCCCAAAGCCTGCCAAATTGTAGAAAATACAACACAAATTCTCCAGCTCTCTGATCCTACACACAGTACTCAACTGGTTCGCTTGACTTATGATCCATTCACTGACTACACCTGTGTATGTAGTTCTGCACCTAGTTCAAGCTCATTTAATCAGTGAGCCTGAAAGAAGGCAACCTGAACAATAATGACATCTCTCTTTTTCACGCTGCAGCCCCTGTCACAACATATTGGAAGAGAGGCTGTAGCAGCAGTATCAGCTAGTCAAGCTGCACTTTGAGTCCTGAGCATTATGATTTAACCATTTCTGCCATAAAAAGTCAAAAATGTCAATAAAACAGAGTAGTATCTGTTTTATTTTCCCCAGAAGCAACCGTAATTAACTGTTCTGGAGGAACAAATAATTCAGATTGAGAACATTAAGGTATCCTTAACTTCAGTCATCAGTTTGGAGCAGACTTCAGCTACTGACAGACATCTATTCTCAGTGGCAGTTCATGTTGATAACAGAATGTTTAAGAGCAGACAGGGCTACTTCCGAGTTCTGTACAAAGCAGGAACATAGCATGTCCAGAGCACAAACAAGTTTGGTACAAATTTTTTATTGGCATTTTGTTTATAGAAAAAAGTTACCATTTATTCCCCTACACATCAAAGAAGACAAAACTTACCACAAATTCTCCGTAGTCAAACCGGTGTCTTAGATTTAGATGGCTAACGAGATTTCTAGTCACCTGGTTACTATCTGCCCAAGGAAGAGATACACAAATAGGACAGATCTGAATTTGGAGGGGAATGGGAAAGAGAAAGAATGAAAAAAAATAAAAAAAATTATTGGTAATACAGAACACATTGAAGACATGTTCTACAGGAATAACTAGGAATACAGGAAAATAACTAGGAATACAGGAAAAGTCTATTACTCATCCACTACCAAAATACTGTGGAGATTTTCACATAAAATCACAGTTTTAAGTATTCTTTTCCTCAGTTGCATAACATCCAAAAATTACATTTCAACTTGTCAAATCTCATATTTCTCTTAGGAGTGTAACATTAGCATGTCTGTCTGGCACTCTAGTTAATTTCTGCTGGTTAAAATTTAGAACACAAAGTGATTACTGTATCCTACTCATTGTTTGAGAGAATTTTCACACAATTGAGATGATCAAGTCAAAAGAAAAAATAACACACCCTATACAGATTAAAAGAACAGAAAACCAAACAGATTTTTCCTCTTCAGTTCCCTTGATTGATTATTTTAGATTACTTTTCACATAAGCGCAGGTTTCACATAAAACAAGTTATGTTATGAATGGGAATCTACAGAAACAGATCTGAACTACTAAATGAAGAAGAGTGTCAGGCTCAAAAACTGAGTTTGTTTCACATCTAGATAAATGAGACAGCTAAGTCAGAAATGCCTTAAACCAACAAGAATCTGGACAAGAAACATTTTCACATGAAAGTCACCCATCAAGTTAAATGCACTGCATTAAGTATATTGCCTTTCTCAGACCACAGTGATCTTTACAGATATAGAGTAGTTGCTACACATTTAAAATTATGCACATAATTACAATGAAAGTAGCTTAAGAATCATACATAAACAACAATACTTACTACAGGAACTATCTGATAAAGATGTCTATTATTACAGTGATCCAGCAAGCGCTGTCTGGTAAAATTGGCTTCCTGACACAAGGGGCATTTGAAGGTTGGGTGTCCACTGTAAACAGAAATACACAGTATTAAACAGAACAGAAAGTTTTAGAAGCAGTGTTACAGAAAGTGTAAATTCTCTGTTACCTTGTCATTTTCCCTTATTTTGAAAAAAACTTAAAAAAAAAGCCCACCCTCATTGACATAGCAGCAGATCTAATGGAGTTCCAGTGCTACTTCCAAATTGTAATTTTAAAGCACATTTATCATTTGTACATCTAAATGCACTCTTCTGAAACTTGGATTTCAGAAAACTCTTTTGCAACGATTTCAGCTGCATCCTGATCTTACTTACTGGTAACATCTTTTAGTGCAAATCATCCAGGAAAGTACTAAAAAAACACCAAATTCTAATGTATAGATGCAAAAGGAGGGGAAACTACACAAATTTTTAAATACAACTAGTAGCATGTGCTTGTGGGATTTTTTACATTAGTAGAAGCTTGCAATAGGACTATCTGTATCTATTTTAATATTAACTATAAAAAAATAAGCAGCCTACCTTGTTTCTCCTTGAAGCATTTGATTATTAGCCATCTCGCCATTACCAGATACCACAGCACTCCTGCTACTTTAAATGAAGAAAAAAAAAAATAAAATTCATATTATTTTACTCTACCATCGAGAGTTTTTGAAGTTTAAGAGTAACATGGGGGAAGTGGAAGAAATCCATTGAGTCACATGAATTTCAAGGCAAAACATACAATGGCACACAATTAACTCTCCCAACTTTTCCTTTGGATCAATGTAAACCTCAGTATGCAGTTACCAGGGTGACCCTTGCTGGAATACTACACAGCTTTATAGCAAAACAGTATATGGTACAACAAACATTTAGCCAACAAGAATGGTAATGGAGATTACAGCCAGGTAGCTCAAAAAGCATTATGAATGATGTGAATGCAAGACAGGAAGCACTTTCTAAGTTTTTTGATTTAAGACTATGCAAACAAGCACTTAACTGCCATGGGATTACACAAATAATTTACAACTTTCAACTACGGCAAGATCAATCTTTTTACACTGAGCACAAATGAACTATTTCCTAAAGTAAGAGTGACAGACTGAAACATTTAGAAAGTAATTTTGACCATGTATGCACCTCTAGCTAAGCCAGAAGAAACTGCACAGACACATTGATCATTCCAAGAACATTAACATTTCCAGTCACAAATCTGGGCACAGTACATTTTCTTACACTTCTGTAATATTATAAGCACAGGTATGCTACAGTGGCATAGTCAATAAATAGTGATATAATATCCAGTCACTTCAGTGAAACACTGCTGAAGCTAGTTCTGGTAACAGCTTAAACTTCCACTTTCAATATATTAAAGGGTTGAAAACCAAACACAGAGAAGTTCAGACTGCTAAAAATAGAAAACAGATATCAAAAGAAAATAAATAAAGGACAGGCTATATAGAATAAAGCCCAATGAAACTACTATGTAAAAAAAAGGTTTTCAAAAATAAGAAAAGATCCCCAATCAAAACAAAAACATCAGTGGACGACAGGATGACCATGAGCCAACACTGTGCCCTTGTGGCTAAGAAGGCCAATGGCATCCTGGGATGTATTAGAAGGGCGGTGGTTAGTAGGTCGAGAGAGGTCCTCCTTCCCCTCTACTCTGCCCTGGTGAGACCCCATCTGGAATATTGTGTCCAGTTCTGGGCCCCTCAGTTCAAGAAGGACAGGGAGCTGCTGGAGAGAGTCCAGCGCAGGGCAACCAAGATGATTAAGGGAGTGGAGCATCTCCCTTATGAGGAAAGACTGAGGGAGCTGGGTCTTTATAGTTTAGAGAAGAGGAGACTTGACCTTATAAGTGTCTATAAATATATAAAAGTGTCACGAGGATGGAGCCAGGCTCTACTCAGTGGCAAACAATGATAGGACAAGGGGTAATGGGTACAAACTGGAACACAAGAGGTTCCACTTAAACTTGAGAAGGAACTTCTTCTCAGTGAACGGAACATGGAACAGGCTGCCCAGGGAGGTTGGGGAGTCTCCTTCCCTGGAGACATTCAAAGCCCGCCTGGACACATTCCTGTGTAACATCAGGTGTTCCTGCTCTGGCAGGGGGATTGGACTAGATGATCTTTTGAGGTCCCTTCCAATCTCCAGCATACTGTGATACTGTGATACTGTGATCAGTGAGAATGTATGAAAAAGAAAGTTCTTTAGCTTTACTGCCTGAAAACAAATTGTGTCATCTGTATTTTATGGTATGTACCATACTGGAATTCTTTGTATATTTCATAACAGATCAGTTCAAAATAAATTCAATAAGAAAGCAAAAGCTTGCATAGTAAAGTTTTGACACAGGATACCAACTAAAACAGACTTAGGAAAGAGGAGGAGGGATAAAAAGAGAAGGGGACTTCCCTGGGGCTAAATATTACAAAGTATGTTACAAAGTAAGCTGCTCAAATGCTGCCAAGGCAAGGAAAGCGAGCTACAAATAATACTTTTTAGGAGAGTCCCTGGAAGACATTCCAAACCACCATGCAGAAAGGCTTTCTTCTGTGTGCTGAGAGTAAAGAAAAAGACCTGGAAAAACTGTAATTTTTTGATGCACAAAAGCAGGGATAATAATTATTGCAAAAAAGACATACCCTGGAAAAAAAAAAATACTCTGGGGGGAGGGGATGGAGCAGGGAAAGAAGACACATTGCCATAGATAAAAACACCCCGATTACCTGTTCCCTGTAGAATCTTGGGAAATCTGTAAGTTTGGAATAATAGAAGAAACACCATATTCATCCTGATACTTCTTACACGTTTTATAATGCTGTCTCATCCACGAAAATCTAACCTGTAAATGAAATTCCAAATTATTGAAATTACTGGAGAACATTCCCACTTCCCAAACCCCCAAAAGCCAGGCATCTGAGAGCTCTCAGGGGTGAAAGATGCAAATAAACTCCATTTAAATGAAACAAAGTCACAGGAACTACAATTTCCACAATCCAGGATCAAAAATTGATGAGCTATGACAGAGAGGGGCCATGAGGATGGGATAAGCACCACTGCTCCTTCAGTCTTCTCTGGCCTGCTGTTACCTTGTGCAGAGCAGAAGCTTTTTGCATTAGGTGTGTTCTGAGAATACAAAATGTTTCTCTTTGAAAAGGGATAAAAAAAAAAAAAAATACAATATGTGAATGAGCACCAACTTAAGGCTGTATATCCACCTTAAATGCAAGGCAAGATAACAAGTTGCTCAGATTTGTCAGAAGACAGATGTGCTGGACATGCCCTAAATCAGAATTTCAGGTCCAACAGCACTGTCAGAAAGTGTTCACAGGTTTAGAGGCAGAATAAGATCACATCTCAGATCATATCCTGTGCCTAAATTCCACTAAGTTCTTCTAGGGATCCATTTGGTTCTTCCTTCCAGCTCAGCAACTTCCTATCATTTCTTTCTCCCAGCTTTTCATCCTAATGAATCATGTGGAACAAAGCAAGCAGCTCAGCTTTCCACTAGTACTAATCTTCACATTGGCAGAACTAAGACCCAAGTGAAATGAAACAAACATGAAGACTACCTGGATGTCATGCAATTTCATGTAAGCAAAATGTGTGCCTGAAATCCTGCATCTGTTTATACCAGAAGAGAGATTACTCTTGATTTCGGTGGGGGTCATGATTTCACCCAATGTTCTGAAAATAATGACCCATTTACAAAGAGAATGACAGGATGCAAACAGATTGATGGGGCAAAGGAAAATGGTGTATGATTTTATGTACACTAAGAGTAATCAACCTGTACATTTTTGGTTTAAATTCAGTTTTACAGTAGTTATAGGCACTTTTATTTCCACAGCAAAAGTTTCTGAGGTTTTCCATATATCTGCAATTATCTTGTCAGACTTTTCTTTTGACAGTTTTATGGCTATATCAAGTTTTCACATTGCTTTGCAGAAAAACTGGCACTCCACTTAAAAAGTCCTTATAGACAATACAAGATCCTGTTTCTGTTTACACCTGTTAGGCATACCTAGCAGGCACTGCATGCCTAGTACAGGCACAATCCATAAAAAGCTAAGTTCAAACTGTTATATAGGGTCTTTAGCTCCAAGACAAGAACAACACACAATAAAAGTGTGTCTGGTCAAAAATAATAAAGAATTATCCAACTTTTTGTAAAGTTTTACTCTACCTGCTTCTCACAGCATCTACAGCCCCCAGAAGCTTTCTTCATACTGTTTTCAACATCTAGAGCCCTTTTGGGATATGTTCTTTCTTTTTTAGTCACGCTCCCCCGGCAGAGAGGACAATGTGTTCCACTTTCTCTGATAGCTGTCAAGAAGCACTTCCTGCAAAACCTGAATTAAAAAGTTACCACAAACACAGGTTAGCAAAGTGAAGAGTGAGATACTTTGTCCTTGAAGAAAGCTGGCTGATTATTAGGTGGAAGAAAGATGTCAGAATAATGGTCTACTGTATACAAATCTTTATAAATAAAAGCAAAATGAAATAATGGTGCTTACAAAAAAGCATACGGAAATAAGGGGAACTTGGCAATGCACTTTATGTAAAGATCTTACTATTTACTGACTAGTATTCCTGAGCTGTATACTGGATTGATCATTAATGAGATATTAAATGGTGCAGCAGGCACATGATATTGGAAAGCCTTATCAAAGTAAGCCCTGTTTATCATCCTTAAGTGGAGCCAAACATGCTGCATTTAGCATGAAAGATCTCAGCTCACCAGCCTTCTGTGGTTCTCTCACTTTGTTTCCTGGCGCACCAGCTGCCAAAGCTATTTTGCTTTGCTACAAAGCAGTACTTTGTAATTAAATGTTGCTCTGAAAAAAGCAGACTAGATGAACTGAAAAGAAAGAACAACTACGCTATGGTCCTTGCTGGAAAACGAGCAGGAAACTATAAAGTTAAAACCGCGAGTTAGGTTAGGTTAGATGCGTGAGATGTTTCCATCGACCACCCAGCCGAGGGCTTGCTTCTGGAGGTGGCTTTTCTAACCAGCCGGCCCTCATCGCTACAAAAGAAAGAGGCATGGGAAAGCTGGGGCAGCCCTTGGCACGCAAGCCTCAAATCCGCCTCCCTCCTGGAGTAGCCGTTCCGGGCCCCTGGGCGGCTGGCTTCGGGTGCAGGCCGGGGGCCGGTGTCCTGAGAGGGGATGGCTAAGGATTAAAAGGCAGAGAACGGGAGGAGGGGAGGAACAGGCTTGTGAAAGAGGCGAAGGGGGTACGGGGGGCCAGGGAGGAATACCCACACGTGCTGGCAGTTCGCGGTCCTCACGGGCGTTTTGAACACCTCCTGGCAGACGGGACAGTAAAAATCATCCTCACTGAAGCACGCCTCCGCCGTTGCGGCTCCCTCGGCCATGGCAACACGTCAGGGCCTTTCCGTGCGGATCGGCGACTAGGAGCAAGCCCCACCCTGGTGAGCTGAGCCCCGCTCCGTTACGCTTCGGCGGCGCCGGGCAGCCGCGGGCGGAGGACGCTGGGGGTCCGGGAGAAGATGGCGGGTGGGCACCTGGCACCAGGTGGGCGGCCGGGCTGCGGCGGCTGGGGGCCGCGGGCTCGGCCTGCGCGCTGCACGCCCCGCCCTTCCCTCCTCCTCCTCCTCCTCCTCCTCCTCCCCCCTCCCGGCCCGGGAAGCGCCCCCAGCCGCGCTCTACCTGGCAGTGCTCGGGGAGGGAACCCCAGCGGCAGGTACCGCCCACAGCGCCCCAGCCACGGCTCCGGCCGGGCTCCCGGCGGCACTCACCGCCGCTCTCCCGCGGGGAGGCAGAGACAGGGGCGGGACCGGGGCCTGCGTTTCCATGGCGATTGCCTCCCGGCCCGCCGGCGCTGCTACGACGCGGCGGGCCGGCCTCCGCTCCGCCCTGCCCGGGAGGCTTCCCCGCTCCGCCTACCGCTCCCTCCGCCCATCCTGGGCCCCCAGGCGCCTGAGGCCGAGGCGCCGGCACCGGGAGGCCCTCTGGGGTGGGAGGCGGGCTCACCCCTCAGCGTGTGCCCGGCAGGAGCGCGGGTTGGCGCCGGATATCTGGGAGTGGGGCTCCAACCCGCGATCCTAGCTCGACATGAGAGGAAATTACGATCACCTTCTACACAAATAAAGCAACAGTGCTCTGGTTTTTGTTTGTTTAGAGACCAGCTGATGCTAGTGGTGCTTTTATGAGGTAGTTTTAGTGGTTAATAGTAATATTCGGGCCAGGCTTTCTGCCTCCTGAATGGTGCTGATGAAATCTTAGTCTCTGCACTGTTCTTCCAGAATGAGGGATTATAATAATATCGTGGTGGTGATACAGCAATACCAGCAAATTTCTCCAGGTAGTGAAGACTTTGGACCTGTTAAGCATATCTAGATCTCATTTGAACTTAACTCATGGAGGATTAACAACAAACAAAATGTTGGGGAAGCTTTAAAAGGAAATGGATTTGTAGAGATTATGTCACTTATATTAATTTGTGGAGATTGTATCCATGATTAAGGTTCAGGTGAGGCCTGGGCTCTCACCCTGTATCAAAGACATGGGACAAAGGCTGAGAAGAACTGGGTCTTTCACCTTTGTTTCCCTTCTGTCCTTAGGACAGCAGCCATCTATACCACAGCTAGATGTTCAGAGGTGATCACTAGTGGGGAGATCCTGCTCTCTCTAGCGTAGTTAGACTTTTGGGGGAGAGAGAGTGCAAAACACTAAGACCTGTGGTTCGCATACACCTTCAATCTCCCACATTTCAAAACAATTTAGGCTTCAAATGTCCATCACAGCCGCTTTTTGTATCTGCCAGGGATAGACAGCAAAAGGCAATGTCCCTACCACTTTCTGGGCTGGTGGTTTGGAAGGGAGGGAGGGAACTGCAGGAAACAAAGCCAAAGCTCAGCTTCAGGTCTCTCCTCAGGTGAGGATGAGGGGCAAACCATCCTGTGATTCCATGAAGGACCCTGGCTCAGTTTTCTTACTTGGGGCCTGTTGCAATTACCATTACTAAAAAATGCTAGTATCCTCCTAACCAAAAGCAGAAACAGCTCAGCAAAGCCAATGACTGTCCTAAATACTTTCACTTTAGACCACATGGAGGCAAAATTTGAATGCCTCTAAGCACAGGAGATCTGAGACACTGAAGGGAAGCATATCCAAAGCAATGGGCCAAATGGAAGAATTAAATCACCTGGGCTGAGATATTTACTTCAGGTTTTGGAGAAAATCTGGTGGAAGTGGTAGAACATCTTGGGCAGGAGAAGGCGGGGCTGGGATTTGAGGTGTTGTGGTAAGACTTCCTCTTGTAACTGCGGTTGTCCTAGCTCAGGAGGTTACTGCTCCCCTGTGCTTATCACTGCTCTGTTAAAGGCTGCTAAGGTTAGCTTAGCTGTTCACAGGCTGGCAAAACCCTTACTATTTCAAGTGATTGACTGATTATCTTCTTCCTGGAAATGAAGCAGGGAGCCAGGCTGGTATATCTGGAGAGGCACAATGAGTAATAAACAGAAGTTGCCAGTAACCTCTTCAACAGTGCAAGTGCAAGGCAAAAGAAAGCACAGAACTACACTTTAAGTAGGAAATAGCCTGCAAAATGCTTCTGGTGTGTTCTTGTGTCTGTTAGGACTATATCACAGCTGTATAACCAGCTTTAAGCTTCAAGTGTGCCCTATGCATGTCGTGGCATTGCATTAAAAGAAAGAATTACAGAAACCTCAGTTCAGATGCTACACAACTACCTTGTGTTACTCACTGGTAGAGAGGCAGCATGGCCTTCACCAAATGTGTCCTTATGTCTCAATTTCTCAATCTGTTAAAGGGGAGCAGTTTTTAATCGCCAAATAAGGTTGCTGTGAAATTAATTACTGCAGGTAAAGAGGGTTATGCCCTTTGAAGGCAGGTGTTAAACAAAAGCAAAGATTTATTGCTAAAGCAACATGACAGGTCTATTTGAACTTTGTTCGGGAGACGGCAGTGTTTTATCGATTAGTAGCTTTTGACAGGGGGAGAAATTGCACAGATGACCTCAGAGAAGTAAGCTACAGAAAGGTGTGTGGGAAGACATTCATGCTTTTGCTAACGTTATTGTAAATCTTGATCCTTTAATAAAGCTGTGACCTTGGAGTTGACAACTAGTATGCCACCCAGCAATATACAGCCTGGCACAAGCCTTGTAAATCTTATGTAGTTTTTACCATTGACAGAGACAACATGTAAAGAGAAATCAGGCAGCTGAAGTTTATGAACACATTTATTTGAAGGAAAGCATTTTAAATCAGACTTTTTAGATTAAATTAAAGCAATGGCCCTGCCAACTTTTTATTCCTCGTGATAAAATGTGTTTGTGAAATGAAATCTCAAGAGTGAAAAACTGTAGAACTGCTCATAAAATTTTGCTTCTTGCAGAGGACAACTGCAAAGTGATCACCTTTGCACAGCTATTGTGTAACTTTCTATAACTTATTTTTGTACAACTATTATTTTGACTGCTTTCTTGACAATGCTGCAAGAAAAGCACATCTCCTTGCCAATATGAAAAGAGCTGGGATTTGTTCTGCAGGAGCCATCAAGGATGATGTGAGCAGAAGGGGAAAGGGAAAGAGCTGTGTTACTGCAGGGGGATCAGAAGGTGCCATGTGCAAGGGGAAGGACATCTTTTGCTCTTGCCAGGTGTATCTCTACTGACAAAGAACACTTGCGATCATAGACAAAACTAAGGACAACGCTACTGTGGGGTTAGCTTATTTCAGATATATAAAAGGTTCTCTGTACATTTTTTAGACATGCAGGCTACTTTTCGCTGGCAGACCAGATTACTGTTTTTTTTAGTTACTGAAATATTCTTACAAATTCCACCCTTTGGAGCATTCACTGCCCATCTTTCTGACAGGGGAGTTTTCATTCCCAAGGACAGTTCTCAAAAAGAAAGGAAAGCAACTTTCCCACACAGATGAAACATTGAATCTTTCCCTTCCCAAAAAGGAGCCACTTCCTGATTCCAAGAAAGTGGAAGTGAAGACCTAAAAGCCTACTGGGAGTTTCCTTTTTTACACGTTACCATGTGATTAAAGCTACTTTAATCACTGTACATGCTTCTATGTATGAATAAACAGATCATCTTTGGAAGTTATTATGTTATAGTGTACATGTAAAAACCGTATATACATTATTTAACTTACATAGTAAGAATACTATGTTATACAGGTTAGTTTAAAGACACTGTCACTCTCTTGAAATGTTTTCTATTTTTTATTATAAACCCAATATTCCCTTCTTGCTATTCTTTCAAGGCAGCTTTCACTTACCAACCCTTATCTTATACCCACCCCCAATTTTAATTTAAACTGAAATTTAATTTAAAATAATTTAAAAACAAAGCAGCACTTGAGAAAAAAAATAGATTCATGCCTTAATTAATTAATTCATGCATTCATCCATTAATTGCAAATGGTTAAATTTTAATAACCATATTTATCTACAGAACATGTTCTTCCACTCTTCTGCAATAGTCCTTACGTGCTGTTTGGATGATTCACATGCACACATTCTAAGAATGACCCACCTAGAACTCTTTCAACAAGACCTTAACCAACAGTTTCTATGCCCTGGAAGGAAAAAAGAAAGGATATTTTATTGATTATCAAGCTAGAAATTCATGTGTTAATAGACTTAATTTTGACTGCTTGAGTTACCAGTTAACAAAATACTAGTTCCAGTGGGTTTGCATCCGTGCTTAAAGTTTACTGCCTAACTTTCTATTCTTTAGTAGTAAACACTGCAATGTAAAGCAAGAGGAATCATTATGAAACTTGAAACAATTGAGAATGTCAAATGCAGAAACAGATTAATTCAGGGACTATGCAAAACCCAGCAATGCTAACACTCTTTATTAAAGAGTGCAATTTGGTGATGCATGTTACATTACTATGTATAGAAATAAATACTCAAATCTTAGCTATACTTTGTGAAGCTATATATGGTGAGCTATCATTAAAGTTCTATCATACAGAAGTCTGTTTCTGCCATGTGCATGAGTTACATGCTCAAATTTTTAAGATGGCTCTTTACCCCTGCCCTTCATTTGGACATTTTAGACATAATTTTCTTCAGTGCCTTTGCACCATTTGAAAAAATAATGGTTTATATCTGTCTTTGGGACTTTGTCTAGAGCAAACATATAGAAAAACACTAATATTCTTGAGAAACTCTTAACAGCACATTAATGCTTGTGCTGCATTTTGTATTTTACAGCCCGCTCAGACAGCAAACAGCTGCAGCACTTTCAGAAGTACAACTTTGTCATCCTAGGTTCTTGTAGAATAAAAAACGGATTGTTGAAACAACTTTTGTTTAAAGTACATATAATTGGCTGGATGGCCGCATGCAAAGAGTTGTGGTCAATGGCTCAGTGTCCAGTTGGAGACCAGTAACGAGTGGTGTCCCCCATAGGTCGGTGTTGGGACCGGTCTTGTTCAACATCTTTGTTGGTGACATGGACAGTGGGATTGAGTGCGCCCTCAGCAAGTTTGCCGATGACACCAAGCTGTGTGGTTCAGTTGATACCCTGGATGGAAGGAATGCCATCCAGAGGGACACATTTGTGAGGTGGGCTGATGCCAACCTCATGAAGTTTAACCATGGCAAGTGCAAGGTCCTACACCTGTGTCGGAGCAATCCCAGGCACAGCTACAGGTTGGGCAGAGAAGAGATTCAGAGCAGCCCTGCAGAGAAGGACTTGGGGGTGTTGGTTGATGAGAAACTTCACATGAACTGGCTGCAGTGTGTGCTTGCAGCCCAGAAAGCCAACTGTATCCTGGGCTGCATCAAAAGCAGCATGACCAGCATGTTGAAGGAGGTGATCCTGCCCCTCTACTCTGCTCATGTGAGACCTCACCTGGAGTATTGTGTGCAGTTCTGGTGTCCTCAACACAAAAAGGACATGGAACTGTTGGAGATTCAGAGCAGCCCTGCGGAGAAGGACTTGGGGATGCTGATCGATGAGAAAATGAACATGAGCCAGCTTCAGTGTGTGCTCGCAGCCTAGAAAGCCAACCGTATCACAGAATCACAGAATCCCAAGGGTTGGAAGAGACCTCAAAAGATCATCTAGTCCAACCCCCCTGCAAGAGCAGGGTAGCCTAGAGTACATCACACACGAACTTGTCCAGATGGGCCTTGAATATCTCCAATGTAGGAGACTCCACAACCCCCCTGGGCAACCTGTTCCAGTGATCTGTCACTCTCACAGTAAAGAAATTTTTCCTGATGTTCACCTGGAACCTCCTATGCTCCAGTTTACACCCACTGCCCCTTGTCCTATCACTGGACATCACTGAAAAAAAACTAGCTCCATCATCCTGACACTCACCCTTTGCATATTTGTAAACATTGATGAGGTCACCCCTCAGTCTCCTCTCCTCCAAGCTAAAGAGACCCAGCTCCCTCAGCCTCTCCTCATAAGGGAGATGTTCCACTCCCTCAATCATCTTTGTGGTTCTGCACTGGACTCTTTCAAGCAATTCGCTGTCCTTCCTGAACTGAGGGGCCCACAACTGGACACAATATTCCAGATGCGGTCTCACCAGGGCAGAGTAGAGGGGGAGGAGAACCTCTCTTGACCTACTAACCACGCCCTTTCTAATGCACCCCAGGATGCCACTGGCCTTCTTGGCCACAAGGGCACATTTCTGGCTCATGGTCATCCTCCTATCCACCAGGACCCCCAGCTCCCTTTCCCCTTCACTACTATCCAGCAGGTCAACCCCCAACCTGTACTGGTACATGGGGTTGTTCTTCCCCAGATGCAAGACTCTACACTTGCCCTTGTTGAATTTCATCAAGTTCCTCTCCGCCCAACTCTCCACTGTGTCCAGGTCTCGCTGAACGGCAACACAGCCTTCTGGTGTGTCAGCCACTCCTCCCAGTTTAGTATCATCAGTGAACTTGCTGAGGGTACACTCAGTTCCCTCATCCAGGTCGTTGATGAAAATATTAAACAGCACTGGTCCCAGCACCAACCCCTGAGGGACTCCACTAGTCACAGACCTCCAGCTAGATTCTGCCCCATTAACCACAACTCTCTGCCTTCTTCCTTTCAACCAGTTCTTGATCCACCTCACTACCTGATCATCAAGCCCACACTTCCCTAGCTTATCTATGAGGATGCTGTGGGAGACAGTATCAAATGCCTTACTGAAATCAAGAAAAACCACATCTACTGCTCTGCCTCTCCTGGGCCTCATCAAAAAGAGCGTGACCAGCAGGTCAAAGGAGGTGATCCTGTCCCTCTACTCTGTTCTCATGAGACCTCACCTGGAGTACTGTGTGCAGTTCTGATGTCCTCAACATAGAAAGGACAGGGAACTGTTGGAACAAGTCCAGAGAAGGGCCACAAGGATGATCAGGGGACTGGAGCACCTCCCGTATGAAGACAGGCTGAGGAAGTTGGGGCTGTTCAGCCTGGAGAAGAGAAGGGTGCGTGGAGACCTCATAGCAGCCTTCCAGTATCTGAAGGGGGGCTATAAGGATGCTGGGGAGGAACTCTTCATTAGGGACTGTAGTGATAGGACAAGGGGTAAGAGGTTAAAACTTAAACGGGAGGTTTAGACTGGATATAAGGAGAAAGTTCTTTACTGTGAGGATGGTGAGGCACTGGAATGGGTTGCCCAGGGAGGTTTTGAATGCTCCATCCCTAGCAGTGTTCAAGGCCAGGTTGGACAGAATCTTGGGTGGCATGGTTTAGTGTGAGGTGTCCCTGCCCATGGCAGGGGGGTTGGAACTTGATGATCTTAAGGTCCTTTCCAACCTTAACTATTCTATGATTCTATGATTCTATGAAATCAAGCCCAGTAGTTTGCAAATACTATTACTATGTAATTTTCAAAATGGAGTGTATGTGTGAGCCAAAGATGCCTTATAAAATTTCTGCTGAAATAGCTTGGATCTCTCCTAGGTGTTAAACAACAAATTGGACAGCACTATAAATAAGTGGAAGGAAGTATTAAGTTTTTATCTTGGAGGTCTTACAGGAGAAATACTATCAGTGTTTTTAAAAGAACCAGAAATGTGAAATAAGTGGATCAGTTATGGCCAAATGGCATTCTTTGAGCAAGATGAATAGTGCTAGGCACAGCACACTTTCAAATCACTTATCAATTATGCTAATCCCTGCTGTGTAATTCATGTCTGCAGACATCCCAAGGACTGTCAACCTGTATAGATCTGATGGTTCATATATTCTCTTCTACTGGTGACAACAGAAGGGTCATGCAACAGCATTTGTTTTATCTGATACAAAATTTATTTCTCATCCAAGCGATTCATGTATCCATTTGTTTATCCTTCAGAAAAGAAACTAAACAAATAATCCATTTGTTTATCATCCAAGTCACTGTTTGAATGATGAAGTGCTACAAGAAGCATACAGGATTTCTCTGGTCGAAATAACAATTCACCTGTGTCCCTACAACAGAATTGCCTAAAACCATTCATCGAAAGATAAGCTGAATTACTTCCTGTGAATTCTCTGTAATACAAAGTTGCAGTTGCTGCAACATTTATTTCTTCAAGCATTACGAGAACACTGTCTATGCCAACAACATTATTATAATGGGATACAGCATGTGAGAATAAATTATGTGTAGACTAAAAGAACCTTTATGACATACTATGGTAATGAACATTACGATACAATGTGCCAAAAAATCTGATGCCTTCCTTAGAGCTAGAAGCCTAATGTGTTTATTCTAAGTTTGAAACAAAAAGGTTGAAACAGCTGTGCCAAGTCACTTTTTCAGGTACTCCTGAAATCCTGAAGCAGTTATTTCAGTGGTATTTCAGAACTACATGGAAGAGTCAGTGTATCAGCAGCAAACAAGGAAGTGCACCTATCAGCTTGTTCCCTCTCTTTGCTTTGTATTAACCACATAGTGTCTACAGTTCATAAACCAAATAAAGAAGTTATGAAATCAGTGTTACTTAAAATATCACAGTTTCATTTCCCTGGTCATAATTTCTACATTATTTATAGGCAAATAATTCTGAATATTGTTTTTTACATTTTTAAAGAAATGTGCAACAGGCTGTATAATGCATATTACTCACTAGTCTCTCAGGATCAGCTTGTATATATAACTGAATTATGTAGATAGTAATTTTTTAAATTTTAAGGCTTAATTCTGCCCTACAGCTAGACAATACAGCTATTTATGCATTCACCCTGAATGAAAAATTAAGACCTTATAGACTGATAGTTGTCATACAAGTTATTGACAATTACTTCAGCTGACCAAAGTAAATAGAGAGCCTAATCTGAAAAATGCAAAATTTGGCAAAATGTTATACATTAAAGCATTAATATATACTGAGTGAATACTTCCTTTGATTTACTTGGAGCTCTGGTTCCAAGTTAGCGGTGAAAACTAACCTGCAATATAAAAGGGAAGAGAGCAGGTTTCCTCCATCCCACGCACTGCAGGAAATGGGGGCACTAGTTGGTATGTCTACAAGTCCTTCAGCCCCTCTAAAACACCTCTTCTGTGAGATGCTAGACTTGGTGATAATGATCAGGGAAGTAAATTTCATTTGTCAAGATGTGAGTCTACACTCTGTAGACCTCAGTCCTGCTAACAGTGTCACAGTAAGACCTCACAGCCTCCGTGTACCTTCAGAATGAAGCTGTTTAATGTTAAGTGATCTTAAAAAGAAAGAAAACCAAAAACATAACAACAAAAAATAGACCAAACCAAAGAAATTAAAAACCCCACTATGACAGACTGCTATATAAGGTCACATAAGCAGTTCTTAAATTATAACCTCAAAACCCAGGTGAGAATACACAGCAAATGCTCCACATAAATATGAGTTATGGCAATAGAAATAGCACATTCGGGATTTAAAAGCAGGCAAGCCACTAAACCTAATAATGCTTGCTGTCTTGGCTGAATGTAGCTTTGTTGTATCCATCATCACACTTCTACACCATTTTCAGTGCTCCTACCAGCACTCACAGTGATAGAAGTGCTAGTATTTTAAATATTACGTGCATACACACTTGTTCATGAGAGATGGGGAGAGGGAATTAATATAGGTAAGTTTCTCCTCCACTGTCAAAACCAATTAAACAATTAATATACTTTGTCTATTATCTCCTAGGAGTAATGCTTGCTAGAATTAATCAGTTTAGCATGTGAATTCACTAAAATATATACTTATGTACATTACCACTGCTTTCCCTTCCCATCTGTGGTAATTGAGACAGTGGTCGATTAGCTCATCCTCATCTACTTCACACTGGCAATAAGGACAGAAATATCTGGGAAGAAGAGGTCATATGTTGTTAGTGGATGAATATATAATTGATACATTTTTAGTACTACAAGCAATAATAGACGTATTTAAATTTCTCTGGACAGGTATCATTAGGATCTCCTTTTGACATAGATAAAATGTGGCATGGGTGTATGCCCGTGTGGCTGGTTGTGATGTATGCCATGCTGGTGAAAGGTCAGCTTTGCTAATGGACACTGTGAACACTGTATGGAACTGTGCTGGCATGTCAGAATACCGATCCAGAAAAGCGTCTTAACAAAACCATGACCTTTGAGAAGAACAGATGAAAATACTGGACACTACAACTATGAACATTTGATAAAAGCATTTAATCGTTATGATATGCTTGGAGATCCATGACCAAAATAGCAATTCTCAGGAGCTCTCATTGAAACCCTCTCATAGAGAATTCCTAGTTTTCAGTACAGGGTATGGGCTGTTGCATGGTGGAGACATTGTTTTCAGGTTAGTGCACTTTTCAAATGTGTGTGGATAAATGTTCAAGTTTTTCTGAGCATCAGGAGAACAATAACTATTAAGGAGATATGTCTCCTGATCAAGCAACCTGAATAATGTGTCATTTAGAAATTCAAATAGCATAGGGTATAGGGACTTCAAATTGCATAAATAAACAGGCATTTAAATAATGATATCAAAATTGTTCCTTATCATTACTGGACAAAACTGAAGGTCATTGAACTTCAAGTCCTCAGTCATTCTATAATTGCTACATGTCTCATCAGTTGTTCTAACAGGTCCTGCCCTGAAAGAGAATAAAAGGGACAAAGAATTCTCTCTGTATACTGTAAGTATATAAATAAGAAAAGCTGTCAGTGTTCTCAATTCAAAACGATTTCTGAAAAACAAATTATTAGAAAAGAGACAGTTACAGCTAGTCTATTATTTGTCTTATTCAGTCTGGAAATAACTAATATTTTCCAAGGAGTTTTATTAGAAAGTAAACATAATTCTGCCCCAAGAAAAATAGCAAAAACTGCTGGCTTGTCAAAATACATTTTTTTTTCTACAAAACGTATCACATGGAGCTAAATTCTATCCAAATCATACTAACTGCATGTAAAATACTAGTAGTAGTGTAGTCAGACACACGCACAAAGCAGTGTTCATTTTAAGTACTGTTTGAGTGTTATTATTTTAAAATATTAGGGAAGGAATCGTGTTGAGTTCTATGAAACGGAAACAAGTTCCAATTACCCCTCCCTCCCAGAAAAACCAAAAAAAAGCCTGAACCAGACAATTCTTCTGCCAGTTTGACTTTACTATGTTGGGATAACAAACACAAAAGTGTTTTTATAAAGTCATCAGTGCCGAGGTCTACCTTGTTCAGCATCTCCAAGCTCCTGTACAGGCCCATATTTTTATATATATTTTTTACAAGTTTTTAAATGAGCTCTCATTTCACTCAGACATACTTAAGCAATGAGAAGCAGCAGCTTGTTATGTTTTATACCATGACACATTCACTCTAATACATTGCTCTGAATATTTTCTAGTTCAAAGCCTTATTACAGCATCTTCTGTTTTGCCAGTTCTGCCTGGAGGTTTAAATGCAGTAGCTTCTAGAAGAGAGGTACCTGAAACCATAAATCACTGTTGTCAAACCAGCTGGTACTGGTGGTCATGCTGTGCAATTTAGGATGCTGCCACTCACCCTCCTGTGCTACCCCTCTTTTGAAGGTTACCCATCTTTCCTTCTGACCCCTTTCCCAACCTTCCAGCCCAGCAGAAAATAGCATGTCCTTACTGCTCAGATATTTCTACTCAGTTTGGCATTTTAGTGAAAATCCACCTGCTTTCCCTGTTGCTAAAGTACTAACCTTTACACCAGAGCTGCTAAGTCATGTATCCACATTGTCCCCCACCAGCTCTGCTACAGAGATAGCAGCTACAGCAGATGAGTGGGGTCAGAAGCCAAGGCAAAACCTTCTTAAGCCACTGTAAAATAACTTGCTAAGCTTGCCAGTGCACTCTATGACAGAATTTCTAGCATGCTTAACAGCCTGTGAATGACCTATAGGAGGATTTCAGATGTAATCTCTTATTTGGAAGCCTTCTTCATACATAGCTTCACAGAGCCATGTAAAATATAATCAAAGCCTAAATCAGACAGAAGGTGGTATTTTGCTGTTACTTCACAGAAGTATAAATGATTACACAAAGTGCAAAGAGAGTACAGTCAAGACCCAACATGCTCCCTGTCCAAGGGTAAACTCTGAATTGTTACACACTGTTTGCCCTCAGGCAGGTTTTAACTTAGATTATTCTTGTACTTTATACGGGGTTGAAAAGGTTTCTTTTTCCCCTGAGGAACTGGTGAGTCTTCTATATATAACCCTGTCCAAGGTTCATGCATGCTGTCAGAGAGCTTTCCCCTCTCAGTGTCACAAAATATAAAACCAGATTACCCTTGGCCAGTGTGTTTATCCTCCCCCTAAAACTGTCAGTAGCCAGAAAATGAGTTAATAGAAAGGATACAAGGATTTATGGAGAACAGCTATACTCATGCATTATACACAAATAGTTTTTTGCTATTAGTCAGAAATTTGTTCAGTTGAATATAAAAACAATTTGCATTATACACAAATAAAGAGGTAAAACAAATTAACAAACACAACTCAAAAACTATGCAGGTAGATGAAATAAAACCTAAGCATCTCAGAATATTGACCCTGAACGTTGCTAAAGTCCATTTTTTTTCCTTCCATTTACTCTCCTATTTAAACAAATTTTTATCAGCACTGGAGATGGCATTTTCTCAGATGTGGACAGCAATGGCCCACATTGATTGTGCCAGCATGATGGACCGTCAGCTACAATGGTCAAAGAAAACAGGGAAGGATGTAATGGCTAACAATTATAAGCCCCATACTCTGATGATAGCTGTGATGGGGGTGTCTGAAGCAGATAACAATACAGGGCAGTAGAAGGCAGGAGGCATGTCTTTGTGTTGGCAATGGACACACAAGGAGGCTGATGTTAGTGGAAGCTGAGGTGCCAAGGACCACTGAGCTATGGAAACAAACCTGTGTTTTTTCTTGACGTGTTCTCTCATATCATGCATCTCCATGTACGGAGCTTCTCCGCCAGCAGTGGAAATGACTGCTGAAGCCAAGGGAGAATCCTGGAAGGAGTTGAACACATACAGACATCACACACTGGCCTCAATGCAGCTGTCACAGCAACCTAACAAAGCAGCTGTTGCATTATTTTTGCCTGTGCTTAAAAAAAATAAAAGGAGATTCCTTCTGGGTGTCCCCAAGTATGTGAGCACCCAAAGAACAAAGGTAGCATTCCCACTTATTTCTACAAATACTGGAAAATTTATGATACATTTAGGAATGCACAGAATTAATTGGGATCTGCCTAGGTTTTTCTCACTTGGCTGAAAGTTGTATCTGCTCTGTTAGGTACAGTTGGAATAGGTTTCAATATCTTTTGGACACTATTTTTTATTACGATAGATTATTGCTTTCTTTCTTTACTATTGAGGAAATTTTAATAGAGAATCAGAAAATCTAATATCTGAGCATGTCTCAATATAAGTCTATATTTTCCAGTATCCAGTGTGTTTTCTGTAACTTAGTATTTTTAGAAAAGTGAAGTCAAGTATGACCCACTTTTGAGGAAGAAATAAAAAAGGAAATGCAATAGATTTGGCAGCTCCAAGATGAAAGCACCAGCAAGTTCAGTATCCTTCAGTTTGCATCTGGCCTGCAGTAAAACTAGTAATCTGCTGTCAAAGTGATTTTCTTGGAAATTTCCATATGGATTTGGTTTGGGAAAAGATATAACCATTTTCTGGGCCCAAACTCAGCACTGATGATTATCTCCGATAAATAGAATACAGTCATGTTATTAACTTGCCAAATCAAATATGTAATGATAACAGGACAGCAATATTTCCTGTGCTCACTATTTATTCATGTCATACCCCACTGATACCCATTGATAAAAGCAGATCTAAGAAGAATTAGATCTCATCTTAAGTATAACCCACAAAAATTGGGACAGCATTGTTATAGAAACTGCAACCAAGTATGTTCCAGCACATGTGAAATCTTGTCAGTCAAAATCAAGTCAACAGATTTCCTCTGTCAGTTACTGTTATCCTTAGTATCAAATAAATCACAAAGAAAGTAGCAAAATAGCAATACCATGCCACCGGCTGAGCAATAATTTTACCTATTGATGTATTATGTTTGGTGTCACTTGGTTTAAGAATTAGGTCTCAGTTATACCCAAATTTAATTTCTTTGTATACCATTGCATTAATAATCTAATGTGATACAAGGACATTACCCACTGTAAGATAATTAAGTACAAAGGTTATAAAAGAAAAACAATCAGATGTCTACATCTGCCTGATCAGTTTCCTAGAAAAAAAATTAGTTAAGAAATAAGAAAATCTGAGACTGTATTGGGGGAAAAACTTACTGGTATTAATGGAAATCAGGGTGTGCATCAGAAGACTTTGTTACAGGTAAGTATTCCACAATATTACCAATATTATAATGAACAATTTTATAAAAAACCCTTTCTGGAAAAGGATGGCAAGACAATAGCTAGAAGTAGATAGCAATCATAAATACGTCAATGAAAATTACCAAATGAAGCCTAAGAAAATTCAAGCCTAGCAAATCTAGGGGCAATACAAGGATAGAAAGATGGGGATAATCGAAGAGGATGAGACACAGGGCATCTGGGATACATTTCCGTGTGTGTAACCTGAGTGCGCATATAATGAACACTGCTGCTGACCGACAGAGCACTTCCCCACATAGGCATAAGCCACGGTTTTACAACTGAAATGTTCAAGCACAACAACGGATGATACTACTTAGTTTCCATGTTTCTTTCATGGAAAAGCAGCAATGAGAAAAAAATTATTTTTTTGTTATCAACTTTCATTAAAAAAAAATCTATTTAAAGCCAAATAAGTTTAAAAACTTCCTATTTTGACTTCCCCATACCTCATATTTGCCTCCAGCTCCAATCCCATCTGTAGCTGTGGCTTCCACGCAGATTCATTAACCATCCTGCCGTAGCCACAAGGGCCTTCCCTCCTGCTGGTTCTTCACTTGCCCTTAGACCATTGCTCTGTCCTCTTCATCTAATGGAGATTTGGGACCAATGCTTTTTCCTCACAGTATTGCCCTTCTAGGTCCAGCTTTGAACACAGGTGTGGGTTTTTCCCCCCAGTGTTTCATTGCAAGCTAGTAACCCATGTCTTCAAGCTTAGCTTCCTAGATTTTCCCATTGCTTTTTCACATAGTATTTCCTGACCAGTAGCACTCACTGCTTTTCTGATCAATTTTAAGTACAAATTACTTGTAACGAGTAAATTGGTTTTCTTTTTTTGGTACCTGCAGTGTATTTTCCCCTGAAGGAGCTAACTCCCCTGGAAAGGGACTAGCAGGCCTGAGTTGGTGGCTAGCTGAGGGATCTAGACAGCTTGCTCCACCAGAATGGGCTTTTGGAAAGTGAACCAGAGTGAAACAAGGCCCCAGGGCTAGCATGAACAGGAGGGAAAGTGGCAGCGAGCTATTGCAAAACCTTTAAATTGCTCAAGAAGGGGATAGCTACACAGACCATACTCAGAGTAGAGGCACTACACCTCTTTGCCAGTCTCAGCTGAGGAGTATATGATGACTTTGATGATGTATGAAGATCTTTGATGTTTCATGAAGATACTTTTGCACATTAAATTCAGTGATTCTTGGTATTACCTATATCAGCATTAATTCTTTTATGCTTCAAATGATAATGGCAGCAGTTGAGAAGGTGAATAATATTGCAGAATAGAAGTAGTATTTCTTACATGCAGCAGGAAGACTTAATGCAGAATAATATATCTCAATAAACAAAATTACATGCTTTTTGTTTCCCTGTTTTCAGCCCTTTGCCTTGCCATTACTGAGGAAGTAGCTTTGCTGCTTTCAGTGCAGACAGTAGCAGATGATTGAAGTTACCCACAAAACGGAGCTGCGATAATGTAATACGTGGCTATGTTTCCATTAACATGTAGTGCATCCTAAGAGGAGTAGATTTTACAGACTGGAACAGCTGATGCTTTTTGACTTGTGGACTGGACTCCCATTAGCAGTTGGACTGCAGTAGCTGTGTCCAAGGAAAAGCATTTTCTAGTTCAGTTACATCTAAAACTATTCCTTCATATGAGCCCAAAGTGCAGTGTGCAAGTATGTTTCTCATGCAAACTAAAGCTGCCAGTTATATCCTGCGTATTGCCTCTGCAGGTCCAGTTCATGCTGCTAAGGAACATTTCATGTCCTCTAGGGTGGTTTTGTAGATGGCTGATATGACTTACAGCTCAGGCTTCCTTTGAAAGGGCCAGTCCCGTCTTCTGCCCGAAGCCACAGGTCCTTTCTCCATTTTGTGCAGCTTTGGCCAAGTGGTAAGCTGCAACACTTCTTTAAAATATGGTTAATTTTCAGATTTATTAGTTCATTGCTCCAGGTGACTACATGTCCATCAGCTGAGAAAGACTTAATGGAGGTACAAAGTGATTGCAGGAAGTGGGGAGTGACTGGGGAGGGTGGAACTGCTTTTTTTATTGTCAGTAATTGAGGCTTAAGTTGGTTTCCATTACTTGTAAAACTATTCCCTTAAGCAGACATCCACATGATGTCTCCTAAGAGAAACACCCAGCTCAATAGTTATTTTTGTTGCTGATTTTATTCAGCAAACACTGGAGTTGAAAGAACTATTAAACTGCGTAAACCCCATAGATTTTATGTGCTATTTGGGCTGTTTCATCTTTCTCTAAACTCTGCAGACACACAGAACGAACACATTTCTCTTTTGCTTTTCTCTTACTCTTCATATTTATTTAATTTTTTTTTGTCATCCCTGACAATTAATAGTCACAGGGAATCTGAGCAGGGGAATTTCTAGGAATACTGTAAATCCTATTAATTGAAACCCAAATAACAGAATTGGTTTGGAAACATTATTTTTCATGCCTTTTTGCATGGAAAAAATGTCTTTCTATTCAATTAGCCTGTGGTGTGGTAGATGAATTGCATTTCCTTGATTATTGTGACTGTTAAATTCTAGAAAGTTTGAAATGGCTTTTCTATTTGTTTATAGTGCATTGGAATACTCTTTGCAAAGGAAATCCTCACTGTTGATTCAAAGACTGAATTTCTTTAAAAAATCAGGAAAAAATTATTTAGTTTTTTGTTTTACTCTCTTAAATGCAGTAAAAGAAATCTGTGGGCAGACAAAGGTGATTCTAATAATAGCAAAGACAGGAAATCTCAAATTGATCTTATCCCCTGGAGTAATATCTGGTGAACAATGGAAAACTGTGATGTTATCATCCCAAGGCATTTTATTATTATTGTATGACTTTGCGCTACGTGTTACTTTATTTAGATAACTAAAAACCTAGGAAAAGTACTTCTTGTGAGCCAAGAAAATGTTGATTGCTAAGTGAGAATATTCTGTTTGGCTCATTTTCATCTTATCGTTCTGTCTCCAAGAGTAATTACTTAAATATGTTGAAAAGCAGAAGAGAAAATCCAGTTGAATATAACAATAATGTGCCACAATTCCCTTTTAAGAAAAAAGATGGGAAAAATGTAATAAAGATCTCTTTGCAAGTTCCTCTGCAGAAAGCACATTGCCATTTGACTCAAAATACTTAAATGTAACTGAATAGCAACAATTTATAAATTCAGTACCTCAGATCTTTTAACAAAACAACTTTCACAGGTAACATGAAAATTTGTAGCTTCTTTGCGGACATAAGTAACAAAAATCCATGTGGATGAAATATTTCATCTGGTCTTAAACCACAATCAAAATGGACTAAATTAAAAATAACACAAGGACATAATAGCTTCTCAATCCCACCCATGTCCATGCCAGTGGTAGCTTGGAGTGGTGGTGGGGGGATCTGTCCTGGCTATAACTGTCCGCTGCTTTCATGGGCAACAGGCCCACCTTGGCATGAAAACCAGCTCCAGCCCCAGCGTTGTGCTGCTGGTGCAGTGTGCTTGTCAATAGCCTTGCAGTGATTTATCAGGTCAGTTCTCATACACAGCATGGTATGGTCTAACTTACTGTCAATTTTTTGCAAATGAAACTAAAAAGGTAGTTTCAGGTCAGGATTTATTTAGTGTTTTGCTATACAGCATGTTATGAAAAAAAGAGCTTTATATTACACAGAGTTTTATATTACTATTTATTTTAATGGCATAGCAAAGAAAAGCTTTCCTCCCTCTCTCCCCTCCCCACCTTAAATTTAGAGGCTTTTCATGTTCACCTCATGTGGACAGATGTAGTATGTTCATGATTACATAATGAAAAGTTCTGAAATCACAAATCCACTTGACAATGGAATCTCACATCCCCAGCTTTCTCCACATTTAAATTCTCCAATTACTGCCCCAGTGATATTTTTTTTCTTTAGATTGCCTAATTTTAATATTACTGTGACAGCTAAGCTCAGTGAAATCACAGTGGAATCTAAGGAGCTGTTCTAAATTAACTGGTTTAAATTCATACTTCCAGTTATTCATCTGCACTTCTGTGTATGTATACAATAACGAGGACTTGCCTTGTATCCATGTGACATGTACCTACTTGCTTTTGATAACCTGTAAGTTGAAGCTGTGTACTACCCATATACTAATCCACATGCTCCAGTACACATGCTGATATGCATAGGGCTTTTGCATGTGACTAAGACTGCAAGAATGTAACTGGTTTGAGGAAATGATTTCAAAGGATGCCTACATATTAAGAATCAGTCCTTTGTTAATTTAGTGACTCAGTTTCATCAAGTGGGGGCAACACTCCCAGGAATTCTTTGACAAAGCCCCCCCCCCCCAGAATCTGGAAGATTATCCAACTACAGTTTAAAGAAATGTACAGCGACAGTGACTGATTTAAAGTAGAAGTCCCTCGAGGTCACGAGGAAAAGAGAAGGAATGTGTGAGAGAGTGTGTGCGAAAGAGTGAGCTTTTTTTTACAAGGCAAGTGAGAATTACAGCAGTCCCTAAGTTTTGTAATGAGTGGAATGAAGGCCTCTGGTACAGAGTTTGGACCTGCTTGCTTTCCTTCTTTTTCTACTTCCTTCTTTATTTTGTTATGTGCAGGCCCTATATTTATACAAAAAACTTACACTGACTCTTATGGAATCTCTTTAGATTTACATTTGTTAATAAAAAGAGGCTCCTAAGTGCCTTGGGGCAATACCAGTAAAGAATAAAAGATTGCTGTTAATCCTGGGCTGAGCCAGGGTAGTGGCAGAGGCTGCTTTCACGGGGAGCAAAAGAGATGTTCTAGAGAACTATTTCTTGGAATTCCCACCCAGAGCAGAATCAAGAACTACCAGCTCTCCCTAGGCTTTTCTAGGTACTGGGAGCTGTTCTCAGGAAGAGCTGTATTATCATGCCTGGAAGGAGCCCTGCATGACCAAGCATTCCCATGTCCATCAAAGGCATTGGGATCCTGAGTTTGCAGGGAGAGTGTCCCACTGATTCAGAAGAGCTGGATATTATCTGCTGCCATCTACTCCTCTTTATTACCCGCCCAGAGGCATGGCTAGGTAAACCTTACCGTTTAGCCCTTGCATTTTCAGATCTGTCCTGCTTCAGCCAGTGATACGGTGGCTGAAGAGATTCATGGGATCACCTTTGTTCCAGCCACTGTGGACTTGGTATATATGGACTTGGTACATACTTCAGGCTGCTGACACAGTTCTTACTACCTTGCTGTGTAAAATCTTCCTTCAGAATTGTTATTTTCCTTTTTTTTTGGTGGTGGTGGTGGTGGGGAAATGTATGTTGATTCAGCACTGGATGTTCTTTCTTCTGTCTCTGTGTGCTGTTTTTTGTTTGTTCTACAAGCTGAAGAAGGGCATTTCATGAGCTTTTCCTGATCTATGGAAGGCAGTGAAACTCAGGGCTACCCATGCATGTCAGAATGCAGGGACCACCACAGCCCTGCTCTAGCAGCAATTCATCTGCCACACCACTGATGCTTGTGCAGAACAGCTAACAGAAGATCACATTGTAAGGAGGCTTGTGAAGGCCATAAGCAAATCCAACATCTGAGAAATCAGTGTCATGAATTAAGCAGGAGAAGCTACCACATGACAGCTAATTGACTGTCAATTTATACTGGTACCTAACTTTAAATGATTTGTTCGTGTATCACTACTCTTTATTAAAAAACTCTCGAACAACCAGCTTTCCCTCCCCTCCACATGTAGCTTCTTGCATGATTACAGCTAAATCTTAAAATCTCACTTCAAGTTATGCTGGAGTGAATTGCTGGCAAAGCATCACTTCTGTAACTCTGCAGACACTTGAACTGAGCAAACCTCATACGTGCCCTTGAAGTTTGCAGGGAGGTGGGAGTCCATGATGTAAACTTTCAAGGATTTAACCTGTAACTGTCTTACAGAGGAACAGACATGTTCCATATTTGAATAACTGCAAGTGAAAGCATGCATTTCAGATAGCAGCATATGCAATTCTATATTCCTTTTAATCTTAAACCTGCACAATAACACAAGTATTATTTTATTAATAGGTGGGAGAAAAAAAAAGGCAAAATGAAAAAGCCTTTCAGATAAACTTCTTTAGCAGTAGCTCAGTTCAGCAGAAAGCTCCTGCTCTCTGGCTCAGTGATCTGCAGAAAGGAATCACAGAACTTGAAAGATCAGGAAGATTCCAGCCTGAGGGAGTGAAAAGGCAAGCTTGGCAGCAGCAAATGGATAATGGCTAAGCACTTTTACCTCCAAATTTTACAGCCATGGTTTTAATTGAAACAGTAGATATATTTTTCTGTCTCAGTGAGTTTTTGTACTTGTCTACTGAAGACTTTCTCACTGCTCTACTCCCTCTGACTAGGCCTCCCCTGTCTCACCCACACTACAGTTCCACTTCTGTTCACCTGCTGTTTTGTTTGATCCATCTCTTCCTCTGTAAAATACAGTATTTTCAGTTAAATAATTCACATGGTTAAAGCATGGATTCATGACTCCTGTACACTATCTGTCCTATCTGTTTGTACACTGTCAGACTTTGAAAGCAAAATTTTCTGCACACATTGACAGGCTTGGGAATGATACAAGTAATTCCCAATGATATATTATATTCCTTCTAATGTGACTTTTGCCTTGTAAATAAAGCTACTTGAATCCTCTTTGACTACACCATTTTTAGCAACAGATCTGGGATACAATACCCTGAGCTACAGTGGTGTTTATCCCTCCTAAGGGCAGGCAAGTTAGAGGCTGCATTAAAGATTCCCAGTCATGGGAAAACACTACCTTGTCATGGGACAGCACACCCCATGAGCCAGCAGAGCTACAGGAAAGCAGTGTGACAGAACCAGGCCTTTGAACAGTGTCATACTGGGAGAGAACATACGAGAGACCAAAATCCCTAGTACTGGGTAAAAAGAAAATGTGTACAACATGTTTTCACACACAGAGAATAAATTTTAAGCAAAGAGATGTAAGTTTAGAATGCAAAGCTGCTCTAATTAAAAAACCCAATGTACTTACAATACAAATTAACAATTTCTCACTCTGTAGTGGCTACCAAAGATTGCTAATAGCCACATGAAATTTTAATCTCTGCCAGAAATTTGAATAAAAAATTTGAATCTCTGCCAGAAATGCATAATGATGGTCAGAATTTTAAAGTCATTTTTAATGTCAAGTCATGAATGAACAGCATTCAGACTTCTGATCCACTTCAACCTACCAGATGTAGCGTACTGTGTGGCAGATGTAGTGCACTGTTCAGAAATAACAGATTAAGAGGAATGGGGTAGAAGCACTGTTGCCCCAAAGTGCACATGTGGAGGTCATACTTTATAAAATTTGTGAGAACATTTTGGAATAGCTCTGGGGAACTTCCAAATGTGGATAAACCATAAGTACAGAATGTTGGCCTTCACCTTGTTCTAAAAATCTATCAAAGCCAAAATATTTTTTCCTGTAATATTTACCAGCTTTTGGATTACATTCACAGGAGTCAATCCTTAAAAACAGCAATTTATATGGCCTATTGTTTTTTTTCCTTACATTGAAGTAATAACTAATTTTTTTCATTCACAGACGGAGCTGCTGGCCCAATTAATATAGATGAATAAGTTAACACTAATCTCCAAATTGCGGAATTTGTTAGGGAAGACAACTAGATATTATTTTTCTGAGTTTTATTTAGTTTTCAATTAGGATAAATTAGTGTTAATTCTGTAATATCAACTATAAAAATTTACTATATTTTTTTTAAGGTTCTTACATATGAAGATTTACGATGGAAATTAGTTGCACTAATTGAACTGTACTTCTGGCAATGGAAGAAATAATGCGGTTTAGCTTCTTATGCCTTTGTAAATCATGCATCTGAAAAATAATGTGATCTCCCACTGAATCTAAGCAGTAATGTCTCTGCCCCTGACATCTGCATTTAGGAAGGAGTGATCTCAAGTCTTCTCTTAGAATAAGCTCTCTCCCGTACTCACCTGCCTCACTTCAGTAATTTGTAAAAACTTCCTGATGATGATAGTCCTAATACTCAGAAATTGGCTAATGATTTCCAAACTCTGCTGTTGAAATCATGCTCTATTATAGACTTCTGAAGCCTTGATTTCCAAAGACATAAGGGCTTTCTTGTGATGTTTACAAGGGCCCTGTATTAAGGGCTGTCCCTTGACGCAGTGTTAAAACCCAACCCCACTACAGCACTCTGTATTTGTAAAGAAAGTATTAAAAATTACTCATTCTTAATTGTCATTGATCATCACTGTAGTCTCCCTTCCATGTCACTTCCTCACTCAGGTTACAAATACTTTAGTAGGGGAATCTTCAAAATGAAGCTGTTTTGCATTATTTTAATTTTTTGCATAAAGGAAGACTCAGACTGATTTTGGGTTGGAAGGGACCTTAAAACTCATCCAGCTTCAACCCCTTGCCGTGGGCAGGGACACCTTCCACTAGACCAGGTTGCTTCAAGCCCCATCCAGCCTGGCCTTGAACACTGCCAGGGATGGGGCAGCCACAGCTTCTCTGGGCAACCTGTGCCAGTGCCTCAATACCCTTATAATTAAGAATTTCTTTATAATATCTAATTTAAATCTACTTTCAGCTTAAAGCCATTCCCCATTGGCCTGTCACTCCATGCCCTTGTGAAATGTCCCTCTCCAGATTTCCTATAGGCCCCCTTTAGGTACTGGCAGGCTTGACATATCCCAACTGAGCAGTGACAGGTCTGGTAGAGGAACCCCCAAACAATTATTTACTTTTGCCGGCCCCGGCGCCCAGCCCCACCGGGGTTTACTGGGCAGCACAGCTGCCGGCAGCAAAGGCCAAACGCCAGCCCTCGGCCTGCCGCAAACCCACTCCCCGGAGTCAGCGGGATCCCCCGGCGCAGCAGCAGCCGCACACCTCAAGCCGGTAGCAGACACTGGAGGCGGCTCCCCACACCCAACCCCACGGAACGCACCAACACCTTCCGGGATGCGAAGGAAAACACACAACCACAACCCCACCCGGCCACCGTCGTCTCCCCCTTCTTGGCCGCTTCCGCCCGTGCGCTCCCCGGCGCGGCCCCGCCCCTTCGGCCAATCACATGAGTGAGCGCGGGGACCGCCGGGAGCGGGTGCTACCCGAGGGGCTCGGTTAAGGCGCAACATGGCGGCGTTGGCTGGCTGTTGAGCTGTCGGTGGTCGGAGTAGGCGGCCGGCGCCGCGGAGAGGCACCGGCAGGCGGACAGGGGGAGGGAGGGGGAGCCGGCGGGGCCGGGCGGAGAAGAGCAGAGGAAGGTGGCGGGGCCGACTCGGCTCCCCGGGTGGCGGCTGCGGAAATGGCCCAGTGCGTGCAGTCGGTGCAGGAGTTCATCCAGGACTCGTTCGTGCCCTTGGTGGCCGCGCTGTGCAGCGAGGAGGCGGAGAGGCTCACCCGCAAGAACAACCTGAGCTTCGCCGAACTGGTGAAGCCCTTCTGCCGCCTCACCTCGGAAGGTCGGTGCCGGGAGCGGAGCGGGGCTTGTTTACACGGGGAGGGGAAGGCGGAGCCGTGCCGCTCCCTTCCGCCCGGCGGCCACCTGAGGGGCGAGGGGTCCCGGCCGGCCCGGTGGCGCGGCCACGCCTCCTGTCCTGCGGCACGGGGAGCCTGAGCCTAGCGGAGGCGGGAGGCGAGACCCCTTCCCCGGGCCACTCGGTCGGGGGTTACTCGGAGCTGTGGCTAATGCGTTTGCTGAAGACCCCGATAGCTATTAAGTCCGTTTAATTTTACTCGATATGTACTCCGTGGAACCTTGGAAGTTAGGCTTCTCCTGGAGACATCAAGGAGCACATGGCTGAAGAAAAAGGCGTCTGTACATCTGGCTTTTACAAACGGATGTTTTCTTGCTTTAAAATGACTTTATTATTGTCTGGCTAATACTTGTACCTGACTCTTGCTGTAGATCTTGGGTTTGACACTTATAGTAAGGCTGTTAGTGAAGTGCCCAGCCATCCAAAGTATGGTCTGTCTTCCAGAAACGTTAATTGTAATTTTAGTTACATGTCTGTGCTTTCTCTCACTTGTACTTTCACTGTATATACTTCTTTTGTTGATGTTTCTATAAGCAAGACCTGTGCAAAGAGAAGGTGGGAGCTGAGCTCGTTATGTGGCACAGGTGAAATAACTATGTAAAGTAGCAGCAAAACTGGAAATTAACCACTTGAGAGGTGCAGTAGGGTTCTTTTACTGTGATGCTTTACCTAATTATCTGGATATATATTTTTTTGTTTAAGACATGCTTTCCAAGTCACTGTTCATCAGAGTAGTGTGCACGACAGCATTGGGATAGAACTACTTGTCAGAATGGCGGTGCAGTGGCACTTGTCAGACTTGGTTTCTGATAGACACCTAGCTCAGACTTGAGTCTCTTCATGTCATGTGTTGAGGAAACAGTGCAAGTAAATGGAGCTTGTACTGTCACTTGAGTGAGGTCTTTGAATTGTTGTTTAAAAAAAAGGCATCAACTTAAAAACTAGTATGTGTTAAAAATCTGCCTTAATTCTCTGGCAGGTCTTAATAACTTACTAACCATAACTTGTTTATAAATGTTTGTCTTTAGCAACACTCATGAGCTATGTAAGAATGCAGCAGAGATAAAAATACTAAGCACAGAAGCTCACGTCCTTGGAGTTCTGAAGTTTCTTAAGTATCTCTTTAGGTTCTTTGGTGAAAGGGTTTCAAAATTTATCTAGCAAACAAAACCAGACAGACTATTTGAAATGCAGCATTTATTTTGAAGAATGCTTTATTCTGTTGTTGCCTTGTTATGACTATTTTTGTTCCAACTATTGTGGCAGTTAAGGAACTTGTGAACCTGAATCATCCCTAGTGTTCCTTGTGTAAATGCAGACCTCAGTAGTATGATTATAAACCAAAGTAGTCATCATCCTCTTTTAATAGAGGAGTTAGTTGTGGCTAAAGATTAGACTCCCTCCCTTGACATAACATAGGAATTTCAGCTTATTACTTGAGATACTGTCAGGACTTGATTTTGTGTTACTGCAAAAACTCATGGAATGGAGGAAAGCTTCACACTTTGATTTTCATCATTTTGTAGTAGTTTTTCATGTTTCTGTAATTGGTCTTTTGCAGGCTCTGTCATGGAGTAGTATAAGTGAACATCATCATGAACTGCATCTAAGTCCCCAGGATACAGTTTTAATTTCCTGATTTTGCAGCTGTGGCTATTGTAATGAATCTTCGAGAAGGAGCATCCTTGCTGTTCTGTGTAGGCTGCCTGACTTTGGCAGTCTGAACCATCCTGTTCAAAACCTGACCTGAAGGTCAGAGAACCAAGAAGCTGAAGCTGGTTCAGTGGGGTTTTTCACTACTTTTCTTTATTTTGATTCAACAGGCTGCAAGCCTGACTGCAGTTCTTCACTCGAAGTGTGACTCCCTCTTCCAGCTTCATAGAAAAAAAGTTACTTTGTGCTATATGTAACTTCTTGTGGTGAAAGCCAGCATATGTGAGTGTAGGGAAAGCAGTACTAGGCATTTGCTTTGGGCAGAAGAGCAGTTCAGTGCAGTGAAATTTCTCATGAGCTTGTGTAATAGTAAGCAGTTTCTCTGCCTTCAGAATTTGTGGAGCTCTATGGCAGGGGAGCTACTTGTTGGAGTCTGCACATACTATTGTATAGTGACACTGCTAACTGTATCCTCTGCACAAGATGTGGAAATGTAGGATAAATTCTCAAATGGCTTCACCTTAATAGGTTTGGCCAGACTTAGAAGTAAAATTTTTGTGGTGTTTTTCATATTCAGTTAAGAGGAGGAGAGGCATGATTAATGATCAGCATGGTACAGCAGAATGTGTGTACATGCATGTCTCCACAACTGCGTGTTTCACTGCTTATGATTGTTTTGATGGTTTCACTTGAAAGCACAACTCTTTCTTAAGAGAACATGAAATGGTGTCCTTCTTTAGTAATATTTCTGCCTTTACTTAGTGGCTATTTGACTGAATTCATAACGTAAAATTGGGTTGATTTAGTATTTCATCTCTCTAGAAATAAGCTGTCCCTTGTAATTGTGCAAAACTTCGTAAAATCCATGTGTTGCTTCCTGAACTCTTCTATAATTTGAAGAGCTCGGTCACTGGTTTGCATTTTTAGTCCTGTTACAATGTAGATTTTTTTTTTCCTGAAGTTTAGGATTTACATAGCTTATGAGCTTGTTGAAGGCTGCATGTTTATCGGTAGTCTCACTTAGAGAAGCAGTGCAGTTATGAAATTAATATCCTGTTTATGTGTGAAGCAGTTCCGAGACACAGAAACTAAGTTCTCTACTGTGCATGTGTTGATCATCCTTCACATGTTAACAGAGATGTGAAGGCCCAGGCTGCTGCTTGATTCTTCAGGTAGTGTTAAACCACATGCTTCTTGTGGTTGCTCAGTCCAAGGAGACCAGATTATATTGAATTTCAAGATTTCAAACTCAATAAATACACATAATGTAGATGGGAGACGGGGCGGGCCCTACACTAATCGGTATTAACCTACTCATCAACTTTTGCCTATCAGCAACTTGTTGATGTTGGTGTAGCCAAAAATGCCCTTACAATATAGCAAATTGCGATGGTAGGAAATCCTGAATGCAGCGTCTGAGTGCTCCATACTTTAATTTTTAGCTTCTTCACTTTCATAAGAAAGTTTCCTTTTATTACTGAAGGAGAAAAAGTTAAAAAGTTGAGAGAACAACTTTACTGTCCTTCTGAGTCTTGACTTTAGAGGAAAACAAAGCCCTCCCCAAAATTCAGTCCTTCTTTAATAAAGGAAACCGAAAGTATATTGTGGATTTTAGACCTTAACATTTATTTTCAAAGTGGAAGTCCTTCTTAAGTATTATGTTTGTTAGTAACAATTGATGCCTAATTTAACAAATGTATATATTGTAAAGGTAGATTTTCTTTAAAAAACATCCAGGGCTTAAGAATCTTTAAAAAATACTATGTGAACTAATACTGATTATTTTCAGCTTCTGATGAGAAAGATCTTCTAAAGTATGTTACTACTTCTGCTTTTGTTGAAATTCTTTCTAAACGCTTGATGGAGACGTATAACCATTGAAATTTTGTATTAGGGTTCCAGGTAAGAGTTTTGTGGGTTCGCAGTGAAAGCTTTGTGTGGGGCTTTGGGTACGTCCTTTATGTCCTTAGCATCGCACATGTGCCAGAAATATCATCTACGTCCTGTACAGAAATGTTTGCTCTTTATTCTTACGGCTATTATATTTTTAGGAGAGACACCTAGGATGAGTTTTACTGTTAGAGCTGCACTGGTAAAGGCAAATTGGCTTCTTAATTTTTTTTTGTCTGTCCCTCTTTGTCTACATTTGATCTTTTCAGTAATCATGTGATAGTAGGGTTGATAATGTACCTATATGATGGGATGGAAAAACAGTTCCTCCCCTTCAGCTTTCTGACAGAAAGGTTGAACTGGATGAATTAAGTTTAGCCAGCACAATTGCCCTTGACTGCATTGATGAACCGTTTGAATCTGAAAGTTACAGCTGAAAAAAACATGTGTTTTCTGGTCATTTTGGGCAGGATCAGTTTTCTAAACTGGTTCACTATGTTTTTCCGTGGGCTTCACTGCTGGCTAAAGGTTGGGAGTGAATGTGTGAGTGAGGAGGGCAGAAGTACACCAGTCCAGACTTGAACTGTGACAGGCACCTGCTTTAACAGCTAAGGTGGACTGTAAACACATGTAGTGTTATCTGTCTGACTTGCATAGTTGTAACTTCTGAAAAGGCTTGTGTAAAAGGTGTGGAGTGCTCTCCAGGCTACTCAGTCCAAGACCTGCACAGTGTAAATTTTGTGGTTGGTTGCAAGGTAAGGAGAAGATGCATTTTCCTTCGTGCTGCCCTTTATATGCTAAACAGGGATATGTGAAAATAAAATGCAAAAGAGTCAAGGGCTGTACACCTGCTGTCACCAGGTGTCTTAGGTAGCTATACTCCGTCTGTCCCACTTGCATTTGCAGTCTGGATGGCTTGGTGATGCTTGTGGTTTGAAATAGGGAAAATATTACTTTTTGCTCTCTACAACTACCTGAAAGGAGGACAGAGAAAGGAGGTGGCTGGTCTCTTCCCCCCGCCCCTGAGTACCAGGTTGATAGGACAAGAGGTAACAGCCTCAAGCTGTGCCATGGGAGGTTTAGATTGGATATTGGGAAACCTTTCTTCACCAGAAAGGTCATCAAGAGTTGGAACAGGCTTCCCAGTGAAGTGGTGGAATCACTGTCCCTGAAAGTGTTCAGATAATATGTAGATGAGGCCCTCAGTGTTACAGCTTAGTGATGGACTTGGCAGACCTGGAGTGAAGGTTGGACTTGATGGTCTTAAAGGTCTTTTCCAACCTAGTTGATTCTATGACATGAAAAGTCAGAGCAGACCTAAAATTGTAACATCTGCTGAAAATGTCATGCATGTTTTTTGTTTTTTTTTTGTGTCTTGAGGCAGCAGGTTTCACAAAGATTCTACAAAGGAAGCTCTGCATTTACAAGTCATGTGAAGCTCCAATTATTGCTTATGGTAAAATGTAACTGTTGTAAGATAACTTTGGGCTGCAATCTCTTCTTTTAGTGAAAAGATTGCAGAGCTAGGCCTTAAGTAGAAAGGTGGGGCAGTACACAAAAGTGTAAAAAAAAAAAAAAAAACCAACAAAAAACCCCCCAAAAAAACAATCCTTAGTTTTCTTCTGATTAATAATATTTTGCTCTTCAGGGGACTGAGACTATATTTATGAAAAACAACAAAAACACTGAAACAAAACTGGGGACTTAGGGATCAAAAGCCATCTCATATTATTAAAGAAAAAAGTGAAATTTGCCAGTGGTATTTTCTAAACATAGAAAATAAAGGCCCCCTTCTTATAGCTGTCTCAGTTATGTGGAATTTCAGCTTTACCTTTCAGTTAAATGCCATTGTTCATTAATCATCTTCTTAGATTTGCTGCTGCTTTATCCTTTAGGATTGATATTGACCCCTTTGCATGGGCTTGGGACTCTTTTTGGTGATACTTTCTGTGTGATGGCTTTCTTCAGGAAGTTGGTCTTAATGGAAGAAAAATATTTAATTTCTTTTTATAAGTAGCACAAAGCCAAAACAGTGTAAATTACTGTATGCTAATTACATTGGTAATTAGCAAATTGGTTGGTATCATCCTTTTCAAGGCTCAGCTTAATAAGGAATATTTCCTTTTTTGAGTGTTATCTTGATGGGTAACAGTCCACTTCTAAAAAAGCAGCATCTTCACAGTAGCAACTTAGATGCTTGCCAGCTGCTTGTAGTTCTGTTATAAACTTCAGGTCCATGGACACTTTCACTGCATTGTTGGGATTGTTTTTGAGGCTGCTTGCAACAGTTGAGTATTCATAGGCAAAACTCTCATGCCTAATTCTGAAATAGGTATTTAATACTTGTAAGGCTTTTTCTGATTTTTAAACAAGTATTTAGGAGTGAACAAATACTGGTGTTACCAACCTTGACTTTGATAAATTTTAACCAAAAGCTTGTCACTCAAGAAATGTAACTTCAACTACATTGTTGTAAGATAAAAGAGTTGTGTGATGCTGTTTGGAGAAGAGTGGTGTTCTAAAACCATTTCTTATAACAACAAAAAAAAATTGAAACAAACATAAGATAATCACACATAATATATCAAGATAATTAAAACTGGTCATGTTCATTTTGGGTGAACTAATCCTATGCTATCCTTGTCAAGTTTCTTGAATGCTGTTGGGTACTGAGTTTTTTCTCGGAAACTGGTGACTTGTGGGAAGATGAGATGTTATGTGAAATCCATATGTGGTTACTACAGGCTTTCTGCGTGAGTACGTTCCCCAATGAAGGGGCTGCAGCAGTATAGAGCATGCATTTTTGAGTACATTGTTATTCTGAGTTAATATTCTTACAAGCTAAGATACTGTGCTGTGTTTTCATCAGTCTGCCTAGATGAGCTTAATGTTGAACATGAGTAAATTTTTTGTCCTTGCCTTCTCCCCCTCTCTGTTTTTAATATTCAGGTGTTGTGGACTGTGATCTAAAATTGATGATAGAGGGTTTAGTAAAGAAAGTAACTTTTAAAGAAAAAAAACCTGTTGGAGAAATTCTAATGTATGGTAACTGTTTTAACTCTGTTATATTCCTCAACAATTTTTTTTTGTTTTTTTTTTTTGTTTTTCAGTTCACATGAGAGATCCTAATAATCAGCTTCACATAATTAAAAATTTGAAGATTGCTGTCAACAACATTATTACTCACCCACCTCAACCTGCTGCCATTCGAAAGCTTTTAAATGATGTCGTGTCTGTCAGTCAGCCTGCTGAAGGATTGGTAGCTAATGTGATCACAGCTGGGGATTATGATCTCAACATAAGCGGTATGTAATAATATTGAATTTTTCATAACTTATCTGGAATATACTGTAAGGTTTCTAACCTTGATTTCAACTTCATGGCATGTATTAAAATTGCTCTGAGAGTTGATCAGTTTTGAGTCATTGTTTTTACTGAAACTTCAGAGTTATCAAATAGTTTTGGTTTTGTATCATGCCACAAGAGTGGTTAAACTTAATAATTTTTAATGTGTCATAATGTAATTTTCTGAACTTGTGTTAAGTCATATTACTTTAATGTAGAAAATACTCATGCTTTGGCTGTGTTAATAGCACATCAGATGAAAAGTTTTCTTGTTACAAAACTGGTAATACTGACTTGTTGCCCTTGGCTGAATAAATATCAGAGCTTATTTATAATGTTGGTACCAAAGTACAGATTTATGTTGAAGCCAGTCCTGCTTACTTCTCCTGTTTTTATTTTTACTTAGTTCTTAATACATAGAGTTCATGAAGTTGTTATAGCAAGTGTAAGGGGGAAAAAAGGTTTTTGAGGCAAGGTGTGTGATTCCTTGCCTTCTTGGTTTTGTTTTTTTTTTTTTTTCCATGAATCTCAGTGCTTTATATTTCACTGTCAAAATGGCTAGAATATACTAAACATGTTGGTTTTATATCTCCAAAGGATGACGTGTTGTGAATAATTCTAAATGAGACCTGATCTTGAGAGCTGGGAAGATTAAAACTCCTCCCAGCTAAGACCTTAATCCATTAAAGCCTTTGAGTACATACTTAATTCAAACATGTATGCATTGCCCTGTTTAAACATGAGTAATTTCAGCATGCAGTAAGGAATTTGGCAAAAAAATGATGAAACTTCAAGAGAATTAGTAACTGATGATGTTGGTTTGTATTTTATGTTGATGAAAAATTGCATAGTTCTGCATATTTGATACCTAATTTATAAGGCACATCCTCAACTTGATGTGAAATATTGATAGTAAAGGAAAAGACTTGAGCCTGGAAATTCTAATTTTTAAGGGCTATTTTAAACTGCACCTTTTTCCAGTTTCCATGCCCTTGTTTATCTGTGACAGTGGTGAATTGCCTTTTTTTTTTTTGTGAATTTTTTTTGAGGGGAAGTCTGCTTCAATTCTAGAGATTGGAAGACCCTAAGAAAGCAGAATGGTTTCAGTGAAGAGACTTTTCCACAATATTTCTAATGATCTCAATTTAAAAGTGAGGTATTGGAAGAAGGGAAGAAAAAGAGTGGCTATATCAAGCTGTGCTTTGTAGCTGTAGAAGCAAGTAACTGCTTTTGTTTTCCTTGTTAGCTGCTGGAGCCTCAGATGTGCAAATTGTCATACTTGACTATCTTCTGTCACTCAATGATTAGATTTTTATTTCCATATGGACTGGCTATATGCTTATGTGACGAAAGGAGAGATGTGTAAGATCATGGAGAATGACAAAATCACGTAACAAATTTCTAGTTTTGTGGTACCCGTTTTAGGACTTTACCACAAAACACCAGTACAGTGTTATTGATGATGAAACTTGGATCCCATTACATTGTAGGAGGACATGAAGTCCCTAGCTTTTTGGCTAGAATTTTTTTTTTTTCCTACTTGGAAAACTATGAGTGTTTACTAAGAAACTTACTTTTCTCAACTTTGTTAGAGCATTTTATTGAAAACCAATGGAAGCATTCATTCCTGGCAACAAAACATAATCTTTTGGCATAGAAACGTGCAATACTCTATTTTTTAATTTCCTCTTTTGGTGAATTCATTTTCTAGGGTAGCAGTGTTAAAACATATTTCCTTAATCTTTAACGATGATCAAGTGCAGTCTAATTTGAAGGTTTTGAAGGAGGACATAGTCTTTAAGAAGCTCACATCTGAGTGTTTCTAGCACTGGGAACATGACCTGCTCCCTTTTAGAAAAGGTTTAGAACTACTGTAGTGAATTGGTTTCATTGTTAGTAATCTGTCTTTATTACACTTGTTTAATAAGAGTCTCATAATTCCATATCCTTGGACTGAGAGACCTGGCTGGTTGCTGAAGGGGTGCTGATGTACAGCCGTGCCTGCTTTTTCCATCTGCTGGTGGATGTAGAGAGTGAGGAAAAGTGACTCCACTAAAAACTGAAGTTTTTTTCTCTCAGATAGCCAGGGAAGTGATCCATCTGAAAACCTGTGTTTGTTCAGGGCTGCATAATGCTAATGCTGGCATGCAGCAATGCAGGAATATGATGTAGGTAAGGGAGAATGGTGGGACAACCACTTTTGGCACCTAACATCTTCAGTTATTTTAAGTGTGGTACTACAGGCTGAGAAATCTTAGAAACAACTGTTTTATTTATGGTATCTTCCAACTAGAGAAATAAAATAGTATCTAAGTATAAACTTAATTATTGACTACTTTATAGATTTCCATTTTTATTCAAGCCCAGAGTTCTGCCTGAACCAGAAATTAGTATTGAATTCTGTTAAAGTACACTGCCAAATGTTGAGGATCCTGAAATGTTCATGATTAAGGTTAGCTGGAATCAAATATTTTCAGTCCCTGATAGGCCTGCATGGTATAGATTTTCTGCTTCATGCTACCAGAGCGTAAAAGCCAACAGTGTGTTTTTAGTATAATAATACCGTGTTTTTTCTATCAGATCGCTCAATTAAAGCTAGTGTTCCTTGGTACAATAATTGGAAAGAGACACTGATGGAACTGAACACATCCACGTTTTATTCAGGTATTTTTTGTGGTTGGTGCCAACTTGCCAAATTGCCCTTTATTCCTTTTCCATGTGCCCCATCTACCTTTCCTTACCATCTGCTACAACCGTTTAGCCCTCTTCTTGGCGTAGATGTGTGTTCCTCCATTTTTTTCCCCCCTAAATGAAAAATTGTTGGTGATGGTTGTTTAATTTTTCTTTTAGTCACATTTCTACTGCTGTTAATCTAAATCATTTGGTCTTTCCATACAATCAGTAAGTCCAGAGTGGTGGTGGGAACTGACCTGATGCTGTAAAAGCACTGTCTTGTTTGATCTTATGGAACTGTTTTCCGTCACTGTTACGTATTTCAAATGTAAATACTTCCTGCTTCTATAGAGAACTTCCCTCTCAGGCTATAGTAGTGCTTTTCAAATTGGAATTTAAGTGCTGACTGCGCTTAGAGCACCTGTGCCTCTGTTATATTGACGTTCTTTCTGGAGAATGACTCTTCCCAACAAACAAAAAAAATCTTTCTAATACATTTCCACTTGGTTTATAAGACTTGCTGCTACCAAAATGCATTGTTTTTTGATCTGTCTTCTTAGAGTGAAGCTCTGTGTTATGGGCTATAAGCCAGATTTTTATGATTTTCAGTTTTAGGTATTAAAGTTTATGCCTTTGGTTAGTAATAACTGTCCTTTCAATAATATCTGTCCAGATGCTGCTAAATACCCTCCTTTTTGAATGTGCTAGAGTACTCTTATCTGTGAAATTCATCTTTGTCAGTCAGGTAGCTGAAAACTACAAAACTTCATGAAGTAGACTTTTCATTCTAAAGCTGTTATATATAAATATTACTTACCAGATTTTTTTCTTAGCAATTTCCGAACATATCAACAAGTTTCCTATTATACTTCAGTTATGCTTGTTTAGTATAATGGAAATATACTAGTGGAAAAAAACAAAACATAAGGTCTGTGTGCCTAAATGACAGTGTTGCTGTGCGCTACAATAATGTGTTATGAAATATGAATTTTTAAAATATTTTGAATATGGTGCATGTTTATTATTTTAAGTGCGATAAATGCTCTTGAGTGAATACTGTTACATGTGTTGTGGTTGTGTAGAGAGGATTCAGTTGCCTCTGTATCCCCTTTCAAGGTTCTTAATAGGCTGAAAGAGAAACAAGAGCGGAGTAACTCCATCCCACAAAACAAAGTAGTGGTTCCCTGTTTATAGCTGTGTTAGATTTTTAAAAGCATTTTTTGGTGTAGTTCATCTGTAAAACAGAAACAGAAAACTGAAAACAGCTTGAAACTAAAATGTGGTTGGAATTTTGGCCTTAAGCAGTTTATCATTGTTTTGAATCTGAGTTACTACAAGGTTTGGTTATACTTGTGAAAAATGTGTATGAGAGTCACTTTCTCATAGTTTGTTTTTAATAATAAGCTGTTTTCCTTGATTTAAGTAGTTGTCATATTTACATGTAGGACTCGGTAAAGCCAAGGGCTTTTTATACCCTAGATGAATGCTGAGAGCAGTTGCAAAAGAGGCTATAATCAAAAACCAGAAGTTTGCCATGTATAGATCTTTTTTTTTAATGTAAGATATCCTAACTGCCAGGCTGAGTTCAGTTATGAAGTGTGACTGTATCTGACTTCTGTGTGGATGAAGCTGATGTAAGAAGTCCTGAATATGTAGGATTAAACAAAATGTGTTAGCTTAATGTGCGGTAAAATGCAATGTGAAAGTGAAACTCAATTTACTGAAGTCAGTTAAGAAATTGAGATAGTGTGTTAGGGGGCCATTGGAGTGGGGGCTTACAAGGCATTAGAAATTCTGACATGAATTAAGTCAAGAAATATGTTTCTTGGGGCCATATAAAGAAAATATCTTCGTGATTTCTCAATGCAATTTTTTTCTGTTTAAAAATTGTTGTTGTCTAGTTTGCAGGTGAGTTTACACTGGATTCTAGTTAACTTCAGTGTCAAATCAGGTTGATTTTGCTCTGGGGTCTTTTTTTTCCACTCGAGGGAAGGAATTGCATTATTGAGATGGCATAAAACAGGCTTGAAAGAAAAAATACTTCATTACTTGAATGAAAGTTGGATTGCAAAGAAACAGACAAGATTTTTAAGTTCATATTTCTTTGAATGTCCCAGGCATACTTGGTTCCTCTCAATTTGTCCATATTGGAAGAGGGCATTTGAACATGGCAGGTTAACATTGTAAGGCATTGCATGGCTCATCTTAGATGGGAGCTTTCAGCTTTTTTGATCACTGCTTTGCCAGCTGTGCTATTTTAGCAGGGCAGAGGAAAGGGGCTACTGTCAAGTCACAACACTTGTAAAAAGCTTTAGACAGAATGGCAGGCTAGGATTTTAACAATCCTTAATTCCTCTACATACTCTAAAATCAAGTTTGCTTTTCAGTCAATTTTTACATCCCTAATGAGGCAAATCCAATGAATCTTCAAAGAAATTTTAGGTTTTCTTTATCTTTCCGAAGTGTGTGTGTGTGTTAAAGAGGTGGTAGTTACTCTAGCAAGGACTGAATACATGTGAGCTTATATTGAGGAAGTTGGTACTTAAGATACAGTTCAGTTTTATAGGATTTTATTCGAGTGTTACTGTTTCTCCCACTTGTGTATATTTTAGGTGCTTTCTCCTTAAACTGTTTCCCCTTCTTTGCTCTGCCCTTGTCAGAGTTTACAAGCTGTGCTTTTAGGTGAAGCCTTTCATATTTCCTTTTCATAGAAGAGTACATAGAAGTGTTGCCAAATATTCTAATTTGACCTGTCTTATTGTGTATTCCAGCTACTACTCCTTGGTTTGAGAATTACAGAGAGTGTTTTCTTCAGTCCATGCCTGCATCAGATCATGAATTCTTAAACCACTATGTTGCCTGTATCCTTTGGGTGTTAGAGCTCTCTAGTGAAGGCTGTAACAGCTGGCTGTAGAAATGGAGGCTTTGAAATTTTGCAATAACTCTTTTTGACAATAAGATTTGAAATATATCTCCCCCCATTATGTCCATGCTAATTTAATAAGGCAAGTCAGGGGTTTCCTTTTTGATAATCTTTTTTTTTAAACCAAAATGTTTTTGGTTTGTGGGTCTTTTTATTTTTTTTTATTTGTTTGGTTGTTTTTTTTCTTTTTTTTTTTTTTTGTCCCAAACTCAACTCTAACCTAATACCTGTAAACTAAACTTCCTCATCCTAAAATGCTTTCTGCTGTAGATCTTAAGGTATCTGTTGACTTTACCTTACGTACAACAGAGGCTTATCTGTTTGGGGTGCACCTGCTGCTTTTTCTAGCTTTTTCTAGCAGATGGAGAGGGGAGGCTGGGGAGGGTGTTTTGGAAAATCGATGAACTTTGAGCTATTTTGGATGAAAAGGAGCCTGGAAAGATGCCTAAATGCTTTAACTTTCCTTCCCTACCCCACCTCCCCCCATGAAGACTTGTGCCTTATTTACTTGTCTACAGGGAAAATAAAAATATGTACTGTTTCATGATGTTTAGCTTTACAAAAATTATAGCACTGCACATTTCATAACACCTGCTCTGTTCTTAACCCTTTACTGTACTTTATCATTTCAGTATGGTGGAACAGGTAGGCATATTAGTAGCCATTACAGAGAACCATTTGCGCAGAATTAACTTGACAAAATATTGATTCTGGCCTTCGATGTCTAAATTTTCATGACATTTAAAGTACAACTTGCTTTCTGGGTTCTCTGAATTAATGTCTTTGGTTTGGTGAGTATATGTACCAGAGCAGAATGTTCCTCGTTAATAATTGTGTAGTTGCAGGGAGGTAAAAATCTGAACACTTGTTTTTTTTACTCAGATGATATTACTGTGTTTATAAATACCAGCTGTTATTATTTCTCAAGTGATTCCTTAAAGTCCCAACTCTCATTGGAAGTTGAAGATTGGAGGTTAATTTCAGCTACTGTTTCATATGTGAACAGTTGATCGATATCTAAAATCTTGGATGGACTATTAGCTATTATGTATCAGCTTAAGCTTGGATTCAGTGCAGACTCTTGTTTCATCTCATGTTCGGATATTAGTTAAAGGAGTGCTTAATAGTGTTTGTTTTATAGTGACTAAGGCCAAAATCTAGTTACACAGACTTTTGTGAAAGTGTGTTTCACAGGCTTAAACATTGTACTCATCTGTCTCATTTTATGCACTATTTTATTATATGATCAGAGGTTTTTCCTGGATTCTTTTGGTAAATGTCCTTAACAATGAATTTAGGTATGCTTGTAGTTTCCTCTAATGAACCAGAGCCAGTGGAGCAATTTCTGAAGCTGTCTCAAGAACAACATCGAATTCAACATAGTACTGAATACTTATATCCCAAGTGGTTTATACCAAACACGCTCAAATACTATGTGTTATTGCATGATGTAAGCACAGGAGAAGAGCAAAGGTGGGTCTTCTACCTTTACTGAACTTATAGATGAAAGTTTTCACTGAAATGTTTGTGTTATAAATTCTGTTGAGGTTAGACATATGGTAGGATCCAGTAACTAGTATGCTGGCTGTTATCAAGGCAGATATCATTATTTTTGGATCTATTGTTTGTGTTCATATAAAATGAAAAGAGTTAGTCTTAGCTTCTTGAGGCAGGTGCTTTCTTTGCTAGCTCACTCATTCTCAAAGATTCTCAACTTCACTCTTGCGTAAAGGACTGCTTTAAAAATAGGATAGTTTTCCTTTTAATCCCTGTGAATAATAGTCTAAAATAGCTTGTTGCAGTATGCAGTTAGAATAGAATTGTTTTGATATCAAGGTAGGGTAAATTTTCAGAGCTGTATCCATTTATGAAATGATGAAGCAAAACTGATTCTCAAAGATTTTCAGTTTTACCCTTTCATAAAGGAGTGTTTTAAAAACAGGAGAGTTTTCCTTTTGATCCCCATGGATGATAGTCTGAAATAGCTTGTTGCAGTACATACTTAGGATAGAATTGTTTGATATCAAGACAGGACAAATATTGTGTGGTTTTTGATTTTTTGATTTTTTTATTTTTCCTCAGGGCTGACTCCATTTATGAAGAGATGAAGCAGAGGTATGGAACTCAGGGTTGCTATTTGCTGAAAATAAATTCTCGGGTGTCTAATAGAGGAACAGATGAACAGATACCAGATCCTTGGAGTCAGTACCTTCAGAAAAACACTATCCAGAACCAGGTATTACAGTATTCTAAAAACAATTTGTAAGGTGCATATGAAAGCCTTAATTGTGTTAAACTTTGCAATAGTATTATGTGTGTGTTTCTACAGAATGTGCTAATAGGCAGTCAAGATACTTCTAACATAGCTGTTAATTTTTCTGAGGGCATAAGACGAGTCCTCTCTAAGAGCTGTCCTCCATGCTACTTAAGTTGACAGTAAGGAGTGCTGAACTGCTAGTCTGTCTAAAATAGACTGACAGGAGTCCTGAAATAAGAGGCTTGTGTTTTATGCACTGACAAAAGCGAGTAATCTCAGCAGTATACTATTCATAGTAACTTTTTACCTTCTTTTTGATTAATTCATTCTTAAATCTCTCCCTTCTTCCCCCATATCTTCTGTACTTCACTAAATAGTGAAGTTTTGAGAGTGTGGCTTTTTATGGAGCTGTATGTGTGTTTTCTGGTAACTTGCTGCAGTCCGGTCTGTTCTGTCATGTGCTAAGATGGCAAATGTGTGTGTGTGTTAGCTCAAACTCTTGAGTTCAGTTTGGCATAAATGTCTGTCTTTGGCTTCAGGACCAAAAATATTCCTCCTTGAGTTTGCTTTTGACTGACCTGCAGTTTTAACTGTCTCTGATTAAAAGGTTGGTTTGTGGAATTATAATTCTTTACCAAATCTAGCTGGCACTGGGAAGTCAAAACATTATCTTCTGAAGCTAAGAGGACCACTAAGTAATGTTCTGCCATAAACTGTTTTCTTTTTTCTGTCCCATGTCAACTGTCCGACGTAGGTGATTTTTTTGTATGAGCTTTTTCAGGTATTGCTTTAGGGAGCATATTTTCACTGCTGTAGGCATGGCTATGTAAGAGCTGCTTGCTTTAGTTGATAGTAAAGCTATCTGAGCAAGCCAGAAGATACTTGCTTCATTTGGTGAATTTAACTTGGCTCTTTACAGTAGTACAACTTTTTAAAGCCTTACAAACCACTTAAAAGCAAACCTGCTTTTGTAATAATTCAGTTAACTGCTCTGAAAGTTAACAACTACTGTTGACCAACTCTTGCATGTGCTCTAGTATTCTTAAAATTGTAACTTTTTTTCTTTTCCCCCGGCAGGATTGTTATGAAGACTGTCCTTATACTGTCATTTCAAACAAGAGTAGTGATCACTTAATATCAGATGGCTTAGACAATGAAATTGAAGGTATACTTACAGCTTCTGTCAAAACACTGGTATGATAGCATTTACACAGTGGTCTCATGGCTTGGACTGTAATCAAGTGATTTTTGTGGGAACTTTGAAGTAAATTTTCTAAATGCTCAAAGATAGTGTAACCTGGTGTTCAAAGAAAAATGCTGTGGTGCTGATCTGCTGGATTGGTGGTAACTGGTTGATACACTTTTAATGAGATGGCTCTTAATGTATTGGGCTTATCTTTTGTGCAATGAAGCTTATTGTCTGCAAACTCTGACAATGAAATAACACAGGTTTAAATGTTTAATTTTCATCATAATAGAAGTTGTGGTTAGTGTGAATGATGAGAAGCACTATTGAATAGGGAAGAAGTGACGTATCACGCACTGCCTGGCCTGACTCGGCCCAGACCCTTCATACCTGATTTGAAAGGCATGGTGAGACCTAGCATATGTAGGAGACTCTGCAGTTGCCTAAAAAGGCATTTTTTTTTAATAGGGCCTTACAGCTTGGATGTAGTCTGCAAGCTGCTGTTTGAACTTTACATACTGAGCTTTACATTTCATGAGTAAAATCCTTCAAAGATTTCTTTCACGACTCAGCTTTACTCAGTGCTAACTAGGGCCAGATAAAGCAAGCTGATTTTCTTATATAGAAACAGCTACAACAGTTACAGCTACAGCTAGGTGAACAGAGGAAATAATAAATAGAGAACTACTTAAGTCTTAAACTGAGACACAGTTTCACTGTAGTTTGGATAGCTAGATGCAGTAGTGGTCAACAGCCGTTCTCACTGAACTAACCGGACTTTGGAGAAGGTTGTTTTACATTGTGATTGCTTGGAAGGCCATGGAAAATGAGCTGTGTTCTTTTTGTTTGCTTGTTTTTTTTGTTTTTTTTTTTCTCTTTTTTCCCTTTAAATCTTGAAACATAAACAGAAAAGAGTGAATAGATCCAATGGAGCCATTGTAATTGCTGCATTTCTGACTTTTATGAATGTTTGACTTTGAGTTTAATGTTTACATAGTTTCCTTCAATGTTGTTGTGATACAAGTCAGTGTATTTGGGGATTCTTTGCACTGTAGTTGAGAACCAATATACATATTTGGTTATGTTGTTTCTGAGGTTCACTGAGCTTTCTGAAGAATTTCAGGAGTGATGCAATGCTGGGGTAGTGTTTTGGTGCTGTCTGCTCAGCATTGATCTGTATTGCAGAATAACTGGTGAATAGCTTTGCTTTTTAAGAGTTCTGAATAAGAGCTACTTTGAGGGAGGGTAATAAAAATTACATTTAAAACAAAATTGTTTAAATAACATTATGTTTACTGGAGGTTTTATTTCAATCTTTCAACAGATGGCCTGCCAAATAACTTTAAGACTCACCCACTTCAACTGGATCATCCCAGCGGCAGTTTAGATAGCACTGATTACACGAAGGCTGCCACATCATCACAAGACTCAAAGAAATCAAATTCTGGAACACCTCATGGTGCTTGTTTAACACTCACAGATCACGATCGAATTAGGCAATTCATACAGGAATTCACATTTAGGGGACTTTTGCCACATATAGAGAAGACAATTCGGCAGCTTAATGATCAGGTCAGTTTACTCTTAAAAACACCTTGTGCCATAGTAAGAAAAAAACAGTTGGGGTATAAATCCAGTTATACAAAAATCTGGTCTGAAATTAGTACTCCCTTCTGCATCTAATGCTCTTATTGAAAACTGTAGGTAAACTTAAGAGAAAAAACACAAATTATCATTTTTGCTTAATTTGTCTTAAAAAAAAACAACAAAAAACAGTTTGTATCAACAAAGCTTCAGTGCAAGGTGACTTCTTTGTGAAAGCCTGTGTGAACTATTATCAGGGATATTTGTCTTCTCTTCTAAAAAAGGTAATGTTTTATGCTTTTGGATAGTTTTAGTCCAGGAAACAAAATGTACTTTCTGTGTTTTAGCATAAGAATGCACAACTAAAGTTGTGTACCTCAGTTGTTAGTTTTTGACAGGGGAGAAGTGCATGGACTCCCAAAATCAAGCAGTTCTGTTGTGATCTCAGCAGTTTTTGCAACTGAATATTCTGCTGTCGAACTATGATATTTTGGAAGTATGATAGTATCATGCCCATGTTAAGTCAAGGACACGCATTAATCTTATTTCTATCACAGTAAGGTCCTAAGTGTTCTTCTCTATGGTCTTAAACAGTGGAAAGATGAATTTGCTTCCATTAGTACAATGAAATTAGTATATTTAGCATTAGACTTGGACCCAAATACCAGTTTGTTGCCTAAACTCTGTATTTCCATTTAATTGTCCATTCAGGTTATAGCTTTAAGTATGAGAAGTTTTGATTCATCATATGTCATAAGGAACACCTCCCAGAATTGACGTTTGGGAGTTAGTGTTTGCTGACCATGTTTACACTTGGAAAATTTTATAAACAAACTGAGAAGTGAATATAAGGTGTAGCAAACAGCATTACCATTAGGACTTAGGTTTTTATATTAGTTTAACTTGTATTAGTATATTTCTTGGAGTGTGGTGCTCTAATTTAGTATCCCTTTGCAGTTAATATCCAGGAAGGGCTTGAGTCGATCACTGTTTTCTGCTACTAAAAAATGGTTTAGCGGCAGCAAGGTTCCAGAGAAAAGTATAAATGAACTGAAGAATACTTCTGGCTTGCTGTAAGTAATGTCAGTCCTTACCTTTAGATCTAAACTGAAAATGTACCTGTTTTTTGTGGGGAGAGAGGGCCTGTGTTGTTTTGATGGTGTACTGCAAAGATCTAAATCAGCAATATTGTAAAAGACTTTAACTGGAGAAATCATGAAAAGTACTATGCCTAAATATGTACAAGAAAGAATTAGCAGAACTTAAAAGGTTTAAAAGGAACTGTTTACAGAGCTATCTTCCTTTTATATTTATAGTGAAACTTTCGAAGTTAAGAATGTAATTTCAAGGAGTAATAGTAATAAAAAGAAGCTATTGTCTGTTGTAAGGGTGTTTTTTTTTTTTTTTAAATTAGTACAAGCTTTTTCTTTTCTTATTTAAGACAGATTAAAGACACCTATATAAAGGTGTGTATTTTGGTTTGTGGTTTTTTTTTTTTGTTTGTTTAGGTAACTATGTAATTTAATGTAGTTAACAGTTAAGTGTATTGCTTTTGTAGGTGCGTTTCAGAGCTCAATTAAGGGGAATTTTGTACTTTTTGTACTTGCAGTTTGCACTAAGACCAGGTTTTAAATTTCACCGGAATATTCATTTTGTATGCTTTGTAATTTCCCTCTGTGAATGAGGATGTATAATCATGTAAAGCACTCTTCAGCTGTCATAACCACAAAAGTCTAAATAGTTCCTGGACATTGTTACTGTCCCTGACACTTACATACAACTGCAAATTTGCATGTTGTGTGTCTTTGGATTCATAGTAAATGTTGTTAATTTCTGCTTTCTGTATTGAACTTGTAAGCATGGTTTATCTCCTACTAAGTTTGACTGACAAGCGTTTGTGGAATTGTATTTGATATTCATTGAAGTGATGCATATATATTTGACTAAGTGAAAGTTAGACTGATGCCTGCAGAGGAGAGGTACATGCCCAGTGTTTTTGCGTAAGGCATAGTATTTTTAGTGGTTTTTTTTTTTCTTTGAAGAGAAATGGGCAGAAATAACTACAGCTAGGTGAACAGTCCAAGTCTTATTTTTCCTTCACATACAGCTCTTTTGCTCTAACACTTAACCTTACTGAGCAGTTTCAGCAATAGCTGCATCCTTTTTCCAGTATTTCTTGGCTTAGAAGAATCTCTGCTTTGAATGTTAGTGGAACAGTGAATCTCATTAATCAGAAAAGGCGTGAAACTAAGTTACATAAGGCAGAAAGGCTGCAGTTTTTTTTTTGGGTGATGCTGAAGCAGTGCAGTTTCTATTTCTACTTTGTGAACAGAAATTAAAACAACTTTATAGAGCATGTGTTGCTATAGTTATTAAAATGATTACTTTGAATTTAAATATTTGCGTTTATAGGTATCCACCTGAAGCACCAGAGCTTCAAATCCGGAAAATGGCAGACTTGTGCTTTTTGGTGCAGCACTATGAACTTGCATATAGCTGTTACCATACAGCAAAGAAAGACTTCTTAAACGATCAGGCAATGCTGTATGCAGCTGGAGCGCTGGTTGGTACTATACATAACATAACCATTCTGTGAACTCTTCCTAATAATTTCTAGTATTTGTCTGAAGGTAACAAAATGCAATCTCTTCCCTCCACCTCCATATTTATAAGTGTCTTGACAAATTTGCTGAGTATCTTTAGCAAATCCTAAAGTGTTCTCAGATCTGTTTGCTGCTGTTTTGTGAAGGGAATGAAGGTGTGAATAGAAATTGAAGAGTTAATTCAATTCTTAAAATGTGAAATATGAAAAGGAGAATACCTGGAATGCAACCTGCAGCAAAATTGGTCTTTAAACTTCTAGTCTGATAACTCAAAACCAGGTGTGATATAGTTTTATAGTATTTAAGATTGTGATGAAATACTTATTTGCCAGGAAGTCAAGACTATGTCACTATAAATATGGTGTTGTACCTTTTTTTTAAGACTCTTTGAGGTATATATTTTGAGTATGTCACTGCTGAACATCACTGTAAACACATATTCATTAGTTTATCTTGACATTGAAGGTATGAGTGACAAATAATTTTCAGCAAGGTAAAGGGAAGCACTGGGAAAAATAAGCTTGGTTTAATACTCTGTAGAAGCTGTGTTTTGTGGGGTGTAGTCTGGTTAACTTGACGAAATTTAAAACTGCTTTATAGAGCTATGGAAGCATTCTATGGAAGCACTGTGCCATCTTGATGTAAAACCTTTGTAAAAATACACATTTATTTAGTACAGACAATTGCTCAGCATTTAGATTACCTGAAAAGTTACCAAGTTCTTAATGAATGGTTTGTAGAGGAGTTAATTATGAATTCTTACAACCTGCAAGTCTTAGCCTTACTGCTGGAAAACTTTGCTATCCTATCGTCACCCTATAAGGAAAAAAGTAAAACTTCAGAGTGCATGTTTACTAAAGTTCCCTTGGAAGCTGTGAATGTAAATTAATTTAAGCAAAACTCGAAAACCAGTAATCTTAAAATAGATAGTACTCCTACTATATCAGAAAGATTATTCCTGCAACAGGGAATTATCTTTGACTTGTAAAGCTGCACTGAATCAATGCTTCTGCATAGTGTTCAGGTTATTCTGTGAGTGTGTATAACTCTCTTATTGCTATCTGGCTAATTACAAACAGAGCTGTAAATAAGCTATTGTATTAAATCTGTTATCAGTTAGTGTATTGTACACTTTTATATGTTGGTAACTGTTTAGATGAAGATCTTGAACTAGTTGCTGTTGAAACATATTCTTCAGCATTTTGAGGCTTGCAATTTGTTGAAAATGCTACAATGACAGTACTGACTTTCTGTTGCAGGAAATGGCAGCAGTATCAGCTTTTCTTCAGCCTGGAGCTCCTAGACCATATCCTGCTCATTATATGGAAACAGCAATTCAGACCTATCGAGATATCTGCAAGTATGTTGTTTACTTTCGTATTGATCCAATGAAAGTTGAAAGTCCTGGTGGCTTAACTTTCTTCTGTACAGTGGTAGTGTCAGATGACAGATGACTACAAGAACACAGAATGGTGGTAACTTTTTAAAGAGTAAGATATGTTAGTTGATCTAGGGTAAGATGGAAGGGGATCTCTGCTGTTCGTAGCAAAGTGCTTACTGATCTTGTAGGTTGAATTTACATGATAAGATTCTGGTAATGGGGTGAAGACAGCAAGAGCTGCCCCTGTGTTGGGCAGAGCCAGTTTTCACCCAGCTCTGGATATACCTGCTGCCCAAAGCTCATCTTGTCAGCAATGCTGGTGGTGCTTCTGTGGTAACATACTTAAGGGTAAAAGCATCTGTGAGAGAGGAGTGAGAAACTTGCCTGCACACACCAAGGTCAATGAGGAAGGAGGAGGTGGAGGTGCATCCTTGCAGCCTGTGGAGAAGACCATGGTGAAGCAGCCCATGGAGGACCACAGTGGAGCAGGGATGCACATTGCAGCTGTTGGAGGACCCAGTGTCAGAGCAGGTGGATATGCCCATAAGGTAGCGGCAGCCTGTGGAGAGCCTTTGTCAGAGCAGGTTCCTGGCAGGAGCTGTGGTGCGTGGGGAACCCACACTGGAGCAGTCTGTTCCTGATGGACTGTACCCTGTGGAAGTGGCCCCATGCTGTACCAGGGGAATAGCATGAGGAGAAACTAGTGGCAGCAATGAAATGTTACATACTGACCAGAGATCCTTTTTCCTGCCCCCCTCCCCTTTTTGGGGGGAGTAAGAGACGGAACAGTTAGGAGTAAAGTTGAGCCTGGGAAGAAGGAGTCAGGGGAAGAAGTTTTAGTTCTGTTTTTATTTATCACTATCCTATTCTGTTATTAATTTGCAATAAATTAATCGTCCCCAAATTAGGTTTCTTTTGCATGTAGCTGTAATTGGTGAGTGATCTCCTTGTACTTATTTTTAATCTAGTTTTCTCCCCTGTTGTGCTGTGGTAGGGTTGTGATAGAGTAGCTTGGTGGACACCTAATACCCACCAAGGTCACAGCACATCTTGTTTCTGGCTGTCATTTATCATATTATTTTAGTTGACATTTTATAAATACAGTACTGTCCACAAAAATGCTCTCTAGCTTTGACTTCTGAAAAGCTCCTTTTATAGTAGGATAGCAAAAGAGGAGTCAATCTGTATGGGGTTGTTTTGCAGAGGATGAACTTTCATGTATTTTACTTTAGGAAGGATAAATAACAACATCAGTCTGATGTGATGTGGAGAAAATTAGATTTGTGGTGAAAAGTTTTCCATGGCTTGCTTTGATAAACATTTATTAATACATCTATATTTTTCCTTTAGGAACATGGTTCTGGCTGAGCGCTGTGTGCTGCTTAGTGCTGAAATCTTAAAAAGTCAAAGCAAATACTCAGAGGCAGCTGCTCTTCTGATTCGTTTAACGAGTGAGGTAAAACAGTAGCTTTTTCCACTCTTGTCCTCCCCTTACTTACCCAAGCACTTCTAGGTTACATTCTAATTCTTGTCCTACGATACTTTCTAGTAAAAAGTAGCAAATTAGCAGGTGTAAAGCATGAAGTGAGGAAAACTGCTCTTGCTACAAGTGAAGAAACCAGTACTGTTAAGGCTTCTTTCTGGTCAGGTGACTTGCTTGACTGCTTTAAACATACCAAATGTACATTTGTTATCTTTGGCTTTATAACAGTTTTTTGTGGACATGTGTTGACTCTTGTATGGAATACTTTCAGATTAAGGATTCAGGGGTTAAGAAAATAAGCATGGCTTGCCAGAGCCATAATGGATACTAGTCTGCATATGACCAGTAGCACCCAATAGTTTAAGTAACTAAGGTGTTTACTGTAGCTTAGGTGGTATGAATCCTCAGAATCAGTAAGTGAAAGCTAGAACACTTCTGTAATATTGATGGAAATTAAGCATTAAGTTAACTTCTAACAGCCCAGAAAGCATCTTGTTTGAAAAGGAAACAAATATATACCAGTAATAGCATACTATGTAGCTTGGAGGAAAGCCTAAATGGTAATTTGTTCTGGCTTTGTGGACAGCTGCACCAGTGTGATGCTTAGGACAGATGAAGCATGGAGTAAATTTGCTTAGTTAGTAAGTTTCTCTCTCAAGTGTCTTTGTAGCTTTATTCTTGCCCTTTCAACTTAGCTTGCTACTAACTTTTGTGAGCAGTATGTTTTTTAAGCAAACTAAATACATATTTATATGTACTATGCTTGTTTGTATGTAAAAGAATCTTCAACTTCGCAGCTCTTACAGCTTACTGCCCTTGTTAGCATTAAACAAGGCCACTGATATCTTTGTATTCAACTTTGAGGCTAATTCTCCTTTTTGCTTTTAAATAGGATTCAGATCTTCGCAGTGCACTTCTGTTGGAGCAGGCAGCCCATTGCTTTATAAACATGAAAAGTCCCATGGTTAGAAAGTTTGCGTTTTATATGATATTGGCTGGCCATAGGTTTAGTAAAGCAGGCCAGGTAAGTATTATCTTTCCATGTGGAAAATATACCTGGAATTTGATACTTAGTCTGGAAACCATGTTAAATGTGTCATTAGTCTGGAAAAAATGTTTGGCTTCTAACGCTTTTGTGTTAGTCAGCAGTATATACAGCTCTGTGATCTTCTGAAAATGACTTCTGCATTGATCAGCTTAGTCTTTTACTTTCGAATTAGAAGTAATGCTGAAGATCACTGACTTAGGCTTCAAGTGTGTTTTCATTTCTCTGTCTCGATTTTATACACTGAAATACAAGGCTTTTTTTATGTGGGTAAAAGAGCATTTTTACTCTTGAGTGAGCTTGCAGGAGTTAGGGATTTCTTAAACTCCTAATTTATTAAAATAATAGCAAAATTTAGATAACCTGTTTTTCCTGGTGCCTCAACCACACGCTTTTTAGTGGATGTGCAGGTGTGTGAACAGTTACTACAGTTACTGAAGTTCAGGTGCTTGCTGTAATACCTTATTTTAAAGCGTCAGTAATACCTGCTGATGTTAAGGATTTACTGCTCGTACTCTGCTGTGATCACCATACCAATTTGAACACATCTTAGATTTTTATTCCCCCCTCCTCCCCCATTACCTCTATAAATGAGGGAATGCTGTTCCCTTTTTTTAGAACCTGAGACTTGCCTGTGAATTACTATGCAGATGTTCAATACCTAGACTTGGGATTCAATGCCCAAGTCCTGATACATGTGTAGGAAAGGAAGTGTGGAGCTGAGTGGAAGCAGAGCAGCTGTCTCCAATGGCTGATGCAATTGGTAATTTTGTCTTGTATGTACTGTAGGGCTGTGTTTTTGTTGGTTTGCTTGGCATGGATTTTGTGCCAGGTGTGTCTATGAAACAGCAATTGACTGGAAGTATCAGAAAGTTCAGTGAAATGAAATGTGTTAAATCTCTTATCTCCTGAGGCCTTTGCAGAAGAGCTCTGTAGACTTCAGCAGTCAGTCCTAAAGCAGCACAGAACACAGTTTTAAAAGTAGTCTTTTCTTGTTATTTGCTCTTTTAACTTAACTGCCTGTTAGACCAGTCTGAAAACATGAACTTAACTTGCAGGCTAGGCTGCTACTGTAGGAACCAACACTTCTGTGTTTAGGTAATATTGACCAGATGCCATGAGGTATATTCTGCAAACATGACAGTTAGCATTGTGGGGGTGGTGGTAGAGACTTCAGTGAATTTTCTGACTTACTGTTCAGTCTTACTGTTATTATAATTACAAGGGCATTATTTGAGAAATCAGCTTGTTTTTTTCTTGCAGAAAAAACATGCCTTGCGTTGCTACTGTCAAGCCATGCAGGTTTACAAAGGGAAAGGCTGGTCTCTTGCAGAAGACCATATTAACTTCACTATTGGTCGCCAGTCCTTTACGCTTCATCAGCTTGACAATGCTGTGTCTGCCTTCAGGCATATTTTGATCAATGATAGTAAACAACCTCCAGCTCAGCAAGGAGCCTTTTTAAGAGAGTATCTTTATGTATATAAAGTAAGTGACTTCCATTTGTATTTATCCCTTGAGTAATTGGTGATTTTTATTACCAGTAATTTTCTGTTAAGTCATTGAATTATTTTTGTTGAACCTGCTTTGTTCCAGGATTGTGTTTTTTATCTAGTTGATGTGTTAATTTTTTAATTAGGCTTGAAGAAACCAAATACGCTGCATTTCGTGTGTGTAATAAGTGTAGTTCCACTGATAGGTATTAGTGTGACTCTTTGTATGTATTTTTATTACAGTAAAATGAACTCTTCCTTTTGAGGGTCATGGCTGAATTGCAGTCTATAATACTTCAGTTTCTTCTAGAGTTAGTGGATCTCTCTTGATCGACTTATAATGATTTTGAGGCTTTTGATGATAAATCTTTAATAAAGACTTGGTCGCTCTGTCACCTTTCCTGGTTCTATAAAGTACTTCCCATCCATGTTGTAGGGAATATTGTTTTTTAATACGGATTTCTGTTGATCAAGTGACTCATCAAATTGGCTGTAAATTCATGAGTGATTCTGGATTGTAGTATACCATATATATTGTGGGGTGTTTAGTACTGATACCACCACACAACTCATAGCTGTGTAGTTAGTTACTGTATTAAAGTTTGCTAGCGGAATTCCTGTGCTGTTTGCTATGATATAGGAGACTTTACTTGAGACTTGTGTTCAGGTCCACAGCTCAGCTGTGGTGAGTCTTGTATAATGGTGATGGTGTGGTGAATGTAGTTTATCAAATTCTGAGTTAGAGAGTAAAGCTTTGCATCAAATAAAGCTTGTAACAGCCATGCAGCCGCAATAGTGATTAGAGTGTTGGATTAAAATCATTATTCTCCCTTTTTCCATAAAGATTTCACAAACTTTAATCTCTCATTGAAGAAAATATACTACTTCAGAATGTCAAAGCAGAAGAAACAATCAAAAAAATTAATTGAAATTATTCATTCCATCTTAAAAATATTACTTATTCAAGCACTGAGTGCTTATAACTTGGCTTCCGCATCATTCAGATGTTGGTAATGTATAGCATGGTCATCATGTATTTGCATAATGGCATGACACTCTTGTTTTTCGTCTTTGCTTCAGAATGTAACCCAGCTATCACCTGATGGTCCCTTACCACAGCTTCCTTTACCATATATTAACAGCTCAGCAACCCGTGTTTTCTTTGGGCATGATCGAAGACCAGCAGAAGGTTAGAAAATTTTATGTAAACAGATTGAAGTCTCTTTTTTACAGAAATAAAATATTTGTAAGAGCTGGTGTAATTTAAAAAAAAAATAAAATTAATCTATCATTACGTAAAATTAATGTGACCAGGTAACTTCTTAAAAAAAGATTTCAAAAGAAAAGCTTAAGCTTAGTATCTACTCACTAGATGCTTCCAGACTTCCCTGTAAATATGAAATCTGCATATGCGATGGGCTGACTTCCACTGTTTTTCACAGTTGGAAAGCTTCAATGCAAGTCTGTAATGAACTTCATGAAAGAGATTATTAATGCTAAACTCCAGTGCCAATGCTTGAAATTAGCTTTACAGTTAACTTTCTCTTGGTGTTTGAAACGCTGTGATTCTTGAATATAAAGTAAGCTGAGTGGAAATTCTTAGATAAACCAGGGCTGTATTGTGGGGCTGTAGTCTGTCATAAAGTAAAAATAATGTGTAAAATGGGAATACCATGTAGCATTTTATAATCTTGGAATTCCACAATTTGCAAATAGACTTATACTCCATGTATGTAATTTGAAATGTCGTGCAGTTCACTGACTTAGTGTCATTTTAATGTTATAATTTATGTAACTGAGAATTTAAAGTATTTTAACAATACTTATCAAACTTCCAGTCCTGCCCTCTGTTGCAACTGTTGTATGCCACTGTTCTCATCTTCTAAGACTGCCTTACTCGTACTAGGTGAAAAGCAGGCAGCTACGCATGTAAGTCTGGATCAAGAGTATGACTCCGAATCATCACAACAATGGAAGGAACTTGAGGAGCAAGTCGTTTCTGTGGTAAATAAAGGAATGATACCTTCAAACTTTCAACCAGCACAGTTCTGTTTAAATCGCTACTCGGATAACTCCAAATTTCCACTTGCTGTGATAGAAGGTAAAGTTATAGTTGTATAAACTTCAGAAATGAGTTAGATTTGTACAATAATTCCTGTGTTATTGTAGATTTAAACCAGTGTTCTTCTGCAGGTTGTTTGCACAAAAATCCTTTGAGTTAGGTGAGCCTTCAGATTGTGGTGGGGATAGCCTGTTGTCATTATTTTCTTGCACTATTTAACAGAGCCAATAACTGTAGAAGTGTCCTTCCGAAACCCTCTGAAAGTTCCACTTCTTTTGACTGACCTTTCGTTGCTGTGGAAGTTTCAACCGAAAGACTTCAATACAAAGCATGAAGGAGAAACAAAAGAACTGGTAAGGAAAGCTTCATCCTTCTTCAACCAAAACCACACAGTTCCAGTTGTGGAGTATATGTTAAGTCTTAAATGCTGTAGTATGAAAACAGCTGGTTTAAGTGTAAATCTGAAAAAAGGGAGGGGTAGGGGGAGGAAGAAATGACCACTGAATTTTCTTATGCATTGTTTAGATTTTCCTGGATCCATAGGGCATGAAGCAGCCAAGTTAACAAACGTACTGTATTGAGTATTGTAAAGCTTAATGCAAAGAAAAATACTTCCAACATCTCACTGTATGTGTAGTACATCTATTTTGAGTCACTCTAGCCTTCACCAGCAGAAATCACTTGCAGTGTCAGTAAGAGTATTATCAAATACCTATAGCTACTTGTATGTAGTGAAATGTGTGATCTGAAAAACTGTGCTGGTATGGTATAGAAACATTGTGGTATCTTAATTAGAAGGAAAAAGAAAATTTATCATATTAAGATGAATGTTTTGAATACTTTAAATGAACTACTTAGTACTGTTTAATCTAACAATTCAATTGATACTGCCAAAACTTCCCTCTGAAGGACTCTTCTCACATTCGTATTTTTAAGGTCTTAATGTGTTCTGATACTGAATATTACAGTAAATTCCTTAAGAGTTTGGTTTCCTAGCCAAAAGCATTTGAAACATAGTGATCTCTAAAGGTGCTGTGTTTGCCAGAGTTATAAACATAGTTTCATATAACTAAGTCTCAAGGATTACCACCTGCTTTCCCTTCTGGTCTGAAGTGCTACTTTAATGATGTGGTAAATACTTCTGTGGGTATCAATGAAACTGATTGGGAATGGTTCCAATATATGGTGATAAATCTTAGATTTCTCTCAAGTAAATGTTTACTGAGCTCTCTGGCTGTTTCTTTAATTTGGAAAGCCTGAGAAACCGGGCATATAGCATCTGCTGGTCCTAACTGCCTGCAGTTTGAGAGTTGTATGCCTTTAACCTCGAACACTGTAGGAAAGTTGTGGGAAGTAATATTTATGGCACTTTTTCTGCCTGGGAGTAATAGTATCTGAAAAGCTGTTTCTTCTTTTCAGGGAATGTGTGATGGTGCCATGATAGGAACTGAAGCAATAGCAGAATTTTTAATTAATAGTGAGGAGACAAAAGTGGTAAGTACTGTACTTTGTTTCAAAAATTATCTTCTTAGTGTTGAACTTCAGGGTGGAGTTCAGATTTGTGATCTGAACTTAAACTCGCAGAAGATGTTATTTATATGAAGTACTTGAATTTCTGAATCTCAGTGTGTATAAATATCTGAAGGGAGGATGTGACGGGGCAAAGACAGCGGGCACAAACTGAAACACAGCTGTCCAGAGATTGTGGAGTCCCCATCCATGGAGTTTTTTAAAGCCATTTGGACATGGTTCTGAGCAGCTGGCTATAGGTGGCCCTGCTTGAGCAGGCAAGTTGGACAAGATGACCTTCAGAGGTCCTTTCCAACCTCAACCATACTGTGATTCTGTCTCTGTTAAAGTTAATTTTTGTTATAATTTAGGGTTTTTTCCTAATGTAATGAGCACTTCTTGGCTGTGGATTGGTTTGGTAAATTCTGTGTATATGAAATTTTGAATCCAGTAAATAACTTGTAGTTACTGTATACAGTTATATCTGACGTGACTGTAAAGTAAATGTAGCTGTGAGTGTCTTTAACAGTTGGGCATAAAAATGTAATAATACTTTTTTTTCTAGTAGCAACAACAACAAAAATTTAACATATCTCCACAGGCAAGACTAAAGCTCTTTCCCCATCAAACAGGGGAGCTACATATTCTGGGAGTCGTTTATGATCTCGGCACTGTTCAGGGTGCTGTGACATTAGATGGGATAGATCCTTCTGTTGGACTGCAGACAGGTAAGTGTATTATTCCCTTAAACTGTGTGTCACTGAAAGGGGGAGACATGGTTTCTGCAGATTAGAATTAAATTCTAGTGTTTAATGTTTAACTATTGTGATGCAAGGCTTTCTTTCAAGTAAGAGCGTAGAAACAAGGAAAACAACTGAAACAGGAAAAGAATGAATTGGCACCTGTATGAATCTCATAAGAAAGGAAATAATCACTACCAAACCCATACTTACTCTTCCTTTTAAAATCTAGAAATTATGAAACTATTTAAAAAAATAAAATAAAAATTTAAGTATTCTGTCTATTGCTGTGTTGAATGTATAATAATCTTCACTGATTTTTGCCATTCACTTTTCTTCTGGGTCTTGTTGCTTTGTTAGCTTTCAGTTTTTGTCTAAATGTTGCACTTCAGTTCTTAGATTTCCAAATTTAAACTTGGCTGATACAACTTCTTTTAGCATCTTGACTTTATTTTAGTTCTCTTTCCTTCATACTAACATACAAATGGCTTAGTAATTGCACGTTAGTTGATCTGTTTTGTTGAGTCATTAATCTAAAACTGTCTCTCACAGGGAAAATTTAGAAGTTGGGGGAAGTGGGGATTAAAGCATGTTTGACAGTGTCTAAAAGAAATAATGAAGCATGTTTAGCTATCTATGAACTGTAAACCTTTTGACTAAAAAAAAAGTTTGGAGAGTAGTGGCCTGTCTTTTGAAGGAAATAAAAATCTTTTGACTTTTCCAGTTTGACAGAAATTGGGAAAGGAAATAAATGTTTCACCTTCATGCTCCATGTCCTTCCCTAAGCCCCCCACTCATCCTGCTGCACTTGTAGGGACCTAAAGGGCAGTAAGTCCACATCATCAGAATGATTTTTGAGATTGAGTAGGGAGCTTTGGCTCACTTAGGAAAAAAGAATTATTAAAAAAACACAAACTTTTTATAAATTGTTTTAGGAAAGTTTGTCTCCAATGGATTATCTGTACGAGGACGACAAGATTTAGAAATCCAAGGGCCTCGGCTTAATAACACAAAAGAGGAAAAAACATCTATTAGATATGGACCTGATCGACGTTTAGATCCCATTATTACAGAAGAAATGCCTTTGTTGGAGGTATGTAGCTACTTTCTATTGGCAGTTTTGAGCAAGTATCTGAATCTAGAGTTTATAAATTAATTTCTAACAGTGAAGTCATAGGCTTTGTTAATGTCTAAATCTTTTGAGTTAATTTCTGATCTGTCAGTGTCAGACATGTATGTTGGGGGTTTGAGGTGTTTTTCTTGGGTTGGTGTTTTTTTGTTGGTTTTTTTTTGGGTGATTTGTTTTGTTTGTTTGGTTTTGGTTTTGTTCTTTTTAAGTGGAACTTGAAGCCTCCAAATTAATACCATTTGGAGGTTGTTAAATTCCCTTTTAAATTTTAGTTGGCAACAGCTTTTTTTTTTCAGCCAGATATCAAGGTGAGGGGGAACAGGCAAAGGAACTTTTTTCTGGTGCTTGCCATTTATCTAGAATAGTTCTTCAAGTTAAGCTTAGTAAGTAAAATCACTGTTTTATGAAATTGGTCTGCTTAATGACAACACTTCGTAGAACAGAATTTTTTCATTTGGGAGGGACCTACATCAATCATCTAGTCCAACTGCCTGACCACTCCACGGCAGATAAAGTTAAAAAGTTAAAAGTATGTTAAGGGCATTGTGGAAATGCTTCTTAAACACTGAGTCTGGGGGCATTGACCACCTTTGCAGAAAGCCTGTTCTGGTGTTTATCCACCCTCTTAGTAGAGACATGCCTTCTAATGTCCAGTCTAAATCTCCCCTAGCACAGCTGCAAACCATTCGTATCTGGCCTATTGCTGGATACCAGGGAGAAGAGATCAGCACCTCACTCTCCGCTTGTCCTCCTCAAGAAGCTGTAGAGAGCAATGTAGTTTAAATAAGTTGATTGCTCTTTTCATGTGCATTTGTAAATTGGCTCAATGTTCAGGTTTTTCATTTCTCCTGTTCTCTCCCATACAGGTGTTCTTTATAAATTTTCCTACAGGGCTTCTCTGTGGAGAAATCAGAAAAGCATATGTAGAATTTGTGAATGTAAGCAAGTGTCCTCTTACCGCACTGAAGGTTGTGTCCAAGCATCCAGAATTTTTTACGTTCGGTGGAAATACTGCTGTTCTAACACCACTAAGTCCTTCAGCTTCTGAAAACTGTAGTGCTTACAAGACTGTTGTGACAGATCCTACCTCTGTGCGTACAGCACTGCTATCTTCAGCTTCTTCTGTAGACTTTGGGGTTGGCCCAGGAGGTCAGCCTGAAGTAATAAACGTCCCACTTCCTGATGCTGTTCTTCTTCCTGGGGCTTCAGTGCAGCTGCCAATGTGGTTACGGGGACCAGATGAAGAAGGTGTTCATGAAATTAACTTTTTGTTTTACTATGAAAGTATTAAAAGACACTCAAAAATGTGGTAAGTTTTACCTACTTTTGTCATAATTGTAAGGCACACTATAAACATTGTAACCATAAATGTGAATTTCTTTCCGTTTCTGTGGTGATATAGAAATGTCCTGTTAACTGCTGTTTTAAGCAGTATTTTTTTCTGCTATCCAATCTAATCTCTGTATGAAATTACATAGTGTACACTGCTTCTATCAAAGTGTCACTTGCTGTTAATGCGAACTCTGTGTTTAGTTTATTTGGAAGCACATCTTTGACATTTTTTCCAGTATTTCAAGCTGGCTAAGAGACTGAATGCTTGAACAGCACCGGCCCGTGCAGCATGATTGTTAAATACAATATTTTTTTTGATAGGAAGCTAGAAAGAAAAGTATCTCTTTGGTAGTTGAAAGCAATAAATTGTCTAATAGCTTTGATACTGTTAAAAGCTAAACTTCTTAATGACAGATTCTGGACAGCAGTCTTGGTTGTTCAGAATGTTTTGTTGTTTTGTTTTTTTTCTTTCTTTTTTCCTTCTCCCTCCTTCCTAGTCATAGAGTATTAAGGCACACTGCAGTTATTTGTACTAGCCGGTCTCTGCATATTCGAGCTACTGTCTGCAGAAGTAATGCACTTGAAGACGAAGAAGGCAGAGGGGGCAATATGTTGGTGTTTGTGGATGTAGAAAATATCAATACTGTAAGTTCTTATTTTTTAACAATAATGTTATGAAGCTCAAGAGATGTCGAAGTGTCATCTGTAGAACCAAGACTTAAGTGTTTTGGCAACTATTTTATGAACACCAAGTAAACCTTGTGTATAGGATCAGATATTGCTGGAAAGAGAGCACTAACATTAGGTTTTATCTTGACCCACTGGAAGTCTGCTATACCTTACCTATCTCTTCCAGTACTGTAGCTTAGATTTATTTTTTTTTCTTTTACGAAGATTTGTTCTAAAATCCTGAATGATCTTGATGATCAGAACTTCTAAGATAGTTCTAAATAAGCCAACCAGGTTTCCCACTCCAGCCTCTCAGTGAAAACACTGATAGAATTAGTGGTAATGTGAAGTGAAAATTTAAGCTCTAACTTAAAGAAAGCTTCTGTGTTTATATTTATTGCCAAACTCTAAAAGACATTGTTTGCTGATGTACTCCAAATACAAGTATATCTGTTGTGGTCTGTTGGCTTAGCAAGGCAGATGAAAATATTTTAGTTCTTTTTACTATGCTAATCTAAGTTTACTCATTTTCTTGGTAAAGCTGCTCCCATTTTTTCAACTGCAAAGCAAGGTAATTGAATCCTCTGTTTATAAAATTTCTAACCACTTAGCTGGTAGTGGAAACACTAAGCTAATTTGTCATTTTGTTTTAAAGGTGTATACACTCTATTTTTTTTTGAGTGAACAGTGTCTACTAAAGTGAATATTGTCCACCCCTTCTTTGACAGGGAAGGAATATTTTTGTAAAGCACTTACCAAGGTAACAGTTAACCTTGTATGAGACTTAATTTTCCACTACCACCTCACTCTTTCCAAGAAATGAAACCACCCCCAAAAGCTACTTTTCATTGTGTATATATATAAAACAAAAAAGTTTCTAAAATTACTTTAGGAACATTGCTAGGTCATAAATCCCAAGAAGGGAAGAATTTTTACTAAGTGGCTTTGCACACAGTGTTCTGCATTGGAGTTAAAAGCCTAGCTTTTATTGTAGTCTTCTTTATCCAAAATACTAATTTCCAGGTAATTTTGGGGGGATTTTTGTTTTTTGTGTGGCTTTGTTTGCTGGAATTGGAAGTTGCTGTGAACTGGGACTGTTGTTTTACATTACAGTGGGTCTTAATTCTCTTGTCTCTCCTTAGTACTGTGTTTTGGAAGGTGTGAATAATGAGTTAAGATTCTAACAGTGCTGCCTTGCAGTGAACACTTACGATGTGAATGTAGGATGTTATGACTGTGATTGGTCTTGACTTTTTTTTATCTCTTCCTTAGAGTGAGACTGGCGTTAAAGAATTTCATATAGTGCAAGTTTCAAGTAACAGCAAGCACTGGAAGCTTCAAAAATCTGTTAATATCTCTGAAGACAAAGGTGTGTGTCACCAAAAGCATGGCAAGTCTAGCTTCTGCTTGACAAGAACAGTTAAAAAGAATCTTACAAATAGTTTAATTTGGCTCTCAGAATAATTAATTTCTAAAAGCTCTGTCACTTTCAAGCGTGCTACAATCTTTCTTTTGCTACTGTTTCAAGAAACATATTGAAAGGTAACTTTCAGACTTCATCAGTTTTAAAAATGGCCTTAATTTACAGGTAAAATTAATTTCTGTGATGTAGAGAAATCCATGTCACAGATTTGTTTTAACAGACAAATTTCAGTGTTCTCTTAGTTATATATCAGTGTTGAATTTAACTGATAAACAGTATTTGACAAGTGCTTTTTATTATTAGAAATTAGAAATGCACCAGAATTGCTAGTGCAGTGTCCTGCCTTCACTAATAGAAGCTGCTAATTTTTGAAAAGGCTAACTATACCAGGCAAAAAGAAAGTGCTGTTAGATACAATGACAAATGTAATCTTTACTTGTATGCTGACATTTAAGTACTTAAAAATTAATCTAGTCTTAGTATTCCTCTTTTGTAATATTTGGGGTGAGCCAGTCAGGTAAACTGAATCTTGTGTTCTGTTCCTTCTTTTTCTGTATCTCCTCATTGTATTATGATTTGCTTACTGCTCTAGTAATAGATGGAAGGGCTCAACAGATGTGTCTTCCTGACTAGCATAGAGTTGCACTGCTTGATCAGTTATGCTTTTTGAGTATTATCAGTGTGGTTCTTACTTGTGAAGTTTAAAGGCTGAATTTTGGCTAATGACTTACAATGTTGGGGGTGGGGGGAAAATCTTGCAAACAAAAAAATCTTGCAATTTTTTAATTTTTTTTTTCCAGATACTAAACTTGCTAGCAGAGAGAGAGCAAAGTTATGTTTTAAAGCAGTAAGATGCAAAAACTCGGAAGGTAGGTTCTCTCCTGAATGTGGTGACCTTTGGAAGAAAATACTATTTGGATACTGTATGCTGGAATTGTGACTCCTCATAATGCTGAAATAATTCTTTCTCTTTTTATCCTTTAGAAAATTACACATTTGCAGACATTGTCTTTGGAAATGAGCAGGTAGGTGAACTGGTATGACTGCATTCTGTCTTGTACAAGGTATCCCTGTCACGTGCAGGGAGGAGACCCTGCCTTCTAGACAGTATGAGTATTTTGCAAATGCGGCAGCAGCTCTGCAGTAGCACATTCTGGAAAGGCTAACCTTTTTGAAAAGGAGAGGTTAGGAAGCTCAAGTTTGTTACTCATCCTGGTGCCTCCAAGTATCACTGTTGTTGGTCTTGAAACCACTACTTCCTTATCAAGCTTTGGTGTTGGAGAAGTGCAGCACAATGACAGACTTGACAAACAGCACAGTACTTCTGTCTATGCCAGTTATATGCTGGGAATATCCTGTGCAATCTGTTATCTGTGCTATTGCTAGCAAAATGTATACTCCTAACATAAGTAACTCTAGCAAACCTGAGGAAAGTTATTCATAAGAATGATTTGCACATGAATCTTGTGAGTTAGTTGGGACGCATCAGCTCTCACCACTACAGTTAATGTATCACAGTAGTCTGTCTTGTAATAATCAAAGCTCTTACTTCCAAGTCTGTTATTCACAGTTTTAGGCCGATATTCTGTTGTTTTGTTTCCCTGTGTTACCTTAGCTTATTAGGTAGGGCTGATCTTTAACAAGACAAGCATGGAAACCAAGATGTGTGGCATCCTGCAGGTTTGCAAAGGGAAACAAAGCAAGATAATACTACAGTGATGAGTTCTGTTAAGAGTAACTTGTGTCAGCTTGAATCCTTTTGTGAAAACACTTTCTGGCATTTGTTTTTCTTGCAGATAATAAGCTCGGCCAGTCCATGTGCAGACTTTTTTTTTCAAAGCTTGTTCACTGAATTTAAAAGAACGCATGTGCAGTCTCATACTCACGCATCTCAAAGGGCTGGGAAACAATCAGTTGATGAGACAGTCAGATTGATACAAAGGTGCAGCGAAGTTGATTTGAACATCGTCGTACTGTGGAAGGTACGTGTGGTTATGGCCTTTGTGGTAATTTAGCCATGAAATTACTGTTACAAAAATAATTTAATACAGCATCCTAAACATCTAAGTGTACTCATACAAAATTTGAATGAATTTTTTTTTTCTGAAAACAGGCAAATGAACTAAAATGGTGTTAAGAAGCAAAGACAGTCTTAACAGCTGTTACTGTAATAAGTATGCTTAAGTGGTTTTACATTACTCTGGATGCACCCAGTTCTTTTGAGTTCTTTTCTTAAAAGAGAAAAATCTGAAATCTTAGACATTTGTGCTTTCTTTTATCATAGACCTGTAACAGTGATCCCACCTGTCTTTGAAGGAAAATCTCGTTTGCCATAACACAAATATTAAATAGTGGAAATTGGCAGTCTAAACTTCAGCAGTTGTCTGTGCTTGCAAAATTAAAGGCATACACATAAAGTCAATATATGTCATGCTAGCCTTTAAATTTTGAACAGTACATGTTGTACTGTTGTACTTCCACTTAAGTCAGAGGGAAAGACAGTAATTCTGTATTATGATGCTTATGATAGTTTCTGGTCTGCTGATGTCTTTGTATTATGTTCTGTAGGCATATGTTGTGGAAGACAACAAGCAGCTTATTTTGGAGGGCCAGCATCATGTTGCCCTTAATACAGTTGGGAAGGAGGCTTTTTCATTTCCTCAGAAGCAGGTAATCCAGTGTGAAGTTTTCCTTTACAATTGCTTCTTTCTGAAAATAGATTTGATGTGTTTTCTGATAAATGGAATAGCGTTGGGTGCTTTTGTAGAATCTAAGATCAGATGTGTTATTACTGAATAATCCAGGCTGACTTCAACTTTGATTAGTCATCTATATTGGAATAGCTAAACTCAGTTTAAAGATGAGAAAAGCAATATACAAGTAAGTATGCTGCTATGCAGTTGGACTGAATTGTTCTGTGGCATTTCATGGTAGAATTAGGAGCTTATTAATAATATTAAGACAAAGCTAACAATTATTTCATAGCAGAGTCAATAGTAAAGTGGTGAAATTGGTTTTGAGTCATACAAAATCACTTTTATAAATTTTGCTACTCGTCACAACTTTTAAGTGACGAGCCTTAGTGTAAAATGTTAGAAAAGCAGAAACACTGGAGCAGTTAAAGACATTGAAAGCTTCACTGGAACTGATCAACTAATAGTATATTTTCTCACTCTGAAGTTTTGTAGCCTGTTTGATAGTTCAAAGAAAACAGAGTCTGTAAGAAACTGATGGATGTCTCCTGTTACATGAATCAGAAACATCAATGGAAGCTATAGACAAGTTTCTATAAAAACACCAGTCTTAGGTGCAGTGCAAGTGTTTAAAGAAGAATGTGCAAAATGAAGTACAAGTCTTGTACTTTTTTAGTCTTCTGCTGAACAGTACACTGCTGTTCTTGCTTTGGTGCTGATACTGTTGTTTTTACCAATGTTGCAAACATCATATATAGTTTTTAGTGAGCTCTTGCTCAAAGTTGAAGCAAAAAGTACTACTATACGTTGTATTTGTGAAGAAACCAATATAGGACAAATGTGTCTTTTTATAAATGCTGTAGCATTTTGTGAATTACTCTGAAGTTTCGTGCTCTTGACTTTGGTTCATAAGCCTTTAAGTATTTACACATCATTAAGATGTTTTTTCCATTTAGTTCTTTGCGCTGTGAAATAGATGAGAATAGATCAAAAGGGGAGTGTAGTTTGAGCTGAACTGGTTGGTGTTCATTAGTACTGAAAAATAGGAAAATTTAAGTACTAATGTTTGAAGACTGTGTTTTCACTTAACGCACACCCCAAAAAGAAGTCTTTTCACATGTGAACTCAAGATATGCTGAGCAGTGCTAGGTGTATTAGTCTAGTGACAGCTGCCCACTCTGGTACATACACCTTAAGGCAGAAAAAATAATACAACAGTAGATCATTCTGTAGACGTCTAAAGTCAGGAGAGAAAACACTGTGGACTTCTGATCTCCTGGAGGTCTAGTTCTAGCAACTGGGTGGGAAGAGAAGTAGGATTGAACTGTAACTGCATCCTAAAGTAGACAAACAAGTGAACATGCTAGAGGTAGAAATTTACATTTCTTGTTGACTGCACTGAAACTCTAGTTGTTTCCCTCAAATACAGTTTCAAACTAAAAACTGAATCCTGCCACCAGCAACATGGATGATCCAGATGTACTCTCAATTTGTTTTAAGGAATACATGCTATATTAGTATTCTGTCTATAATCTTTCAAATCTGTTATTACAGCTGTAATCAGATAGATGCTGTATTGTTTATGGTATTCACTTGAGCATAAGGAACATGCTTCCTTTGAAGTATTCTGTAGCTTGGTTAGAAGCCAAAATACCTCTGTGTTGTGATGCACTTAAAAACAACCACTATTACTCTTGCACCAGATTTCAATAAATCTGTAGATTCTGTATCCTTGTAATAAGCAAAGCCCAGACTTAACTTGGATTTTCAGAGCTTGCAGTCTTAGGACTGTTAAGGATTGAGAAATTGCATGTGCTCATGTACTACTTCCTTTTAATTGGCACTTTATACTGTGAGGAGAGTAGATACCTCCCATGTCAGAGGGGTTTGAGGAATAAGAAATTAATTGATTTGAGACTTTGCAGCAGTTTACTTTGTTCATGTTTAAAAATTAAAAGAATCCCCAAAATAGGATTAAATGAGGCTAGGTAGAAAAAAATAATGAACAGTTAAGCGCTGTGTATTGTCTCTGAATGATCTTGCTCGAGTTAAATTTTCACAAGTAGTGAAAAGCTGGGAGTGGAGGGGGGGGAGTGGGAATCCCAAACCCAAACTTTACTTCTAACAGTGTTTTTAGTATGTTGTTTTGAAGCTTGTAACATAACATTCACATAATTTCTTACAAAAATCTGTATTTATTCTCTAAATCATAAATGGGACTGGTAACTAGACTGTTCCTGACTGTCTTGTGCTGTCAGTATGGAAGTTAGTTGTTTTCTGTGGTCTAGACAGCAGAGGGAGATGGAGATGTGTGCCTTTTACCCAATGCATGTTGGTTACCAGTTCTTACATGATAAAGGGCTGCTCAGATCTGGGGAAAAAATAAATAAATTATTTGCAGATTCTGAACAGGGTGTCACCTAGGATGCAAGAGTCTGCTCTCTGTATTGCTTCATGTGTTCTATTTGTTGCAGCCCTTCAGTGACTTTCTTCTTGACTTGTGCTGCTTCTGCTTCATGCTGTTGCAGCCAGCAAAGGAATTTTTGTCTGCCTGGCAATATAGCCATCATCAGCCAAGAACGGGGTCTCGTACACTTGGGAAAAACATGAACAAGTTTTCTTTCTGCATCTTTATTTCCTCTAGCCCACTGAGAAATTACTCAAATCTTAGGTGAATTCATCAAATAACTACATTGAACGAATCAAGGTAGCTTGCTTTGTATTTTGTTTAAATTCTGTGTGCTGGTTGATTTCTATTGCTTTGTCAGTTCTGGAGTATCTCACTAGTTCTTTGACAGCTTTTAAGGATTTAGTTTGGATTTATGGAAACTTCCAGAACTGTTCAGGGAAACAAAGCTGCAGTAAAGCACTGAGGAGAAGAGCAGTAGATCAGTATTCATTGGCAGAGTAATGTTTAAGTTCTTCCAGTCTACCAGCAACTGCTGGTAGTTGGGTGCACTGATATAAAGTCATCTTTATCATATGTTTAAGCCAGGATGTGAGACTACTGACTCAGATGCAAGGACAGGTTACTTCTGCTTGGTTCATTGTGGAACATGGTAATGCTTATAACAGGGATGAGGAACAGATAGCAGGTCAACTTAGATTGCATCCAAAATAGTTTGTCTCTTGTTCATGATCCCTCTACCTTCACTTAATAATAGGACAAAAACTTCAAATACTTCAAACATCCATTCACATTTGGGGCTGTTCGTCAGTATTCTTATTGCTGTCTCCTGTATGTTTCTATTCTGGTGAATTCAAAAGATTCCAAAGGAAAAGCATGGTGTAATACAGTGGCATGGAAGTGGTAGTGTGGAGCTGGGGCATTTGCCATACTTCTGACTGGCAAAGACTTCATTCTTATGGAAGTTGAGATGCAGTCTAGTAGAGGCTTTTCACTTGGGCATGCCAGCATGTTTTGGAATAGTGCATCCATACTTCTGAAACATATTCGAGAATGTAAACTTAGTTTTGACTGAAGTCTAGATGAGAGAAAGTGCCTACAACTGTGTTTTAGATCAGGTTGCTTTTTTCAACATACTGTCCCCATTAAAGCCCTTTGTTTTCATTGTGAAGTGGTTGTGTATTGCACAAAGTGGGTACCTTCCAGGTAGAATTAATCCAGGTATGCTCCGTGATGGCACATGATGTGCTTCTGGGCTGTTTGTTCAGTCCTGTGGATTAGACTGTGGTAGCCGGAAGTAAAAACCCATAAAATGCATACTGCGTGGATGCAGGTGTTTTGGCAATGTTTCACTTCAGAGATGACAATTTTTGGTAACACTGCTTCTTAATAGAGTTGGAATGAAGAAGATCTTAAAAGTAGGAGAGGGTAGGATTTAAATAACCGTATTTTTCCAAACAGTGAATTACTGGAAGTAACAACCTGTGCTAGTTCAGGAATTTCTGGGTTTTTTAACAGAATTAAAAAAAAGGGAAGGAGTACTTAAATCGAATACAGATTGTTGGAATGGATTGAAGACTTCGCTTACCCTCCACTAATCTGATTTAAAGAAAATTCTTAAGGGTAAATAAACATAAAGAGCTGAAGTGGACATTTTCCACTCTGTATTAATTAATGTACTTATTCCTGTACCAGTTTTGGAGGACTGGCCTATGTTATTGCCATGAATGAAACATTTCAGATAGCAAAAAAGAAATCTGCTGCTTTGCCCATTGATAGACTGATGATATTTCGTGTTTTCAAATGCATTATTGCTGGTGTCTTAGCAAAATAGTGTGCCTGGAGTCATCATTTCTATGGTTAGGAGCTAGAATGAATATAGATGAATCACATGGTGAAAGTAACCAACTTAAAATTGAGGTTTTAAAATGGAAATTGTCTGATCTAAAATGGGAGAAGGAGAAAGGCACATCAGTTTGTCTTCCTCTTGCTCTGCTGCTTTCATGTACTCTGCTTTTATTTATGCTTTAGTGGTGTTCCAAAGTTTCCTGTTTGGGTTTTATTTCTTGCTGTGCATATTTGTCCCTCATACTTGACTGGGCATGTCAATAATTATTCTGGCTATGAGTAACTTCAGATTTATGGGGCAGATATGCTGAATTTCCATACAACTTGGAAATCAAATTGTGTTGTTCAGGTTTGCGTGTTTAAGAGCACATTGACCCAGTTATTAACAAGAGTGTTTTTGAAATTGAAAACTTTTAAGTTTTCTAATATCACAGAGAAAAGTCCTTTAAAATGACTGCATGTGAGGATATCATTATTTCCATCTGTCTGGTAGAAAGGAAGAACTTTACAGTTTGCTGCAGTGTGTTCTAAGAAATTAAGGAACGTATTATGAGCAGACCTGTCTATTAAATCTATTAGATAATGGAAAAGCTGCTTTGAATGGTGAAAATTTTGACTTTTCCAACTTTTAGCTTAGTACAGTTGCAGGAGATATCTAAACAAGCGTGAACAAGTAATACGCAATTTCAGACGTAAAAGTAGGGATGATATATAACTTTGTTTTGAAATAGCAAAACGCCGAAGGTCATGGCTCTTTTGTACCTACTGAATAAGAGATAATGTTGAGATTATTCTATTGGAACAGCAAACTTATGTCTAGTTTCAAGTGTATTTGTTTGAAGCTGGCCTTTTTAGATGGCTTTGGGCAATAAAAAGCTTTATGAAAACAGTAACAACTTTCCTAGCACCAGTTGCACAGTTCATAGCTCTTGGAAGGTAACTGTGGGAGTGCTGTGGTTCTGGTGCTATGGTTCTGGTGCTACTGCATGGTGTGTGTTTCTAGTTACAAATCAAAAGCTTAAAAATACAGCTGTGTAATTTAAAATGACAGCAAAAAGCACTTGCCTTTCCTCCCTACCCAGTTCTTCCAAACTCTTCTTATGATGAAGTTTCTTAGAGTTAAGCTTTTTGTATCTCTACCAGTATGTTTGGATGAGGCCTTAAAGTTACACCTTAATCATTTTTTTTAAAGGGGACATGTTAACTATTGTTGTTGCCTTCTTGTATGCAGTATATGGTGTTTGCTGTCTAGTGGAGCCTGTGGTATTGCTAGAAGCAGACTTCAGGTGTCAGAACTTCAGTATTTGTCCATTTGGGCTGCTATTCTGGGAGTTCAGCAACAGAATACCACCTGTTTGATTCTTGATTTTGCTTTACTCTGTTTCGAAGTGTAACCACAAGTCTTGAGGCTGTTACCTGCTTGATCCATGTTCTTGAAGAGAGGGTACAGGTGCCCAAGTAGGCATGGGCATCTTTTTTTTTTTTATATAGGCTAGATCCAGTTTCCCGATTTCCAGAGCAGAGCAGAAATTTAATGCATCCTAAAACTTAGTATTTATTAGATGTTTCTAGGTAACTCCCTGATCTGTATGTGTATCTTCTTGGTTACCATTTGCAAGTGCTTCATTTTGTCCAGAACCACTAGGTAGGAGAATCATGTACTAAATGTCAAGTCTTGGGCTTTGTTTTAGGTACACAATTACAATAAAGCTAGACTTTGAGCATCTGAAGTTGGAGACAAAGACATCTTTTATGACTGGGACACACCTAGGCTGGCTGGAACTAAGGTTTAGCTCTGTGATGGTAAATGGTTTAATCTTGCTGTTTTCCAGTCCTTCAGCAGAGCTGTAATATTAGAACTAAAGGTTTGAAATACTAACGTCACTCTGCACTTTCACCAGTAAATGTTCCTGCTGCATTTTATGATGCTTTTGTCTGTAGAGATAAACGTTCGTATTTGTCTTTTGTAGGGTTTAAAAAAAATACTCTGGAATTCTGATTGGGAGGACTTGGAACAGGTAATTGACTCTAGGGCAAACTACAGTGTGTAGGATATTGATATGTGGTTGAAGAGGCCATTGAATAATTGGTTGGCTGTGACTTGAAGGGAAAGATCAATTAAAATGAAAGCCTGTAATCTCATCTCTTGTGCATTTCATGCTGTCATAAGGTAGGGTGGAAATGCCAGATGCATTCAATGCTTAAAATACATTTCATTGTTACTGTGAAATATCTTTTTTTTTCTTCTTAAATTACTTTTTAAGAAAACTACTCTTCCTTTCAAGAAGAAAGAATCACAAGCATTATAAAACATTTGATGTCTTCCTGGTATTACCAGCACAGGTGAACAGTGATTGAGATGTTCATACATACTGCAGAACACCCAGCATGTCTGTTACTGAGTCAGGTTTTGTTGCCTGTAGTATTTCTTTTCAACTTACAAGGTACAATCCATCACTGTTAAAGTATTTGTTACATTTTACTGACTTTACGTGGCTTTCTAAAATCTTCTTTCACATCCTTTCAGCAGTCGGTCACGCTTATTGCTGCAAATTGTTTTCTTCTAAAGGTAGACTTTTTGCAGAATAGATTTGTAAAGGAATATTAAAAGGCAGCCCCTTCCTGAATAAATCCGGCTTATGAAAGAGACTTGTGTTTTGTCCAACAAAACCATCCAGATGATGTTGGACAGTGACAGTAGTGCTGTAGTGCTGGGCCAGATGAAGCCCGATTGCTTCGTTTGGTGTTGCATCTTCCTATATCATCTAATTTCTTCTGCTTCAGAGACTGATTCTGCCCACAGGCTTAGGATGAATCCCAAGTAGTGTGTCAGTGCTTGACTTGGGTTTTCAGCTGGGGACAGTTAGCTTGTATCTCTGCAAGAGCTTGCTATACAATTTTTAAGATATTTTGCATTATAAATTCTTCTGTCACTGCTAGCATGTTCCTGTACACTTCTGTTTGCTTTACTTTGGATCTGTTTTGGGAAACCTTGGTGTTTTCTTTCCTGTTGTGAACTTCCCAGGGTAGGTGATGGATTGTTTGGGGTTTGTTTTTTTTTTTTTAGGTACAGCTGCTGTATATGGAGCTGTGTAAAGGCTGTCCCTTTTTCTTAGAAACCAAACACTAATAAACTCCTGCAACAATGGCATGCTTTTCTTAAACTTTTACACATAGCGTTTTCACAAGCAGCTGTGAAATCTGTCTCAAAGGAAGGTAGCAGATAAATCATATCAGTTCTTCATCTACCACGCTTAAATACAAAACACATAGGAAAAATCCGAGCTTCATGGTGCTGTAGACGTACTTCCCTGGAGTTACAGTTCATAATGGTGAATTGTAGCTTCTATGGTTGGATTTCTTGTGTTGCATTGCACAGTACCTAATGTCAGTATTTTAAATGTAATTCTGAATTTGTTTCAGGAATTACCAGAAATGGTTCTCCTGAAGTTTTTTCGACCCGAAAACACACCAGCACCTGCAAGACCAACACCAGAGCAGCTTTCTAATCTTATCAAGACAAGTCTTCATTATCCAGAGTCTTTCAGTCATTCTTTTCACCAAAAAAGGTTAGTACAACGTTCATTAGGGACTTCTGAAATACTGTTACATTTGACGTAAATCCCGTGATGCTATGTCGGTTATGGTGCCTGAGATGCAGTTTGGGTTATGATATGAAAGGTAAAAGTCTGATAAGCAAGGGTGTAATCTTACTCAGTTCTTAAATTCACTGCTGCAGAATTTTGAAGGTGAAATAAAAGTTTCATGTAGGGCAAAATACTGTAATACCACAGTTTACAGTTTTGATATTAAATAGTAATGTGATCAAACTTACTGAAAGGAAAATAAATACTTTCCTGCATTTGTGTGTATTTTTGATGCCAGTGTAAACAATGTGACTACTTCGAGAAGCTAGACAGAAAGTAAGAGGTACTTTTAAGTGAAAAGAACTATTATATCTACAGCATCTGACTTGCCAAGATTAGCTGCACATGGCTCTGATTTATGTCAGAATGGAAGGCGGTAACAGTTTAGATCACTGGGGCTTGTCTCGTGGAAGTATACCAGAATTAACCTGTCAAAAAGCAGACTGCTAGAGTGAATTAATTTGAGCCTGTAAGATCTATGAGTTTTTCAAAGTTAGCATGATGTGAACAAAACCCTCTGGGTTCATTTCCAGATATGGAAGGGTTTGTGTTTGAAACAAAGATATCTATTTAGGTTTGAGGTGTTTTATTTGAGAACTCTACTGTTAAAATTTTTCTAAAATTTCAGTTGATATAAGTAAGTTGTTGAAAGAAGTGGATTTCTTCTTTTAAAAAACCCTAACATTTAAACACTTTGTAAGGTGGCATATTTTTAATTGACAGTTACAAAGCATGCATCGTTCCAGTAACAAGTTCATATCTTGTTACAGTTGCTAATTGTTCTTTTCTTGTTAGTCTAGCTTAGGATATTTAAGGTGATAAGCAATGGCAAGGAATATGAGTGGTACGAATCACTTACTGTATACATAGATCTGTTTCAACTCTGGGAGTTTGGTTACCTGCCTGTAAATATCGTGGGGTCTTTCTTGCTGCAGCATTATTTATAAAAACAGTCATACTAATTGCGAGCAAGCAACTAACTGTATTAGTTTTATTCAGGGTAAAGTCTTAACACGAATGTGTATGTGCTGTCTGATTTGGGCACTGCTCTGGCAAAAACTTTAGGCCAGATGCCAGCAATTCCTCTATAGGAGGCAGTGCAGAAGAAAAGTATCTAGGCAAAATATGCTGAACACCATACTGGATCATGTTATCCCATTCTGAAATATCTGTTGTCATAACAGACAACTTTATGCTTTTGCTAGCCTTTCTCTGCTGGATGAGGGGAAATGGGTACTTCATTTGGCTCAGTTGAGCCAATGCTGTTTGCCTCAATCAATAGCTTTTATTAAAAGTAACTCTGGTCAGTGTGATTATATTGCTCTGTACTCTGACATGTTGCATAATAGCTACATGTTACATTATGTGAAAGTCATTTTAACTATTTAAGAGTATAATTAAAACTGTCAAGGATAAGACTTTTTTGTTCATTATGGAACTATTTCCTTTTGCAGCCTCTGTCTGGTTCCTGTCACTCTCCTACTTTCCAATTGTTCCCAGGCTGTTGTAGATGTGATGATTGATTTGCGGCATAAAACAACAAGGTAATGTGTGAATATTAATGAAACAGTATTTTCTGAGAGGGCTTTCTAGTTTGGGGAGTCTTGTAATGTCTTAACTGCATTGAATATCTAGAATAGGATTGTTCTTTCAACAGTGGCTTCTTTGAGGGGATAAAGCCTTCATACAGTCAAATGGGAGTCTTCAGTTAGGGCTCAATTTTACTTCTGACTGTTGCTAAGACAGGACCTTGAATTGTGAGTTCTGAGTAGTTTAACTGCAGTTTTTTTTCTAAAAAAGCAGAAATGCTTTTGAACTAGTGAAATATGGGCTTCAGCAACCTTACTTTGTTAAAATTATGTTGTTGGGGTTTCATTTTTATATGTAAAGTAACTTGTAGAAAACTACTTTTGAAGTTTAAGTACTTCCTCCTGCAATTTGGCTTAGTATAAAATGTCATATAACCTTAGGTATTTTTAAGAATTCCTGTAGGTTTATCAGCTGATTCTTAATGCCTGGCTGTTCGCTTAGTAGTATTTGTAGTATTATGTGCAGAAATATTAGCACTGAGGAAATATTTCGTGAATTGCTTTTAAGAGTTTTACTAAGGATTTCTGTAGGAGAGAATTGAGAACCATGAGATACCGTTGTTATTTCTTCCACTTCTGTTAAAACAAGGCAATTTAACTCATGTAATTCAGGTGACAATTCCATCATGCTACTTGGTATGCTTACCACAAAATAGACTGTAGGATTATTGACTGAGTATTCTAGGGGGATTGTGAAGACAGATTGTGAGGAATTGAGGTACACTTGGTCATGGGAAACATTGGCTTTTTGCCAGCAGTCCATTCATGCAAGTAAGAAATTAAAAGCCCAGGGCCTAATACACGCATTGAGAAATAGAGAATAGAAGGCTTAAGTATGTTTTGGTTCTCAGTTAACATTAGGAATCTATTCACTGAACTGATATTTTTTAGGAGATGATCATGTCTTGTAATAGTACTGTTAAAACATGTCTTTGGAAGGATAGTGTAGTTAGTTGTGCCTTGAAATGTGTTTAAAAACAAGTACCCCCCCCCAGTTACTAATGCGGTGTGTCTAAAGCAGTGTCTATCTATGCTGACTCTGTGTGTGACATGCATGCTGATTTAACTCTAGCTCGAGGGAGAGGCCTAAGAATGCCTTATGTAGGAATTCCTAAAACTGTGACAGTTTGGGTTTTGTTACTGTGTCTATTGTTAGTGTGTCTGATGGTTCTGTAGAAAGCTGGGAGTACACTGGAATTTGATGTTCTGTATGTAGTATACACATACAGTATTAGGAATCAAAGAAATACTTTAAGTATCTGTACTGATTCATCTGAGCCAAGGGGAGAGCTGCTGTAAAGAGTGTTAAGCGTGGGAACATTAAGACATTAAGGACCCAGAGTTAAATTGGGTGGACATAGGATCCATAAAGGTACACAGGGGTAACTTAGGTACTCTGTCTCAGAGCATGTAAATCCTTGTACAGATGTGTGTGTGTGTGGATATAACAGGAAAGGGAAAAAGGGGCATATAGACTTTTTTTTTTTTTGAAGTTGCATTTAGAATCTTGATAAAATGTTAAGCACAATTCTGTCTATACCTATGATTGCTACTGTTATCCTTTCAAAGTCTGGCTTTGTCGTGCTATAGAAAAACCTTAATCTCTTAGAGATAAAGAGTAGGGAGGATGTGTGAAACATAGCACCATGCATTTGGGGAAGGCATTGACTTAAGGGAAGTTATTGTAGGCAAGCAGTCAAAAAGACGTGGCAATTCCTAAGACAAATGGCAGTGGGCACTTTCACATTCAGAGCCTGCCAAAGTAGTAGCTTCATTTCCCAGTTCCTGACTTCTGAAGTTTTCAGAAACAAGCCTATCTCTGTAAGGTGGGGGGGGAGTGGGGGGAGGTGGTGGACACACAGTGGTTTCTGAAATCTTGGGAAAACTTGAATTTGGAGGGAATCATGTAAACTGGCAATACATGCTTCAAATGAAAGAAATAATGTTGTATCCTTCTTTTTCAGCCCAGAAGCACTAGAAATCCATGGATCTTTTACATGGCTTGGGCAAACACAGTACAAGCTTCAACTTAAAAGCCAGGAGGTCTATAGCTTGCAGCTGAAAGCTTGCTTTGTTCATACAGGTGTCTATAATCTTGGAACTCCCAGAGTATTTGCCAAGCTAGTGGACCAAGTTACTTTGTTTGAAACGAGTCAGCAGAACTCCATGCCTGCACTGATTATTATCAATAATGTCTGACCACTTTCTGAAAAAAATCACGCTAAAAGACAAAATAAATGGGATTCTTTTCTTATATTGCTGGTTGACATTTTGCTGCAGTTTTTGGAAATAGCACCTCAAACATCTAACTTGTTACTAAAGATTGCGTAGGAAAGGAAATAGCAAAATATTTGGGCGACTTGTCGATTTGTTTCTCAATGCAATGCACGTTGGACTGAAAATAAGTTTATCCTTTTATAATGTATTTCTTCTCTGGTAATTAAGGTATTCATAACACAAAATACTCTAACTCGAGGTCTGAACTTATTTGTATGTCATATGCCCTGTCAAAAATGCAGCTTAACTGCTGTTACAACTTCCAGCATGGTGTGTTTAATATTTGTGGCTGTATTAGGATATGGCTCAGGAAGAAACCCTCATTGGCTTTTTCCTGTCTGAAGCCATTAGTCATGATAAATCCCAACCTTACTGTGAAGCTCAAGAAGGTCGCTCAAATCCACTTCTGTTTCTCAGTTCTTTAGTTCCAGATTTTGTTTTGAGTTTTCATGTTTATGGAAACCGGTGACCTTTAAAGGTTTATATACATGTCCCACCTAAGGTGTTTAAAAAAAAAACCCACAATGATTTCTTCAACCAGTTTGAGTATTTTCCCATTCATCTCAACACAGAATGCACTATTTCACAACCATGAGATCATCATTGAAGTTGTCACGTACTTTATTATGTAACTATAACAATTGATCTGTTTAAAAAAATCTACTCAAGATTTTCAAGAAATGTATTATATTTATAACAAATGTACTGTAAATAGAATAAAACATACACCATATTCACTGTATGGACATGTGGCCTTTTTTATTTCCTATACAGCTGTAGCTACCTACAGGTGTTGGTACTGTGTATATATCCTGCACTGTCTTCATTGTGGTCTCTGCTCATGTGAAGTTCCTGTTGTGTTGCCATATGTTGTGTTGGGTGTACACTGAAACATGTAGTGGCTGCTGTATTTGCCTTTGGAATCCCATTCCCAGGTACAGTGCAGAATTCAGATGTCTGGAAACTCTTGATTACTTGCTGCATGCTGGGGATTGTTAATTTGAGTAACAGCAGCTAAATGTAGGGAAGGCTGTGTGAAGCAACTGAGCACAGCCAAGCCAGGTAAGTTAGGAGTTATGGTTTAGGATGGGTTAGCTGAGTACAAGGAATACTGAGCACCTAGCGCAGACTGACACAAGTCTCGGGTTTCTTGTGGCTGAAGGAAATACTTTCATAGGACAACACTGGCTTATGAAACAGCACATCTACCATTTTAGGTGAATTTTCCAGTTTTACTCATGTTCAGCACTACTGTGTGACTGTCTCCAGGACTTAAGACTTCTTGAAGAGTCTTAAAACCGCTTCACAGCATGTGACCTTTCATAGTTGTATTCACTGTGACTCTGGATCAGGTTGATAAAATAATGGAATACTTGAGTATTATCTAACAATGATTATGTTGCTTCAGGGGTTGAGTTTTCTGCTTTTTGGGCAGATTGGACGGCTGACCTTTCTAAATGATTCATGGCATTATGACCTTATGCTGTGTCATCAGCCCTTTTTCTGTCTTGACACTCTTTTGGAGAAAGAAAAGTCATTATTGATGCTATTCAGCTGTCCAGCTGTAGGCCACTCTTCTAAGTAACAATTAGTGTATTTTTAAGACTTCCTCAAATACTCGAGTGGCATAAGTCACATTATTGTCATAGAGTGTGTTTCCACAAGAGTTCTGTGAGATACGGGTTAGAAAGTTAACTGATTTTCAGTCTATCAGAAGAAACTGGTAAGAAATGGTATCTCCTGTGATTTTGAAGTTGTGCTGCTGTAAAGAGCAGGCTTGCTGAAGGCTTGGCTAACTGCAGAAGCTACCAGACTGTGCTATCCTGTTGATGGGATCACTTGTCAGTGATCCTAACTTTCATATTAAGTAAACCAATGCTTGGCATGTCCATTATTGCTAATGTATGTAAAAACCTGTGATAACACACATTATGTAGCTTGGCTTCAAGGAAACACTGTGTCTAGATGAAAAACCTTCATGTTTCTGAGAATGCTTATAGGATTATGGTGAGCTAATGATGTGGCTGGAGGCTAAAAGAGTTGAAGTAATGTTTTATTCAGCATGGCTAAAAATAGCAGGCTCTTCAGCATGCAGTTTTGAGATGTGTTTCTGTGTCTGTGTATCTAGACATGAGGTTAGATGGTACAGATACCAAGTGTTCCCAAAGAGTTCTGCGAAGCTCAGCAGTGTAGGCTGTCAACCCTACAAATAAGCCAGCTGGTTATGCTATAGACAGAGTATTGCATACCTAAAAATACCCCCAAACCAACACACTTGAATAAACCAAACTTGCTTTCTCTTCAGTGAAATTCTGTGCATGATGGAGGATTTGGGAATAATTTAACCTTGTATTTCATAAACCACAGAAATAATTCCATACATTAGTAGACTAAGAAAATAAAAGTAAGCTTTTTATTTGAGCTCAGTCACCAATAAACTTGCTCCTGAAATGAGGTAAATTCTGTCATCACTTTGATACTTCAGGGCATGCACTGCTCCATCCTGTGCTGTGGGAATTCAGATGGTTCTAGGCTGCTTTGCTGAAAATTGGTGAAGTGCTTCACTGGGAGAGTATCTTGTGCAACACAAATCTGGAGTAATAGCATTTATAGTACCTTCAGTAGGCTGTAGATGTGATACAGAAAGCATGCAAAGTTTCTAAAGGTGTAGTTTGAGAATGAGACTATCTGTTGGTCTGCAGCTGACTTCTACACTTCCTATCATTTAAGTTTCTAATACTTGAGTCCATTTTATGTAATAAATGTAATTCAAAATGTTTATTTGTGCTACTTCTACTTTCTTTAGTAGTTCAGCCAACCTGAATTCTAACTCTCCCACAGATCAGCAAAATAATCTTCCTTGTTTAGTTTTCCTATTTTTAAAGTAGGATGCCTAATACTCCCTGTGGTTTGGTTACAGAACTTGCGTACATTTATTAGTATGTGTGACTTCAGTATCTAGTGGTGTGCTGCTTGTATGAATGGTCATCTCCAAAGTACTTAGAAAGCTGCTTAAGACTATTAGAGAAGAATGCCACCTGGGGGTAACAGAATAGGTGCCTGGTACAAAAATTCAGCTTAAGTTGCTCTCAGCCTTGTGTGTAGTGACACCATGACAAAGGTCCTGAGAAAGCTGCATGCCGTAAAGAGTGGAAGAGGGAATGCAGGAAGTGCACAGAGGGAACAGGTGTGGAGTAGTCTCATGAAAGAGCAATAGGAAACTCGGCCACTGGGAGGGAAAGGAGGAAGAGAGGAGTGAGCACAGTTGGATAGAGCTTTCCAAGTGAAATCTGAGGTCCTTCGCTGTAATGGGAAACAAGATCATGTCCATATGATGCCTGTAGGCAGAATGATTACCAAGGGAATGAACTTGATTGCTGCTGCTTTGAACCAAGAGGACCAAAATTTGGCATTTAAAAAGGGGTTTGCTGTCATTCAGGCAACCTCATGAAAGCATGCAAGCTTGGCAGGAGTACTGAAAAGGAAGGGGAAGTTTAGAGAAACTGGGAAGAAAGATGGCACTTTTCTGGTTGGAAACCAGGCAAGAAGGAAGAAACAGCAGAGCAGCCCAAGGGACAGCCTCAGGAGACAACAGGCAATACCTGTTTGCAAAAAGTGTGTAAAAGTCTGCGTGCATTTTGAAGCTTTGTTGAATTTGTTGTTTGGGCTCTCGGTTGCAAATTATGCAGTTATTCTAGTTGATGGTTGCTGAGAGAGATGAAATCTTTAACTGTGTTTTTGGGCAAGCAAAGGGTGCTTTCAGTGATTCTCATACGATTAGGCTGGCCACTAGTATAGCAGCAGGAATGCCCAGAATCTCCTAGGTAAGCTTGACGAAACAGCCCCATTTTGTGCTTCAGTTACATTTACCTGGAGGGAGATTTCTTTGATTCCCTCTTACTATTATAGGAGATGACTGTGATGTTACAGCAAGATCTTGTGCCATTTGTAGTCTCAAACATCAATCCTATCTGCCTTCTCAGAAATAGTATAAATCGTACTGAATGCTGTATTGCCCTTGAATTGTGTACTTTAGTCTTCAAATTCTTCAGAAGGACTGGTTATGCTGCTGTACCTGTGGAGTTTTCAGAACTTGTCACCTTATCTTGTAAACTAAACTCTTCTGTGCATCAAAACAGGAAAAATAATCTTTGCTTTAAAGTTTAAATCACAACAGAATCACCTATAATGTTTATTTTCATCCTGTTTAAACATGCTGTTTACTTCTACAGTATTCAGAAGTTGGAAGATTGCTTGATTCTGCTGTCTACTGTGTTCACTGAGCACTTTTTCAACAGGTTTGTGGTATTTATTTATGCTGTCTTCAGTATTGAATTCCTGTCTTAAGTGCCATGGGAAAGACATTGAAATCGCATTGCAGAGTATAGGGGACTACATTTGTCTTCAAATGAAACGAGTTGAACACTGCTGCCATCTAGTGCGATCTACTTCTAAATGTCTGTTCTTCTGTCTCATCAGGAAGTGGACATCATTTTCTTTTCTTCAGAGCGGGGTACTGCAGGTGCCAAGAGGTCCAAGCCAGCTACAGGAGAGACCGTGGAATCTATGAGTCTCTCAGTCAACCTCTGTGTGACAGACAGCTGTAGGAGTTGGCTAGTTGGAGGGACCAGGAGGTCTAGGCCTTCTGCTTTGAGACTGTGGGGTCCCTTGGTCAACCAATTCACTTTCAGTTTTGACAGTGACTAGTTATTGCTGAGATACAAATTCTTCAGTGAATTTGTGCCTTGAAACATCAGCTTTTCTGTAATTATGAGCATTATGTGTTTCTTGCTTGGTTAATACACTTTTTAAGACTTTAGTCCTGGCTTTGCTTACTAAGTAGCTTGTGACTTCTTCTGGAATTACATGTCTTCCTTCTGGGCAGGGATGGTCCCCAAACTGTACGTGCAATTTCTTGATATTTGGGAAAAGTTCTTAGTATATCACTTCCTAATACTTTCTTGAAACATGGAATCAAAGTGCAGTTGAGTTAGCCCTTTGCAAAGTTCAGTAGCAGAATATGGTTTTGAAGTAACTGTTCTTTAGTAGTTACTTATATCATGTGCTGCTCCAGAAGAAATGCCCAAGGTGCCAATATAAGAAATAGAATTATTTAGTGTTTATATCTGTTGACAAGAGTTCCAGTTCAGTAGAAACAATACTCAATATCCGCAGCCTGTGTGGGTCCCACTGCATAGCTGTTTTTTGAGCTGTTACCAAAGATACTCTTTCTGTGTGTAATGTAGAGCCATTTATGTATAGCATAAACTGTGCATAGACAAAAAGATAAATATAATAAGTTGGTTTAGGTTGTGAGAAACATTGTCAAAGTGCTAAAAAGGGAGAAGAAAATACCTATGCCTTGAGGAGGGCGATAGTGTCTAAATAATATGGTGAAAAGGAAAAAAGAAATTGTTTTCATTATTTAAACCTGAGGTCCCAATAGCTACGTAATGAGAGGAACCTCAGTAATATACCAATGCTTTCATATTGATCTAAAGTAATTTTTCCTTCCATTGACTAAACAACAAAATTAACATTTATGTTACTCTTCAGTTGTAAAAAACAAGTACTGATGCCTTACTGAAAGCAGTCACCCTGCTAGTGAGATTGTACCACATAATTCCACTCCCCCAAGCAATCACAACTATGCTCACATTAATATGGAAAGAATTTCTCTTCAACTCTCTTCCCAAAGATCATCATAAAATATAACGCCACAAGTCCAAATTCACTCAAAAGATTTAACTTTAAATCTCATCTTCTAATTCATCTTCTATCTACTGTGATGTACAGCTGTCTACACTAAAGTGTCATGTAGCCCATGTATCAAAAGTCAGCTCTCTGAATTGCAGTGGGTACAGTAGGGATTCCAGGATGTTTTTCACTTACTCCAGTGAGACAAGGGATTATTTCTGAGTATATTAAAATATAAAGATGTCTACAGTAATGGAAACCCATGGAGGGAACTTCAGCCTGCCTTCATATGTACATTGTTGCTATTTCAGTCACTTGAAATCTTAATGTTTGCTGTCTTTTCAGAATTACCCTTGAATAATTTCATGGGCAAAATTAATTCTGTAGAGTAAAATCTAGGCTGGAACATAATTTTTTCAACACTTCTGTTGTTTTTTTTTTTTAAATCCATGAATGCTGATTAAACATATTCCAGGACTGAGTGATTTCCTGATCCCATTTAAGTCAAGATTGATTTACTATGCATTTCTGTCACTTCACAGGAGTAAATCATTAATTTGTAAAATGTCACTTGGCTAATGAGTCCTGCTAATTGCTTTAGTGGTAGCTGGAAAACAAATGAAAAATTAACATGGCTTTAAAATGTTGCTTATAGACTATAGCAGTCTACTAAATCAATTCAGCTGATGCTTGCAAGCGTTATTCTTTTGGGTATTCCTCTTTTAGAACAGCTGTGGTGTTTTTCTCATGATAATTGTGGCATAGTTCCTTACCCTGTTTTCTCCAGGACAATGAAGTAACTTAGGGATAGTCTTTAAACAGGTGCCTTATGATCCCTAGGTATCTTGAAGCCCTAGGATGAAGGAGGTATTTCTGTATGTTGAGGAGGTTGCAGGTGAAAGTAACAGAGGCTTCTGACCAAGAATATAAATACTTTTTGAAGTTCACAGGCAAAATGTTTCTTTCTTCCTTCCTACCCTTGTGAAGAGGCCATTGGGTGATGTGCCAGCTTTCCCCACCTCCTCCTGCGGATGCTATTGTCAGGGTGTGCCAGACGGGAGACAAGAATGTGCATGGGACATGGGCTCCGCTTCCTGTAGTTGCTGACACTGAGTTGTATTAGTGACATTTGCTGTTGCAGCTAAAGCCTGAGCTCTTGGGGCCAGATGACAATTTGAGACTCTCAGCTTTTTGTAATGTGCACTGCTAGCTCTCATGGTGTCAGGGAAATACTTCAGTGTGCCAAAAGCTCTGCTGCCATAAGACAAGTTTTTAAACAAAATAAATGAAAAGGATCATCCCTATTGCAATGCCATAAGGAGCTGCTGAGGAAGCAAAGGACAGTGGCAGCTCAGAGCTCTGCTTATGAGGAATGGTGGGAGGCTGATTAAGGAAGGCTGCCCCAGAAAGTTTTCCTACTGTGACAGAACTAATTGAATGTATCAGTCAAGTTAAAGGCTCAGAAATCACACCTAATACCATTCTCCATCTTAACATCTGTCCTTAAAGATCACAGTTTCTATTATCCAGACCACAAAGTGGAGATGTCACTGCCTTTGAGGTTCATGTTGTGTTTCTGGCTGCTTTTCAAAGTCACTCTCTTCATCTGTAGGTCAAATGAGCTCTAAGCCTTCTGGATGAGTTGTGTCCTCAGCTACAGTAAAAATACTAACAAATGTAACTATTTTTATAGATGCAAATTAGAGCAGAAACATCCTAATTAAATGACATTAACTTACTGAAATACCAGTTAAAAATATATATGTTTAGATTAATATGTAGAAGTATTTCAATAACAGAGCCATAAAAGAGTACAGTGAGATCAGCAATATTTTACTGTTGCTTGTCCTACATCTTTTCCTATCAAGTAAGATTTTTATTTCCCTCTGCAAGCCAGAGTTCAGAGAACATGAAAGGGTGCTGAACATACTCCTCAGAACAGTTTCCTTCTGTCCAATGCAATACTATAGTTTTTTTTCAGTATGCTATGAACATAGTCACTACTGGCTAGGATTTTTCTGAAGACTTCGTAGGCATTTTTAGCATTTTACAATGCCCTTTCTGGGGTGTGAAACTTGGACATGGATGAAGATTGCCATGAAAATACATTCATTTTCTTAGCATTGAGAAATTCCCATTAAAAATGGGATGTTCAAACCCCTTTTGGTGAAGGTCTTTGCACGGGATATCTTCTGTTAGACAAAACAAATGAGAATGTATGCATTAGGATGACAGTGGAAAGGTGCATATGTAATGGAAACCTTCACTGTGCGGCCATTGTCTTCCTTGCTTTGGCTGCTAGGTGTTGGCGGAAATGAGGGGCATTTGTGAAGGAGCAGCTTTGTTGCCTTCCTTTTCTGGTCTTGAAAAGAATCTTTACAATAAAAACTTGTAAATTTAAGTGTGGGTTTGAATCAACAACCTTTATGTGAGCTGATGGTTTGCCTGAACTGTCAGTCCCATGTGCCTCAGTGTGAGTGAGGACGCTGCCTGATGGGGAGGTGCTAGCCTTTGGAAGCCCTGCAGTGCCCAGTAGCTGTGGAAGAAGGGTATGGGAACAAGAGCTCAAGAGGCTGCTCCTTCATTGACCACATGAAACAATCTCAGAAACAGCTGTGGGACCAACATATCAGCTTTAGCATCCTAAGGAGCAGATGGGACAGGGGCCAGAACCCCCTGCTTGCTGAAAGAGCTGTGTTCCCATGCTGTCTGGTGGTAAATAAAAAGTGGACTGTGCTTTCCGTATTCTCAATTAGAGCAGTTTAGTAAGTAGAATTGTCTCCTGCAAGGGTATTTGGTCCTGCTCATTATGAATGCCCTGCATCAACTACCTTAGTAAAAATCCTACACGCTGCTGTAGACAGTTAAGTTTGTTAAACAGGTAATTGTTCTTGTCAGGGGTGTTTAGTCAGGTATGGCTACTTAAGAATGATTGATAATACAATTTCAGCGCAGTGTTACTTATGGAGTAGCTATATGTGGATGCATTGACCAATGTAGCATTTCCAAAGAGACTGAAATAAGGAATAGATCCAACATTGAAAGCACCACAGTGGGTACTGGCTTTTGCCTGAGGGGAAAAAAGTCAATGTCTTGATTTCAAAATGCTGCTTTTATGCATGAAGAATACAAACCCAACTGTTTGACACACTACTATGGTTTGACACTGGATGCTACTCGTTAATAGAGTCTCTGTGTTTATGAAATTAAGTTTGTCATGTTTCTTTAAGTAGCAAGGACATAAATACCCAGGTTCTTTTGGGTTCAAATTTTGTCGAAGTCCGGGAGAGAGATATCCGAATAAAACCAGAATAAAAATCTTTTGGTTTTGGACTAATAAGCAGACATCATCATTCCCTTCCCTCCAGCGACTTTCTTTCCCCAATATTTTTATGGGATGTTTTTCTGCTCATAATTCTTCATTTTTGTTGTTTTTTTTTAAATCATGGTTCCAATCCATGCTTTAAGTGGTAAAAAAATTCTAACAACACTTGTTTTACTCAATGTACAAGACAGAGGCTGAGATTAAAAGCAACTGTAGTCAAGTACTTTTAATCTTTCACTAGCTTAGGCTGCTTTTCTTCATGTTGTTTGGGGATGCAATTTTGTAAACAGATGAGGCTCTCTGAAAAAATCAGCCACAGTATTTGTAAGTTTCTTTGAGGAAAAGTGGTTTGCTGCAACCAAGGTCTTTCATAGGAAAAATTGTGCAAGAATATAACAAAGCAGAAAAAATAACATATTCTGAGCATAAATAATAAAATAGACAAATCTGTTGTTTAATCAAACTGTAATTTTTATTCCAAATTGATATCTTTCGTTTTATGAGTGCAGTTGGGGCACAGGAGAAAAGTCTAGAAGTGATAATTCAGATCCCTGACTTTAGGATCAATGAGATGCCTCAAAGAGAGCAAGTACAGTATTGGTTTCTTAATCATTATCTTGAGTAATGAATTGACATTTACTTAGTCGACTTAATTTACATCTGAAAATCATCACTTTGGACACCAAATGTCTCTTCATTTGCTGCATTTGGCAGAGACACATACTCTGCTAGTGAAAGTACAATAACTCAGGTAAAAGACTGCTCCAATAATGTCCTCCTGAACATAAATAGACTAAAAATTAATTGGATTTGACTGTAAAATATCTTACATACCTTGTGTTGTCTTACTTGATCTAGAAAGGAAGCTACAACCCCAGTGAATAAAAGGGTCTTCACTGTCATGGATTTTAAAAGCCAAAAGTGAAACACCCAAGAGGGATAACCAATGGCTTTGAGTGTGGATATCCTTCCATAGAAAAAGCTAACAAATATTAATTACAAATGGGAAAGGCAAATTCATAAATATACCTGGGCTAATAAGTGTGAGGTCAGTTATGCTCAGTTTAATGAAACTGCCAGGCATACAACAGTGTTGGGTCTATGATGACTTCATGGTCTGCAAAGTAGAAAACCAATGGCACTCTCCACTGCCATGGCCTCAGTGCTATGCATTTCTGTTTTGAGGGCAATTTTTATTTGCAGAGACACCTTGGGTTTGGCTTGTGCTGATTGTGTGACAAATCCAGCTGCCAGATGTAGATGTGTGTGCACTACTTCTATAGCTGTCTTGTATTGTACATGATGGCATCCTATGGAGCCTGGGAAGGTGAGAAGAGTTTGACTCTAACATAGCCTGGTGTACTCCTGCTCAAGTGTTTGTGGAGACCTGGGTTCCTGCCGAAGCTGTGGAGCAGCCCCAGTTCCACTGCAATGGTCCTGAGGTGTGGGGAGTACCAGAGCTCTTTGTGTCAACTGGGAGAGTCAAAATCTGAAGTAAGCGTGCTTTAGATCTGCCTTGGTTATTTTAAACAGCTAGGCTGCCTCTTCACCTCCCTGTGTACAGGAGATTTTCAGGAATGGGCTTTTAAAAAGTACTGAGAACACACCAGTTTTTATGGTGAAGATAAAGGGGTTGGTTTGTTTTGGTTTGTTTTGTTGTTTTTACGCCAGTGCTGTGGAGTCCAGGGCTGAGATTTTTCGCAGTGAGACACAAACAGCTACAGCTCTATGTTGTGTGTGTGTCACATTGTGTGGATATAGAAGCAAAGGGTCCCATCAGTCTGGGAGAAGCTGGGACCTCAGGCAGCTGTAATTGGCCAGCTTTTGCTCAGCCAGCTGAATGCTGTTTTCTTCCTCTCGCAGCAACTCAGAGGACTTTGTGTGCTGCCTCGCTCGGTGGCAGTGCTGCACCCAAGCTTCACCTCGCCAAGGTCAGGGGATGCATGGAGAGTGAAAGGGGGGCACGGGGTGGAAAGAGGGCATGGGGTGAGCAGCACAAAGCAGTAGGTGCCGTGGTGGGGGCTGCCCAGCTCCCCAGCCTTGAGGGTGGCAGCCAGGAGGGAAACGCTTTGGGTGCTGACGCTTGTGGGGTTTAGTGATTGTTAGGGGATCTGCGCACCAGGACTGGATCTGAGTGAGTACCTCTTCTTCTTTTTTCCTTCTCCCCCCTCCCTGACTGCCTCAAACCCTGCGAGTTCCAGCTACTCAGCCTCAGCCAGGCTCAGGACACAAGAAGGGTGTTCTGTGAGCAGTTTTTCCCCTTTAGGTTAGGGAATGTAAAAGTACTCATTCTGGGAAAGAAACCAGCTTGTAAAACAAGAGTGAGGAAAGAAACTGCTATATAAAGGAGAATTAGCTGAGGTGGCTAAAGTCATCTGTTGAGGAGATAAAACCCAATGTTAAGTTATTCCCTCCTTTGTTTCACCATCCTCCTCTTCCCACAAAACTGAGGAAGTAATTCTTCAAGGAATAGGTATGGAAATACCTGGGAGCAGATATAATCTAGATGACATTAACTTTGCTGAAAATGTATTTATGTGGTTCAATATAGGTCTGTGGCAGATTTCCTTTAGCACCCTGTAGAGTTTCCCTATGGTATTGTACATAGAATCACTGAAGTCTCAAGAGCCTCTTAGAGCTCCAGAAACTGCCATTAGTGAGAAAAACCTTGAAGCAGCTTTTCAAGTGTCCTGCAAGACCTCAGAAATACCATATGAAACATAAGAAATGCTATCTTTAGTCACAAATGCCTCTAAGCCTGATGCCATGGAGATGATCTGGGAGCTCTTAGAGCTGCCTGGGAGGAAAGTCATGAAAGAAGAGTTCTTACGGGTTTTCTTCTGTGACTTGATGCAAGTCCTATAATGTCACAGCCACTAAAAAGCTGTAACAAAGGAAAGTTGCCATTACTTTCTGTGGGCAAAAAAGCCAGGACAATGAAACTTCTAGAGAGCCATTATTTGTGAACTGATTTGCTGGTTTGAGGTTATGGACCACTGAGCTGGGCCTGCTTCATGATTAATTTGTGCTTTCTGCAAGTGCCTTCAAATGATGTCTTTTGCAACTGTAGAGGGACTGTACCAGATGCCTGTTGAGAACAGTTAGGTGTTCTTGTGGTGCTTCCTATCTCTCACACTTCAGGAGCTTTCCCAGCCCTGCCAGAACAGTATGCAGAGGCAGCTAGGTGTAGTGTGTGCATAGTTAATAAACAGGGTGATTTGGATATCGTCATGCCCTTTATATTTCATTTGGGTAAAGAAGAGGAGATTGTCGACTGCAGAATTTTGTCTCACTGGTAGTGGTGGCATAGAGTAACTCGTGAGATGTGATGGGTATAGAAGGGAAAAGCAGTCCGACTGTGAGTATGAGTTGTTAACTTCTCATTTAGACAAAAACAGCCCAAAAGGCTTGCTGTTCAGAGAAAATGGCCTTGTTTGGTTGGGCCATTGGCACCTGTTTTGCCTGTTCTCTGAGCTCTGCACAGTGTTTATCTGTCAGCAGTGTGACTGCTGGGAGGGATGGCAAATAGATCAGTGCATGAGGTACTAACATTTATAGCCCACTGTGTCTTTTAATGATCTTTGTTACACATAAGGGAAAAAAAAATCTGATGAAAGAGTGGAACATCTGTAAAACTACCCATTTCCAAAGCCAGCGATGGCTGCAGAGAGATTCCAGTTTTTACAATCAGAATAAAAGAAGCAAGCAGACCTTTTCCTGAATTTGTGCCTGGGTAAGGAGCAGTGCCAGTGTAACAAGGATTTTATAGTGCACAAAGAGACGGTATGGATACAGTGTAAAAACTGTAAAATGAAAAGAGGATTTGGCTGAAGGTAACTAACTCCCAGACTAGAATTTTGCCTATGTAGAGTTGGCAGTTCCTGCTCCCTGGCACCCTCAAAAGCACTGTGTATTCCTGGTCATTTTTTAAAAGGATGACAACACGAGGGCACAGCGTGTCCTACGTTTTGACTTTGCTTTTGTTAGTGATTCAGATCAGGAAGAGTGGTCTGACATTGCTGCAATTACAAGGGAATGCACTTACTGACAGACACTGTGACCAAGCTTAGTGCATGCACTCTCATAGACAGAATGAATGCAGCGTGTTTTAAGGTAGAATCACAAGCTCACATGAAAGCAGAAACACACTTTGCTGCCTAAGATTTTCATTAAGTGTTCTCATAACACTGTATAGATGCCAAAAGCAAAATCTGGGGAACTTGGCATGTTAGCTCAGATGATACTTGAAGGAAGTTGTTTTACTGTCCAGTTTTAGTGGGATATTTTTCCCAAGTATAGGCATTCTGATTCTCGTTTCCACAAGAGAGTGCCTAATGCTTATCTGCAACTAATGAGCTAGAAACATTTTTATGGGCCTAACTTTGTAAGCTGTAGATATCTTCAAACAAAACAAATTTGAGCTAAACATTCTGCTTAGTGAGGTAAACGTACCAAAGAAGTGAAGGAAAAACACAGGGACAGATTCAACATGGGTTTTCCCATTTATTATCTAGAGTTATTAGTATAAAATGTTCTTTGAAATTTGTGTTTTTTTTATTCATAGAATAAGACAAGGGTGTGGTTTTTCTGTTTTTAATTCATTGCAGTAACGGCCAGAGGGAAAGGAACACAAAATCGTTGCCAGTCCAGGCTAACACAGTCTAATGACAGGAGTTTGAAATTGTCCTTCCAAACATCCTGCCTCTCCACATTGTTGCCGCAGTGCCTGAAGTGTGGCAAGAGTAGGGCTTCCAGGTAAACACTTCTGCGCTCTTTTTCTCTGCGTATTGTTTCAAAGGGTAAATGGTAAAACCTCACTGGAATCGGTGCTTACTGGCTGGGTTGATCTGAGATCTGTTTAACTGTAGTTGATTATTCTTTAACAGATAGTTCCTTTTACAGGCTTTGAACACAAATTATTTGAATCTGAGTCTGGAGTAGATTTGCCAAACTTACTTAGTGTTTTATTCATATGCTGGGAAAAATGGATAAGCATTGGAAGTCTGAAGAAGTCTTTGCTGCCCTCACCTGCCAAAACTGAATTGCACTGAAACAGAATGAGATTGCACTATACCTCATCCAGAGTTGAAAACTAATAAAGTTGAAATTAAGGATAAATTTAATAAACTGTAACTGGGTGTCAGGTTTCAGTGACCAACACTGTTACAAAACAGGGGGTATAGCCCTGAAGGAGTACTTCAGAAACTGCAGTGTGAAGTATAAACTTGTCACTCCCATAAGAAATGCAAGCTTGGCTTGATTCACAGTGCGGGTGGGTGAAAGTATTGGTCTAAACTAGCCCCATTTAGGATGCTAACATGGTTTATGACATAAAAGGGTTAGGGTAAAAAATAAAAGTAAAGATGTAAATGAAATCTTGGATGCTTTGTAAATCTAGGGCATACATTGTGTCAGACCAGACAGAGCAGCAATGAGGTAGGAAATTGGCTACACTGGATGTATTTCCAGCTACCATCTTGTAAATGAAAAGATAATAGTTTATTGTTGCCTTGACATGACTTTCTGCCTAAGCCATAGTGACAACAGCAAAAGAGGTGTTAGGCTTGTGTCTTGGTTTCAGCTGGTTGGCACTTAGTTGAGAGCTGGGGTTAAATCATGACAACTTGCTAGTTCAGCTGGGGGACAGATATCCCAAGGTTTTGAAAGAGCAGTGCTGTTAAGCAAAGATGCATGTGCAATGGGAAAGAACTGATAGTGCAGCAAAAGGTGCGGTTACATAAAGTCTTATGAAGAAGATAAGTGTACACTATTCTAAGTGTAAATGTGAGGAAAAATATTAATGAGAAGAAAATAGCTTAATATATGTAACAGACCATAACAGCAAGACCTGATGTGCAGCTTGGATTGCTCTTTCAGGGTGGTAAGGAGGCACAATATTTCTACTATCTGTAGCAAGCAACTTTGTCAGCCACCTTCTTCAGTGCCTTGATCACCTCAGCCCTATACATGTAGCTACTGCCTTTTCCCTTTCTTCAGTTTGATTTGATCTCTCCTGGAGAAACAGTGCTGACAGAATAAAATTCTGCAGCAACTCACAGTGTTTAGTTGTTCTGAGCTTTTGCACATTTAGCTTACTTTGCCTGTTGTTTGCAAATAATAAAGTCACAGTAAGACCTGGTTATTTACTTCATTTATTCAACAATATAGTAATATGCTTCTTTATAGTGTGTCTAGATTAACTGAATTTGTAAATCAGTTTTTCTTTGGTTATAGAGAAATTGAAAGGCTGAAAACATTCTAATTTTGGAAAGCAAGGACAGACTGTTCCAACATAGATTTATAGAACCATTACATGGTTTGGGTTGGAAGGGACCTTAAAGATCATCTAGTTCCACCACCCCTGCCATGAGCAGGGACACCTTCCACTAGACGAGGTTGCTCAAAGCCCCATCCAGTTTGGCCTGGAAAATAATGGGATAAGTTCCTAAACAGGCTGTAGATAGCGCTGCATTTCCAGAAGTATGCTTCTTGAAATGTACTTCACATCCATCAATGTTCCTGGCAGAGGTAAGGGCTCAGATTCCGTGCTTTTCTGAATTTACAAGATTTTGATCAAGCGTTTCCTCAAGAAAATTTAGAGTGTAGAGTTTAATAGTAAGGCAGCACTATCGGACATATTGAAAACAAAGGCTGGTGGACCCAAAGCTCCTAAGAGATGGTGCTGATCTCAATAATTTCTAGATAATGGATTGGTCTGTTGTAGAAGGTAGAAGGCAACAGCCTCTGTCTTAAACCTCTGGAGTTCATTCTATTTAAATTGTCAAGGAAAGGTTAAGAGTGACTTATTTTTTGTACTTTTGTGCTGATGTGGGAATTGTGTTTGGAAATTTGGGTAAGACAAATGACAGAACTAAAGCTTCATCTCCTCCTTCCCCAGCTAGCCTTCTGAGTGGCTTCCTAAGGCGTGTGCTGGACCTTGTATTTTAGGTCAAGCTTACATGATTGCTTCAATGTTGTGAAGTACAATATCTCATGTCAGATGGTGATCATGTTGTGACCTCCATTAGTCTATTATGAGAGGTTGTTTAGGAGAGGTCTCTTATGTGGTCACTTGTATCTCTGAATCTGGGATAAATTCTCAGTACAGAGAAGCTTGGTGGAAAATTTCTGTTTTGATTTTTGAGGGTGGAAATGTAGAAATACTTACTCTGGTCTTAGCAATGTAGCCAGCGGGTTTGTTTTGGGGGTTTGGGTTGGCTTTTTTTTTTTGAGTTTTTTTTCTTCTCTATTTTATTCTGCTCTTATTTATTAAATTCAACAGATCTACTTAAAATTGCCCTCTTCTTTCAAGCTGTTCTCCCTTTCTGTAGTATGGTGCATATGTAGCAGTACTGCTACACTGGGGCTTAGGGATTTCTCCTGATATGCCTCATTGCAAGCTTATAGGTTGTCATTCTCTTTGTACCACTTTTCACATCATAATGTATTTGATTCATGTGGATGCCTTTAATGTGGTTGGAAGGACAAATAGAAGCTTATTATCTGACATTCAGCATTAAAAAAAAAAGAGTAATTCAAGGTAATTTATTGATATTAGAACTTTTGAAATGTATCCTTGTTTTTTCTTGCAGAACAAGCCCTTGTGCATTCGTGGATAAGATTCTGCACACAAGGCACAATGCTCTTTGACTTCTAATTAGTCCTTCCAGCAATTGTTATTTATAGAAAGTGGAATGACATGATGTCGGAGATGAGCATGATTGCAGTCCTGTGCTCAAAAAATATGACTTTCTATAACCAGAGTGAAAACTAAATTAATTTCCAAAAGAATTTGCCATAAAGCTGAGCAATGATAGGACCTCACATGTGCATGCAGAACCAGCCCACCTACATGCTGAAATGGCAATGGGAGTGAGCAAAAAGACAGAGTAGAAATCTGTATACAGAAATTTTTATTCATCCATGTGAACGGGTAATTGTTGTCTAATACAGTTCTACAGCAGTCAGTATGATGACTTCCAAAGTCTTCACAAGCATGGCTGTAGCAGAAGAAGAAAACAACCCCATGTTTGTTGGTAACAGCTTATTTTGTGCTACTTATTTCGGGACTTTCATGCACTATGAAATCATCAAAGTTGAAGTGTGTATCTTCTGTTGGCTCATTCTTTTGGGTCAGAGATACTGAGAAGTAAACCTTTCTTAAAAAAAAAAAGAGATTTCTGACATTTTTTAAACTGGAGCAGAATAGTTTGGCTTTATGTCTTGTGTTTAATAGATAGAGGTGATTGAAGAGAGCTCAGAACCCATTTTGAACTGGTTTTTTTGAAAAAGCTTCATATAAGTCTGAATGTAATACTTCTTTAGTATAAAAATAAAATTATTACTGAAAGTGCATTGGAAATTTTTCTACTTGTAGTTCTTCTGTAGTCATATGTTGATGGCAGTAGCCTGATTTGAAGTAAAATAGTAACTACCAATTATCACAAATATTTTGCGCGTAAAGATGAATTATTGTTTGTATTAATTTCTTAGAGTGAAATAGGCTACAATGACCTTGAAGTGACTTTCATTTAAGAGATTTTCAGTGGCAGGTGAAAAGTGTGATATTACTGGAACAGGGGAAAAGTAAATGAGAAAAGCAAGAGCCATATTATCAGTGACAACAAAAAAACATCTTGGCATTTCTGAGTGAGAGCTTTCTTATCTACCGAGGGAAGTGGGGGCTACTCTCATCAAAGCTAAGTTAGGAGTAGGGTTGGATGCTTTCTTGATGAGGGACACTACGTATACCAGGGATATCAGTCCAGTTTTGTCATTTCTGAATGAATCTCATGAAATATGGGAGCTCTGGCTTAAATGTTCCTCCGCCTACATCCAGCCAGCACTGGGCACTTGGAATAAAACTTGCTTTTTCTCAGCATGGGATTTGATTCTCCAAAATTCATTTGAAGAACAACACAGGTAAACCCCAAGAAAGTCAACCTCTGACAAGGCAACAGACTGCTTTGGAAAATCAGGATCTAAAGTAGCTTTCCAGAGCTCATGATAAGCTGAAGAACTGTGTTCTCTACAGTAGAATATCTTTCCTCTTAGCAAATATGGAATTTGCCTTTGATAAGAGAGAGCATTGAAACCCCAGCACTAACGTCTGGTATGAGCTCAGCCTTTGTTTGTGAATAGGTTGCCTCATGAAAAAAGTAGGTGGATGTCCTGTCACTATTTTTGTTACTGTCTCTTGAGGGCAGTCACATGCTGGCAGCACTGGCCACTGGGAAAATGCTAGATCTGTCTTTTGGTGTGGAATCTTGCTGTTACTGCTTTTCTTAATGAATGCAATAAATATTGGTATAAAGGTTAAAATATAATTATCTGTAATGTTTTGCATGAGTCTTGAACTTTTTCCTTTGTGAACACTTGGTGAGCAAACATTTAGCCCCTTTGGTTTCAGTGGGGGTGTCTTGTATTATAGCAATTGAGCAAAGAGGGTTTTGTGTAGAAACAAGTGATGGACCACTGGGAGAATAAGCAGCTTATGGGAAAGTGTAAGGAAGATGAACAAGCTGAATTTAGATACTGTGGCTTATTACACTCCAGGAAAGAAATGCAGCTATGAGATTATTATTTAATGTGGATGCGCAGCAGTCAGCTAAAACACAGTTGGTTTAAGCGCTCTGTGAATTGGGTGCTCTAGCTGTTTGCGAAGATTACTTCATTTCTCCAGGTTCTTTTAATTTGACATTTCCCATGGTGCCTTCAAGCTAAACATGTAAAGCTGTGCTGCATCCTGTTTTCTTTTTCAGATGGGCCCATCTTTTGGTAACGCAACATTCCAGTCAAAAATAACGGAGACAGCTGATATTTTTGTCGGAGTATGTTATATGGTTTTTGGTAAGTGTGATTTCATGATATAGAGGTATGGCCGTATCTGAAGTGGTAAGGAGACTTGACTGTAAAAGTAAAGTTTGTTTCTTTCTAAAAGAGAAATTACACTCTTAAAATGGAAAAAACCTGTTTCAGATAAAACCTCTTCCCATCTCTCCCTTCAGGAATTTCACAGTGGAAATATGTGAAAAGGGATGGCTTTGACCATATAGACAATCAGATCCTGGAGTGACTATAATGTCAATTGATGAATGCTAGAAAACTGTATATGGACTTGAGCTAGTAATCCAGGCAAGAACAGACACCGTGGGAAATAAGCCCCCAAAATAAAATAGAGGTTTTTCTAGGAAAAGTTGATTAATTCTTCTGCAATATAGCCACTGATGATATTTAGTATAACTGATATGGCTGATATGGCTACAACTTTTATGTTCTAGTTAAAATTGATCTTACTCGGAGCAGTGAGAGAGCATATTCTGGTAGTCTGATGATCTGTGCTGCTTGATCTTAGCTAACCTGATTCTACTTAGGAAATGTTCATTTTAGAGACACCAAGTGATAATCAGACTGAAATGTAATTGAAAGGTTAAAAAAATACAAAATATGGAAAAAAAAAAAGGAAATCATCATTTAAACAAAATTTTTGTCTTTTACTGTCTTTTTATTGTTATATTTTTTGAAGTCTTGGGAAAAAAAGTCTTTGGAACAAAATTATTACACATTTCTAAGAGTAGAATTCAGGAATATCTTTTTTCTCTCCAGAAGATTTTAAATTGTAAATATCTTAAATGGGCTTAAGGAGAGCAGAGATGGAAAGAAATTGTGTCACTGTCTAACATTACTTCCTAATCTGCCATTTCCTTATGAAGAATTATAATCTGTAGAACATTTGGGAAATTATGCCTTTTTTTCCCTACACAAGTATGATTAAACGAGGCATACTCTCTTATGGGCATAATCCAAAACCAATGTTGGTTTGCGAGCTCTGTGCAAATTTGTTTACCTCAGTCAAAGTGCTGCTTTTTCCAAAGATATGTAAGAACAGGCAGCAAGGTTCACAAAAGCACTTGGTTTTTCTTCAACAGCTCGATTTCACATTGCATTATTTAAGGGACCCTCCCATTCAGTCGGCATTCTCTTGTCCTCTGAAACTTTTACGTTTGAAAGTGTTCTTGTGAGTCTATGAAAGGCTGCCTAAAATTCTGGGTTTTGGTTGTTGTCTGACCTTCTAAACTGATGGTCACCTAACTCTTGACTAAGTTTGTTTAACCACTGTAGGTTTTGATACTGGTAGTTTAAAGGAAGAAATAACTGCAAATATAAGAGAGAGATAAGTTTATCTGATGAATGCTACCTATGATGACAGCACATTATTTTCTGCAGGGAAAAAAACACAGATGGCTGACAATAACTTTTTCTCCGTATTCTGTGTTTCTCTGCAGGAATATGCTCCGTGTGTGGGAACAGTATTCTCCTATATGTCTCCTACAAGAAAAAGAGTTTATTGAAACCAGCAGAATATTTAATTATTAATCTTGCCATCAGCGACCTTGGCATGACTCTGACATTGTACCCTCTAGCTGTAACCTCCAGCCTTTCACACAGGTTTGTTCACTATGCACGTGATATTTAACACCCTCTGCAGGCTTTGGGGGGCTGTGTCAGCAATGAAGACTGAATTACTCTGCACTTTGCTTGTCATAAAAGTGGGAATTAATTATAGGGATTGAAAGCAGCATGCTCAGTAACAGGAGATTTATGGGCTGCTGTTGTTAATTAGTGTTCATGTCTATTTGAGGTTATTATCTTTCTGATTTCTGCAGGGCTGAAAGGACTTTATTTCAAACATCCACTTCCTACTGCATTTATCCTTTGTGGGTAGTATTACTCAAGTGATGGTTAAATGCTTCATTTTCTTTCTTTCATAACCGGACAGTGAAATTTAGTACTATAACAAGAAAACCCTGAATTTACTCATTATGTCCAAAAGTAGTGGTAGTGATGGTGTGTAGAAATGTAGAGTTCTGGATTAATTTTTGGGGCAGCACTTTGAATGTGGAGCTTCATCTTTCCTTCCACACTCTCTCCCCTCTATCCACATGAATGCAGCTTTATATCATTATGCAAGATCTATTTGTTGTGATCTTTTAAAATCAGGGAGGCTTAGGAGCTCATTACTAGACCTCAGATAGTATTTGTGCTATGCAGGCAGTATGAAAGCCTTTGAGAGAAGAGAAATAGGTAGGAAAGGTGAAGGAAGACCAGAACTGGCTTTTACTAGTTGTTCAGCAGGGTTTGGGATAGGATGGTGTTGGTAATATTTTGATATTAATTCAAGACCTAGGCCTACTAATGACAGGAATTTTTGTTTTTTTCTTTTCAGAATGATTCTTATTAAGATAGAATTTGGTTTATAAAAATAGCTTAAATGTGAATCATAAAAATAAAGCAGATCATGATTACTTTAGTGGCTGTTTTTCAAACGAGAATATCCTTTGTAGTTGATCATTGACCAAAATATAACTTTATCATGCAGTTTTATTGAATTTTTAAGGCTACAACTTTATTTCTACAATTTAATATTACATTTAAGAAAGAAGCATTGCATACAATAATTAACTTTCTTGGCTGTTTGCTAGGTGGCTGTATGGGAAACAGATTTGCTTGTTCTATGCATTTTGTGGAGTGCTGTTTGGGATCTGTAGTCTCTCAACACTGACATTACTGAGCACTGTTTGCTGCCTCAAAATTTGTTTTCCACCTTATGGTAAGCTAATATTTATGTCTTATGTACTCGATGTTTTCACACATATATAGACCACTATTTTTAGGTTGTATATCCTAGAGAGTATTTTTATAGAAGAGACTTTTTACATCCAGTCAAACAATTCTTATTTCTATGATCACTGAAAATTAACTGTAGGGTTAGGTGTATGCAGGTGGTTATTTATAAGCTCTTTTAAGTCAGATTGATAATTTGGAAACATGGAATAAGAGTTCTGATCTGAAACCAAAGCTAGCCTGAATAAAATAAGTTTTTCAGAATTTAGTGGTACATTTTGATATGTATTTATAAGGTCTTCTGTTGTGCTAAGTGTTCTAGATGCATCAGCAAATTCAGCTACTTGATATTTTTGCAAATTGTTACAAACCATGCCCTTTTCTTACAAACCTTCCATATGGTATAGTATTTTGAACATCTAGTAAAGTTAACCTACTTACTTACACTGCTCAGTTGCCTGCTTATGGGAAACTCCATTCAGACACGTCAGCAATGCTGGTCTTCACTGATTATTTTGTGTCTTCTAGGGAACAGGTTCAAGAGAGAACATGGACAAATCTTGATAGCCTGTGCTTGGACTTACGCAGCAGTTTTTGCCTGTTCTCCCTTAGCTCACTGGGGAGAATACGGAGCAGAGCCATATGGCACAGCCTGCTGCATTGACTGGCGTTCCACCAATGTAGATGCCATGGCCATGTCTTACACATTAGTCCTCTTTGTTTTCTGTTTTGTTCTTCCTTGCGGAGTAATTGTGACTTCCTACTCTCTTATTCTGGTAACTGTGAAAGAATCCAGGAAAGCAGTGGAACAGCATGTCTCCGGCCCTGCCAGGATGAGCAGTGTGCAAACCATTACTATCAAGGTATTTGAAAGTTAGTCTTTGGCAAGCTGGTTTTGGCACAGCTGGGCAGCACCATTTAAAGACCATGAAAGTTCCCGAGAAGGGAATAAGAATGGAAAAGAAAATTAGTCCTTAATGCATTTTCATTTTGGACAACAGCATTGTCTTGTGCAGTTTTGGTGACACATTTGGTGTGTGAGCGTTATCCTTGTGCTTGATTGACAGGGAAATTTTTTTTGTCATTTTTAATTGTTTTTATTTGCCTGTTCAGGAGATATTTTGAAGAAGTTTTTGTATATAGGATTTGCCTACACACAAGGGCAAACTTTAAAAAGATTTTTGAAAGCTCCTTCATGCCAAATCATATTGTTCACAAGCTACAGTAAAGTCCTGTCTAGGCTAAGAGGCAGAGCAAGGGTGAATCACAGTTCTTGCCTCACCTTGGGAAGTTATTATATTACTGTATCCCTACACTTACATAAATTTTTACGTGTTATGAAATTATTTATATTTTGCAAAGTACATAATTTACTTTAAAATTCTCAGTCATAATGTGTGCTGGATGTATAGAAGACACTATGTATCCTGTGATCAGATTTTTCTCACATCCCTGTAGAATGAGTAAGGCTATAGGGATTCTTCTTGTCAGTGAGACCTTTGAGTGGAAATACAAATGATAAAAATCTGGCTTGCAAGATGTGGGGAGAAGTCATTCCCTTTTCTTCATACTGCTGCGGAGCACAGGACTAGATGGTCACTTCGATAAGAAACAGTGTTAGAAATTTCCATGCATATGTGCAGTTATGAAACGACATCTCTCAGCTGTCTTTCTACTTCCATGGTAAAATAAATAATTACTGAGAGTCCATTACAGTTCATTAAAATAATCTTCTTGTTAACTCTAAGGGATTTTGAACTGTAAACCTTTGGCTGTACTTGCTATAAACTGTAATGAGTTACTTTAGTGCCTTTTGGAATACTGTCCATAGCAACATTTGTTTTGTTGTTGTTTTTTGTTTTTTTCTTTTTCTTTTATGAGTCCTGAACATATTTTTTTAAGTCACATCATCACGCTGTTCAGACACGCAACTTTATGCTTGATTTCCTTGTGTTCTATACACTTTGCTGTTAGTGCAGTTTTAGTAGCCGTGTGTTTACAGGCTGAGGCTAAAAGTAGGCAATATGACTCTTCACTTTTATTAGGGATGCTGGGCTCAAGCTTAGAGTGAAATTACAGAAAGGGTTGGCTGTAATCCAGCATGCCTGTTGTCCTCTCCAGATCTCATTGTGTAGTGGTGCACAGGTGGCTGCTGCCTTAGGTGGTATCACCTTCATAGGCGGAAATCCAAGGCCAGAACTGACATCTGTCCATCATGTATAGCATAGAGATAATTGAATCAATCACACAGAGATGTAATGAAATTGTGTAGTTAAACCGTTTCACAGTGTGAAAGTCATATTCACTTATGAACCTTTCTCCTTGCTGTTGATGTGTGGCTTTTGTTCTCTGAAAGTTTCAGGTAGAAGTAGGTTTCAGACAGAATGAGGTTGCTAGAAAATGCACGTTTGGGGAGCAGCTGAGCTGTCGTGAAGACTTGGGGGAGACTTTTAACAAAGGGGTTCAATCAGATGGTATTTTTATTAATATATTATTTTGTTGGCTATTTTCTTTATGTGTGCAAATTTTAACTTGCTGTTTTGTCCTTTTCTCTGCAAGCTGAGTGTTGCTGTGTGCATTGGGTTTTTTGCTGCCTGGAGCCCTTATGCAGTCATTGCCATGTGGGCGGTTTTTGGATCAATAGATAAGATTCCTCCATTAGCCTTTGCTGTGCCAGCTGTCTTTGCAAAGTCCTCCACACTCTACAATCCAGTTATCTATCTTTTCCTGAAGCCCAGTTTCCGAAAGACCATTGCCAAAGATTTCACAGTTCTTCAACAGTTGCTCACCAGGAGCTGGTTTTCTGTCAAGGCACCGCAGAATTACAGATCAACTATGAACACCACCCACAGAACTTTTAAGGGCAAAACCGAATCCACTTGTAATTCTCTGCCAATTGTGGAAGAATGTTCTTATTTCTCCCATGCAAAGTGCAGCGATAGTTTCAGATGCTTTCAAAGCTATCCAGAATGCTGCCAGGGAAGCCTAAGTGATATGGAATGCCCTCCTCAAGAAACTGTGGCCTTGGAGAGCAACCTCCAAGCAAAAGTGAGACAGAGCAATAGGAAGTCAGTAAAGGTGGTTGTGTCGGGAGGAAAAAGCACTGAAATCGATTCCTTGGAGATTACCTTGGAAGCAGTACCTGTGTGTCATACATTTACAGACCTCTAGAGCTCCTTGCATGAAGCCCTCTGGCAGTGCTGTTCTTATATTTTCCTCATACTCTTTCATGGGACACGTGCTATGGCATTGACATGGTATAAATGCTGTATGACTCTTTCTATGCCAAACATTGTGCTGTGTTCACATGGTGAACTATGTCAGACAAATCCTCTCTGCATTTCATAACATCTTTTTACTCCGTTTTCAAGAGAATACACTAACCATTGAGAAGTTCTTCATTAAGTGTTATTACCCTTACTAGACTATGTACATCTTGTATTCTGTCTGGTTAAAAGAAATAATTCAATATAGAGTTTTAAAAGGGCAAGCTCCTGTTGATTCAATTGTTACAGCAACTGAAAAGAAAAATCCTGAATAAAAGGCCTGTTTTCCAACAAGTGATGCTGAATGGCAGCATATGTTGCATTTGCTGGGAGGTATAGGTCACTTTGTTCCTTGCTTTGAGAGGAACAGGCAGGTTCTGACCTTGTTCCACATGAATAAAATCAAAATATTTCTAGTGAGTCAAGACAGTATGTAAGTTTTGTTTACATTTTTATGTAATTTTAGAACTTGCCCTGGGACATTATTTATTATTCTGAGTTTCCTGAATAGGAACTTGAAATTAAGAGGGTGAAAGTCTGGCCCAGAAATACCTTATAAGGGGAAAAATCTCTGCTGGTGCAAACCACCGAAACCTGTGAAAACTACCCTATATGAAGATCACAATCTTCCAGGAATTCTTGAATTTGGCTTACAAGGACAATGCTGCAGAGTAAGAATAGGCATGTCTCTTATTTCCCTTGTTCTTGGGCTCCTTTTTCCTCCCTTGTAAGGAGAAGGAGAACAAAATGAAGTGGTGTTGGAGAAAGAGCTTTTGAAATGGCTGCTTTTACTGGTTAGGGAGGATTTGTTTGAACCGCTGCTCTGTTTTGTGGCTTGCCAGAAGCACCATATCCTCTGCTGCTGCCGTGAGAGCAAGGACATGCTGGAAGTGCCAGGCTCTCATCTTGGCCAGGCTACAGCAAAAATTACCATATCTTGGTTATTAAAATGATTGTAGCTTTGTTTTCCATCTGGGGTTACTTTGGGAAATAAGGCAGTCTTCCCCTCAAGGCCATCTGCAGGGCCAGTGCATCCTATGCTCCCTGAGAGACAGTACCGAAACCTCGGGGGAATACCTGTATCTTTGTAGTCATAATGATTCATCAACAATGCATTTTGCTGCTGTTTCTGTGGTGACTTGAAGAAGATGTACCTGATTGATTGGAAAAAGGATAGCTGTGTTAAACTCTATGAGAATCCCCAATTAACCACTTTAATGGAATTTTGGTTGCTATTTGACATATTTACTTGGGATATACCTTGCTCTTACCTGCCCACCACCACGCCTCCTTTAATCCTCAATGATTTTGTGTATGAGCAATAATTGGTACATTTAATTGTATTTCCACAGATGAATATATGTTCAAAATATATGACCTGATGAAGAGCACAAAATGTTTACAGAGCATTACAGAAAAGACATACACCCTAAGACAAAAACTACGGTGTTTGTTCAGGAACTCTGAAAAAACCCTAACATAAAAGACAGGTGGACCAAAGAAAGTCCTCTAGTGTGTGCTTTCTCTAAGACTTCCCAAGACATAGAGGTCAGCAGTGCAGCAGAAACAGGAACTTATTTCTGTGGAGCTGTGAGTATTGTGACTGCTGTCTCTGATTTCAGATGAGGAGGGATCAGGCTTTGAGGGCCTTTAGGCAATGCTGACCTTTTCAGGTGGTGAATCAGTGAAAAATACGAGTAGAAGCTACATTCAGAGGTCATCTGGTCCTTGCCACTTCAAGTCCCATTGATGTCAGTACACAAAGCTAGATAAATCTCTGTAGGACTTACGAAGGTGTGTGTTCGGGGATTTTAACTGGCGTATCCTTGCAAAACCTAAAAATGCCACACTATCAAAAGACTAGAGGTTATAACCTGCATTGTCGGGGGGGACTGCATGCCCAGCTACCATACAGATTCTTGAAATCCCAGCTGTACCATGCATCTGTGGTGGGTGCCCACTAAAGACACTCTGTCACTTCCCTCATCAGCTGGACAGGGGAGAGAAAATATAATGAAAGGTTCATGGGTTGAGTTAAGAACAGGGAGAGATCATCCAGCAATAGCTGTCACAGGCAAAATAGAGTCAAAATGGGAAAAAAATAATTTATTACTAATCAGATCAGAGTGGGATAATGAGAAAAAACCCAATTCTTAAAACACCTTCAACCCACCACTCCCTTCTTCCTGGGTTTAACATTACTCCTATTTTTTTCTACCTCCTCCCCTCACAGTGGGATAAGGAATGGGGGTTGTGGTCAGTTCATTATGAACTAGTAGTCTAAGCCACAAGCATAATATTTCTAATGCATCTACATAGGGAAATCAGGAAGTTTGGAGTCTCCATGCCTAGATTTATAGTGACTTTCAACTTAGCGTTCCCTATAGTGGGAGCCAAGGCTGACTTGTACTTGACGTGAGCATGTATTTTCGTAATTTCTGTTAATGTGAGGAAAAAAAAACTGTATTGTCTTAGGTTCCTTCAACTTGGCATTTGACTGTTGGAACCTGGCTATCAGCTCCAAGTATAGAGTAAAACATTTGCAGAGAAGGTTACATTCAACTTTGACTAGAACATGTAATGTTTTAAGGATGACTGTTGAATCCATGCCAGCTCCTTTTATAAATTAATGGGAAGAACACTGTGCCTGGACAATTAAAATGGCAGGCACTCAGAGCAGGTTCCCACTATGTGGAAGGGAAAGGTTTCCCTCTTGTACAGATAATTTTTTTGTAGCAAACAAAGCCTCCAAAAAGCTTTTCAAACCTGCCAGTTTGTTGTTTGTCAGAATTAGTAATAAATTACTTCCAGTAAGTGCATGCATCAAATATCACTGATTGTGGGGACTCTATTATTATACATTAGGGTCTGATGAAAGAATTAAAGGATTGTTGGAATTTAAAAAAATATATAAACATAGTATTTGTTTTTAAAGATAAAACAATAAAACTTATTCTCACCTGGATAATGAACTTGTTTTTGTTGCTAACAATGTATTTAAGTACACTGAATACAACACTTAAAGTGGGAGGGCTGGTGATACTTGCATGCTAACAGGTAACTTGACTTCATTGCATGCACACTACTTACCAAAGACCTAGTACTGAAAGTGTGCAAAAGAATCCCTCTTTTCTCAGACTGATGGAATGAAGGGGCTCGGATGGCTGAGCTGAGGAGAGCAGGGCAGAGCTGGTGGCTCTGGGTTGGGGACAGCTAATTCTTGGGCCAGAACAGCTGTATACCTGTGCTCCATGATCACAGCACCTTTGCTCCACTCTGTAGATACCTGTCTTGCATTAATTTATGGCTTTGTCTTACAGGATGGTATGTTCTGTGGTGGAAAATGCTTTGTCTTGTGCATGTGAAGGATTTCAAACCAGGTGGGAGACACTAAGTCTTTTCTCACTGCTGCAGGAAAGCTGAGGAACTTGCCTGGAGTCAGTGTGGAGAGGCTTGTGCTGCTCTTGGCTTTGCTCTGTATCCACTGTGCACAGGCAATATGTGCTGCAGGCTGTTGATTTGACATGCCTGGGGAGCATTATGCTTGCTGTTTAAGCCATGGGCTGGACAGTGATGGAAGGAGAGTTCTGCCAGGGGTTGTAGAAAGCAAGTGAGCTAGCTGGCCTACCTCAACCAAAAAAGCTCTTCATAATCTCCCTGCCACTTTCTTGCTCCTCCTGTGGCACTTTTACTCCCTTCCACTGTGTCCTTCCTTGCTGTGCTCTCTCTCCTTCCTCTCTGCTCCACTCTCTGCCTTCCCCCAGCTTTCTGTTTCTTTTCCCAGTCTTTCTTCCCTTCCTCCCCACTCCCTGGCACTCAGAGCACCCCTGGGGAGCTCTGCAGCAGGAAGCTGGCACTCATATTGCACCCAACATAGTAGTAAAAAGCTGTGAGCAGCCCAGTTTCTGTGTGCAGTGTCAAACCTCTGTGATTAATGGCTCTTGTTTTTCCAGTCATCATCAGAACTGAGCTGGTCTGTGGAGGCCAGAAGCACATACTATGTGTTGTGTTGTTTTGTTTTTCTTGTTGACTCTGGCTCTATTTTAGCAAGGTGCCATGAAAGCTTTCCTCTAGCACAAATGCCAAGGTGACATGTTCTTGCAACAGGGTTGGAAGGGAGGCTGGGATTTCCCTATTATTTTTTCCCCTTTAGACAAAAATACCACCTGTAGAGAGAAGCAGTAAAGGCATTACTGCACTATAAGCTTCTCCTGCTGTTGTCCCTCTGTAAGAGAAATATGCCTTTTCCAAGAGATGAGTTTTTAACAAGGACCTCAGCGATGTTTCTCCTGTCATATCACGGGTAAAGGACATCTGGAAAGAAAAACCAAGAGAGGCTCTTTAGACAGGAAATCTATGATTGGCATGATGGGGCACTACATAGGGCATCATGTAGTGCTCTCTGTAGGGCCACTACAACTTTAGTGCCCCTAGGAAGGCTAGAAATAGACTTTTTGCATACAGTCTTTGTATAAGCAAGTGGGAGCTGTAGTTTGTATCAGTTCTGTGTGCTCAAACAATGCAAGTAATGTGACAATGATACAGAAGGGTACTTCGTCGCCAAAAAAAGAGACCATAATGTATGGGATGTATTTTGCAGTGAATTACAAAATCCAACTGTGAGATAGGTGAAAGCAGTAAATGTTTTGGGTGATGGTGGGGAAACACTGTTGTATATGTCAAAACTGTTTAATACAGCAGTTTTTCAGGGAAAGGCTTTGACTTTGCCCATCTGGAATCATAAGGGTGTTTTGGTACCATTCAGAAGATGTCAAGCCAGATGAACCCTTTGTCCTTGAGTGATGTTTAATGTCTGAAGGTGTCTGGGAGGGTGGTGGGGGCAGCTGCACAGTGGCCCTGCCATCCAGTAGCCTGCAGCACTCACCAAACTGGGGGGGTCTGGCAGGGGAAGGGTTAAGACTGCACTATCTGCTGCATGCTCCTTCCTCCAAAGGACACCTCACAGGTCACAGGAGCAGAGCTAGCCATAACCCTCCCCAGCTAGCTGAAGGATGCCCCAGTGCTCTTTGGTAAGACCCACTGAGACCACTGGACTCCTGGAGATTTAGAGGTGATGCTCCTCTGCTGAAGAACAGCTCCTCTGCTGGTGCACCAGTGCTGGGGAGAAGCAGACAGCTGCTGAGGCCAGCAGAGTTGAAGAGCCACGCGGTGATGTGGCCTTGTCCCTGGTTGTCCTGGGTTCAGCAGTAGCAGTCATTTTTCTCCTTCTTGGTAGCTGGTGCAGTGCTGTGTTTTGACTTTAGGCCTGGGCACAGAGCTGATAATAATGATGTTTTGGTCTGGCCAAGGACTTTGTGAGCCTCATGCTCTGCCAGGGAGGAGGGGAGGCTGGGAGGAAGCAGAGACAGGACACCTGACCCAACCTGACCAAAGAGGTATTCCATACCACAGCACGTCATGCCCAGGAGGTAACTGGGAGTTACCAGGAAGGGCTGGGGGCTGCGGGGTTGGAGGAGGTATCGGTCGGTGCTTGGTCAGGATGGGGAGGGGAGTTATCGGTCTGCTGGTGGTAAGGTGATGTATTCTCTTCCCTTGTTATTTCCTTTATCATTATTATCATTGGTGGTAGCAGTAATGATTTGTGTTATACCTCAGTTACTAAACTGTTCTTATCTCAACCTATGGGAGTTGCATTCTTTTTGATTCTCCTCTCCGTCCCTCCGGGAGCAGGGGGAGGGAAAGAAGGGGGGGAATGAGTGGACAAGCTGTCTGGCTGGGTTTAAACCACAACACTGGTCCATAGTCTTCTTAGTGCAATCAGTATATTTTTTTTCCAGATGTAAAATATCTGGGACCAATCCTGTCCTTCTTGCGCTGTGGTGATTGCATTGTTATTGCCAATTACACTTTGCAGTTACTCATGGATTTTAATCTTATTGTTTTATGAACTGCAACTAATTAATCCTCTCGTTCCTCTCAGCTCAACAGACGCTATTGAGAATCGTCTGCATTTTTGTTTCAGATGAAGAACCACAGCAGAGATTTCAGGAGACTTGGTGGTGTAATTAAAGGAGTCAAGGTGCTGGAAATTGGTCTCCTGTCACTTGGAATCTGGGCACAGCTCTGGCTATGCATCTGTTATTTGGAGGAGTCACACTGTAAAATTAATAGCGGTGAGCTGAAATGAGGATGAGTCTTGTTGCCTTTTGTTTGATGTGTCTCAATTTCTGAAAAGGGTCAGGGCCAACTTATTCCATTGACAGAGAGACACTGGCAGACACTGTCTGCCAGTCAGTTGTTGAGATTTAGTTCAGAAAGACTGACAGAAGTCATCCTTAGTGCAGAAACATTTTCCTTTTCAATTATCTTATTTCTCTGCTATGACACTCTGCTTCCTATCAGGCTTCATGCCAAGACAAGGCTGCTGCTGAATGCTGATTATCTGCTGTTCGGGGAGAAGGATGCTTTTCCTTCAGGTAATTTTTCCAATTCTACATGCATGAACACAGCTTCTCTGTGGACTGTGGTTGCAGTCGGGGTAATCTCTGGTGCACAGAAGTGTACAACAGAAATGACTAGCCTGTTTTAAAAAACTAGTTAAGTGTAGCTTAAAAACACTTCATTTTTCATTCACTGTCCAGTCTGTGGTTCCCCTACTCCAACTCACCACAGGTGGGTTTTAAACATCTTTCTACATCTGGCCAACCCCAAATAGCCTAATTGCCTGGGGAGGGGGTTCCTGCAGCCCTGGCTCCATTTCCAGCAGTCAGGCAGAGCCAGAAAGCTGGAAGACAAAAAATCCATATAAATTCTTTTTCAGGGAACATTTGGTCCAGGCCCAGCATTTCAGGAAGCATTCTGCACAGCTTGAGGTAGGTGATTTCTCCTCCCAAAATATTTTATTCTTTTCAGTTCTTATTTCTATTGGTTCCACTCCCAATTACAAATGGATTTTCTCCATCTTTCCTTACAAAATCTGTAGTCCTGAGTCAGGATATCTGTGGTATTAAAACTGCATAACAGTTTTGTCATGCTATTCTTTCCAGTTTTCTTGATGCAGTGACATTGTGAAGTCTTCTCTGAATGTGGCTTTTCCAGGTGAATTTTGCCCACCTTGCCAGCTGGCTGCTTTGTGAGGCAGCTCCTGCAATGCCCGCACCAGAGCATTGCCTGCTCAGCAGATCAAAATGAAGAGCACTCCCAGATAAACTCAGTTTGACCAGGCCAGTGAAACCAAGTTGTTAACCAAATCATAAGCCAGAGTGATTTCCTAGAGAGTACACTATTAGGTCCCATTTTCTTTTCAGTCTGGTCCCTACGCAGCCCAGCTGAGTGGGACCTGATTTTGTTCTGCATCTTTTGATTATCATCTCCCCACCTACAGCATGTTAAAAGATGGGCAGCAAAGCTGGTGCAAGGTCTAAAGCACAGCCCTGATGGGGGAGTGATTGAGGGAAGTGGGCTGTTTTAGCCTGGAGAAAAGGAAACTCAAGGGAGACATTATCACCCTCTACAACTGCCTGAAAGGAGGTTGTACCAAGGAGGTGTCAGCCTCTTTTCCTAGGTACCAAGTGATAGGACGCAAGGAAAGGGCTTCAAGTTGCACCGGGGGAGGTTTAGATTGAATATTAGGAAAAATTTATTCACTGAAAGAGTCTTCAGTCACTGGAACAGGCTGCAGTGGGCAGTGGTTGAGTCACCATCCCAGGAGGTATTTAAAAAATGTGTAGATGTAGCACTTAGAGACTTGGGTGGATTTGGCAGTGTTGGGTTAATGGTTGGATTTTATGATGTTAAAGGTCTTTTCCAGCCTAAACAATTCTGTGATCCTATTTGTGGTCTTGTTCTTGCAACTCACTCTGCACTGAGAGATTGTTGTGTTGGCACAAATGCATTCATTGGTGCCAGCTTTCTTGTATCAGTATTCGATGGATTTAGCTCAGAAAAAGAAAAAGAGAATTGAAAGGAAGGAAGGATGTTCTCACTGTACAGACTGTACTGTCTGACATAAGACAGACTCATTATAACTTGTGTTACAAAACTGTTATTTCCCTTTTTTGTAACACTATGTCTTCTGAATGTTTCCATAGTGAACTTAAGTATCACCTAATATTAAAAAGCTATATAGGCTATGATACATGAGAGTAGTCACAGCTAGTTAGAAAGGTGAAGCAAACCATTAAGCTGATGAGTGATCTATGTAATACACTGCAACAAGACTGAAAAAAAGAAAACCATTTTAGTTATGTATTCATTATTTATCTAGTTTCAATAACAAAAAGTAGAAGAACATGGTTTTCCCCTGTGAATTCCTTTGGAAAATGACTCAATAGTCAGTGTTTGAATACTGAGTTAGAGAAATTAAGACAATGTCTTTTATTTCAGTAAGAGTGGAGGATTTAAAATCTCTATCCTTGTTAGGTGGGCTGTTATGTATAAAGAAGGAATATGTGAGATCTGAAAGGAGATCAACAGGAATTTTTTCTTGGCAAGAGCTGCAGACTGCCTAAGCTGAGTACAAAACCCCTCTGCCTTTAAGGTCTGCCACAAAAGCTTAATTCATCTCTTGTATTTGTTAAAACTTTAGCAATGCATTTCTGATTTGAAAGCCTGGGGATTTTATGTGCCTAGAAAATCCCAACACTTGCATGCTGGGAAAACTAGAAGACTTGGCTAGTCCATTTCAGTGGTAAAGAGGAGGAACATATCCTCACTGACTTCCAAAGACTCACAAGAGTGCAAACCAGGGCTGTAGAATTGTTATCTGCATCTTGAATGACTGTACATTTACCCTGCCTCTGAGATGTGTTCCTGAACTGGTTACCTCTGCATAGAGTGGCTGTTTCAAGCTGCTATGTTAAATAAGCGTGGATTTGGTATGCAGTTCTTAGGTATGTGAATAGATGTTAAGTACTGGGGTGGCTTAATTTACTCTGGAGATTTCAAAGGTTATCACAGGCTCATTGGAGATTAAATTACTCATCTATTTCAGACCTCTGCAGAACTATATTTTCCACATCATTCTACCTATCACAGATTTTAAATCAGGGTTATAGTGCAGGTAATCCAAAGGGGCTGAATTGTATGTCATTAGCAGTGTTAATTACTTTTGTTTCCACTATACTTCAAAGGATATGTTGACATTTTAGAAGTGAAGAAAGAGGAAGAACCTTTTCCATTATTATGCTTTTCTGGCTTTAGGCAATTGTAATTCCCCTGGCAGTAAAATAGGGTGGAAGAAAGGGCTCAGAAGCTGTGCATTTTCACCGATCCATCACAATCCTTTAGTCTGGTACACAGGAATGGTCCAAGGCTCTGGCATCAGTATCTGCATAGCACAGGAAGGGAGGGATGCCTTTTCAGCCCTTTGGATATACTGATCCTCCTTAATTTGGAAAGAGCTTGGAGCATCTTGGAAGCTTGTCTGAATTATGTTGGCTGGCTCTGACCATTGCAGGACTCTTGGCCACTGGCTTGAGTTAACCAACATTTAAAGCAACCTTGATGTGGGTCTAAAAATTCTCCAGTAACTTATGCAGCATGTAAATGTATTTACACCAGGTGGGCTGTTACTCTAAATGGGACAGCTGAAGCTCAGCTCCTCTGAAAAGCCATATTTACACAAACGTTTCCTTGGGAAATTGGTGGTCTCCCTCTACCACTGCAGTGTGCCCTGAAGTACAAGCTTTTAATTGTCCTTAGAGGAAAACAATAGCAATTATCTACAACAAACATTATTGCCAAAATGTAACTCTGCCAAATTCTACCAACAGGTACTAAATTAGTATAATAATAAAAATACAGCTTGAAGTTCTTTTGAAGGATTCACTTCTGTGTAAAATGGTTCATAGAACATACAGGTATTTGCATCTTCTGAGAAAACAGGGGAAGATGGAATAGAAATGTACACAATCTGAGGTGATGTGGTAGGATAATGCATGTACTGTAAAGGATGGAGTACCTAAGTCTGCTGAAACTGCAGATGTTGAACTAATTCTGTGGCACGGACAATCTGTAACTCTTACTTCTTTGTAACCTTAATTTGGAAACCACTTATGCTAAGTGACTTCAATCTCTCTTAAACCTTGTACTGAATATCATTTCTTGGAAATTATATGATGGTTTTACTAGTACAAAATTCAACTTTGCTGGTATAACAATGCCTGTCTGAGCAACACTTTGTGTACTGATATTACTACAAAAGTAAATTGCCTTGGACACAAATAACAGCCTCTGTCTTGAGGTTTTGGGGTTTACTGAGAGTACCTCTCTGCTGCTCTTCAGTGTCAGCCTTGGGAGTGCAAAGGATCACAGCATTCTCTCACATCCATCTGTTGTCAACCTATATTTCTTTGATGGTTCCTCACAGAAACGTCTGTGCAGAGCTTGCAGACAGACAGGCTGAGGGGTGCTGGGAGCATCCAGGCTGTCTAGTACCCCACTACTGGTGTGCCCCAGTGCAAGAGCAAATGCTCCAACATGCAGCATTTTGCATGCTTTGTGAGATGCCATGCATCCAGGTTTGCCTTATGTCTTACTTAAAAAGCAACATGGGCATTCCTAGAGCACTATGCACTTTTCAAAGCAGATTTTTTTCAATACCATGTTAAATGTGGACATTAGAAGCTAGTGGATGTTCAAACTACTTTGTATGTTTAATATACTGAACACTGGATGTTTTCATGTAGTGAAAAAGAACCTCCTCAGACCCTGTTTTCTCACTGTTAGCTAAATGGAAATCTAGGCCCAACCACTGGGGGAAAACTGGAGATGGGAATTGCAGGCAGCTCCCCTGCTTCCCTCATGGGATAAACTCCTCATTCCTGTAGGTGTTTTTCCCAGTGTGTGTAGATGCTTCTACAAACACTGGGGAATGAGAATAATCCAGAATGAAAGGTATGACATAACTGGATCACAGAGAAGTGGCACAATCAGTCTGCAGGACTAGATATCAGCATAAAAATGTGATGCTTTTGGGGGAAGGAATGACAGAAGAATAAGAGAAATTTGTGCTCTGTGTCAAGATTAACAATATCTGCTTTGTATCTCAGTGAGAAAAGGCTTGTTGATAGCACTGAATGAAGGTAGATAGAAATGAACATGTATAAGGTTGTGATAAGAAACTGGCTACAAGTCACCTATTTGGGAAGAAGTGGAAGGTGTTTGATTTAGCTTGAACTGACAAACCTACAGCACTAAGTGAATTAAAGGCTTTGAACCAGTTGGGAAATAAAAAAATTAAGAGAACACATTTTTCAAAACAAGTTAGCCATAAAGTCTTTTTCAAACTATGGAGGAAATTTTATGAGGTTAAGCTATTTTCTGTGTGGTCTTAAGTAATAAGCAGGAATTAATTAAAGTACCACAGGGGAAGAAAGTGTAGGTTGAACATAATGGGTTTCTAGTCATTATTTTTTGGCTTTTTAACAGAATTTTACATAGGAATAGCAATAGGATAAGGAGAACGGGTTTTAAAAAAGCAGCACATCTATGAGATTGTCAGGGAGGGAACTTTTGGCTTAAATCTGAACCTGACAGACCTAAAAATAAAAAGGATATATCAGAAGTTAAAATAAGCTGTGTTTATGAAGGAATAATTCAAGAATGTAAAGAAAGCAGAGATGTGTAATAGACCTCAGATAGTAAGAGAAGAACAAATGGAAAAGATCCTGTTAGAAGTGAAAAAGAAGCAAAAGAAGTACCGGTCCTTAGCAAAAAGAAAAACACATATAAGAGGGGAAGCAAAGATTGTTGAAGAATTCAATTATTTCTTCGCTTCAGTCTTCACAAAAATTAAATGCAGTCAGATACTTTTAACTGAATGGTTATGGAAGCAGATAAGTTCACAAGAAGCTGAAGAGCAGAATCAAGTACATTTAGCTAATAGACATGTGTTACAGTTTATTGGCAAAGCAATATTAAAAAGCATCTTATAAAGGAATTAAAAGAAGAAGCCAATATAGTCTGTGAACCACTAGCACTTATCTGGAGAATTATCAGAGGACAGGGAAGGTCTTGGAAGACTGGGAAAGGATCATCATAATGCATTTTTAAAAGGCAGAAGGTCCATAACTTTCTGTGTTTTTTAGGCAGCTGGACTTTGATCACCGGAAAGATTTTGCTCAAATTACTAATCTTGATTTGCAAGGTGATAAAATGGGTTTATTGAGAACAAAGCATAACAAAATCATCTAATTTCCTGACAAGGTGGCTGGCCTGGTGAATTAGAGAAATGTGGCTGATGGACTCGGACTTAGTATAGTTTTTGGCAGTGTCTTCCATGATATTCTTGAAAGGAAACATTCTTAAATGCAGGCAAAGTACATAAAAAGGTACTAACCAAAACTTACTATCACTATATGGAAGAATATAGTTTTCAAAGAGAAACAGTTATTTTATGTCAAACTGGGAAGGTATTTAAAATATATAAAGACCTGTCAAAATATTTGGACATTTTAAGTATTTTCATTCCCAGGTTGTACATCAGTTACAGATGACATAGTGTTTTGGAAAGCTATGAATCGGCCCTGCTGAGATGTTGACTGAGTTTGTGACTCCTCTGAAGTATGAAAAAAGAGTAAATTGGTATCATGCCATTGCAGATGTTCTTCCCAGTTAAATTATCTCATTATCTTTATAAAGGATGTGCATTACAGTTTTAAAACATGACAGTTAAATCTAGAGGCTGCTGATTAATTTCTACAGTCACACTTGTAATTTCCCCCCCCTCCCCGAGAATGAAACACATGTTCTTTGATATCCACCAAAACTTACTGTATCCAAAAGGCCAGTAGCCATGAATAAAGTCTCCAGTCCAGGACATTTGTGTATCAATCACTCTAGACTGATTTTTTTCTGAATTGCCTTTGGCTAATTGTCCTGCTTTTTCTTCTCCATGGGCTGCAGAGGCACAGCCTGCTCACCATTGCCTGCACCATGGGGAACTTCTGCTCTGGAGCACTTCCTCCCCTCCTTCTGCACTGATGTTGGTTTCTGCACGGCTGTTGCTCTCAAATATTCTCACTCCTCTGTGAAGTTGCACAGGCTTTCCCCCCCTTTTTAGCTATGTAATCCCAGAGGCGTTACCACTGTTGCTGATGAGCTTGGCCTTGGCCAGTGGTGAGTTTGTCTTGGAGCCAGCTGGCATTGGCTCTATCTGGCATTGGCTCAATCTGACAGCTTCTCCTGAAGCCACTCCTGTAGGCCTCCTGCTACCAAAACCTGGTCATGCAAACACAATACAGCTTTTCTCCGGGTACCAAAACTGTGCCACACAAACCCAATACATAGGCCTACAGAATGACTCTAAGAGCAGAACCATAGAGTTCTGGAGGACTGTGCAAGCAAGGCAAGGTAACAGATACAATACTGTTGTCATCACAAATAAACCAGCTTATCACTCATAGATGAAAGTAACAGATACTCATATCAGAGATGAAAGTGAAAAATGGAGCGAATAGGATGCTAATTTCTCTTCATGGTCGTTTTCCAGAAGGCATTCACAATAGCTCTGCAATTCTCAGTGAAATGACATTTCTCATTTTTCCTGGAGTTGGGGACTAGAGAATTTGATGCGCTTCAGGTCCAAAGCAGTTCAGATGGTTGGTTTATCTGGATACATAACATCAGAAATCTTCCAGTCTCTCTGCAGTTCTTTACCCTGCCAAGTATGTTGGCAGAAAACAAGGTGGAGTATGAAAGATGTCTGTAAAGCACATTTCCACAGGTAACCTGCCTGACTTTTAGCCTTGAAGTAACTGAAGTTGACAGTCTTCCGTAAGGTGTTTTGATTTAAAAAATATGTGGCTGTAGAATATCTAATTGGAATTTTTCAAGAGTGGCAGCTGGGAAGGAACAAATGAAATCTTCTCATTTCCATTCCGTTTGTTGCCCTATGCCTTTGTCTGAGACTTCTGATGTACAAGCTTGAAGTGATGAGAGAACCAGTTCATCTTAAACTGCCATTGCCCTTTTCCAGGGGTGAGAAGATCTACGACTCGGTCTCTTCTAAAAGCATAATAAGCAGATAAAGTACACGGATACAAGTTCAAAAAATCATGTGTAAGAGCGAGGCTTTCACAGGCAAGGGAATTATCAACCTAAACAAAGGTGCATTTTTTTTTCCCAATGTCCCATATGAATTTTAGAGAACTTGCTAGAAATGGGTAGTTAGGTACTGCCTAGCTCTTCTTCTATAGCAGAACTTTTAATGTGAGAAGAATAGTATAATCTACCATAGTGCCACGGTGGCTGGTAAAAGGAAACGGGAGAAATTAAATTCTCTGGGGCAAGGCAGACTTTATTTTATATATACTGCCCATGGATTAATGAAGTCAAAACATCTGAGTGCTGAAGAGTAAAGGAATTGTTCAGGTTGATTCAAGGCAGTGCATTTTATGAGAAAAGAGGTTAACTAAAACACTCATAACAGTGAGACTGAGTGACTTGGAGGAAATATATTAGAGGGAAAGAGGCAGTTCTTTGCATGAATCAACTAATCAGAATACTTGTGAGTGATCTGGAGGATTACACATGGAGAGCTTGGCTATGGAGGATTTTATTCAACAATAGCAAGTTAAAAAAAGGAAGAAAAGTGCAACCAACTCTCTTTCCATCCCCTCTCACCTCAGATTTTTTATGAGGCTGAGGGGTCAGAGCAAGGTCAATTTGGCAAGCTAAACCTTACCAAACTCAAATTTTTCTGAACTAACTAACAGATCATAAACGATGGTGGTGTTTTGTGTGAAAACTTGTTTTCTTTCTGTTTTTCCCTTTCTTTTTTTTCATCAGACATAGAATCATAGAATCATAGAACAGTTAGGGTTGGAAAGGACCTTAAGATCATCTAGTTCCAACTCCCCTGCCGTGGGCAGGGACACCTCACACTAAACCATGCCACCCAAGATTCTGTCCAACCTGGCCTTGAACACTGCCAGGGATGGAGCATTCACAACTTCCCTGGGCAACCCATTCCAGAATCTCTTAAGATTCTTTAAGAGATTACACAAACCACAACAAACCACCCCTCAAGATCTATTCTGCATAACAGATTCTGTATGTTAGCTCAAGTATAAAAGAAAACCTCTATTATACGTGCAAAAGGATTTGTCAAGCTTGCACAAACTCACTTTGCTTAAATGTATAGAAATTCCCAGTTCTAAATTGTGACCTTTCCATATATAACTAAACTGGGCATGATCAGAGACACTCAAAAATCTCACAGTGTTTATCATTTCCACACGAACTCTGTCTTCACTTTTCTTATTAGATTTAAGGTAGCAGTTTCCAAGGCTCTCTTTCCCATCATTCTTTGACTGGGTTGCTAGTTTTTGTCCCAGCATAAACATATACCTGTTTATCTCTTTCCTTTATGTCAACAAGTGACAGCTGTATTTGTAAATCAGGGCAAATGACTTCTGTCAGCACTCAAACGCTGCTGTATTTGTATGGCTTTGTCACTTCTCAGTATTTTGCCATATATGCTCTTTACAAAAATTGCCCCATTTAAATATCTATTAGTGGATACTGCTAGAGTAATATTTGGACAACAGTCTCATGGTTGAGAAGATATCAAGAGCTAATCTTTCAATGAATCACCTTAAAATCTACTTGGCCAGAGGGACAAACCTATAGGAAGTTATATATTCACAGGGAAGTGTTATGATGGAATGCATGTGCCTGGGAGCAAGGGACATACTCTTTGATTTTACTGCCTTAACATTTATCACGTGATATATCTTGAGTGGCAGCGAGTTCTCAGTTATAGTAAAACACTGACATCCATTTCTCCCTTGTCACTGTTGTCTGTCATTCACACTGAAGACAAACAAGGTCTTTTTTGTTCCTTTAAAACTTGAAATCATTCAAAAATGTTCAAAAGAATTTGTAGGGAAGAGCCTACTGAGGAATCACTTAGGAGACATCAGTCTCTAATCAAGTACGAGGCTTTGCAGAGCCTCTGGAATATGACTTCATAGTAATATAAAAGAACATGTGTGTATTTGCAAAATGGAGTAATTATGACTGATTTCCCCAGTGCCCTGTAGCCTATAAACACAGTAACACATTTTGAATAGTCATATTCATTAAAGTTCAAGCCTGAGAGTTGCTTCTGGAGGCAGGGACATTGACTGTCATAACAACAATCACCCCCCGCAGAGGGCCTTGGAGGCTTCTCTAGGCCATGGGAAATGAACAAGGAGAGTAAGGGTTGCTGGCCCCAAGTGAGGTGTCGGTGTCTGAGATAGGATGGAGGGTATCATTTCACAAAACAGGAACCCAGCATCTCAGTCAGTCCTTTGGATGTTTAATGAACCGCAAGAAATGTGGCAATAAGGTATTTTCCTTAATACTAGCAGCAAATTAAGGGCTCTGGTGCAATGAGCGCTGTCAGGTTTCAGTGTCTCCCTACCTGGTGGGAGCTTTTGACAAAAGGTGTGGGGAAGGTGCACTGAAATCAGTTCCAGCAACTCTTGGTCAAACCTGCCGAAGTCAGTCATTATGGTAAGCACTCTTTCAGCCCTGGCAGAAGGAATACCTACAGTCCTTTTGCCTTAAAAACCTCTTTTTAGTAGTGACTAAAAACTTGGCCCAGTCTGGCAACTTACCCTGGGGAGTATTTGGGCAATTGTAGTTGTATTAAATTCTTCCATGCTAGTTTTGCATTCAAATGGTGCTACTTTTGTAGATAACATTGGCAGGAAGGGAAGAACACCACTTAAGAATGGCCCTTCTGATTGCTACTTTGGGATAGAGAACATGGGAAACCTGCATCTCTGCAGGTTCATCTGCCTGAAGTCTGAGTGGGGTCAGCAATGGCCTCCAGATGCCTAATGCACACAACTGGTCTGCTGAGAATGGAAATCTTCATGCCAGCTTTACAAAGGGATGTTTTCTCAAAGAACTGAACAGTCTTTCTTTATTAGGATTTTAGTCGCCTGGGCAGGTGCAATAATGTTGTAGTAATACAATAAATAGGAAAATAATGTAGGAATCCTGACTGGGACAGATATAAGCTTTTGTTTATGTAAGCAAATACATAATTCTGACAAAGAAGAGGCATACGGGTGTTCAGATACCTGAAAGCATGCTGGAAATGCTTTCCTGGCTCTTGGACTCACATTCACAATTGGCTCTGTGCATTTACATTTGAAATATCAAGTTAGAGGATTTTAATTCTGGTATTTTAAAATTGAAATTAATTCATTGATTTAGAACAGCAGTGAGGAGAAAAAGTAAAAAGATGTGGTAGGGAAGATACACAGGAACCATGTTGTTTGCTCCGCATCTTCATGTACCCGTGTGAAGTACCTCTCATCTGAATCTGAGTTTGATGCTCTGAAGCTGAAGAGTGGATGAAGTATTTGAGGTCTGTGTGTATCCACTATGTGTGACATAGCTGTTTCATGATTTTGTCACTGTATCATACTAGTAAGCCAATTTTTATGATGTGTTAACATTAATAACCATGCCTGCCAGAACCAACATACTGTAACTAAGCCTCCAACGAAACTCATAGAGCAAGCACCCATGCATATAATGACTTGCTACCAGTCATCCTGAAACAAAGAGTCTATCCAATAGCCATTCAGGGGGAAGCTGGCAGAGATGATAGGCTGAGATACCCTCTTCAACCTTGTAGAGACAAACTGCAGTCTCAGTTTCAGTTAAAGGTGACAGAACGATCCGTAATGCTTTGCTGCTAACCTTTACTCTGTGCAAAAGTGCAGTTCAAGCAGGCCAAGTTAGTCCAGCCAGAATGTCCCAGTGTCACTGCTCTACAGTGTCTGCAATTACATAGAGCTCCTGATGATCTAGGCTTGACCCAGAGAAAATCCTGGGAGAGATTTCTGTGTGAGATACTGTGCTATCTTCAGCATCTTATCATTCCTCAGAGTCTGGTTCTACCTTGCATCCCGCATAAGTTTTAGGAAACTAGCAAGTCTTGGTATATAAAATTATGGAGTGCCAGAAACTCCATCAAGAATGCCAGAGAACATTAGGGAAGTATTTCCACTGAATTAAATTAATGGGAAATAAAACTTATTATTAGAATCATACCTAACACTCTCTGATAACCTCAAGAAAAGCCTATCATTGTGTTATGATTAAAGAGGTGATGGAAAAATCAAGCCACACAATTTTTTGCTACTGAAGTTTTAAAATTAGATGGAATCTAATTAGTCCTTAATTGAATGAGAGGCAATGAATTACATATTCTGCTTAATTGTTAGTATTAGAAACAATTACAAGTCAGGAGGAATTATATAGAATATAAGGTACTTGCAAGGTGTTTGACTGGGGACTAGGTTTTTGTTCTGTGCTTGTTTGGTCTTTACCTAAAATGGGGGGATTCAACTGCTACAGGAATATAGATTCGTAGTAATAATGGATTCTTTATTTTCTTCAGTGTTATGAAGATTCATGGAAGATCCTTTTAAACTGAAGCAGAGTTACCAGAGCTGAGTATATGGGTTCAGTTCCAGCAGCTTAGACTAACTCCCTGTTAATGCTGCTCAGCTGATAAAACTAGTTATTACTGTGCTCTGTTCTAGTGAGTGCCACCAGATTAAATATTCATTAGAAGCTCAGCAGTATCTTTACAGCTTTGCTGACCTGAGAAACTGCAGGCTCCTATAAACCTGCACTGCCTGCAGACTGCACCACAAGGATGCAAGCCAGTGCTAAACTATAATGCAAGGGGTTGTGATACCCTGATATTGAGTCTGAGCTGCTAACTCCATGCAAGGTTTATAATTTTAAAATGGGTGCTGTACTATTATCGTGGATTTGCTTATCTTCGAGAAAAGCAGACTAAGAAGAGGTGGGTTTAAATGCAATCTTCAGTGACCTAAAGAGATTTTATAGTGAAGATAGACTCTTCTTGGAAGTATAAACGACTCAGTTCACGAAGGACAGGGACCTGCTGGAGAGAGTCCAGTGCAGGGCAACGAAGATGATTAAGGGAGTGGAGCATCTCCCTTATGAGGAAAGACTGAGGGAGCTGGGTCTCTATAGTTTAGAGAAGAGGAGACTGAGGGGTGACCTTATTAGTATATATAAATATATAAAGGGGGAGTGTCACGAGGATGGAGCCAGGCTCTACTCAGTGGCAAACAATGATAGGACAAGGGGTAAGGGGTACAAACTGGAACACAAGAGGTTCCACTTAAACTTGAGAAGAAACTTCCTCTCAGTGAGGGTGACGGAACACTGGAACAGGCTGCCCAGGGAGGTTGTGGAGTCTCCTTCCCTGGAGACATTCAAAACCCGCCTGGACACATTCCTGTGTAACATTATCTAGGTGTTCCTGCTCCGGCAGGGGGATTGCACTAGATGATCTTTTGAGGTCCCTTCCAATCTCTAGCACACTGTGTGACAAGGGTCAATGAGCACACACAGCAGCAAGGAGCAAACGAAATCCCAGCTGGATGTAAGGAAAAAAAAGTTATTCACTGTGAAAGGGGGTCAGCACTGAAAGAGGAGGCATCTCCACCCCTGGGGACATTCAAAGGTAGACTGGACAAGATGTGAGCAACCTACTCTAACTTTGAAGTTGGTCCTGTTTGAAATAGGAGATTGAACTAGGGGACTTCATAGGTCTGTTCCAATCTCAACAGCTCAGTGAGAAGAGGCCACATCCTACAGCTCCTGATGTTATACACATTCTTTTTTCCTCTGTGTCCCTCTGACATATTAATTTTTTTGCAAAAATATATCTTTCAGCATTGCGGGATTTAATTTAGAAATTGTTCTGTAAGAGAAACTTCCTTCTTACTAGTTGTTAAGTGCAAAATACCACTCTAATCCTCAGGTTACTGCATTTGGGAGGAAAAGGTGTTCTTGACCCTCCTGTCATGCTACAGAATTTTGAGCTGGACAGCAAAATAATAAAATAATACAATAATTCTTTGCTGCATATAGTGCATAGAAGCAGGAGGGCTGAAGTTGGTACAAGAATGGTTTTTCTCTTAGGTCAAACAAGGAGAGAGGCTGTTTCATAGCAAACCTTCCTCTTCTCACAATGGTAATTGTCTGGCATTAGGTTCCCTGTGCAAAAATAAAACTCTTTTCCCTGACTGCAGTCCATATGAGAGGTTAGGCCCCACAGCTGGGAGGCTTTTCTCTCTCGTTGATAATACTTGATGGTTTATCCCCCTTATTTTCTGTGGTACATAGAGCTAGTTTGCAGAGCTGGATTACTACATGTATGTGTGTGTTTGTAAGTATATATACATATATATATACATACAAACATGTATATATATATATATATATACATACAAAGTATATACATATATATATATACACAAATATATGTACAAAAATACACACATGTATTTGAATAATGACCATCTAATCAGATCAGGTTTTCTTTCACCATCCCCTTTATGACCCTTTTGGCCTACATTTTCTGAAAACTGCCACCAGCAGTTTTCTGTTCATATCTAGAATGCTAATTGTTGCATCCTATTGTGCCGGGCCAAAAGGGCAACCTGGAGGCCCTTCTGCTTACAAGCAGATTCTGTGATTGTTGATGAGGTCTGACCTCCTGGAAAACCTGTTGTCTAGCAGCCATGATAATTTTAGCCTTCAGGTAACCAGTTTTATTTTCAGATCTGTTTCTACTGTCTTGTTTGTCTTCCTCATATGTTAATTACATAGACTTGTAAATATTCTGTTCTTTCTGTGCCCTTTTTTACTTGCCATTGTTACAAGCAAATGTGTCAGTATTTTAGTGCAGAAACTGTGGCTTACGTCAACACAAATGTGGAAGAGAACTGGAGACCCTGGTGAAAATTGATTGGAAGGCAAAGAAATGGAATTGCAAAATTCTGCCCTTTATATTTAAGCATCCAGTAAACCTTTTAATCTTAATCCAGTTTAATGAAGAAAGGTTTTGGTTTTGCTTGGAGGCAACACTGATGCGCTTTGCACAGTGCAAATTTGTACTGCTATCCCCAAGAGCTAGAGTCTGCTGGAATGACCACACTGTGCAATACCATATGGAGATAATATCACAGGTCCTAAGAGATGTACATTTAGGCTAATTAGCTCATGACTTTACTGCTTGTGCTGCAAAATGTGCTTCCAGCTTTAGCCATAGCTCATCTGGTGACCTTTGTCTTATGCTACATCATGCATGTATTCTGCACACATAGTCAGTTGTAAAGCAAACTTCTTCAAGAAGTTGCATCTTATCCAAAGAATCACCAGTGAAAGTTGTTCAACTGTGTTTGACTTTGGTCAGTAGCAAAATATATAATGAGAACAGGGCCCAAACCACAAAACAGTATGCCTTTCAGTTTCATCCAAAGCCAAATTTGATTCTGCTGTTTAATTATCAACAAGATATAGAGGTCTTTAATTCAGAACTTTGTTATATTAAAATGAACCAACTCATTAAGATTTCAAATGGACCTTATTCAAAGGTCAGTATGAATATTTATATTCGTTTCAGTGGACTATACACAAAGTCAGCCAAGAAACATTTATCTACTAATTTTATGTGTCTTTCTCATCTGAAATAACCTTTTTCCTGCCAGCTTAACTGATCATTATCAGTAAAATGTCAGACATTGGCCACAGTTAGCAAAGTGGAGCACAGCTACATTAATTTCTAGCTAAGTAATATCTTTTCTATGTATTTTCATGCAAAGTGCTTTCATTTTAAGGTAGTTACAATTTGCAATGCATATTTTATAAACTGCATTAAATGCTGTTGGCCTGTCTGGCAAGAAATCATGTTTGTTTACATAACAAGAGGGTGGAGGCAAGTAGTTATGAAAGGGAAATGGAGAGGTAGCTGGAAACCCCAGCGAAAATAAATTTGGATATGAGTGTGTGAGTTTCCATTCCTCCATAAACCATCAATCACAATCTGTACTGGTAAATCGAAATTCCCAGAGAAGTATCAAACACCTATACTGAATTTATTAAAAGTTTTGTGAAAGTCTTCACTGTGACAGCACTCCAGGCTGGGCTTTTGGAGTCGTCTTGGATCTGTTCCATGCAAACGCCTTGACTCTACCATCTTGTTTCTGAGTGCCTTATGTCACTACCCAGTGGTTGTGGTTGTGCTATGCTACTGCATGGCATACTACATTAAGCAAGAGATGAATTTTAAAAGCTGCACCTTTCTGTGGGCTTTTCTGATTTTTACATGTACTTTTAAATACGACAGTTTTATAACTAAACACCCTAAGTCTGTGTGGATGCAAAATAGATTAAGCCAAAGTAATCTCACCAGAATAATGTTTTACTTCTCCCTACATTGGTACATTTTACCAATAACTTGAAAAGCATTGTACCTTGGCTGGAGATGCAACCAAAGTAGAGGTATTGCCCCATTTTGCACGTGTTCTCTCTAAAGTTGGGCTGGAGATGCAGGTGGATGCAGACAGAGAAGATGGGCAGAACTTCTTCTAAATTGAAGGTAGCAGATAGCTGCCTGGAATGGAAAACCATTTAATTAACTACAGAAAAACAGAATTACTAGTAAAATTATTGAGGTAAACAGTACCTTGACTTCAGGGAGACACTATGCTCCCTTGCTAAAGGATTAGCTCTATAATGCAACTGAGGGCAATGGGCTTTTTATCTTAGTGCCGTGTTTTTGGCAGTGCTCAAGAGCATATATTTTGAGAAAAACATGGCAAGGTGAATATACACTTCTTTTCCACTTCTGTTTCATGTGGTCTGCCTCTAAAGCAGTTCCTAAGCCAGAGTTTGGCTATCTATCATAGAGTTCCACAGCTCTTGATGGACTCTTCTTCCATGAATTTGTCCAGTCTTTCTGGAACACTGCATGAGCAGGTAAAAACAATTTCCTTTGCTTTCTTTTAAATCCATTACTCAATAAAATGAGCTTCTGTGCCAAACTCATGTTTCAAAAAATTAGCTTGGTTGCAAAAAGAGGTTCTGTGTAGGGAGTACTTCATAACTGTCTCCTATGCAGGGAGAGATTTTGGTTTCCTTAAATGAGTCACTGGACTTATCTGGGAAGGCAAAAGTTTCTTTTTTGACCAACAAAACTAGACAGTTCCAGTGCTCTTTCATATCAGTAGTTCCATGGCAGAATTTTATGTAACTTAATGCATTCTCTTAACACATGCTGAGCTTTTCACTGTTTCTCATTAGTCCACAGTGGTTTCTGGGGTGAGTAGAACAGCTATACCAGTCCCAGATCACTTATACACAAATAGTACAGTATTTGGCTGAATAGCTGTTAGTCTTAATTGAGTTTCTGTTGATGGAAGGTGATATCAATTCTTTACACTTTTCATCCTTTTAGCAAAGTAGGAACCAACCTGGGGATTCTTTCTGTTCTTTTCATTTTGTCTGTCTCTAGCTCAAGCATGAGCATCTACAAGGGAAAATGCCAGAGAAATAAGATCAGGGTTTTTGCCACTTTCATGTCACAACAGAAAAACAAATGCATGGGGAGAAGATCCTTCTACATATCTTCTTATACAAGAAATGCAGTTCTTCATTGCCCTAAGCATTGAGTTGAATGCCTACTCTAACAGACTGAAATTACTACTATGACTCCTTAAAAATTCCAGTACACCTTTGGGTACTTGATATCATTAAACTAATATTTGTTTATTTGACTCTGTCCCCTTGTTTGGCTGCAACCCATTCATGAATTAAGAATGAATGTGGAGACATGGCTGGTTAATACCAGTCCAGTGTTTGTACACACTGCTTTCCTTCCGACATTCAAGCTTAATAAAAATGTTTGCATTATAACTCATCTCTGTGAAGTAATTATGTGTAATTGCATAATTACCCGTTACAGCTGTTTGACTTACTGGCACTTACACTAATTAAACTAATGTGGTGCACAACCACAAGTTAATTTAAAACAATGAAACCATAGAACGATCCCTCTTGAGGATGTCTACACAGACATAGGTACTGTGGTTGAACAAAAAGTGGAATGTTGAGCTTACATCTCTATCTTCAACCTATTACACAGTGTACATTTAACAAGTGATAACATATAGAATTAAATAATAAACTGGGTTATAATTAAAAAAAAAACCCACAAAATACAAGGCTTTTGAATGGAAATAAACTCTCTTGCTCAAGAACTCTTGCCACACTGACTAGTATGAAGTAAAATTACTTGCAGACAATTAATCTTACCTTGGTTAATTATATTTCTCAGTGGTTGTCAAAGCTAAACTTGGATTTAGCTCAGTACCTGCAGGTATGTTTTATTTCTCTCCAGATTAAAATCCAGTATTTGAGTCTTCTGCTCAGTCAACTATTCTGATATGCAAATTACCTTAATGGGCTGACTTTTTGCTTATACAGTGAACAACCAAATCATACAGACAGGAATAATATTCAGTATAGGAACTTAAATGAAGGAAAATTCTCCAAAATTATCACTCTCTTGCAGCATGGTTATTGTAAACAAGTTAGTGCAGCCCTGAGAACAATAAATGTTCTCCTAAGAAAATTCTGACACCCCAACCCACTGTATCACATCCAAACCTTGCAAGAAAGAGCAACAAAATTTATGTGGCTTTTTTCTTCAAAACTCTCACAGGTTTTGCACAAAGAAACTCCAGAGCTGGCACAGCTGTTTCCTATAACTCCTCTTTTTAAATGTCCTTGATAAGCAACCCCTTTTCTGGGACATATCAGAGACTTGACTGGCTATTACGTTACTCCAATGGTGCTCCAGAAGCTGAAATGGAGGTTGGATCACCTCTATCAGAAAGCCATAAAGGTAAAAAGAGGTCAAGTACTTTGAAATTGAATTTACCAGCATCTTAAGCCAAGAAAAAAATGTTTCAGCATCATTCACAATATTTGATTGCACAAATGCTGTCGGCAGAATGCCGGCAAATCTAATGCAGTCTTCTCCATAAGTGTTCAGGACTGGATTTTTAGAATTTGAGCTTACTAGAAATTTTGTGACTTGTAGGGATTGCACCACCAAAGCAAATGCAAAAATGTTACTGAGTCCTGCTACTTACATTGGTTTTAATAGCAGACAGCCCATTCTGTGATACAACACAAATGTTTTACACAGGTGACTCATGATTTTGACTATGCAGTGCTTTTTCCAGACGGTTGGGCAAAGGCCAGTACATTTGAAGTTGTAGTTGCTCCTTTACATGCAGTTAAGTTTAACAATATGCATTGGAATTAATTAGCATTAAAGCATCAATTTATTTATGTTAAAGCCCTTATTAGCAATTCATTCCCATATAACTAGGAATTCCTTCTTGTCAGTAAAGTTCCTGTTACTGGTATCCTTTTATATTTTATGTTAAACGATGTGGAACCTCATACAGTTTTAATGGGATTGTAATCAGCCATTCTCACATGACTTGAATTTAGTCATACATACTGAGAATGAATCTTTTCTACCGATGTATAACTCTATAGTTTGGCCAACACAAAAATCTTTTTTGCTTTGAGAAACTGCTAACCACTGGCTTTTTAAAATCACCTCATACCTCTTTCTTTGAGTCACAGATTTACTTTTCAAAGCACTTCATTATGCATATGGAGTTTAAGCATGAGAATCATTCTACTAAAGTTGTTACCTAAACTAGCATGTGCTCAAGTGTTTTTCTGAATGTCATTATAGTTAGGAGAGCAGTACATACAGGAGCTATGTGACAGATGTAGATTTCTTTGCTGCTAGCATCCCATTTCTTCTTCATCGCCACACCAAACATAGGGCTTTTTCTAGTAATCACAAACATAGGGCTTTGCTTTGGCCTACAGGTGTTAAAAATCTGACATGGCCTGGGTGTTATAAATGCCAACAGTCATGTACTGAGGTTGCTGTCCTCGTTGGAATATCTGTCAGACACAGAGAGGATGTGAATGAACCTGCTTTTCCTTTTTCAGATCTGAAACTCCTAAAATTTTCAAATTTATTGTGTGTTTTGTCTTTAAGTGCTCCAGAATAAATTCTTCTTTACATCTATCAGCTTTAGGTTTTACACAGATCTAAACATTCACGATAACGTTCTGGTCTCCTTATAAATAGTAGGGAACAGGCCAACGATTTCAAAAGGGCCATGATCTTACCTGTACTACACACAATCCTGTTCAAACTGAAAGACTTCTATGCTTCAATATTTAATCTTTTGAAAATAGATTTCAGTAGTAGCACATTAAAATAAAAATCAGTCCATCATTTTTGTTCTCTCTATAGATGAAATTCACTCATGGAATATGAAAAGCATAAGTTTTCACTTTTTTATACACAGTTTTATAGCAGTGGGAATCATAAAAATAGCTTTTCTCATATTTGCGGATCTGCTGTGAGCATGTGCTTTTCATGAGGATCTCTAACAGATAAGGATCTTTTGTGGATATATTCTTCTGTGTAAAAAACCCACTCCTGAAGTTTGAATATATTACCAAACATACTCTTCCTCCCGAAAATGTCTTCAAGCTTCAAGTGTCATGTGTGCCTATTGGCAAGCATTTCCTTTGTTATGCCCACCAACTGTAACAGGCTTATTTGTGGATTAGCTGTGTCTCAGCTGTAAAATTAATTCAGGAGCACAGCCTGCAGTTCCAAATGAAATTGCAACAGAAGGAAATGTTGTTTCCAGGAGTTTGTCTTTTAAAGATTTGTATAATTGGTTAATGCTGTTTTGTCTTTTTGGTTTTTTGGAGACAATTAATCAATACTTTGTCATGTGTAACTTTTATTTTGTATTTTCAGTACATTGCAGTATACAAACAGCAAAGTCAAATGATCGTGTCCTCTAGTGCTCAAGGAACCAGAGAGCCCTAATTAACTGATCTTATTGTGGTAGCAGTTTTAGCAATTAATTTTGAGCTACAGACCCATGAACCAAAGCCTTCAGTTTTCAGCTTTCTGGATTCTTAAAAGTTTAAATCCATTTTTTCAGAATAAATGTATATTCATTTTCACTGTTTTCTCACTATCAGTTAAATAGAAGACAAATGGCGCAATGCCTAAAGCCCTGCTTTTGCACGTGGCAGGCTTGGCTCTTTGGTCAGCCTTTATGCCTGACTGTAAGGAGACCCACAAGATGTGAGGAGACAGTTCAGACTTCTTTTATGGATGGCTTCTTAATGAACCTGATATAACTTTTTGGACACACTGAGTCTGCCTCAGTTTGTCAAATATTGCTTTTAGCTGGAAAACAGTAGTTCTCTGACAAAGGCAGTGAGGGGCCTTTCAGCTGTAACTGAGTGTGAGTACCCCAAGCCAATTTCAGTGCAAAATCCAAGAGATGAGTTTAAAGCGCTTTCAATTTACATAGTTGAACAGTTTTGTGCTCTGTGGACACCACCAGGCTGAAGCAGCGTGTGCTGCGTAGCAGCATGTGCAGGGTAGCTGCAGTGCTGATGGCCTGTTCTGTCTGGAAGCAGATACTGTGAATTAGCCTGTATGCACATGGTTTGCCCTCAGCTGGGTGAGATCAGGCTGCTCAGCTGCATAACACAACATGGTGACTGTCAGCAAATGCTTCCCTCAGCTGAAGCAGTGGAAAGCTATGTGTTTAAAATAAACACGACTGTTTTTTGTCTCTGTTGGCAGAGCTAATTTAGTGCAGAATAATAGCAGCTGAAGTCTTTAGATGGCTAAAGGATTACCACTGGGTAAATGGCTTCCTTTTCCTTCTGCCAGTGGTCAAACCAGTTTTTCATGCGAGTTTCTAGCACAATAGAAGACAAACGTATTGCAAATTAAAGTAGCTGCACTATGAAGGCTCTTTCTTTATTATGGTAAGAATCGTTTTGCATACACGGAAACCAAATACATGATGCTTGAGTTTAGACATACTTCCCCAGCTATCAAGTAAGTTTTCATTCACACAGTTAACAAGTTTTTCCCGCAATTCTTCCTCTGTTTGTCATATAGCCTGTACTAGGACAGGGGCTCTGCAGCAGCACGCTCCCAGAGCGAACCACTTCCCTGTTGTGATGTGGTGAGGTCCTTCCTAGCACAGTGGGTCTTTGTCTTAAGGCAAAAGATTGCCATTTCTGAAAACACTGCTCTCTCTTTTAACTGATCCAGCCTGACAACTTTTATTGCTGCATAACCTTGAACAGTAATTGTAGCTCCGTTAGAAATAACCTACATTACTTTTTCCTGCTATTCTATGAAAAGAAAAAATTCCAGAACCAGTTCAAACAAAATACAGAATTGTAGAAGAAGGAAAGGAAGGAGAGTGTGTGCATGGACTGTCTAATGTATGTGTAGAAGGGTATATCCATCTGGTGGAACTGAGGAGGTGGAGGATAATTATACCGAGAGACAGGGACACTCAAAGCTCTTTGCATGAGGCATAAGTTGAAGAGAACACAAGGGAGTAGAGGAAGGGGGAGAGAAAAGGGACTTAAGAAAGGATGCAAACCAGTAGAATAAGCTACTGTGTTTATTTATGTCTGTCCAGGTGGTAATTTAACACAAGCTAGCAACTCAATGAAAAAAATCTTAATGGTGAAGCCAAAGTATGAGCTGAACTTCTTCCCCGTCCTTGCTATTTTTTGCCATCTTGCAATTTCTTCTTAGATGGCACTTTTTTTCAATCTCTTCATGTTCAACCAGGGCACATTTACCACTCTGAGTCAACAAAATGAAGACATACTCTTAGTCTAGCTCAGGTTCCTGTTACTCAAGTGAGCCTCAACCCCTTGGGCTGCATCAGTTGGGTAATGATCATCAGCAACAGGGCTCAAGGTAATTTAACAGCAGAACAGGGTACTCCAAGGTAAGCTATTAGAACCAGCCATCTTTTCATTCGCTCATTAATTACAAGTAATAGTAGTTTTAGCAATTATACACGTAGCCCAAGAGATTTGACTGGGTCTCACTTGCACAGGAGGAAGATCACAAGTCCTGAAGCTTTCACATGCATGCACTCACGTACACTTTACATAAAATAAACCAGTGAAAACTGGTTTATATGCTGAAGTCTCCTTCAAGTGCTTGTCCAAGTCTTTAAAACACCTTGTATAAAACCCCCTTCACTTTGACTAGCACTGACAACATGGGAATTTTTTGCCTATGATAAAGTCCTGAATTTCTGTTCTCAGTATGAGAATTCTGGTGACACAGCTGTGTCTGCAGGAGCAGAGAGAAATACTATCACTTCTGTCTACAGCACTCAGATTAAGTGGTGTTGGCCTAAACTCTAGACTTATATCACCTTACCAGCTAAATAACGTCATTGCACACCATGCTTATAGCAAGGCTTAGCTGCTTGTAGATTTTGGAGAGGTAGAAGAGCAAATATTACATCTCCCCAACACAGCTGTGTTGGTATGGCTACACCAGGAGCATCTCTGTAATAGGGAAGTAAAAATGGTCCAGACCAGAGAAAGCTGAACATATTAAAAAATCCCATGTGTATCTGAGAATTTAAGCCCTCAGCCTTAACTATGTGTAGGTGGGAAGGAAACAAATAATTGTGCAGACTTTTACAATTGTTAGATAAAGGCCTGAATTACACTAATACAGAGTTTCTCTTCCACAAAAGAATGAAGCTTTTGTCTGCCAGTTGGTCATGATTATTGCTTGAAAGAATGGTTGTCTTCTTACATAGCTCTGCACTGGTGGATTTTGTAAATTCAACATGTAGTATTTCTGAGACACTTTCAATAAATTGCTGAGATTGCAGTGTCCAGGGTGTAATCATTTTGTTGCCAAAATTAAATTGACAAAGGGAGACAAACAACACTGTAAAACTATACAATTCTACTGTGTTTCATTGGAAAACTATGTACTTAATCTCTTTGATTCCTGTTTAGATTCTGACAAGTGCTGCTAGGAGTTAATACAATTCCAGGGAATTGTCAATCAGATTATGCAAGTTCTATCGAAGAGAAGCTGTGATTTAAGAAAGAATAATTTAAGACAGTTAACTTTGCTGGTTTCAAACTGCGTTAGCACAAGTCATTCAGGTTAGGGCAATGGTTCTGTATTGCCTCATTTGAAAGGCTGGGAGACAAAAACATTTCACTGTATCTGAAGGATTTTTTTTCTTCATTGCAGTTCTTGCATTCAGACTTTCTGTTTGTTTGTCCTCTTTCAAACAGCATGAGAAACATTTTTATGTAATGGACTCTCATCTCTGTAACTCTTTCAGTTACAACCCTGAAATATTTCAGTGATTCAACTAAGACAATTTCATGCAGAACTGGGCATGGGCTCCTCCTGGCCAGCCTGTGTTCTGGCATACACAACAAAAATCATAATGCGAGTTTTAAGATCAACCCCTGCTCCCCTTCTGACCCACACAAAAGACTGTTCCAGGTGGTATGGAGATACCTGCTTCCAAAAAGGCTGCGTCCCATATCAAGAAGGCAAAATTTGGAATACACCTTTCAAATATGCGGCAGGATTTTACATTACTGTCACACTGGTTTACCTCACATCCACCAGAGGAAATCCATAGAAATGAAGATGAAAGAAAACCTCATCCTCCTTTTTCAATGCTAGAAGCAGCCTCTAACACTGAGCATAGTCTGGGAGAACGCTGTGCCCAACAATATCTGGAAATAGAAATTCCAAAAATTAAGAATTAGCAGCATGCATGAATAAAGTCTTGGTGCCTCTAGTTCTAGGCAAATCTACCAGTGAGCTATTATCAGCTAATTATTAAAGTACAGTTTTAATTTCTACATAAAATACAAATAGGCTAAAAGTTAGTCTTCCTTTCTTGCAACAGTACTGTCCCTTCTCCTCCTTTATCATGTGTCATTATTATATTTTACCTTATGTAAAAACTATTTTTATCTCAACCATTGGGTTTTACCTTTTTCCAGCTCTCCTCCCTATCCCAGTATGGTGGTAGAAGAAGTGAACAAGAAGTGACTGTGTGGTACTTGGTGGCTGGCTGCAGATAAACCTCACCACCTGTAAACAGTATAATTTTCATAGGAAAGGAGCGGTTGCACAAATTAAGAACTGGATAGAAATGCAAAGCTTTCAGGCTGCTGCTATGTCCTTCATTAAAACAGTTAAAAGTAATTTTCAGTGTAGAAATCGTTCTATAGCAAAACAATTTCATGGACTTTCCAGGTGTCTGTAAATCATCAGATGTCACACTGTGGATTTACAATGTCTGTTTTTGTGTGTGTATATATATATATCTATATATATCAAAAAAAGGCAGCAAGAAGCAAACCCAGTGAGTTACAACTCCAGAATTCCCTGCCATTATGCGCCTGCAGTGCCCAGTCTTTCTCCACTGCAGAATGGTGACACCACATAATGACATTTAATTTCTCTGACCTGCATAATGTGAAGAGAGATTGAATTATTAATTCTACCAAAAAAGAAATAAAAATAAATCTATAAGAGGGTTGTCCCTGTGACTATTTATTCTAGTGGCATAATGGTCACTGAAGTTGCACAGTGCTGCTCTTGCGCTTTGCTGGGATAGCTGGTACAGTGAAATAATAATGAATAATACATTTCCAGTATGAATTTTCAGACAATGATGTTCAAACATGCTGGTATTAAATCTATCTGAATTTATGAAATTTTGTGAACTCACAATGGCTGATTATTTAATGAGACTCAACAGACACTGAATGTAATGTATGAATTGCTTTTGGTAGTAATCACTCAGCTCCAACGATTTTATAGATTTTTTTTTCCCAGGACATTGGAACACTGAATTAGCTGCAAGCTGCAATGAATAGAGATTGCAGTAGAGTAAGCATTTAGCTTTAAATGGAAACTCTAGAGGCAGGTAGGTAGCATTTATGGTAGAAAACTGCTTAATTTCAAAGAAATTATTTGGTGTGTTAGAATGACATCTAGTGACTAGCTCAGGTTTTGATGCTGAGTTATAAAAATAGAACAAAAAAATACTTTAATCATCTGATTCTTCCTTTGCTGCCCCCTAATGAAAGACATATATTTATGAAGAACACATATAAGAACTGCACATCATAGCCAGATTACAATAAAACTTGAAAGAAAATTAAGTTAATTTAAGGTTAAAGGCAAACAGTGCATTAGTGTAAAAGTGAAAGCAATAACATACTTCAAGTTTCTGATACTCCAGGAATTCAAAATTAGGATTGCATCTCACTCTTTAATATGAATTTATTGTTCAGGAAGTAGGCTATCATTTCTCTTTTATATGGAATCTACCCAGGGAATAAAATGTTAAAAGTCACTTAAAATAGGTTACTGATCAGGAATGGAAATTCATCCGCATAGTGAAAACACAGTTTGACAGAGGGAGGCCCAAAGCCTCCCTTTCAGTAATAATCAGCAGTCTTCTTCCATTCAACACAATCACACCACTGACTCACAGAGCAGGATGCAATAGGGAAAGAGTTCATAAGGTATCCCATGCCAGCAGAAAGTCTGTATTTGGATAATTCTAAGAAGATGCAAACTATTTTCTTCCATGTCTAATACTGGAGACAGAGCTACAAGCTCTCAAGAATGGAAGTGTGAGAGAGAAATTGGATGTTAGAGAGATGGAAAGTAATTTCTATTGCTAAAAGACAAAAGTAATTTTTAATCTGACTGATGATTCAAATAATTTTCATCAAGTATATAGTTTCATATCTGGCTGAAAAAGATTGCGCTGAGATTTTCTCACTGAAAACTGCAAGTACATTCACTACATTACAGATTTTTTCCAGTCATGTTTCTTCCTCTGAACACACACCAGACCAGTGTTCCTAAGAAAGGAGAACATGTCCTTCATAGGATAGGCACCTACACAGAGCCAAAGATTATATTCCTCGTGCTCAGCTTCTTTTCAAAAGAAAAGCTGACTCTCTAATTGAGGTGTTTAAAAGCAAGCTGTGAGAACACAATGGACATGTAATCAATTACACGTGTATCTGCCTGAATCTGTAGAGAACTGAAACGACACTGGTGAAGTACAAATGTCAGTCATGAAACAGTAAAGATCACTGTAAATTATTTCAGTGCTCATTAAAATATAGGGCAAAGAATAAAAGCAAAGGCTGTAGCTCGGGTTGGGGATCTGCACCATCTACCCCAGCTGCGGTCAGTGCCTCCACTCGGGGAGCTGCTGGGGCAGGGACAGGCAGCAGAGAGCAGAACTGCCTGCAAAGGTGTGCCCAGGCAGAGGACCTCCTGCAGCGGGTGGCTGAGCTGCAGGGGGTTGTGAGAAGGCTGTGTAACATCAGGGAGGCAGCGAAGGAATTAGATAGCTGGTTCCAAGTACAGTCTGCAGGGGACCCATGACCAAACTGCCAAAACCTCCCCCACAGGCACACACAGAAGGGAGGGGTGCCAATAATGCAGAAGAATGGATACTTAAGGGCAGCTCTAACCCTTAATATTTCTTAAACTCAAATTCTCATCTGAAGAGTAAAGGGAGCTGTAAAATGCAGGGGCATTGAGAATAAATCATTCAATATTGCAATACACTTACATACAGCAAGGCTGGAGAGACAATACGTGCTTCAGATAAGAAGGCATTCTGCATAGTCAGTGCACACAAAACATTTTTTTCACCCTTATTCATTTCCTAAGTGACAGCAATGGGCACTGCAATATATGAGAGACAAAGAATTTACAAATGAATAGGCAGGAACAGAGAAAATGAGACATGAACTGGAAGCCTGGAAGGAGCATATTGAGATTGGCTGTATTTTAGTGTTTGGTTTGATTCACTCTGTGTGGGCATTGCTTACAAGAGAACCAGTCACAGAAAAGGTCAGAAAATATCAGTATCAGATAGTATGGGTCTGATCAGGCAGGCTTTCAGAGAAAAAAACAGTGTTCTGTGTTAAGGGTGTGGGTAAAAAAAAAACGGAATTTTCATCTAAAACATCCTGGGATAAATTTGTGTTCTGCATATCTAAAGCTGAACTTCCCTGGAGCAGCTACAAAACCTGTTTCTCACAGGGTATTAAAACCTGCTGATACTGACAGGCAATTAAGAGTTTTCTTAAAGATCTTTTTAATGCTAACTACAGAATGATTACCAAATATGTTGCTCTTCAAAAGCCCAATTTGTCTACACAAATTCTAAAATGTGTGTTCAGCTGGGTGTTTGCATACACTAGCCAGCTTCTGTAGAGGTTTCATTTGGATAATAAACCACAAAGAAATGATGTACAGTAAGACTGCAAAAACAGAGGCAAAACTACACCATGCTGAACCTGAGGATGCCATTTTGCTCATTGTACCTGCCTAATTGCTGGGTATCTTGGCCTGCATCAAAAGAAGCATGACCAGCAGGTTGGGGGAGGTGATTCTCCCTCTCCTCTCTCATGAGACCCACTTGCAGTACTGCATCCAGCTCTGAGGCCTCCAGCACAACAGGGATGTGGACCTGCTTGAACAAGTCCAGAGGAGGCCATGAAGATGATCAGAGGGCTGAGCACCTCTCCTATGAGGTTTATCTTGGAGAAGAAAAGGCTCCAGGGAGACTTATAGAAGCCTTCCAGTGCCTAAAAAGGGGTGCTACAAGAAATCTGGAGGACTTTTTACAAGGGCCAGGACAAGCGTGAACGGCTTTACGCTGGCAGAGGGTAGATTTAGATTAGACATTAGGGAAAAATTCTTTACTGTGAGGGTACACTGGAACAAGTTGCAGAGAAGTTGAATCCCTACTAGTGTTCCAAGGCCAGATTGAATGGGGCTTTGAGCAACCTGGCCTAGTGGAAGGTGTCCCTGCCCACGGCAGGGAGGTTGGAACTAGATGAACTTTGAGGTCCCTTCCAACCCAAACCATTCTATGATTCTATTATTCAGCTCACTGCAGTATTGACGTTGAAAACAAATCTGACATTGTATCCCACTCCATTTTACAATAAGAAATGTTTTAAATAAAATGTTAAAAATGGAAATATCAGTACAATGACTTCTGAGGAATTAACCTCTGGCTGATCACCATCTATGGTAATCACAGTGATAAAAAAATGTCCTATGTTATTACTGTTTCCGGAACAAATCTGTGACGTTTTCTGGTTCCTTACCTAACTCTTTTCTGAAGTATAAGCTCTCATAAGAAACTTAAAGAATGAAGAAGCTCTGACCTTTACACATGACCTTCACTTCCAAGCCACCTCATTTTCTTAAAAAAAATTGGCTCCCGAAATGTAAGCCTCATCATGTTGCCTCATGTTGGTAAAAAGTTTCTTTACCCAATCTGAATCATGTGATGAGGTCATCAAAATGAGAGAAGGGAATACCTGTGACACAGGCCACACTAGGGAATGTGCCAAGACCCCTTGGAGTGCAAAGCCTTCCTACAATGTGTTGGCTGCATGCATCCTGCCTGACTACAGAGCAATGGCTTCCTTCCTTTTAGAGGCAAAGCTGTTGAGGGAGATCACATCTTGCTCTGCCAGAGCAGCAGATGGGCTGCAAACCTGCACTAATGGGCTAATGTGGAGGAATGGGGTAGAAAAACCTAAGACTATAGACAGATCAATGAATCTCTCTTTTAGGTTGTGAAGCCTGACAATCTTTGGTAACCAGAGAGAACTGACTCTATTTCAGTCATGATCTCTTCTTTAGAAAAGAATGTTGCAGTAAACATATAGTTTTAAAAAAAAATCTGATGCTAGTTACTAGAATATATGGAAATGTGGCGTACATTAGAGGAGTGTCGCAGGCTATATTTCTTAATCAAAAATGTACCAGTTTCATTTTTATGTTTTATTTGTTTGTTTGCTTTCTTCAGACAGACACAGATCACCGAGTTACTGAGAACTGGAGAGAATAGAATATATCCAGAAGGTTCATATTAATAAATACTGAACTGACATAGTCCTGGCATAGTGAGTGGGTCTCTGCTCTCTGCAGTGCCCCATTGAAATCAGCTAGACTCTGTGTGGTGTGTAAAGCTAAAATTAGAGGGGGCTTACTGCCACAAAGAGCAAATGAGTGAGTGGGTTTGTCCAAGTTACCTCCCGATAGTTCATCACGTGTATTTGTTTCCTTTATCCAGAATCTGGGGTAAGTCTAATATCAGAAAACTTTCTGGCAGTTCAGGTCAAGCATTGTTTTATTGTATATTTTGATCTTCTTGCATTGCCAGATTTTATTTTAATAAGCTGAAAGGAAATTAATGGCCTGAACAATTTTTATTCACTGGTCATAGAAAATACTTGTTACAAGAACATTACACTAAAGTAAAAGATTGCCAGTAACCTGGGCTTATCATATATATTAAAGACATTTACATATTTTTCATCTTTTTAAAAGGAGAACATGATCAGTTCCAAGCCATTACAGTACTGCAAAGCTATTCCACTTGACAGGCAGGCAAGCTGCCTACCTGCAGTTGTGTTAAATCATGACTTTCCATTTTCTGAACTCAGGTGGGAGCCATTTGAAAACTTTCACAGAAGTTAGCAATAGCAAATCCTGCAATAAGCATCACACGCTAAGCTGTACAGAATGTTCAGCATCTCAGTTTGATGCAATTAATACGTGACTTTCTAGTTCCCATGTCAAGTAGCAATACCATAATTGAATCATTTTAGAAAACATCTGTCTTCATTAACTTTAGCCAACATATGCAGATTTGTCAGTTTACTATAGGTATACTCTAATCAGACCCTACATTGAGTTGCTCCCCGAGCTTCCTCTTGTGTTTCAGCTCTTGAGCCATGTTCAAGCATTGTTTGGGCAGGTTTCTTTTGTGACTGTAATTCAGTGTTTCTCAGTGCATTTATACTTGGGTGCACAACAAATGCATAAGAGGAAGTTTAATTTCTGTCCTCTTTTTTCTCCTTCAATTTGCTGGAAATAACTGAAATACAGATGGAGACCATGTCACTACCCATGAATAGTGTTCATCTCTCCATACCTGATTTTTAAGTCAGATGGGTTTTACTGAAAAATGGTGAGGTCCAAAGTGACTGGGAAGTGAACTTGTTTTATTCCAATATAATGACTAAGAGCAACCCTTGTGCAAGATGGCAGCGCTCATGTGTAATCAAGATCTGTGAGCCAGCTATTTGAAGACAATCACGAGAGCTGGCAGCTCCCCTTAAATCTGATAATGGAATTAGCCCTCCTATTGTCTTTGACTAGTGATGGGGACCAAATGAGAAAACTTCAGCTGAGAATTATTAATTCCTTTGTATATGATGGATGGAACAGAGAGATCCCTCTGCTTTGATAAGTGGGATGAACTGTTCTGAATGGGATATTCCTGCTTTCCATGGCAAAGAGTAATGTACAATTACTAAAACAAGCAACACCTTTCACAACCACCTGTTTTTAATAGCTCTGCAATCCCTCTTTAACCTGAGTAACACTATTACTGGTATTTCATTTCTACCTCACTAAGACAGAATTAGAAGACATTTCCCTGCAGACCATAAGCAGCAGCTGTACTGCTCGGTCTCTGCTCTGACAAAAAGGAAATGAAAGGAAGATGCATCCTTCTTTTATTTGAAACTGGGAGTAATTCACAGAAATTAATGGAGCTCCCCAGCACAAGATGAATGTGAAAACAGAGCCTGGCCCAGAGGTTATAAATTAAGTATAAGTGAAATTCAGGGAGCAAGATTTGTGCAGTAAGAAGCTACATAAAAATAAAATGTATTCTATTCAACCATCTGAGAACAAAAATGAATCAAAATATTAATGAATACTGCAGACTAAGAAATAACTTCTGCTTCAATGTCTCTTTCTGTCTCTCCTTCTGCTAGTTTCACACTGGTTGAGATTATTGACAAAGCTAACTGATCCAATCTTCTCATGCAAGTTATCAAGAGAACCATTCAGACAGAAATTATATTATCCTTGAACCTGGAAAGAAATGAATTACTAAATATTTGTTTAAAATAAACTCTGAATTATGAATCTAACTCATTAAAAATGAACCACAACATTCTAATTAAATGTGTGGGTCTATTTGTTTTGGCAGATTCCTAAGGTAATTTCAGGTGATGCTGTAACTGTATTGTGGTGTATTCCAGATACTGTATTCCACTAATAACCAGCACTCCTCACAGCCTGATAGGAACAAGGAAGCATAAAAGACTGTGAATCAGTGCTTCTAAAAATAGCCTCGGCCACCCCCTTCCTTCTCAACAAAGAAACATAAAAAGTTGAAAAGGAGGAGGCTAATGAGAACAAAGGGAAAGTAGCTGAATGGTGAAAAGGTGCAGTAGCGAAACCAGCCCACTTTTTCTAGAAAGCGGTGGTTTCTTGTCTGCCTCTCTTGCCTGCGTTAAAAGAAGTGCCCTGTGTTGATCTGATTGCTGAAGCAGTGTTGAGATGGTCATATAAACCTAGAAAGAAAATCAGGAAGCTTCTTTACCTGGAAACACTTTTTTTTGAAAATTTTCTCTGCAGTGAACTGCTGCTGTTCTCTAAAAGAGAAGAAAAAACAGCAAACAAGAACCAAAAAACAACAACAACAAAAAAAACCAACAAAAAAACAACACACAAATCAAAACCAAACAAGGAATGACTCATGTTCCAGTCAGGTATTTGTAGTTGAAGTGTATCTTTTGTCTTGTACACTACTATTGTATATTCCAATAAGATATACTGTTCATGAGTGAAAGTTCATGGGAGTCATATGCTCAGGAGACACTGAAGTTCTAAGCTTCCTATTAATAGTCGGGCATATGTAATTACCTTTTGAAGCTTGCACTGTGTAGATGTCTTAAAATACATGACATACCCTTTACCAGACAAAAAACTTCAATTATTTCCTGTTTTATTTCAAGATTACAGTCAATTAGTCTTTGACGTGAATTGATTTTCTTCTTTATGATACATGAACATATACTTGTTCATACAGCAATCAACTTGTGCAATAGTTCCCCTTCATTGTGTCTGTGGCCTAATTGCTCACTGGCTGCGGACTGAAGCAAGGGGGAGTATTGTACAAGCCTGGTTCCCTTTCCAAAGTCAGCTCAAAGAGGCTATGCTGCAGAGGTTAAATATATCCACTTCCCTTAGGGAGAGTTATATTATTTCTCTCCCATTCTTCTTGCTGATTTACACATGGAAATAAAAAAATGTAGGAATGGATCTTTTTACAGAGCCTAATTTTATGCCTATTTCAGCAGTTTTGAAAATATGCTCAAGCAAGCATATTAAACAGAACTTAATTTTCCTAATATCCCAGTTGTGCAACCAATGTGGCATCTTTCATTAGGTGCAGTGCCTTCATAAAAATGTTCTGAAGTCCTAGCTGACAAGGTCCTTTATGACTAATGTTTAATCTTCTTAGCAGGCAGAATGCTTTTTTTTGTTCTGCCTGAATTTATGGAAAGGATAACCAAATTAAACATACGTGATTGAGAAATGGTATTGCTGGTTTTCTCAAAGTTTTCATGGATGGTTAGAGAAAAGTTATCTGATCCCTTTCATATTTGGAAAATACTGGAAATGCTAGTGTTATATTTTCATTGCAAAGCTAATCTGGATAACTGGTTTGACTGAGTGAGAAACAGGTTTACAACCTCAGTGATGTTCTGAACTATCCACAGTTACCCACCCTCTTGTCTGGGGCAATACTGGGGATCCTGAAACTGAAGGAGTTTACTGGATTATTTTGGAGTGCCGTTGGCTCTGCACAAACCCTCCACCTTCAGAACAAGCAACACTATGTAACCTGGGGAACCCAGGTAGTCTAAATCAGAAGCTTTTCAGTGTCCAGGAGGCAAGTTATGGACAATGCACAAACAAAATCTCAGATTAACTTTCCAGACAAGAAAGATATTGGTATATTTGGCACTATGCCTTGAAATCACAGAAGGTTTTTCTTAATGACTAGAATTGTTCTGTGCCACTGAACATTAATTGCATCTTCCACCTTCATATAATAACCAGTGTTTGTGCTGTTCATTAACTTGGTCATCAAAGTTTATGTGCCAGTTTGCAGTCTTCTCTATTACATCGATTTGGTTATACATTCCAGAAGTGCTGGGGCTTAGATTAAGCACTGTGCCCTAACTACCTTTCATTAACTTCATTTAACAACAAAAGCCCACATAACATGCTTCATCTGCTTGAACCAGTGCTTTGCTTCATTTCTACTCCCAAGCATACTTTAATGCAATGATATCTAAATGACAAATAAACTAAGTGTTCCAAAAGCCTCATAAAGATCTATGAAGTTAGGATTAGCAATGTTGATAAAAGAGAATATTTTGGTCAGTTTACAAGTCAATCTACATCATCCCTTTGTGATTCAATCCAGATGGCCTCCCCTCATACTGCCTTAATATATTACAATATTTCAAAGGACTTTAATCTTCAAAAACATGTCTCTGAGATTTTTAAGAAAAAAATCAGCTATGTGTCTTTTTTTGTTTTTGTTTTTTTTTAAATCCTTCAATTTTTAGTGATAATGTATTCATTACTTCTTAATACTTTTCATTCAGGGCATTTTGTTTTCATGGAAAAAAGTAGTACGATAAATAGGATATTTGACATACAACTAAAGTAGACGCTCCACATTTTCAGGTCAGTTGTCTGTTATTGGCTTTTATAGTTTATGTTTAAGCTGTCTTATTCTTAAGAACACTACCTTTCTGGTTCGTTTTAAAAAGCTGGCATTTCTGTTCTTGTAAATGTAATTAAAATGAGTTACCTAGGTTACAAGAGATAATTAATATGTGGAATCTAGATGACATTTTGTGTTGGGTCATTAATAATTGGTGTTTGCTGCAAATAACTCCCTATAAAGTGCTTTTGAAGTGTCTTTCATGCTTTAGTCACCTTTTAGTCTATTAGAGTGCCTTGAGGTTATGAAGTGTAACCTGTGACCATGAATTCAATGTTCTTTCAGAGGATCTCTGCAACATGAAATTGAAATGCAACAAAGTATACATGGCAAATAAAAGACACTTATAAATGTCACTGCAGTATACTAATGGTAGGTGAGAAAGGCCAATTGAAAGCAACCAGTGGAGATGATGGGATCAGAAGATGCTGTGAAAGAAAGTCCTTGTTCTATTGATAGGACTGGCCCTAGAATGAACTTCAGCCAACATAACAGCTATTCTTAACTATTGCACATAGAATTTATTTTGGCCAATTTCAATTTTCTTTCATCTCATACTAAGTTAGATATTTAAATCATTTCAGGATTCTAAAGCCAGAAATGTGAAACTTCATTGCCTTGTTCATGAAAGAAGCAAATAACATAGGTATGATTTGCATTTATGCAACCTGAGTGAAAATAAACTTTAATTTAAATACTTGTCACTGTCTCTCTGTTTTTCCAGTTGACCTACATGGCATAAGGTAAATGGAGTCAGGCTGCTGGCTTCATACTGATTATTCACCACTAAATAATTTCTAGCTCTTAGCATCCTGGAGTAATGGGGTGCTTTTCTCTCCTTCCACTCTCTTAGCTGTCCAATAACCAAGGGGTTTTTAAGATATCTTTGCTTTTCTCTCCTTCCACTCTCTTAGCTGTCCAATAACCAAGGGGTTTTTAAGATATCTTTTCTGGTTATCTGCTATTCATACAATATTTTAATCTAAGAACCCAGTCTATTTCCAGTAACTGAAAGAGGGGTATCGTATTTATCCTAATGCTCTGCAGAAAAATGCTCTACTTATCAATGCTGGAAACTACAGCAGTATGTGCACAATGTTGCTATTTAGGAATTTACCCTCCTTTTGCCATACAGTATCTTTATCTTTCTTTTTCTTCCTAATATTTGTACTGTGCTTATCACAGGTTTTCTTTCTCACTGGGAAGCATTCTGTAATAAAGATGATCAGTTTTGCTCTTTCCCTCTTTTTAAAGGCTATTCCCTTCTGTTCAGACATGATGATTTTTTATTTTTTTTACAAATTAAGGCAACAACAAATATTGACCCTTATAAAAACTTTATTTCTGTTTGTCTTTTAAAATCTGCAGAATAGGCTTATTGATCTTTGACTTACTGGAACCATGACACTTTCTAGCAGCTGAGAGTCTGATTTCTGGTGTCCTGTCAGAAAAATTAATGCCGTATGTCTAGGAAATGTCCCAAAATACAATGTTTGCAGAAAATAATTCAATACTTACTGTATAATTTAGGAAATTACAGCTAAACATCATACAATACATTGAGAAATGTAAGTTAATACCATGCCTTTCCATCTGAAGATCTCCACGTGCATTATTGCAATGCCATGATGCCCATTTTGCAGGCCAGAAGCTGGTGACCTGCAAAAGGAGTCAGTGAAGGCTAAAGCATCCACCCAAGGATTAACTAATGACCTTATAATCAGTGTCTAAGGAACAGATTTAAAGCTTTGTTGGATTATGAAGATGTAACATTTGTAACTTAAAATTTGAGGTGCACTTTCATAGAACTTTGTGCTAGTTTATGATGAATGCAAGTCCAGATATTTTTTTTTTCAGAAAATAAAATAACCAACCTACCTCCCCTCCAAACAAACAAACACACACCACATCACACCCTGAACACTGATGAGTGATGGCCGGAATTTATTATAAATAAAATAATACTGGCAGTGAAATCATGAAAACCAAAACCCTTAAGCTCTTACTATTTCTGCACATTTTTATGAATCAGAATTCTAGAATAACATTTAGAAGTACTAACCTTGCTGAGTTCACTGCCACAGAGAAGACTGTGTTCCTGGCAGGAGCAAGCTGATTGAGTAGTAGGATTTAAAAAGAAAAAAATCAGAGATCGATGTTTTTGTTTCTTCCTCTCTCACATGTGCCTTTTTAATGACTGTAATAATTTTATCAGAGAACAGAAGACCTAATCTGAGATACTACAATTGTTATAGACATTTCAATCATTATGTGAAACCTGAAGTCTTTGCACTATAAGGACAATGGATTAAATGAACACTCAATATCGCACAACTGGTCTGGCAGCAACAAAGTTTGTTTCCAGGAAAACGTCAAATCAGAAAAGCAAAGCACATGCAGGAGAAAATCTGTTCCTGGCTAGTTCCTGTCACCTAAATGCCTGAAGCTATCTATACCTCTCTTCCTTGGGCAGGCCATCTGGAACAGAATAGCCGAGAGCTGAATCACCTGCAAGGCTGACGTGTTCAGTTTGTACCCTGATAACAAAATCTAAATTCAACCAAAACTTGAGAGCCAATAGTTCCAAAAAAGATCAAAAAATAAAAAAAAAAGAAAGAAAGAAAAAAAATTCCCTTATTGTTGCCTTATTGCAGTGATGAAAATCTGCACTTTTCAACAGAACTAGAGGTTCAGACAGAACCATTTATTCTATCAGTAATTATTAAATGTATCTCCCATGACTTTGACTAATTTTTCCCAAAACACATTAACATTTACCCTATAACTCCTGGTGACAGCGAGCTCTAAAATTTGGTTTTGCATTATATGAAAATATGCTTCTTTTTTGTGTGCTTTAAGCTTGCAATCTGATAATTCATTTGAAGGATTCCCAGATTCTGTGTTTGGAGGGAAAAAAAAAAAAAAGAATAATCACTCACTAATGACATTGTTCTAGCTGTCAGATTCCAAACTGAAGTGTCCTGACCTGTTCAATCTCCTCTGTGCAAAAGCCACCCACTGCTCTGCGTATCTTTTTTTTCACTTCTTCTTATACCCTTTTAAATTATACTTTTTGGAGTTGCAATGGTAAGAACTGCAACTATTTATCCATTGAAAAGAGATGGCATTTATACAACAACTAAAAAAATAACATTTCCTACTTAATTCCTGATCCACCAATGAAGCCTGTGTGGACACAAACACCCCAATGTTCATTGCAGGAAGGCAAAATCATGTTTTCTGGATATTTTCACATCCACCTTTCTGTAAACTCTCTGTGCATCTAGGATAATGAGAACAGCCCTGGAAATCTGATACGTTATTATCACCTCCTAAAGCATTTGAGTCATTTAAACTCTATCTATACTTAGGTGAACATAAAGAGCTCTAAAATTATCAGCTAAGGAGCTTGAACTAAGCCACACTGAATACAGGAATAACTAAAATGAACATGTGAGTTTTTTGAAATTAAAGCTATCTTCTTGGGAAATTAAAGTATCTTCTGTTGAACCACAAATATAAATCACCAATTTTATTTTGTGTTACAGGACTATTTATTTTCAAATGCTTCTTTTGGTCACATATCTATTTGTGAACTTCTGTATTTATCAAGAAGACAATAGAGGAAAAAGGAATAGGAAATGAAGAAACCCAGAGATAATGGAAGAAACTAAGGCAATTAAAAAAAATTAGTGAAAGCACAAATATCTCAGAAGTGCAGTAAAAAACACCTAAGTAACAAAACTGGGACCAAAATAAAATAAAGGTGGAGGAGGGAAGAAAGAACTAGAGACTTGAACTAACAGACATTAGTTCAGAAAATAGAACTAGTTCAGAAAATAAGGCATCATGGCATTACAATAATGCACATGGAGATCTTCAGATGGAAAGGCATGGTATTAACTTATATTTCTCAATGTATTGTATGATTTTTAACTGTAATTTCCTAAATTATACAGTAAGTATTGAATTATTTTCTGCAATAACCTCCTTTTATCCAGCAGCTTGGGTTTATCACAGTCATCCTCTGCCTCCTCCACTGCCAGGTTCTGGTGACATTCCAAAATCTTTGCTCTCTGGCCAGTCCATGATGACTTCGAGAATTCCTGGACGATTGGGATTTCTTATTCAAGAGCTCATTGTGTAATTAATGCAGCCCACTTACTCCATGTATCATCAGTTGTGTGATATGTAGAGGAGACCCTCCCTTTGAACATCCAGCCCAGATTTCCTCTCTCCACCTCCTCTCTCTTGGGTACCTGCATCAGCACCTTGATTTGTGGCTGCTCCATCTCCTCCTTCTACATGTTGGGTAACTGTATTAGGACTGGTTGGTTGTTCTGTGCATAGTTTTCCCAATAAAAAGCTTTTCCTGTGACTTCTTGTTTTGGAGGTTGTTGTTTGGGTGGTTTTGGTTTTGATTTTGATTTTCTTTTGCTTTGGTTTGTTTTTTTTGTTGTTTTCTTGGTGTTTTTTTTTTTTTTTTTTTGCCTTGGGAGAATTGAATTGGAACCTTTGATTTAGGCAATTTGCTGGAAATTATGTGATATGAAACTCCGTGATATGAAAAGCGTAACTACAGAAAACCTCAATAGGGAAAGAAAATGCAAACTCCAAAGTAAATAAGATGTCCAAGTTATCCTCAGTATAATAGAAAACAACCAGAACAGAAGGATGTTAATCTTTCAGCATAGTACAGGGTAATTTTATTGTGTAATCCTGCCCTCTTGCTGTCAAGTCCTACTCCTTACCATGACTAAAGTTAAAAATTCTCTCCAAATAGGTGTTAGCTATGAGAAACAGACGTTAAATAACCTAAAGAGCATAATTATGTTTCTACATGGAAGGTATTACCAATGAAAAGACTTTCTCTCCCTATCGCAAAACGTACTTTCCAGATTGTGTCTATCTAACTTCATGTGTGTTTGGTTATTTGGTGCCACATTACTAATCCTCAGTTTAGATGCAATTTCATATCCAGTCTTTGGTCAGCTTAATTCTCTGCAAAAGTGTTCTTACATGCAAAACTTATTTCCCCTCTATCTTTTCATTGTATCTTCATTCTAGTTTGTGTTTAAACACTTGGAATGTCATTCTATCAGAAGATCTTGGGGAAGAATGTTGACACTTGTTCAGAAAATGTTCAGATTGAAAGATTTCTCTAAGATGCTGTTCTTGTTATATTTTTTAAGACCTTTATTCCTAAACAACTTTAAATATATTTAAGACCTTACTGCCTTTGTGTATATTTGAGGATATACAGAGATACATTCATAAGAATTCAGTATTTCTCAATGCTTTTGCCACAGGAACTTGGAAAAATTCATCTTAAGTTCTCACTTGTGAAAAACTCACTGAGCAACAATAAACAATTAGAGCAGACAGATTTCCACAGCAGTATTTGGTTGTTCTAATTAAGCATATGGAGCTCCATGAACTTTATTTTTGTCATTGTGTATCAGATCAAGATAAGTTACCAGCTTTGAGAAGCAGATGAAACGACTCATATTTTTGGAAGTTGTAGACGTGTGTGTATAAAGACCTACAATGAAAGCACCAAATGCTGAATGTAGAACAGACACAAATTCCTGATTTAGGGTTTATTTTAATTTTTTCCACTTATACAGACAACGGGACAATCCCAGGGCTCTCTTCTGTGACTGGGATTTTTAGGCACCATTGCAATACCAAAAATCAATAATGGGAGTAGCTGTCTATCCTAAGACTGCCTTAGAGTTGTGTAGGATACTTGTTCTTTGTTGTCTTTGGGAAAGGAAGTGCACCACTAACAGAAAAAAACACCCCAATCTGTAGTGAGGTTTGGAGGCCCTCAGATAGTAGTACAGTCCTAGATTGGCTCTCAGGTTGCTGTATGTTATGCCGAAGGCTATTTTATCCTTTCTTAGCCATATTACTTGTGACTCATGCTATGGCCTGGAGACTGGAGAGGATGAGCAGATCACCACTAATCTATAAGTAGTCAGGCATAGAAATGTACTGCAAAGAAAGTTACCCACAGAAGGAAGGAATTTTAGCTAACTCTAACAAAGGTAACCTGGAATTGTAATTGAAAATTTATTTTACATCTCTACCTAAATATGATTTAAAAAACTTGTACCACCTTCTAGTTAGGTACTCTTCTTGGTGTCTAGAACATTCACTGGAACCTATTTTTAGAATTTCAGAGACTGTGTGCTCTCGTATCAGGTATAATACATATAGTATCCTTTCCTCCCAGAATGTCTCACTTACCCAAGGAGTAACTGCAATAATGTTATAATCTTTTTGCTAAATATACTTTCATTGCCGGTTTTGGCAACTCTTGAGAGTTTGGCACACAGTTGGTGGGGACAGAATCTTTAGAATTTACTTGAGCTAAATTTTTTTCAAATGCTTACTATTTGGCAACATTTGGGAAGATGTTCATGCTTATGATTGAGGCAACAGATAGTGTAAAAGGCTACTATTTGTCTTTCAAAACATAGATAATTTAAATGATGACCAAGTAGTCTTTTTTCTCTTGGGGAGCAATATAAATGGTGGAGTTTTGCATTCTGATTTTTCTACATAAAGAATTTTTTCATAGGTTTGAGAAAAGTTTGACATAGGTAAGATACTTTACACATTTTTATTTTTTATTTACTTATTTTTAATCTTAACTAATTAATTGTTACTTAAATTATAAGCAAATAAACAGATTTTGTAGTGGAAAGTAGAGACAACAACAGTTATGGTAAGCATCACCATCTCTACACAGCTGTCAGTACATGAATCTCTGCATAAATGAGACTGTATTCATGAAAATACATGTATTCATTTCTAGCACTCCCTTTTTGCATAGCATAATGAGAAAAGTTGCAGGATGACATTTTAAGAAAACTTTAGATTATTATTTAGGTTTCCAGTACAACAATGAGTTTTTCTGAGGACAATAGCATTGCTTCAGTTCTTAAGAAGGTTCAAACTATTTAAACCCTATGTCACAAACTAAATAAAGCCATCACTGAGAACTGGACAAAGCAGTGAAACTGCACCAACTGTAGCCTTTGCAAAAGTTGTCTGACTTGTGCAATTTCTAAATGAGGCAGTGTTAGAAAGCTTAATCAGAAAACATCTGTCTTCTAAGTATAAGACTCCACTCTCTCTGAAGTCTGTCTAACAAACTCTGATTGCTTTTTTCCTAATTGCAGTAGAAAGAGTGGGACCAGATTGTTTCTATTTATATATGCAAAGAAATTGTGTTTCTGAGGATAAGATTTTAGCCATGAAAAACAAGAAAAAGCAGAACTCCTCAAGCCTACAAAATCTTCTATTAATTTATTTCACCACTGAAGCGATTACCAGACCAACTGCATGATTTACTTTTGTACTCTGAGTTTTAAGACTTGAACGACATCTTTAGAAGTGAAGTTAGGGAAGCAGTCCAAGCATGTAAGCTCAGCCTGTAGTCTGCTCTTAGGATTTCTTAGTCATACTCCTTTTTCAGAAACATTTTAAGGAACAGCTATTACACCAAATGTAGCAAATAGAGGTTTCAGTCTAATTCTGTGCCTCTAATTCAGGCCATTTGAATTCTGATTTCTGTAAAAACAGTCACTGATATTAGTTAGTACTGATTATATTTCCTTTTGCATTTATATTTCAGCTGTACAAGTTGCAGTGAAATAACCCCTACAATATTCAAATAGTAAACCTACTCTTTTGTCAATCTCTCTTCATACTGCACTTTTACAGCAATAAAAATACTTTTTACTGGCACATAATCCTTGCTATGTAGATTTCAAATAACTATGCATACACCACTTTAAAGGAATCTGTACATGATCTAACGCAAGATATTGTCTTTTTCACACATGATCCTTACAATTTTGTGGCATAGCAAATAGTTGTATCTATGACACAAAAAATTGTAAATTGCCTAACTCAAAATGATAATCCTTATTAGATTCACTCCTTTTAAGATACATGACAGCATTGGTTAAGATAATTAATGTTTTCCTACAGTAATAATTGATTATTTGTGATTCTGGATAGCTCATGTACCTCTGATAATGTGATTATTCAATCACACAGCCTTAATAACTGATGCTCCTTATGCCAACAATAGAGTTTGTAAAATGTAGATTAGGTGCTTTTTTTTCTCTTGATTGATTATGTAGAAAGCCTGAAGTTACGTGACAGGACTATCCCCTCTATCAAACTGCACAAGTCTCTCTTTACTCTCTTTAACTAATATCAGTCAAGGACTGTACAAGAACACATGTTCTGTGGCTCTGATCTGTGCTACGGTGGGGGGAAAGGGCCAGAAGCATATTCAGAGTTTGATGATGTTTAATGATATGATAATGATTTATTTATTTAATCATATGATACCTTAAAATGTATGACTCATCTGTAAATCCAAAGGCAACAATTAACTCTTTTATTTACTGTGTTTCCCTTTACTTTTCCCTTTCAGAACTAGAGAAATTTGTCAGTGATAAAAACTACTAACCGCTCTGAACTGACTCTGAGAAACTGACTGAACACAAGTGCCCCATCACTGGAAAGATAAGATAGTTGACTTCCTTGTTATGATAGATTTCATCAAAGTATAAAACCAATAAAAGTTACAGAACACCAAACTCTAACCCTGCAGAAACAAGGGTGTGCATTCTTGTTTTGTAGTAGCACACACATAAAATAGACATAGTGAAACATGAACTTAGTTGTTTCTTATTAATTTAAGGTAAAAGAGTATGATTAAACAAAATATCACAGCCTGGGAAACATATGGGAGAAATGCTGGAAACAAAGAATACAAGGCCTTGTTTAATTTTTTTTTTTTTTATTCCACCTGGGAAAGAAAGTAGACCCACAACACTGTTGAATAATACTCTTTTATGGTAGTAGCCGCAACACACTTAGAAACTTACTTTTGAATATAGAACTCAGAGACAGCAGTTATTAAAAATAAGCTTCAGGTCAAAAGTTGAAAAATCTGTAACATTCTCAAAATACTTCCAATTTGACATTTGATTTAATAATGGGATTATAACTGATGTATTGAGGTTAGGTCATATGACCCAAAACTTAAGTACATTACTCTGGTTCTCAGTATTTATTTGTGTGAATTTTTCATATTTGTGTGCCACACTGACAGACACTAACTTTCTTTGCTAAATTAGTCTTAATCACCCTGACCCAAATTGATTTAATCTTTAATCATAATTAAACTTTATCTTAACCTTTAAAATCTTAAGCTTTAAAAAATCTCAGACAGGCTGCATTTTATTGGACTTGTCAGGCCTGTTCTCATGATTCTTATCCTGAGATTTTTAACTCAAGGCATTTTAACTCCTTGTTGATCTTGCAAGAAGGATTACATCTCAAATATTGTACAGGATCCTGGAATGCTGCTGCCCTATATAACAAGGTGTTATTAGTAGCAGTCAAGCTGCTAAATCCAAGTAAATGAAAAACCAAAGGTATTTATGAACAATGCTGACAAAGTAACCTGTAGTATTAGTGATGAAACCATGTTCTGCTCATTTATTGATTTTTATTACTACCATTCAGGAAAGCAGAAAAAGCAAGGAGGAAAACTAAAGAAGTGCTGGCAAAGATTTAAGAAGCCAACCCACGGAAAAGGTCTCATTGAATTCCCTGCATTGAGAAGGAAGCTATCGTTGTGCTGGTTTTGGTTGGGGTAGAGTTAAGTTTCTTCAGAGTAGCTAGCGTGGGGCTATGTTTTGGATTTTTGGGTTTATGCTGGAAGCAGTGTTGATAATTCAGGGATGTTTTGGTTATTCCTGAGCAGTGCTTACACAGCTTCACAGCCTTTTCTGCTCCTCACACCACCTCACCAGCAGGTAGGCTGGGGATGCACAAGAAGTTGGGAGGGGACACAACTGAGACAGTTGATTCCACCTGACCACAGGGATATTTCATACCACATGGTGTCATACTCAGCATATAGACCTGGGGGAAGAAGAAAGAAGGGGGGGAGGATGTTTGGAGTGATGATGTTTGTCTTCCCAAGTAACTGCTATGTGTGATGGAGCCCTGCATTCCTGGAGATGGCTGAACACCTGCCTGACCATAGGAAGTGGTGAATGAATTCCTTGCTTCATTTTGCTTGTGCGTGCAGCTTTTGCTTTACCTATTAGAAGATCTTTACCCCAACCCATGGGTTTTCTTGCTTTTATCCTTTGGATTCTCTCCCCCATCCCACCAGGGGAGAATGAGCAAGTGGCTGTGTGGGGCTTAGTTGCCGGCTGGGGTTAAGCTATGACAGTCCTTTTTGACCACCAACATGGGGTTTGAAGGGTTCGAGGTAATGACAGATTTGATTGGAATGCGCTAGACCAAATTTGTAACAGTTACTGCTGGTTAGCTTTTGACAGGCTCCTCTGCTTGCCATAGGGCTTGCTTGCCTCTCTGTATCTTAGACTCTAGTGCTTATTCGTGGATGTTTTTTGGTTTTGCTACTTATTGTACCACTGTACTGCTTATTATCTTACTCTGTTGTGCCTGGGAACAGTTTGATAACAGCAATGGCAACGTGCTGGGGCTGGCCAAAGGCCAGGGCATTGCTGCTGTTCCTGTGCTGCTGTACCAGACAGGCTAGAAGTCCAGTGTGAACTTGAGTCAAAGGGACTGTGACCTGTAATGAGTCCAAATGGGAGCAGGACATTTAGGAAGGGATGCAGTGTACAAATGGGCTTATGAGGTGGACTTGACTATTGATGCCATTGCACAGGTTATCCATGAATGTCAAAAGTGCATCATTATTAAATAAGCTAAGCAGCTAAAACCTTTTTGGTATAAAGGATGATGACTGAAATATCAATAGGGGCAGCCTGGCAGATGTTACCATGAACCCACCATGGCAAGCACCATGTGCTTACAACAGTGGAAGCAACTACTGGATGATATCTTGTGCCCCATGCCACTGCCTGGAATCATAGAATGGTTTGGGTTGAAAAGGACCTTAAGATCATTTACTTCCAACCCCTCTGCCATGGGCAGGGACACCTCACACTAGACCATCTCGCCCAAGGCTCTGTCCAGCCTGGCCTTGAACACTGCCACGGATGGAGCATTTACCACTTTTTTGGGCAACCCATTCCAGTGCCTCACCACCCTCACATTAAAGAACTTCTTCCTTATATCTAACCTGAACTTCCTTGTTTAAGTTTAAAGCCATTGTCCCTTGTCCTATCACTACAGTCCCTGATGAAGAGTCCCTCTCCGGTATCCTTGTAGGTCCCCTTCAGATATTGGAAAGCTACTATCTTGGGCATTGAAAAACATGTTTTATGGCAACACAGTACCCCTGAAAGAATTGAATCAGACAACTGGGCTAATTTCTGAAAAACATTCATAAACGTGTGGGCCAAAAAGCGTGGCCCTGTCTGGGTGTATCATATCCCTTATCAGGCACCATCCCCCAGGAAAACTGAATGATAAAGCGAACTGTTGAAAACTACTGAGAAAAATGGGTGGTGGTATATTCAAGCATTGGGATACATGCCAGTTGGCTAGTTAACACTAAAAGATCTGCCAGTTGGCCTGCCCCTGCTCAACCAAAATTCCTGCACACTGCGAAAGGAGACTGACATCACCGTAGCTCATATAAGGAACTTGTTGGGGAAAACAGTGTGGATTACTCTTTCCTCAGGAAAGGGCAAACCCATTTGTGGGATTGTTTTTGCTCAAGGACCTGGGTACACTTGATACCCAGGGTAATGTAGAAGGATGGGGAAGCCCAATGTGTGCCTCAAGGCAATTTAATTCTGGGTGAAAATAATCCATAATTTGAGTTGCACATTATGGTAATTATTATATCAGGAACCCCTTGTTGCTAGCAAAGCTAGGAGCAAGGGAAAGAGGAGTTAATTGCAATATTAAACAGCTCAAAGGAACTAGGGGTGGAGACCATAATGGAAATACCTTTAAATTATTGTGACCTATGATTTGAGTTGCATGTTATTAGAATTACTATAGCAGAAACCACACAAACCAGTGGAGAACAAGTCTTACAAGAAGCAGCTCAAGTGCATCAGTGACCTGACCAGAGCTGGCTTTAGTGTCCAGTAAGTCCACGCAGCACGCCATCCCTCCTGTTGTGAGTGACCACCACAATAGATGGAGCCCAAAGTCTAAAGGAACTCAGTATTCACAGCAATTTGTACATTTTGTGGGAATTTATGGATGTTTTACAGACATTTCACAGGGAATAATTTCTGAATCCAGAAGGCTCATGGACAAAGGGAAAAATATTTGTGTATTGCATCAGAGGATGGGAAGGGACTGGTGGGTAATGAGGATGTATTTGATAGTGTGAGACCTGAGCGTGATGTAATAATAAAGGGTGATGTATGGAATAAGGGGTGAAGAATGTGCTGGGTTTGGCTGTGGAAGAGCTAAATTTCTTCATAGTAGCTAGTATGGGGGTTTTGCCTGTGGCTCAGGGGGTTGCTTGGAACCAAGGTAGGTTTGTGGGTTGGCTACAATTCACCAGGTTTGTTTGGGGAATAGGCAGTGTGAGTAGGAGAGAGCTCTTGCAAAAAGAGCGTGAAAAAAATCCTTTTGATTGCTGGGGCTATTAACTATAGCCTAAACAAGGCAGTTGGACTGGCTTAGCTGAAAGTAAAGACAAAGGGACAGTCAGCAACAAGAGCAAATAAACACGATTGTATTGAAATTTACAGGTAGGGTGTAAGAGAGACAAAATGATGTTGGTGTTAATGGTTAAACTTGCAGAAACAAAGACAATGCAAAAGTCCCAAGATTTATGTGGTACTTTAATACTTCATTGTCTATACAAATAGTTTTAAACAGATAAGTAAGAAAAGTTGCGACAGAAGCATGCGCTCTTTCTACCTGAACCATACAGAACACAGAGGCAGCCAGGTAAAACTTAGCAATGTGTACATTGCTTAATGAGTATTAATTGAAGCAAAGGCAGACTCAAGATAGATCATTACACAGAAGAGAAAGAATAGCTAGTTAAACAATAGTTTATCATACCTGATTCAAAGACTGGGTATAAGCAATAAAAAGTAACATAAACAAGCAGCAGTAAAAGACCTAGAGAACAAAATGTGAGATTCTGAATTAGCATTGCAGACTGTAAAACTGGATGTTGTATGAGCAGCACATTTATACATGTATTGATTTAACCTCCAGCTCTAACTAATGGTTTAAGCAGAATACCACCTTCTACTTCCTTGGGTAGTAGAACCTCTCACCCAGCTTCAGTGATGCTTGTGTCAGGCTCAGATTCTACACTTGGTGACTATAGCAGTGTAAGATACTTTTGCTTCGCTCAAGGTCTTTCGGCATTCCTTCCTGCCCATTGTCTCACAGCACCCTATGTCCACAATTATAAAACCACAATGGTTTGGAGTGTCACTCTTTCAAATGGATTCCAGAAGTCACCCTGATGAAAAGTCACCAGACCTATCAAAAAAAGTGCTGTTAATTTTCTCCAACCAGTCAGATTTTGTTAACATAGCATAGTCATGCACAGTTGGGCCCATCCAACATGGGAAGCATGTTAGTTTAATTTCATTCACATACTTTCTATGGCACTATTCATTGGACATGATGAAATATATAACCTTTTGGAACAACTGACAAATGTGTTGATTATTGCAGCTTTGGAGACATCGATGGTTTTACAGTTGTTGCTCTGGTAAGATCTTACCGGATTTTGTGTTTGCTGATCCACAAAAAACACACTTTTGGATGGTTAGACTGAAAACAGGAAAGAGGAGGGAGAGTTTTTTGAACTACCAACTTCTTCTGTGGTAAGCTACAATTGTTTATGAATTTTCTGCATAAAATCCATTGCAGAATGAAATACAGCAAAGTGCAATGTATACTCGATGGAACTTCCTTTTCTTACAATTATGAGTAAATTGCAATATTATGAATTATTCAGAGGAGTGATCTACATATTGTGCAGTAATCTTTTTACTGAAGAAAGTAATATTTAAAGAAGATGGAGGATGTTTCAAGCGTTCTCTTCAGAGCAGATACTGGGACCTAGTCATCTGCCACAACGGTGTGTGTGAGTCATGCTGCTGCTACTGCAGCGTCCTGCTGCTGGAGAATCAATTAAACATGACACATCTATCTTCTGAAACTCCATTTTGATATTCTTCCACAAATGCCTCTGTAGGTTTTCTCACGCTCATCACAGTAGCACTTAAAGTCTTACAAGTGTACCTAACATTCTAAGGAATTAAAACCAAATTAATACTGTTTGAGCTGAAGGTATGGAACTTGCTTTTAGTTATGCAGAGACAGTGATGTGTATGGTACCACTTAATGTTCCTCCACACAAAAGTTATGGCCAGTTTTAGACTTCATGTACTATGGATCTTACACTCAGATCAGCCAAGATTCTGCAGGTTGTCATTGTATTGATCTTCTACTGTACTTCTCTATTTTTACAGCATAGGAACAATTATTTTAGTACAATAAGAAAACCACTAATAAAAGTGGAATACCAGAGAAGCATGTGTCAATTGTTACTCATGTATTAGTTAATACAGTAAATCTATAGCTTTAATATGTAAAAATAAAGCAGCAATAACACTGCATCAGATGTAAAATGAATTCTACCTTAATGTGAGGTAATAACATGACCTAAAGATACATTTTTGCTTCATAAACCCAAGTTCATGTCCATAGAGACCCTCTGTACTACAGTCAGCTGTAGCTTCAAATTTAAGCTATATATGCATATAGTAGTTCAATGTTGTACTTTTATAGCCTTCTTTACACTCTGCTCAAAAACACAAATGACATATATCAAGTTACATAGCCACTACTGGCAATTCAAAAACAATTTACTGACAAAAGGCATCACTCAGTCTATCCATCTCTCTGATACCCACTGCAATAACATCCATCAAAATATTATTCTCAAATCTCTGCTTCTGAGCTGAAGGAGCATAATTTCTCTCTCTCTTATGGAAACCCTTATTGAGAAATTCTTATGTCTATGCTCTGCATTAAAGTGAACAATCAGGAAATAATGTGATGTGGCTACAGATTGTTACTGTGTGTACTGTATTCTGCTGTACATAGAAATGTTCCTGTTCAATATCTAGCATGATTGGAGGATAGAGTAACCTCTTTTTGACTGTTTAAGGTCCCTTTAGTAAACATGTGGTTTTGTTGTTACTATCACTTACTTGCATCAGTATTCACTTGATTAACCAATAATTTTGTATTTCTAGATCTGATGTTTACATGTCAACTGACTTAGGCTTTCTACGTTTATGCTGCAAAAACACTGATATGGAATCCTGCAGAGTCTTTGTTACACTGTGACTGAAGGGAAAGAAGTGATAAGGTCACTGAGCCTAAAGGATAAACTCTACTTGACCATGAGCTGTGCTGGCTGAACAAAATAATTTGTCTCAGTTGTTACTGAAAAAAAAATGGAGTTATCAGTAATGTTTCTTGCATAAAAAGCACTTGTACCAGTATAGTGACTGAGACAAAATTGTATTGGGGGGCGGGGGGGCAATTCTACATCTCCATTCGTTTTACTTATGTCCGTATAAACTAAACGCACATTAGCAACAGAGACCTGGATTCTTACACAACCAGACCCTGCTGCCATCTCAGGTGCGCTCAGGCACATCCTGGCCTGCTGCCAACCCCTCGGCACACATCTTCCCATCAGTGACAGCATTCTGCAGAGGAGTGGAGAGATTAGTGGCTTGCCCCTATCACCTAGCAACTTGCGGTGGCCAAGGTTAGCTGCTAAAGCAAGAAAGATAAAGAGCGACTTGATGTGGCACTTCCACTACCGACTTTTAAAAAACACCTTTATCATGCGGTGGGTGTGAGAGCAAACTGCTAATGGACTGTGTAAGTTATCACATACGAACTCAGCCCAAGTGTAGCCAGATGTTCAGGAAATGATTTATTATCTGCTCTGCGGAGAACTGGTGGGTCGGCTAGCCCTGACTCCCGCTCAAACCCTTCTGCACTAACAGCAGCCGAAGTGTGACGACGTCCGCCTGCAGCTGCGCTTGGCGGAGAGGCAGTACAGACAGCGCAGGGGCAAAGAGCGGGGGTACAGCACCGCCGCTGGGAAGCGGGCCGAGCTCCTGAGGGGCACGGCGGTGCTCCCTGCAGCGGGACCCGGCCGATCCCCGCCGAGGTGGAGGGGCGCGGAAAAGGAATCCCCCTGCCGACGGGAGCGCCCGCAGAGCGGGACCCGACGAGGAACGCTCTCCAACTCCACAGCCCCCAACGGCTCTTCCCGCTGCACCCCCACATGACGGCAGCGGAGACCCCAACCACGCAGGGAGAGGAGCCTGGCGTCCCCCGCTCCTCCCCGCACCAGCCAATCGGGACAGCGGGCTCGCTTCTCCCTGTCCTCCTATTGGTTCGGAGCGCAGGGCCGCAGCATAGCGTCGGCACAACCGTCGGCACAACCGTCGGCGGTCCCCCGCCCCTCCCGCCTCAAGGCTCCTCCGGCGGGGCGCGCGCCCGCCGCAGTCCTGCAGTGCCGCTGCCGCCGCTGCGCCGGGGCTCGCGCACGCTCCAACCGCCGCAGTAGCCGGGTCTCGGCGGGGCGGGGCCGGGCCGGGCCGGGTTGGGTTAGGGCTGTGCCGCGCGGTTGCAGTGCGCGCTCCCCGCCGGTGCGGGAGGAGAGGCGGCAGCGGCGGAGCCGGGCCGGGCCCCGAGGTGACTGCCCGCCGGCAGCGGGGATGCTGCCGCCGCTACCGCCGCCGCCGCTTGTGAGGGGGCACCAGGCGGGAGAGCGGGCGGCCGGCGGCATGAGCAGCGGCGGGAACATTCCGCGAGCCCCGCGGCAGCGCTAGGGGCCCCTCCCCGCTCCGGCCGCCACCTGCGAGCCGCGGCGGCGGGCTCAGCGCAAAGGAAGGCAGGGCCCCTCCGGCCGGCCGGCCGTGAGGGGGCCAGCCACAGAGCGCTGCCGCCGCTTCTCCCCCGCTCCCGGGGAGGCGGCGGGAGTTGAGGGAGAGAGGGAGGAAGGGGCCGAGCAGAGTCCCCTCGCCGCCTTCTTGCTGCCTGATTCATGGGAGGAGCGGGCCGCTTCCCTCTGGGAAGCCCCGCTGCGGCTCTCTGGGATTGAGCGGAGCGGCCGGCCGCCGGCGCAGAGAGAGGATGCCACTTTTCCGGAAGGTGCTGCGGGTTTCCAATCGCTCCATGCTGGCGTTCATCTTCTTCTTCTCCTTTTCCTCTTCCTGCCTCTACTTCATCTATGTGGCCCCCGGGATCGGTGAGTCGGGAGCCGTCCCCTCCGGGGGATGTGAGGGCGGGGTGGGGCTCCAAGAGCCCGGGGGGCGGCGGGCGCTGCGGGGCGGCTTCGGCTGTGCACACTCCCCCTCCCCGCCCGCTTACCCCGGCCTGTCACGGCGGGCACCGCGGCGGGTAGACGAGGGACGTCTCGGGTGTGGAAACGCGAGCCCTCCGCTGCCGAGGGAGGGTCTGGGCGAGCTGGCGAGGGCCGTCGCAGCGGCGGTAATGCATGTGTTAATCCCACATCTTTGTTCTGTGGATTTCAAACGCTCTAGAAGATTCAGTTGCTATCGCGAGCTAGGTGAATGATGTTCTTGGTTTACCAGGATGGAAAAGTGGGGCAAGAAAGCACCTCGCCGTTTCGTCGTGTTATAAATTAATGGTAGGAACCAGGAATTAACTGCGAAGCTGCCTGCTGGAGTCACTTGAATGAATTCATCTTAAAGTCATTAGTAACCGCGTTAATAATAAAGCATGTGTGAACAGAAATTAAGAATCAGTTTGAATATTTGTTATTTATTTCTGTCAGTGTATCTCTCTTCACAGGTTTTACAGTTTTGTTAATTTCCACTTCTGAAAGAACCATTTCAGAGGGGAAACAAGTCTTTTCTTTTAGAAAAGCTATGTAAAATAACACTGCAAGTCTGGTTGGACAAAAAAAAACCAAAACAACAAACCACTCTTTTCCTTGGTTTGCTTTTTGAGAGACCATCATCAGGCTTTTTCTTGCTGCATGATCATTTCAGACCTGGTTAGCCTTACCCCTGAGCTAAGGCAAGTGGTATCAGGTATGGTGCCCTGTGGTGTTTCAGTGTGGTGGGTATCTATTAGCTAGGCAATGTTTTCCTTTTTTTCCAGGAAACAGTCACTTTTTCCTGCACTTTCCTTGCTTATAGAGTGCTACCCAAATACCTGTAAATCTGTCTTGATCTTTGTCCCCAGTGCTTAAAACTCTTCTCTGCTGTCATTACTACAAAATGTCCATGTTGATTTGACCGCTGAATCTGCATGAATTGTTTCCCGTTCACTGGTATCTTTCTGCTGTTTGGCTTCCTATTGTTCACAATCTTCTCTTTAGCTTGTAAACTCTTTCAAGATGTAGTTACTTTTCCCATGTGTACAGTACTTTATACAGTATTGACATACCTGTCAGTTGTTCTTACAGTTCAAATAAATACAAAAAGAATATTAGGGAGTGTGTCATGGGTTGGAGTTCTTGAACTGGGGTTCAGTGTTTCCCTGCTGAAAGGGATATAATTGTCTTGCAAGTGAGAGAATGATGCTGCTAGGATCCATTTGGACATTTTAGTTCTCTGGGACAAGAGTGCAGTATCAGAGTGGACTTAATTATAAGCAGTTGGTGTATGATTTAGAAAGCGAAGTTCAGTTTCCACATCTTTGTAAGTAAATGAACCTATTCGCATCTTACATAATGCATGCAGTTGGAGTTTTACTTCCTTACTTAAATGTTTCTTCTTCAATGGGTATCTTGGAAGTGCGTCCTCTTCTTACTAAGCAATGCTTATGCAGTACCATGTTTAGAATTGGAGCCTCTAGTGATGAGGCTTCTCTCTTGCTGCTCAGGTATTGGGGTTTACTCGTCTGTTCGGTTTCCACTGTACCAGGAGTGAACTTAAATCAACAATGTGCACCAAAAGTATTCCTGTGGGAGGTTAGTTAGGTCTGATTAACTGTAAGGAAAAAAATTATACTCAAATTGGTCTCTCTTGCTATTTCAGATGTATATACTGCAGTTAGCTCTCAGGCAGTGGTTTAGCAATACAGAAATCTTCTGTAGTTACATGAGTTTGTGAGATTACAGCTCTTTCTGGTGATCAGTCAATGAGGTGCTGCCCTAAGTGTATGCAGTTGTGTTGTGAGGTTGTCTGTCTTAAACCAAACCCCTACAATACTGGAGTTACTCTTTGTGGCACTTCTTGGATCCAGTTTGAAATGCTGTCGTGCTGTTCTGGTCTTACTGAGGGAGAGAATATAGAAAATGGGAAATGAAGGAGCAGTAGGAAAGTTTTTACACTGTTAACCTGTCGGCTTCCAGATGTGATGCTGATTTTCCACGAGTTTGCTACTGTAAAATGTTACTGTGTAGAATGGTCAAAAGAAGGTCAGATATTATCTTAAAACTAACAGGCATCTTTGCAGTATTTTTGGAAAAATGTAATTTGTAAGAATGTAAGACTGTCAAAATCCCCAGTAGCACTCCAACTCCCAAATTTATAGGCAGATGATTTCTCTAATAATCCTATGCTGTATGCTCATGCTGTTTGCATATTGTAGTAGAATAGAATAGACTGTTTCAGTGTGCTTGCTTCTTTCCACTGAGTGTGATGAAATAGGTGTACCTAAGTCAAATGTGATTTTGTGTGTGTGTGTGTGTGTGTGTGTGTGTGTGTGGAGAGGAGAGCTTAAGATGTGGAAGGAGAGCTTAAGCTTGTGGAAGTTCAGCCACTTTACCTGTTGGCAGCTTTCAAGGAAACATATTCTGCAGTTATCATAAATGGGTACACTGTCAATTTATGTGTACAGGTGTTTTTGTGAAGGTATTTTGGTTCATCAGAACACTTCCACAAGAATTCGTAGGTCACATTGGCAGAGAGGAGGAAAATTCTAATTGTACTGTAGGGAACTGGAGCTGCTCCCTGGCTGGTTTCTCTTCCTAGTGGTCAGAGGAACTGAGAAGAGAGGGAGACATTGGGCTCCCAAATATTTGATAAAGCATCAGTGTACCAGACAGTGGGAGGGGAGAAAAAGTGGGTTATGTAGGAGAATGACTTCCTGAGAGGTCAAAGCTGACTGAAAATTTGAATTCTTATGGGTTAATAGAGCAGGCTTCCCTCCTAGCAAGCAGGTCATGAATTATCAAAGGGGGGAGATGTCTGCACAAGTAATATCTTAGCACTAGAAGAATTCTCAAAGAAGTCATTATCACATACATTCTGTCCTTCATGCAAATTAGAAAATAAGTTGCCAGGTTTTCTTTTTTTTTTTTTTTTAGCGAAATTGCAGATTTTGTGACAAATGCAGTTTGGGTCAATTTGAAATACTGACAGTTTGTTTAGAGGGGGAAAAAACTTATTTTAAGGTATTGAATTATATCTATTTGAAATGTTTTTATTTGCACATTAATTGCTTGTATATAACTTTGTTTTTGTAGAGGCCTCAGAATGTTACTTCTTTGGGAAATAGAAACTTGTTATCCCATGTATTTCAGAATATGAGGAGAGGAAAAGCATTTAAATTTCAGGTTTTCAGACAATTTGTGTTTTGAGATTAAGATATTAATATAATATTCCACATAATATAAAAATACAAAGTTTATATGGTTGAGAATAGTTCATACACTATGTTGGGGTTGTTCATGTGCATCCTTTCCTCTCTTCTCTAAGAACAGAAGATGGGATCAGGTAGATAAGGCTGCATCCCAGTGGCCTTTTGATAGTCAGAGGAGGCCAAACACAGGCTGATTTCTGAGGGCTGATTAGAGAAGAAATATTTTTCTGATTTTCATTTTTCCTGTTTACTTGAGTGAATGTTTTGAAGCAAAACCGAAAGGGTAGGATGGCAAGGTAAAATGGTAGAGAACATTTTTGACGTCTCAAATTTCAGAATCTTGTTTAAATACTTATATGTGATAGTATCAAGTATTTGATGGAAGCAGGCAACAGGTGCTGCTTCCCCAGAAAGACCTATTTTCTGACAGCACTTCACCTGGTGCTCCTTTTGTGGAACCTGAAATGAAAAGATACAAACTGAAGTTGCTGGTTTTGAACTAGTCAGTGAAGGTGGCCTGTGATTCTGAAACTTCACTGGAAGTTACAAATATCCATGTGTGCTGCAGTTACAGACTGAAGAAGCTAACTGAAAGCAGGAATCTTAGACACCGATACGTTCTTTTTCATTGTTGTAGATAACAGTACTGGTAAATGGGACTTAGTCTATGTCTGGTGTTGACAGCTATTCAGAACCTATTTAGGTTCAAGTTTACATCACAGGAAGGATCTAGAGATGAGGACAATTAGACAAAGTAGGAAGGGAGGGGTGACCAAGAAAGAGCATTTACTGATCTTATTTCACTGCCAAGCCAATATGAGTATTCCCAGATAATTTTTGTTTCTTTGCTTTTCCCATTTTCTATCAGCATCATAACTGGAATCACATTGGACAACATAACTGATCTCAGAAAATGTTCTCTTACTTATCTCTGGGTTATTCCTTTCTGGATGACTGCAGTAGAGAACTTTTACCAGATTGGGTGTAGTACCTTAGAGCTCTCAATAATGTAGTCAATTGCAGTCTAACTTAGGTAGCTTGGACATGATGACCTCTGTAGTTTTATAAGAACTAGTTACAGAACAGCAATTAGGGAAGATGCAGCTTGTCTTTGACATCAGTAGCTAGAAATCCTGAATGGTGGAATAACATTAAGGGGGAAAAACAACCACTATTTTCTCTCTTCTGATCTTCTGCTTCTCTTATTAAAACTTTTTACTACTTCTCTGGCAATTCTAACCAAAGGGCAGGTGTGCAGGCTGGGTGGTGGAACTTAGAAACACCTCCATTGGTTTTAGCTCACAATTTGTTATCTATTTTATATTCTGTTTTTGGGAAATAATTCCTAATACTCCTTTTTGAACTTGTGCAGAAATGGAAGAAAGAGCTAAATGTGCTATAGCAAGATAAATGGTTGCCGGGTTTCCAGGTGCTGAGCCTGTGGATATGGGCACAGCCTTTGTGCTAATATTCTTTGTTCCTGGCATCTGTGGCAGTTGAGGTATTTCTAAAGACTTGCTGTTTGATCAGAGAATGATTTAGATTGGCAGGGACCTCTGCAAGTCATCTGATCCAACCTCCTGCTGAAAGCAGATCCTACCAGATCTAATTGCTGAGGGCCATGTCCAGTTGAGTTTTGAATAACTCCAGGGATGGAGGTTCTGTAGGCTCCCTGGGAAATCTGTTCCACTGTTTGACAACTGTAAGAAATATGTAACAGTGATTTCCCATCTTGCACCTTGTGTAGGTTGCTAAGACGTACATCTTTTCTGTGTGTACCTTCAAGTGTTCAATTTAATCTCTCTAAACTTCTACTATATAGATGAAGACAGAAAAAAAAACCCATCCTCTCCTTAACCATTTCTACTTAAGACTATACATACCCATTTCTTTCTATTTTTACTTGTACATCATATGCTCCATCTTGGAGGCGTTCCTCTGGTATGTTAATGTCTGTCTCTTACTGGGATCCCCAAACTGGATGCGGTACCCCAAATAAGGTTTAGCAAGTTGCTGTTCAGAGGGAATAGTTGCTTCTATCAGTCTGCTGGTTATGCTGTTGCTAATACAGGATAGTATACATGTGTTTACCACAGTAATACACAGATGGTAATACTTTGAGCGTTTTGTGATAGAGCCTGTGTCTTCAAGGCAATAGGTTTAGTGCCATTCAAGGGCTGTACTGAAATTGAAATAATACAGCTACCCTGTTTTAAACAACAGAAATCATTTGCTACTCTCCTCCTTTGATGTTGTGTGGAAATATCGTCTGATAACAGGCTGCTGGTTTTTGCAGGATGTAGTAGATGTTCATGGTTTTTTTTGCTGCTGTTGCTGCTTTTTACTCCTTTCTAGGGAATTGTTCTCATGAGCCTCTTACAAGTTTCTTGACTGAAAGAAACTTGTCTGTCCCTGTTTCATAATTTGTATAGGGAAATGTCTGTACTACAGACTCCTGGTTGTTTTCTGGGAGCTGTTTTCAGCTATATTCCTTTATTAAAGTTCACCTATTCTTACAGGGTTCATTTGGAGGCAAGAGTAACTTCATCTAGCTGCAGTGGTCTTTTTTTTTATCACATTACAGTTTTTCACTTCAGTTCTACAAATTGCAACCAAACCCTTTAACAAAAAAGTTTTAGTCACCTTTCTATGCGTGGGGTCTTCCCCTTATTTTTCTTGTGCAAAGAGGATTGTGAGGCTTATACATTCTTCTGCTTGATCACTGATTTCCAGTGATCAGAAGTTTCTGAGTAATGGCTTGAGCTCATTATGAATTCAGGCATTTTCATAGGTAAGTTTTCTGCCTTATTCTGGGATGTGCAAAGATTTTTCCATGATGTTGGTCCAGCACAGTCATTCCTAGCACCTGATGCTGAATAAATTATTGCAGTTCAGTCATTTATTACTGTCTTCCACTTTTACTAACAGATAAGCTTTGACTAAACATGCATATTTCTTTCTGAATCAGCTGTTTTGCACCTTTATCTGATAGTTTTCCTAAAGCCCTTAGGTATACTTAGTTATTAGTCAGGGAACTTGCCTGCATAAGATTTCATGAAGTATTCATTTTGCAGTGTTGCTTTTAGTCAAGAAAGGGAAAATAATACAGGAACTTAGGGTGTGCAGCTAAGGACAAGGTATGAGACCTCATGTGAAATCAGTTTTCACTTAAGCCAGCTAGTTGTTTGAATGCCTTCTCATCCTTTGAGGAGGAAAAACCCTATGCCCTGGAAAAATTTATTTGAACTGTGGTGCTTTACTGACATGGTCAAAGCTTTAACCAGTTCCACATTTGTCATTGGTGAAAGTTGGCTTATTTACTGGCTTCTCATTAATAAGACTGTTTCTACAAATGACTATCTCTGCTTGCTTTTCTGCAGCTGTTAGTCTGTTTTGGGTAATCTTTCGTATTCAAATTATGCATTGATTTCATGGGAGCAGCATGCAATGACTGTGCGTTGTGTGAGATCCAGTGCTAGATTCTTACGAATACAGTGCAGAGATTGATGTCAGGACTTGCAGGTACAAAAGCTGGTTTGTCTTTTTTTTTTTTTTTTTTAAATTGAATTTATGATGGTACTCGGAATATTTGATGCTACACTTTTCAATTTTTGCCAGTAACTGAACTGATTAAAACAAAATTCTGGAACAACTGGCAAAGCTTAGGCTTAAAATGTCACTATAAAACCATTTAATAGTTGATGTTCAAAATTGACCTGCCTTACAACAGTCTTCATTGAACAAATGAAGAGAAGACTGTGTGGAGACCTTATAGCAGCCTTCCAGTTTCTGAAGGGGGCCTATAGGGATGCTGGGGAGGGACTCTTCATTAGGGACTGTAGTGATAGGACAAGGGGTAATGGGTTAAAACTTAAACAGGGGGAGTTCAGATTGGATATAAGGAGGAAATTCTTTCCTGTTAGGGTAGTGAGGCACTGGAATAGGTTGCCTAGGGAGGTTGTGAATGCTCCATCCCTGGCAGTGTTCAAGACCAGGTTGGATGAGGCCTTGGGTGATATGATTTAGTGTGAGGTGTCCCTGCCCATGGCAGGGGGGTTGGAACTAGATGATCTGAAGGTCCTTTCCAACCCTAACTATTCTATGATTCTAAATGTCTTAGTGAAATTTAGTTACGTATTTTAAAGTTGAAAATTTGTTAAAATAGTAGAAATTCAAGGAAAAATATTTGCTTTCCTGATTCAATTTGCATTGAGTGGAGGGAAAAACCAAACCAAATAAATAAGTTGTATTGTTGGTGGTTACAGCAATGCTGAGTTTTAAATTTCTGTAGGATACTGTTTCAGAATTAAATACTGAGTTATTTCTGACTTGCTATATAATCAGCTAATAGCCTGAGACTGGAGGATACAATAATACCAAAGGTGTTAGAACACTGTATCATTTATCATGCATAAATATATTGCTGAAAAAATTTTAAGTTGTTTCTTTTTCTTCACCTATAAATGGAGACTTGATCAATGATATTTTCTCATTTACCGTATATAATATATATAAAATACATATAAAATAAATAGTGAACTGGGTTTTATTCAATTCCTCAAACTTGCAGTCAGAGGACTCATCCATTCGTCATGTCCTTTGTGTCAGCGAGTATACAGAGATTATCTGGAGTATTGAAAAAAAAAAAAGACCCCAATCAAACCAAACCACAACTAAAAACAATATTGAAGCCTCTGTTCTGGAGTATTGAAAAAAAAAAAAGACCCCAATCAAACCAAACCACAACTAAAAACAATATTGAAGCCTCTGTTTTGTAGCTAATACAGATTCATCTGCCTGCACCATATGAATGATCCCTATTAGCCTCCAGAAACACTGGTAGTTTTTGGTATTTTCAGTAGATTGAGGTGATTGATCTCTCTCTCTAATGTATTTTCCCTACAAGGAAGTGTACATATGCAGGCTCAAATGCAGTCTCACCATCCCTATGAAAGAAGTTTGAATTTATTATTAAATTGATATTAGTGCAAAATTGATATTAAATATTCAACAACAAATGAAGTAAAAAATGTTTCAAGGCATACTGGTTTTTGCCTTTTTTCTAGTTGTTACATATGTTTTAAAACCAACTTCTGATTAACAACAAATGTGTAAAATAAATAAAATCCTATGGAAGCTGAGCACTTGCTATAGGATTTATCTGTGTTCACTGTAAATTTCAGTTTGTGAATAGGAGCCAGTTTACAGCAATCTTACGTTACTTTGAGTATCATTCTTCACTGCAAAATTGTTTCATAAATCTGTTTTACAGACTAAAGTTCCTATTCTGTAGTTATGGAAAATATTCCTAGCTCCCAGAACTGTGACTATGATGTTTTAGAAGCAATCTTCAGCTAAACTCTATGTAGTGTATATTTAGATTAGTTTTAGAATTTAATATTTAACTCTTTTGTGTTAATTTGCCATGCATGAACTCTGCCAGTAGTGTATTTATAACTTTAGGATTGCTAAGAATAGTATCATATAACCTTGAGATGCGAAGAGATCCCTGTGGGACTTGTTCTAGAAATGTACCCATGAGATGATTGCCCATTTACAACTACTAGCGGAGAACTTTCTGTTAACCCATTCAAATCCATGTCAATTTTTATGCAATGTGTTGAATGTGCTTTTCAGAAGTCCTGTGAAAAAAGGTGGTGACTTGCAGATCAGTAACTTTAGGGACAATGATCATTTGGCAGGACCTATTTTCTGTATAGCTGTGTTTATTGCATTTGAATTTTGCAGGGTCCCTGGATTCTCTAATAAGTATTTATTATCTGAGCTTTCAATATTTATTTTTTTTTTTTTACTCCTCCTTTCCTCCCTCTCCTCCACCTTCCTCCCTCTGCCTTCCTGGAAGATCAGTGTATAATGTTTAATGTTGCTACAGCTGTTCTGATGATAATCTTCTCACTTATTCAGTATAGAGGGTGCTAAGTCTTTTTGCTAATTGATTTGAAAGTGTTCTTGAGGTAAGGCTTCCCTCTGTATGTGTGTTTTTCCTTTTTTTTTTTTTCCTGATAAAAACTGTATTTTAAAATTAAATTAATGATCTGTAAATCTGTTCATCTTTTCTTCATTGGCATTTAAGAAATCATAGTTTGTAATCATTGATCTGATTTTACCTTCAGTTCTATTGTATACTGTACTGCGCTGATTGCTTCTAAGAGTATGGGACATTGTTTTGGCTTTGCTTTGGTGTATGTGTACAGCATGGTAAATTACTGAGCTTCTGTATAAAAATGAGTTTTATGCTTTTTGTGTCAAGCTAAAGGATGATAAACTAATGTAGTATTGTGAGAAGTGCTTTGATTTTTGGTGTACAGCTTGGAAGGAGCTTGATTCCCTAACTGACAGTGGTCCATCAATGAGACCTTTTTCTTTAAAACAGGTATAAATAGTCCTTGGGTGAGTATTTAGATAATAGGAATGATGTAAAACATTGAGCCATTTTACCATATATTTTTTATATTTTAAGAATTGATGCATTCCCTCCCCTCAATGGTCTAACACATAAAACTGTTATTAGCTAGTGAGCTATAAAACTGGAGACAAATAATGATCCATCTGACTTTTTTAACATCTCTTCGGAAATACAGGATGATCACTTTAATGTCCTAATGTGCTTTCTCAGAATTAGCTTTAAATAATGCACTAAACCGAAGACTTTTGATGACTGACATGTGGCTGTGTGTCCATGATTGCTGATAAAGATCTGGATCAATTGCTAGTGAAAATCTGTATTAGGTATGAGGTTGTGTTCACAGTGAAGGTGTATCATTGAGTATGGTATATATTCCAGGGTGTCCTATATGGGTGTGCTGTTCTAGATCCTGCTCTGTGCTTCCCATTTGCTTACCTTGTAAACTGTGAAACAGTCTGGATTGTATGTTTCTTGAATCATTAGTGCTGTTTCTCTCTTCCCATGTAACATGAATAAAACTAGTTCTAGGTGGTTACATTGTTAGGTGTTTTCAGTGTTAAATGTGAAATTTTGCCTTCCTGGTTTGTGCATTGCCTTGTACTTTGACAGGAGTGATGGTTGGTACAAATGCAGAGAGATGATAGTGGAAGAAAATCACACAATAGTTGAGATTGGATAGGCCCTCTAGAGGTCTTCTGGTCTAAACCTCCCTGGCGTAGACCACCTGCTCAAGCAGAGACAACTGGAGCCAGTTGCTCAGGACTATTTCCAAACAGCTTTGCGTGTCTCCGATGATGGAGGTTCTGCAACCTCCGTGAGCAACCTGTGCCAGTGCTCTAAGAATTGTTTTCTGATGTTCAGGTGAAACCTCTTGTGTTTCAGTTTGTGCCTGTTGTCTCTGATCCTGTCACTGCTCACTCCTGAAAAGAGCCTGTCCTTGTTGTCTTTGCACCCTCTCTTCATATACATTATATACATATACACCCACCCTTTATATACATTAATATGATCCCCTTGAGCTTTCTTCAGGTTGAACAGTTCCAGCTCTCTCAGCCTTTCATCATAGGAGAGATGCTCCAATCCCTTTTGTCTTCTTCATGGCCTTTTCTTGCACTGTCTCTAGTATGTCCGTATCTCTGTTACATTGTGGAGCCCAGAACTGAGCACAGTACTCCAGATGCAGCTTTACCAGTCCTGAGTGAGGGTTGGGAAGGATCGCCTCAACCTGCTGGCAACATTGTTCCTGATGCAACCCAGGATGCCATCTGCCTTCTTTGCAGCCGTGGCATATTGCTGGCTCATGTTCAAGCTGGTGTCCACCAGGACCTCCAAGGCCTGTTCTGGCAAGCGGTTTTCCAACATGTACTGGTGCATGGGGTGGTTCTTCCCCAGGTGCAGGACTTTGCACTCCTCCTTGTTGAACTTCATGAGGCTCCTTTCAGCCCGTTTCTCCAGCCTGTTCAAGTTTCTGTGGCATATCAGCTACTTATACCAGTTTTATCTTGTAAATGAACTTTGAGGCTACACTTTGCCCCACCATTCAGATCACTGATGAAGATACTGGGTATACTGCTAGTCACTGGCCTTATATTCATTGTGAGAGTGCTCTCTTGAGCTACAAGGAGGTGATCCTTGAATATTATTCAGCTTTCTTGCTTCCCTCTTCCTTTGAGGGCTTTATCCTGTGCGACTCTTCTGAACAGATCTTTAAAAAGACCAGAGCATGCTTTCTTGAAGTCCAGGGTTCTGCAGTTGTTTTTCCTCTTCCTTCCTTCCCCTAGGATCCTGAATGCCACCATCTCAAGGTCACAGCAGCCAAGGCTGTCTTTGATCTTCTCATCCCCAATAAGCCCCTCCTTGATGAGTAGGAGGTCCAGCAAAGCACCTCTCTCACTGGCTCCTTTATCACTTGTGTCAGGAAGTTACCATCAGTGCACTCCAGGAAACTCTTGGTCTGCTTTTATCTGTCTGCGTTTTTCCCTCCAGCTGAGATTGGCATGGTTGAAGTCTTGGAAGCAGGACTTGGCTGCTCTCATATCTGTAGAGGGCATGCTCCAGCTGCTTTTCCACTGTAGTGTCACCTTTAATCCTAACTCAGAAATTCCCATTTGGGTCCTCTTCCATCCCCAAGCAGAGCTCCACAAAGGGTGACGCTTCCTCCTTGTTTTCCCTTCCTGTCCTCCCTAACCAGCCTGTATCACTCTACTGCAATGCTCCAGTCATGGGAGGCATCCCCCTATGCCTCTCATCCCAATCAGTTTGTAGCCCTGGAACTGTATACAGATCTCCAAGTCATCATGTTTATTCCCGATATTGAGTGCATTAGTATTCAGGCACCTGAGGGGTACCTCAGCATGTCATATTCATGACAGCATAAGTAAGATGTGTGAAAACTTGTGCGACGCTCAGGAAGATAGCCAGTGATAACAGTTGAAAAGAGGATTGCAGTGGAAGTCATCAAACTCCAACCCTTGGTATTCTGCTGTCAGTTTTCTTCCCTCACCACACTAACAGAAAAGATGTGTTTTTGTTATGCTTCTGGCCAGTGTGGATTATCTTGAATGCTTTACTGCTGTCACTGCTGGGTGGTGTGACATGTGAACTATGTCATTTTTCTCAGGTTTTTGCCAACAGACCTGTGCCAGTAGATGAGATTTATTTTTAGGAATAAATTAATATCTTTGATTTTTCCCTGATGCTTTTAGCTTAAAAAGTAATTAATTTACTATTCAAGCATCTGCTAGTACCTAAGCAGCTGTTGTATGACAGTAGAATAAACTGATCAGGTCTGTACTCTAACTATGATTGTGTTGGAGACCCACATAGCTGAGGCAAAGAGTGCACAGAAAGGAAGATGGTTTACTGTGTTTATGTATTTATGTAGAGCTGGATAGTGAGTTGAGAAGATCAGCCAGGAAGAGGAGGTGTTGAATTGGGGTAGACAAGAATAGCTTGATGAAAACATGGCAAGGTTAGATCTTCCTGTTAGAAAGAGCAGCTCTTGAATACTTAGGCCAAAGTGGCAGCAGAATTTACCTATGTGTGTTTTTTTTTGTTTTGTTGTTTTTTTCTTTTTTTTTTTTTAAATTATCTTTTCGTAATGCCTCCTTTTGAGAGAAATCTTCTCTAGCTTTGTCTCTCACAAAACTCTCGTGTGTGCTGATTTTTCTCGTATTGCAGAAAAAGAAAGTTGTCCTTCAGCAAAGGGGAGATCCAGATACTTTTGCAGAAAATCCACTTTATCAAGTTTTATGTGTGCCTTATCTGGACTACAGTAAGGTTTCCCATAGAAACTTAGAACACTTATATAGCACTCCCGACTTTTTTGTGGCTTTAATTGAAGTTCTTAGTCTCAGTTCTGTACTGTATCTGGTTCCTAAGACTTCAACGGTAGCATGTTTGAGCAGATGTTTTTCTAATATTCCTTGCAGTGGCTTCTAGAGCAAATTTTTTGTCTCAGCTGTTTCAGGAGCAATGTTAGAGCGTATGCTTCTGGCTGTACAGTAATTTCTGTAACTGTGTGTGTAGTAAGTGACATCTGTCTAATTGCTGAATTGTTTGCAATCAATGTGATTTAGTGATTTAGTAGCAAAAGAAATAAATTCCCAAGGCTGGTGAACTTGTAGGTAGAAGAAAAAGTGATTTTTCTCATTAAGAAAAGTGGTATCAAGTATCATCAGTTTGAAGGTAGGGGCTTGTGGTGTTGAGGATGAAAAGGAACAAGGACCATTAATGAAATTATTTATGGGCTATCAAAAAGAGGTCTAGGCATGGGTCTCTGGAGATACATGCCTTGGATTTTTGACCAAAATAGTGTTGATAAACGCAATGTTTTAGCTGTTGTGGCACAGTGCTTGCACAGCATGAAGGCTTTTCTGTTTCCCAGTCTGTCCCCCACAGCGACAAGAGGTTGGGAGGGGACAGCTGGCACAGCTGACCTGTGGTGACCAGAGGGATATTTCATACCATGTAATGTCTTGCTCAGCAATAAAACTGGTGGGTTGTTTTCCCCCCAAGTAGCTGTTGCCTAGGGACTGGCAGGACATCTGTCTCCTGGTAATGAGTTTGGTTGGGTTGTTTGTTTTTGCCTTTCATCACTTTTTTCCTTTGGATTGCTTTTCCCCCATTCCACTGCAGGGGAGTGAGCAAGCAACTGGGTTGGGGCTTGCCTGCCAGCAGGATCAACACACCACACTTGATATATGTGAATTAAGGTTATGTTTGTAGAAACCTGCTGTTCTACAGTCTTAAAAGCTCAGGTGACTTTGGGTTTTGCGATTGCATTAAAAAGGAGATATAACACATAATATTCCAGAGGTTATCTTTGAAATCAGCATTTGCTAATTGATTTATATTAAAAATGAACATTATTTTAGTGCTGGAATATGGCAATTTTGAAGAAAGCTGAAGAAAAGAGTAATATGTGGGGAAAAGAGAAGGGAGGATACCAGTTTTTTGAAGTTTGCAGAAAGTCGTTCTTTGTTAATTAGGAATTTTTTTTTCCTATTTGAAAGGCAAAAATCCACCTAGTTTTACTTTTAGGGAAGCCTTGAATTTTGAAAGCATTTGTTTCTTGAAGATACAGATCAAATTGCTTTCGTGTTGGTTCCTAAAGGAGAAGGTTTCTTGAGCAGGTAACTTCATATATGAATTTAAGAACTGTACATATGCCCTGAAGTACTTAATACAGACACCCTAAAAAAATGCAGAGTTTGAATGGAAAACTACAAACGTAAGAAAATAATTGAACCCTGATGTGCTACTTTACAGTGAATTGGGTTAGAGTTTCAAGTTTTTGTGCATATTTTCTTTAAGGGAATCTGAATGTTATGTGTTGTCTTGTGTCTAGTTGTATTGGATCCTGGTAAATGTCATTCTTGTTGGATTTCCTACCTTTGCCATCAGGCCAAGTTTATAGGTTTTCTGTTTTGTTTCTGTTTTCATGGCGGTGGGGTGTTGGGACAATTTCAGGATCTTAGTAGCTGAGTAACTTTTTACACGCGTGTAAATTCTTGTTAACCAAAACAGGTAGTCATGCTGGCCAGGAGTTTGAGAATTACACAGCATGCATAGCAACTCACATGTTCAGAGCTTGTCTTTTAACTGATAATGTTCTTTGTTTTAATGAGGATTTCTTTGAAAGCTAGGAGGGTGTCTCCATTCATTTTCTTTAAAACAAAAAATTGTAGCATTTGCAAATAATATTCCTTAAAAGGTTATGTTGATGATTGTATCTCTGTGGGTGTCGGTAGTATTGTTTGCTAATGTGGTAGAATTAGTCACTACATTTTCCTCTGTTAATGACCCAGTCCTTTATAAGCATTTCTTTGTAACTCTAGTCACTTTGTGTTGTGCTGTAAGACGATACCAACTGATCTGGAGTTTTTTGTGTCATGCCAGTAGTGCTGGGTCATCTGATGAAGTGGAGTTCCTGAGATAATTTTCTAACTTTTTTTAATCTCTTTAGGCCAGTTTTAGCATTAATCTGTTGTTTTTTTTTTTGGCATGTTTAGTTCTTTCCTCCAGCATCTCAGAGCATTTCTTAGGTTAGGATGGTTACTAGTTACAGTGACCTAAATATCTGCCAGACAAGTGAGTGCTTAACATAGGTGAAGTGACAGATGATCCCTTTGATCCTCTTTGCTACCCAGAGTAAAAACTGTTCTGTCAATGAAATTTGTCCTTCCCTTTACTTTTTGAGTTCTCATGGTCCTGAATAGACATTTGCTTATTCAGACATAAATGCAGCTTCTATTTTGACTTACTCTCCTCTGTTTAGAACAAAGAATTGTCTTGAGATCAGGTTTGGGGATTTGAGTGCAAGACTGAGACAGAGGAGTATTTTATGCTATTATTGTTAGTGAGTCCCTTAATTACTCAGATTGTTGATTTGCTCACCTTTGATGCCTATAATAAATATTTCATATATAATTATCAAACATACTTTAAGATTGGCAATGATTTGTAGCAGCTGTATAATGAAACAGCTGTTAGGAGTGAATGAATAGCAGTTTTCACTGAAAGTTGTATTAACTAATGAGTAAACAGGGGGACTATTTTATGGGACTATTTTTTATTGCCTAGACATTTTTTATAGCTACATATGACAGATGTAGCTACATTACCAATAAAAACGTTTTCTTAATTGTTTCTTGCCACTGTCATTTGCTTTTTGTAAGTTAAAAAAATAAAAGTGTCATCTAAGGTATGTATTAAAGTTTTATAATTTGGGAGTTTTATATAGACCTGTGGTTATTGTGCTGTTAGGTTTAACTTTTCGTGGATCTTTATCTTGAAGGATTGATGTTCATTAGCCATGGATTCAGACGTAGTAACAAATACTGAACACATTATAAATGGATGTTAATGTAAAATACCTTGTTTTAATTAAAATTCAAAATTTGCTTTTTGTTTTGTCAGCAAACACGTATCTCTTTATGGTGCAAGCTCGTGGTATAATGTTGAGAGAAAATGTAAAAACAATAGGACACATGATCAGATTGTACACTAACAAAAATACTACACTGAATGGCACAGGTAAGAATATTTCTTCTTTAATTTTTAAAGGAGGTTTATACAGGGGAGAAAAAAGCCAAACCCTTACGGCATGTCTTCACTATGAAAAGCTAGACCCAAGTCCTACCTTGTGTAATGGAAGTGAAGGTCAAATAGTTACTATTTATCAATTCACTTTAGTAGGAAATATTTGTCATAGTTGTAACAAAGGTATCTTGGTTTAATTGTTGTACCTTTAGTGCAGTAATTTTTTGTTTAGCTCTTTTTTTTTTTTTAAATCATGCTGCTAGGAATGTTCTTACCTTCATGATGATATGTTAAATTCAGTGGTAACATAGTTTCTTACAAAAATCAATTCCTCTTTTTAAGACTATCCTGAAGGAAACAATTCTAGTGACTGTGTTGCTCAAACAACAATGTATCTTCCAGAAAACTTCACTTACTCTCCTTACCAGGCTTGTCCAGAGAAGCTGCCTTACATGAGTAAGTTTTAAACTCACCTTAATGTTTTATCCAGTTAATTGGAGTGTACTAAAACAAAGTACAATTATTTTAATATAAAATATCAATGTGGGGAGTTAAAATATATAGCAGAAAAGAATGAATATCTGAGAATGGACAGCAGTGCTTAGCAGAATTTTGCATGTAACCATTGCATTACTAAAGCTTTTGGCCTCTTTGCTAATATCTTAGTATGTTTTAAATTTTATTTACAAATTATTTTACTGTCTACAAGTTGATTATTAAATCGCTTAATTAATATGTAGGAATAGTCTATTAAAAGTACCCATTCAGAGGTGCATATTTTGAGAAATAGTTAAAAATTTCTGTATTGGAAATGGTAGTCCTAATAGAGTGATTCATGAATCAGAAACTAGTTCTCAAAACTTCAGCAGCTAATCAGTATGTAATCAATGGAAAACTGAACAAGCTGGTGCAGAGAAGTGAGAAGTGATAGAGGTAAGAAAGTGCCAAAGCCTTGTCATAATGAATAAGTAGTACTTACATAACAAGTGGAAAGATGTGATCCTCAGGAAATTTTAAAATTAAGCTTTTGAACTCAGATGCTTAAGATCCTAAGCTGTTAAATGGAACTTGTTTAAGTAACCCTAATTTTATTTGTGTTTAAGCCTAGAATCAACCTTCTAGTTGTTTTGTTTGAAAGTTTAGTTGCAGCAGTGTCATGCAGAAATAAGAGACTGAATACCTTGGCACCACTGCTGTTTTGGTTTCCTGGGTTTTTATAAAACCTGTAGCATTAGAGTTGTAGTAGTAGCAGTATTATCCCAATGTATGTAGAAGGCCTTATAAGCAGGTATTGCACAGTTAAAACTGTTACATAAATTGACATGTGAAGAGTTCCTTTGTGCGAGTCAGTGTCCTAAACCGGATTTAATAATATGGCTGAAATGCTGTTGGCATGTTTTTTTTTTTTTTTTTATCTTCTTCCCGTAGACAAAGTTTGACTTTCAAGATCATGTGGTTGTTCCTTCCTGTATATTCCTTATGTAGAAAAAAAAACCCAAACCTAAATTATTCCAATAGTAAATATTTTAGCTACTTTGGATAACATAAGTTTGAAAAAGGTCTACTCTGGATAACCAGAGAAACAAGAATTATGGTTATGATGACTGAAAAATTAATATAAATCAGTATTTTTAATGAGACCTTCAAGGGCTGAATTCTGCCAGATTAGTTAGTTCAAAACTGTGTTGGCTTCTGCTGCCTTTTTTACTTGTGTATTAGACTGCTGTCCAGGAGTGATGAGGCAAGTTAGAAGGTACTAAGGTACATTAGTAGGTCAGACCTACTTATAGCACACTAAGATACCTTAGCAGGTCAGCCCACTTATCGCATGTTATCTTAAATCATTGATGCAGTTTAGAATTGCCAGAGTAGGGATGCATTCTACTCTGTCATCCTTGCTATCAGTCACTTTGACTATATGTAATTCTACCAGAATTTGTCTATAGGTCTCCATATCACTGCTCTCTCTCTCTCTATTTTTTTCTTTTTTTAATAACATCCTTGTACTTATTCTCTTCTGCTTAATTTAATAATTTGTAATTTTAATAGAAAATAATTCACTAGTTGCTGTTCTGCAAAGAAATGTATGTCTCACCCTTTGATTTTCATGCATACTTTTTTAATCGTCTGTGTGTTTAATTATAATCTAAATAAAGCTTCTCTGAAGGTTATTTAATGCAATGTAATATTGTAGGTTATTTTGAGATAGCAAGGGAAGAAAGCTTTTTGAATGACATATATTTTGACCTGCTTAATAGCTTAAAATTGTTACAGAAGTCAGCTATTCTTCTTTACATCAACTTGATGAATTTGTATCATGAAAGGAGTATGGTAAAACTGTGTTTTGTCCCAAATATATGCACTCTTAAAATAGGACCAAATAGTGCTAGTGCTTTTGTTAGTGACTCAGTATTTCAGTTTATAACTTACAGGTTGAGTACTGCTGTGCTAGTTCATAAGCAAGACACCCCTACTTCAAGAGAGAAGCTATACAAAGCAGCTTTAATCAGCATGATTTTAATACTGACTAGAGAGGTAAATGGAAAGCAGATTAGTTTTTCAGTTATATGAATTAAAACCGTCCTGTTAAGAATTTTTACGCAATCACTTCATGGTTTGTCTAACAACCAGCTCTTAATGAGCTATAATAAATATAATACCCAGCTACTTTACTTTGATCGCTTCAGTACACTGAGGTTGACTATCCCTAAACCATTTTAGATAGATATTAGAAAAATTATTTTGTATTTCAAAAATAATAAGTCATCTGTGGTGGAAGTTCTGCTGTCTCCAGAAGTAGTATATTCTACTATTCTGTTCACTGAATAGCTAAGCTTTTTGCAATACTCAACCTGCATTTACTTTTTTCTCTTTTTCCCCTCCTGCAAGTAAACTGCCCTGCCTGATGCTTGGAAAAAAGTTGGTTGCCATCTATGTACCAGATTATTCTGTCTTGAAAAGACTTAAGTTTTTTCCAGCCTCTTCCTTTGTAGATAAGCCAGTAATTTCAGCCTTTCTAGACTACATAGTTTCTAAAGCTCTTGTCATTCTTAATTTTTGTATTGTAGACTTTCTCTAATTGGGTTTCCTTTTGAAGCATCATAACTGGCTAAAACCCTGGTTACAAAACAAGCTAGTAATTACCTTCTCTGTTTTTCATGTAACAGCAGTTAATGTACTTCAGAATGAGATTTGCCATTTTGTGCAATTGCATTACAGTTTATTGTCTCATATTAATAGACAATCCATTATAAACTGTCAAAATATCTTTCTTCATACTGCAGCATAGCCAGGTATTTCCTGGTTTGTGTGTGTATGCTTCATTTCTCCTTCAATAAAAATACTATTTTTTTTAACAATCTCATTTTGGGTTTCAGCATGTATCTGGTTTGTGGAAATTATTTGGTTTTCTGATTCTGTTCTTCAAAATCCTTCTCCTTCCTCAGCTTTACTTTCTGGTGGATTGCATAAATATGCTTTACTGCAGCATGCTAGACAGTGATGCAAGTAGTGAATACTAAGCCCAGATATTTACTGAGATGCCTTCTTTCCCTGCCAGTGACAGAGAAATACTGGTGGTTTCTGTTCACCCATCTCCTGTGTACTTTTGATAGTACCAATTTTTAATTTTACTACAGGTAATTTTTAAACAGTCTGGATGGAATTTCATCATGTCCCATAAAGTTAGAAGCACCTGCCTTACATAAGTACTGTTTTACCTGTCCTCCTGTTTTGTTGGGGATTTTGTTTGTTTGTTTTTTAATTTAAACTCTGTAAGCATCTGATCCCATCTAAACTTTTCTTGGGAGACTAAGACACCCGAGTCCTCTGCATCATGTGTTATTTGCTTCCTTTTCTGGTTTAGTAATTGACCTTTTCGTCTTTATTTTCCTATTAGATTCTATAAACTGAAAGGCTCTTGTTGCTTTTCTTTCTCTTGGTAGTTGAAATTGATTTGGTGATCTGTTTACTTCTTGAAATTTAATTTGTACGCGTTTATGCTCTATAAACTTGTCCTTTGTTGATTGCCCTTATTTCTATTTTTTGTAACATTTCTTTTTCAGGTTATTGAACAGTTTCGAATACAACCATAATGCTAATCCAAGCTTGCTTATTTATCTGCTCTGTAGGATTAGCTTGTTCTGGTATAGATTTATAATCTTTTTTTCAGCAACTGTCAAGTTTCCTTTTTTCTTCCAAAGTAAATAAATGAATATGAGTGTTTAAATCTGTTCTTGGAAGATATTCTCCTTATTGTGCTGTTCTTGATCCTTTTTTATTTAATATCATTTTCCTTTTCTTTTTTATAGTTACTTTCTACATTTAATCAGATCCCAAACTAAAATAGCTTTTTCAGTATTTCTGCCTTCTGAAAACAGTAGTTATTCCTAATATACTCCAAATATGTCAATCTTTCAAAAGATTTAGCGAGCTAGTCAATTTGTTGTTACAACATGAAGCAACCTTTGGACGCAAATAGGATCTTTTGGGTGCAGGCACAGGGGAGAAAAGTGGAATAATTTCTTTCACTGACTTTAAAATTCCAACCCTTCCTGAAAAAACTTAAAGTTTTAGAAAAAAATAAGCCCAGTATTTTATCGTGTGTCAGATAACTATTGCAAGTTTTTTATATGGTAATCTAGTATAGTAGTTGCTGAAGAGCAACTTGAGTTTCTGGTTAATTAGTGTTACTCTGCTCTTTCCCTCAAATTTTTTGTGATTCCTTCTGCTTTGGAGTGTGTTTACTATGAATCATCATTTCCAGTTTTGAAATTTATGCACATGTATAAGTGAATGAGCACCAACTCTTAGCTATCAGCTAAGTATTTTCTCATAATAAGTAATAACCTGATTATTTTTGCTACCATATTGAGGTCATTATGCAATATATTACCTAATTCCACTGTCATCAGTAGCCATTTGAAAATGCTTTTTCTGTTTGGCTGATTATCAGTGGTAATTCTCAAATCCAAGCCACTTGCTGTAAGCTGGTTTGATGCAGATAGTGGTGATTTAGTGGATGAAGGCTGCACATGCAATGTGTGTAATTATTTAGAATTTAAATTGAGGAAGTTTGTTGAGTTTAGTGATGGTGCATTTTCATTTTTTGTGGAAGTGCAGGTAGGAAGACACCAAGGATTTGAGCATTAGTTCAGTAGTGCAGATGATGTGGAATTGTGAACAGTGGTAATAGATACAGAATTCAAATTACTTTTCATGTTCTGTGTCCTCTGAAAGGAGTATTTTGCTAGTAAGGTTTATTGAAAGAATGTTTATATTGGGAAATACTGAAATTCATTCTGTAAAACCTGAATATTAAGAGGATAGTATAATAGTTTCAGTTTTTATCGGTAGGCAATGCAACCACAAATTTCTTGTGCTATTATTTATCTGTGATAACCCTTGTAGTGTTAGATCTGATGTCTTAATTCAAATTGATATTTTTTTCCTTAGGAGGCCTTATAGATGTCAATATGAGTGAAATTAGTTTTGATGAAATTCAGCAACTGTTTTCAAAAGATTTAGACATTAAACCAGGAGGACACTGGAAACCAAAAGACTGTAAGCCAAGATGGAAGGTGAGATGCTGTTGAGTTATTTTTGTAATATTTTTTTTTTTGTCGTTTTCTTTTTGTGTATAGGAATAGTTTACCATTGCAAGCACTCAGTCTTCTGCTTCTGTGTATTTTAAACAATATGTTGTATATGTGTTATGCTATCTGTGCTCAAGAGACTATACTTGAAGAAAACTTCAAATGGATTGTCAAGAGCTTCTAAAGCTTCATTAACTGTTGTTAGTAAACATCATATGGATGCAAACCTGTCCTGTGTGTATGTTGCTTAAAGTATAATTAAAAGCAAGTGAACATAAAAGGGAAATCTTACTTATATTCTACTCAGAATTTTTTAAATTGCTTGAGCAAAATTCCAGCATGCTTTCCTATCAGGAATGAAAATTTAAAACACATAGGTGATTTAAATGTAAAAGTTGAAAAGCCTGTGTATGCCATGGGGAAACTTGATCTGTGTTGAAACATTGAAATTTAGAAATGCTAATACAATAGCTAAATATATATCCAATTTTTTGAAGGTGGCAATCCTTATTCCTTTTCGGAATCGCCATGAGCATCTTCCAATTTTTTTCCGTCATCTGATACCTATGTTGCAGAAGCAGCGGCTGGAATTTGCCTTCTATGTTGTTGAACAGGTAACAACATTTTCTTGAAAAGTTACTTTTCAAGATTCCTTGCTAAAGGACATTTGGTATTTTTAATAAGGTTTGGATGAATCCAGAATTAAAAAATTACTCTGCTGTTCTAATCCTTTGAATGAGAAAGGAAAGTTCAGCTCCATTCCCCAGTTTAAGCAATGGCCAGATCTATATTGCTTTTCTTCAAATATGGGCTGATATTTCATAGCTGATAACATGTTGTCTTTGAACCTATTGTCTTTGTATGTATTCAAGGACAAAAAGATGGGGCTACATCTGACTGGCCATGGGTCACTAATGGTGCTGTTCAGTGCTCAGTTAGAGGGCCAGTTCTGTTCAGTATACTTACCAACAATCTGGATGCCGAGCTGAATGCAACATTAGCAAGTTTGCTGATGATAACAAACTGGGAGGTGCTACTGACTCTTTCTAGGGGTGGAATGCCTTGCAGAGGGATCTAGGTAGGTTGGAGCATTGGGCAATGATTAACTTAACACATCAAAATGCTGGATTCTGCACCTAGGGTGGAGTAAAGCTGGGCCCAAGTATAAACTGGGAGAGGAGTGGCTGGAGAGCAGTGCTGCAGAAACGGATCTGAGCTTGCTCATCATCAGCAGGCTCAATGTGAGTCAGCAGTGTGCCCTAGCTGCCAAGAGGTCAAACCACACCCTGGGGTGCGTGAAACACAGCAGATCTGATCAGTCAAACGAGGTGATTATCCCCCTGTATTCAGCATTGTCGTGGCCTCACCTTGAGTACTCTGTGCAGTTCTGGGCCCCACAGTTCATGAAGGATGTGAAAGTCCTTGAATGCCTCCAGAGGAGGAAAGTAACAAAGCTGGAGACAGGGCTGGAAGTATGTTGTGGCTAAGGACTCTGGGCTTGTCTAGCTTGGAGAAAAGGAGGTTGTGGGGTGACTTCATTGCTCTCTACAGCTTCCTGAGGAGGAGAAGGGAGGTGCTGATCTCTTTGGGATCCAGTGACAGGACACATGGGAATGGCTGAAAGCTGATAGTAGGTTCTTTTCAACTGAGATAGTCTATCCTATTCTAGTTGATTGTTTCAACAAGAAACAAAGTATAGTGTTTCTTTCTTAGTTTATATCACTATTTCTTTAACTTGTAATTTCATGCTGTTTTTATCGAAACCACCTATGTTTTGATACTTCAGAGTTACTAGTGCTATAAGTTGCTAGTGCTGTTACGTTTTGTGTAAAAGGGGAGAACAATGCAGTTGATGTATTTGGTTCTAGCCAGAGCTATTTCTCTGCTTAGCTAGAGGAGTAACAGCCATCTTTGTCAATTTTTGTGTTTGTTTTTTTTTTTTTTGTGTGTGTGTGTGATAGAGAATATATTTCTTATAGTATTGAAATTTTGTCTCTTTCTTCTTGGTTCTTGCAATGTCTCCTTTGTTTTCTGTTTGAAGACAGGTACGCAACCTTTTAATCGTGCCATGCTGTTTAACGTTGGTTTCAAAGAGGCTATGAAAGATGCTGTCTGGGACTGCATAATATTTCACGATGTTGATCACTTACCTGAAAATGACCGAAATTATTATGGATGTGGAGAAATGCCACGCCATTTTGCAGCAAAGCTGGACAAATACATGTACATGTAAGTAATTAGCTTTATTCTTGTTTCTTAAAGACCCAGAAACATTCTTAAAGTGTGTATGAATTTTCTGACAGTACACACAGTGGGTAAAACCAATAAAACAGCCTCCTACTACATATATGAAGTATGTAGTTATTAAAGGAAGATTTAAGTTTAGCGTCTACATTTGATATGTTGCTAATTTTAAGGTATTTATTATTTTCAGTGTTAAACTTGTTGCACTGAGGTTGACTGTATTCAAGTCCATGTATGTCAAAGGGGAAAAACTTAACTTGTTTATTAGGAATCTTCCCTGTCAACATGAGTTTTTCAGTGGTTGGTAACAAAAATAAGGAGATAATCTTCAGCAAAATATTACAGGAAAAATATCTTAATTTTCTTATGAATATGCAAGTTATTTCTGCTTTATACTCATTTTTAAATGGGAGATTTTCTTACTGCTAGGACACTTGGTATTTTGTATTCAGTCCTGTTGTAATTTGATGGATATAGTTGGTCCTTCTGTTTTGTTATGTTCTACACTTCTGCCATTTTACATTGATGATGTTTCACTTGCTTTTTAACACTCTGCTATCTTATGTCGCTTCATATAAAGCTGTAGCTTATTGCTTGTTAGATGTATGTATTTGCCATCCTGAAAAGTTGTGAAGTTTATCAACTTGAGAACTTGGTCAACCTGACAGATCAAAAACAATGCACTGAAAACATGACAGTGTTTGGTCTTCAGTTTGTCAGTCAATTGGCAGTCAAACCTGTAAAGATTTTGTATGTATTAAAAAATATCTAAATTAAACAAAAAATATGTATTTACATAATAACTTATGTATTGATACATAAATTTATAAAGTTTATAAAACATCAAAATAAATATTTACAAAATATGTTTATGCAAATAAATGTATGCAGTAATGCATATTTATTAAATATAAAAATAAATGCATATTTGTGTACATATATATAAAGTGCTTGTGTACCACATACATACATATGAATATAAAGCTCAAATAGTTCCATTTAATGTCATACTCTGGTTGTTTTTATTTTTGGTTGATGGGTTGGTTTTGGGTTGTTGATGGGTTTTTTTTTGTTGGTTGGGACTTTTTTGGGAGGGGGATGTATGTTTTAGTTTTTGGGAGTGGGGTGTCTCTGGGATTTTAGAGCACCTGTTATTTCATTTGAGTAGGGATATATATAGTAACAACCTTCCCCCAAAACTATTAAGATTTGGTTGAATCCTGTGTTTCCGCAGAGGTCAGAAATTATGTGACTGTGTATTTCTTTTTCTTTCCCCTTGCATTCTGGAGTTATTTGTCCTTCAGTGTGGCAATTGTGTCCTAAGCAATGGTAAATCTTTTCATAGATAGTCCTAACTTCTTGAAGGTTCCAGGTTTGGAAGCATCGCCTGAGAAATATGTTTGATTACTTTTATTTCATGAAATTGTGTGCTTTTTCTGTAAAGAGGAGCACGCTTTACTGTGGCAGCTTCTAGGTTAAGGATACAAATCAATATTAATGGAAGTAAATATAGATGCTTAAATTTTTTTTTTGTTTTTTAGATTGAAAATACGTTTTGAGAACTGGAAGTCACATTGCCTGGGCCTTAGTATGTTATGTTATATAGCTATAGTGTCTGTTCGTGCTGGCCAACTGCTTATTACTTAATCATAGAATCATAGAGTGGTTTGGGTTGTAAGGGACCTTAAAGATCATCTAGTTCCATGCCTCCTGTCATGGGCACCTTCAACTAGACCAGGTTGCTCAAAGCCCTGTCCAACCTGGCCTTGGGCACTTCCAGGGATAAGACAGCCACAACTTCTGTGGGAAACCAGTACTGGTGTCTCACCACTCTTGTAATGAGTAATATTTTCCTAATGTCAGCTAAAAGCCATTATCCCTTGTCCTATCACTCCATGCCCTTGTAAAAAGTCCCTCTCCAGATTTCTTGTAGGTTTAATAATATGTGTTAGGAAATACTGTATGCTTACTGACAAAAAAAAAAACAAACCAACCACAAAAACCCCACAAACCCAAACCTAAACCAACTTGCCTATAGATCCTTTTGATTCAAAAGTTCTAAAACCTGGAAAATTGTTTCTCAAATAAGTATGCTTTTCCCTGTGGTTACATATGTACTGTTAAACTGTTCCCCTTGAGTTTTAACAGTTCTGTAGGATGTAGTTACTAATTAAAATTAATGGATTGATGCATTACTAATTGTAATTTTTTCAGATGATCAAAGAGGATGTTTTCAGTGTTTTTTTTTTTTTCCAGTCAAATAGTGTTGAAATACAACAGTTTGAGGATTTCACTTAACACTTCAGCTATGGGTCTAAATCAGCCATCTGAAATATGTGGTAGACTTCTGTTTCATGGTACTAATGTGAGATAGTTTAAGAGTAGCTTGTATGCAAATCAGACACTACTACAAACATTTTGTTCAACTTTCATGTATCTTACTTAATGTCAGTGATCTGTGAGCCAGTTTTGGTTAGTAAATTTGTTCATCATCTGTTCATGTCCTTAGCTTGGGGTTCTTGTGTTTTTGAAAGGTATCCTTCAAAGAGAAGGTTACCTATCTAAGTTTAGCTAATAATACAGAATTTGCCTTTTGTTTTCAGTCTTCCATACAATGAGTTCTTTGGTGGTGTAAGTGGCCTGACAGTAGAGCAATTCAGGAAGATCAATGGGTTTCCAAATGCCTTTTGGGGATGGGGTGGAGAAGATGATGATCTTTGGAACAGGTGAGTGTTCAGTACTTACGTCTTTCTCATTGTTTTGTGCAATCCACCCTTTGAGAGCTATTAGGTGTTGGTTTTTTTTTTCTGTCAGATGTTACCTTTTTAAAATTTGTTTCAGATGAACAAATTCTAACACTTCTAAAGAGTTCACTTTAAAAATATCAAAACATACCATTAGAAGAGATAAGTATGATGTTCTTTTTTCTTAGCCCCGGCTTTTAAGAGTGAGATCTTGTAACAAATAACAGAATTAACAGTAGATACCAGTATTAAGCATATTTATTCTTATTCCTTCTAGTCTCCTATGCACTGTGTTTTGATTTTAATTTCCATCTCTCTTGCTACTGGCATTATGGAATACCATCCCACAGACATGAAAAGTAAGCGTGAGGAGCAGTGTTGGAGACAGAGGCTAATTTGTGACTATAGTAATATTCACAAATTGGACAATGGACAGCAATTACTGCAAACTGCTTACAGTAAACAAGTGTAAAATGTTCCGGTTGAGCTGTTGAAACCTAGTGACTGCATAAGTTTATATGTAAAGAGATATTTTAAAGGAAGAGTTTGTAGGTTTTTTATTCTTTCTTTCTGATTATTTTTATGCAGTTGTGCTTTAAGAACAAAGCAGGAAATACTAAATAGGAAATAATAATAGTTATAATTATTACTACTATTATTTCACACTTCATTGGGTTTTGCCAGTTTTTGTAGTTGTTGGTTTAGCAGTGTTTCGGTATTTTAGGGAGAGGATGTCAGTGAATGCAAAGACCAGCTTTAAAAGATTTGATGCACATTTTTCACTTTTGCTATAACTTTTAAAACTGTCTCTTTGATACACTTCAGAAAAATGTTTATGTATTGTACCACAGGGTTCACTATGCTGGATACAATGTAACAAGACCAGAAGGAGATTTAGGGAAATACAAATCCATTCCTCATCATCACAGAGGTGAAGTCCAGTTTTTAGGACGGTAAGGGAAACAGAAAACTGTTTGAATGCTAGAGCTAAAGATGTAGAATTTTTCTTATGCATATATAAATCTTCCACACATACAGTCAGTGCTTATCAGCGTTATTCCATCTTTAATGCTAAACTTTGTGTTTTCTTAAACACAGTTTGCTGTTCAGATGTTTCTTATTTAACCATGAGAGAGACTAAGTTTGTGTGTCAGAAGATATTATCATCATAATCTTTGATGCAGAATGTTATTGTTCCTTAATAGTTTGGGCATTAGTGCTGGCAGGGCTCCATTAGCTGGTTAATTTGGATATTCTGCAAAAGAAAGCAGTGCATCTAGGGAAAATCACTCCTGCATGAAAACAGGCTTTAAAACTTCTCAAGGATTGGTTTCTTCCATCATATTCGTTCTTTTCTGAGCTACTTTCTTTTCATTTCCTGTTTATATTGACGTGAACATTTTCTTTTGGGTTTTCTTTGTTTTGCTACAAAGATGCGAAAGCCACTTTAATTGGCCGGTAGGTTCTGGCTGCTCTACCTTGAAATAGCAAATAGAAGGCAGCAACTGAGCTACACCTAAAAATTAGTATGTGAAAAGTAAGATAAAGGGCTTACGGTATGTGTTTTCAGGAAATTAGAAGTACTGCTCATTTCTGTTAACAGTGGGTGTTTTTTTTGTGGGAGCATCTTTTTTTTTCTGCTTTATTCATAATTTAAAAAAAAAAAGACCTGTACAATAGACATGAATAAATACCTGATATGGAATTAAAATTATATATATGTAAGCTGGGGAAGAGGAACTCTGTTTTTTTTTAGTCAAAATTTAGTCAAATTTACAAATGCAGGAGTCTCAAGAATGAAATGAAGAACAATTCCAACTTTTAAGCATATAATGATAAACAGTGACGGTTCCTAGATATTCTCTGAGCTCTATAGTTGAGTTTTATAGTGAAAGAACATGAAGAAATTCAATGTTCTTTAAAAATCAGTTTTGTTTGGGACCATTAAAAGTACACATATTGAATTCCTTCTTTGTTATTTAGTCTTAATGTTAACTTGTGTATGTGAATATAAAATATCACTGTATTGAAAAACCGGAAAGTGTCTTCTTTGAAAGCTTAGGTAGGCAATTTTGTAATTTCAAGGGCTGAGAGGTAGTTTCATAATTTAAAGCATATTTCAGAATTAAATGAGTTTAGAGTATCATGTCTAACATCAGTTGAATCGTCTTGCAAATGTTTCTCATGTTTTCTTCTTCCAACTCCCTCTGCAGATATAAACTTCTGAGGTATTCCAGAGAACGTCAGTATATTGATGGGTTGAACAATTTAATATATACTCCTAAAATACTTGTCAGTAGATTGTATAAAAATATAACTGTTAATCTCATACCAGAACTTGCTCCTGTTAGAGACTATTGATGAAAGTGGAATGATAAGCTACCCTACCAGAATAAACTTTTAACACTGGAAGCTACTAACAGACGCTTTAAAACAAAACCAACAAGCAGCATCTTAAGAATTAGAGATTTTTGACCATTTGATAATGCATATTAGCAATGAGAAGTGATTGTATGTACCATGTATTTTGTTCAAAAAGGAAAGGCAGCAGCTACCACTCAGATGTTTACAGCATGAGACTACTGTTCAAGCCTTCATTCTTCATATTCTCTATCTAAACTACTCAACTAAATAAACTGCAGAAAACAGACTTGTAGCTTCTCTGGAAGTAGGGACAGAGGCCTCTTCCAGGAATTTTTTTATACTAAACTGCCTCCCCCCCCCCCAATATTTAAATGAATGCTTTTGTTTCTTTTTAAAACGTGTTTTGTAAATATGTGATGTAAATGAATGTGTGTACATTGCTTTTAAATTGCTCAATATTTTATGCTTCGGTATGTATTTGAGTGTGTTCTTGTTTGAATTCTATAGGAATGTTTTTATTAGCATGAAAGAACAATTGTAAAATGTAAGTATGCTTAAAAAAAGGTTATACCTTATGTGAAATGAAGGAAATATTAATTGTTGGCCGGCTATGACTGTAAACTGTTATACTAGTTTTGAGCTCTAGGCCTCCTGCATATCTGTATAGAAAAATCAATTTCATATATGAACGTGCTAGAAAGAAAGCTTTTAATTTTATTTATTGCCAGCAAAATTGTATGATACCCTGCTTGCCATCTAAATGCTACTTATATGCATATTGCATGTGTATTACAGAAAATCTTGCCGTTGTTGCGTTTTATGATCTACAGGAACTGTTTCCAAGTGTGCCACTAGTGTCAATGTCAGGGATTTTAATGCCTAAAACAGTGTGTCTGGGTGCGTACAGTATTTTGGTATTGTTCTTTTAAAAAAAAAAAAATCCTAGTAAACAGCACTTTTATTCCTCCAAAATCAGAAGAGCCAAAAATGTGTCTTCATTGGAAGAATATTTAATTTAGATTTTTAAGAAAATAATAAAACATAGTTCTAATAGTTCTAATTCTTGTATTGTGGGATTTTCAGAACCACGATGTTGGTCACACTGCTCCGCTGATGATGATGTGATGACCTAAGTGGAACTAAAAGCTGGCCAAATCCAAGTGCTTTTTAAAATTCCACTCATAATATATTAATCAATATAGCTATTTAAGGGCCTATTCTGGTAGAGTGCTGAGTGCTTCCATGATGCACTGAGTATCCTCAAGTCGATGACTTTCAATGAGATTGAGGTTGCACAGTCCAACTAAGGATTGGTCCTTTCTATTTCTCTATTTTTTTTTTTTTGTGGTGTTGTATATAACTAGCCCCTTTCCTTGGCTTATAATGCAAAACATATCTTCTTATTTTCTGTTTCCTTGTAATGTTATGCTACCTAAAAGTATCCCAGTGCTAAGCATTATTATGTTTTTCCAATATTTTTTTACATCCCTTGTTAATACTAAGGAAAACGACTGGAGCATTTATTTTCTATGTTAATGCAAAGATACTGACCAAGATCTACTAAGCTGTTTTGTTTGTCACAGTTACTCGACTCTTTAGGAACCAAAGAGTGACTTCTGCTCCCATGAAGAATGGAAAGCAGTATATAATAAGGATTGTTTATCCATAGAGTGTTCTGTAAGAGTGTTGACAAAGAATATTAACTTTAACTCATTACTGTGTGTTGGTTTCCTGAATTGCTACCACAGATGGTGTGGTGCTTTGTATATTTGAGTTTGTTTGCCATAAACATCTTTTATTTTTTTGACATCCCAGCAGCAAATTTTGCCCTTAGCCATTCTTCAGTAAAGTTAGGAGCTTAGTTGTAGGCATCCCAAATATTTAGTAGAAATGTAATGATTTAAGTAGTTGAGAACAGAGAACCATATTGGAATTACTTTGAAATCTATCAGTTAATCTAATATGCTTTAGGAATGATGTAATGCAATAAAAATAACTAAGAGCATAAAGTGAACAAAATATCCTTCAAAAGCATGCTTAAGTGGTTTTATCACTTCCTGATACATTTTTCTATAACTGAGTGTATAGAATATTCTGAAGCATCTAGATAAATGTGAGGTAATACACTCTATGAACAATTATATCTTCAAAATAAAACTGGTCTTACTTTATAGCAGACTAATACAATTCTTTAAGAACTGTTGAATAAATTTTTAAATCCCTGATGTAATTTGAAGTGATTTCTGGTTTTCAGTATTAGTTCACCTACAATTTAATACCTATGATTATGAAACATTTTTTGGTACTGTAGGTCTGTACTGTTTTCTGAAGCATGCTTTTGTGCCTATTTGTTAGGCATTCTGTGAAATTACTGTGCAATCTTTAAAAATTCTACTGCATATATATGTATATATACACACTTATATACATACTATATTACACATATGCTGTGGCTGAGCTAATATAACTTTACAGGTCCAAGTGATTAATCATGTAAGGTCTCAAAAAAATGTGATTTAAACCAGTATGTGAATGGATTACGACATGTAGCTGAGTTCCTAAAATGTTTTTGGTTTGATGCCCCAAAGTGATAGATGTTAAATTATGAATTGTTAACCAACGTTCTTCTCTAAATACCTTTTATCACTTTGCTGGGAACTTCTAAAAGTTGCCATGTTAAATTACATCAAAAAAGTGTTTGTATACTACCTGCTTGAACTCAGTACTATTCTGTAGTGAATTTTAACATAGACAGTGCCTTCAAACAAAATAAATACGATGCAGAACTATGAGTTGTGCACATTCCTTTTGATATTTTCATGGTTCTTGTAAACTGTAGAGAGGAGCCAATCACATTGCCTTTTGCATTGCTTTCAAGGCAAATTAAGCATGTCTTCCCTTCAATGAGTGAGTATGGAGGGAGAAGAAAGAGGGAGTATTTTACAAGACCCTGAAGGTGTTGCAAATTAACAAGTGAAAATATTACAGAAATACTAACAGTGGAATCTGGTTGATATGCTGTGGTACTCTTCAGCCCATTTGCTGTATTACAAATTAAAGGAGAAAATATAAAATCAATTTTGCAATAGACAGTATATGGAAAAACAAGTGCAAAATGTCCTTTTTCTTGGATCTCGCCAGTCTATTTTTCTATCATTATGTTTACTAATGACTTTGTAGTGGGTAACTAATGAAACAGTTATTTAAAAATATTAAAAGGATCCATTGTATCAGCAAGAGGAAGCGTACTTATTTTATTTGTAGAGGTGTGTAAGATAGTCTTAATGAAAAATGCACTAAAATGCTGGGAATTTCCTGTGTACTATCATAGTTTTGTTTTTTTTGTTGTTCATGCAAATGTTTGTACTTTTTTATCATTGTCTTTTATGAAATATAATGTTCTAAAGATTGTGTTGGCTTGTTTATTCTGAGCTTCTGTGGAGAACTGTCTTCTTTGAGTTTTGTTTATAGACAAAGAACTCATTTTTCTAGTGCTTAGTCCCTAGAAGTAACAACAAAAGGAACACCTGGCCAGCAGATATATCAGGTTCGGCAGTGATGGGAACAAGCCATAGGCTAACAAATTGGTTTCCCTTTACTGGTATTTATATGCGTTCAGCTTCTGGTTTTATTAGGATAAATGACTCATGCTTTTCCAGTGGCTCTCCTAATGGCTCTCTAAGTTTAGGAATAATCTTCCTTATGTATGGGTTATAAGAATGGGAAATAGAAGTATTTATCCCTATTTCTCCTGACATTAAACAGGGAGCTGCTTTTCTCAGGAATCATCAGTTATCCTTATTTTTCTTTGTATCTTGTAGCTATTACAAAAGTGTCTGATGGTTAGAGGTATGCAAGTAATTTTTGGGAGTACTTCATCTGGGGTCAAAGGTATTTGCAGAATTTTATGAAAGTACACAAACTTATTAAGTATGTTTGATGTATATACTTTTCTGCAGCGCTGGATACTGACTCTTCTTGAAAGAGTCACCAATTACAATATATTGGAAAGCAGGAAAGAAGGTATTTTAAGTATGTGTAACATCCTTAATTGCTATTCTACCTTGCTGTCTCTTTTAAGCTGCTTTTGCTTCTATATCTTAAAAATCAGAATCTGGTGATTATGTGGCATCCTGGGTAGTAGTCCCATGCAACTTCATCTGTTGTGGACTTCAGTGATGAAGTGTAGATGATGGTAGGTGGTAGATTGTGTTTCTTGTGGGCTTGCTTTTCATGAGACCCCTTTCAGATGCATTTTGTTATCTTCCTTTGCAAGGAGTATAGTTTATTAACTTCATGGAAGACCTTGATTTATTCTTAGAGTCTCAATAATGGAGTTTCAGTGCATTTTTTTCTAAGCTTAATGTGTTTTTTTCAAACCCTAAATTTTTATTCAGAAGAACAATACTTACAGAATACAGAAATAAAGAATACTTTTATTCAGAAGAGTATTTGAAAGCAAAATCAATACATGTTTCTCATAAAATTAACAAAGTGAGAAAACAAGTGATTTACTGTTGATACAGTTAGAAACTAAGTTCTTACCATTGATGGAATCTTTAATTTACACCTCTATATTGCCATCCTTAATATTTGCTTCTACTCCACTGGCTCACTAACTACTGCTGTAGTTGAGTAAGAAAAGGGACTGAGGAGAACAACAATGGAATAATGTCGATAACTACCATCATTAGCTGTGAACACCACCTGGAAAAAGAAAACATACAAGATAAATGAGAAATGATCTCTAGCTGTGAGCCTATATGGAACCATTGTAATCATTTTATCTAACCTCTCACAAAACTTCGAAAATACCTTCTCTTGTGATTTGATCACAGTAATCTGTGACTGCCTGTCACACAGTTTTTCCACGTTAAATATCCGTTCCTAAAAGCATCCCTGTCACATATATTATTTAAAATTTCATCAAATATATTTATCATCCAAATAATGGTTTCCTTGTTGATACTCATAAGTGGTTCCTTATTGAACCCATTGACTGTCTTTATTAAAAATGGAAAAATAAAAAAGGCATTCTTTCAAGTATTTGAAGTATTTGACTATTTTTGTTGCTCTTATGAAGTCCTGAGCTTTGAGGAACAGAATTAAACATAGTGCTACAGTCACTATCGTCAGGCAAAAATACAATGCAATGAGTTTCTCTTTACATATCTAGTAGATAGAGAAGAACGGCATTAGTCCTTCAGCCACAACATGGTAATAACCTTATATATGAATGATTTATAATAGTCTTTTTAACATCTTTCCCAGCTCATATCCTATCCTTTGATATCTCCTTTTACATAGTAAAATTATTTGTGTGAGGTTATGGGTGTCAACTTTTAAAATAGGTAGTCTAATAATTCTGTGGTGCACAGCTTCTGCTCCTTTCAACATTGGTAAAAAAGATGCATATGAAACAACCAGTGAACTGAGCAAAAACATGATGTTACCCACTGAGGCTTATTTTTAAGAAAGGAGCTCTTGCACTCTGTATTAAATTTATTTCTAGTCTGGAATATAGACTTAAGCATCTTGATGTATAATAAATTTCTTACATGCTATAAATCATCTTGCCTCTTTTGTTTTAGTTATCACAGAAGGCAAACTATCCAGTGTTAACCTTCATTGTTGTTTAGAATAAGAATATAATTTCTCATCTATATTTTAGGGAGGCAGAAACAAAGTTTAACCCAGGGGTTTGCTACCTTTTCTTCAAGAGATGAGGAATGGCTGTTTGGACAGCAGTTGCAAACTGTATGGCTGGTGGTGTTCGCTGGTCTGTCACAGTCCAGTAAACAATAATACAGGGCTGCAGCTGCTACTGAAAGCTTATATGAAAGGCCTGACACTGCGGAGGGGAAGGGGAGCGCCCCCATGGAGTCCCTAACCCTCTAGTTCGCCTCAGCTGGTACCTGGTTTAGACCACCTTCTCTAACCAATCTATCCCATGCAAACTAAAAAGGCCTGTTATACTTTTTTTTTTTTTTTAACCTGAGGATCCAAGCATCCAGAATGCGTTTCATACTTCCATTATCTTTAAAAATCTAAATTATAAACTGCCTACAGTTGTGAAACTCCTGGATCCAAAAGGCAGAAAAATTATTTTCCCAGTAGAATAATTCACCTGTTGTTCTCCCTTAGGTGTCTAGAGTAGAAAGAATCACAGGCTTAAGTAGAGGTAGAAGGCTGGAAAACCTGTTTGAAAGTAATGCATCTAAGAGCTTATTGAGACTTATGGGGAAGCTAGTAATTACATTCTCTCCTGAGTATGTTAAAAAGCTTTGAGGCTATAGATTTAAAGTGTTAATGCAGAAACACTTTAAAGTGAAAAGAAAGCTCAACATTCAGTTACTAATTGAAGCCTAGACAGGTAAAGGATCTGTATTCTTTGCAGCTAAAGTACAGGAGAAAATGAATACTCACATCAGCATGGTGATGGAAGGGGTTCAAGCCCAGACTCTTCCAATAAGAGGCTGTGTCAAGCTCAATCTTGTACAACCCTGCTACAAATTGTTCCTTAGTAGTGAGTTCATGGAGCCCGCCGTTGTCATTGGTTTGTCTGTGATGACAGAAGAATGCACTTTTATATTTTGGTTGAAACCCCAAGAATGCAGATCTTAGCAATTGAATTTGAGTGACGTTGTGTAGCTTAAGTAACATGACAAATACTTCTATTGGTCTGGAATGGCGTATGTCCATCTGTATTATGGATGCTTCAGAGCTTATCCTGGCATTTGTTATATCCACCATTGCCACAGCAGCTGGCTGCCTGCCTGCCATGTCACTACGCTGTATGGCTTGAGGGTGAGCCAGAAGTTGACGTTATTGTTCATAGACTCTTGACAGGGTCTTGGAGTTAATTAAATTTAGCCACTCAGAGGGAGAGCTTTGCCACTGTTGTAAGCAATGCAGGAGCTCTATGGTGCACTTACTGTGCAAGTAAGTAGGGTCAACTCTTGATTTTTCTGTTCTTATTTAGATGTATTGAGTATAAATTTTTCTCTACAATTGGCTCTTTGAAATTTGAAGTCTGCTATTTGAAATTACTGGAGGTCAGCCAACATAGCCTTATGGAATACCCTGTTGTCTGTATTGATCAGTTGATTTTCCATCCTTGGCAAACAGATGGTTTTGTTTTATTTGAAGATGCTATCAATGCTATCCAAGGCCATAGTTCTGCCTTGAAATGATGCACCTTTGAACACCAACCAATTTAGGGCTCCAGAACCAATATTGAATTCTGTCTCTTAAACATGTCTCTTGGTTGAAACCTATTTCTGTGAAATAAATTATGTAATCCTAGGTTTTTGGTTGGGTAGGTTATCCATTGCTAGTGTCTGATTTTAGTAGTCACAAGCCACTGTTTTGTGTTCTGGCTGCCATATCTTTTCTGAACATATTTTATTCAAATTGCATGCATAAAAAAATTAAGAATTCAATGTTTTTGATATCATTGTCCAATGCATTACTTAAGATTTGTACTTTAATGTAGCATGTGAGTCATAGAATAGCACTTGTAACTTCTAAGTTGCTCTGTAGTCAGTTGTCAGACTTTTTTTATCCATTTGAATGTCTCTATTTTTGTAGATTGGTCATTATTAGATAAATTTTCATTTTTTTAATAAGCGTTTTCAACTAAACCCAAACATATTTTTAACTGAGAACAGTTATTTCAGAATCTCTTGTTAAAATTCAGTTATTTACAAATTAAGAAGGCTGGAGAGGTTGATTTAGTATTATCACAATGTTTGCGCACCTTATCTTAAGGTTACTTTGTTCTTTGTTTCAAATGTTAAGGATGTTTTTATGGCTTTAGTCAACATCTAGCTGTTCGGCCCAGTATCTTTATATAAAGCCTCTAAGTTCAGAGTTGAATGAAGATAAACTAAACACCCTCTTAATAGAAGATTTCGTGTATTTCCAGTGACAGAATATGTGTGAAGCTATCTGCTCACTTGAGGGGTGGAAGGTGATTTAAGTAGGACAATGTGAATAGATTGTTCTTCCCCACCTTGTACAAGTACGTGCGGCCTTCACTATGGCTGTTTTTCAGGGACACATATGAGAGCACTGTCGTTTCTGCCAGCCTTCTGCTTTATAACACCAAAGAGCCACTTGCGTACAGTTTCTCACGGACTGTCTAGAAATGCATCTGGAGTCCCACTATTTAAAAGTTATCTACATATGAAATTCCACAATTCCTTTTTTTTTAAGATATGGCAGCATTTAAATATCTGGGAGATTATTTTTTTCGTTTTAAATGTAATTTCTTTTCTGTGGGGAGGAGATGAGGAAGCTTTGTCGCCAGATTTTCTCCTTTGGCTGATTCCTTGTTTTTGAATTAAAGGTGGCTATCAAATATGAGGTTGTATATGTTCAAAAGAGTTTCATGTTTTCTTGCTAAAGCTGTGGTGTTGATTAAATGAAAATCCATTTTGAAAGAAGGAAAACAGCCAGTAAAGGTAGGATACTCAACCCGAGTCTTAGTTTAAAAAAACCCTAAGAATCTGCCTGATTCTTCTGGTAACAATGCAGCAGTTCATTGCTGGGTACTAAAAAGTAATATAATCCTTTGTAATGAAATTGAAAAGAAGTGATGATTGAATTAAAGGGTATTTTAGAATACTTTCTTGGGCTCAGAGTAATTATAAAAGCATTATAAAACCATTTTGGTAGTTGAAACTGTAGTACAGTTAAAAGACAGCAGCAAATTTGTTCAATAGTATGTTACTTTCCTCTGAATAAAAAAAAGACATGTTAGAGAATGTGAAGCTGATTTTTCAACTATTTGGCCTCTTCCCATTGCCTTTCCCTTCTTTCACTCACTATTTTGGTATTACTTACTTTGAGTTTAACAGTTCCCAAGATCCATCTGCAGCTTCTTTATATAACTTAACTGGAACATTTGGAGCTGGACTTCCTCGGACTGAATCCAGAATTTTTATAAAAAGAGGATGCTTGGAGTCAGCAGAGTCCTTCAGAGAGGAAGAGAGAATTTTTGTATTGTAAGAAGGGTTCTCAATGATGTGTAATAAAGCAGTAAGCACTATTATTCTTTAGATCTATAGAGTATACCGTATTTTTCTGAACAAGAACAAGGTGTACTGCACAAATGTAGCCTAAAGCATTCTGGGGGCTGGATACTGTGTGGAACTAGGAAGAAAGATGTCAGGAGCCGTCAGGAGTGTAGCTATGTGCACTGGGGAGGCACTGCGGCTGTGTGTGAGTACACACTTGTGTTTTCTATTTGCATGGCTTAAGTACACATCATCTCCAGCATGAAGTTGTAACTAGATTGTGACCTCAACGGGAAATAATTAAATCACCAAAAGTAGTAGGAATGTTTAGAAATCTATCAACTCTTTATTTTGGAGTGGTAATTCAAGCACAGCTTTCTGCATTTGAGAGACTGTGATGTCTTGTTGCCATGGAGTTATCTTCATTCTCCTGTAAATTTGAAAAGCACCACATAAGGAGCCTCTCCTTATGTTGTATCAGATTTGTCACCCCCTGGCAGTTGTGCAGGGGTAGGAGAGGAAAACCTTCCCTCCAAGATGGGGTGGCTGTAGTTTCACTCCCAGCATGTTAATCGCAAGCAATGGTTATGCCTTTATGTTTTACCTACTCAAAAGTGGAGTTGAATCAGGACTTTGACCTTCCATTACCTAAGTCTGTACGTGAAAAGTGAGAAAATAGAGCTTTGTGGAAGGTGCTAATCAGCGATGATCTCAGAATAGCAATCATTGATCTCCATTTAATCATTACAAAATAAATTGTGATGTAGATGTTAAAAACTAAGAGCCCTCTCTTATGTTCTGTCTTACAGTCTGTGATCTATTGAGTTCCCCACCAGCCAGGAACCCTGCCCTATATCAGACCAATGTATCTGCATGTGTCTATACTGCCTGTATGCCCAGACTCCTCACATTACCTTTCTGGAATGCAGAGGCTCCTCACTAGTGTTCTAAGGCATTGGCAAGGTGGGGCTCTAATTCCACTACTTATTTTCCTGGTTTTTATACCCTGGGAGCTCAGTGGAAATCTGCTTCCTCACAGGTCAGGTATTTATTTTCCCAAAGATCAGAGCAGGAGAGGATGAGTAGGAAGGGAGACAGACAAGTCAATTTTAGAAGAATTCCAGGCTGAAGCATATGTCTCTGGCTTGCCTTGCTGGAATAAATGAGCTCTCTGGAAGTGTGATCTTGGGTTTGGCTCTGTTCTTTGCTTGCATCAATGAGTGTTGATATCTCTTCTTGCTTGCTTGGGATAGAACTGTAGTGGGTAGAGTAGAAAGGGAGAGGACTAGAGAAGGCATTTCCTCAGCATGGGTCTCACCAGAAGAAATGAAATCCCTCACAACAGGATTTTGGTTATTGTATTATAAGGGCTGTTAGTTTCTTTTCAACAGGCCCAAGGCTTTTGTGTAGTGATTAAGATATTTTTTTCTTTTCAAGTTTCACATTATTTTTGACGTAGCTGAGTCTAATGACAAGTGCTGCTTCTGTAACCTTCTCACTAGTCACTAGCACAGGGGAAAGAAGGACCAGAAAAAGAGCAGTAGGAGAGAACCACAGTTGATGAAATCAAAAGAATTGCAGTAAAATAGAATAATCTATTTTTCATTTGTAAGAATTAAAGTATATATAAAAAAGAAAATCTGGGACTACATAGTATGAAGGACCTCAATCCTGAGACACTTACCAGTGGTGCAGCTTCGGAGACAAATGCCAGGCCAGCTAAGAAAACGAGAAATACAGAATGAAAAGCCATTTTGCCTACCCCTAGGAAGTCTCAGTGTCAGCAAGTAGAAACTGTTGGGATCTCTGATTTTTATATCAAGGCCTCTAAACTGAGGCTACTTATCAGAAAACCCATATGACTTTCAACATACTGATTCATTCTATTTACTTAGTAAACAATGGGAAAATAAGTAACCCATACAAACATGAACCTTGTCTGCAAAAATATGTGTCTGCTACCATTGCCTATGGAAGTATTGTGAATATTGCCTAGCTCAACTGCAGTATATTTATTTTCTTGGAAACAATGTTTATTATGTTTGTCTCTGTTGAGGAATCAGTGCTGTAAAGACCTCATACAATGAAGAGCAATACAAATTTCTTGACAATTTCAGTTTCAGTGAGAATTTCTCTGTGGCTTGGCTTAATTGACTCACCCATGTTTATCAGTTAAGAGATTTCCCTCTATGGTGGCCTTCTCCCCACCTCTCATGAAAAGTAAGTGGATAATGTGTGGGCTGTAGTTACCTTATGCATTCCTCTCAAGAAAAAATAATACTTCCATTTCCAGCATGATAACCAGATACCTACATACCCATTTCTGAAGCATAGTTAAACAGTGGTTTAAGTCTTGTCACTTCACTTCTCCCTTGGATTCAGTACAAGTTCAAGTACAACTCAAGTCAGCTCCCACCAGAAGCATCTGCTTCAATTTAGGGAAATGTTACTTCTTGAAATTAAACTTTGCCTTTCTGATCTTTGGTTAGACACATGTGTGTTCACTCTCTTGCTAGGTTTATCCTGTTGCCAGATGAACGGATGTGTGCAGAGTAGATTTTTTATTTGGTTTTGGGTTTTTGAATTACTACACATACGTAAACATATGTCCTATTTTGAGGGCTGGGCATAAGCCACTGCAAATCAAACCTACTGGTTTTCAAGCCCCAGGAACAGCAGGACCCCATGAAATCTGCATACCTTAAAACGGGTGCTGTTTTGAAACTATTTGCACTGCTTACAGGAGTTGCATAACTGTGGTAGTGTCCAGAAATCAGGGAACAAAGTAACTGAATAGTGAAATGTTAAAGGCAAGCTTTTAGAAGTTATGAATTTATTTGGTATGCAGTCATTCCAGAAGGCTGTATATGTAGAGGTAAACTCCAATGTCAGTGGCAGGTGAAGGCTGATAGTTTCTGAATGGCATGATTTCAGTAACTATCTCTGTAGTTTCTGTAATCCTGTTAAAAAAAGTAATTCCTGTGCTTTATGATACTTTAAACACAGTAGGCCGTGAGTCTGTAGAAATCACTGTGAAAGCCCTTGAAGTCTTCAGTCAGTTTATCAACAATATTATTTGAATCACAGTCACTCTACAGCTTACCTTTTCCTGTTTCTAAAAATATAAAGAGAAATTTAAGATGTTGGTTTTATTTTAGGACTTTTTTTAAAATGATAGATGGAGATTTGATTTATTAGAGGTTTAACTGAAATGCATCTGAAAAAGAGCCAACAGGGTTAAAGATCAAAGTTATTAAAAATGGTGCTAATTGAAATAGCTTCAGAACTTCCTACATTGATTAAGCAGCAAATTTTCCCCCTGAAAAGACAAAGTATTGAGGCTTACCTGAAGTTTTAAGTAAAGGTACACAGATTTTTAACTCCTTCAGTTCTCTGCATGTGTATATTTCAAACAGCCCTTCAGCATTGTTTATTCTGCTGCTAGTTATTCAGAATTTCTCCTGTTTACCTTGTGACCCAGTTGATAGCCTGACCATCTCTTCTGTGTGTAAACTGTGAGTAGCATGGATGACTTTCTTGAGTATGTGTGTTTGGTCAAAATTTTTTAAGGTAATACAATTTTATATCTTTCTTATTTTGAGCCAGTGCATGTGGTGAGATTTTTTTTTGAGGTAGCGGAGGAAGATAACAGAACCAATTCAAGTGCTATGCCATGCATATTTTCCAGATGTCCTTTGCACTTGAATGTAAATCATGACACCTTAGAACACAATAAAACTTCACCTATAGAATCAAAACTGTTTTAAAGAAGTAATATTTTATTGACTTGTCTGAAGTTTGCCAGGTTACAAAATGGAAAAAAAAAACCTAATGTAGCAAAAAGTTATGCATTAGCAGTAGGAAAAACCTTCCTCCTAAAAGCCTACTATAGTTCTAGTGGAGGAGGGAGTTTGTGTAACGACAGTACATGTTTATTCCTTGGGATCAGTGACAACAGCAGTGGTTGAATAAGAGAAAGGACTGAGGAGAGCAGCAATGGTATAGTGGCGGTGACCAGAATCATTAGCAGTGAACACCACCTGGAAAAGAGAAAACTTGTGATCACAATGAGCAATGTATGTTCAAAACTACCTTAGTAAGAATAAAGAAGCGCACTCCGTTTCCTCTGCAAAATACTTTGCCTGTTCTGTCCAGTCAGTGATTTTGCCCTTCTGAAGTGTAATGCTCCCCCTTACTTCGTGGTACTTGCTGAAGACTGAGAAAAGATCTAGAGTGAGGATCACAAAGAGCCTTGGCTGCAGTGAATTTAAATGTAGAGACCTACACACGAGTCAGCCAAAATAGTTAGTGATGTGGAATGGGAAGATGAGGGGGAGGTACCTCAAAAAACCAATAAGAAAGACAGAGAGATGAAATCCCATCTAGTGACCTTAAATGCAACCTCTCTGTGTGAGGTGTCCAAGCAAGGTGGGCTGTTGGAGGCCGATGCTGTTTTCTGTACTTCCATGCTTCACTCCTATTTTTAACACAGCTGGTGATGGGTCAGCTGTTGCATTAAGAACTGTGTGTCTAGACTTGCTAGAACAAGGAGAACACTTGTCCTAAGATAATTCAGGTTTGCTGCTCTCCAGATCAGTCCCTGGAACTTGAGACACCTAGTTTCCAAGAAAGTGTCATCACCAGGCTTAAGCTCCCACTTTCTTTGTCTCTCTTCAGTCTAATATTTGATCTGTTTTCTGAACCATGACATGCTTTCTACAAAAGGACTAGAGTTCCCTCCTACATCCCAGCCCCGCCAAAGTCTTAAGCAGCTGGGACATGAGGGCTGTAGGCTCCCGTTACCTTGTACACAGACACAGTCAGTCATTGCCCACTTCCGAGGTTAATTTGTTGACCTGTGGGCTATTACATCAAAGGAAGTCTTCTTCAACAGCCTAGCTGGAACAGTCTCAAAGAGGTGCTTTTAAGCACTTTTTGAGGTGAGCCTTTCTGTATGACCCAGCAACTTTCAGACATCCAGGTGGCTAGAGGATGTTTTTGAGGATTGTTTATTTGACCTAAATGACCCAAGCTGCACCTCAGACTTTTATGGACATGGGCCTTAGTCATCTGTTTTAGTCTTCACAGACCTTCATAAACTTAGGGTTTAAAATGTTCTATAATACAAACTGTAGCCATTCCAGACTACTTAATTTGGGGAATCTTAAATTTAATGGCAGATTAAGCCTGAATAATTAAAACAATATTTTTGAAGAGCACACAATAAATCAGTGCAGGGCTGAAAGCAAAGGGAGACATAAGACATGATTATATTGCTGGCCTACTTGTGACATCTGAGTATTGATGAAACAGCCAACTTTTCTGCTCCCACTATGGTTATTTCTTCATACTTTTATGCCTTTTTTTGGGGTTGTTTTTTTTTCTTTTTTTCTATTGCATATCTCAGTAATAAGCACCTTTTTCCTTTTTCTTTTTTTGAAGGGACATCACAAAGAATTGTCTTTTCCTATAATTACAGGTCACACTAGAATTCAGGGATTGCCAGAGGCTGATATGGGCAAAATACATCTGCTTAAAGAATAGCTTATTTCCCATAAAACTGTTTTTTCCAAATCCCTGTATTCCTTCAGCAACAATAAAAGCAGTTTTTTATTTCTTTTTCCGCCTCCTTTGTTTTTAAACACTGTGTACTTTCGAATAATGTAGCTTTTTTTGAACGAAGGTCCCTACTAGTCTGAATGGGTGAATGGGCTCAGCTCCATTTGGAAGAGCTGTATCAGTATGTGCACAGAAGTCAGCTACTTCCTTTGGCTTAGCCAGTTGTATATTGCCTTTATCTGCCCAATGTTATGTGGCAGTGAACCATTTCACTGAATTTTGACACTCCTGCAGTATTAAAGGACTGCAGCTGTTTTTTCCAACTGATGCCACTACATTATATACAGGTTATTAGACATATTTGCAGATACTTACATCAGCATATTCATGGAATGGAGAAAGCCCAAGTCCCTTCCAGTAAGAGCTGGTGTCAAACTCAACCCTGTATACTGCTTCTACAAACTGTTCTTCTGTTGTGAGATCATGGATCTCCCCATATTCTGTGGTTTTCCTGTAATGGTAAAATATCTACATAAATATTTTATACTGTCATTTAGATGCTAAACAGAAACAGTTGATGTGGAATATTAAACAGCAGAGGTGCTGCACAGCCAAATTCTACACTGAATGGTTTCTAATCATCTGAAATAATTCCCTCCCATGTAGTGTATGTTTCTGTATTGCAGAGCCTGCCCCTGTGGCTTACTTAGAATCATAAAATAATTAGAATCATAGAATAATCAGGGTTGGAAAGGACCTTAAGATCATCTAGTTCCAACCCCCCTGCCATGGGCAGGGACACCTTATGCTAAATCATATCACCCAAGGCCTCATCCAACCTGGTCTTGAACACTGACAGGGATGGAGCATTCACAACCTCCCTGGGCAGCCCATTCCAGTGCCTCACCACCCTAACAGGAAAGAATTTCCTCCTTATATCCAATCTAAACTTCCCCTGCTTAAGTTTTAACCCATTACCCCTTGTCCTATCACTACAGTCCCTAATGAAGAGTACCTCTCAAGCATCCTTATATGCCCCCTTCAGATACTGGAAGGCTGCTATGAGGTCTCCACGCAGCCTTCTCCAGGCTGAACAGCCCCAACTTCCTCAGCTTATCTTCATACAGGAGGTGCTCCAGTCTCCTGATCATCCTCACAGCCCTTCTCTGGACTTGTTCCAACAGTTCCATGTCCTTTTTATGTTGAGGACACCAGAACTGCACACAATACTCCAGGTGAGGTCCCACAAGAGCAGAGTAGAGGGGCAGGATCACCTCCTTCAACCTGCTGGTCACACTCCTTTTGATGCAGCCCAGGATACGGTTGGCTTTCTGGGCTGCAAGCACACACTGCAGCCAGCTCATGTTCATTTTCTCATCAACCAACACCCCCAAGTCCTTCTCTGCAGGGCTGCTCTGAATCTCTTCTCTGCCCAACCTGTAGCTGTGCCTGGGATTGCTCCAACCCAGGTGTAGGACCTTGCACCTGGTATGGTTAAACTTCATGAGGTTGGCATCAGCCCACCTCACAAGTGTGTCAAAGTCCCTCTGGATGGCATTCCTTCCCTCCAGGGTATCAACTGAACCACACAGCACAAATCAAAGCTGGGTGGCTTTTTTTGTCATTTCTATTGCTACAGCAGAGATTATAGTTAAGAATCCTCTTTTAATATCATGTTTAACTTGTACCAAGTGCCTTCTGGAACCAAATGTTAGCGGCTTAGGAAAAGGATTGGTATGATGAAAGGCAAGATGGCAAATCTTAAATTAGAATTAAAGAGGGAAGAGAGATTTTAGTGGAAAATTATTTTGTTCTCTAGTTGTTAGAACTGAGGCCATAGGTTTTACCTTTGATACAGTTTTATGTGACCCTGAGTGGTAGTATCTTGGAAAAGCAATTTAGCATCAAGATTTTAATTACAGTGCCTTGGTCAAAGAGCAGGGACCTCTTCTGGGTGCCACGTAAATGAACAATAGGAATTCTCAGCTGAGAGAGAGCATGTACTCAGCTATTAACAAAAATATGTGGATGGATGAATGAAGTCCAGAAGGAAGAGTTCAGGCAGAAAACAGAAAAGCTTGAGGAGGAAGAGAGGAAGGGGAGACAGCAGTGGCACACTGCTTATCAGAGACACAATTAGTTGGGCTATTGCAGCTTTTCTTTTCCAGCTGTTGCCTCCTTCTTCATCTTACTTGTTATCTTTGGTTAACAGTGGTAGATGAAAAAAGTCTGAATGACAGAGCTTTTTCTTAAATTAAGAAGAAACAGGATAGGAATTGCCATGCTAATTTTCAGATTTTCTTATATTTCAAGTTTAGCAATTTGAAGACTGACAAAAGTTTCACTAGTCCAATACAAGTGAAATCAACTGGATCCAGGGTAGACCGAACCTGCAGAGAACCCAAGCCCTATTTGAAACACGGTTCGTGGGCAATTTGTGAAGTGTACACATCTGTTTTCATTCAATTAGTATTTCCTGCTTAATTCATATTGCTTTAATAAGAGGCAGTAGGTAGAAGGAGGAAGAACTCGTTGACAAGACCTCACTTGGAGTATTGTGTGCAGTTCTGGTTGTTTTCAACATAAAAAGGACATGGAACTGTTGGAACAAGTCCAGAAAAGGGCCACATGGATGATCAGGGGACTGGAGCACCTCCCGTATGAAGACAGGCTGAGAAAGTTGGGGCTGTTCAGCCTGGAGAAGAGAAGGCTGCGTGGAGACCTCATAGCAGCCTTCCAGTATCTGAAGGGGGCCTATAGGGATGCTGGGGAGGGACTCTTCATTAGGGACTGTAGTGATAGGACAAGGGGTAACGGGTTCAAACTTAAAGAGGGGAGGTTTAGATTGGATATAAGGAGGAAATTCTTTACTGTGAGGGTGGTGAGGCACTGGAATGGATTACCCAGGGAGGTTGTGAATGCTCCATCCCTGGTAGTGTTCAAGGCCAGGTTGGACAGAGCCTTGGGTAACATGGTTTAGCATAAGGTGTCCCTGCCCATGGCAGGGGGGTTAGAACTAGATGATCTGAAGGTCCTTTCCAACCCTATTCTATGATTCTATGACAAGTGTCCTGGAAACCATGAAACAGAATTGCTAGGATCCTGCAGAAGTGTTCAGAGTACTAGATAACAATTTGTTTACATCTACTTAGAAGCTGAGTAGTTTACACACAAACCCATTAAAAGGAAAAATAGTGTCTACCTCAAAATCTTTGTTCATGTAAACACATAAGTTTTAGTTTGAGAAAAGCATGGATGCATCTTGAAGGGTGCTTTCCCTAATAAGTGCTGACCCAGAGTTGGAGATGTTAACTGCACTGAACAGTTGGGAAACTGGAAACAAAAGTTCACTTGAAGACTCTGGCCCACTACCAGGAGTTAGTGGCACTTCATTTCAGTTATTAAGCGATAGTCCTTCAGTGCAAGTGGTATCACAAGGAAAGCCTTCAGCAGTACTGCTTCATTGACAGCCAACAGGGCAGTGTGCAATTCAGAGCCTGGATGGGGCTAGCACAAGCCAGAGGGTGACCTACATTCATCCCTGGTAGCAAAAGGCTACAAGCGATCCCTTCTGAACAGCACTTGTATTACTGTCTGAGTTGAGGAATAAATATAGTATGGTTGTTTATTCTTAATAGGATGCGGACTGCCAGCATCTGCTGTAAGATGGATAGTCAAGTTAAAGCTGTGCTTTTCCAGCAGGAAATTTGCAAACCTCTGGTTAAGCTACTGTGGTTCCAGCCTAGACTGCAATCCTGATGCATGTTTTCACTGTCTGGACCTTAGTTATATATTGTGACCAGGTTAAATCTACACTGCCTATGCAATAATGCCTTTATGTACTCTTGGGCTACATACTGCACTGATATAAACTCTGCGCTAAGATGCAGAATGCTGAAGAAATATATCTCAGCAACACGAATTATTATTTTGAAGGAGATTGGGTTTTTTTTGGAAAGAAGGATGTTGGGGGAACCACTCAAATATGCTGCAGTTGTTTTTTATGATTTACAGCCTAGCTCACATGAGAACTATGTTTGGTGAATGCAACTCTTGATCTATATAATAAGACCTAGATTTTTCACGAACATGTGAGGAGTGAGAGGTTCAAAGCTAGGGAGGAGCTAATACAGAACCCAAATCACATGTTTCCCAGTCTCTGTGCCCTGAGGCCTTCCTCAGAGTACATCTCAGCTCAAGTTATCTCTTCTTGCATATTTTTGGTTAGACTAATTTTGAAATAGCCTTTTTAATAAAGTTAGCTGTTGCTATGTAACTTCCTGTCTCTTAAATACCATTACACCAAATTCACCAGTTGCTAGATGCATTTGCTTAATTTCCTAAAATGTGTTAGCAAAGTCAAAACAAACAAACAAAAAGGAGAAAAATATTTTTTACAGACATTTGTACAAAATGTATTTTTTCCATATGTATCTGCTAGGTACTGTAACTTACAAATGTTATTAACCTGACCGTAGTAGTTATAGATTGTATTCTTTGATTGCATTCAGATTTTCATCTGCTTTAACACAGAGAAACTCTGGTTTTCCCAAAAGAAAAAAAAAAGGAAAAAGAAAAATAATGTGAAAATTCAGTTTAAAAATGTGTCATCAGCTAAAGTCAAGGGTGTCACTGTAAGAAACCTTGGTTAAGATGCAAGTCAAGGGAAAGATCAAAATCTTCACCTGCAATAAAAATTGTGGTTTAATGTTCTTCCACTGCCTTCCCCCAGCACGGTGGTTCTCACTTGCCTAGGGTTAGTCTCAGTTTATATTTCAGGAGAAAGGATATGATTTTCTCAGGGGTGTGCTGACCTAAAATGTCAACAGTGGTTGGCTGAGGACTGCAGGATTTGTCTCCTTGGGCTTGTTGAGACCAGCATTGCAAATTGAACAAGAAAACACTGTTATGCCACAAAACTGAGGTCATTTAACACCAACATTAATTTATCTTCCATTTATCTTACTCCTCTGTAAACTGTATTTTGTATTATATATTCAAGAGCACTTGACAAAGCATTTGAAGTAATCTGGGTTTCCTGATAATGGCAGAAATACTCATTAAGGACAAGACATTATCCTTGTCTCTGCTTTCCTGGAAAGCAATGTATCTTTTTTAATGGTGTTTCTCTGTTCGTTATGGTATATAAATTCATTCTGAGAGTAATTTGTTCCTGGTTTAACACACAGTATTTGGGAGTGGAGGTGTTTGTTTCTCCTTCAGTCTCCTGACCTTGTTCCTTTTCAATGGGGAAAAAGTAAGTTAGCTTTGAGTTTTAGAAAAAGAAACCCTTCAGGGGGAGAGAAAGGTACCTCTCTCCTTGTGGTCTTCTGTGTTTTTTTTTCTGCAGCTTTTATGTAAATTATGCTATAAAAATCGAAGGAAAAGACAATTAAATGCTCTGGTGGCTCCTGTCCATGCTTGTGCTTGTCATTCTGTGCTTGAATATCCTGCTGTTACTAAAGATTTCTCTTGATTGATATAAGAATTACATGAGTTGTTATAATGAAACCTAAATGCCTGAATATCATCTCACCTATTTGAATTCTAGTAAAATGTTTTCCTCTGTTACCCATACTTTTCCCAAAGACTGAAGAAAATTGTATTATTGCCTTCCCCTCAGTGATGCTTTATAGGCAATAAGCTGTCATTCTAGCAAAAGCCATGCAGATATATAGAAATAACCACAAACAAATGCTTCTGTGCTGTGTTATCATGGGACTTCTTAAAACTCCCTGATCAAGGAGTTTCTTCCAACCAGCATGCTTGTTAAAGAGGAAAAGACAATTAATGTGCTTATTATTTGCATGTGTACAGTCAGATCTTACAGAGAGGATTTTGTATGTGTTTACTGCTGCAAATAAAACTATATCCATTATGTATAAAACAGCAGGTTAGTCTGGATTACCTACAAAATTCTGGTAAATAGGCTTTTAAGTATTTTTTAATTCTTTTTATAGAAATGAAAGATAGTACTAGAGCTAGAAGAATAATTATTAAACCTATTCCTTTACACAGGTAAGAGAAGCATCTCAATATATTTTTGCAATTAGCATGTATTTCAGTTGTGGATAAATTCCACTTGAATCTGACAGATTTTAGACCAGAATTCATGTCCTGTTAACAGTGATAGTGTGACATGTGCTAGAAAGCATAGAGCTTTTTTGATCAGAGCCCCATTCCCTTTATTTCTCAATTGTTTGCCCGAGGCACCTTGAAAACGGCTCCATAAGACCCCGTAACTTACCCAGTAGCAAAGTCCTGCCAGCTTCCATCTGCAGCCCTTTTAAAGACTTTAACAGCTACGTTAGATGCAGGACTTCCTCTGACTGCATCCAGCACTTTCACCATGAGAGGGCATTTGGAATCAACAGAGCCATGGGAGACCTAGGGAAAGCAGGAGAGGTTGAATAGGAGCTGTTCATCAGCCCTGCAAAAACCTTCTTTCAAAGAAGAGATGAATTCTTATTGCAGAGCTAACGTTGACTTAAAAGCAATTTTTTTGACAAATGGTTCACAAACATCTATTTCTTAAAGCAGACTATCTTAGGGTTTTATACTGAAGACTCTATTACACACACCGACACACACAAACAGATTGCTTGATAAATATTTAGAGTTGCATATGGCCCTAGGAAAATGTTATAATGTGCATGTTTTTAATGAGGTAACAAATAAGAAAATAGTAAATTATTATAAGTGCAGGCAGCCTAGGAAACCAACAATGAAATGCCTATGACATCCCTAGAACTGAAAGAATATTTGTTTCTTGAGATTCATTACACTATAAAGAATTAGTCATACTTCAAAAGTATTTTTTTGGTGTTTTAGAGAAGCAGTTGTTTGGTGAAGAGGTAAAGCTACCTCTTATATTGGAGATACGGGATGTGAGTCATGGACTGACAGAAACAGACAGAAATAAAAGGTCACACCTTCTACATCTATGACCCTTTCATAATATCCTGAAAAAGATGATAAATGGCAAAAAAGGCTTTTTAGGAATCTTGAAGAAGCTGCTTAAAATATTGGAGCAAAATAACACTCCAGCAATTCCAAATGGTTAAAGAATTTCATGGGTGAAGAGAATGCTAGTCATGTAGAAAATCTCAGTTATCATTAATGATTGAGTTTAAATAAAAAGAGACTCACCAGTGGTGCAGCTTCAGAGAGAAATACCAGTCCAGCTAAGAAAATGAAGAGCACAGAGTGAAAGGCCATCCTGTTTGCTGTTAGTGAGCCCTGGTGCCAGCAGCTACGAGCTGCGGGGATTTGGGATTTTATAGCAAATCCGACAACAAAACAGGCTGCTTATTGGGTGCCCATATGACTCCAAATTTGCTGATTCTGACTATTTGCTTAGTAAACAGTCCAATCCTAGAGTCAGTCCATGAATAGCACTGCCATTACAGTCAATGGAAAGACTGTAGGATCACTAGAGCAAAGAGAATAAGTAACACACACAAACATGACCCTTGCCTGGGGAGATTAGACTCGTAGAAAGCCCTCCAGAAAATAACGCAAATGACCTTTGTTTGCCCAGAAATCCAACCAGTTCTAGGAGATCTTCTTTACCTTGCCCTCAGGTTGTGCATGACCATGCCCCAGTGCTTCCTCTTACTCCTGCTCCATGTTTCTTGTCAATGCAGTCAGTGCTTTCTGAAGACCAGTTCCCACATATAGACAGATGCAGACTCAGTATAAGGGTGATGGAGTTTGTTGTCTGGCTGAAGCAGTGCTCCATCCTAGGAGACAGATTCTGAAGTAGTTCCCTTGCTTGTTGAAAAGGAGCAATGTTTCATTTTGAAACATAATTTAGATAGGATCTGGCAATGTCTGCCTTTCAACCTAAGGATTCCTAAGGATTCATCTTGCCTAATCTTCAGGTAGACATTGAGGTTTCCTCTTAGTCACTGGGAAGAGACCTAGAGAGATCTATCCCTTTGGGAAGACAAAGGTCTCAGAAGAGTGAAATGAGTCCTGTCTTGCTCCATGTAACCCAGAAGGAGCCAAAGCAACTAGGATAGACTGGTAGGTTATGTTAACATATAGCTAATGTTCTTGTTGCCAAACTCTTGTTATGCTGGAAATATTATTATGCTCTGAAATGTAACTTTAGGTAAGATGTTTCTCAGGAATGAACTCTGCCCCAAACTGAGAGAAGATGTCAGCTGGGGGTGTAGGCACGATGTAGCTGGATTTCTCCAGCTGCATTGCATAAAACTTGTTCATGCTGTACTCTGTGCTAGTTGAGAGACAAAGAAATACTTCTGTTTGGCATCTCCTTCTCCCCATGTCCTAAACCACCCTGAGCCTACCCTTGTGTTCTCAGGAGCTGGCATGCTTACCTTTTACTGATTTCACAGTATTCTAACAAAAAGCAATTTTACCCCTGAACTTGAATAGGATTATGATGAAGGTCCTAGAGAGAAGTCACGGACAGTCTTCTCCAGTGGCTTTCATGCCTTCGGGCTGCTTTGTGCGCTTGTTCTACTCAGGCAGAGTTGAGTTTTGAAAAAAAAGCTATATTACAGTAATCTCCTGAACTGGGATCAAAGTGCACTTTGTACTTACAGCAAAGCAGGCTGATACGTAGGTAGCATTCTACACTAGCTTTGCATGCACATGAAAGTCAATTCAAGGTGCCCAGCAGTAACAACTCATGCTGCAATCTAGTGCTTATGAGTTGCATTCAGGTCTTGGAAAGGTAAATACTGCACTTAGATCTGTGCCTTGACATTTTATTTCATTATTTTGCTCTCATTGTTTGTAAATATTTCTCTGAAACAGTAAAGCTTTGTATGGGAGGAAGAGAAATTATCTGTGTTCTTGTGCAAGTAGGCTGTCCTGTCATTTGCTATCAGCTGTTCTACAGGGAAAGAAAGGAGCTAATGATATTGGCACCTGCCTACACGTGAAATTGCTCTCCTAAGAGAGAATGACTTCAAAAAATAATTATTTTTCCTACCTTTTCCTGCAAGGTAACAGTTTCTGAAAGCCCAGGTCTGCAGGGATGGTACATTGCAGCTGTCCATATTATCCATTTTACTTTCCTCCTTTATAACATTTATTTTTGGCAGCTGTTTTTTGAAGTGAATAAGGAGCATAAAAAATTCTAACCCCAAACATGTATTTTTTTATTCTCCTTCATTTTCTGTTTTTTTTTTTCTTTTCAGCTCACGCCATCCCAGAGATAGCCTAGATAGAGATCCTTTGACTATGAGCAGGGGCACCACTCCAAAAGGAAATTAGACTTTGTGTGTTGGTGAATCTCCATTCACACATTTTCCCAATAACTACATTATTTCTGTACATTCTAGGGGTATAAATGGAGTCTGTGGGAAGGTAAAATAAAAATCTTTGTTGTTGATCTGGAAGGTCATGGGGCATCTAGAATTCATACAGAACTGTACTAAAATCCCATGTGAACCTAATTGTGAATTATTACAGCCTAGTGGTATCAATGCTCAGACTCAACCTGTTAGCACAATATACTAATACTTTCCATAAAATGCATGGAAGGGCTCAGGAACTTGGAACAGCTGACTGAGAAGAATGATTCTCCCTTGGCTTGGGAGCAAAATGGAGAAAGCGATGCATGACTGCTGAGCATCCAGCAAGTGTTGTCTATTGTTATTAAACCTTTTCTGTGTAGTGCAGATCTGAAACTTATATACTGAATAACTTTTCCCATATAAAAAATCTGGGAATGTCAAATAACAAGGAGCTGAACACTGAGGAGTAAGTGGAGCTGGGGATCTCTAGGCCCTCTGAAGTAGCAGCTGCCATGAAGAGCAGGAAACAGGGCAGCTCCCAGAGACTGCTAGCAGGATGCATGCCACAAGGAAAGTGGTGCAACACAGAGCGGTTAGCATGGAACAATAGCATAAAAGCCCTGCTGCAAGAACAGAGTAAACAGAGTCACTGAAAACTCCTCAGAAAGAGATATTTAGGAATCATGATGTGGAAGAAATAGTAGGAAACATAGCTAATACAGAGATAGCATCAGACTATTTGGGGGCTAGGGGACACACAACACCTAGAAGAGGGGGTGATCACCCAGCAGACAGGGTGACTAGAAGGCCAGAGGAGAGAATTTCAAAGGGTCCCTGGTGTGCACAGTAAGCTCAGCCTTATGAAAGCCAAGAAGTATGAGACCCCCAGTTATGGAAAAATTTAGGTAATCCTCAAATATGTGAATGCTTTAAGGCTTATCTGAATTCCAAATCAGTTGAAGTACATCTCTGAAGAATTAGAATTAATGCCTATTTTTAATGAAAGCATGTTCCCTGCTTGGAAACATTACAGTGTTCAGGTCAAGAACAAACATGTCCTGCTAATACTCTTGTTTATGTCAAGGATTTTTCCAACTGTGCTATGCTATTTTTCTCTCGCTTCCATGAAGTTTCACACACTTGTGGTTGTTCTACATAAATAAGCTTCTTATACTCTGCTCCATTCCCTTCTATTGGAATTTATTTAGAAACTCAGCTACTTCTACATGACAAAATTCTCAGACAGGCTGGAATATCTGACTTTGACCATAAAAACCTGTAAGATTATCCTGTGACATTGGAGTGAAAGAGACTGATAGATGGTAAAACATTCAGTAATCTGGATAGACTTACACAGTGCTTTCCAAAGAACTGATAAATTCCTGAGCCCTGAAAAAATCCTTTCTATAGTATAGAGGCCTGAATGTGACACCTTTGTTCACTTTTCTGGAGTAATATTCCATAGCGACTTGTAGAAAAGACCTGGAACTTGCATCTCAGAGAAGTTTGTCTGAATTTTCTGAACCAGAGTCAAGAACACTTTGAGTTTTACTGCCAGTTGAGTTGCTGTGACAGAGCTCTGACATGTCAGTGAGTGCTCAATACAGTAACTGCTGAAGTCAATGAGAGATTTTGTGTTGACTTCACTACTTGCTAATTATGTCACATTTTCCCTCTCTGCAAAGCCAGGGATAATACCTTTCTAATTAAAAAATGTGCTCAGGGAGGTTCATGTTTGAGCTTGAATTTCAGCTCCTACAGGATTGCATTAAAAATAGTGGCATTTCAGATGCGTGTGGTGTGTGCATGTTTGTCAGCTTGCTGTCTGCTTTGATTTTCTATGAGGACTATGTCTGTAGAGTTTTGATGATCATTCTCAGTTTTGTTTGTTCATAGGACTAGCACTGGCTGGTTTAATGGGAAGTAAGGAAACACAACAGAAAAATAAGAAAATCATCCTTATCTTGTAACATATATCAAATCCAGTTAATTTGAAAATGAGGAAGCACATACACTTAAGAAACAATCTAGACGACAGATGGGTTGAGCTTCAGGAATAAAATCATAGGTTTATGTCCAAGGGACATCCTGGAACATAGCCCAAAGACCAAAAAAAGAAACATCAAAATAGATGATTGCTGCTTTGGGGCCTTTGTAATGTTTGAATTCACTTGGCACCTGCTCATTTCAGCAGGCTTTTGCTCTGAAGTATTTAAACTCCAAGGTCACTGGGTACTGATCACTATGAGTCACTACTTCATTAGCTACCCTTATAGTCCCTGTGATCCCTCTGAAACAAACTTCTGTTCTTCAGTTTTAATATGCATTCATGTCTACATCCCAATCCATCAGTCTAGACAAGTGACTGCAAAAAGAAAAAAAAACAAATCAATTTATACACGAAGGTAACTGAATAATCTTGTGCCAGCCCTGATGCCTTAACCTTTCCTATTGCTGAAAGATGCTTGGAACTTGCCATGAGATCAATGTTTCTAAAGGTCAGTTTCTTTATTAGCGAAATGATTACATGGTTTAGGCTGTAAATATATTTTTGACTCTTTCTTACAGTAAGAGATCCACAGTAAATCTACAACATGGTGCAAACGTTTCTGATTGATATCAAAAAACATTAAGAGAGCCCACTATCTGCATAGGGTCTTGGCTGGGCTTTTTGGGGAATGTATGACACTTTTTTAAGGGAATCTCCATGAATTCTCAATTTATTCTCAGTGGGCTGCATATGTTAAATGAATAATCAGATCAGACATGGCAATTAAAATCTTCTTCTAGCTATTATGACCATTGAAAAGATTCTGTAGAGTTAAATTATAATCTCTTCTTAGGTTATATATATATTTGCTAAAGCTATTGCAGTTATGTACTTTGCTCAGCATCTTGCTGTTCAAGATTGTAAAATGCTGAGTCTAAGGCACTTCATTCTGGTACCTGAATACAAATAGATGTGTGGAAATGCCTGTTTTTCCAGCATGCAGGGCCACCTGGGTAGTCTCTTCAAAAGCTTCTTCAAATTTGCACAGGGCCAAATTAGCCATTGGTTAACTGCTAATCACAGAATCATGGAATGGTTCTGGAATAGGGCTGGAAAGGACCCTAAAATCATCTAATTCCAACCCCCTGCCATGGGCAGGGATGCCTCACACTAGGTTTTCCAAAGCCCTGTCCAACCTGGCCTTGAACACTTCCAGGGATTGGGCAGCCACAAATCATCCTGTGATGTCATTTGAATTACTCAATTCTTTCTCCAGAGGAGATCAATATGTATAGATCACCACAGGGACTCATCTGGATGCAGCTTGAATGTGAACTGTTTCTGGTGTGCCTGTGAATATCTTTACATGCTGTCATGTGTCCTGGGCTGCCCAGCCCCTATATCCCTCCTGCTGATCTGTCCCTCCTGGGAACAAGGTCCCCATCTGCCCTGGAATGAAATCCACTGAGCATGACGTTGAGTGGGAAGCTACCAAGTTACAGTGACAGTCACACATCTATGCCTTTCTTTTTATTAATTGAACCAGTGCCTGCTTCCTGCCAAAAGCTCTGCAGAAATTCTGCACTAATCATTTTATCTCATAAACAGTGTTCCTGTATCTACCATGGGCTTCACTGAACTTTTGCATTAGCTTCCAAGTACTTAGCGGTGTCACTGGTCTGGCAAAAGCAAACGTGTACTGCATGAAAATGGATTTGAGAGGAAACAACCTTGTCTTTTGAAGGATAGAAAGAAGAAGTTATCAAAGGGCAGATGATGACCCTTATGTACAATACAATAATAACATTTGGATGTTTACTTTTTTTTGTCTTTTTGCTCTTCCTCAGCTTTTAAGATCAGGAATAAAGCATACTACAACATTTCAAGGAGGAAAACTGTTGGAGAAGGGCTAGACACTTCTGTGCTGCCGAACCAACAAATGGTGTGATGCATAGGAAGATTTAATATCTACTGTAGACCTGCAGCTGCTCTTAGACTCGTTTACCTGAGAGAAAAGCTGTTGCTGGTTATACCTGTAGTAGATTTGAAAGCTAACTCTGCGTAGGAAATACATGGTTGTCATGGGTTCAGTAACTCTTGAGATTCTTAGTGCTTCTCACCACATTGCTGGTAAATTGAGCTGTGTTTGTACTATGTGAGACAAAAATAATTTGTACACTTTGAAACACTGTGGGCTACATGAGTCAACAAGAGATTAACTGGCAGTCATGATGGTATATTGTGAGGGATGTGTATGTTTTCATATATGTAAATGGATGAACTCTCCAATATGAACTCTGCATGAAGTGCTGCCTGCTGTACATAACTGCAAACACAGACTGCTGCTTTAAGTGGATGATAAAGGCAACATGTGTATACTTTCCCCTGATGAAACCTCTGTGGTTAGAATCCCCTTTGTCTACTGCTAGCCAAGCTGGGAGACTGAATTCTGATCATGTAACAAGTACATGCTAAGGTTTATAAAGTGCAAGCTGTGAACAGTTCAGTGCAACTCTTGCTGAGGATAAAAACAGCAGATTCTTTGCTCACTATCTCTGAACTAGGTTCAGAACACCTCTTGTAGCACAAAAATAAAGTGTGTATTAATCACCCAAGGCTGCAACTTAGCTGTATGCATGGCCATTGTGCCACTGTTGTAGATCTACAATCACAGCTATTATAAAATATGCTTTCTGCAGTTGGCCTATGCTTTTTATCCTGGCCCTGTGTCTGTGTATGTTCTTCCTGGGGAGCATATAGCTTCTCTTTCTTGGTCTGCAGAGTGTATGAGCTCACCACATACAATTGCTGAGAAACTGTTTAGTCACAGGACTGGTCAGGACTTGTTCTGCATCCAGAGATGCTTTATCAATAACAGCCTGCTGTGTTTAGGACAAACTCAAGCAGAACAACAAACACCTTATCCAGCTCTATCTCATCCTCTAATATAGTAGGTAGTTTCCGGGGATGAAACAGTAGCTGGCTTGCAGTGGCCAGTCAGATCTCTGCTATAGTTAAGGAAAGAAGATGTATACTTGTACTCAAGTCAGAGAGATAGTAAGTCTGATTTTCTGACTAGCAACAGCTTGTTTTACAAACCTGGAGTCCACATAGTGACTTTAAACATTGCATAAAAAAACACTATGCAGGTGAAGTGATACACAGCGCTGGATGAGCTTGGAGCTCTAAGGGAATTATTCCCACTGTTCACTATTATGGGATTTGGAGGTGTCAAGCAACTTTGTATGAAGGCTCATTTTCCTTGCTCACAGCAATTTGGGCTAGTAGCAGAGCCGTCCAAGAGATCCCTTGATGGTGGATGTTTGTCCACTGAATGCTATATACCAATGACTTAACTTCAATATAAGCCCACAGATCTTTCATATTTAGGGAATTAGTTTAAACCATTCTCCTTGCTAGGCTCTAAAATCTATCAATCAATTCTATAATGCGGATTATGCTGTGGAATGTGCCAGTTAAGTGTGCCCAAATTGTGTTTTACTTTTTGGGACATTTTTTCCCTACAGAGATTGAATTTAATTTTCATATCTCTGAGGAATTCAGTGTTGCTTGACTGAAGTAATCGAAGAAAATCTGCAGTCCTTATGGTAAGAACTGTGATTGTTATACTGGCCATTTTAAAAGCAGTTCCCAGACCAGAGCTCGTGGACCACTCCTGCTCCTCATTACCCCAGTGTTACTACAGAGCTGATCTGGTGGCCCCACAAGGACTCCTGCCCAAAGGCATCTGCCAGGTAGTGCCCTCCCAGTTTGTAAGGCAGCACTACGACACAGCGTGCAGCATTTCATGTCTTCCTGAAACAGCATCACAGCCCATAATGGAGCCACTGGAAACCAGCTTAGGGAAATACGTACTGGTAAACTAAATTCCTTTAATCCCCTTCATCTCTGCAATTTTCCTCTCTAAGCGTGTTTCAAAGGAATTTTAATCCTCTTCCATGTAGGCCAGAGAAGACACTGCAGCCAGCAACTTATCCACACCTAACAGAATAGTTACCATTCTTTGTGTTCAGACACTGCCTTAACTAACTCTCAAGTGTGGCCAAATAGACAAGTCTGTAGGAAAGTTTGGATCTGTCAAAAACCTTTGAAATGTCAGATTGAAATGCTCATCCACCCTTGCTAATTAGCACTTTCCCCCCAACAGAGGACAAAAGACTTATGCACCCTGGGTGTTTTTCTTTACTCTGCTTTCCTTCATATGATGTAAAGAATTCCCTCTGTCCTCATTATTAAGACTTCAGAACACTGTTGGCTCTTAGTTTGTACTGATGATTTCACATGAGCTTGACATCATTAGTTATTGGGCTCCTGGTAACAGAGAAAAAGTAAATTTTAGCTTTTTCTTTCGAGGTGATACTTGACAAGTAGGTGCTTTAGTCTTCAAAACAATTATGAAAGAAGCATAGCCTGATATAGGCAAAACCAGCAAAGAACTCCAGCCCATGACTGTTATCTGGGGAACATTTGACTATAGACGGAACTGTAGATCTTTTATTAGTATCAGCTTGATGAGCCTATTGAAGTTCCTCTGCAAAGTATGAAAAGTCACAAAAAAAGAGGAACACATAGTGCTCCTTCTTTGTACCATTATGTGAGGAAAGCTGTAAATAGCAGAAGTGTATGGCTGCTTGTCACACTTCTTCCTGTCAAGCAATTGGTCTCTTATTTATCTATTTATTTATTATTTAAACCTGGGGTTGGCAAGCGGAAGTTAGGGAAAACTCAGTGCATGAAAGCACAGAGCTATACATGGCTTATGAGACCTTTCCCCCCACCCTCTGCCTGAAGTGGCATGCACAGCTGCATGCCGCATGCATGCATGTAACTGGCTTGTGGATGGTGGAATAATTTCCTGCAGAGGTCCGCAAGTACTCCAGTAACATCTACCAACACGTGTAATTGCTTTGAGAAACCACTCCCTGACTCTTTTAAAAGCCAGAACTCCTCTAGTTGTTCCTTTCACCCAACTACCCCATAGAGTAGAGAAGAGGTAGCAGAGTGCCTTGTTCTGCCCTTCTTCTTCACCTGCCTCTCAGCTCCTTTTGGAGGGCACTGTGCCCCATGTAGGTCTGCAGTCCCCCTGACCAGACCTGTGCCACCATGGTTGGTTTGGCTTGGGAATAAATGGCACCAGCAGCTCAGAGCAGGGTCATGCCATGTTACAAAGAGACACTGTCAGACAAGGTTTATGGGTCTGGCATAGGCAGGTCTTGGCTGCTCAGTTTCAGAGCAAAACATCACTGTAAAAATGAAAAAAAAAAAAAGCCATGTCCTTGGCTGAGGATAAACAAACCCTGCAAAGCAAAGTTAATCCTTTTAGAATGTAAATATTAAATTAAGCTTTCATTTTAACAGCACCCATGGGTCTGTTGCCCTTTGGCTCTTCCCCTCTCTCCTCTGCTGAGGTAGGAGGCCACCCCTTCTGCAGAATGGGGAGCAAATTGCTCAAGGTGGGAGGAAGCTGTCATCGCTGGAGTCTAGTCTCTGAGGATCATGACACATGGAAAGAAAGAGGCATCCGTGGTGGACTATGGGAGAGAACCTGGTGAATAACAAGGAGGGTGTGCAGTCCTACTGGCCACTCTGAGATGTGGCTGAGCCTGGCTGTCAAGCAGTATATAGCATGTCCTTTAACTGCCTCTCTGCCCCCAGATTCATAGCAACATTGCAAAACATGATGGCTTGTCTGACTGCTACAGACTCTCCAGTTAAAAAGCACAAAAAGAAAAAAAAGAGGTAAGAGAAGAAGGAAAAAGAGGTAAGAAGGAGATGGAAAAAAGAGGCTGAGATGTAAAGAGCACGGTGGTAAGCACCTAGAGCTAACACTTTTTGTGATGTTCATGAAAATAACTGAACCTGGGAAAGGGCTGAGATAGGCTGGCACAGTCATGTGCAGAGTGTCTCTCAAAGATAGGATGAGGAAGGCCAGTAGCTTTGGGTAGGGATCATTGCAGAAGAATAACACTCTCCTGCACAATTCTGTGCATCTTTGTGAGACTGCAAACCCCAAAAGGTGTGTTGTTTTTATCAACTAGCTAAGAGCAATTTCCAGTGCAGCAGTTTTGGCCCACTAGTCCCTTCTATGCTCCTCCTGCTTATCACAGAATCATAGACTCACAGAGTGGTTTGAGTTAGAAGGGACCTTAAAGGTGATACAGTTCCAATCCCCCCGCCACAGGCAGGGACACCTTCCACTAGACCAGGTTGCTCAAAGCCCAGTCCTGCCTGGCCTTGAACACTGCCAGGGATGGGGCAGCCACAGCTTTGTCTGGGCAACCTGTGTCAGTGCCTCACCACCCACACAGTGAAGAATTTCTTCCTAATGTCTCATCCAAATGTCCCTTCTGCCAGTTAAAAGCCATTCCCCCTTGTCCTGTCACTACATGCCCTTGTAAAATGTCCCTCTCCAGTTTTCTTGCAGGCCCTTTTATGTACTGGAAGGCATTCAGGGCTGCTTTCAACCCAGTTTCCTCACAGCCTGCATTTGTGCTTGCGACATATGATTTTGATGCAGTCCAGGGATGGATGTATTTGTTTGGCTTAATCCTGTGTTTCTGTGAGTAAAGTTTGCTGTTTCTCATAAACAATTTTATTTGCCCACCTGATCTGGACTTTGGGCAAATTGAAATTCAGATGCCTGCATAACAGTGCCGAAAGGCACAGACCAGTACTTGGGAAATCTGTTGTGCCTGCCCAGAGAGGTGCCTTTTCTCCTCTCTGCTCAGCAAAAAGAGGAATTTTAAGTCACCCTGGCTTTCCATCCTCAGTTTGGAATTCTGTTGCTAAGCGGCAAAGAAAGAAGATTATCAGATCACAGATTAACAGAAACCTCTATTCAGTGCTCCTTTGTAATGTTACCTTTCTGTTACTTACTTGAGAACTGATTTTTAGCTGCTGTGCTCCTACTCCACCCTCACCCATCCATGATTCTGTTATCCTCGGGGGCTGGTCAGGATTCTGTACAATTTTCCTTTCCATGCTCAGCCTTTGTGCCCTGGGGTGGCTCTGCCTTCGAGGGTACCCCGAGGGTCTCTGCTCTTAGGGGGCGTGTCTCAGAAACTAGAGTCCTACCCTACCCCTCCTGAATGTTTTATATGGGGAGAAAGAAGGAAGGAGTTTATAAAATGTTTTGGAGAGTTCCTATATTTCAGAGGTCACCCATTTGCTTCCTTCATTGAGAAATTCTTTGTTTCTTTTTCTCTTTTCCCAGCCAGTGTGGTTCTACTCTCTCAAGCAAAAGCAGTCAAGCAGCTTCAGAAAGTGGATGAAGAAACATAACTGAGTGGCCAAGATAATTATCAAATGTTAAGGGTGAATCTCTGGCACAAATTGCTTACAGTGGGGTTTGGGAGGCAACCAGTGAAAAGGGCACAGCAAAATCAGGAAACAGCATAGCTGGCCAGTGTCAGGGATGCAGACAGAAAGAGGGTTTGGGAAGAAGAGGCAATTTGACAGCTGGGAGGAGGGGATGGTCTTGCACAGCACATGCATTCAATGAAGCATGAGGAGCAAAGGTCTCTTCATGTGGGAAAGCGGTTTAGATTATTTTAAGTAGAAACGCTTCACTGAGGAGAACCATGTAAGGAACAGGAGACAAAAGAAGGGCAGAGCTGAGCAGGGATGTGCCCCTGAGACTGAGCAGGAGGAAGACATGTGAGCTGAACATTTAATGGAGCAGGGAAGGGCAGGAGAAGAATTGCCCAGCTGAAATGGAAGTAAAAGGTAGGATTGGAAGGGAGGGATTGTGAGAAAAAGGAGCTGCAAAAACAACAGAAGGGAAGGACGTGTGGAAGCAGAGAGGTAAACAGAAGTATACACATTCAGGAGGTGACGGACACAGACTGTGATGCAAATAAAGCACAGAAAGTAGTAATGTACAATTCTGTGAGCATTTCAATATACCTGCTTTCCAGGGCACTGTATTTTCGATGTCTCATGTGCTTGAGTCTCCCAGGGAAGCAGGAACCCAAAACCAAACAAGACTGAAACATTTTTTTCTGGGGCTGTCTCTGTGTTTTAACCTGTAGCTGACATTAAACATGTGCTGCCCATGCACCTACACAAGGCCTTGTGTTTGACTGACATCCTCCTTTGCAGCGCCCCTGGTGAAGGAGACATGACTCTTCCAGGATAGTGGGATGGAAAGGATGGACTGCAAATGAAAGAAGCACTGACGGAAGAAAAACAGCTTCAGTGGAAAACCTACAAAGCAAGGAGAGAGAAAGTGGTGAAAAATGTACTGTGTTGCATAGCACACAACAAGACTTAGATTTTTGAGGGAGGTGGCATCTGCTTTTGTGTGTAATTTTTTTCTCGATCCCTTCCTGTTCTTTGCTGTTAAAAAAACCCCAAACCAAACAACCAAAACCAATCCATAATAGTTCTCTTTTCTAAAAGTGTCACTGATTGGTTGTTCCTTTTTGCCTTGGGGTGATAGCCACACAGAAACCACCACACAGTGACCTGGGATCTCTCCTCCTTTCCTGTGTAGCTTGACTCATCACCTGTATAAGTCCAGCACCGTGGTAGAGCTGCCTCAGGTTAAAACCATACAACGTTGAGAGGAAGAAGAACGAAGGAAAGGGGGTGGAGAGGTGCTTCTAGAGCCTTTTCTCTGTCATTACTTGATAATAAGATATGGAAGGAAACTTACTGCTCCCCCACGGTGCCTTTTGTTTGTCGCAGTTCTATTACTCAGGTTTATTGATTTTCTTTTCATTACAAAATGTGTCAGAACTTCTGAAAGAAAAAAGCCATAAGTGCTTCCTAAGGGACCTGTCCTCTGAGAAGAGGAAAGTGTTGGTATGTTGCCACAGAACATTTTTAAGAGATCAATGACAAAGCCAGACAAATCATTACTCTTTGGAAAGGATTTATTACCTGCAGAAAAGGAAAGGAACCACTAGAAACAGAGGCTGTGTTGCAGACAAAGACCTTCTTGTTTATTCCCATGGGCTTTATTGAGCTCAACTGTTTGGATTTTAATGCCAGTAAGGATGTCTTTCTAGACAAACCAAGTATCTTTCAGCGGTAAAGACACTGGAGAAGCCTCGCTGGCTGTTGCGTGGCGGTGCTGGGTGAGAAGATATTTTTTGTCAGCGGCTCTGCTCCCCATTCCTTGCAGAGGCGGCTGTAACGGGGTTTTCGGGTGCCAGCGGCCTGACTGTGCCTCTCAGCATCCCTCTCGCCCAGGATGGATGCTCAGAGGCATCCCTCCCTCCACGCCACGGTCACATGCTGCCCCCTGGCGGCCTCAGATGCCTCCTCCTCCCACCCCGTTTTGGGTGGTTTTTCATCAACTTCGGGAGAATCCCCTTTTTCTTTTCCCCGAAGCTGTGGGGTAGGAGCTTTCCTAACCAGAAGGAAAGATTCAGTGGATCTGCTCCAAGAAATGCGTTTCACCCCTGGTGCCTCTAGGGAAGTAGCCGGCCATCTGTTGGTAATAAAGGTAATAAACCAATTCTCTTTTCAACGATGACACCAGGGAAAATGCCTGCCGTTCCTCTGTTGCTGTGATTCAGAAGCTTATCTGTTGTGGCAGTTGGAGCCAGCCATAAATAACCTAAAAATCATTCTGTCGCCAAAGTAAAGAAGAAAAATGCTGAAGGCAGATTCCCCTTCCCTTTGAAAGGCTGGATTTCTTCCCTAATGCCCCACAAACAAACTTCATGCACTCGGGTAAGTCAGATATTGTCAGACTCTGACTCCTCTAAATAAAAAAGCACCGAGCCTGCTGGACGAGTAGGCTGCACAGTGGAGTATTTCGATCCCTGTTGATCCTTTAATCTGGCTATAGAGCTCAGGAGGAAAAGGTAGATGTGGGAGACAAAGAAAGAGGGGTTATCTGAGGGGCAGGGCTTTTCAAAGGAAGCTCTCTCTGAAATGAACCCTGGTGGTACTAACTGCTAATTTATTTGTGGTATAAATTCCTTCCTGTGCAGCAAACATTCCTCATGGATTGTTTATTTCTCTCTAATACACAGCAGATAATTCTGTAAGCTCAGACTGGGGGGGTAAATTCAGCACATTCTCTTCCAGAAACGATTTTAAGAACAGCTTCTCTCCTTCTTCCATGCCTCCACATACTGTGTCACATTGTCCTTTTCTGTTAATCCAAAACTTCAGATGATGCAATAAATAAGCTTCCAGGAGCCTAAAACCGTGTTTACAGCAGAACCTCACTGCCTGTAGCTTTCTACCTCAAATCATTTTCTTGCTCCTCACATGAGATCACATCACAAATGTTTCTGTTCTAGTCACGTGCTTCAGAAGTATTCTTTTTCTTTTTGTTTTGTCATAGGGCACAATACTCCTTCTCAGTGGAAAACCTGCATAGGATGTTTGAAAAGCATGGGACAGCACCATGTACTGCTCTTCCTTTTGGGTTTTGCACTGTGGCTGTAGTGTCCTGGCTGTGCCCATCCCAACCCTTTGTGCACACCCAGCCTACTCACTGGCACGACAATGTGAGAAGCAGAAATGGCCTTGACACTTATGCTTAGCGATGACCAAAACATCCTCTGTTATCAACACTGTTTTGGTCACCAGGAAGAAAATTAACTCTATACCAGAGAAACCCCGCAGAGTGGGATGCCAGACTGCGCTATGGGAAAAGGGTCACAATACAGTGGTGAGATCTTTGGTGAATTATACTCTGAAATCTCTCTTATAAGTGGGTTAGTGGGGGCCTTGAATGTTTAGGGTTTTTTTTTAGCAGAATGCTTGCTTAAATATCTTCTTTAAAAGACTTCCTTAATCCTTGAACAGTTAATTATGCTTCTATAACTGACCTGGATTAATTTATGAGTCCAATTTTACTTTGTTTGCTTTCCCAGCTGCTAATCCTGTGTTATGCTTAACATGTGCAAGATATTTATGTGTTGTCTTAATTTTAAACAAGTTTGCAGGAATTTTGTTGGATTTGACAAGAGGAGAACACAATGGGAAGGGGTGAGGATTTAAAGGCAGGTAAGATTTGGCTTTTTAAAAAAAAAAGAAAAGAAAAGATTCTGAATGTCTTTCAAGTATTCTGAACTAATCTCATGAAGTAACATGAGCAGAGTGAGACAGGAAATTAAGCAGAGTTTGTAGTGATGGTTGCCTTTCTTCAAGTTGTAAGAGAAGTTTTAATGGGAGAGAAGATCAGTTTCACCCTGTTTATCTGCCCTGTCTTTGGTAAGAGCATTCTAACAGCTTCAAAGATGCTGTAAGGTCACTTGTTAGTTAATGCTTATTAATTCAAAGAGCAGGGGTGTGAGAATGATTCTCCACCCCTCTTTTAGGACATGTCCTTGAGATCTACTCTGGCTGCAGTCTGGGCTTTATCTGCCCCAGCTGACAGCCCTTTAGCCAAAGTGCTATAAACTCAGCTATTAATTCCACTAGCACCACCCATTAGGATGTTATTTAATGTGGGAAAGGTTATTTGTGCACAACCACACTTTTACACTTCTGACAGTCTAATTTGCTTGTTTGTTTTAAGAGATGCCTGAAACCCCTCACACAGAACTCTGCATGGATATGGTTTGGTTGGTCTGTGTTAGCGAAAAATATTTTATCCCAGTGAGGTAGAGTGTAGGAAGGAGGAATACCTCCTCTCCAAGTTACCAGGACTATGGAAAAGTAAATATTTGTATGGGTCTGTATTTCAGCTCTCCTATATCTTACAGGAACAAAACAAATGTAGAACAGGTGACAAGGAAGCTTTTCTTTAACAGGTCCTTTATTTTAACAGTACTTCTCTGGGGTCCCAATTCAAAAGGCGAGTGAGAGGCTGTCTTTCCTGCTATTGCAAAAGTCAAGCATGCTGGCTGCAGGACAAAAGTGTTCTGTGTACCATAGGATGATAAATGGTAAAACAGCGAGTGCCCTTGCACACAGCAAATCACCTGTCAACACTAGCTGTGTTGTTAGATGTGAGTTACATCAGGTGCAATGCATCATCTGGGAGACGTGATTTGGCTTCACCTAAAAGCTGATGCCGTAAGTACATAATTCCTTCTACTTGGAAGCTCTGCTTTGGGTTTTCTTCTCAAGGAAGGACGAAAGGAGTGACTGGTAATGCTTGCAGATTAAAAAAAAAAAAAAAGGAAAAAACCATCTGCCTTACATTAGAGAGGCAATGCTGGGAGTTCTTCATGAGGCGAAGGAAGCAAGGGAAGCAAGGAAGGCACCAGCTTGACCAGCATGGGTAGCAAGAGAAGTCAGCAAAGACAACCAGCTGTGCTGGAGGTCACCCGGGGGGGAATTGCAGTGCTGCCCCTGGTACTCAGCCTAGGGGCCTCCTGCTGCCCACTGCCACCAAGCCACTCCCAGCAGCTCAGTGTCTGCCACCATTCTATGTCCTACAGCTGCTCCTAGATGCCCCATCCCCAGCAGGAGAAGGGTAGTTGGCTCCTTCAGGAGCCTGGATTCAAGGCCTGAGGGATACCCATCGGTTGGTATCAGCACTGTCCTCTCAAGCTTCTGTCCTGCCCCAGGGTATAAACTTTAGCCATGCTCCAAAGATCTTGGCTAATGATTAGCCAGGGAATCAATGTAGTTTGTTGCTTAATCACTGGAAGGTGATATTTCATCTCTGAGCTTTATTTACTAGAGATAACAGATCTGAGAGAAATAATCTGATGAAACATTTGAATAGTAGGTCAGAAACCAGCTTAGAGCTGAAGCAGGAGGGCTATAAACACTCCCACCCCCAGTGCCCTGCAGAACAAACTGCCATGCAGTATTCCACAAGCATGTCCACAGCACCTTCTGGGGGCATTCCCACTGTTTGGCTGAAGACACTTTAGGTTGTATATTTCACTGAAAGGAGTTTCAAGGCGATTTGAAAACCAGTGCTCTAACTTTACACATATTCCAGCAACTAAGAGAAAATAAGGAAGTAGAGGGAACACCTGCACAGTATGAGTCCCTCTCACTTTGGGCTTCCCCACCTAATACACGGTAATGATGGAAGTTTTCTTCAGCAGTTGGCTGCTTAGTATTGAATAAAAATACAATTTTCAGCTATGCCTCCTACCCTCATGCCCCATTTCATTACAGCCTCAGTGGCTCCATGAATAGGGAGCTGTAAAAATGAAGGTCACCTCCCCAAGTTTCACACCCAGCAACAGGGAAACAGCCCTGCTCTGCCTCAAAATTATATCTGCAGCTTTGCCTACTTTGGTGGGTTTTCCAGCTGTGGAAATAAAGATGCGGTGCAGTGAGGAGATTGGCATGGCCTACTATTGCTAACTACTGGTGCAACTATTTTGGCTGTATCCTCTTTGATTGCAAAACCCAAGACCCTCCAGCACTCGGTACTGCCCAGGCGGTTATCTGTTGTGGCAGGCAGGCAGCAGAAAGTCATGGACACGGCAATGCTCCATGTGGCAGCATCTGCAGTTAAGGTGCCCATTTTTGGAGCAGCTTTCAGCATTTATTCTGCATAGACTGTGTTGCCATCTATACCCCTCTTAGGGTATCAGTCCTGAGTCTGATTTTCAGCAGCCAGGGTGCTGAGCAGCAGGATGTGCCAGGGAACTCTATCACCTGCAGTGCTGGCTCCTGAGGGTAGGACACCCAGAAAACATGGGAGCTTCAGACTGCAACTACTTTGTGTGGTCCAAGGGTCACTACAGCTGTTTCTGGCAGACTCTCACTAGAGGGTTGGGGCATGGAGCATGGCTTCGCTGACAGTCATGGCCCCGCCCCGTATCAGTTTTTTATTCAGTGGTTGCCTTCTCTACAGGGAAAACAAAACATCCTGTTTCTCCTCATCCAGTGACCTCCCTAATCTACCATCCTTTTGCCCCAGGTGACTACTGTCCTGTTCTCAATATTGAGCCTCTCCTGGATCACACCAAGGATCCTTCTTGTCCAGTATCCCATCACCATCATCTGTCACCATAGGGGGATGCCTATGGAAGAGGGTCTTCACACCAGAACTCAGCTATCAGCCTTTCCCAGAGCTGAAAGCCACTTCTGTGTATTCAGTAACCCCAATAGCTTGCTTTTCCATGCACTTATGCCTTGAATCCATGCAAAGGCTATTATTTGCAGCAGCTTTTGCAACGTGTGCTTCAGCTTCAGAAGTGTGGACTGTGTGGCAGAAGACATTCCCACGTGGAGCATCCTGGGCTGGGAGAGCAGTGGGTTCAAACCCCTTGAGGAAAGGCCCAAAATCCTGAGTCCTTGGCCATGCTGTGCCCCTCTATGATCCCCCACTATAACACACAACACATTTCTGGCCCCACCACCAGCCTGCAGTCCAGGTTGGTGTGGGCAGGGCAGGGGTATGTGTGCTAGCCAGCTGTGGTCCCTCTGCCATCTCCATGCATGGCCCCTGGAAGAAAGCCCACACACACCCAGGAGCACAGGAGCAAACAAAACCAAGTCCCATCGTGGTCTGCCCTGCAGCTCAGGGTGAGCTGGCAGATTCTGCACGATGAGCTGAGCACCTACAGGACCTCAGCCATCTGGGGACTGAGCTTCCTAGCTTGTGTGTGAGGATGGGCTCAAAAACTACACCTGACTGGCACTCTGAGCATCCCTGGGGACCCTGTTCAGCCCAGCCTTGTGCCTTCACACATGAAAGGAGCTTGATTCCTCCCCCCTCCCACTTTTTACCCAAATTGGTTCAGCTGGACAAATGTGTTTGAAAACGTGCACTGGTACAAGGCAGAGGCCAGCTTTCCTACCCACAAGGCAGGAAAAGCAAATGGCTGTCACTGTGTTTTGAGTTTACAAGGAGATCAAAGGCCACCAGGTGGGAGAAGAGGCCAGTAGAGGAGAGAGCCAGAGCCAGAGCCACTAGCTCCCTACAGCAACGCACTGATGCATTTTTGGGATGCCTCAAGGCCATAAACACTTACCATCACTCTCCTGGGGAGAGCAGCTGATTTATTTAACATTAAAACCCTCTGATTTACAGCTGATAACCCTGACAAGCTTTAAGCCTTTCATGATGGATGATAAACTTCTAGGAAAGAACAGACCCTGGAGGAGATGATCCCATCTTGCTAAGTCTAGCCTGGCTCCAAGTACACTCTGGGGCATGACAAAGGAAATGCTTTCTCACGGGGGCTTGTGCCAGTCACTCCACTTGCCCTGCTGCTGGGGATGGCCATGTCCTTGGTGCAGCAGGCTGGTTCCTACTTGTGGAGTCTGACGCACTTAATAAGGATTCACAGGAAACATAAATCACAGATGAGCAGTATGGTTACAGTCCCTGTCCTGCTGGTACTTCAACATAACCATGCTCTGTTATTTTTAGATAAGAAAATGACAGACTTTATTTTTACTTTTGAAGCCAGAATAGGGTATCTCTCACAAAGATAAGCGACTAGGGCTAGTCCTGGTCTCAGGGTTATCTACCAGGCGTTTCCATTAGTGCGGGTCTGTATATTCTTCCCACCAGCCACCATCATTTACAAAAGAGAGCTCCATTAGAAGTGACTTATTTAATCTGATGGATGTTCTGCCAGCATTAGCACACACTGATAGCATCTGAAGTCTTGGTAGGAGACTGAGCCAAATAATGGAGATCCACTCTTAACAAATCTAGTCAAATACTCTTTACAGCCCTCGCAAAGCTGATAAGAGTTTGCATATAAACAATATGCAGTGAACACAGGATTTGTCACACAGCCCTGACTCTCACATCTTCTTCTAGATGTTAACAATGTGTTTTAACAACTGAAAACCTCAGACAATAGTTTATGCCATGTTTTTTGGATGTATAAACTGATTAGAAGAAGTTAAAGCACAGTAAATCTGTGGATAGGATGCTGTTGTCTTGCATCAAGTTCTACCAGAATTTAATGTGCTTAACCAGCAGGCAGAATTTACTATTTTCAGAATCTCCAAGTTAGTAGTACACCAACTTTCATTACATCTGCATCTTCCAAATATTGCTTCAGACTGTTTGGGAAATCCCAGTCCTCATTCTATCTTTTTACCTTTTAGTTGCACTAGAAAAGTTGATGTTTTCTCCAGGGTAGCTGGCTTAAAGCTGAATGAAGACTAAAAAAAAATTAAAAAATACAGCAGAGTTCTTTATTTTAAGACTGCATAAAACCATAAAAATATTCCATTAAAAATTCAGAGATAAGTTCACTCCCTGTAAAAGCAGGAAGAAGTGGTGACCGCTTAAAACTGCACGTTTGCTTAAAAGTAAATAAACATACTTTAAAAATGAAGTTTAAGAGATAAATAATCAACTGGTCCATGCAAGGGTAGTGTGATTTGCTTGGAAGTACTTATCCATTTAATGTAATGGTGTAATGGTCCACCTGCTAAGATGCACCCTGTTAAGTATAGCCATGGTTCCTACTTTGAATGTTTGCGTTTTTGAATCAACTTTTACAACTTTATCAGTAAAATCAAATACTCTGAAAGCACTTCCAGTCAAAGGCAAAACACATCAGTGAAAAACAACCCTGCAGCTGCAGAAAAAATCCAGGAGAGATGGAGAAAGCCTGGAAGTTCTGCAGGTGCAAGGGCTTTGCAGTACCATATGACCAGCTTGCTGACTTTACAGGTATAAGATAAACACAGTACCAATACCTGGTCTAAAGTACTTCCTACTCTGCAAAAACATGAGGAGTGTATGACAGTTTTTCCTTAACAAAATACACTTTAAAATGTTTCAGGCTGCATATCAATATTTACATGTGCATATATACACATACTGCCAAACAGCGCAGTACTGTCTTCAGTTTTTATCACATAAAGGACATGGAAACAAAAGTGATCTTAAGTGTTGCAGACATAGGGGGGCTTTATCTTGCCTTGTCAGAGCTAAGGAAAGCTGCCATTATATGGCACTACATAGGTCACTTGAGCTCTGGTACTGGAGCCAGCAGAACCTCACACACACACACACACACCAGACTGTATTTCTGTGCTTGCATCTGCGAGATCACAGACAGAATTCAAGTCACTTAGTTAACTCCACTTGTAAATCAGATCCTACACATCTAAGGGCCATAAACTTTGATAGCAAAGCCACCAGGTGAATGTTTAGTTCTAAAGCTAACATAAGGTTTGGCTGTTTCTCATACCTTGTTAATAGGCCAAAAGAACCAGTGAAAAACTATACAATGCAAATGCTTACTTGTCATATCAGCCTAGAGCAAAGTAATGGAATTTTTACATCGAGGTACCAAAAAATTTGCATTCTCAGCTTTTTTACTACTTGCTCTTTTTAATCCCTGTGCTAATATGCAAGTACTGATTGCTTAAGGTACACTGATAACCCAAGGTTGTGACATCCAGGAAAGCAACTGAGGATGTACAGGCTTTGCTGGCCTGTGCTTCTAATGAAGGAGCGGCTTCTTACCAGCTGTAGCTCAGGAGCTTCCCTGGCCCACAAGGTTATAGATGGCAAAATACAATGAGAAACTGATGCCCCTTAGGGGTGACTTCAGCAGATACAGAATCACAGAGCAGTCAGGGTTGGAAAGAACCGTAAGTTCATCTAGTTCTAACCCCCTGCTATGGGAACGGATGCCTCACACTAGACCATGTCATCCAAGGCTCTGTCCAACCTGGCCTCGAACACAGCTGCACATAGAGCATTTATCATTTCTTTGGGCAGCCAGTTCCAGTGCCTCACCACCCTCACAGTAAAGAACTTCCTTACACACTAAACGACAGTTCAGAAGCCTAGCTTGTGCTTTGCACGCTGCTGTCCATCACTAGATTTTAGACTTCTGTTCTCCCCTAATTATGCAGCTGTGGTTATGTGTTACTGTTACACTCAGTAATAAAAAAATATTGCAAAAATAGCGAAGGGGAAAACAAATGTATTTCCCCCACCTTTCCACTTCAAAAGCATTGCTGCCAATCTTGCGTAACAGCAGGAGACTTCCTTACTAACTTCCTGGTCATAAACTTTATTCATACGAATTACTGCAAGTGAGTTTGTGTCATTCTGAAAGCGCCAGTAAATTCAGGTCTCAAGAAAACACCTGAGGCAAGACACATGTGGACACAAGAGTGCCAGACACAGACGCCCCTGCAAGGGTCCAAGCTAGGAGCGAGTGTACTGCACCGTGCTGTACTTGGTGACCCTGGAAGACTTGCTCAGTATGGCGCTGGCAGAAGGAGGCCCTTCTGCATTGGAGCCCACCTGGTTAAGCGAGGAGTCTGTGATCAAGACATGGTCTTGCCTTTCTGGGCCAGCACCTGCTGCCTGTTCGGCTCTGCTCTGCATCCCTGAGGCTGTTACCACCCTTTCATTCACGACCACACTGCAGCCCCCTTCCCCAGCAGGGAATGTGAGCGAGCCCTGCTCTGCAGCAGGCACGAGCACCCTCTCCCGCTCCCTCACCACAACATACTTTGAGTCAGGGAGATCCTGAACTGTCAGGGCTCCTGGCCCAGCACCCTCAGATTTCACCATCCTCTCTGTAACCACCACATTACTTTCATGTGGCAAATTGGGGATTTCCACCATACCCTTCAAGCTTGACGCAGGTGCCAGCACTCTCTCTGTCACCACTACGTTCTCCTTAAACTGAGGGTCTAGAAAGACAGTGGTCGAGTGGGCAGGAGCCCCTGCAGAATAGGACATTTCTGTCATGGTGAAATTGGTCTCAGAGTGGGCAGTGGGAAAGGGCTGGGCATCGTGCTGCTCAGAGCAGGATGCAAAGGTTGTTTCTGTGACCACCTCCTTGGACAGGGTGTCTTCTCCTGCATGCACTGGTGGGGCAGACTGGAAGCAGCTGCCTGAAGCAAAGGCTTGTTCCAAGCTGGAAGCATTCCGCTGATCTAAGAACTGTGATTTTGAGTCATTAAGACTGAAACCTGACTCATTCCTGGAGCTACTGTCTTTCATGTTGATGTGTCTGCCTATGCATATTTCTGCTAGAGTCTTAAATTTGTCTCCTAAATCATCAAGGAAGTGGTCGTCAAGATCGCCCTCAATAAAGCTGCAGCAGCCGATGGAGCCATGGGGGGAGCCTGACTCTCCCTGGGAATAAACCAGGAGACAGTCATTTGCAGCTTGGGTTTCATCTTCATCCGCAAAAGAGACAGCTTTCTACAGACAGAAAACAAAAGCAAGCAGAAGTTCATTAATGTCAGCTTGAGACTTAATAAATTTGAAGATCAGGAATGCTTGGTCAAAGAGGTTACAAAAAAAGGAAATTTAACTGAACTCGCAGAACCCATCAACCAAGTAAAGGCAGTACCTAAAAGTGCTTTTTGCTTTTCTGAAGTTAGTCTGAACTCGACAGTACATTTGATGAGAAGAAAAATCTGAGATTAAATGCAAAACTTATGGTACTGTCACCATCTGCTGCTATTCTTACCAGGAACTGTGCCATCTTCACAAAGAGATTGCTTTTATTTTGGTTCAGTAAGTGAACTTCACCTCTAACTAGGTGTTTGTGGGAGAGTGCCAAAACCATGCCCAAGAGTATCTTAACATTTAAACGCACATATAATGAGTACATGCTGACATGTTATCACCTGCCATGGCCCTTTTCACTAGCATAACCTGCTAGGATCACACCCAAGGAGCTCAAAAGCAAACAAACCACAAAGTTAAATGGCTTGATAAGTATGGGAACATAAATTTTTAGGCTCTATGCAGGCCACTCTGGAATAATGAGGGCTTACAGGTTCACACTATAGTTCTCCCAGGGCCAGCTCAGCCTGACAGCAGCATTCACAATGGAGTTGCTGCCAGCACTAGCCCAGATATTTGTGTACATGCTTGCACAGCTCTAGTTTCAGGAGTGAAGACAGACAAATCCCCTGGGCCTGCTGAACCAGGTCTAACTAATACGGTTGCTGGCTTGTGCTGAGAACCACTTTTCTGCCACATCTGAGGTTTTAGAGTGCACATTAGCTCAGGCATCTGTATAATGTGGTATATACCTAGACCCAAATTGACTCTCTACGTTTCTCTGCATTCGATCCCAGAAGAAGACACATTACTCAAGATGCTCCTACAAAGATCAGCACACATCTGAAACTACCTGGTTTGGTTACTTGTCTGGGCTCCCCCTGAGAATCACAACCTGAGATATTTCAGTCTCCCACAAGTTTTAAAGACTGCAGTAGTTATGACCTTTACTAAGCTCTGCTTCAGGATTTCAGCACGCAGCTATGCTTAAAGCATGCCTTAGTATCAGGAAACACAAAGAGCAGAAGGAAAGTGGAACTGCTACTGTTGCATCTGTTCACCCAGAAAACCAGTACCTAGAGCACTCAGGAGATATACAAGCGTCTTCAGCTCAAATCCTTCCTTGGCCTGAGGTGGTGATTCAAACCTACCTACTGCCCTGCAGAACCCCATCATAAGCCAGCTATGCTTATGGGTGTGAAGATGTTTTGTTTGTATAGGTGATGGACAATCTGTATGCTCCCTGGCACACGGAAATGAAACTTTCACTATAAGGGACTCACTGGCATAAAGACTAATGATGTGGTTATGCAAATAGGAATAGCTGCAGTGAGTACGAATAGCCTACTGGTGGTCAATGGTTAGGTCACCAAAAAAAAAACAGAAGAAAGGGGACTGCACCATGTGCCTCATACGCTTCTGATGAATGGCCCTTCACACAGGCTGTTGGGCAAAGAGACAAGTCCAGCACCACTTACTTCATCAGCTGCTTTGAAAATGCAGACCCACCCTCTCCTGTATGACATCTATGGCTTATCTTTCAAAAACCTGCCTCATGGTGAAGTTTGTAGCTGTGACTCATCATGAGTCACAGACGCCTCCCAACAGGCCCGTTTAACACACTTAAATCCCTGAGTTTTAGATCACGTAGTCTCTCTCATGGCTTTTTCCTGGGCAAGGGGCTGCTTGGTCATTGCTGAATACTCTGGATCCCATTCCCAAGTACCTCCCTCAGGAAGCTGTGAGAGACCTTATAAGCACCCAGTGCTACAAGACTGAGCATTATCATGCTCCAAGTCCCACACGTCAGCCTAATCCAAAAATCCTTAATGCCCACAACTCCACATGCACACAATATTGGCCACTGTATCAGGACTGCTTATATATATATATATACACATACCCACTCATCTGTGTTTCACAATGGTAAGTGTAAATATCAAAATACTGTTATTTTTGGCTCATATGCTTACGTCATTGAAGTAGTCTCTTAAAAATTCTTCTTTCATGGCTCCTGTTGCTCCCACTGCAACTCCTCCTCCAGCCATCACCGTCTTGCCTTCTACACCTGCCATGCCTTCAGCCCCTCCAGCTGCCATGGCTCCATACTCAGCACCAGAAAGGAGATGTCTTTGCTCTTCCCATCTTTCCTTGGTAATAGTGGTGCAGTGCTCTCTTACATGAGAAGCAGAGCTGCCTCCTCCTGCTGCACTTCCCTCTCCACTCATTCCTGCTGCTGCTGTCGCTGCTGTTACTGCTCCGCCGGTTGCTCCTCTGGAGTTCCCCAGTCCAGTGGGTGGGATGAAGCTTAGCACTGGCTACATAAATAACACAAATTAGAATGCGACATGAAAGCTGTGCTGTCAAGTGAGCACATGGAACTCACCAAACCAGCAGCAGGGCTGGGTGGAACCTGGGAGGATGCAGTTTTATGACTTGTTTGAATTCGCACTTAATACATGTTGCTGCAAAGAGTAAAAGGCTTCCTGAACCAGGGTGCAGCTTCCACAACTGCGTTCCCAAGGAGGATCATGGAAGTATTTCTATAGATCATTGTTTTCTTGAAAGGGTTGGGAATGAAAGCAGGAAAAAAAAACTCAAAACACTAAAAACGACTTGCAAAATTCCAGGGAGCTCAGCTTTTCCAAGAAAGACTCTGCCCAGCTTTCCTCAGACACAAACTGGGGGAATGTGAGCTGCCTGCTGCCTCTATGGTGCTGCCAGGCCCTTCTTTTCTACCAGTTTGGCTTCCCTGTTGTCTTTAACAAGAATTTGGTGTGAGCACTGACCCCAGGTCTTTTACCTTCTGTTTCTTTATTATTGTGCAGAAGCATGCCAGTGTCATGCCCTTTTTTTGAAAACAGGATTTTGTAGCATAAAAACAAAGGGCAAACTTCTCTCGGCGTTCCCTGTTCCCTCTAATGATCTGCACTTTTTTCTGCCTTTTTCTTTTTTTCTTTTTAATTGAGAATTTCCTCTGTTTAAGAAGGCAAATACATAGGGAAATAATTTAAAATGCAGCCCAAAACTTTAAACTGCTGCTTTACCATGCTCCCAAAGGAGTGAAGAACATTCCATGCTTCCAAATACAAATGCTTCACTCTTTACAGCATCGATGCTTTTCTCACACTCTTATCTTCTATTAGGATACCAACAAGATTTGCTTGGTTGTTTTCCCTTTACGATTTAAAAGCTATGGTGTTTTTTTTTCTGCTGGTGGAATTCACTTTCCACCCACCCTTCACTGAGGCTCACAGGGTTAATTTTAATTAATGTTCATGTGTGGTTAAAATCTGCTGTACAGCTTTGAAACAGCAGCCCATTACGTGAAAGAGGTGCTAGGAGCTGAACTGAACACTTGGATAGAAATCAAAGAAAAATGCTATTACGGATACATGCCTTCTCCTCGGGAGCTGCTCCTTCACTGTTCCACTGACGCAACATTGCCTCACTGTAGTCTGGAATTGCAGCAAATCCCTTTGCTCCTGAGCCACAGGGACACAGGAGCAGTAACAGTGGAACAACTATGGGGAAACAGAAGTTTGCCATTAACTATGTGATTACAGGGTGAAAGCATACTAATAGCCAGTACCAAAGTTTGCCCAGCTCCCATACCTAAATGTAATGAGCTAGTGATCAGTATGAGGGCAGATAAAGACTGAAGACAGGTTATCAGATATTCAAGGTATTTCCTAGAAACATATGTCAGGCTGGTTTCCTAAAGGGTAAACTGACAATTAACCTGTCAGGGCCTCAATCCTGCAGATGATCACACATGCGCACAGCTACACTTCTATAGATAATCTCATATACCAAGCCCTAAATATCACTGTACAACCTCAGCACTTCTAACTCCTCCTGTTCTTTTACTGCTAGCTAACGATATGGTGTCATGTAAATTCCACCTCACCACTCCTATGACATGTCTGGAGTGTTGCCTGGGAAACTCAAAACAATCCAATTTCAAGAACAGAGCGTATTTGTGTGGCATGAACTTTGTTTTGCCACAGAGAGACTGCTACCAGTACAAGCAATATATTACTGCCATTTTAAATATATCATTGGTATACATGGCCATACCCTGACTACAAGCATTCTTCTCTTACTTTCAAGCTTCTATTTTGCCTCAAAGAGCAATGTCAGATGCTGCCCAGAGCAAGGCACCAGACCGAGGTCTGCAGTGAGGAAGAGTAGAGAGAGTGCTGCAGTTTGAGTGGGAAGAGATAGGCTTCACATGGAGATGTGTAGGAACACTGACAGGACTCCTTACTGCTTCCCCAGCTGTTATTTACAGCGCCACAGACAAACATTAAAGTTGTACATATTAATTTTAAAATGCCCAGCTTGTAATCCTTTGAGGGCGAAATGCTGATGTTACCAAAATTGGCTGGGGCTCTGCCATGACTTCACATAGACTATGAGTTTACAGAGAGTAGATATCAAGATGATGAAACCCAGGGGCTGGACTGTTTCTTTCCTGATGCCTTGCAGACCATAATTACAGCGCTTGCGAGATAGTAAGAAAGGATTACTTACGCAGCAAAAGTAAAAATGCCAAGATGATCAGTGCAACCGCTCCTGGTCCCAGACCCACTGATTGAGTGCCAATAAACTTCTCCCTGCATACGCCGTCATCCGCACATTTACAAACAGTCAGTTGCAGAGACTGTGTCTGAGCACAGCTCAACCCTTGGTAATCCTTTATTAGGATGGGAACTTTAGTTCTGCCCAGCTTCAGGTTTTGTGGTACCAGCTGTATGCTGGTGCCTGAGGAAGAAGGGGGGAGTTAAAGAAGAAAAGACAAGAAATGAGTGGAGAAAAAGTTGATTCCTGTAAACTAAGGGAAATAAAACCTCCACAGCCTCCCAACAAACCCCCTCTAGGTAAGTCCAGCTAATGCAATGGAATTAAGTTTGATCAGCTGCTGCTACAGCATATGTGCTCTTATCAACTAATTCATGCTGGCAACAAAGAAGCCGTCCTCACTTACAGTCTCAGAAAATTGTGAAGAGTTTCAGACCACCAGAGTATTTATCATGGAAGGCAGCCTAATTGCCTATATATGTCATGTCATCTGGATAGGTAGAGGCTGAATTCTCAAAAACACAGCTTCAGTCTTCAGGTTAATCTGTTGAGGCCACAGCCAGAAACCAGGGAGTCAACATACTACCTGCTCCTGTGGCCAAGTCATGTCAAAGACACAACTAAGCAAGAGATGCCCACATGAATGAAAATAATAATCAAAAGTTAGGGCAACTGCAGCCAGCAACCCAACCCTATTGCCAAGCTTAACAAAAATCATCCTCAGTCACTGCATGATTTTTGTGGAATGGCTTCAGCCCAGCACTACTCCTGAAATCCTGGTTATCACATATGGGTCATCAAACTAGGCAAAGATGGTCCAACTGAGGGAAGGCATCAAGCTCCGGAAGACATGACTGTGCTTTTACAGCCATTAGAAAGAAGGAAGCAGAACACCAAGTTATGTGTTTTCATGCATGACTCTACATATAGGGCTTTTTGGTCTGGATCAGCCAAACTGTCAGTTTGACTGAAATTAACAAACTACAACAGTAGGACTCTAAAGAGCTAAAAGTAATTAAAAATATATTTGCTTACCATTGCCGAATCCAATTATCCAGTTATCTGCTGTCCCTTCTGGCTCATCAATGACAGTAAAGCTGAAGGGATCACTGTTTGGGTAACCATCCAAATCATTAGCTGTAACACCAACTGATTTTGCATCTGAACACACAGTTTGCACAGGGTTCACAATAACTGGGCAGTTATCATTCTCATCTTTAACTTGAATAACGACTGTGCCGGTGACAGTTTTCTTGGGAAGATCTAAGATTTTAAAATATGAAAAATTTATATTGATTTGAAAGTCCAAAAACTTCAACTGAAACAGCCTTCGTATTTTCACACAAACACTGCTTAAGTAAGTTGAAAGAGTTCTCCCTGGAGTTTATGTATTTCATTCCTAATATTAATAAACATATTGACAAAGTTTTTCTGAAGGCAAGCGGGTTTACTATTTTAACTTAAAAGAAAGTATTTCCTGTGTATGGTTACACAGCAACATGCAGAGAATTCTGATTAGATACACAAGAAGTTTGGGGAATCCTTACTTAGCATTCAAGAAAACTCAGGACTCTGAAGTCTGCTCATTAGTACATAGAGATACCGGTAATTTCCACCTTGACAAGGGATGTTCCTATCAGACTTGGTCTCTGCAAAACTTGTTGCAAAAGTTCACCTCCATGTAGTCAAAGAAGAGAAACAGATACCTTGGGAACCCATTCCAAGGTTCATTCTGCTTCAGGGAGTTGCCCATGTCTCTCCTCCAAATATAGAGCACTAGGCACCTAACTTTTAGGCAATTAAAGATAGGGAGGTTACACACACTACAGTTGTAGAAAGGCAAACTAAAGCCTAAACAAACTGATTATCATGAAAACAAAACCCTCTCAACTTACCAGTAGTTACACCCAACATGGTGATAGTGTAGGTACCATTCACTACATGAGGCGATTCATAATCAAGTTCTTTAGCAAGTCGGATTTCACCTGTCACTGAGTCTACTGTGATCCAGTTTGCTGTATCTCTTCCCTTCATGTATCTGATTAAAATCACATATAAAGATGTACACATTTACAATGAGGATAACAACCATCAGTGTGAAAAGCAGCTTCACAGTACGCTTACTCTGTTTATAGCAGAGACCAAATCCCTAGGTTTGAGGTCTGATGCTCCTGCCACTGAAACTGGTTTCAACTATAAACCTAAGGTTATAAACCTATCCTAAATGTTGAAACTTGCTTTTCTCTCTAGAGCCAGGATTTAGGTGTGGAGGCATTATAAAAAGTAGACTCAAGGAGCAAGAATGGAGCAGGGGAAGGGACCTGCACTGCTGGTCATCATCCTCTCGCAGGGGAAGGGACCTGCACTGCTGGTCATCATCCTCTCGCCCTTCATCCCTGCTCCCAGCAAAAGCTGAGCAGCAGCTGTCTGAGAGAGACTGTATTACAGTCATGGGGGAGAGGGGACCAGTGTTGGGTAGTTGGGTACGAACCTCTGCTGGTGTGCACCACTTGTAAAAGCCATGGTGGTGGGTCAACTACCACAGTTGAAGAGCTATGATTCAAAATCTAAGCACACACACACAGACTGGTGGACTTTACACCCTTTCTGTCTGATTGCTAGATGCTTCTGCTTATTTCTTCCTAATGTTTCTGCAGACGATGAAATCAGATGAGTAAATCTACTCTCAAAAGTAGACAGGCACAGCAAACAGCATGGAAGCACAGACAACTTCAGCCCAAACACTCATGTCCCACCATGTGCAAGAAAAAAAGTAGGATTTTCACATCAGCTATTTTCTGCATAACTGAATACTGAAGATGATGATAATGCTGTTCTAGATGTGAATTACACATAATAGAAAACAACTGTCCTGGAGACATTGAAAGTCAGGCTGGATGTGGTTTTAGCTGAAGACGTCCCTGCTCATTACATAAGGGGTTGGACTAGGTGACATTTGAAGGTCCCTTCCAACCCAAACTGTTCTGATTCTATGACTGCCTTTGAAATTATCGCAGTTCAATATACATGTTCTTACAGTAAGATATGTTTTCTGACACAGTTATGATGGTTATAAAAAGATTCTTACATAATTTGCTTGCTTGGTTTTCCAGTGTCTTCATCATAGGCTTGATACTGTCCAATAACCTGTTTTATCTGCAGTTTCTCACTTGCTTCAATAATTTTTGTGCCACCAGGGAATACAGGGCCTTCCCGCACATTAATCACATTGATTTTGACTGGAATTGTTTGTGCTTTATAATTGTGTTTAATCGATTTGTGGAATTCTGCTTTGTTTGTAACAACAATGCCCAAGCTCAGGCTCTGCATGGTTTCATAATCCAGCTCCTAAAGCAGTAAGAAAACCAAAAAAACAACACACTCTAAATCTGACAGAATGTGATATCTAGACAACATTCAGACATTTAATATTTAAATAATGCTATTTAAGTAATACTGATGGCTAACATGTTACTCTTAATAGATAATGCTTCAAACTACTATAGTAGGAAGGTTACTCTTGTTTTTAATGGATAGCACCATAGGTATGTCTTTATATTATTTTAATTTAAACTAATTTATGGAAGGTGCGATGAGTCTTACCCACACATTCTGTCTTTACTTCCAGTGCTCCATATTACATGTCTTTTCCAATTTTAAATTTTTGGGATTTTTTTCCTTGTTGTTTTGTTCTGTGGGCTGTTTGGTTTTGGTTTTTAACCAATTAATTTACTTAATAATGCATATCAATTTTTTTTTACAATTACCAGGTTTCAAATAACATAACAGAGTGAAAAAAAAAAGGGCACTACGCTTCAATGCTTGTGGACTAAAGAGGAGTGAAATTCATAAAATGGAAATTTTGATGTATAGAAAATACTTTCATAATTTCAATTTATGGAAATCCATAAAATAATCTGTAGCCCATGACACGGCATAGGTGTTGCCTGCAACATTAATCTGTGGCCACTGGAAATAAAGAAGTTGAAACTGAGATCATCAAGGAGAGAAAATACATGGGAAAGTTGACAGCATAATCGTTAGCACCGTTGCCCAAACAACACAGAAAGTTTGGGGACTTCTGCCCCACTAGATATATTTATTTGAGATAACACACAATGCTGGACAAAATCATTATTTTGCACACAATTACTTAATACACCAACACAGAACATGCCAAAGGAGGAGTGTCTACTGTGTAAATTTACAGTTTACGTACTGACTGAATATAAATAATTTGTATGTCAACTTAAAGAGAATAAATGGTTCTACTAGTTAAAGAAGACTCTCTAAAGAATATACTAACCTTCACAACAGTCAAAACTCCTTCATTTGTTTGGGTATCTGTTACTATACGGAAAAAACCACCTTCATTGCCAGAAACAAATGAAAAGTTTGCCAGCCAGTTATCAGAAAACTCTTCATCTTTGTCAAATACTTTTATTCGCAGAATTTCCACATTTGCTCTGTTTTCTTCAATGCTTCCTTCAAACTGCAAATGAAAACCACTCTACTTTAAGAAGATGTCATTATTTACCTCATTCCACTAGTGCAAGAAAGTCTGCACAGCCTTGTATTAAGCAATGGGATACTGGCAAGTATAGCAACATGCCAAATAGTGTGATAAATCTACTTACTGTGCTGCTTTCAACCACAGGCAGGTTGTCATTGACATCCAAAATCTTGATTTCTAAAGAACACGTTGCAGCATTCCCACCTACTTCACCACCACGGTCTTTTGCTTCCACCACCAATGAATAGCTACTTTGTGTCTGCCACAATAAGAAAACTTGTTTAAACCACGCAAAAAAAAAATCCTTAGCTGTATTATCACTATCACATTTTCATAATCCCTCTCATGGTCAATTATAACTCCTTTCTAGCCAGTAGTAAATCTCAAGCTCAACTACCTTGACAGGCTCTGCTGAGGCTTTGAAAAGGATTTCAGACTACTGCATATTCCCCACATGCAAGACTTTACTTAGGTGGCAAATGAAAGAAATTCAGGGACAGGACCAATGATACTTGCAGTCAGGGCTAGAGGCAGAGACGTTGTCCTCAGCTGCAGAGCTAATGTCCAGATCACCATCTGCTGGCCAGTCAAAATTCATGCAAGCTCAGATGAAGTTGCTCATAATACGTGGCTTTCAATGCTGTCTCACAGCAGTGACCATCCTAATTATTTGTACCTCAATTTGCATAGCAGGCTACAAAAACTCTAGATGCAATCAGCAGTTTTGCAGATAGTGATCTGGACTGTCTTTGCCAAGAGCTCTCCAGCAGGAAGAAACAACCCCTTGCTTCATGTAACTGCTGCCCTGGCTGTATGGGAAACAGAAAGCAATGGCCATTGGGGCTGGCAATATGCTAGGGAGGTGACAGAGGGAATACAACCTTCATTCCATCACACACACCACTCCCCAATTCCTGAAAAACACAAATCAGCCAGACAAGGCTTTAATCCAAGGGAGGTGAAAGAAGGCAAGAGGGCCAGTCCTTCACTTCAGCAGGCAGCGCTGAAGGTGGCAACAGAGCCATTTGAAGACTGCTGTTCACAGATTAAAAATGGGAGGGTTTTTTTACCTCTCTGTCAAGGTTTATTTTTGCTACTCGAACCACGCCAGTATCCTTATCCATACTGAATGCAGCACTAGGGCTTTGGGAAACAATCCTGAAAGCAATTTTGGAATTTAGGTTATTTGGCTCATCTGCATCTGTGGCATTTATCCTTAGTACAATTGTACCTGGAAAAAAACAAACAAAATACAGTATTTGTTTATACTGCCATGCACTGTGAAGTATTTTTATTTTCAAGGTGTCCAATTACAAGATTGTCAGGATGCACTGCATGATTTTCTGATGCTCTTGCCTTTATTTATTTAATGAATAGAAGCGTTCCGAAAATCCAAACAGTACATATGTTAAAAGTATACCCTTCTAAGCAAACAAAAGGATTGTATCCACACATCTGTAACTCACAGAATTCAGCGACGAGATTTAAACAGGCTGAATTCTCTCAAAAATTCTGACAGAAAACTGTAGATATACAGAGAAGAAAGAAAATGGTTTTGAACAAGTGGTTACATTTCCCTCGCACACTGTTCTGAAGGGAGCATTACTGAATCCTCTACCTGAGTGTTATTAAAACAATTGCTCCGTATTGATGCCTTCCAGTAACTTCATTCAAAATGCTCCACAATGCAATCCTTTGGGAAAGGGTGTACCTTAGTGTCCAGTGCCCAAGTTTGAACAGTAGCTGGAATTCAGATAAAGGGCAATTACTTTATGGCTGCTACTGATTTGAAGAATGCTGAGGGAACTCAATACCTCAGCCAAGTGTATGGTCAAGAATTTGATTTTTTTTTCAGATTACCATGTCACTGTGTCCATTTCAATGTCAGCTATTTATTAAATTGGTTTATTCTGTTTTTTCTTGTCTCCTGGGAAGTAATCTGTTGCTCTTATATCTACTGACATCAACAGGAAAACAGCCACTAACTCATTCTTTGAAAGTTAGGTCACAGCCATATGCACTTAACAGTGAAGTACCTCTCCACACAATAGATAAAGCAGGGCTTTCCAGGAGCATGTCAGAGTAGAGTCCCTCTCAAATCAGCTGCAATTGCTATGCTAAAGGGTAGACTACATTTCTCATGAAACTGCTGCTGAAGGACTCTGGTTCCTGGATTTGCAGTAACTTTGATACCAAACCAAAGACATCATAAGAGGACATCTTCTCTGTTGTCTTTATGTGAATGCTTTCCCCTAGTCACACCATATAGCTTAGCCCTGAATAAAAACTTGCATTCATACATGGATAACCTGGCCTATGCAAGCAAGAGAATATATCCTTGTCACTGCAGATGTGCTGCTGAAAACAGCATATTCAACTTGCACCCTTGTATGTGTTGGAAAAAGCTGAATGAAAAAAACAATTCTTAAAATATTGTCACCTGTTTCACTTAATTCTTCAACTGAACCAACAAAAACTTCATGGGAAAACACTGGAAAATTGTCATTTATATCCACAATTTTAATTGGGAGGTCTATTGGCTCTTCTAGTTTTGCTCCAGTTTTATCCAGTGCGTGACCTCTGAGCTGAAATAACACAGAAACAATAAGAAAATCCAGTAGGTGACTGTACTATATATAAATACACATGTGAAATAAATATATATAAATCTAAGCATTATGTAAGCATATGTAATATGCTTATAAATATCAACATGTGTACAGAGACAAATATCCAGGAACATTAAAACTAAATGAAGCAAACACGTCCAAACAAAACAAATAAAAATGGATAGGAGGACACTTATATGGAAAAAAAGTTACTACTCAACTTACAAGCAGCATTGGAGTCTTTTCTCTGTCAACCCTTCCTGTTATGTTCAAGTCTCCAGTCTTCCCATTAATAACAAATAATCCGTAAGGGGGTTCTGTTACTCCTTGACCAGATATAGTATAAGTTACCACTATCCCTGTATCTTCAAGATCAGAATGTATCTAGCAGGAATATAATAGATTAAATAGCATAAGTAAATAAAACCACATTTAAAAATTCAAAGAAAATACTGTTGGTATTTTTGTAAAGGACAAACAATAATAAACATTAAACACATTTCCCTGCACGTCTTTGAACGTGAAGATGTTGAGATGAATGCAGGAAGAGCTGCATGTTCTGTTTGAGGATCTGCTGCAGGGAGATGAGGAAGATGATAGCCAGTGCAGCAGTTGGGTACCATGGCGTGGAGAGGTTTGTGGGACAAGAAAAATATAACTGGTTGTACACAGAGAGCGGGATAGGATGCAAGTGCAAGGAAAGGCTGGAAAACCACTGTGATAAGATGAAAATCTGAAGTCAAGGAAAAAGAAGGAAACTGACCAAGCAGATGGGAGTAAACAAAATGTGCAGAAAGACTAAGGGGAAAAAAAGAGTCTTGAACAATAAGCTGAGCAAGAGAAATTGAAGTTACTTGAGCAAAACCTGAAAATAATATATAACAACTTTTAAAGGCAGGTTGGACCTAAGCTAATGAGTGTACCCAGCACTGGAGGAAGTGATGGTGTAGAGCATGAAAGGTGAGACCTGGAGAGGAACAGGTAGAAGAGGCTGCATAGACTAGAGATTATACCCTTCCTCTCTTCTGCTGTCAGCAAGTACCTGAAACATCTGGAAAAGGAGTACCAGCATCACCATCAAGGGGCAGCCCAAGCAGCGGGTAACAGCCTGCTACCATCAGCAGTTACTTTATATGCTGAAGGTGTGGTACTTCATAACAAGTGTGGTGAATTCAGCTTCCAACACTAGCGCTGAACCAAATGAATATCACTCTTGTACAAAGGATAACACATTGGTTATATTTACCTCTGTTCCCTAAAAAAACTAGGCATGCATAATCATGCTACATTCTGCCCAATCACTTCCAGCAGTTTTGGGACCCATTTGCCAAGTTCAACTATTGGGGTGATGGAGTAAAATACCTCAAAGATATTGCATTCCCCAAAGTCTGATAAAAACTGGTAATTAGGAAAGATGAGAGACTGAGCCAAATTGGGCTGCAAGAGTAACCCATTTGCTGAAGGAAGGAAACAGAAGGAAATATGCCAATCTTCAACTGCCATTCAACAGACCTTTAAAATTAAATAAACATGTGTGCATATGTTTATGGAAGCCACACCCTTATTTTACTTTTTTTTTTGGTCTCTATTTTTATGTGTATTCTGCATCTATTTATTTTCTGGGCTTACTCTAGCAATCGGATTCTTATAGGAATTGTCTTCCTCTTCCCGTATGAAAGCCGGAGGGACTGTCCATTCTCGTTTCTGTCTGACTAGGCTGTTGTGATGAGACAACATGCCACTCCTGCCATTTTGATTATAAACCTGCGAAGAAACAAGGTTGAATGTCAGCATTACACTTAGCCATTTCAGGTGAATGCTTTATTGCTGCTGTAGCCTAGACTTCTGAACAGCTTTTGCTCTTTCAATAGCTAGTAACTTCAAAATCATGAGCAGCATTAGCCTTCTGAGCCACAATCTAAGAGCTATACACTCCTCGAGCTGTTTGAAGAGGAAAACTATATTAGTCTTTTCATCAAGGCACAATTAGGTACGACAGGCTTTAAATACATCAGCAAGTTCCCATGACTAGGGGTTGGTGAAAATATACCTGCTCTGGAAGATTTAAATGCTTGTCATCAGATGTGGGAAGATGTTTGGCACTAAGGCTGTTTTGAACCACCATTTCTGCCTTATTAACCCGTTTACCATCCCACCAATACTGCTTCTTACTCAATCTTCTCTCCAAAACAGAATATATGAAACATCCACTCAACCCATCCACTGTCTGCTTTCTGCTTTCCTCGCTCAACTACTCCTCATTCTTACTCTGTATTACACCCTTCACCCTTCTGTCCAGCTTAGTCCCTACTGTGCCTGTTGACTTCCAGATTAACATCTGGAAATGTTTCCCCTTAACATCTTCCATAAAATAGTAGTTGATTTACACAGAGTTAAAAAGAGATATCTGCAAACTTTATGTTAGGGGAAGTTTCTCAAAGTTGAAGACCACCCAGTTTGATGGATGTAGGAATCTATTCACTTACATTTTGCCTTTAATTTCATTATTTATTACACAGCTTTCATAGTTTCAGAAAATGGTAAAAATCAATATATTTATCAACTGAAGTAAGTTACACCTTTGACACTTTGCTCAGAGAACCATTTTTCAGGCACTGATAAAGAAAAGCAGTTTTCTATTATTTCCTACCTTCACATAGAGTCCATTTCCGTAATTCAAACAGATCTGCAATGGAAGTTATGATAATCATGATTAATTCTATGTCACTTTAGCAATATTAAAACTTACCTGACGTGACCTTCCTCGTAAGAAAAGCAAAGCCATAAGGAAAGGGGCATTTGACCGAGACAAATTTTTACTATTTACCCATAATAGCTTCCAAAAATTCACCCATAATCATTCACATTAAAAATATACACTATAATTATATAATTAAAATTTTGCCCTTTTTTTTTTCCCGGCAGGAAAAGGTTAATAAGCAATTAATAGCAGGAAACACATAATAAGTAATTAATATCTGTTTTTCCGATAAATTCAGACTTTACAATAATTTTTAAACAACCATTTTTTAGTGCTGAATAGTGTTTCACTATTCCAAAACGTCACGAATTTTTCACCGAGTTCAGCACTGGTTGCCAGCAAGACTCTAGAGAAGCTCCCTCTTCTGGGCAAACTCTGGATTAGACCCGCTGTGGTGGGCTAGCAACTCCACCAAAGAACAAAACTGGTTAAATAATGTTTAAAAGCAAGGACTAATTAAACCATCTGCTGACGCATACATGACAGAAGCAGCTCTCTGCTTTGCCCCTTGCTGAAAGGATAAATGGCATACATACAACCCTTACTTAAAGATGGGCATCTGGCAAGCAAATCACGCTTGCTCTGACAAAAATCTCACATACCAGCATTCAGTATTGGCACTGTCAATCTCGGTGCACCAGGACAGCTCAGGACAGCTATGCATGCCCTTAAACACCCCAGCTAGGTGCCTTATCCTGGCTGGAAGGAACTGAAGCCTCAGTTAAATTACCAGAGACCCTGTGTTTAACTGCTCTCCAAGAGCCTAAGATTGTGCAAGTAACAAAACTGAGGGCAAAACTTAAAGTGCAAAACCAAGCCCTGGGAAACAATAACATCAAAAATTAGGTTATTACAACACTTGAAACCAACAAATAATAAGCTTTGTATAGATACAGAATACAGTTATCCTTCTCCACAACTATCACATCTACCTACATTTCACTACTTCACTGATTGGTTCTTTTTTAATGCTAATGCCTATGGCAAAGCAAGCTCAGAAAAGGTGAATTCCTACTGAAAAGTCAGGGATTATCTCTGTATATTCTCTTTAACTGGTTTCTGGACTGCTGACTGGGTTCTCTCCCTATTCACCCCTCTGACTCAGCCTTGATTCCTGAATTGATGATGGCTTCTTTTTTCTCCTGAGATGTTATCTCTTTCCCACACAAACAAGCAATGCAGTGGACAGGATTGAGCAATGTAGCAGGCTGTTTCAACTTGCACAACACAACTCTTTTCCAAAGGGTTATTTTCCCAATATGCATATTCTGAAGACAAAAATCAGCAAGCCCTAAATCCCTCACAGATATGCACTGTGAGGGCTACAGGTTCTTACACCTTAGACCAAGTTGTTTTCATGAATATTGGTAGTCTTAGTTGGTTTTATTAGTTATAATAAATTTTAAAAACTTCTATGATTAATGAGATTGTACCAGCAAGAGTGACAGCAGAATTTTGTTTCCTAGAAAAGGTTTTCCAACAGAAGCTGCATCTCTTTCAGAAAGTGAATAGTTGGCAAGATGTTATTGTGACCATCCTTTCTTGCTTGTTCTTACTGATAAACTGAAGGGAAAAGTGTTTCTGACTCAATACCAAATGGAAACAAGAGGCACGAAGTGAGAATTTTCCTGGTATTGGAATCCTGAGAACCGCAGTATAATCAAAAGTGTCTGAAATTAAGGAATAAGCAGGTCTTCCACTGAGATGTGTATGAAGCATAGAAAATTCCATTAGTCATTATAAACAGAAAAGTTTTTCATTAAGATAACTAAAAGTAAAAATCAGTTTGCTTAGTAGCAAAGCAGCTGCAAAACACTGTTTTATTGCTAAGGCAGTAAAAAATACTTTTGCTCTTGTACTTTTTTCATCTATAGTCCACAAGTAATCTCATACGGGACTTCTAAGGTATGTACAAAAGGTGTTTAAGAATGGCAATTTTATTTGAGAAGCATAAATACATGTGAAACAAAGATATAAAGGAATCATGCATTTATAGTGAAAATTTGTAAAGGTTCCAAAAATTAAAAAGGGGAAAAGCACTTTTCAATGACATTTTCTTCAAGGAAAAGTGAAAAGTCACGTATCCAACAGGTGTTGAATTCTGAATTTTCCCTTTTTTTAATATCCTAGAGCTGCCTTCTCTAACTGGCTTAATAAGAAAGCCCTGTCATCTGATGTGGATCATAGCCTTGGCACAAAAATTAGGCATCTGTTGATGACATTCACTGATGACACAGAACTGAGAAGGCATTGTCAGAAGTGTCTGACTGGGTGGTTACAGAAAACAAGGTGGAAAACCTAAGGCCTGAAGTAATAAAAATGGAATGAGACACTACAGGAAAGCAACAGGAGTAGGCAAGAGAGAGGAGAAAGAAGGGAGTGACTGCCACATATATCAACGCTGCTCTTGCCCAAATCCATGTCCATGTATAGTCAGGACATGACTAAAGGACAAACTCTGAACACACAGCTTAGTTTTATACTTTAAAGATAACGACTGAGTAAGCAAGAAGGTATGTGTCTGTATTTGCTACACTATGTACAGCATAGTGTATGATATCCCTGCCCATGGCAGGGGAGTTGGAACTAGATGATCTTAAGGTCCTTTCCAATCCCAACCATTCTATGATTCTATGAACAGTAAGTCCTAGAAACATGGTCATTCACATATGCTGTGTCAGGAAATTTGGATCTCACACCTCCTCTGAGTCAGTTTTGTGCTGAAGACAGTGGGCAAGTGAAGATCTTTCACACTTACAGGAGAAAGGCTGAAAGGACAATCCAAGGTTATCGACTAGACTATCTTCTGGCCCTGAGGCAGGTGAACTACACCTAAGTGCTTCCTGACAACTGTTTATAACCTGTTCTTAAAACAGAGGGATGGAGGCCCCACAGCCTCACTAACCTAAGGCAGTGCCTAGATTGTCTTACAGATGGAACGTGTTTTTCAATTTTTACCCTCATTTTATTATCCTAATTTTTAGCTCTTTACAATTTGATCATATTGCTGTTTGGATGAGATCCAATTTCAGATTAAGGCATACCAATCTGCACGTCTAAATGAACGCCAAGTGCCTAAACTTCTGTTATAATTAACAGAAATATAGCCAATGCAGACAAACAGCAGTTCAACTTGCCCCAAAGACAGTTCACATCTATTTCTCTGTAAGCTCCACTGACTGTAGCTATATCTAGTTTGTAAACCAAACACAAGAGGATTTGTAGAGCAAAGCAGTTGCTGCTGAGAACACAATACTACATGACCTGTATTTTGTGGTATTTACCTCGGATTAGAATTAGCCTGGTCCCACAGACCAAACACCCACGAGCAGGGGGATGCATCTCTCAGCAGTTTCACCCAGGAGGGATCAGGTCCACACACTGAAGATCTGCTTCGAAAGCACAATTCGATCCAACCACACAGGTGCATTCTGCATCCACTGCACCTCCATTTACCATAAAAGAAATTCAAACACCTGTACTGAAATGTCTTAGCCTCAAACCACACTTCCCTCTTTGCCACATTAATAATGCCCTCATTGAACAGTGTAGCTCCGTTTTCTTCACAATTACTGTTCATATATCTGAAAACTTACCATGCATCTTACCCACTTTCTTTTCTCAGTACTCAGTTCATTAATCTCACTTTAGGAATCATAAAACAGGATTACCTAAACTTAGATCCCATTTTTTGCCTTCCTCTAGTCTCCCCTGGGTGGATTCACTTTATTCTGAAGTCTGGTGTCCAAAATAATAACACCATTTTAGTTCAACAGGATGGATAAAATACTAGACCTTATGTATTTCTAACCTGATTTCATATCTCACCATAGTGCTGGTTTCCCCTTCCTCCCCCCGCTTTTGGAACAATATTAAGTTGTTGAATCAGTGCATAGAAGCTTGTAAATATTTTTACCATGTGTCAACACGTTACTGGCGATAGAAGTGAGGCTGCTTGGAATCATCTCACCTTTGTTCTAAAACTGAGGTTCATGTTGGCTTCTTTGTTTTTGGTGGTTTTTTTTTTTAATTTGTTTCTATGAATTTTGAAAGTAAATTGCTACTGGCTCTGACATTACAATAGTGATCTAATGGATTCTGGACTGAATTTCATCATACCCTGTCTGATATTCCGAACATCAAGGAAGTACAATCTAAGAAGACATTCAGAGAATTAAAATCAGTTTTGTTATTCGCATAGTAAGATTCATAAATCTCTGTCAACTGTTCACTGAAGTGTTCTAACATTTCCTCTCTAGAAGACGTGACGTCCACCCCCTCCAGAAATGATCGAGAAGCCTCCCAGTCTAATAATCATGCCCATGGCACTGAGAGCACACCTGGACACATGCCAGGTAGAGCCCAACCCTACGGGTGCACTATTGTCCGGCACACCCAGACACACCTGGAAAAGGGTTGAAGGCAGGGACCTCGGGAAAGCAGTTCTCGATGATTCTAAGGCAGAACGTGCCTGGGGAAGACAGTACCTCCTGAGGCTGGCTTTGTCTTTCAGTAGTTCCTTAAGGTTTTGAAGTTATCAGTGCTATCTCTGCATGTCGTAAGATATAAATGACCCTAATTTGATGCTCTCAAACAGGCCACCAGACCTTCTGCCACAAGAATGTCTTTGTCCTGATTAGGGAAAAAAAACCCAAGCAAACCAAAAAGGCAAAGTCCATAAGCACCTTTTTCCTGACATCAACCAAGGCAGCTTGATTTGCTCTAATATTCTACCCAACAATGAGCGATTTAAGCACCAAAACAACTTCATTCTTAGTACACTGTACCCTGTCCCAGCTTCAGCTGAGACTGAGCACGATGAGGATTCAGGAAAACAATTTTCCTCTTCAGCCAAAACCAACAGCATCCTGAGCGAGTGCAAGCCCACCAGAACAGGCAATGGTGTGGCGTCAGATATTACAGAAAGAATTAGTGGTACGTTCTGTACAAGTAGCACTCTGCATGCTTCCCACCGGTCTTTTGGGCAAAACGAGGGTAAAACATTTTCCAACCAATTCATAACTCCCAGTGTTCTGCAAAGACCAGGGTTAACTGTTGCTGGACAGCTTTTGGCCAATTGCTAGTCTACATCAGTTATGGGTCAGCTGGGACAACCGGTCTCCAGCTAGCAACTCTGATTCTGCAGGGTATCAAGCTCCAGAAGCAAGGTCCTGATGCACAGCAGCTGCCAGCCTGACCATACAGTATGCCATTCCTGAAACCTGCCCAGGTTCCCAGTGCAGCCTGTGCCCTGGCCTCCACCCTCACCTTCATCTGAGCCGCGGCAGCCTGACTTCTGCAGGCATTTTGCCATCCTGGAAAAGTGAAGAACTAAGGAACGCCACAGATGTGAAGGAAAGCTCCCTGTAAAGCATCTAGAATCAGATAGAAGCCATCAGTCCAAATCAAACAAATCAGGCATTTTGCTCTTAGTTTGTTATGAAATGCACCTTGCTTTTAGCATGAAAAAGTATTTCATAGAATGGAAAGCCTGAAGGCTGATGTCTAAAGAGTGAGGACAGGGAAGGACAAGGCCTGCAGTGTCTTGGATTATTAATAATTTGTGTAATTTCTCTAAAGCAACACGGTATTCTACTAAATTCACCTTTACGACCCATTTTGCCTTATGGCACTATTTCTTCACTAAGGTAATGCAATCTATTAACACAGATAATATGTTGAGCACGAAGACGGAAACAATACAAACTCCTCACTGCGTTTCCGTTCCTCCTGGTGTCTCGAAAAACCCCACCCATTCCTGACACCGTTCGCATCGGGTTTTTCTGCCTTTGCCTGCTTTCGGACAGCAAACAACCATCACTTTCCTCTACTTTCCAAAGCAACGGAGAAAACCCGTTCCCAGCCCCAAGCAGCCGGCGGCGGGACGGCTGACCACCCCCTACGGGCAGAGCTCTGCCCCGCGACGCCGGGGCCGGGTGACGCCGGTGCCGCTCCCTGCGCAGCACCTCCCTTGTGCCCCCGGTCCCCGGACTCACCAGCAGCGCCAGCAGCCGCGCCGCCGCGGCGGGGTCCCGCGACATGGTCGCCGTGCCCTCCGCGTTCTGTCCGGGAAGGGGTCAGCTCCGCGGGCGCCCCACGAGTGGAAATGGAGGCGGCCCGTCCTGGGGCGAACAAGTAGCCACGGGTGGGCGGAGTGTATCGAGCAGCGCCGAGCCGGGAGGGGGCAGGTGATGCCTGGCCCGCCCCAGCCCCGCCCGGCTCGACCTGACCGCGGCGGGAGCCCCCATCCACCGCCCCGCCGAGCTCCGCCCGCGGGTGCCTTCTGGGGGTGCTAAGGGCAGCGGAGGTGCTGCCGGAGCAGCCCGTCGGGGACCGGCCGCGGTTCCGGCAGGGCTCTCAAAGTTTGGGGTTTATTTCCCCTCCCCCAGGAAAAGCGAGCTGCAGCCAGTAGGAAGCAGGCAAAGTAACTGTGACATCCGACCGATGTACGGAGTTATTGATGGGGGAGGGGGAGAGGGAATCAAACGGTGAGGTTTTTATCATAACCTTCCCTGTAATCTTTATAATACTCTGAGCCATATCCTTCCTATCTCTACTTGGCAGAGATCTTTCCTGGATACACCTGATTAATTGGTGCTTATGCTGGCATAACTGTTTCTTCATGATGGTGAAACAATTAAGTGTACTTCCCATACATCCTCTCTTCTTTGAGGCAGTTACCTAATGAATCTTTATAACATTACACTCAATTGGTGTAAATAATTTCTGAAGCGGCTGGTTATGACTATGTGTGATACTATTAAGGCTTGGAGAGGGAACCAGCTGTATGGGAATCTTTCCAATTACATTATTGTAGCATCATAGAATAGTTTGGGTTAAAAAGGACCTTAAGATCCTCTTGTTGCACTCCCACTGCCATAGACAGGGATCCTATGCTAGACCATGTCAGACAAGGCCTTGTCCAACCTGGCCTTGAACAATTATGTCCCCTTATTACATGTTGTAACAGTGTATGATAAATAATGTCACATTCCACGTGATGTCAGTTGCAACAATTGTCATTTACATGGGGGTCACAAAGGGAAAAAGCTTTACTTTACAGTTATATGTATCTATTTGTATTACTGACTTAGAATATCACAATTTACAGAGTTCGCTGATACGCTTGCATAAATATAGTTTTCTTAATTTAAATAAAAGCCAGAAATAAAGCTGCAAGCGTACATGAAATGCACAGTATTAAGGGTTTCTGTATTCTTTCTTGTTTTCATCACTGAGTCACTATGCTGGGCTGATCACTGTGTAAGTGAACAAAAGCACAATAATACACCCCGAGATCCTCTGAGGATCTTCAGGATCTCAAGGACAGGATTGTGGTTTGGTACAGGTTTAACAGATAATGCTGCTAGTGCAGCTATATTCCTAAAAAGTACTGTGAAATTTGCTTTTAGTAATTCCTATTTGAGATAAAGGAAGCAGAGCTTGTCTCAGGGAGCCTTTATATTACACTACTTTTAATTTGGTGATTTGATGATCAGAAGTAGATTCTGATGCTATCCGTATATTACCTTTCCAAGCCTAGTGGTTAAGCATAACTTGAAAGGATTTCTTTACATCAAAAGGCTGTAAGAGAACAACCTTAATTGTCAACTTTCTTCTCAATGTGTACATTGCTTTGTGGAATTCTAAAAGAGTTTTTGGTTGCCTATCCAATGAGATGGTAGTAAATATATATATTTACAACTATTAACCAATTTTTATTGCTGATATGATAGAGTAAGAATATATTTTATTTTCATTTGAAAAATTGTTAGCATTATGTCCCTTCAAAGTTACCTATGTATTTAAAGGGGAATGAGTAGAATAAACTCTTTTTCACAGAGCTCAGTAGCTGCAAAGAGGCAGAAGCTCTTCTGCAGATTATTTTGCCAGAAGACATCTGTTCTCACATGGCTTATAACTATGATGTGGGTCAGCTACATGTCCTGAGCATCCTACAAGACCCTCAGCCATTACAAAAAGGTTTGGGTCTTTTTTTTTACTTAGTTCTGTTGTATGGAAAGCTTCATTGTTCATACTTTACAGAAATAGTGTGCCTTATGAAATAAATATCAAACAGGATCAATTTGTTTATAACATAATTGCATCACTGACCACTGAAGTTGAATATCTTTCTGTCTATCTCTGAATATCTTTCTATCTCTCTGCTTTAACCTGGCAGCTGCTAAACACTCCTCGTCCCACCGCCAAGCTGCAGTTCTGCCACTACAGTCAGTTTGCACAGGAGGATCCATGAAGCATTGTATCTTTGTTTTCCCCCTTGAGACAGCAGCAGTTCAGAGTTCACCAAACAGAACAAAGAGGAAGTTCATCTTTGCTTTTCAAACCATAAAAGGAGCTGAACCCTTCTTCGGTGCCTGGTGAGGAAAGGGGCTTTGTCAGGTGGGAGGCATGCTCCAGATTGCGCTTTTCTCAAACTTCTATGTCTAAATTCTTTTGATAAGCTTTTAAGAGCAAATACATCATCACGTAAACCAACCTGACTATTCTCAGCAGGGAGAGTGTTTACTTTCAGGGTTAATAGTTTTCAGCAGGGGTTTTCTAGTGAGATACCATTGCACAGAGTGACCTTGGCTGAAGGGACAGTGACTTGGTGCCTCTGAAACCTTGCTTTCGCTCAGCTCTGCCTGCCACTCCCTCCTCATGCCAAGTAATGCTTTATAGCAGGGCCAAGCAACTGCAGGCTTCCCTGGGGTGGAGACAAGGACGTGCTTTAGATCAGGCCAGCAGAATCCATCTCCACTTCTGACAAAAGCAAAGGTAACTTTACTGCAGCTGTGAGTTTTGTTTTTTGTTGCTGGAAAAGTACAGTTTCTTCCGTTAGACAAGTGACTAAATCAACCGAGACAAGTGCAGTACCTAGCAAACAGTGCTAAGGTGGAAAATCCAGTGCACATATTTAGTAATGAAATGTTGAAATTAATGGATTTGTATGAGGCTATCATGCAAATATTTCACATTTTTTGAAATTAGGTCATTGGTCTTTTCTGCATTGTTTAAAGATTCTTTACTGCAATGTGTCCCCAGCTGCCACTTGATTTTGGGTAAAAGTTCCCAGTAGAAAGTCACGTATCAAGGCTGAGCATGAATATATCAAAATTACATTTAGTTATTCAAAATATATAATGGTTAATGCATATGCTGTGAAAAAATATGCACATCACAGAGAGGGTTCCTAACCCTCGGACAGCTCTTATTACCAGAGCGGTTGTGTTAGGTGCAGTTGCCAGCTTTACGTGCGTGCGGGACCAGGGCCCTTGGGAGCAGAAATGAACAGACCGAGGAGTACATTTAGCGACAGGCTTTGATTCTTTAAGTAAACAGTTGGCACTTTTAGAATGGAGAAGTTGTTTTCCCCCTGCACGTTCACTGCGTTTTTGATTCTCTGTGACTCCTGCACGCTCCTTAGACAAATTCAAGCTGTTTAGGCCCTTATAACTACCAGGAGCAACCCTTCCCTGCCCTTTATTTTGCTTTACTAGCTCCTCTCACTCACTCAGCTGCTTTCTCCTTATCTGTCTCTCTCCAGCTCTTTCTCCTGTATCCACTCTCCTGTCTGCTATCTGCCTGCTTTTTATTTTCTGGAGCGCCTGGATTGTTTAACTTTCTAGGTGTCAGCTGCAGCTGTAGAAATGAGTAAGCCTGCTGAGCTGCGACCAGTGGGATTGGCAGAGCTGTAAAAAAGCCAGACCGGATTCTTGCCCTGAACACAGGCGTTTTGTTACTGCCTGACAGCATGAAATACTGACTTTTATGTGTATGTAACAAGGAGTGGCCGAGCAACTCTTGTTATGTTCCTCTGCGTAGCAACTGAGGCTGCTCTGAAGTTGCCTGTAGACCTTTTTTCAGGGCAGGGTGACTGTTTCTGAAAACTTACATGTCAGAGGGTGTTCAGGTGGGTACAAACAAATGACTGCTCTGTTGTGCAGCTGGTGGAATAGAACAGAGCAGAATAGACTATTTCAGTTGGAAGGGGCCTGCAACAATCGTCTAGTCTAGCTGCCTGACCACCCCAGGGCTGACCAAAAGTTAAAGCAAGTTTTTAAGGGCATTGTGCAAATGTCTCTTGAATACTGACAATCTTGGCACATCGACCACCTTTCTAGAAAGCCTGTTCCAGTGTTTGGCCACCTTCTTGGTAGAGAAATGTACATCCCCTGGAGCAGCTTTGAGCCATTCCCGTGTGTCTTGTCACTGTTTCCCAGAGAGAAGAGATCAACACCTCCCTCTCCACTTCGTCCCTAAGGAAGCCATAGAAAGCAATGGGATCACCCCTCTTTTCTCCAAACTAGAGAAGCCCAGCCTTTAGCCACTCTTCACAACAACGTTCCTTCCAGCTTTGTTCCCTTCCTTCTCTGGAGTCAGTCAAGGACCTTCACACACATCTTCCTTGAACTGGGGGGGCCCAGAACTGCACAGTACTCAGCGGGATAATCACCTAATTTGACTGACCAGATCTGCTGTGTTTGATGCACCCACCCCAGGGTGTGGTTTGCCCTCTTGGCTGACAGAGCCTGCTGCTGGCTCACATGGAGCCTGCTGTCCGCCAGCAACCCCAGATCCCTTTCTGCAGTGCTTCTCTCTAGCCACTCCTCTCCTTGTTTACAGTTGTGTCTGGCAGAAGCATAAATATTAGCAATTTTTTCATCCATGAGTCTTCATCAGTGCTGGACAACTGAACTGTGTTCAAAAGGAAGATTATTTTGAAAAGCCACAGCTTGGGCTATGGAATGAATCTGTGCTGTTCTTACTGTAGTTTGTCAAGTCCAGTGTCAGCTGTAATGCTACAGTCCAGTGTAACTTTTCAGGGATAGTAGAATAAGGAATATGACATTTCCTGTCTCAGAAAAAAAAAAAAAGTATTATTCTGTGATTTTATTTTCTTTTTTCTGTCACAATTTAGGTCCATGAGCTAATATGCTTGAAATTATTTTGTATGCCTCTATGCAAAGTCAGTAGGTTGGCTGAGCAAGAAAAAGAGATCTCTGTTGACGCGGGAGTCACGGACAACGCAGAGACGATCAATGTGATCAAGTGGTTGCCAAATTTATTACAAAGCCTTAACTCCTTATATACTATTTCTTACATGCACTTACAGTGATTTGGCATATTATGATTGGATACATGTCTTGAAGACCCTTAGTGACTAACATATAATTGGTTAAGCACAGGTGTGAGAACATGACCTCGAAAGCTTGCCGACAGTCCACAGTTCTCATTAACTCAGTGAATTCCAGCTTCTTCTTATCTTGCTTGCTTAAGCTTCTTTGGTCCTCTCATGGCCTTGCTGTATCTTTCAGGATTATTCAGAGTTTATGTACCAATTATGCATTCTCCTGTGAGAACACTGTCTCCACAGATTTCCATTTTAAGGGAGAAGAAAATGCAGGCACAAAGCCAGATATCAGCTGCTCTGAAGTTCAGGCTGGAAATCATAACAGTGAACTCAGATTGGTGGGGTTTGGGGTGATTATCAGCTGGAAATGCAGCAACAGGAACTCAACTGTTTTTTTTGGGCAGATTACAGTCAGCTTATAAAAGATGACCTTGGGTGATATGGTTTAGTGTGAGGTGTCCCTGCACATGACAGGGGGGCTGGAACTAGATGATCTTAAGGTCCTTTCCAACACTAACTATTCTATGATTCTATGATTCTATGTTCTATTTTTGCCAGTTATTAATGGACTGGATGTGGCTACAGGGAAAGTTCCTTCAAATTTTCATAGAATCATAGAATTATGGAATCATTGAATGGTTTGGGTTGATTGGACCTTTAAAGATTATTGTTCTGGTTTCAGCTGGGATAATTTTCTTCGTAGTAGCTGGTGCACTGCTGTGTTCTGGCTTTAGTCTGAGAACAGTGCTGATAAGGCACGATGTTTTAGTTATTGCTAAGTAATGCTTGCCCTAATCAAGGACTTTCCAGTATCTCATGATCTGCCGGTGAGGAGGGGCACAAGAAGCTGGGAGGAAGAAGAGACAGGACACCTGATCCAAACTAGCCAAAGGGGTATTCCATACCACAGCATGTCATGCCCAGTATAGAAGCTGGGGGGGAATTACCTGGAAGGCCCAGGTCACTGCTTGGGTCGGGCTGGGTATCAAATCAGCAGGTGGTGAGCAATTGTATTGTGCATCACTTGTGTTTATTGTTGGTTTTCTTTTCCCTTTCCTTCTCTGATTTTATATTTTCTCCCCGTGTTATTTCCCTTAACATTATTATTATTAGTAGTAGTAGTAGTAGCACTAGTAGTATACTGTACTTTAGTTATTAAACTGTTCTTATCTCAGCCTGCAGGTTTTACACTCTTTCGATTCTCCCCATCCTGCCTCGGATGGGGTAAAGGGCAGGGGATGAGCGAGGGGCTGCATGATACTTGGTTGGCTGGGTTTAAACCAAATGAGCAGGGATATCTTCAACTACATCAGGTTGTTCAGGGCCCCATCCATCCTGACCTTTAATGTTTCCAGGGGTGGGCATCCTCAACCTTTCTGGGCAACTTGTGCCAGTGTTTCACCACCCTCATTTTCTAACAATTCTTCCTTGTATCTAGACTGAATCTGCCTTCTTCTATCCCTTGTCCTATCGCTAAAGACCCTGTTTGATTTCTTGAAGGCCTATTTGAAAGTTACCTGTGCAACATATACATCTGAATGTTAACTAAAACCTCACCCTTGGTTGGTTTCACCACAGAGTACCTTGTTGAAAAACATGCTCTTTGCAAGTGTTGGCTAACTTGTTAGAGAGTGCATGTCTGTCATATCAATAAGTGTATAAGCTGGCTGTTAGGTTATGTTTTCACTGCATTTAACTCATGTTCTTAGTTGAGAGTTGGCACAGTACCATCCATGCATTAAATTAATGACAGTATAGCACAAAATTTGGCCTCTGGCTCTGCTTTTAATTGTCCTGGTAATATATCTGCACTGCAGTGAGGTTACAGACAAACCATTTGGAGCTGCTACTCTGGAAATGCCTACCCTAAGTTCATTATATGAGCCCACAAGTCAACTCAAGCTCCCCCCAAGAAGAAGTCCTAAAATAACTCAGCTTATGCCAGCTGCAAAGAGCCATCTAGGACCACCTGAAAAGCCTTGGAGCAGAAATAACTGCTGTTGCCTTACACATGGACATTACCTCACATATATCTAGGGTGGTATTCATCATAAAAAAATAAAATATTTATGAGAGAAAAATCTATTAAAGTGGTACAAAATACCCAAGACTGAAAAAAATATATGAAATTGAAATTTGTTCTATTATTACTTGTAAGATTTCCTAAAAGACTGTTGTTGTGGAACTCTGTGAATTGGCTTTTATATTAATCATCCTTGTGAAGTTAGCTGGGTTGTTCTTTTCACTGAGGTACTTTGCATAGCTGAACTATGAAAAGAATGAAATAGAATGCTATTAGCTGTGTTTACACTAAGAAATTACTAGTGTTCTCTAAAAGTTCTATGCAGGATAAGTGAGAATGTGTATTGGGCCAAGCAAATACAAGCAGACAACAAGAAAAAGAACAACAGTAAATATAATAATATAAGTAATTTGAAGTTAACTGCAAAAGCAAAAGAACAGCAAGGTAGAGTCTCTATTCATACTCTTAAATTTTCTATGTCTTTGATTTATAGAGTGAGAAGGGCAATCAGGAGGACTCACATGATTCAAGCTAATAAAGATAAATCAGTCACTCTGAAAATAAAAGGAATCATAGAATCATAGAATAGATTGGGTTGGAAGGGACCTTCAAAGTACATCTACTCCTATCCCCTGCAATGAGCAGGAACATTTTAAACTAGATCAGGTTGCTCACAACCTCATCCAGCCTGGCCTTGAATGTCACCAGGAATGGCATATCTAGCATCTCTCTAGGCAACCTGTGCCAGTATTTTACTACCTTCATTGTGAAGAATTTGTTCCTCATTTCCAGCCTGAATCTCTCCTCTTTTAGTTTAAAACTATTACTCCTTTCTGTGTTGCAGCCAGCCCTGCTAAAACCTCTCTCCCCATCTTTATTATAGGCCCCTTTTAAGAACTGAAAGGCAACAATACAGTCTTCCCAGTCTTCTCCAGGCTGAACAAACCCAAATGTGTCAGCCTTTCCTCATAGGAGAGATGCTCCATCCATCTGATCATTTTTGTGGCAGTCCTCTGGACCCTCTCCAACAGGTCCATATCTTTCCTGTACTAAGGACTCCAGAGCTAGGTGCAGTACTCAAAGCGGGGTCTCACCAAAGTAGAGTGGAAGAAATCTTGGTTCCCATGTCCTCACAGAGTCCAAGAAATTTCAGTAAAACAAGGGGTTAGATTAGGTAATCCCAGGGGGTTAGATTAGGCAATATTTGAAAGGCCCTTCCAACTCAACCCATTCTATGATATTTAAAAGGTCCATTAAAAGGGCTTATGTGCTCTGAATTTGCGAAAGATGAGAAAATGCAAAAAAATTAAGAAAACTGTAATTTCAACTTTCTAGTAGTAATTAAAGAACTTGTATCAGCTGGGAGGCTGTTGAATCCTCATTACTGAGAGGTGTTAGGGTTAGAATGGCCATTTGTCAGGAAAGATCCCAGTAGAGTTGATCCTGTGTTGAGTCCCTTCTGCTCCCTTTTTCATTAACAGAAGCAATGTGATTGGATAATACACAAGTTAGATGAGACTGCAATGTCCAGTCCTTTAAACCACTGGGCTTTCCTTTTTGACATCTCCTGGTGATCTGAGAGGGGCTGCTGATGTAGTCAGGTACTGTTCATTTATCACTGGGGATGTAGAATCCGACTCTATAACTTTGTGTGCACTTGATTTTTCTTGTAATGCCTTGAATGGATGATCCTTAAGTCTAAAACACTTTCCAGAATTAGACTTTTCTTTCTTTCCTCTCTTTTTCCCCTCTCATCTCCTCATACCACACCCCCTGTCCACACTTCAAAGAAAAGGTCTAGTTGCAGTTTAACCTTCTCTTTCTCTTTTCACCTGCAAATCAAAACATGGCAAAATATATTGCCAAGAATTTGCCATATTGCCTAGTTTTACATGAACTTTTCACCTCAGCCCTGTTCTCTTGAATATTGCTTGTGGGCTTTACTGTGAATCCTAAACTCACTCCTCACTTCTTCATGTTCGTACTCCAGGGGTTCCACATGGGCAACTCTTTTTAAAAGTACTTACTGAGGACAAAAGAAGAAAGAAGTAATGCTGTAAAGAAAATTCATGCCTGTCATCAAATATTAGTGTCAAAGGCCTGTTCCAACTGAAAATACATTAACTCTAGCTAAATTTAATCATGGAAATAATTTTAAGGAAAAATGGTGAAGTAACGAGCTATAGTTTCAGGAGCTTAAAATATCCAGTGAGTCAATCTAGTCACAGATAATTTCAACAGAGAGCTCAATTGAATGCAAAATTAAAAATCAACATAGTTAACTTTTTTTGTACTTTAGAATAAAGGAAATCAGGGCACATTGTGTTTAGATGTTTCATTATATATGCTAGCTTTGTCCTGAAAGCTCTTAGCTCATGGTGTCCATTATGAAGCTAGTGGAACTTTTGAGGTGAAACTTCTGTGGATGATTTTGTCTGCAACATTTATGGTATCTGGTATGGCACAGCTTGTGATATATTATGCTGAAATGCACACATATAAAGTACTGTAAGGTGCTTCAAGTCTGTCACATATTAGAACTGTCATTTTTATTCTCCGCTGGATTTATGCACCTGTTAAAAATGTCTCCACAGGCTTTTCTTACAGAAATGAAATGTTAAGGATGATGCCAAAGTAGTTTTCACACACGCTAGTGATATTTTCCTTTTGAAGAAATTTTATTGATAAAAACAATTACAGAGATACTCTGTGAATCACAAACGGTGATAGAACAAAATAAGCTGAGTCTGGTGAGACTTCTGTCAGAGTGGGCCGTGGACATGCATGTTTCATTGTGGGATGGTTACAAGATGTGTATCCCATCACCTTGAGACTACTGATACTCTGTTGAATTGAAATACATTCTGATTTTGATGGCAAAAAGCAAAAATCCCCAATGACCCAAGGGCTGCATTAATTTTTTTCCTAATGGTTACGCAGCTATGAATGTAAGAAAGTGCAAACCATAATGGTTAACATAGTGTTAAGGCTGACTACTTTCCATTAAGACTTGCTTATTTCAGATGCTTTCAGACTTTTCCTCTGTAAAAAGTGCAAATCCCATACAATCTCCTAGAAATGAGACTAGGCAACTTCTTGAAGGTGATAGAGAAAGCTATTTGCAATCACTGGCAATACTCTTGCTCAGTTTTCAGATCTGGGCATAATAAAATTGAAAGCACCTGTTGCATGGCAGTAGAGCATAACTGAGAAGACTTAAAAGGAAAATAGGTGTATTTCTTTTCATTCTGCCTCTGACAGTGGCAATGGGAGATGCCATTAGAAAGCGTGTTCAAGCCTGGCCATTGTTTGCTGTCCATCCCCTAGTACTCACCCAGTTGAGGCTACTTTGCAGTTATAAAACTGTTACACATGAATTTCTCTGGTTCCTTGATCAGCCTGTTGATGGTGCACCTAGAGCCTACCATGGTAATTTTTATTCAGTAATATATTAACTAAAGAAAACAAGTCAGATATACAAACCCAGAAACAACCAAGAAAAACATTACTTTCCTACTATTTTTAATAACTTTGCATGTCCAATAGCAGTTATTTATGTATGAATAATTGATCTAGAGTGGATTTTACAGTCAAAAGACTTTTATTTTAACACACATTCAGCATCAGAGACTTGAGAGCTGTCCTCTGTATGCATGCTACAGGCACATTGCCCACAGTGTATTTGTATGTATTTCCAAAGCACCTTAACACCTCAGCATCTTACAAACATGGATGAATTTATCATCATATTCCTAAGAGGAAGAGATTAAATTGCCATTCCACTTTTCAAAGACAATTTTTATTGAAAACAGGAAAATTAAACAATTTACCAAGGTCTTATAATGTGTACTGAGGAGATCTTTGTTTCTTGAGTCATAAGGTGATTCACCTCCCTGACAACCTGAGCCTGCACTGACTGGCACATGGACAAACCCTTGCCCAGATCTTTGGTACTGGATCACTGTAAGATCAGAGCCTGCAAATACAAAATTACCATTTAGCTTACCTATATTTTGACTCATTCATTAAAGATTTGAGTCAAATACTTACTCTTTTACTGAGTTCGGATAAACCTTTTTGGAAAATATCTGTGCAAAAAAAAAAAAAAAAAAATTGTAATCAATACTGGCCTGGAATATAAGAAGGAAATTTGATTCAGAAAAATCAAAATGTTCAGTTTTTAGTTTTAGGACCAAAGTGGTTTTCCTTTGTTCAACTCATCTTTACCTGTATGCACTGAATGTACCTGCAATGCGTGTGCTGCCCAAACACTGTAATTCAAGTGTCATATGCTCTCTTTCTTCTCTATGGCTTGTGCTCCAGCATTAATCTATAGCTCCTCTGAAGCAATTCGGAGATGTAGGATACAACTGTATCACAGAAAAGAGTGTCTAAAGAGAGAGAACAATGCAGAGAATGATGGCTTGAGGAAATTGTACCAGAATTCTTGTGAGTCCTGACACAAGTTTCAGCTTCACAACCTGAACCAAAGTATCTTAGTCAGTTTGACACATGAAATAGTTTCACCCTGGAATATCCTAACTTTCTAAATCAAGACCTTTTGTTTAATGATTTTTTTCTCTACAAAAGAAAATTAAACCCAGAAATTTCTTGTACAAACTAGCAGTTTTTATGCAAACTAAGTTTCCTACTGATAAATGGGGAAAAAAAATAATCCTGAGCCACTCTACTTAAAACATGACTTCCAAATGATTATTTATTGTATTTTTTCAGTGCCATTCAGAAATTATTACAAACAAAGCTCTAATATTTTTATTTATGAAAGCACAATAGCACTATAATATTAATGATATTTTAAATAGAATGAAAAATGAAAATAATGCATTTGGTTACTCAGTAGTGAGGAGCATTTGAATTACACTGTTATGTCAATTCAAGCAAAATAATAGTCTTGTTTTTGTTTACTATTGCTTAAATTATGTGTTCTTTTGATGGTGCACATAGTAGGTGCTGCTCACAACAATTTAAATGTTCTATTTAGTACCACTAAATCAGGAAAGTGTAAAAAGTATCGAAACCTGCAGTTCAAGTTCAGACAGTGTTCCCAAGATAGAAATCTAATGAGACCCTCACCTTGTGGCTCTATTTTTTTCCATGGCAGTATACTTTTCATGATGCCAAGATCTCAATGAGCCTGTGTAAAACTGCATGAGCCTGTGTAAAACTGCAGGACCCTGCTCCACAAAACCCAAGTAAAAAACAAGGAAGCTGTAGACTTAGTATTGCATGCTGCCAACACTTTAATAAAAATATTTTGCTTGAATGGTATAGAGCAGGATTGATAATCACTACTCAGAGTTGTCTTTCTTCCCTGAAAATCACTCATTCTTCCTTATTAAATGATATAATTAAAGGTAGACAGCAGGCGGACTTCTAACTTACAACTGAAGGAAAAGAAACAAAACTAATACCTACTAGTCAGGATAAAACTATTTGCTAACTTTTAATAATAAAGCTAGAAAAGAATTCACACAGAATTTTTAATGAATCAAATATTTGTTCACATCCTCATATACATTTTTCATCCAGAATTTGTAGTAACCTAAAGTTATCCACATGTCACTAAGAAAGAAATTTCAAGAAAGTTTGTAAAAATTACACAGTAGTAGAAATTAATATGCAGAGATGCACTGGAAATGCGCTGAGGGGTGATGTGATTGCTGTTCGATGTGAGAAACCAATATTAAAAAATGTTAGAAATATTTCAAGACATTGCATTAAATAATAAGCTATTGATCTTTAATAAGTTGGTAGAAGATAGTACTAGATGTAGACAATCACTAAATAACCAAAATCTGTCCTTTGAAACAACTTTTTTTCTCTATTAGTTTCTACCCTTTGTATTTCTAGACATACAAGAGACCAGTTAGTTCACTCATACTTCACACAGCATCCCTGTTCAAGAGGGCCACAAAGAATTCAGCATGTGATCCCAAAGACTACTTTTATTACTTTTGAATCACAATTAGGAAAAGTATTTCTGATTTGCATAGATGATTATGGAAATATTTACACAAGACTTTGTATTTTTTTTTTACATTAAAAAATATCTCTAGTGGGCTTTGACTATATTGTATAATCTTTCTAAATGTTCAGAGGGTCATAGTTATTTCAGATATTTGCTTTTCTATGTAAATAAGTGGCTAGCAAAACAAAATAGAGCTTGTCAGCATTTTAGTGAATTTCAGCACAAATTCTCCAGGATGCAGATTAGTACCTATTTTCTTTAACAAATAGTTCCAGAAACCAAACTTACAGTTGGTGAATAACAACATAACGTATGGGAGAGACTAATACCACTGAAGTCAATGCAATTTTAGTGATACCTAAGATAATCAGGCTACAGGATGAAATAAAAATAGCAATACTTCAGATATGGGAAGAGCATCTAGCACAACTGACTTATGAAGAACTTGAAACCCTGGAAGGGACCCTTTCTCGAGGTAGCATTGGATTTGATCATGACTCCTGGGGATTACTAGTGTTAATAGCAGTGGCATTGACTCAAAGGGCACTGCAGGTTGTCTTTGACAGTGGATCTAGTCAGATTTCTGAAAGTATCTTTCAAAAAGCCTTTTCCTGGTATCTGACTCAGAAACTTGTCCCCTAGTTCTTCTTAGATAAAGTAAGCTGGATATGCAACCCAAAGTTTCTTTTCCACTTTATAGAGTGGGACGTTCACAGACAAGCCTTAACCTTTTCATTAACCCATCCATCAAAGCTGAAGAAGCAAAATTTGAGGGGAAACTACGGCTTTGTTGGGCTAGCAAAAAAAGCTAGTCCATCTGTATAGCTCTATTATATTCACACCTAAGCGATGTTATGTTTACTTTACATATGATAATTATGATGATAACTATGGTTACTTTACATATGATACATAAGTAAAATGAGATAGATACTATATTTCAGTACTCCTTCAGATCATATTCTAAGACAATTAAAATAACAGAGTCCAGTAGAGCTGTTTTTGTGGGAAAATAAAAGCCAGATTTAATTAAGATTATATTATCATAAAGACTTTTTCAATTAACACATTCAAATAAAGTTTCAAAATATCAATGTAAAATACATTGACATATGAAATAAAAATTGTCCACATTGCTTATTAGCAAATTTATATTGCTCCTAAGTGCTTTCTCTTTTCCTGAAGGACTTTAGCTACCAGTGTCAGTGATACAATACTTGCTCTTTCCTTCCCCATATCACAAAGCTTCTAAGACTTTATTGTCAGTATTTCAAAAGAGGATTGGCACAGTATATTATAGCCCTCTTAATATGATCTGACATTGGAGATTTAAATGGTAGTCGGAGTTTGGCACAAAAATCTGACTAAGAGCTCCTGGTTGTCACTGAAGTCCTTTTAGATTTAAGTAAAGCTGTAACAGTAAGGGAGAAGAGGTGAAGCCAACATCTTTTTGGGTGACAGTGTCAACACAGCAGTGCCAGCTGCAGTGATTTGCTGGTCACACTCCTTTCCATGAGAACATCATGGCAGGCCATGGCAGAGTGTTCGTTTTACTGAGAACTTCAGAAAGCAATGAAAATACATTGTGTTTATATGATTATTATTTATAACTGTTGTTGATGATGGGAGAAATGGTTGTAAGTGCCATTTTACACCACTTCTTGAATAACATGCAATGTAAAATGGTGCAATTGAAAGTGCTTATTTAGTCTTGAGCTGACTAATTATCAATTACATTCTTTTCCTGTCTTGTCAGTGAGGGGCTATTAACCCAAATCTGCTTATTGTGGGAGATCACTCAGCAGTACAATATTTTAACATTCTTTTATATGACATAAATTCATACTGATACTGTATGCATACAAGGAACCCCTCTCACTGCTCCACTCAGTAATCAAATCTCCCTCCAAAACCAGAAGTATTTGTTCATACACTTGTAGTCTATGTGGAGAGAGAGAAGTAAATTTAAAGCTAACTTTGACTTTCCCTTCACTGACAAAGTTTGATCTTGAGATGGGTCACCCTTCGGAGATCCTTACACAAGTAGGAATCCCTGAAATTTTAGCGCTATTTCCTGGTTATAAATAATAACAATATTCTTGGTGGGTGGCAGCTAATGAGTGTCGGTGCAAATGGTGATTTCAGCAGGAAGGGGTGCTGGCAGAGGCTTTACTGACTGGAGTATTGCATGCTGCTGTACTTTGTCACTCTTCTCCGGGAGGTGCTGGGGGATGCTGTGCCCATTGCTTGGCCAAGGTGACAGTCAGCACTGAGCATCTGACTCGTGCTACTCATGCTCCCCAGATTTGCTCCCCCCATGCTGCTCATCCCAGACCCTGATACTACCCTCTCGGTGACCATCATGTTGTGGGCATTTGTTAATTCTGAGGGAATATTTATTAAGCTGCCTGGCATGCCAGAGGCAGGCCTGAACACTCTTTCTGTCACTACCACATTTGATCCGTCTACCAAATCAGGAATGCTCAGAGAGGTCGGGAGGCGGGAGTTAGGTGCAATTAATCTTTCTGTGACTATAACGTTGGACCCATCTGTGAGATCGGGGATATCTAGCATGCCGCGCAAATCAGAAGCAGATGCAGGACCGACAACCCTTTCTGTTACAACAACATTGGATGCACGCAGAGGGTCAATGCAAATTGAGGGGGAGCCGGAGGTGTAGGTCTCAGTCACCGTCATATTGCCGTGGAGCAAAGGATCTGACATCGGCCTTGAGTGCTGTATGGTTGACCCGGATGTGTAGGTGTTTTCAGTAACAACTGTTGTAGCGCCAACAGGGGGAGGCATAGGTGCAGCTCCGTTGACAATGATGGTGGTACCAGGTGGCGGAAGGTTTATATCACTTTCAGGGTTGGGAAAGGTGACGTTAACGCATGGCCAGGGTGGATTGACATCAGGGAAAGGTTCGATCTCTTTGCCCAGACAGATTTCTGCCAAGGTCTTGAATTTTGGTCCTAGTGTATCCAAATACGTTTCATCTGTATCTTCTCCAATAAAGCTGCAGCAACCTACAGAGCCAACGGGAGTACCGACTCCTTCATGATCATATATTAGTAGGCAGTCATTTGCCGGCCGACCTTCATCTTCATCTGCATACACAAATGCTTTCTGTAGTTTGAAAACAAATAAAGAAACAAAAAAGAAGAGAGCGGCTTTTTATCAGGTTTTTAACCACGAAGACTCAGACCATGATAAGGTTTCCCTAAACACAGTATACCCCAGCTGACTTGAAAAATGGGGCATCCACAGAACCAATTATATAATCAACATCTTTGTAACCTTGAAATAAGTTCTATTCAAAAGTTACTGATGCTTTATTTGTGTTTCTGCACACAGTTGGCATCTCAAATTTGGTCTGTTTTCAGTGAGCTTGACTGTGGGGTGAAGGGAAAGATTGAAAGAGACAGGGGAACAAATCTGCTGCTTGGGCAGCAGTATCTGAGTGAAGTGGTAGGAAACAGAACAAAGCAGGATGGCAAGAGGAGCAGTGGAGAGGCCAGAACAAAGGGAAAAGTGGAGAAAGTTTTGTGAACCTAGAGAGGAAATCCATTTTGAGCGGGATGGAGATCACTGATTTGAGATGGCATTGGGGATGGTGGGGTGGTCAGTACAGAGGGATCAGGCAGGAAAGAAGAGAACTTAAAATGAGTGTGGGGTCAAGTTATAGAAAGCAGGGAAGGACAGAAGGGGTGGCCTGTGAGGGAAAGACAGTGTTTGGAGGTTGAGATAGCAGGAATAATCTGTAGAGGCTTATGGCTGGCAGACAATTAATATGTAGGGCTTCCAGGCTAGGCAGGTAGACTGTGGTCTGGAAGAAGTCCATGCTCGAGATGTTGAGACAGCAATCCTTATATATTAATCGATATTTTGGTGACATATGCAATCATAGTATTTATGCATTTTTATGATAATTATGAAAATATATCCCATTAATTAATTAATCTTGTAAACATCATAGCATTTTTTAATCCCATATTTAAAGGATAATTAATTTGTTGCCAATTACAAAGCTTCATGTTTGTGCCACTTGCAGTTAATAAATATTTTAGGGAACAGAAATGCCAGTAAAAATAAGGAAGAAAGTGAAGTGGTGTTCACAGTTCTTTAATGATTAAAGTGATTTTATTAAACAAGCTGTAGAGGAAACGTGAATAATTTCACAAAGTTATTATTGAACTCTACACTGAAAAAGATGACAAATATATAAATTTGGTGGTCTATTATGAAGCTGCAATAATTTACTTGCTTGCTACCCATACCTGAAGTGTGTCCATCAGTTTTACAAAAAGGCCATTGAACAATGAAACCTACCCTGGCAGCAGCTCAAAAGTGGTACTCCTAAGTATCATAGTTTTGCCTACTAGTATTGTCAGCTTTGTTCTCACACCAGTCTCATATCATGGAAGTTTCAATTTGAGTGGGGTTATCTTGGATTTTCACCATGTAAATTGGAGAGGAGAATCTAAAAGTAGGCTCACAGATATACCGCAAAGAAGATCAAGCAGTTACCTCAGAGAAGTAGTTGTCTAGGAAGGCCATGTTCACCCCTCCTTCTCGATACTCTTTAATTGTTCCTCCAATTGATCCTTTTACTTCACCTGTTCCAGAAATTGCTCCAGCTGTTCCATAACCAGTACCAGTGCCATAGCCAACCCCTGTAGTTTCTTCAACACCAGAAGCTACTACTCCTCCTCCTCCGTATGTGTTTGTATATATGTCTGAAAACAGAAGAAGTTATCCTTCCTGTGCTCTGTGAAAATTTACACAGAATTTGGCAGCTGTTTTTAAAAACAGTACACTACTGACACTACTGAGTTTCTAAAGGTGTTTTAGACTAATTTTAGTCACAGATCCATGCACAGGTGCCAAACATTGAAACTGCAATTAAAAATTGAATATTAGAAGACATCTAAGACCTTGATTTTATTCCTGAGGCTAGGCAACATGTGCATATGTGCTTTAGAAAATCAATGATTTACCTGAGTAATTGACTGGAGAGTCCTGTGTCTGATGCATATATATGTCGTCTTGGAATTTGCATTAGAAAATCAGATAATGCTTGTGGATATTTATGCAAATACATAAATGTATATTTACGATCACTTTGGGGTTAAAATTGTTTTGCCTTAAACTCTGTTGCAAAAGAAATACCTTTGTAACTCTTCACATTTTCTAGTCAATAGATTGCTAAGGAGGATTTGGGAGAACAATGATAGAGCATAATAACCACCAGTGTTCATGATGAAGAATGAAAATGATCTTTACGATAAATTATAAAATCATACTTTCACAGGATTTATCTTCTCCAGATTTTTTCATATATAATAACCAGGAATGAGGGTCTTAAATATCATCATGTAATAAGCCAATTGCATACAGTAGTCTTAGCTTTGATTATATTAAGAAACATAGGCTAAATTTTGTTGGTTTTTTTTTTTTTTTTTCATTTAATCTTATTAGTCTGAGTTTATAGAAATTAAACCAGGGGCTTTCACCATAATAGTACTGGAGAGTGGAAATAAAGTAAATGAGATGTCTAAGTCTTAAACTTTTCAATGGCAGCGTAACTTCCCTGAGAAGGAAGACTCTTAATTCATGTTTATGCCCCCAAATGTTCCCTTTTGATTTTACCTTAAGCATGAGAACATTTTTTAATAATCAATAGCCATTAGAGAAGGTGTTTTGCAGAGTGACATGTCTTCCTGTCAGAAGCTAGTGAAAATAGATCTGTGACAGCATCCTTTCTTCCTGTTGTGGAAGAAGGAATGGGGAAAAAAGCTTGTCTTATTCTCTATGGCCATTGAATCCCTGGGGGAACTTTATCTCAGAAACATGAATTTATTCTGCTATATACCAGCTTTCGGTCCAGGCTAGTGCACAAATGGTCAGTGATTAACTGGCTGCTTGACAGGTCCTATTCTCCTGTGGGAAGCAGAGCCAGAAAACTGAGAGCTGAAGAGCTGAACCTTTCACCACCAAGTTATGAAAGAAAATTTCCTTCTTCTATCCTCAAGATTGATTTGTACTAAAACTGCTGCCTTGAGAAGTCCCTCCATTCACTAGCTGAAATGATAAATTGCCCAAGATTTGAAAGCCTTGGCAGATATTTCAAAATAAATGTAGTTTCCAGAAGTGAATCTGCTCAGAACTCAAACCTCGTATTCCTTATTCACACTGGAAGTCATACTAGCATCAGTTTGACTATCTGCAGATGTATGATTAGGAGGGCTGGGTTATATCTGTGAAACCAAAGTGCTCTATGAATCAGAAGATGTAAGTTCTGAGAGATAGCTTTATGACAGCTCACAAAGAAAGCTTTAGGATCTGCTTACCAGAGGGCTCACCAAAATCACCTCCTGCAGCAGTTGTTGGGGCAAGAATGTGTGAGACATCCTGGAAAACAATATTTTGACTGCTTGAATGATGACTTTGAAATTTTCTTCTGAAGACCAAGACATTGTGAAGCATGTTAAGAAATTAGCAGTCTAAACTAAACTGTTAACAGTAGCTGTCAGTTACCATCCCCATTAAAAAAAAAAAAAAAGGAAAAGACGACTTCAAGTTTTTTCCATTGTTAATGTAAAAGGTGACTAGTGAAGATGGTTTCTATTACCTTGTCCTGCTTTGCACTGATTAAGATTGCTAGTTATTGTGTTTCAGCTGAGGGAATAGGTATCACCAAACTGTTTGGCCAAGATGACTGAACACAACTTAAAACACACGAACTCCATTTCCAAATTTCAATTAAGAATCACCTTTCGTATCTGCCTGACTTCTTCTAGATGACAACACAATACTCCGATCACTTTCACGCTTCTAATCAAATGCAGTCTTTTCTATAAATGCGAGCTGCTGCGGGTTTTAAAAACATGGGATGTACTGACCCTGTCTTCAGGCTGGGCTCCTTCTATTCCCCATGGATGAATTGCCCCTTCTGTGCATTCAGGTACAGGTTCAAATCCAGTTCCAACTCCACCTGCAGCACCAGGTCCACATCCACAACAGTCGCTCATTGACATCAAAATTGGAATCACTTAACATGACAGAAACAGGAAAACAGGTATTTAGGACATCTCTTCCTCACAGGAATAGCTGCTTTTCCCAGAAGGCAGGTGCTCAAGAACTTTTGAAAACGTGTCTTTTAAAATGTTTCAAACCAAGCACCCTGCAAGTCTGGCTTTCAGAATCAGCTGCTTTTGGAAATGTATGTATTTGGAAATTCAGAAGAATTTGTATCTTCATTTATAGCAGAGCAACGTGGGGGTGGAGTAGGGCTGTTACTCCAAATTTATGCCTATGCACCTGGGAACAGACTTTGACCTGCCTCAGGAGAATGAATGTAAGTTGCATGCATATGAAAATTAAATAGAACAAGCTGTGCTCTGTGTAGCATTCAGTGATATTCATTCTTGATATATAAGCATACAATTTTCTCTTCAGATATTGTAATTGAAAAGAAATACACATTATCTATAATAGACAGAAGAATCAATGAAGGGGGGTCCATTTGACTACAGTGATCTTTGGCTATGGGTCCAGTTGTATTTTTTACATCACTTACACATAATACTTGGTTTGAAAAAACAATAGAGGCAAATCTCAAATGCTAGCTTTAAGAGATGATTACATAGAGTGAGTCAGTTTTCCCATTGTGCTGTATTATGCTTAGCTGTTTCAAGGACTCTGTGCTGGAAATTGCTGAATGCTTTAAATGCCAACATTGAAAACATTGTTTATTTTAGAAAGTCACTGCAATATTAAATCTGGCTGTCTTTAGGTCCTTAACCTAGCTTAGTAACCTTGTCCTACTGTAGAGAAAGTGGAGGCAATTACCTAAACTATCTAAAGCTCCCAGTTTAACATCAAAGTGAACTGAAAAGAGGAAAGGGCTACAGAGCGTACAAAACACTACTCCACACTGCTTGACTAAGGACGTATGTACTCCAGACTACCAACTATGAGAAATTTCCAAAGTCAGAAAGACAGACTGTCCTGTAACATTAATCACTGGGGAACTATCAAAACAGCCTTTTGCAGCTTCAAAATTTTGTGTTAGTTGATTCCTACTAATCAAAAATCAAAACTCAAACAAACCACGTTGTTCAAAAAGTCAGGGGAAAAAAGTCAATTTCCTCTGGTTTTGTAATCAGTATTTCTGCACTGGGAAATTTTAGATGCTGATTGCTTGATGCCCAGGCCATGAAAGAAAAGATGACCACATCTGATTGTGGTGGTCTGAAAAGTAAATTTTTGCATAAAGACTAACTTGAATAATCTTATCCCTAAACTTATATTTCTTCAAAAATACCAGGACATATGAGTGAATGATCTGTTTAGAATCTGTTGTCACAAATGCTACTCGTTTTTAATAGATGCAACGTTTGGTAGCAACAGCCAAAAAGTTCAAAATGTAAGATTATTGTATTTATTGTACTACCACTGAAATGCTGGCTCTGAGTTCAGAAGAAGTTTGTTCTTTATATCTCTTCACACCCTACTTGGAGCTGATACTAGTCCATTACTTTTAGTAATGTAACTGAAGTACGAATTGCAAAGGGTAAGTTCAAAGTTGCAGGGGCAGCTCTTGCCCCAGATCTGTATCTTCTACTAAACATTTTTACCCAGTCTAATGTATCTGGATAACACCTTGGGAATAAAATCCTAACCCTTAGGAAGGAAATAGTTATGCCTGAATGAATTATGTGTATAAATATGCAGAATATAAATATGTAGAAATTATAATTTATGAGACAATTTTTTCTCTGTCAAATGGCCCATGGGAGCTAATAGGTTAGCAACCAACCAGAAAAGTCACCGTATTTTAGAAGAATTAAAAAAATACACCTTTTAGAAAATAAATACTTTTTTTTTTTAATTTTATACTTACGAACAAATATTAATCCACCAAGGAACATCAGGCCAATGGCAGCACCGCTAAGTGTAGTAGAAGATTCAAGATCTCTGCCATAGTTTCCATCTCCACCATAACCAAAATCGGTGGCGGCAGTATATACGTCATCTTCATCATAGTCACCAGTGTAAGTCTGCCAGTTTGTGTGGTCCTCAGTATATCCTCCTTCAGGTCCAATCTCACCATTACCACCACCTCCTTGTCCCTGCCCTTCACCTTCCTGGCCTCTATCACTGTCACTGCTACCACCACCACCACCGGCACCGCCACCGGCACCGCCACCGCCACCGCCGATGATAATTATTTTTGTGGCCCCACTGGTGCAGTAATTACGACTATCACACTGACAAGCTTGCACAGGAATTACATGTGGTTTAAGGCAGCGTCGGCCTTGGCTATCTCTTACGCTGACATAGATTCTATAAATGTAAAAGTCAATGTTCTGAGTTGTTAGTTCTGCAGAGGAAGCTATGGGGGAAAAAAAAAAGAGACAAATATTTAGATTAGGGTATTGACTGCAAATACTGTACAATTGAATAATGAATTTTGAAGTCATATTCATAGAACATTATGAAGTGCTGCTATTCTAAGATCTGCTGTTCCTGTGTCTACAGTACTTATTCAAAGCTGAAATTTATGATATTCATCTATGCCAGTTTTCAGTTTTTGAAAACCTGAACCAGATCAGTCTAGTCATCACTTTTTAATGTGAGAAATATAAAAGAGGCAAATGCGCCTTTTTATGTCTACTGCTGCTTTTACTGGTTTTTATTTGCATAAAGGTGAACATAAAAATTGCAATTTTGATACTTTTTTGTTTCTCTTACAAGGAATCTAAATGTGTTTTCTGAAAGTTTTTTTCAGTAGTTTTAAAATATTTAAAGTTACACATTTGCATCTGTTTAGGACAAATAGGAGACAAAAGTAGCTGTAATTGTGATATTTATGATTTAATATAGTCTTCTATGCCTACAGTAAGTTACGCAGATTCTGTCATTTAATAATATAGTCAAGTACTATTGAAGGAAACTGGAAAAGCTTCACTGGGCACCAATTAACATGTTTTTCTTAGAAATAAAAGTAAAGTACAATTTATACAATAATTTGCAAAAACTGCTTTCTTTATTTGCCATTTTCATATGCCTCATAAAAGTAAATTAATAACTTTAATAAAAAAAATTTAGAGTTTTGTCATATGCTTAGAATTTTTTTATAATATAGAAATAAAAAGGTATCAAATTACAGAATCATAGAATCACAGACTGTTTTGGGTTGGAATGGACCTTAAAGATCAGGTGCCCCCAACCCATCATAAGCAGGTACACCAGGTACACTAGACCAAGTGCTCGGAGCCCCATCCAACCTGGCCTTGAACACTGCCAGGGACAGGGCAGCAACAGCTTCTCTGGTCAGCCTGTGCCAGTGTCTCACCATTCTCATAGCAAAGAATTTTTTCCTAATGTCTAATCTAAATTAATCCTTTTGAATTACCTCATTACATTTAGACCATAGGCAGTGCTTGTAGCTACGCTCAAGCAGAGTAGAGTTTTGCTGCTCCATTTTTATCAGTATGTTTTTAGTTTCTTTTAAAAGATGATAACCAGCTAAAACACATGTAATGATTCTGATTCTAGTGCTAATATGAGGTGTATATATGTATGTATGTATATATGTATACACACACATGTATGCAAATCCATAGTAAATTTGTGAATACATATGAGCTTAAAATCACATTTAAGTGAGTTTACATATTTGTTTTTTATTAAAAGATTATCTTAATCTGTTATTTTAGGGAAGAGCTTTTACTACGGTTTATACTGTAATAAGATGTGGGTTAGCTTACCATTTATTGATCTGATAATCCATGTAGTTTGAGGTTCACCATGTATGCTGAAAGTAAAGGGGGCACCATATACCTCACCATCCATATTCTTTGCTGTGATAATCACTGATGGGGAATGCATACATACTTTCCGTAACTCAGTATTAATAATTGGGCAATTGTCATTCATGTCTTGTATTGAAAGCACAATGGTGCCAGTAGCAGTATATCGAGGAACCCCTGTAAAAAGAAGGTATTCATGGTCAGGAGGGAATACTGACACTATAAACAGTGCAGCTCAGGTGGGAAAACTAGGAAGAGAAAAAAGAAAAAACAGTGAGAGAAAGATGAAACAAAGAGAGTTTATTTTCAGAGAAGTTTATCTTTTTTCTTACCTCTGGTGATAGCCAGAACCTCTGCTCTGTACTGCCCATTGGTTACATAGATTGATTCCCGGTTAATAACTTTGTTCAGTGTGATTTCACCAGTGTTTTGATTGATTCTGAACCAGGCACCTGGATCACGTCCTATACTATATCTGTGTTTGGTGAAATGAAAATAGTCAACATTATGTTATGAAGATATTTATTACATATTCATTTTTCAAAGAATACTTGTCACTTGGGAATATTTTCCTTTAGGCCCTGCTAGGTGCTATTGCATTTTACCCTGTTCAAGCAGAATTCCTGTAGACTTAAAAAAATGTAGACGAGAAAAATAATTAGGAATAAAGTAAATGCATAGAAGTCCATTATATGTTGAAAGTGGTGTCATAGTCTAAAAATAAAATCTTTCTGGACACTGCAAACCTTTATTAGAACCCTGTTGATATCAGTATTTAAATCTACAGCTTCTGCCTGAAGCTGTATGTGCTAACTTTTTTCTGTTTTAAGAAAACTTTTCAAAACTTTGTAAATTAGATGTATTTATTTCTACATACATTAAAAAGCAAATTATGGTCCTATTAAATATTAATTTTAGGAGAAATATATTTCCTTTTTTTAAATATAGAATGAGCTGGTAGTGACCTCTCATATCCTGATTGTATAGTATTTTCCATTCTTGGCAGGGTTTTTTTGCTTGATTTTTAGAGATGCTAGCAAATTCTGTGTTTGTAGCAAATGTTCCAGGAAAAAATATTCTTAGTTTAGGTTAGAGAAAAAAATCTGTTCTGATTTATTTAACTTACAGCCTGATAGAAAAATGATATTTTCTTTGTCTTGTATACAAGGCTAAGTAAGGAAAGTGCGTCAGGAAATAGAAACAATCATAGCATAAAAATGGGTGGAAGAATATGCTATTCCATTGCTATTATTCTACTGCTAATCTATTAACATTTTAAAAGTTGTTTTTTAAAACCACCCTTTAAAATACCAATTCCTCATCCCCCTGATATCTCAGAATTATTCCACCCAGGTAGTTAAGCAGGGTAGACCTTACACAACATTTGATGCAATAGCTCCAGTGTCCTCATCGATGGCTGTGTATGTTCCCACAACATAATTTACTCTTGTTCTTTCTGATAGAGAAAACACAACTGAAGATGGATTAAATCTTGGTGGTTCAATCACATTTTTTACTTCTATTGTGAGGGGTGTTCCAGACATTTGGTATTCATGAGCAACAGAGTGGTGGAAAGCAGCCACATTCCTGACACCAATAATCAGTGAGTGAGTCTGGAGATGTTCATAATTCAGTTCCTAAAAGATAAACCACAGAGAACTAGATATAAAAGTTCCTTTAATTTTATGTAAATATTTTATATTTTAGAAGGTTGAGTGACAGTGTTTTTATTGGTAATTTTTTTTTTTAAATGAATTAAAACTATTTAAAAATGATAATTTCAACAGCTGAATCACAATATTTATCCGTACCTTAATTACTCTAAGGATTCCTTGATTTGTAGCTCGATCTGTAACAATTTCAAACCAGTTATCTTCATTACCAGATATAAAGAAAAATTCTGCTAACCAATTGTCTGTAAACTCTTCATCAGCATCCAGAGCTTGTATTCGTAGCAGTTCTGAACTGAGTGAATTTTCTGAAATACTTGCTGAAAACTGCAATGACAGATAAATGTCTATCAGCAAACACTAAAATATATGTGAGGAAAACAAAGCTAAATGCAGAGATTCTCTAAAAGGTTGTCCTGCCCTTAGTCCATGCCAATTTAATAAAATTCATGTCTTCTGGGTGAATTATGATTCTGGTTGCAGATCTGAAGAGCTGAAGGTGGAGGTGGCTTAAAGGAAAGGGGTTTGTGCTTTCTGTAAGAAAACACATACAAAGATTGTATTAATGTATGTAATCCGTATTGCAAGGATCTGGACATCTGAATGACTGGATTCATTCAGAGAAGTGTCTGTCAGGACTGACTTCTCTGAATACAAGAACAATCTGTATGTATGTTATCAGAATTGGTGTGCAAGCAGTGAGTTGGATTTTGAGCACATTTCAAGGAAACAACCACGTTAATCCAGTGGAGCATTCAAACATGAATGAATTCTATGGGTTGGTAAGGGCTCTGTTATCAACTTTTGAACAGGGTTTTTAAACAGTGATGTTGCTTTTGGTATTAAAAACTTACAGAGCTTTGAGCAAGAGTTGGGAAATTGTCATTGACATCAATAACTTTAACGTTACAGCTACAGAGGGATGATATTCCATCGGCAGCTCCATCCCGGTCTGATGCTTTCACAACAAGGGTGTAGCTACTATGTTGCTGTTGCAGAAAGAGAAATGAGTGTATTAGAAGGACTGCGTGTGCATGTTAAATGTTATAAATATTCATGTCTTGCTACTATTTCCTAATGCAGAATTTGCCTTAGACATTTTATTGTAACATACAGAAAAAAATGCATTTCTTCCTTAATTTTTGTAAAACCGCACAACCTTTCTCTCTTTTTTTTTCTGCCCTCTCCCTTCTTTCCCTCCCCCAACACATATACACCACAACCTCATATTATTTAACTTTGGAACAGGAAATGTTACCTCTCTGTCAAGATAATTTGCAAGATGGAGTTCTCCAGTATATTTATTCATAATGAACATGGGTGGACCTGCAGGTTCCTGACTCTCTATCTTGAAGGCAATTTTAGAATTCAAGTGATTAGGTTCATCTGCATCTGTTGCAATTATTTTCATCACCAGTGTGTCTAAAAATAAAAAATAATAATTAGAAAAACAAATCTATTTTGTTCCTGCAAAAATCCCACCAAAACATGCTATAACTTGATGTATAAAAATGATTGAATGCTATCTATTCACTGACATTTACAGAAAAACCCCAAAGTTTCATTTTGCAGTACTGATTCTGACTGAATTCTGACTTTCAAATGCATCAAAAATTAAGGTCAGATGGAGCAATGCAGGCTTTCACTGAACTTGAGTCAATATAGTGGCTGTGTAAAAATTGTAAGTACTGAGCTTGTGGATATTCATGTAAGGAATCTCCCCCGTTTTAAATAAGGATTTCTGCAAAGCAGAAAATGAGTGTTAGGCACCATTGCCTCAGTGCTATTTGCATGTCTAATGTGGATTGCTGTACTTTCTACAAAAAGAACCATTTTAGAGTTTAAGTAAGGGTTTATTTAATAATTTACTTCAACTGCAATAGTCAGGCTGCAAATACAAGTATTTGAAATAGAAAAAGTCGGGAAAAAACATATTTTAGATACCCTTAAAGGAAATAAGTGTAGGTGTAATGCTAATTTTTTGTAATGAGAAGGAATGAACTGATACATTTTAAATTTTCACATGTGAAAAAAATTGCATGGTGGTAAGGTTAGAAACTGGTGCATTCAGTGTTTGTGTGTGGGAGAAAAGGAAGCATCACTGATTAATTTTAAGGTATAAGCTTGGGCCCCAGCTCAAAGAGCATATGGAGAAGTGTATGCTGCTCCTTCCTCTGCGGTAGCCTTGGCCATTTTATGTCATTAACTAAGAAGTAGGTTTGTATTAACTGTATTCTGGGAGCATCACTACCTATACTGTAATAGGCATAACATAGTTACTTACTGTCCATACTGCATTCTTCAATAGATCCTGTAAAAACAGTTTGTGCAAATATTGGAGGGTTATCATTTATATCCAGAACTCTGACTCGGAGTTCAAGAGGTGGTTCCAAATCTACACCCGTCACTGAGTGTTTAGCAAAGCAGCGTATCTAGGTAAAGAGATTTAGTCATTTTAAAACCAAAAGTGAAGTAAGCAAAGTAACAACCTGAAACAAATGAATTTGTCTCCTTCTGCTCTCCCTGCCCCACCCTGGATCTGTCATTATAAAGGTAAAAGAAAAAGGGGAGTACTCACAACAAATACTGGGGTTACTTCCCTATCCACTATTGATGTTATATTAATTTCTCCTGTTCTTGGGTTAACAACAAATATTCCATAGGGGGCACGATCAATTCCAACTCCAGAGATGCTGTATGTGATTGGATGGTTTTCTTCACAGTCCGATCGGATCTACAATAATAGATAATAATAATTTATTTCAGTTTACTGAGGACACCTGCAGGGCTTTTTATCCTATTGCTAGTTCCTGTAAAAAGTGCTATATAATTTCAGTTTTTCAACCACTTATCACAAGGTTCCATTGACAGGACCAATGGAAAGTTCTACAAAACAGTCAGCCTAGAGATCCATCTCCCCTTAAGTGCTGGACAGGATTTCTATTTCTCTTAAATCTTCTGGCAGGGAAGTGAAGAGAGAAACTTCAAAAAGTATCCCTCTGTGGCTGGACCTCAGTAAGGGTATGGTCATGTTGAGAGGTCATAATCTTTGCTCTGTTGCCCACAGAAGTCATGTGCTATCCTTGAACTTCTGCTCAGGGGTTTCTTAGGATCAGAGAGAAAAGGAAAATATTGTGATCTAGTACACAGACGCTGTACATGAAGAGACAGTGATTGGAGCAGTCCAGGAAGTAGACTGATGGCAATATTCTAGAAAGCCTTTGGTCACTCCTCAGCAGCCACATGGGTTCACCTTGTGAGACTGTCTCAGCAGAGCTGGAAATATTGCATCACCTTTCTTTTATTCTATGTTCCTTGCTTTGACTAATCTAAGCAAATACATTTTTAAATCTCTCTGCTTTTATCAGCCCGTCTTTAGAGAAGCTTCCTTGCCAGCGAAAACTTCTTTTGCACTATCTACTTACTTTGGCAATTGGATTCCTCTTAGAATTATCTTCTCCTTCTCTACAAGCTGCAGCAAATTTGATCCATTCACGTTTTTGTCTTCTGAAGGTTTTCCATCTTGCCATTCCATTTTCATCCCATTCTTTTACCTTTGGCAGAGAGTTCCAGTATCATATGACCAGTAACCTCAATCCATTTTAAATTAATACAGACATTTAGAATTTCCAGCAATAAGGAGAAAAGGAATTTTTATAGATCATATGCTTTTTTGTATGTCTGTGAGTCCCAGACTCTTAAGACTGTACATCTTTACTTTAAAAGTATTCTTGTGTATGAGATACTCATTTAGGCTCAGGGGAACTCCTCTTCACAGGGTAAGAAGGTTATTGCCTGCAACTGTTTAATATTTAAATACATTTTCAGTCTTCAAGTTCAGAAATGTTTTAGTTCAGTATTTTCCCTTTAGTTTTTGCATTGACTAGAATCCCTTTGATCAGATAAACAGTTTCTACATAAGTATGTATTACCTCTACATGAAATCCCGTGCAGAAATCCGCGAGTACCTGCAAGAACAATAAGAAGATTGGCATATGAAAATGCAGGGCAAAATGCAGTAAGCAAACCCAACTGCTGTATATTGCTATACTGCAGTACTGAATCAGTACTTCTTAAGTCTGTTGCAATAACTCATCTAGGCCAGGTACAGGGTTTTTACAAATTACTTTGTGCAATTAATTTTTTTTTATACCTATCAATTCAATTCTTCAACAGTTAACACCTTCAAAATCAATTCTGTCTTTCAAGGCAGAACTTTGAGTTTGAATGGATGTGCCATAGCAAATTTCAAGTTTACGTACATCAAAATGCCTTTCACCAGATTTGCGGGTCGTAACACTTCATCTGAAGAAGGATGTGGTTGCAAGAGTTGATATTAAAAAGTAATTCTAGGAAACTAGAGAAAGAGCAAAAAGATCTGTATTTTTCTTGTTTAGAAAGTCCACAAACCTGAAGTACTTTACTATGTAGTTTAACCAAAAAGAACAAAAGCGTTTTATTGAAACTTCCCACTGGGGTTGAACAGATTCAGTGTAAGATGGAAAGCCAGCTGCAGTCATAAGGCCGATTTCTCTGGAGTGCAGACGGCTTTGATTTGAGATCTAACTATGCAACCAAAGTCTTGAGTAAATGAAGGTGTCAGGATCATATATAATATGTAATTACTTTAAAATTAAAATAATAGAGAATCCTTAATTTCCTGATTAGCATAATTTAAAAGAAGGTGCAGTTTAATTAACCTCATTTCTAAATAAGGTGTGAAAATGAAGTTCATTTGGTGGATATACCTCTTCATTGCATCTCTTCTGGGTTTAGGACCTGCATCTGCTCTGCTCAGATGATAAAGGGTGAAGAATATAGGATTTGCGAGACTGGATGTTTGCTTCATTCATCAATAGGAGAAATAAAATATACAAGTGACTCAAAAAGTGTTGCAGAATTTCTCTTTTTTTTTTCACCAAATGCTGTTTCTAGCTAAAGTTATCAAATTTTCAGTTTCTTTATAATTTTCCAGTACTGTTCAATAGTTGGTTGTTTGGTTTGTTGTTTTTTTTTTTTTCATCTGACATGTTTTGTCTAGTGTGGGTTTTTTTGGGGGTTTGGTTTTGTTTTGGTTTTTTTTTCAGTTTTACTTGGATAAACTCTGTGATCACCTTTTTCTCTATGACAGTTTTACCTCATGGGACTTTCCTCACTTCAGATTTATGGCATTGTTCTGTCAAGGCTGAAAGATGGGCACAGACTTTTTTTCCACTTACTTGATATTAAAACAACCTCTTACATGCAACAGATTAATAAACAGCAGCTTCACACTCCTTTTTCTCTCTTCCCCCTTTTCCCCACCATATGTCATTTACAAAGTAATGTCTCTAATGATCTGATCTTGCCCAGAACATTCCCTGAGACCTCGTCACATAATGGCTGCCCTAATCTGCTTCTGCATGAGGGAATTTAGACTGTGGGTTTGCTCATTTGCTGTTCATATACCTTGAAATTTATAGGACTGTTCATGGGTTAAGTATATTTTTCTTGTTTAATTGAGCAAGCTGTTGACATATTTGGTTAAGAAAAGTACTCTGCAGGAAAATTATTACAATATCTTTGTGTTGTGCTAAAAGCATCAATATAATTTTTAATCTGAGTTTATGTCTTGGTCACTAGATCTTCAGTTGAAGAATGGGTCTTAAATTCATGTGCAGCCATTACTCATCTGAGATAAGGGAGTATCAGACTTAATTTAAATTGTGGGTTTTTTTTTCACCCAGTAGGAGCTCAGGCCTGTCCTTTTAAATCTCTCTTGGAGCTTGGGGAAACATGGGGTGTAGAAGGGACAGATTACTCTAACCAGGGAACCTGAGTGATGAAGTCTGCCAGAAATAGCACTGGTTTACATCTCTTATCAGCTGATCCTACCAGCAGAGCAGAACCTCATTTGGTGAGTACAGTGAAATCCTCTCCACCCTTAGGCTGAAATCCCTTCTGGCATGCAAGCAATTTTCTTGATCCAAGAAAGTATGGGTATACACCTCCCAGTGCAATGTTAGTGAATCTTGTCTGCTGTCTGCATCCTGTGGCCTGTTCTGTTATTTAGCAGTGAAACTAAGATCTCACATCCAGCCACACTGCTCTCCCACTCAGCAAGCCTAACTGAAAAAGTGTGTTGAATATCAGTGAAATAAGTATTATGCCTGTAAAGCATTCTGTTCTTTAAGGACACAAATATTCAAAACCCACTTGGTTACAGCCTATAGGGGGTTCTGTTTTAAAGCAGTGAAGAATATACATTTTACACTGGAGTTTCATCCTTTGTTTTTGAGCACCAGTAATAGTTATGTCAGGAATTTCTTCATCAGTAATACTGGCGATTGTAAATTTAGGACCCGTATTTCCACATTTGTCCTATGCTAACTGGGGAAAAACCCATTCTGCTATGTGCTGCTAATGGAAGATCTTGAAAGAAGTCTTGATGGTTTTGAATCCAGAGTCCTTAGTACAGTTTGTGATATTATTTGAAAAGGCTGATCCTATGAATTTGATGTCTGCATTTGGTGTATCTCTCTCTCAATTGCTGCTGTGTTATAAGAAGGAAGGCAGGCAGACACCAGACAAAGTTGTCTAGTTCACCAGCTAGACCTCATAAATTCTGAAATTACATCTATCCAACTACACCTCAATGGTGTCTTTACCCCTCCAAGTAATGTTTTCCAGTTCGCCACTATCACCAACAGTTAGGCTCCCCACACCCCAGTTATCTATTGCTAATGTCTCTCTGCAATACAAACCCTTTTTTTTCTAGTGCAGTTTATAGGAGAGAATTACTATCTCCTAGTAGCGAACTCCTGCATACTTCTAGGTAGTGAATAAATTTTCCTTGTAAACTAGTATCTGAGTACAATACTTTCCACAGATTAAGTGACTAATGATAATTAAAGCAATAGGAGCCACTGGAATGTGTGGGATGCATCCTGAGAACCTTGGGATAAGCAAGCTGATCAAAATGATACTGAGGTTTGTTGTCCTGTTAGTTTCTGAGAGACTGTGAAAAAATGGAAACTCTGCAGAGGAGCTAGAGACTTATTGCACAAGCTGTTTCTGGTTTGTGTTGGGACAGGTGCAGGCAGGAAACATCTTTATGGTGACTGTCATTTGCACAGTGGCCTGTCTGAAAACTTGTCTTTTATTGTAATGATATAGAACTTCAATCTTGTGCCCAAAATGATGCCTTAGAGGCACACTGGCGTTATTCTGGATTTATTCTGATGTAACTGGGAACAGAATTAGTCCCATAGGATGTGTATAGTTTTCTGCACCTTCAAAGCAATTTACAAACAAGAATTAACTAATCATTAATTGACTGCCAAACAATATTATACGCAATTATGGAATCCTCCCTCCTCCACCTACTGAAATCTAAATGACTGAACACGCCTTTAACATCTTCCCAGCATTATTCATACTGGATCTTCTTCTCTCTCTTTGAAGTCAACAGTGGTATTGTTACTGGCCTGTATGGGAGGAGTGCTGAGAACTAACACATATTATATTAGTCATGAGGGTGCCATGGTAGCTCTGGTTGTGTCAGCGTTTTGGGACTTTTACGTCTGACTTAGTCAGCCAAAGCTCCGACTACTAAATTGTTGAAATAATGAACCCTTCCCTTTATTCATTCTGCATCTCTTTAAAAAATGAGAAAACAATGCACATGAAATAATGAGTAGCATAGACAAAATAACCTCATATTTTTAAAAGTATGCATTTTATCACTTTTAAATCAAAACATGAATGTGTTTTTGTCTATACTTTTCATTTCTGTAGGTTACTCATGAAGGTGCTTTTAAAAGGGGAAGTTTTTCAGGATTTTTCTGGCATTTTGTTTTCTAATTCTGAGGAAGTCAGGTGTTTCTGTTACTTCCTGTGTTAGCAACTGACGTCAATAGTTTGTACTGCACCCATGATGGAAAATCCATTGCTATGGTGATGTTCATCTCAATCAGAAGAATCTATTCCAAAGTTTTATTTATTTTAAAACATGTTTATTTGAGGAACTGACCACTTTGGGAGACTGACCACTGAGACTGTTTCTGTTCTGCTGAATCATACAGATATAAAGAATTTCCATAACGTAACTGAGCCTAACCACTAAGGAACTGAACAAAAAAGTGATTTCAGTACAGGGTCTATGCTATTATCATTCAAATTTGAATTTTTCAGATTAGTCATGCTATGTCTTCTCAATAAATATCCTCAATAAAACCTGAATTCTATTATGGGTTAGCTGCAAATGCACATTTGTTTTGGGACCATTTTTGCTTAGGAATGTAAAACTGGAGACTTAAGAACTGAATCACAGGTGATAATTCCTGGATGCAGAGTTGCTTTAGTTCCTATTTCAGCAACAAAATTCTTCGGCAGATCAGCCTGCAAGTTCCTGGCTACGTCCTGACAGATGTTTTGTTGCATATGCAAGGAGAAGATTTGGCCCCTTAATATTTTTATGTGCAACCAAGTTATGAGTAGGAGGTGTAACCACAGCCTAAATGGAAAAAAAACCTGAAGTGTAGATAGCACATGGGAAAATGTAGCCAGACAAAAGTGCATATAAGAGATGCGGTGAATTTAAAATTATTAGCTGTCACATGATAGCTGGCAGGAGAAGAGTCATACCTGATCAAACAGGTTATTTCCATAAAACGTGTCTGTGCAAGTATCACAAACAGAACTCCCTTACTCATGAGAATAACGCCTTTGAAGTCACGTGAACAAGGGTTGCAGAATCAGTCCCACCAATGGTGAAATGCATATAGAAAATTATTACTTTCATGGCTGGTAAGTTTTCTTTTTATGAAAGTGCAGTAGTGTACTAAAATATGTATAACTCCACAACAATTTTATTTCATAGAGATTATTAATAGTATACTAACCAGACACACCATTCAGACAGGTAATTTTCATGAAAGATTAATCAAGCTTAAAACCAAGACTGTTTCTCAAAATACACTAAAATTGGATACATAATTTACAATTTATTTAATCTGTACAGTTTGTCCATCAGCTTTCTTTTAGGTGCTGAAAGATGCTGTTAAGCTGTGCAGGCCACCATGAACACGGCTGTGCAGGGTGCATAATAACAATAATTGCTTCCTCTGGGTAATAAAAGTTCAAATATTTGATAGTCATTGAAACATAATAATGGCATAATGGCAGTTTTCACAGTTGCTTCTTTTCCTGGCCCAACACATCAGTTGCAATTGTAACGATAATATACTGAAAGAATGAAAATGGCTCCAGAGTTGCCATGAGAAGCAGTAAAATCTCTTTTGAATGGACAGATATTAGATACTGTATAGTCAACATCTGGTTTTGAACTTTGACAAATCACTACTATGCATCACCAGGTAACTGAGTAAAATGAATCGTCGCTACATGAAAAACCAGAAGTGTTAGTGTGATGTAAAACAGGCCAATCTCAGAGACCTCTGTGCTGTGTTGAAACAAGCAGAAACTCATCCGCACCTTAACTTGCTTTTGCCAAGTTTTGTCACTGTTTGCTTTGCAGCTGCCCTGTGTTGGTTAGTTCTACTTTGACTGCAGAGCTGTCACCTAAAGTTATTTGACTACCTTTTCAAAGTAAGTATTTCATATTCTATAACAATAAATACCTTTTCCCTGACTACAACATTTCTAGAGGTGTCAGTAATGAGAAGTTATCAAACTTTTACCCTTACTAATACATTGTGCAAAATGTAAAATTGTGTCAAAGCCACAGAAGAACATAACAGAAATCCTACTCTTTTCAATTTTCAGGGCCTTAAACCTCTACCTAATTTCAGAAGATCAAAATGGACAAGTAAAAATAATCTAAACAAAAATCAGATTGCAGGAGCAAAAGTGCCTCCATAAGTCTTTTAAGTCCTTTCTGGGTAATTTCTGTGCCTTGATGAACACATTCTACAGCCATGCTGCTTGACCATAGCCACAACTTTCCTTCTACAGTGGGAAAAACAAGCCCAAAGAACAATAATTCCGTCATTCATTCACTTGCTCAGCACATGGCGGCTCGGACGCTAATGCACCACAAGGCAGAAACTCTTTGCAATGTGAAATAATAGGCCAAGTCTTTGGTTTTTTTTTTACTCAGCTAAGGTCTTTGCTACATTTCATATTTTTCTGTTGAATACAGCTGTACTACATGGTCAGCTCTGAAGCCCTCTTGCTAATCCATAGAAATGAGATTTGCTTTCCATATTCACTCAACTTAAAAAAAAAATAGACATAGAACTAAATAATATCCAGTCAAGTTATTAGGATTTTTATAATTATAATAATTTTATTAATAACAGTAACACTTTAAATAGTACCCAGGACAACATTGACCTAAAAAGTCATGTATTAAACATAGAAAGTCACAAATTACACATCAACGGACTGCAAAAAGTCAAAGTCAAAAGAAACATTTGTCAGCATGCAAAGAAAACCTAAATTACTGTATGGAATTTTCAGAAATGCAGTTTAAAATAAGCACAGCTTGTTTTTTTTCTGCTAAAATTCACAAGTGTTTTTGGGGGTAGTTTACACTGTCAAATGTCATGGTCTGCTGAGGAAGACTCAACTGACATAATCACAGAGTTTACAAATTTTGTTTTAAAATCTGACTTACCAATAAAAGGAACAGAAAAGCAGCCATTCGGTGAGGGAGCCAGTCCATGGCATCTGACTTCTCGGATACAAGTCCAACTGAGTTATGGTTGCAAGCCTGTTCCTTTTCCCCTCCCCCCCCCAACCTCTGGTGTCTACTTAAAAAGACACTCGGTAGATGTCCTTATACTCAGCCCTTCAAGGTGTCTCTGCCTCCCTCTGAGGGAAGCACTGAAGATGCTGTATAACAGAGTGTCTTTCCCCACCCCAAAATCCTGGGCTGGTCTCACCTGAAACGCTTGACAACATCATTATTGCTGCAGGTAAAAGCTAAGAGACACACCTTAATTCTCATTGCACTGAAACCCTTTGTTGGATACGAAAGGGTACGTTTTAAAAACAGAAGGCAAGCTTCGCTGAGAAGATACTGAGTGATTTATGAATTACTCACAACATAAGGAATCATTAAAATGGTAACTTATCATTTCTTTCAATGCAATTACCAGTTTTCTCCTTGCACTAAGTATAATAAAAGAGCTTAATGAATATTACCATAAAGAATATGGACTTCAAGAAATGATTAGTTTTCATTAAAATATGTCGATTTGTTTACTTCCAGGTGTGAAGAACTCAGTTCCATGCACATTGTTCACAGAAGGGCAGCACTCAGAGCAGAATGGGGTTGTCATTAAAGAGGTAACACATTAACTTGGGGAAAAATACGGTAGTTTATTCATTAAGGCTACGAGAATATCTGAAGCAGAGGGAGGAGATTTTCTGCTTTCACCAACTGCAGAGCTTCCTCATGCCGTACCTTTCCCTTCCTATGGGTTGTGCTCTCGCTGACATGGTGGAGGGAGAGATGTACACATGTCCCGTGCCAGAAAAACTGGGGAGCTGCTCAAAACAACATGTAGTGGAGGAAAAGGAGGATGTGCTGCACAGCTCACTTTTGGCCTCATTTTGAATGGCACGAGCACAGACATGTGAGAGATGGAGAAATCAAAGAGGATTCTTCACTTTGCTCAGCAGCAGGTCCCTCCATCCTGCAGCTTAGGCTTTGTAAGCCCCTCCTTGTGTTCTTGGGACAACTGAACTGCCCTTAATGGGCAAGAAAAAGGTAGAGTGAGCTTTTGCTCTGCCACGGAACCCAGGAGAAAGGTGTATGCTTCATCCCTGAAAGTGCAAAATGACTGGTGTGCTTCTGAGCCTGCCAAGCCCACCACGGTGCTGGGTGTCTGCCAGGATGGAACTTGAGCTGGGAAAAGAGGTCTCAGCACCTCTAGGGTAACTCAGCACCTCCTGGGATGAGGCCCCATGCTCCTGCTACATAAGCAGCTTTGCAGCATGCCACACACCTCATAGCAAGGATGATGTGCTGCCTTGCAGCTGGCTGGGGTTGCCAAAGCCAGTTGTGCACGTCCCTGCTGTCACTCAGATTTTGGTACTGAGGTCAACGTGCCCATCAATGAGTCAGTGAGGCAAACTGGGTCAGGCAATGTTAAATGGATCACATCTAGATTTTCCCTTTTCTGGGAAATTGTCAACAATCTGAAATTTGCTTTTGGATTAAGGAAAAATAAAGTTGTGCATATAAAATCTCCATGTTCTTTTATGAACCAAAGTACCTTATTTCAGAACTTTAATCAAATTTTCCAGAAGATGCCAATAGTAATTTTTGTGTGTTTTTTAATGTTGCATACCATACTGATACCATTATTGCACTATGTAAAATATCCATATTACTAATGCAATAGTCAGCGGTTGAAGTGGGTCATTATTCTGGCATTTCAGAGTTAGTACTATACTTTCTATGCAGTGGAAATACATAGGATAAGAGCAAATAGGCTTCAGAGTGAGTTTTTAAACATCTCTACAGAGCTTCAAAGAGTTTTGTCAGTAAACTATTTTTGGAGTACCCTTGAAAGAAGCTTGATAAAACTTATTTAGGTTATTGAGAAATCACTTCATGTGAATCCTATATAAGAGCCTTGATAAGAAACCAATAAAGGGTGAAAATGTGTATCACTCAAAACTGCTCTCAGTTCTGAATTTCCATTTTGATCACTGGATAGGAGTTATTTCTTGCAAATATAAAGTATTCATGTTCTTTAACAGACCAAAAGTCAGTTTTGTTCTATTTTTTTTATAACAGAAGATAGTTTGATCTACAGAAGATTATAAAATGCCATAAACAACAATAATAGTCCCAGCAAAAGTTAAACCAAAAGCTACAGCTGTGACAATATATCCCTCTGTGCCATACCTCATTAGGAAGAAGAGTGCACGTGGACTCTTCAGAAAAGATAAATAAGAACAATTTCAAATGGGATTTCAAAACAAATATTCAAACTTTCAAAAATATTATTTTCATATTAATAATTAAAAAATAGTCTAAACAAAAATGAGTGGAAAAGATACAGTAGTTTGATCTAGCTCGAAGAGGAAATCCTAAACCACTGGCTATTACCCTTTGGGAATACTGGAGTTAATAAGACAGAATTAGAGGCATCTACCTAATAGTAATTCTGTGCTCTTGGAGCTTTTTTCTCCATTACATTTTGTATTAAGATTTTTGTGTTTTTTTGTTTTACTCCTGTTAGCACCTTACAGGGCAGCAGAGGAAAGCATCATTGAAAAAAGAGTTGTACAATTCAAAATATGATTGCATATGAGGCAGTTCATCAAAATTTCATTTTCGTGGAAAGGCTAAAGCAGTCACCTACTGATATTGCAAAGCCAGCTGAGTCCAGTTCCTAGTGACTTCCATTTGCATGAGGTAACCACCATACTTGAGTGCTTCAGAAATCACCCCTTTCCTGTTGCAGTGGTCTCATTACTTTTAAAACACTGTTCTTGAGTCAATTTTTGAAATGAGGTGTAAGTTCTTAAGCCTCCATCATCAGTCCAAGCTCAAACCTGCTTCATCCATATTTGATGCAGCCTACTTTCACACAATATATATACATATATACGCACACTTCAGCCAACTTTCTGGGCACCTCACAGGAAGGAGTTTGGTCCTGCACCCCTTTTGACATAGGCCCCTGTATGACTGTTGTGTGGCTTGGAGTGGGGGTTCTTTTGCCCCTGGTCAGTCTCTGGACAAGCAAGTTCCCCACATGAGGGTCAGTTTCTGTCTTCACTGGTCAGTTCCTTTTCAGTGCCTTTCTGAATTTCAAATAAACAAATCTGCACCACACTCAGAAAGGCTGCTTTACTTCCTGCCCATATTATTTTTATACCCAAAGACATTGGAGACGTATTATTTTTAAATACACCCCATGGTGCACAATATACAGGAGCAAAAACGAGTGTCACAGGACCCAGTAAAAAAGACCAGGAAATCACAAAGAATGACACAATGAAGCAATAATAAATACCTTAATTACAGAAAAGCTAGGGATATTTGTGTATTGTGATAAAATTTTGGTACTCTTCATATTTTGATTTCTGAGAACAATTTAAGTAATGTGCTAGGGAAGCCCTTCTATAAAGTGGCCAGGTCTCATAGACACAAAGGTTGCTTTTTTTCTCAGTACCTGTAAGATATCGAGTGATAGGGAGATATGCAGAAAAGTTAGTGGTGTAAGATATATATCTGTTCTAACATATAGAAGCAGTAATAATAATACAATTCTGCTCTGTGTACTTAGTTTCAACAGTAATTATCTTAATGTTTAGAGGGTTAAGTACAACTTTTGTGTCTCATCTAGATGGCAAAACATGATAAAATTTTTCACTTGACAGAATTTATGGCAATACTCTGTCATTGTTAATCGCACCTCTAAGTTAGTGTTCTTCAGTAAACAAAACTGACCAGCACATCATCTGTCATTTGCAAAATGCATGAAAATGAAATCAATACCATCTGAAGTTACCCATAAGCTTGTTCTTCCTACAGGTTGAAGAATCAGTATCATTCTATAGTGTGATATGACTACAAAAAGAAATTCTATGTAGTTTCTTTGTGCCACAGGTGAAGGAGGAGGTCCTCAGTGATGATGAAGAGATAACTGAGTTGTGGGTAAGAAATTCCTACTTGCATAAATCCATCTCCAGCACTTGCTTCATTATGGAGGCTGTTGAAAAGCCTTGCTCAAAGAGAGCTAATCCTTGAGAGCAAGAGCAAACTGCCAAGGCACCTTCCCTTCAGAATGAGTGATGAGGTTACCAAGTGGGAATGCTAAAGGACTCATGGAAATGGGGTGTTAGACCATGTATCTCAATCAGATGTATGTTGCATGTATATTCATACATGGTTAACGTTAACATTCTTGTAGGTTAAAGCTCACAACCTTAACTCAAGAGTTGTACCGTAAGGCGAAAACACATGAAATAAACTACATGTTCCTTTAAAAGTAAGCATGGCGCAGTCTGGGATGATAAACCCAGAACTTAAAGTCATCATGATTGTATTACACTGTTATGGAGCAGGCTAATGTGGATGTCTTAATTGATTTTTTAAGTCAAAGGATCTATCACTTCTAATGTATTCCCTTTAGTTATTAATTTTCATATTATCAGTCACATCTTATGAAGTTCTTTTTTAGTAATAATTAATAATTAATTTTTCAGTGTAACTTTTTTTTTCTTTGCTTCGCTTCAGGTTTTTTGTGTTTTTTTTTTGGGGGGGGAGGAGTTTTCATTCTGATTTTTTTTTTCCTGGAATTTCATGTTAAATATTTTCACAGTTTTTCTTTCTTAACTAAGCACACATTTTTATACAATTTTATATTACCCACAGCTGCAAAGAACATGCATATACTTGATTGTGTGAAAGGCTGCATATAATTTTCAGATTTCCCTGCATTTTTTAAAGATGCTAAATGTCCAGAGCAGCTGATAGCAGAGAGGCAGAGCTCAAGGTGCCAAGCCAGGGCAGAGGATGGGTAGGACAGCCCCTTTGGGTGGTAGCAAGGGCTTGCATCTACAGGAGATAATCACAAACACACCCCCTAACAGTGCAGTCTCAGACTTAGCCTTGAGTGAAAGTCTCCTGTGTGGGAAATGAAAAAGCCCAACAACTTAAATAATTAAAATTTTCTGCTCTAGCTTTATCTTTTTGATTAAAGGAAGCATGTTCCCCAGCAGTCACCTGGAGGATCTGTAATTCCTAAGTTAATACACACCTCCATTCTGAAACAGGAAGCCAGTCTAAGACTTTCCTAAACAATCTGCTTTCTGGCAAGCACCCAGGAACCTAGATTTAAATTATTTTACCAATGCTATATTCAGACCTACATGGAAGGCTAAAAAAAGAGTTTCTGTACTAGCAAGAAAAGGCAAATAGTAAATACCATTAGGTCTACCAATGCAGTGGATGATGAAGTCAGCACCATTCATTCTATTTTAGTTTGAGAAACATAAGGCTGAGCAAGATGAAGTGACTTGTCAGGAATAACTCAGCAAAGCACGGACATGACTGTCTCACCTGCTGCACTTTAAGATATCTTACAAGTGGCATATGGCAATGCACTCATCTCTGATTTATCTTACAGCCCAGAAAACCAACTGTATCCCAAGCTACATCAAAAGGAGCATGACCAGGAGGTCAAAGAAGGTGATTCTCCCTCTCTGCTTCAGGGCTGGAGTACCTCTCCTATGAAGACAGGCTGAGAGAGTTTTGCTTGTTCAGATTGGAGAAGATAAGGCTCAGGGGAGACCACATAGCTGTCTTCCAATAGCTAAAGAGGACCTACAAGAAATCTGGAGATGGACTTCTTATGAGTGGTGGGATAAGAGGCTTTAAACTGGAAGAGGGTAGATTTAGATATTACTTATTATTTAGATACACTAATGATTTAGATTCTTCACTGTGATGGTGGTGAGGCACTGGCACAGGTTTCCCAGAGAAGTTGTGGCTGCCCCATCCCCGGCAGTGTTCAAGGCCAGGGTGGATGAGGCTTTGAGCAACTTGGTCTAGTGGAAGGTGTCCCTGCCTATGGCAGGGGTTTGGAACTAGATGATCTTTAAGGTCCCTTCCAACCCAAGCCATTCTATGATTCCATGATATTATTATCCCATCTGTTTGATTATGAAATAGAATGTTAAAATTTGATATAGGCAAGATCATGTTAATTTTTTTGGTTTCCTCAGAATAGATGATTTTTGCAGCTTAGTTTTTTCAACTTGCTGCTATTGTTAGTAACTGTTGATAATAATAACGATAATAATATCATTTTTGAGTTGCTGATGATGTGTGAGGCAAACCTAGGAACATAATAAGAAAGACTTGCAACAAAACTAGAAAAATTAAACATGATGTAAGGAATAGAAGGCAAATAAGAAAAATAAAGTATGGAGTAATAAGAATGATTAGAGCAATGCAGTCATGAAATTGCTCACTCTGAGATGATACCTGCCTTCTCTGTCCAACCTCTGGAGTCAACAGCAATAGAAAAATGTTAAGATTTATAAGTGCCCTTGGTAACAGTCACCCGCTACTTTTTCAAGCAGTTAGCATCTCCTGGCTGCCTTCTTATTCTCCCAATATGGGGTACAATTTTTCTTTTATTTATAATGACAACTAGTGAGTCTAATCTGGTGAAGCCAAATTCATGAACTGTAGGGTCTGCAGCAGGGTTTAAGCTGATGAACAGGTTGATATTGCCTTCATGAGTTACTGCCATGACTCCCTCTGAATGTCCTATCATTGAAAGTCAGTATTAATGTTTTTGCTGTCTCTCTACTATGATAATCATACAAATACTTCCCAGCTCCTGGGCCTGGCTGCATGGCACAGGAACTCTCCAAGGCCCATGAGCAAACCATGACACTTTCTTGCCTTTTCTGTCTGAGGCAGGTCTGCAGCCACAAAGCACACACTTCTGGTATAAAATAAAAGATTCACTGGCACATCCCTATTCTGGCAGCAGCTGGGAGGTGATATCATAGAACATATCAGGTGACTTGAAGTCATAGAATCATAGAATCGTTAGGGTTGGAAAGGACCTTAAGATCATATAGTTCCAACCCCCCTGCCGTGGGCAGGGACACCTTATGCTAAATCATATCACCCAAGGCCTCATCCAACCTGGTCTTGAACACTACCAGGGATGGAGCATTCACAACCTTCCTGGGCAACCTATTCCAGTGCCTCACCACCCTAACAGGAAAGAATTTCCTCCTTATATCCAATCTAAACTTCCCCTCTTTAAGTTTGAACCCATTACCCCTTGTCCTATCACTACAGTCCCTAATGAAGAGTCCCTCTCCAGCATCCCTATAGGCCCCCTTCAGATACTGGAAGGCTGCTATGAGGTCTCCGCGCAGCCTTCTCTTCTCCAGGCTGAACAGGCCCAACTTCCTCAGCCTGTCTTCATATGGGAGGTGCTCCAGTCTCCTGATCATCCTCATGGCCCTTCTCTGGACTTGTTCCAACAGTTCCATGTCCTTTTTATGTTGAGGACCCCAGAACTGCACACAATACTCCAAGTGAGGTCTCACGAGAGCAGAGTAGAGGGGCAGGATCACCTCCTTCGACCTGCTGGTCACGCTCCTTTTGATGCAGCCCAGGATACGGTTGGCTTTCTGGGCTGCAAGTACACACTGCAGCCAGCTCATGTTCATTTTCTCATCAACCAACACCCCCAAGTCCTTCTCCGCAGGGCTGCTCTGAATCTCTTCTCTGCCCAACCTGTAGCTGTGCCTGGGATTGCTCCGACCCAGGTGTAGGACCTTGCACTTGACATGGTCAAACTTTATAAGGTTGGCATCAGCCCACCTCACAAGTGTGTCAAGGTCCCTCTGGATGGCATTCCTTCCCTCCAGCGTATCAACCAAACCACGCAGCTTGGTGTTATTGGCAAACTTGCTGAGGGCGCACTCAATCCCACTGTCCATGTCAGTGACAAAGATGTTGAACAAGACCGGTCCCAACACCGATCCCTGAGGGGCACCACTCATTACTGGTCTCCAGCCGGACATTGAGCCATTGACCACAACTCTTTGTGTGCGGCCATCCAGCCAGTTCTTTATCCACTGAGTGGTCCATCCATCAAATTGATGTCTCTCCAATTTAGAGACAAGGATGTCGTGTGGGACAGTGTCGAATGCTTTACACAAGTCCAGGTAGATGACATCAGCTGCTCTACCCCTGTCCATCAGTTCTGTAGCCCCATCATAGAAGGCCACCAGATTGGTCAGGCAGGATTTCCCCTTAGTGAAGCCATGCTGGCCGTCACCAAGCACCTTGTTGTGTTTCATGTGCCTTAGCATGCCTTCCAGGAGAATCTGCTCCAAGATTTTGCCAGGCACAGAGGTGACACTGACTGGTCTGTAATTCCCTGGGTCATCCATTTTCCCCTTCTTGAAAATGGGGGTTATATTTCCCTTTTTCCAGTCATTGGGAACTTCACCTGACTGCCATGATTTCTCAAATATGATGGCCAGTGGCTTCGCAACTTCATTTACCAGCTCCTTCAGGATCCGCGGATGGATTTCATCAGGTCCCATGGACTTGTGCACATTCAGGTTCTTAAGATGGTCTTGAACCAGATCCTCTCCTACAGTGGGTCCTTCATAGGTATTCAAGTATCATGGTGGAAAGCCAAGAAAGTCTTAGAGGTACATAGCCCTCCCCATTTCTTTCAAATCCCAAAGTTATCCTCTCTTATCCAATATTTTCTCCTGAGGAAGAGTTAATTCAGGAGTCAGAATTAATCTTGCCCTCAGAACTTCAAGAGAAAATGGTTGGTTCATTATGGGCAAGGGTGGAAGACCTGTGAGGAGCTAACATGTCTGTGGGTATGTGTTTAGATGCACTTACTTACTACTGAACAATCACAAGCTTCCTCCCTATCTGCCACTGTACCTCTTAGAGAAAATAGGATAAGCAGATTTTTTCTCTCATTGAGTTTACTTAGACTATCTTTAGTGTCTAGAGAGAAATAACTGAAGGTGGCATAATAGAAATCAAACAGAATCAAGAAAGCAGCAGCAAGTCAGGAGCAGTTAAGATCAAAGGGGTCTTTGCTCAGTGGCAAGTTTCATATGCATTGCCAGCTCCACAAGTTATTCCATTAAAGATAGGAAGATGACCACCTTGATTTCCTTTTCTGGGTTTTTACTACTGATTGATGCCTTCAATGTTTGGTTTTCAGAAATACCCCAGTGTTGTGGTTTAAACCCATCTGGTAGCTGTCCTGCTTACAAAGAAGAGAACCTCTGTGCTGGGAAAAAGAACAATTAGAATCCTAGACTTCAGGGAGGAAAAAAACCCAAAGAAGCAAGAAAATAAAGGTGTCAGAGCTATAGGTGTAATCTGGAGCTACCCAGGTCCAATTCCATGTCAGGTGGAGGCTCAACTTCAAGCAGCATTTCTAAAAGCTCTTACCAAGTAACAGGCTTCTAAAGTCATATCTGAGCATCTAAGTGGCATGACTTTCAAACATGTCAAGCATCACCAGATTAGTGCTGCTAAAATCAGGCCTGCTAGTTAGAAAACTGAGTTGGGTAACAGCATCACAGCATCACTTCAAAAGAACATGATTTTAAGACTCTAACTTCAACAGCCACTAAAAAACCCCAAACCACCAGAAAATCTTAGCTTGACAACCTGAAGCATGAACCCCTATGCTTACATGATTTAAAGGTGAATTTGCTTTAGATGGTGCAAAGCTAGGTATCACTTTCAACAGGTTTGACTTCAGATAAGCAAGTAGAAGACCAGAAACATGCCTAGGCATAAAGAACAAAGTTATGAAACTGTGTTTGGAGTCCTTCTTCACTGTTCTAGTGTGTCTCCCTCATCTGTCTTGCTAACCCTTTGCACATGATAAGGAGATTTTTTCCTGGGTTTAGGAATAATTTCATTGACTTTCAGTGCTGCTAAAATATGGGGTACTTGGTTCAATTTTACTCTTTGTTCTCTCTTCTAAAAAGAAAAATCTATACTGCCATTTCATATGTGGGTAGTAAGATGCAAAGGTATGTGTGTTTGGTTTTTGATATCAGTTGCAGCTAAAAATAACCATCTTACCTCAAAATAAGCCATTTTCTGAATGGTGGTGTTACCTCACGCATGCTGCAGAAGTTCTGATCTCACAGGTTGAGAGCATGTAAGAACACATACCACTTAAGAACTGGAGAAGTAAACAGCAAGGATAAGGTCATTGTATAAGCTTGAAAAGCTCAACATTCATGACAAGATACTTAGATAAATATATCAACCCCAGATGAGCCAGGAATGTATGTCGAAACTCACACAAGCAACCTCACCATCTCTATTTAAATATGTTGTACTAAAACATCCACAGAGTCAAAACCCTGTGCAATGTTATAATATTATCCAGTCTTACAGCTTTCAGTACCCAAAGGCAAGTAAGCCCCTGAAGCATCATGCTGCCATCCCAGTTCTACTTTCAGTTTTTTTCCACTTTTCCTAAGAGAATGTGATTGAAAGTCACATTCCTATCTTGGCTCAAGCAAAGTCCTGGTTATCTGGATAACTGTGTTACCTCAGACAGCCTGCTCAAGTTCTGCACCTGGGTCCTTCCCCCAAAAGCTGTTGAGCAGGATGGGTAGACAAGAGGGTGCTGAAGGCAAGAACTGGTGAAGACAGTGGGTCTGAGGAGAGCTGTGTGCTAGGAGTGGCACTGAAGCCAGGCACCTGCAGTGGCCCTGTCATGCTTTGCCTAACTCTGAATAGCAGCTAAGAGGAGACATCTTAAAGTTTTTTGACTGTGGTTTTTAAAAGGCAGGGCAATTTAATGAGCTTTTCCTGTCTTTATTGGCTAGCATCAGACATATCTTAGAACAGCATGCGCTTCATATGTACACACTCACTTGTTTCTGGTTTTAATTAGCAATGAAATACCTGATAAGGCTATCTGGTATGGTGCCCTGTCCCACCTCTATTTCTAGCATATTTGAGAGCATCTCTTCCTCCCAGTCTCCCAGGGAGATCCACAAGATGTACAACTCTGGCCATGTGTTTCTGCCTTCAAGTCAGGTGAGAGACAGACAGACAGGCCTGCAGTGGAGCTAGAGGAGAGGTAGCAGGAGCTCTGCTGTGCAGATGCTCCTGGCAATGCCTTCACATGTGGTGGGAGGAGAGTTAATCCCTTAACTACCTCATCTTCCTGGGAAGAAAGGAAGGATGGATGAGAGAAAGGAAAACAGTGCCTTTCCTTTTAGCCTTTAGCACCTGTACTCTAATTAATAGAGTATGTTTGAAAATGATTACAGAAATCTCAACATAGATTTTAGATAGCAATGACCAGGTATTTGTATATGCTGCTGCAGGCCATGGTCAGCAGTCTTCATCTGCTGCCTTTGCTGAGGCTCAGGGAGCATTTACCTTCCATAGCACTAACAAACCAGCTGTCAAGACACTATAGCGAGTGTGATTGCTTCTTTTCAGTTGACTGTATAGGACAGGTATGTGAGCCACAAGCAGGGCATGCAGTTTCTTGTCTATTCTGCCTGCTCAGGCAGTGATTGATGTGTGAATTGCATGACTAATAGTACAAAGACATTCTGAATTCAGCCTTATTCAAGTATGAACTGGGTCCCTGAAGAAGTAGCCATTTGCTTGGATGTTTTTGCTGTCTTAGTCATCACTATATTGATAATGACTTCAAATTATGCCCCTCCAAATTATTTTGGTGCATGGATACCCATGTCTTTTTCTTTTTTCAGAGTAGGTCTTTGTGGTGTAGCCTGCATCTGAGTGCAGAGAATGAGAAAGTGGGATTCATCTAGTTCAGCAATCATAATGAAAATATCACTACCGGTAACACTAACTAGTAAAGAAAAAAAAAAATCTCTCTAATACAGTGCTTTATTAAAAATTACTAATTAAACATAGAAAACACTGAGTAAAATTAAGATTTTTTTTTTTCTGTTGGAAAGGGAGAACCATGGTATTTCAATACCCTGTGCTAATAGAAAATACTGAATTCCTAAGCAGTGACCCCTGTTCTTTCAATTTCAGCAACTAGCTTTTTTGAAATGATCACAAATTTCCAAGCCACAACAAAAAAAAAAAAAAAATTAATCTCAAGATGTCATATTTCTATTTATTTGGGAAAAGCCAATGCCCAAGCTTGAACCTGAAGTATATGTTTTAGTGTTTTCATAATGTGATACTTGCGTTTTGCATTTTACATACATAGCTTATATATCATCTTCTTTAATGCAATGGCATTACTATTGTCTGGTTTTATATGTGAGCCCTAGTAAGGTAGGCATCTGAACTGGTTTTATGTTTCAGAAAAAGCCTATAAAACATTATATCTGGCTGAGGATCTTTGCATATTCTGTGCTTGGATACTGAATCTGTGAGGACTCATGTCTTCATAAAAACATTAAGTGGAGATAATGACATAAGAATGTATAACATCACTGGCCATATAGACATCAGACCAAAATTCCCTCTACACTAACAGCTTGTATTTGAGCGGCCAATAGCAGCTGCTTAGTGTAATAGCCAAGTTCAGAAAGGAACTCACAGGAAACGGTTATTGGTGGTTAGGAATTTCATGAGCTGGAAATTGCATCCATACGGCTATGCCTAACAGTATTTGACGCACCTTTCTTCCATTAATTTGTTTTAACACTTTTATACCACCAAAACATCCTCTGGCAATGACTTCCCCAGATTTAGTTACGTGCAATGTGAAAAATTCTTCCTTCAGTTCTTCAGTTGTTTTAAACATGAGGGTTAATTATTTTACTGAATGCACTCTGTTATGAGAAGCAGCAAGTAGCTGTTCATTAGTCACCTTCTCCAGGTCATTCACTGGCATCCTACTAAACAACAGGGACTTACACAACAAAATAAAGTGCATACCTTCTAAGAATGACTACTGAACTTCTCTTTTAATCAAGAGTCAGCCTTCCCTGTAAATAACAGTCATTATGCACCATTAAGAATGAACATGGAGCATTGCTGGAAATAAAGATCAGCTTGTTTTATCTCTCCAGTTGTTCTGGATTTTGTCTTTCATCTCTGGGAAGTGACTGACCCAGAGATTACTGAATTAACAGGAGAGGGTGTTTTTGAGTCTGCTGAACTTTGGAAGAAGTCCCATGAGGGGACATCTGCTTCTGTAGGTGAAATGAGTTTCCCTAATTTGTGTAATCAAAGAGAGCAAGAAGTGCCTCTACAGAAGGCTTGAATAGAGATCCGTGAAGTCAGATTCCTTAATTATGTGAATCATTCTTTTAACTTATTCTCCTGACACAGGTACATTTGAATACTGTACCAGAAGATGTGAAACTGCCACCCTTTCTAGGCCCTGCAAACACTCTGCTGAAGAACAGATGATGGAGGTTTCTCACACCCCTAAATCCAAGAAACAAATCCCCACAGAGCCTAAATTGGATCACCAGAGACTGAGCAGCATTTAGCAAGTTGCGTGTCTCCTATTGGTATGATGCATCTTCTTCCCCATACCCTATCAGCTCTGCTCTGTGGACCAACTTTCTTTTATATCCCTCCAAAGCCTAGATTCATATCACCTGCCTAAGCTAAGCATCACAAATACATATATAGTAAATAGAGTGTCACCTGCTTAGGACAACTCAAAGATAAGCCTCCAGAAATGGTTCTTTCTGACTATTTAGAAAGTTAAAGTGACTGTCTTCTAACATTACACTTCTTACTCTGGTGCCTTTGTTGGGTGGGTGCTTAGTCAGACAGGTGGGATTTATTTGTGCCTGAATTTCAAATTGTGTGTGAACAGAACATGAGGCTGACCCTTACACTGGTCATTTAATGACAGACAGGGTCACTGTGCATTGCTCCATCAGTCCTGTGTCAGCTGCTGTTGCAATCTGTCTCACGGACATCTCAGAGAAGTTGCTGAAGAACATCTAGACTGGGTTGGGTACCTATTACAAGTCTAATTAGAAGGAAGCAATTACTGGCGTTATATGTACAACTGAGATTCTGTGCAAGCAAATACCTACTTTGGCACTTATTGAAGCTTCTTTTTTAAAACACTTCTTATAAAAACATTGTTCTATTAATTTCCATTAATTGTATATACAACGTAGAGATTTAGGTTTGTCATAAAGTTCTGCATTTTATCCAGGTCTTTCTCACAAAATCAGCATGCTTTTGCATATTCTTGAATCTCAAGAGGCTAACTTTCTAGTTTGGTCACCATAACACAAAAGAAAGGCATTGCCCCTCTGCAAATTTTCAGTTCCTATCACTGTCCAGTTTAATTAATGTTATCTTTTACTATACTTCTTAAAACTCCTTGCCCTCTGTTGTCTACTCTCAGTTTTCCCAGGTCCTGCCCACCATAGAAGCTGCATCTCCCAACACACACAGTGATGACAAGACTGCCAGGCTACCTCTGAGCACAAGGGAGGCACATGGGACTGCAAAAACTGATGCCAGGTGCTCATTTGCCCTGTTATGTTGCTATGTTAGCTAAAGGACATGTTACATTTTTAAAGTTGTGCTTGCTTTACATCACTTGAACAATCATTCCAGGTATACTAGAAAATTTAGAAAATGTGTATTCTCCATGTTGACTATTTTCTTGTTTTTTTTTTTGTTATTTCTCCCCTTCTGCTGGTTTATGTAGGGAAAATTGCCTCTAGGAAACACTTTTAAACCAGAATATATATGTTTTCCTAATTTTCTTTGCATGATGTTTTGTTAAAATGGCTCAGACCTGAGCCATACAAATCTAAAAGTGACCATTTTTCATTAGTGCCTGCTGCATGCCCCCAGTGGCAGCATGTAGTTGCAGGGGCTGGTGCTGAGCTCCGTGGCATCTTGGGGGGTGTCTCAGATCTCCCTCAAGGCAGACCCTGTCACCACGGTAATGCTTTCCCTGACACATGCAGTAGGGGATCTTCATCCTCTAGAACTTTGCAGCCCTCATCCAGCCTCCTCTGCTGGTGTCCTCTCTGAGGACAGCTCTCCTGCTGCTATGGAAGATTCATAAATTATTCCAGGCGCTATTTCTGATTCTTTAGTATATCTAATGTAGGCATGAAATATGAAAATGTACTTGAACACACATTCACTAATGAATATAATGGGAATATATGAACACCTCACATCTGCCAAAAGATGGTGAAATACCTGTGTAACTAAACGATATTAAATTGTCTGCCATTTGGCTGAATTCAGTCTTTACCTCCCCCTTCCATACATTACTCAGTTAGGGATGTAATGAACTTTGACCTTTAGAGAAAGCTGTCTCCTGTAGCAAATTTAAAAAACCCTACATGCCATTGACCCACAGGTTGCCACCTTTAAGCTTCTAAGATAATTTTAAGACATTTGGGTTTCTTCATCCACAAAGACAAAGGGTGCAAAAGTGAAGCCAACAGGAGAAAAACAGGTATTAAGAACAAGGATGAACCTTCAAATACTGGATTTCACACTAATGTTTTGTTATGAAAAGAGTAAATCATTACCAGCAGTTTATGCCTTTTGGACTGTGATGAATAAAGTATGTTATCAGAAGCAGCAAAGATTAAACACTAAAAAAGCCTTATTCATTGTTAGATATAAAACTGGTGCCTCAACAATACTTCCACCCCCCAAAAAAAGAAAAACAAAAAAGAAATAAGAGAGTTGTCATGATATTAACAAGTTATCCACTTGGTTTCTCAAGAATTTGACAGTGCACATGTGATTAGACAGGGAATGAGAGCAGTGAAAATGGAGAGGTGTGGCCTTACAGCGCACTGAGTACAGTACACACCTAAAAGAACTGCCAGTCACTTGGGAAACTGATAAGCAGTTTCTGTACTCTATATCCAAGGTGACAAGCTGAACTCCGGTGGAGCAGAATGCTTCATCCACTGTTTCAGCTGTGTACCTGAGACATGCAGATCTACCAAACTAGCTTCAGAAAGGTGCGTGAACCCTAAGCAGACTTCAGCAAAGCACTGACTTTTGCTTGACCGGGAGAGCGCAGCTCCAGGAAGCAATGCACAGGATGCTGCACATTGTGCAAGGATATACCACTGTGCTAACAATGTATATAGATGTATAAATATGCATTGTTTTTGCCCTCCCAGCTTTGGACTATGATGTTACTGTAACTGTGGTTTTTTTTTTTGCTCATCAGTGGCAAGCCTGTTTGGGAAAGATAATTTGTTTTTAGTTGTGTTTATAAAAGCTACAGTGGGGTATAAATGTCTTATATTAGTAGTAGTGGTATTAATAATGGTAATAACAGTGGGGAAGCAAGTAAACTTTTGTGTGGTGCACAACAGAATCTTTTCTTGAAAAATACTTTCTTTTTTCCCCTCCAAGCAACTGCTCGGATATTTCAGATTTGAAAGGAAGAGCAGGCAAAAGCAGAAATGTAAAGAATTTATGAGAAATAAAAAAATGAAGCCACTGTTGAAATAAAAGAATGCTGAATATTTTGGATAAAGGGAACTGGGTACCTATAATAAGTTTATAGGAGAACTTTGTGTGTTATGGATGGTATTAGCTCTCTGTGTAAAATACATGATCTTCTAAAACAACTTAATGGTCTTTTTCCTAACAGTTTTCAAAAAAGCCAAACGAAGGGTAATAAATCAACCTCACTCTACTGGTACAACTAGGTTTAGGAAACTGTTGAGCAAGACAGTGACACAGCCAGTAGTTTGGTATGAAAATTGCTAAGAAAGCAAAAAAGCAGTCTGTGATTCTCTTCAGTGAATACAGCTTGCTCAATTTACACCAAATCCATAGATTAGGGGTGGAAACAGTTTTTCTAAGTATCCTGTTAAAATTAAATCATGATGCATCATGAATTAAAAGGCAATCCCTCAAAAAAATCTCTACCAAACCTGTCTCCCACTATTTCTGCTCTTCTTTGCTTTTGGTCACTGGAAATGGCTGGAAAATATTATCTGATGTATTTATACCTGTTTGCATGATCTTGACGTTTCTTATTTTCTGAAATATAAAGGTCACATTTTCAAGTCTGACTTTATCATAAAATTAAAATGATTTGAGGAAAGGTCATCAAAAACTTCACATTTTTCTAAATTGCTTCAGATTTGATTCTCAGTCTTAAAAGGTATACTGTGCAGGTTCAATCAGTTTTTGAATTGGAGGAAGCCATCTGGAAAAGTTTTAGGAATCTGCACATAAGTAATTTATGGTGGCAGCAGTGATGTGAATTTGCACTTGACATTTTTTTCCTGGAAAAGAAAGATACTACCATCAAGAAAGGTAGTGTCTCTGCACAGATATAGCAAGCAAAACAGAAGGGTCAGACCACCAGCACCAATAGAAGAACATTCCTAAATCCTGGTTTTTCACTCTCAGTTGGGATTTCCCAGATGCTTGTCCTGGTTCTCCTGCCCCTGCTGGTGCACACGGTGGTTATACACTATCATGTACTGTACAGATGAATCCTCCCTTTCTGTTGGTCACTGTTGCCTTTCATTAACCTACTGCACCAATTTCCTCTCAAGCACCTTTCCTTTAAGGTGTGGTTTTACAAACAGCAGCAGCAGCAGCAGCTGCTCTAATAAACTCCTTCTCCTGTCTGCTGCATTAGGTTGCTACACCAGAGGAAGCAGTTCATATGTTTTAAGGCTAGAGGGGACCATTACAATAATTTTACTTGCCATGCATAAGAAACAGAATACATAATTCAGAAATATATCTGGTCTTGACTTAGAGCCATTGTGTGCCTAGATTCCATCACTTCCCCTGCTGATTTGTTTAATATTTATTATACTTCTACCTGAAAAACTGGCATTGCATTTACAGCTTGTGTCTCTCTAGCATACAGATTTCAGGTTCTGAGTCTTGCTATGGTTTAGTTTACTGAAGTTATAGAGTCCTCTAATGTCAAAATCTTTAACTTGCACATACTTACAGCACCTGAACAATATCTATGGACCTCTTTGGTCCCAGTCACAGCACCAGCCACAGTCACAACTTGCTTTTCCTCCTAGAACACATTGTAAGCTGCAAGATGTTTTCCTCAGCCTCTGTTTACAAAAGCAATCTCCATCTTTTAATCAAGAGCTCCCTCGTTTTTCTTTGCTTTGCATCTGAACTATGCAATTAGATTTGAATATATACATGGCTGATTACACACTGCTGACAGCAGTCTTCAAGAGGAGAGAAGATAGAGAGGTGGGTAACAGCCATTCAAAAACTCCAAGTAACTGGTTGCCATTGTAAGAGTAATCGATGAGGGGATGTTTGACTCTGTATCCAAGCACTTCTGTGCCATTTCCTTTCTAGCTGCCGATATTCCCCCACATAGCAGGCCACAGTCTGCTTTGCTCTCCCTTCTCCCTTCTTCCTCATGCAATTCACTCAGAGAGCTTACTTTGTCCCAGAAGGAAATACCCAGGAAGGCAAGAGGCTTATCTGAGGAGGAGGAGTCTTTTTGTCTCCTTCTACCCCTTAAACTGGGTCTATCAGCAAGGCTGGAAACTCCAGTTGTAGTAGCATAAGGTTTATGGCTAAAGAGGAAAGGAGCTGAGTGGTACCAAGCAGTTTCCAAAATCTATGGACTGAAGTCTTAGTGCAGTTGAGGAAAATAATAATAGAACCCCCCTTGTTATTTCTGTGAGAAAAGGATATCATGCCCAGCCTGTATATGCCTTTCTCACATGCAGCAGGGAATGCATGTTTTAAATGCAAATTCTGTGTACCTTGCTTTGCAGGACAAAAAAGGAAACAAAGAGGGAGGAACATTGGAATTCTTCTGGCTAGTCTGGAGGAAGCTTTAGTTCATTTAACTTTATGCACCTAACCTGGGTATGTCAAATAGAAGCGCAGTCTCCCTTTGGAGTCAATGGAGAGGAAGTCACTTACAGAAGATGAATCAGAGCATCCAACATCTTAATTACTTGCTGGAATCACTTATCTCCTCCCAGTGACTATAGAGGGAGGACACGGTGATGACATTTAGCAAGTCAGAACATCAGCTAGAGACCTACAGTGAGTTGGCTTTCTGTCCCTCTGAAGAAATCCACAGTAGAGGTATTTTTGCACTCACAGAAGTTATTCTGCATGGTAACTACAGAAACAATGTTGTTTGACTTAAGTGAACTGCATGGCAGGTTGCAGGTCCAACTACAACCTTTGTCTTTTGGATGTTTAATTGGATTCTTCAGCAGCTTTTTCAGTGACCTTGCAACATCACATTGCCATTTTGTCTAAATTAAAAACAAATATAAAAATTAATATACTGCTTTTAATTTCTGATTAGTTTGCAATACAGGCTTTTTCATAATATTAGCTTCAAATTGGTTACACAGACGTGCATATCTTTGTGGATGCATAAAATTAAAGCTGACTCCTAAACAGAGATTAGGATGATTCTGTGATTAGGATGTATATGTGGCTTGTTCCTTCTCCTGTAACCCTTCCTCTGCAACACAGAGTCACATGTCTACTCATATTTTGGCTTCAGTGCTCGAACAATCCATTAAATGGAAAATAATGACCTTTTCTAAAGTGGCTGTTATAACCATACTTGTGTTGATCAACATCAATGTGCAGTCTGGTCAGGTACATGATTGATTCTTCATCCCTGAAAGTATTTTCAATGAAAGACCAAAGTTTTGTTTGGTGAACTAAAGCTTTCAAGCAGCCTCCATACCTGCAGAGGCTCTTACACCTTTGCAGCTTACATGTCAAGCAGGACATGTAAACCTCCTGAGATAAATACCACACATTCCACCAGCCTTGAGCTCCACAGTCTTTTCAGGGTCTTAAACATATGATAGTTTCAAAGTTTTGACAGCTGGCTGAAAAAGAAGCCTCGAGGGTTATGCTCTGTTTAGATATGTTACCAGCCCACTTCTGCATAGCTTGCAAAACAAGCTCCATGTCTATGCTGCAGCTGAATTTACAAGAAATTACACAGAGTTATAAGAAAGCAAAAGAAAAATCTATCCTATCATTTGCAGAACACAAATTCAGCCAACAAGGAAGCATTTGTGCCTCTTAAACTTGGAAATTAGCCATACAATCCATGGCAATGTCAGCTGAACCTTTTTTTGGCCTAGAAAACAAATGTGAGTTGAAATATGCTGATTTTGAGCATGCTTGGAGACATGAGCATGAGAAGGATGAATCACCTCTGAGAGCTGGCATAATACAAACTGCCCTAACCAGTGTCAGCACTAGTCACTGAGCCTGAGGAGCAGTGGAGCTCCCCAGTGAGGGGATAGGAGTCTGCACAACAATTTCGCAGTGGTATGCAAGGCAAAGGAAGATTCAGAGTTGTGCCTGCAATTCCTGCATGTCCTGTTGCTGCAGCTACATCTCTCATAAGGTTATGCCAGTATTCTGTAGACACCCTAAAGATGTACATGCGATTGAGGGCAGGCAGCACTTTGACTGGAGTCCTCTGTTAGGACTCAAGTGCTAGCTTTGCTAGGGACTGTAGACACCTGCATAGGAGATTTCCTTTGGGTTGCATCGTGGTTTAATGTGGTAAGAATTAAAGCAATGTTTCCCTCTGCAAAAAGCAATCTTGCTTTCCCTCCTTACATGAGGAGTCCTGCAGAGCTGGAGGAACAAGCTGGGCTTGAAGGTTACATGTATACCAGCCTTTGAACTAAACTCTACCTTCAGTTACACCACCATGAACTGCAGTAAGCCTTGCACTTCATTGAAGCTAGCTAGGATGTTTTGTTGATGTTACAGAGGAAAGACAACAGCTCAAGACCTTTGCACTCATTTTGGAGCTCCAAGAGCAATTTCCGAGTACAACAGCAAAGGGCCAAGTGAAACAAATGATTATTGCTATAATCATTTAGTCACCCTTGCTTTCTGAAGCCAATTCTGTTCAGAAAAATAACTACTACTGACCAGGCTTCTATAATAAGGCATTCGTTGATCATAATTGAGCTACAGCTGTAAGTAACCCTTAAATGTTCTGTTCAGAAGTCTAAGGAAGCTTGCAACACATTTATTTAATTTGCTGACCTTGTGTAAGCATGTTTTGTTTTAAATTAAAAAAAAAAAAAATGGTAGCAGAACTTTTCTGGCAGTGTTGCAGTTTTTCCTGCAATTGGGAGAAATATAAGTAAACAAGGATAAGAAGACAGGCCCGTGAGGCAAAGGAGTCTGCTGTGAACATTGTGATTTTGCTTGTTTTCCACAAAGTGAAGGATTTTAAAGTAGTTTCTGAGATAAATGTTTGTAAAAAAAATATTTCACAGAGAAAGATACATGAGCAGTAATTTTGGCTGAGAAGAGCAGAGGAAACCTGTGAAACAAGAAACAACAGTTCATGTAGAAACTTAGTTTTAATAAGATCAAGTTTTGCCCTGCTGTGTTTTGAAACTATCTGGAAGAGCCTGTTGCCTTCCACAAAGAACAAGCACAGCTAAAATTACTAACGCAATGACTCTCCTTAACAAACAGCTTAATACCTGCAGACTTTCTAACTGGGTGTGGAGGTGTAATTTGCTCTTTTGGATCTTTCTGCTTGGACAGAAGCCAACGTAAACTCCCAAGCCAAGTCATCCTGATTTAAAAGCCATTTTCTGAAGCTCTCGGTTCCCATGAAAGGTTGATATCTATTTAAGAACCAAAGACTCAGATACAGTTGAGACACTTCATTTGGAGGCATTCTCTGAGTAAAGTCTGTAAAAGCACAAACGTGCTTTAGAATACCCAAATACCTACACAGCGCACCTTGGTCTAGGTTAACAAGAGGTAATATTTACAAATTGAAAGTATCTGTTTATATGTATTAAATCACCAAGCACAGGCATGTGCATTGAAAGGTTTTCTTCTTATATGAAAGCTGCATTGTACACCTACTATTCTTGCCAACCAAGCATTGTTGTTTTTAATTTTAACTGGAGTAAATCTCTGCAATGAATTCCAGCCCTTTCACACTGTTAGAAAAATATTGTGAATATGTTCTGGAGGTGCAGCAACCAGATTTCATGGTAAAAGTTTCTACTTGTGACTAAGAGATCATGTACCTTTCCATTTACCTTTTTATAACACATCTTGGACATCTTTAACCTGTGAATGCTGGAAAGGCTCCAAGGCTCTCATCTTGAAATTTAATTTACTTTTTCCCCCTCAAATTCAGGTCAATTTTCATTCACCAAAATATGTAATATACTTTCAGCTGGCATGTAAAACAGAAAAAAATAATATACAAGCATTTAAATCAAGTATTGGAAAAGTTTTAAAGCAGTAGCTAATGAGATGACCTTTCTTATCATTCAGCTAGCTCTGAATGGTACATAAAGTATTTATGTCTTATCTAGCCATAGCCTGTTAAAAGCTCAGGGTAGAATCAGTAAAACACATTTCTCAAAGTCCTGCTTTTTAGAGAAAAAGGAGTGGAAGGGAGTGGAAGGGGGAATAGAGAGCTGAAATTCCCAACTTGTTCATGAGATAGTCACCAGAGATGAGTGGATACAGAGGTAGGACACAGGCATTGCAAGAAGAGTGCATGGGAAGAACTGTGTTCTAGTGGTTGACCCTGCCATGTGTGGGCACAATCCAGCTTATACATCCTGTTGCACTCACGGCTCTTCCATGAGTCTAAGTTTACTTCAGAAACAAGGAAGTCGCAGGCCTCATTTCCGCTCAGTTTAACTTTTGCACTTTGTTATATTTTTTTTTTCTCCTTGTACTAATTATTTTTTATTTTGCTGCTGACTCAAACTGGCAGGTCGGTAATACTTGCCATTGGCTGAAGTAATACCACTCAGCTATTCCAGCTTTCTTTGTGATACACTCTGACATGTTGTCTTCATGTCTCAGTCCCCAAGCACATCTGGAGGGCAAAGTGGACCAGGTGAAACCAAAACCACAGCTATAATAATGACAATTGTGCAACCACACAAGAGATGAGCTAATTCTGCTTTGGCAGAGCTGGGGCAAAAAGTAATGCAATGGATCTTTGACTGATAAACATTTTTGGGGGTGAAATTCTAAAGAAGCTCCATCAGGAACTCCCAAACACAAATAACAGGCTGTTGACATTGGTGTCATTTCATCTGTGCTGATACTGCAAACATTAGAGGAGCACAGAATATTCAGTAGAAGCTATCCTGACTTTACTGAGATTATATACACATTTTTACAGAGCTGTTAGATAAAGTCTTCCTGGCTTATCTGTTAATGCAAGGAATGCTTGCTGTAGGAACTAAAAATAATGAGGGTAAATTGCAATACTAAAGCAGAGAAAAAGCCTTTTGAAGGATTGCCCCGTGGGATTAGCTGACTAGTTTGGTCAGGTTTAGGAAGCGTTAGAAGACAAAGAATCTGAAATTTCCGAGACTGTTGGTTCTGACATGAGAGAAAAGGCATTTTACCCATCTCATTACTGACGATATAAGACTGAGCAAGACAGATGAAAAACCTCTAAAGGATTTCGATGTGGAAAGAAGCATGTACAAAGCAGGTAAGCTAAGTATTATTCATGATCTTTCAACATTTTTAAGGCATATTTTCTCCTAAATGCTTTTTCTAATTAAATAGCATGTGCTTTATGGAGCTGTCTGGTTACTGAGTGTCTGTGAGAGAGCAGCATGCTGGGAGAGGTGCAGGGAAGCCAGGCCACTCTCACCAGCTGAATGAGACCCAGACACAAAACATTGGTTTGGATGTTTTAGCTCTAAGAACCTGACAACCAGAGGCCTGCACTACAGTGGGAAGAGAGTCCTGTTGGGCTGGAAAATGTGCTGTGCATGCCAGAAAGTGGCTAGGAAGAACTAAGGGCTGGTTTGCAACATTTAGGTGTAGTTATTAATAAGGAATGATGCAAATTCTTTTTTCCAGGAGGAAGCACCGGGGAACGTGCCCACGTACTGTTTTTTGTTCCCATACTTATGCTAGTCTGCATGAGGTGGTTCACCCTGCTTACCCACGTGTGAAAGGCTGGACTCGCCCTCTCTGAAAATCTTGTGCTTTCCAAGGAGATGGGAATAGAGTAAAGCTTGTGTTCCTTTGGGGTCAGAGTGAAATTCACACCATCTGTCCCAGGGACTTTGCAAGAGTGACCTGTGCTTCTCAACTCCTTTTTTCCTATTTCAGTCTAGCTAAATAAAAAGTTTATCCCATAATCTTTAATCTTAATGAAACTCTCTTCCCCCATCCCCACCCTCAATTTCAGTACGATCTCAAGTGTATGCTTCCAAAGGCAGTTTAAAAAAAATTGCTTATATAAAAATGAGTGGTTCATGCCTCTGCATTCATAGGGGCATGGGTGGGTGAAACCCTTATCCCATGCTTTTTCTGCAACCAGCTAGCCTACGCAGACATAGCTAGTTACTACAAAGAATAAAGTAGAGAAAAAAATTACTTGTGGACAAATAGGAACTCCCTACAATGTTCATTTTACATTATGAAAAAGGCTTTAAAGTGGACAGACAAAATATCTATGATGTGACTCCTTTTATAGTCCCCGTGTAATGTAAAATGACCTTTGTGAAACAAAGAATCAATCAAAAACTGTTCAAAATTTACCATTTCTGCAAACCTTGAATCCACTGCTAGCATAGAGTGTAGTCTCAGTTACACATGTTAAAAGGTCATATGTGGCACTACTGCTAAATTAACACTTATAATTGCATGGTCATGTTCTGGTATTTTTGCATGCATTGAAGGTTGTATATAGATTTGGCCATGATGCTGCCACCTTCAGGAATTAAGTTTTATGTAAATTTAAGGTAACTGTACTTGTAAAATGAAATTAGTCTAGCGGTAATCTAAGTTTATCTAATTTGCTAAGCATGTAAACCACCTTAGATTCACACTGTATTCCTGTTCATCTGATAGATCATCTCTGAATTTAGCCTTCATAGTCTAAGGCTAAAAAATTCGAAGGCAATCTAAGGTTGGTTTAATTAGTGTGCCAAGGGACAGGGTAAGGGTGTGCCATGTTAAGCAGATAGTAAAACCTATGTGAATGTGTAAATTAAAGTAAATCAACTCCCCTTTTAAATTACTCGCTCTCTGTGTATATGTTCCACCAGATGGATCAAAAAGGTTAGATGTTCAAATATGTCTTGGAGGCACAGACTGTAACGAAAAAAAATATGGAACTGAAATGAGCAAAAGAGAGTTTTTACATCCCTTTGAACTAGTAGAGATATTCAAATGAGTCCTGTATTGCACTGGAATGAAACGGGGATCTTCCAAAATTTTACATGTCATTCACATCAGAATACTAACTATGGAAGCCCCATAGTTTGTAGACTTTGATAGGATGTAAAATGTACTGATTTCAGTCTTTGCTTTGAGTAATTAAGAATAAAGATTTGTCCCAAGGTCTTTCTTATTGCAAGGAAGTAACTTAATGACTATTTTAAACTATGTCTTGCTCAGGCTTTTCTATTAGATCTGTTTAACATACAAATAAATTTTACAGAAACCCTGTTCACAGTAACACAAGGGCCAGTATTCATTTATCTAACTTTTTGGTGTCTGTGGTGCAGATGTCTACATCTGAGCTAGTCACACAGATAATCTAGGGTCACCTAGTTACCATCTGTACTCAGTGGAAATAGAGTAAATACGATTGATGCCACATAGGGCAATCTTAATCTGTCCAAAAGTAGGAATCTAGTTTAGGATGAGACATATCCATCAACTATTGGCAAGATCTCTGCTGGCTATAAAAAAGCCTCAGCTTAGATGTTTGAGTTCATGTAGTAAACATTAATTTAGTCAAATGAGGGTCACATGGTTCCCTACATTAACTAGATTTCAGGGGTTGGATATGATACTTACCTTGAGTGTTTGGGAACAAGGGTTAAATGTTTCCTTTACTAATTTTCTTGCATCATCCTAACTTATCAGACCCGGTCAACATTGTAAAAGAAATTAAATACTTTTTGCTCAGCAAGGCTGATTCTATGATTGATCTGAGTTTTATACGATATATCTTCAAATTGTATTTGTAAGCAAGTATTGTCTCAGTCCTTTTTCTGTCCTTTAAGCCATGTTTCATTTAAAATGAAAAATGACATATATAAATTTTATTACTTAGTTTTCCCACAAATTTGCTCAGAAATAGAAACTTTCCTGCCTAAGCCTGAATATATGCCATAAGAAAAGGCTTTCAGTTTACAAATTATATTTTTTCTCATGTCAGGAGTAGAATTCATAATTCCTTACTTTCATTTATTTAAAAATTTCATGTAATGTAGTATTATGGCATTTTTGTATCATAACTTAAAGCTATCATAAGGGCAAACATGTAAATATAATAAAAATTATTGTCAGCCAGTCCCTATCTTATGCTGTCCATTTTCCAGATAATATAGTAAACAGAAAGTTAATTACCTTATAGGAAGAAAAAAACCCCCAACAACTCCGTAATATCCTTGTGTACCCTACAGATTTTATCTGCTTCTAACATCTGATGATCTCAGTTTTATAATTATATATAGGTACCTAAAATAAGACTTTACTTTGAACTGCTTGAAATGCAGCATAAAAGAAGTGCGCACTCCAAATGGAGTATTAACTTGGCCTGCTATAATATTGGAAGGTAGCATGCAGATGTATTAATTGGGACAGAGGGTTTGTGTCTTGCCCAAGGCTATACCACAAGCCAAAGAAAGCCCAATTTAACTCCTTGCTCAAGTCAAAAGGATTCTTTCTGGTGACTTCAATAGGAATTGGCCTGGATCCATAAAAGAATGAGAGGATGCTATCAGGCATTAACCACTTTGTTTTGATAGGAACTAGACACAGATGTGTTTTTGGAGAGTTACTTTCAACACCAAGGGAAGAGCTTTGATTGTGTAAATATATGGATGCAGCCTCACCCTCAAATACTTCCCCTTCTGAGTTTGAAACAAATGGGTTCCAGTATAAGATTTCAAATATTGCCCTGTTATCATTTGACTGCAACTTCTGTGGAAGTATTACACCCTACGTGTAACAGCATAGGGTTTTTTTTCTTTTTCATGTGTGAATTTAAGAAAAAGACTATGACTGAAGGTGGAAATAGCAAAGGAATCCTGTCAGCTGTAAACCCCATGGAATAATAGCAATTTTCATTTTAGCATCTTCTAATAGGAATAAATATTTTGTAGTTACAGGGTGATGTTTTTATCTTCTTCAAAACCAAGAAATAATTTTGGTTGTTTGCACTTCTCTAAGTCTCTACATTTTATACAAGAATTCATGGAAAGAGGAATAAGTACAAATAAAAAGAAATGACAAGGCAATCCAGAAAATCTTAAAAAGAGAAACTAATGCGGCTTTTTACAAAAAATTTCTTTTTTTTTTTATGTTTCTGTTTTCTAAAAAGCTTGGATGTGAGTTAGCTTATGGAATATGGCCCTAATAATACTGATTTTACTTTGGGAAGGGATAATTTCTATGTCCAATAGAAGATAAAAGATCCCTGCAAGGTGCTTTCCAGTATAGTGAATTGATTTTGTTGTCCCAGTATCATCACTGTATGCAATAACTAATGTATCAAAGGTTTAGCAAAATGCAATCTCCTGTCCACCCTATTCAGTATTGCTTTTCTTTTAGTTTTTTTAACTTTTCCTTTTGCAAGAAAAGAAGTAATCATTTTCTCTATAAACAATAACACTATCAAGTTAAAGACTTTTGTTGGGGAGGTTTCATTTTGTACAGCAATACAAATTTAAAGTACAGATAGTTGCAGTCATAATCACAATGTGTGCTTTATTAAAAATGCGGATTAATATTCAGTCTTGCATCCACTAAACACACAAACAAACAAAACAAAAGAGACAAAACCACCAGCTGTATTTCTCATATTTTTGTTTTCTAGCCACAATACATCTCTCAAGAAGCAAACAAAATGCACTCAGACTTTATATAAACCAGCAAGTATGTCTGGTTAGTTAAAAGAAATCCAAAATTTACAAATGTACAATGTCACAAGTAAGTGAAATAGTACTTTAAGTTTGTGGACCTCAGAAAGCATGTGGATAAGTTGCAGTTTAACAAGTATCTGATATCAGAGGAATGTGAAGCCTGGTTTTGAGTCTTTAAAAAATGAATGATAAATTCAAAAAATAACAAGTGAACCTGTTTTGCAGTGAGGAGAAAATAACTCATTATGAACAGTCAGTCTAAATATAGGCAGAAATGAGACAGTTAATGGTGAAATCAACCGGTCCAAATATAGGGGAACTTTAAGTCTTTTTTTATATGCATTTCAGTTCAGTTTTCAGATATGGAAAGGTATAGACTGAGTGTAAGTCTACCAAATAATAAAATGCTGCTTTTTTTTTTTTTTTTCTAGAGAGACGAATTTACTGTTATGACTTTAGAGGTTGAAGCCCAAGGCCCAGGAGGTCCCATATTTATTCTCTCTCCTGACACTGACTACTTCTGCAATTGAAGAAGTGTGGCAAGACACACCATTTCCCAGTGTCTGTCTTTCACACTGAAAACTAAACAGACCACAAAATTGCATTTAAATATCCATTGCAAGTACTCAAGTAGCTAGTGCTTCCACAATACTTTTCCGCTTCCCCAAAAACAGAGTTGCAAGTTGTGGTATCCTGTAAGTAATACAGAACTTTACTGTGTGGCAGTCATGAAATCCTTGAGGGCTTTCACAGGGCATAGAGAAATCCTTGGAGGCATAGAGCCTATTCAAGGGTCTTTCTTTGGAAATATATGCTTAATTTTGGGGGTGGGGGTGGCTGAACAAAGCATGTGGGAATGTAAAGAGACTAGCAGTACAAGGCTGTTTCTGTGTCAAGGGGGGGCAGTGGTACTTTGGGAGAGCAATACCTCACTGGGAGATAGTGAGGAATGGGAAAGATAGTTCAGCAGGGTGAAGGTAAGGAAAGAAATGCAGGCAGGCATACTTTGTATCCATATTTTGTGTTGTGGGGCTCATAGATGTTAATAAATGCTATGGAAATGGGTCTTCCTCTGTTTTGTCTCAGACCACCTAACCTCTAGATAAGAAATCCTCCCATAGATCCTTCTTCAGTTTCACTTATATTGAAATTGCCTTCCTCCTCTTCTACTTTCTTCTTGCTGTAGAAGCTTTGAACAAGAAAGCTTATGATGCCTTCTGTGTGACTCCTCTTCTTTAGAATAAGCAATACAAGTTTTTCCGAATTGTTATCATAGGCCAAGTTTCTCAGGCCTTTGATCAACCTTGTAATTCTTTTGTAAGCATCTCACAAACAGAATGAAATAAGCCTTATCAGAGATTAGGAGGTCAGAAAGATGGATTATAAACCTCAAAAATAGTGCTTCTGTTTATATATCAGGGTTATCAGAATAATGATAATAAATTTGTTGTTCCTATAGGTTGCTTTCCTGCAGTAGTTAGATGTAATTAAGCTTGTAAACCTCAAAAACTTAGAGCCCATCTTGAATGCTTGTTCCTTACTTATCAATTCTGCATCTCCATGTTTGTGAAGCTAAGTATTTTTATGCAGAAGCAGTATAGTTTTGACATAACTCACACAGATGGAATTCTTTAAAAATTGCATGTATTGCTGAATAATGTTGAAGTCAAACTTACTGTTGTTACTCTGACTAGAATTCATTCCCATAGATACAAATTTTCTAGTAGTAAAATTGAAAGTGTATTTTGTGTTTGTAGGTGTTGATGTGGGTTGAATGGAGTACTTGAGTGTGTGGAAATCGTGTTAATAAATCACTACTAGCACTTGCATGTCAACATGCATGTTACAGCTTGGTTTTCATAGCATTCCACTAACACAGATCAGAGCATTCCTCACTCTTTTTAGTACCTATTAGCCTTGTTTAGGAGCACAACACATCTGCATATCTCAGGGGACGAGGAGTGGTGAGGGGTGGGTAAGAAGAAAAAGAAAGCTTAAACTGGCATGAAAACTTTTAAAGCCTTTATAGTTTTCAGAAGGTGGAATACATTTGCTGTTTAACATTAATTTACAGAACATTGTTTACATCTCTCATTTTGCAAAAAGAGAGGTAAGTAAGGGTTGGCAAAACTGGCTGGAGGTAGATTTGATTTGTTAAATCATTCCTGGATTTCGTTTAGCTTTACAGGACAACTGAGTGTTTCAGATCTGAGTTGGATTTTATATGATCTTTGAGGGAATAGTTATCATGAAAGTGATAAACACACCAGGAAAACATAAACAGTGTAAAGGACAAGTTGTCTTCTTCGGGTTTGATGTGGTTTGATATGGTGTAAATATGGTAAATTATGAAGAAATGTATCAGCAAGCTCTGGAGAACTTCAGAGATTGTGCAGAACCTTATGGCGCACGGACTTTAAATAGAGAACAAGATAATGCCTGTTGCTTAGCTTTGACTGAATAACATAGTCCAAGAAAACACCAGAAAAATAGTCTTACTCTCTACTTAATAGTCATGTAATCTAATGTGTTTCATCATGCATGTTAACATTTGTGAGGAAGAGTGAGTAGGCTTCTTTCTCACTTCATTTCTATCAATGCTATCAAAATCTGTTTAAAATAGATCAGCAGTTTTACAGATATAAAAAGGTGCAATTGATTAGTCCATTGTGCTTACAGTTGTTCACAGAAGGTGCCACTAAGAAATTATTGTCTACTCCATTACTCTCTGCTACACCTTTCCTTGTGCCATCAGTTATAAACTGATAATTGGCAATTACATATTTCATATTACAAATGGCTATAACTCTAATTATTTTATGCACACTTTCCAAGGGAAAAATGACTATCTAAGCTAGAGGTTTGATTCTGAAGGTCATTTTGACTGAATTGTAGCATTTGAGTGGCAATTAAAATATTTTTGGAGGACTGCAAAGGGAGTTAAATTGTTCTGTTGACATCTTCCTTTTTGTTCTTCAAAGCATTTCCTGTATGAAAGACTATGATGGCCAATTACATACACGATCATGTTTATAAAGTTGATGTGAATGATAGTGCTCCTGGTTGGCCCAAAATTGTTCATTATGCATTATGCTGACTAATGATACTAAAAGTAAGGACAAAAATAGCTAATGTATCTCATATGTGTTACTGAAACCATAGATGTAATTAACTCTTTCCTAAGAGTAATTTCTTGGATGGAAATAAATTATCTTTGTTAACCATAATTAAATATTAAATTTATGATACAACACTTTAACAGTTTATTATCTCCTAAGATAATGTTCAAAGCTACACTAGGAGAAATTTAGACTGGACATTAGGAAACATTTATTTACCAATAGGGTGTTCAAACACTAGAACAGCCTTTCAAGAAAGGTGGTCGATGACCCAAGACTGTCAGTGTTTAAGAGACGATTTGATTCTTCTTCAATCATGTTTGTGCCATCAGGCACTTTGTCTTCAGTTTATAGAGAATGTGCTATCATACTTGGAGAAAAACCTTCTGTTTATTAATATGACTGGAACTAAAAGAGCACCTTAAGGCTCAGAACTGTCCCAGGAGACTCAGCTGAGAAACAATTGTACTTGAAGACTGACAAGTTATCAAACAACAGATAAGGTCTGAAATACCATTGGGTGATAACCAGACAAACACTAAAATCAATTTTTGACAAATATGTTTATCTTTTCAAATACATAAAAGAAACAGATTTTCAGCAGTAAATACAGGCTCAATTAATTATTTTCAGATTTTTGTATAAAAACATCAATGCTAGTCCATCATACAACAAAACATTGTTTTGAAATGGTACAGATAGAAGAAGGAATATCTACTCTAAAGGATCAAATATTGGTATTAACTATATCATAAAGCAGTGTAAAGCAGTGAAAAGGCTACACAAAGGCCTGCAACTGTGAGCTTGTTTTCACATTCATTACCTATGTAGGAACAGAATGAGAAAAAATTATTTTGGTGAGTGTTTTTGTATTACTAACAGTAAATTTAAGTCACATTTCATTTGCTTTGGAGAAAGAAAAACACAGAGAACTTGATGGGCTTCCACATCAGATATATTGAGAAAAAACCATCCATGTGAACTACATGTACAATCCAAAATGCTGTCAAAACATTACAGTATTATTATTTTTCATCTGTAGAAACACTGAATTTTCATTTGCTGGCTGAAGGGATATGATCATTTTGTATATCTGTATTACCCATTCTTTCAAAAATAACTACATGTTTTGCTTGTTCTTTCTGTGAAAGTTAATGTTTACTGAAGCGGGTATTGTACTGACAAAAGAAACACCCTGCTACCTCTGTGTGTTTTGCTGAATACTGTTGAGCCTTCCTAGCTGTCACTTCAGTGTATCTAGCCCTTTGCACATTTTATGTAGAGACGTAGTCCTATGACTAAGGAGCACCTTAGATGACAGAGCAGCTGATGCACCCCAAGCCCTGTTCTGGCACCTCAGGTGGAGTAGGATAAGCCCACTATTGCCAGCAGCTGGCCATGGATGCCTGTGCTTCCCTAGTGGAAACACGGAGATTTAGTCTACCCTGAGGAATGGGATGGGAGGGGTGTCCTAAATAGCCCAATAAAATGGTATTAGCAACTAAGACCTTTTTCTTGCCTGACCACATAGGAATGCTTCCAGAAGAAATCACAGAATCATAGAATAATTAGGGTTGGAAAGGACCTTAAGATGTTCTAGTGATTCCTATTAATGAAAAAGAACTGCTTAGAAATCCTTCTAGAAGAAATCACTTGTGATCACTAATCAAAACATCTTTTTTCCCCTTTTTTAAATGGACATGTGATTACCAATGCAGGAAACCTTTTACTTATAATAGTATTTGTGATTTTTAATATTTTACACATGTATGTTGCTTATGTTTTATATGTGCATACAAAATGCGTATATAAAAGACAAATATTTCAATTAACTTAGGTGATCAGCACTCTGTATTTATTTTCTGAAGTTCCTTGCCACATAAGGAAATGAAACATCTCGTGATCCTAAAATACTTTACCTGGCAAGCTTGAATTTCTAACACCACAGAGATGAAACTTGAGCCTCCTGTGAGTGCTAAGAAGCCTGCAACTGCAACCATCAGCACAGCCTGGAAATCAGCTCTGCCTGCTTCTTTAAAGAGGTGATCGCAGCATTAAGTGAAGAGAATATGTAAAGAGCCATGGAGCATGGCCTAGCTAACTACAGCAAGTTATACACAGTCTTGCCTTTCTAAAGTGAATCTTATTTCAGATTCTTACAGACAAGCCAAATCATTTAACTAGTTCTATTTTATTTAGAGTAAAACATAAAGTTTACACTGAAGCCTGGAAACTTAATCTTCTCTTCCTTCTTAATCTTCTTTTCTTCCTTTCAGTTCTACTTTGACCTCAGGGTTTGTTTTTTTTTCAGTTCTAGAATTACAAGCACCTCATACTAAAATAAATGCCAAGATATTTTAAAACGATAGCACTGGGGATGTCTGCCCCATCTTTCTGCTTGTGGTTGCCTCCCCACACCTGGGTCACAGAAGTGGACATGAACCAATTCCTCCAGCACGGCAATTCACAGATGCTGGTGTGTTAATGTCAACCAGAGTGGATGTTGGTTGATGCACCAGACTGTGATTTGCAGCAGCTGAACCCAATTTTGCTGATTCCATGAGAAATCTGAGGGGGGCTGGGGGTAGAAATGGGCACCACTATTTTCAAACCCATAACTAAGTGGGAATAATGTTTTGTCCAGGGTTTGTACTAGACCATGTGTCATATTAAAGTACAATTGTTAATATGGGCTGGGATTTAGCAGAACAGGGCAAATGAGGGAGAAAGACCAAAAAATAAATAGCAATTAATTAGGCATGCAAGAGAAAAGTTCATGCTGGGGTCATGGCTCTTAAAAACCGTACTTGAGAAATAGGGAAGCGCACTGCGCCCACGGCAGCAACAGAGGACTATAAGGAGAGCTGTGAAATGGGGTTGGAAATAGGGCTAATGAGGAGACTGGGTAGCATGCTACCTCTGAGTTATACACTGGAAAATTCAATTGGTCCTCCCATTCAGTTGCACAGCCCTTTTAGAAAAAGTTTTACAGGTCTTGAATATATGAACCCTGAACTAAAATGCTAACTGACATGGAATTTGTAACAGATTACCAAAAGCATTTTGCGTGGGTCTTAAAAAGAAACCTCACAGTGAACACGTTACTTGCTATCTCAGCATGAGAGACAGCTTGTAGCCAAGCAAAACCACATTCCCCTACTTTTCAAGTCTCTTAAAAAGTTTATTGCCCATTAAATATTTGTTTTCTCAGCCTGAAGTTAAAACCACAGCACTGTAAACATTGTTTGCAAATGCTATTTGAGGTTTTGACTGAAACCTCGTTCAGGTTCAATGGATTTTCTCAGAGAACTAGCCACGAGTCTGAGCACAAAAACAAGTCCGCATGATGACAGAGTGCAAGTATTGTGTTAATGGAGCTGCAAAGCCGTGCAGAATTCTCCCTTGTGGAGGGAGATGGGGATTGCCCCCTACCTGGGATCTCCCCCTGGCTCCACTTCTTCTGGGCAAGTCCCACGTCTGGGAATCCTCATGGTGGGACCAGCATTGCTGAACAAAGGGTGCAGGAAGGAGGATTTGCAGCTTTTTTTTTTTGCAATTTGAAAACATGAGAAGTCTTCTACTCAGAGCCTCCTGGTATCCATAGAATAGAATCATAGAATCATAGAATCATAGAATCATAGAATAGTTAGGGTTGGAAAGGACCTTAAGATCCTATAGTTCCAAACCCTGCCGTGGGCAGGGACACCTCACGCTAAATCATATCACCCAAGGCTCTGTCCAGTCCAGCCTTGAACACCGCCAGGGATAGAGCATTCACTGGGCAACCCATTCCAGTGCCTCACCACCCTAACAGGAAAGAATTTCCTTCCTATATCAAACCTAAACTTCCCCTCTTTAAGTTTGAACCCGTTACCCCTTGTCCTATCACTACAGTCTCTAATGAACAGTCCCTCCCCAGCATCCTTATAGGCCCCCTTCAGATACTGGAAGGCTGCTATGAGGTCTCCATGCAGCCTTCTCTTCTCCAGGCTGAACAGCCCCAACTTCCTCACCCTGTCTCCATACAGGAGGTGCTTCAGTCCCCTGATCATCCTCAGGCCCTCCTCTGGACTTGTTCCAACAGTTCCATGTCCTTTTTATGTCGAGGACACCAGAACTGCACACAATACTCCAAGTGAGGTCTCACAAGAGCAGAGTAGAGGGGCAGGATCACCTCCTTCGACCTGCTGGTCATGCTCCTTTTGATGCAGCCCAGGATACGGTTGGCTTTCTGGGCTGCAAGCACACACTGCAGCCAGCTCATGTTCATTTTCTCATCAACCAACACCCCCAAGTCCTTCTCTGCAGGGCTGCTCTCAATCTCTTCTCTGCCCAACCTGTAGCTGTGCCTGGGATTGCTCCGAGCCAGGTGTAGGACCTTGCACTTGGCATGGTTAAACTTTATAAGGTTGGCATCAGCCCACCTCACAAGCGTGTCAAGGTCCCTCTGGATGGCATTCCTTCCCTCCAGGGTATCAACCGAACCACACAGCTTGGTGTCATCGGCAAACTTGCTGAGGGCGCACTCAATCCCACTGTCCATGTCAGCAACAAAGATGTTGAACAAGACCGGTCCCAACACCGATCCCTGAGGGACGCCACTCGTTACTTGTCTCTAGCCGGACAGTGAGCCATTGACCACAACTCTTTGTGTGCAGCCATCCAGCCAGTTCTTTATCCACTGAGTGGTCCATCCATCAAATTGATGTCTCTCCAATTTAGAGACAGGGATGTCGTGTGGGACAGTGTCGAATGCTTTACACAAGTCCAGGTAGATGACATCAGCTGCTCTACCCCTGTCCATCAGTTCTGTAGCCCCATCATAGAAGGCCACCAGATTGGTCAGGCAGGATTTCCCCTTAGTGAAGCCATGCTGGCTGTTACCAAGCACCTTGTTGATTTTCATGTGCCTTAGCATGCCTTCCAGGAGAATCTGCTCCAAGATTTTGCCAGGCACAGAGCTGACACTGACTGGTCTGTAATTCCCTGGGTCATCCGTTTTCCCCTTCTTGAAAATGGGGGTTATATTTCCCTTTTTCCAGTCATTGGAAACTTCACCTGACTGCCATGATTTCTCACATATGATGGCCAGTGGCTTCGCAACTTCATTCGCCAGCTCCTTCAGGACCCACAGATGGATCTCATCAGGTCCCATGGACTTGTGCACATTCAGATTTTTAAGATGGTCTCGAACCAGTTCCTTTCCTACAGTGGGCACAAGGTCTTCATTCTCACAGTCCCTGCATCTGCCTTCCAGGATTTGGGTGGTTTGGTCAGAGCCTTTGCCAATGAAGACCGAGGCAAAGAAGTCATTCAGAACCTCAGCCTTCTCCAAATCCTGTGTAACCAGTTCTCCCGAGAGCTTCCTGAGGGGGCCTACATTCTCCCTAGTCTGTCTTTTATTTGTTATGTACCTGTAGAATCCCTTCCTGTTGTCTTTAATACCTCTAGCTAAGTTTAATTCTAACTGGGCCTTAGCTTTCCTAACCTGGTCCCTAGCTTCCCGGACAACATCCCTGTACTCTCCCCATGCCACCTGTCCTTGCTTCCACTTATTATAAGCCTATTTTTTCATTTGAATTTTCCTCAGGAGCTCCTTATCTACCCAAGGAGGTCTCCTGGCCCTCCTGCTGCACTTCCTTCTGGTTGGGATGCAACACTCCTGAGCTCGTAGCAGGTGATCCTTGAATATCAACCAAGAGTCTTGGGCCCCCCTTCCCTCTAGGGCTGTATCCCATGAAACCTTCCTAAGCTGGTTCCTGAAGAGGCCAAAGTCTGCTCTTTTGAAGTCCAGGGCAGTGAGGACTAGGATTTTGTCCTTAGAAACGTTTAGATACAAATGGACAAAACAATTGAATTAGTTTAAAATGGTCTATTAAACAAAGGTGAAATTTGATTTGGTAAAGCACCATTTTTTTTTATTCCCTTTTTAGACATTTAGTCCAAGCCTAGTATGGAACTCCCTTTTGTTGACATTAGAGAATAAACCATGTTGTGTTTCTGATACAGCTCCATAAAAGCTTACATGAAGAGAAATATGTGCCTATTCCTGAGTTATATCTGGAACTAGGAGTATATGTCACTTTATTTTTGACTGTAAGGAAAAAGATCAGTGTATTTTTGTGAGATGTGTTATAATATGGTCATTACAAAATGTTCAGAAAGTGTTGCTAAAAGGCTGTTTCTACCTGTCTACAAAGCACTTATTTCACTAAAACTTCTGCATAATACAGAAAGAAAAGGATATTTATTATTCTAAATTAATCTAGCTCATAAACATTTTATTTTTTAAAGTAGTTTAAATTAAAAGAAATCAGGATGTTAAAAAATGTTGCTGTTTGAATATGCCAATATTTAAACCAAAATGAAGTTAAAGTGTCCTCACCTTGAATTTCTCTTTGGGTGTGAAAATTAGCCTGACTCCTTCAACACTCTAAAAGGTCCAAAAGAATTACAGTTTACAGATACTTGCCTGATGATTTATCCACTAATCAGATGGTTAGTTCTTAGTGGTATCAACCACATCTGTTCAGTGAATCTTAATACTCATGTGAGGAGTGTGACTGAAGCAAGTTCAGCAGCCCAGCCATACAGATGAATGTTGATTTTGCTGAAGAGCTACAGAAAGCAAAAAGTTAGCATTTACAACAATGTGCTGCGACTATTTTATCATATGAATACACAATAGTCAGGTGAACGTCTCAGTTCGGTCGGTGAGGAGACCAAGTTTCTACTAATTTTGTATGAGAATAATTTTTTCTAATCGTCTTAGAGCTTTAATACATAGTTGGCATGAACTTATTTATGTTTTTTCTTAACCAGAAGCAGTTATTGCTGCACAGGCTAAAAGAAGCAGTCTTTTATTCTTTACGATTTTCATAAATATATGGAAATAAGTGTATTTCCCATGTGTATTTGAAGAACCTAATGATAGAAGAGATTTACAACATTAAGCATGAGAGTAGAAACTGTTTAATTTTTCTAAATTACACAGTCACAAATTCATTCACTTGGAATACTACATTGATATAAACAAGAAAAGAATGTAGCTAACTATCTTCGAAATGACAAACAACCAATTAATTCTGTATTATTATAATTCTTATTGCATGAATAGAGACAGAGAAGTTCAGGGATTTGCCCAAGGCCTCAGGTAGAGCTGGAAGTGCATCAAGGATTAAAATGGAGGACAAACCATCATTCGGTTCACATTTTTTTGTAGACTTGTCCAGTAAAGACCATATGCAGGAAGATCACATAGATGCGACTGTTTGACACTTTCTATTATTTAATAATATTGTCTAAAAAAATGGCTGTTATGTGTAAAAAAATAAGCAAACATACACATTGTAAACAATTAATTTCATTTTAGAGTGTTTGACAAGTGTAACTACTAAATAGGTCAGGTAAAGATTCTGCTCTGTCAGCACACTGATTGTTGTAGATACTGTTCTGATACCATCAAGAAACAATGTGTCATTTAGTTTCACCTTTTATGCAAAAGAAACAAAAAATAACAAAACCTTAAAGTGACCAAACCACACCAGAATGAACAATGCAGAAACAATCAAATTGTGAGCCTTAACATCCATTTTTACCATATATATGCATGTGTATATATATATATATGTGTATGCACACACATATATATTTGTTGCAGTATGTATGCAAGAGTGAAGATTTTATCGCCCTCAACATCAAGATGGTGCATAAACTCTGTAACTTAGTTCTAGCTGCATAAAGACAGATCAAAGATTCAACCCAGGTGTGGCTCTGGAGTTTCATTGCTCAAGGCTAATTATTCACAAAAAGTCCCCACCCTAGAGAGTTGTCTAGCAGGTTTATCTTTTGGCTGGTAGACATTTTAGAGAAGACACTACCTAAGCTCAGCTATTTTGTATGACACACTATGGCATCCAAAACAATTTTGCAGATTTTATGAGATATTTGACCAAATGCAGATTACACATGAATGTAGTTTTCTGTCCCCGAAGCAGATTGGAGTTTCCAAGATCGTGAGCTCGTTCTGAGCTTTAATTAAAACCCATTTCAGGGAAAAGCACACTGCTGTAAAGACTGACAAAATTCTTAATTCCATAAAGAGCAAACCTACTAAGAACATTTATTGTGAACATGACCACAATATGTGAAACATTACACTACATACAACAGAATAAGTAATTTAAGAATGTACCATCATCATAGGTTAAAAAAATACTTTTAAAGACCTTTTTTAAAGACACCTCTACCTTTCCTTGCTTATGAGTCATCAACTGTGACCAAGACTGCTCCAGTGTCTCAAAAAAAAAAGGCAAAAGATTTATTGCATTCATGTATCCTTGTCATAGCTAGAAGGATGATTAGCAAACAAAAAACATTGCACTTTTATAGAGACAATTATAGAGACAATATTTCTGTCCTGGGCACCAAGTTAAAGCTAAAGAAGCAGAGAGAACCCTGTTTATTGTGACAGTGCTCTGAACCTGTTCAATGTTTTCTTCTGGATTTCTTTTTAATGGCACAGCTGGACTACTCAGGAGCTTCACTCAATTATTTGAGCAAGAACTCTATAGATTGACCTTATTTCTCAGTACTAGCAGCTCATTTATTAAAATGTTTATCAACATTTTTTTTAAAACAAGCTATTTTTCCCTAGCAGTCAAGATTGTGGGGCACTGGTTCAGGCTGCCTCTGCTCTCATTTGAAATACATGGATTTTTTATCTCCTCTCTGCCCTGGTATTTCTATATCTACCTGTTAGAAATGTCTTGATAGTACTGAAAAGTATCAGAATCTGTCACATGCAGAGTTTTCAGGTGTAAATAATCTAAGCAGTCAATTTGCAGGAATATTTGATTTTAACAATAAAAGCTGAGATTCTTACACTGTAAAAATTCACATGGAAGACAATACTATTTCACTTTAACTCAGGAATGAGTAATGATTTCACACTAAAAGGCATCTGAAAAGCTTTTTATCTTCCAGTAATATTTTAAACATCAACAAATCAATAAAATACCTTCATAGAGAAGGTGTCATTATGCATGTTTTGGGATGCAGATACTTTGCTGGAGAAAAAATAAATATATATGTTTATGTGAGCTCTTACTGGGATCAGAAAGTCTGGGTTTTTAATGCTGTGTTTAGTCCACTGTAATACATCTGCCATAAAATATTGCATCTACTAATTAAGGACTATTGCTGTACAGAGGGAGGCCGATTGGGTCACTAGTCAGGATGCTCTGGTAATGGCCACAGGTCATCACAGGCCAGCTTCCTCTTTAAGGTAAGTATCCTCTTTCCCCCTGTAAAAACAATGTTTTAGACAATTAACTTTATTAGGTGGCTATAACTCCCATGAATAGGTAAACAGAAACCGTTTCTGTGTTTTGTGGCTTCACAGATTCAGCCTTTCAGGAAGATGAAATCTATGTCAAATTGCCAAAGCATTTAATGCTTTTTATACCAGTGAGAAAGCTTTTTATGACTTTTCTTTATAGGAGTAAAAATAAAGTTGTAATAAATTAAATAACATTTTTTCAGGGAGTTCTGATTCCAAGTGTAATTCTACCCTTTGTTCAGTTTGTGCATGATCTTGGTTGTATTTATTTATTTGATCAGAAGGTCACAAAGATCACTTCCCTTCCTTTACACTTCTGAATTAATTTCTTCCTCAGTTCCCACCTATGAGTTGTACAATTAGAAAAATGTTGTATTGCTGTACTTTAGATTGTGCTTTCTAAGCAGGCTAATATATCTTTAAATTCTTTTTTCAGTTCAACAGTATGATGTAGAAGAATTCATATAATAAAAATATAAGCAAATTAATTCTTTCTGCTATTTTTACATATGTGTTTATTTTCATGCTCTCCTCACTATGTTACAGCTGGACTTTTGGCAAAGTACGCTTTTCTTGATGTCTTACAGAAAACAAAAAGTTCAAAAAGACCCTTTGTGATATTATCAGAGCAACTTTTGTAAGTGACAGCAGCTTGGAGGAGGAAGTAGAAGTAACCTGGGATCTTAGGAGCAGGTGCATGAGACAGGCTTGATACATCAGAGCGGGGACTCATCTGCATCCTAACAAATGGTGTCTTGTTTGGATGAAGTCAGAGAAATAATGTTATTTAAAATAAATAAGAACTTTAAACACTTCACTGCGGTATCATTTACTTGATTTTGTGTCTTGTGTATGATCTGAGACTTGCGAGTGATGTGATGCTCAAGACGTTTTTAAGGAAAGCAATCAGGAGGCTCCCACCTGTAATGTGGGCTGTTAATACAGATTTTGATGACCACTTGCAAGCCCCAATGGATAAATTGCAAAGTCTTGTGAAGAAAACATGAGTGGCAGTCTGAATTTTGATCACAAGCTATTAGTTATTCTATATTATTTGTATTTTTCTGTTCAGTAAAACAAAGACACTGAAAAAAGTATATAGGAGTAGTCTTTTGTCACTTGATGTCGTACTATTAGTGAAGCCTCTTTTTGCAATTATCTGATAGCAAAAGGCTGGTCTAATTTGTAGCGCATGCTATGTAAGGAAATTAGACATATGCTATCTGACCTTGGGCTCCAGTACATGTGGACTATCATAGCTTGCATGCCTGGTAACTCCACTCACATGGGTGGGGATTAAGTAAACACTAAATAAACAGTGTTTATAATAGTTTAAACCCTATTTAGTATAAATTAACTCTAAATAAACAGCATATTAAGATGACTCAGTGTGCTAGAGGTGGTGTCCACAGCACATGTATCACTTCTTCCTCTGGAAAAAGTGAAAGGAGCAAGAGGAAGAGGCAGCAGAGAGCTCTTTCAGGGACACAGTGCCTCCTGAGGGTACCCAAAGGTGAGCTAGAGCTCACTAGCCATACCTGGCTCAGAGACTTGACCTGAAGTGTTTGTCATGCTAGTATGGAAATAACAGCAAGGAGTAGATGTTGTGCATAAACATGTGAACATGTGTAGTTCACCTGTGCATATGTGGAATTAGAGAGAGAAAAACTGAATATAGGGAACTTTGTAGACCTAATGTGACTGGAGATTTATAGGTTTCTTTTAAAGCCGTGTATTTTGGAAGAGAGAGGATGGAAAAGAAATAAGCAGAAAGAGAAACTGGGTTACATGGATACATAGTGTCTTCAGGAAATTTGCAAGTATTTAGAAGTCAAAGCTGAATAAGAACCGGAACGCTAATTTTTTCATGAGCTTCTGCAAATGACACACCTTATTTTAACTGATTATTATACAAATCCTGAACTATGAAGATAATTGCTTCCCTGGCCAAATGACAAAGGAATTCTTATTTCCAGTATATGCTCTGTTGAATGCCAAAGGCATTGTACATGCTAAGGCTAATGCTTTGCTGTATAATAGACACCTACTGATTAGTAGTTCTCAAGCTTAATTTGGTTATGGCATGATAAATTAGGGAGTGTCTTTCTAAGTAAAACTGACATAATGTTTTTTTTTCACTGGAATTAAGATAAACCTGTGCTCCCAATAAAAGTTAATTAGATTAAAATTGAAGCATCGTTTGCATTTCATGTATTTGACAATTTTATAAAAATGATCCCATTCTTCTCATGTTTGAGTGTTGTGCCTAACTGTTTTCCAAAGTTACATTAAGCAACATGACTATCGGGCTCACATGTGGCTCCTTTGTCTATAGTTATCCTCAGGGGAAATTAATTTTTTTACTTTACACTCCACTAATGTTTTTATTTGTAAGAAGCCAATGAAGACTGCCTTTACTGAATTGGCTTTTGTATTTCTCTAGTTTGAATCCTAGAAAAGAAGAGCAAACTGAATGCACTTACCTGGGGGACGTTTCTGAGAAGACTGATGCTGGAATGTTATTGTAAAAGAAACAGGCAATGATTACATTGATGCTGCCTTACCGGTAACTGAAGGAGAGCATAAGGTCTGCTAATGGAGTGAAAGTGGGCTCTGTGTTTTGGGGAAAATTTGTAACAGAGGGAAGTGTTTTTGTATCCCTTAGACCTACGTGACGGCCTAGCAACCAGCCAAAGTAGGAAGACTCATGCATTGTCTGTTATTTTGCCTCGATATTTAGGTGTTTCTTATGCTTGATAAAGATTGATGAGGTATTGTAGCTCTTTCTCATGCTTGATTAAGATTGGTGAAGTTTTGAACCCTTGCCAAAAATATACCTATGTGACTCAAATCAAGTTAGTCCTTGGAAAGCTGAGCTTGAAAGCTGTTGAGATTGGGACTGTAAGAAAGAACAGGAATTCAGGAACTGGGTCCAACTTGATCTGGCTAGCTTGGACAGTCCCACAACCATGTCTGAAGCAGGCAGGACTCCAGCAGGTGACCACAGTAAGGCCTTGAGGTCTGCTCAGCCAAACAGACGCTGATGAGCCCAGGGAACCCCCTAGGACCATTCATAGCAACTTGGTATAAAATGTTTTAAGATTAGTGGTTATCCATGTGTTTACAGTGCCTAAATAAACCCTGAATATTCTCATTGAAGCATATGGGCAAGGAGCCAAGTTGGTACCGAAAACATGCAAAATACATGCCAGAGCAAATGCATGAAACATGCAAAAAATATTTGTGCAGGCAAATAAGGGGCTTTACATGCATCAAAGCAGTAGGAGGGAAAAACTTTATACCATCCTCCATGATACGTTTGCACTCTGCTGTTCATGTGGGAGTAGTTACTGAAGATCAAAGGTCCACATTTAAACAAAGGAAAACAGTAATGTATTCACACGCATCCTTTTTATTCCCACTTAGCTAGAAGATAAACATAACTGTTCTTAATATATTTTAAGGATTCTGTCTTTATCTTTGCGGGTCACCCAATGAAACCCGTAGACATTACATTATAAGCTCCACTTTAAATTTAATAACCCATGAGGAGAAGGTGACTATCTGCTATTCCTACCATTACTGGCCTAATACTGTAAGAATATTAAAATAAAAGTCAGTCAGCATCTTACATCAGTGATATTCTTGTAATAACAGTTGTAAATCATTCCATATAGCTAGCACATGTCTATACATAGAATCACAGAATCATAGAATCACAGAATGGTCTGGGTTGGAAGGGCCCTTGAAGATCACCTAGTTCCAACTCCCTGCCATGGGCAGGGACACCTTCCACTAGACCAGGTGGCTCAAAGCCTCTTCCAACCTGGCCTTGAGCACTGCAAGGGATGGGGCAGCCACAGATTCTCTGGGCAACCTGTTCCAGTCTCTCACCACCCTCAGAGTAAAGAATTTCTTCCTAATCTATCCTCCTTCAGTTTGAAACTATTCCCCCTTTTCCTATCCCTACATGCCCTTGTAAAAAGTCCCTCTCCAGCTTTCTTGTAGTCTCCCTTTAGGTACTGGAAGGCCACAAAAGGGGCATGCCTGACTATCCCTGAGGTAGGATGATCCCAGGAGGAAGGATAGCATTTCCTGAAGTGACAACACTGCATACTGGGGCTGGAGAAGTAAGCCATGAAAGGGATGCTTATTTCCTTGATGCTACCTTTTTTTTTAAATGCTTTCCCCATCAACCTAGCTCATGCTCCAAACTCCCCAGCAAACTCTACAATGGGGTTTCTCTCTGAAAAATAAGTTTTCATAATGACTACAATATGAAATACAGTCAAATCATCTGGCTTGAGTTAATCGTGATCCAGTGTTTTAAGAAAGATACCTCAGCCAAGGGTCAAAGGCTGTACTAGGACCCAGAGGATGTGAATCTTTTTCTGGGACCTTCCAGCAAAGTCCACATCCTTGGACAAACCACTTCAGAGCTCTGTGCCTTGGTTTCCTTGCCTGTAGAACTGGCTACAGACATTCCTACCCTGTGAGAGGTCTTAAGGAAGTTCTGGGGGGAAAGACGCTATTTATGAGCAAAGCCACAAAACAGTAAGTAACCTCATATTGAGTTTAATGTCCACCCACCAATCAGTATCACAATTATCAGCATGACTATGCAGAAGCAATGCCTGTCCTTAGGACTGCTTTCGTTTTCTCTTCGTGAACAGTGCGTTAATCTGGCATTTTTAACCACTCTTTCTTTGTCCAACATAGCTGCCCTTTTTTATTTTGTGTGCTTGGGTATAAAAATGAAACAAACAAACCAACCTGATCTAGTGATAATTCATCTGGGAACACACAAATGAAAAAACATGCAGTATTTCTTGATGTTTATCACCACTGTGCCCTCTGCTTCTTTTCGAATAAAACCCACTGTGGTATGCATGTTTTTTCCTGTGCCTGCTCATGGCTTCATTTGCTCACACTATTTTATACCTCTCTGTCCTTCCTGTGTATACATTTATTATATAAATAGCTGTGCGTTAGTGACCTTTCTGTGATCTACCCGTAAAATTTAACAGTAAGATATTCAAGTTCAAAAGTAATTTACTGACAATAGAAACAATAAAACTTTCCCAAAACAAGAAAACACAAACACTTAGCAAGTTCTTGACCTTGATGTGGTGGGAAAGCTCGTGTGTTTGCATGGTCCTGCAGCTACTCCAATGGCAGTGGTGATGCAAGCATCACACTGTGACCACCCAAGTTAGACAAGTACAGTCCAGAACAAGGGATGCGGTGTCAGTCTTTCAGTTTGCATATAAAAACACAAGGAAACCCAAATAAGCCAGGGAAAGAACAAAAGTGACAAGGTCCTCCTGTAAGGAGTGGCGTTCCTCAGGGAGCAGTGTTGGGACTGGTCTTGTTCAACATCTTTGTTGCTGACATGGACAGTGGGATTGAGTGCGCCCTCAGCAAGGTTGCCGATGACACCAAGCTGTGTGGTTCGATTGATACCCTGGAGGGAAGGAATGCCATCCAGAGGGACCTCGACACGCTTGTGAGGTGGTCTGATGCCAACGTCATGAAGTTTAACCATGCCAAGTGCAAGGTCCTACACCTGGGTCGGAGCAATCCCAAGCACAGCTACAGGTTGGGCAGAGAAGAGATTCAGAGCAGCCCTGCAGAGAAGGACTTGGGGGTGTTGGTTGATGAGAAAATGAACATGAGCCGGCTTCAGTGTGCGCTTGCAGCCCAGAAAGCCAACCGTATCCTGGGCTGCATCAAAAGGAGCGTGACCAGCAGGTCGAAGGAGGTGATCCTGCCCCTCTACTCTGCTCTTCTGAGACCTCACTTGGAGTACTGTGTGCAGTTCTGGTGTCCTCAACATAAAAAGGACATGGAACTGTTGGAACAAGTCCAGAGAAGGGCCACGAGGATCATCAGGGGACTGGAGCACCTCCCATATGAAGACAGGCTGAGGAAGTTGGGGCTGTTCAGCCTGGAGAAGAGAAGGCTGCATGGAGACCTCATAGCAGCCTTCCAGTATCTGAAGGGGGCCTATAGGGATGCTGGAGAGGGACTCTTCACTAGGGACTGTAGTGATAGGACAAGGGGTAACAGGTTCCAACTTAAAGAGGGGAAGTTTAGGTTGGATATAAGAAGGAAATTCTTTCCTGTAAGTGTGATGAGGCACTGGAATGGGTTGCCCAGGGAGATTGTGAATTCTCCATCCCTGGCAGTGTTCAAGGCCAGGTTGGACAAGGCCTTGGGTGATATGATTTAGCGTAATGTGTCCCTGCCCATGGCAGGGGGGGTTGGAACTAGATGATCTTAAGGTCCTTTCCAATCCTAATTTTTCTATGATTCTATTCTATGATTCTATGTATGGCCTTGACTGTGAAAAATCTCTGACAGGAGCTAGAAGACTATCCCATATGCTTCAAAGTCTTGTAAGAGATATAGTGGATGCAAAATTTCACCAAACGTACCCTGTTAAATGACTGTGGAAAGATTGCAAGGATTAAATGGGAAGCAGAGGCAGTGAATGGAACAGAAAAATTGTAAAGATCAGATATATGGAATGAAAATTTCCATGGTATAACTCATGGTAAAGGAGTAAAATTAGCTGCTATTGCTCCATTGAAATATAATATTGGGACACACTGTTTTCTCATAAACACATTCACAGGCACATGTGGTTTGACTATCAAGCAGACTGGCACAAGGGGAGATGACTGCAAATTGGACTATTATCTGCAGGTCACTGTTATAATTTCTTTAACATTTTGACCTCAACTATTTATTTTAATTTATTTTCAAATTTTATTTTGTAATAAATTCAGTGAGCTCATTTTTTCTTTAAAGCATTGCTTTAATCTATCCTGCTGTAGACTGCCAGCTTTCCATGTAAGAAACAAATACAAGCTCATTCTCTATTAAAATAATCTTTATTAAACTTATGTCTTGACATTAATATCAAAATTCTGTTTTCTTTTCCTACTTTTTTTACTTGCAGTGTGATTATTTTTAAGGGCATCATCATGTTTTCCCCAACTTTGAACAAACACCAGTCTTCTAGAAATCACGTTTTATTCACAGCTGAGGAAAAGCTTAAATAAACCTTCAGCTAATTTTGTAATGTACATTCTTCTAAATATTTATATACATTCAGAAATATTTATTTTCCATAGAACGGGTGAGGAAAAAAAATAGCTCAGTAATTCCAGATTTTTTTTTTTTTTTAAAGTAGCATTAGTAAAAGCTTGTTTTTCTTTCTTTTCTTTCTTTTTTTTTTTTTTTTGTGGCCACTCTGTTCATTCTTATAGCAACATATCTTATTTCCTTAGAGTTACTTTTATTCCAGGTACAAAAAAGAAAAGGATATTTAGGATAAGTATATTTAAAGCCAAACATTTCAAACACATGAAAACATACCTTTTTTTTTTTTTTTTTTAATTAGATGTAGAATAACCTAAGTAAATAATGTGTAATACAGCCTATATGATATAGGGTAAATCATTTGTTAGTAAGTACTTAGGGTCTCACTTTTGTACTGTTAAGATCTGTAAGGAATTAAAACCAAAGATTATTTCTGGCAGTGTGTTCTTTGCTCTTCAAACATGAGACATGGTTTCCAACATACCTCCCCATAGACCTCTTTCTGTGAAGGACAAATTTTATTCAGCAATAGTAATAAACAAAAGTGTTTTGATCTCAATACTATCCTCAGTTTTCTCTCCATGTGGCCAAGAGCTTTAAATCCACTGAAATAATTTAACTGGTCTGTCTTCTGTCATCTCAGTTGCATGCTCAAGGCACTGTTTGTTGTCTTTCATGTATCAATGAATATTTCTATCTGCTGCACCTTCTCTACCAAGTCCTGGTGAAGATTACCAGACTCTTGGCCTCCTGTTTGTCTAACAACACAAAAAGGACTTTAAAGGCAAAATGACCCTGCCATACAATGAAAGCACTTTCCTACTGTATTCTTCATCCACTGAGTTAGTTGTAGATATTCTGCAGTTCTTCTTACCATTCTTTTACAGGCCTTTTGTTCATTACTGGTACCCTCCATAAATGTCACATGATCTTCTAACTGGTTCTTAATTGCTATCTGGTATTTCTCTACAGAGACTGAATTTTTTAATATTTCTGATATACCTGTAAATAATATATTTTGTTGGAGTTGATTTCTCTTTCTTACCCAGAGAAAAGCTGGAAAAGGATCCTGGATTTCAGGAGTTAAGGCTTAATGGTTCCTGAGACAGGCAAATGTTCTCCTCTGAGCTATCATCAGGTCATCTGGAGCAGCAATATGAAATGTTCCAAGCAAAAGGCAGGGATCAGCAACTCGAGCCATACCAACAGCAGTTGGAAAAGCTGGTGCCCTTTCTCCGTCACCCATGCAAAGATGCTGCTGCAGCAGTGCCTCCACTGGCACTATGATTACCCAGCATCCTACTGACCTAAATGGTTTCTTGTTTTGCCTAAGGCTAAAGCCATCCCTGGATCCACATTCCAAGTCTGGAAAAAGACAGCTGGAGGCACAGGTATGACAAAAGCTCAGTGGCATTATAGGCATTCCTCACATCAGACTTGTAGGTGCCATTGGGTCTTTACTGGTAGTAATGTAATGAAGGAGGAATGCAGCTACTGTCAGTGGAGATAGCAAGTGGCAGAGGCTTTGGAGATCCTGTATATATACCTATAGTGTCAATTATTTCCATACATCTTTTTCTGGCTGTAGGTGTAAGTAACCTTCCAGTGTAACCAGGATGCAAATCTTTATCTAAAAGTGTTAATACTGAGCATACCAATTCCAGATTCAGCTGAATGAAAACTAAGCACAAAAACATACTAAATAGTACTAAATATTTGTATATGCTTAAATTTTATTAAATAATTGATCAATAGACAGAAAGAGGAGACAACAAAAAATAAATTCTTCCTAAGATATTCCATATTTCAATCAGAAAAAAAAATGTTTTACTGACATTTGGGTCAATTCCCAAATGCAGATTTGCTAAATGTATCCACATTAATAAAAACTATTAGCTTGTTCTCCTCCCTCTCACTCTAATAACCACTAAGTCTGAGCTTAGAAGCACCAATGAATCTTAGTGTCTGTTGTCCTTGTGCAGCTGTATCCTACAGAGCTCATAGAAATCATTGCAAGGACACACCTGAAACATATGAAATCTACCTTCAGCAATCCGTCACTTTCTTTCCCAGACTTCTTTACTCCTTTCTCTTCTACACATACACCCACTTCTGGTTCTGTTTTCCATAGAAATAGAGAAGAGCAGACAAGACTGCTTTCTAGATATGATAAAGACAGGAAAGGCAGTTCACGTGGCTTGGCCCAAGTGAAATCTGCCCTTCAGGGTCAATTCCAAGTTTCAATGTAGACAAATCCATCCCTCTCATAGCATTCATTAGATCATGCACTGGAGGGCCTAAGGTTAAAAAGGCACATATTTCCATACATCCTGTGTATATGAATTGCTAAGGGCAGGCCTAAGTTCCCCTGGAGGTATGGGGAGACATGCTGGAAGAATCTTCTCTCCAAAGGAAACTCCCTAGGGTTTAGACAGTAATTTCAGAAGTCCTGGATAGCGTCTCAGCTAACACATGGGCTGTAATCAGTGTAGGCTTTTCCTCTAAGGAGAGATCTACCTGCCCATAAAGACATGATGGAATAGAAAACAAAAGAAAATTCAGAGGTTGCAAACTTTTAGAAGTGCTAGGTCACAATGAGCTGTGCAAGACCTATCAAAACGACAATAGGAGCAGATTTTTATTGTTGTCATTGTCCTTCCCTTTCTCTTCTCTTGCTCAGCACTTTCCATTGGGCCCAAAGTGCTAACTCAAATAGCAGAAACTGAGTAGATGTGCCTTTGCTTTTGTTTTTCTTCAAATAGTTTAGCCACACCATGGTTCAGATTACACTGTAAGCACTCCAGCTGAGGCCTGTGTTTATCCAGCAGTTTGTGAGCCTTGATAGCTACAGGCTGCTAGAAATCACTTAGGAAAAATAAATGATTGTGTATAGGGCAATATTTTTAAAGAATTTAATCTACAGTGTTTCAAATTTAACAATATGTGTGATGAAAACTTGTTTACTTTCCCACTACTGTCACTGGGGTTTGAGGAAAGCTAGGATGAATAGGGAAAAGCAATAAAAGCACAAGATCCAGCACTGAGAAACCATTGGGCAGTTCTGAGTGGTTCTATTTAAGGTCTCTATAAGAGATGTCTTGGTACACAAAACATGGATTTGGAGGAGGACTGGGTAGTGCTCATTTACCAGCAAACATTATATATGTTATGTTGTGTTTGAAACCGGGATTCAAAGCTGAGTCTCCCAACTCCCAGCCTAGTGGGAAAGCCAAAAGGCTTCTGCAGCCTTCCCTCTGCAGACAGTTAATACCTGACAACCTTGGGCACTCCCATGAGCAGGGTGGAAAGGAAGAAGAAGATGAATTTAAATGCATATGCCTCATAAATAGAGTAAGTACTACAGCCCGAGTAGTATAGACGGCCGGATTAAACTCTACGTTCCCATGTTTTATGAGAAATGACTGATTTAAGCATCTAAATTGAATAGCAGATTCAAATAGCAAATAGATGACTTCTTAATCCTCTTTACAGCCATGGATTAAGTGCAAAATTTTCTTCCTGAATACTGCTGGGTAGTCAGTTTAGGATGCTTCCTGTTTTTTTCAGGATCCTCACATAGGATCTCAAGCTTTATCCTTACATGCTACAGGAAGATTTGGCATTGAATTTAAGGAGTGTGTGGTCTATGGCTAGTAAAATGGCATAAAATGAACGTTAGCACCTTTCACATAACTTGTGTGTCATGGTTTAAGCTCAGTTGTAAATCAGTCATGCAGTCCTCGCTCACTGCACCCCCCTGCCCCCCACTTTCCTCTCCCTGTTCCTGAAGAGGTGGGGTGGAAAATCAAAAGAATGTAACTCCCACGGGCTGAGATAAGAACAGTCCAGTAACTAAGGTATAACACAAACCACTACTGCTACCACCAATGATAATAATGATAAGGGAAATAACAAGGGAAGAGAATACAATACCACCCGTCGACCAATACCCAGCCCGACCGAGCAGTGAACTAACCCTTCCGGGTAACTCCCAGTTACATCCTGGGCATGACGTGCTGTGGTATGGAATACCTCTTTGGCTAGTGTGGGTCAGGTGTCCTGTCTCTGCTGCCTCCCGGTTTCCCCTCCTCCCTGGCAGAGCATGAGACTCAGAAAGTCCTGGTCAGAGTAAACATTACTGAGCAACAACTAAAAACATCGGTGTTATCAGTGCTGTTCCCAGACCAAAAATCAAAAACACAGCATTGCACCAGCTACTAAGATGGAGAAAAAAAATGACTGCTACTGCTGAACCCAGGGCATTGTGTTACATGTGGTTAGGGACTGTTCCTAACTCTGCTGAAGCCAGCAGCCAAACCCACATGGACTGCAGCGCTGCAGAGTCAAGTCCCAGGGTCTTGCTGTCCAGAGTTCTCCATTGAGGGAGCATGTCCTGATGTGGGAGGTACTTTCATGGAGATTATAAATAAAAGAACAGAACAGAGGGCTCAGTGCCCATGGAGTCTCAAGGGTTTAGTCAGCACAGATCACAAAGTAAAGAAAGAGTAAATGATCAAGTGCTCCTATCTAATGAGAGGGCAAGTTGAGACTCATTTGAGTCATTATTACAGATTGTGCACTACTTATACCAACCAGAAGGCAGTAAAGGTCTTCTATTTAGTTTCATATAAATTGCTGTGATTGCTGAGTATAGGAATCTTATAATTCACCTGAAGTGATCCCTTCCTGAGGAAGTAACAGCTGAGTAAGACAGGTTGTCATCGATCACTGTAGTGTAATAGAGGAAAACAAAAAAAGGGCACAATAAAGTTAAATATTTTATGGAACAACATTTTAACTTCATAAAAAAAAGACATCATTAAATCATTAGCTCTTGTTAAAAAGATCAGTTTCCCACAGGACATCTTCATGGGATAGAGCAGTTCAAAAGCCTGATCAGCTCTGGTTTACTTTCAGTAGACATCCCAGTGTTGTCACCTCAGCCGTGACACAGAACAGGGATGCCTAAATGTTGTGGCTACACTGCAGGCTACAGAACTTTGAAGAAGCTCTTTTACTGCCTCACTTCATCTTTTCTCTTAAATTCTTCTGTCACGGTTTTGGCATCACTCACATTCCTGCTGTTGGGTGATCGTAGCTGGACTGTGTGAAATGTAACTTTGGCATTGGGCCCTATGTGCAGTATCAGTATATCATATAATTACTGCTGTGCTTCTGTGCTACAGATTTAATTGTAAATATCCTCCTGGCCCACATATTATACACAGCTGGGTAACTTCAAAAGATGATGTCTAGTCATCCCCTAGATAAAACTGGATTATGGTTAGCCCTTTCCTGGGCCAGACTGCACTGCATTGATTGCAAAGAAAAGATGTGTGATTTCAACATGGTACCTCCCATACATTCATCACGATTTGTTCATTCTTTAACAAGGAAGTTACAGGTTTGAAGGATTCATCTACAGCCTGTCCGGACCTATCAAGTCACATGTGCTGAGTAAACTCTCGCTCACCCTTTTAGCCCCTCTCAGCCTGTCCCCTCATGGTGATGTCTCAGGTTTTGCAGCATGTAGAGGCGGCCTCACTCTTTGTTGATCCCATGTGTCACATGCAGCTGGCAACTATCAGCTCTTCCCTGGGAACAACCCTCTGCGTAGGTCCTGTCTTTATCACAAGCTTTTCCAGCACGATTCACCTATCTTGCAAAATCTGCTTGCAACACATTCAGCAGCAACTCTTACTGCAGTGTTATTTACGTTCCTCTAAACAGATGTAACATATGCAAGTTGGAAAGTAAACATGATCCTGACTTCATTAAGTCAAAAGTATGTCTACCTTGGAAGACCAGACATGCCTGAGAGAAGTGCAAATAACTACAGAACTTTGTACAATACTAAGCCCATCCTCAAAGCACATGGGAAAAATTCAGTACTTTTTTTTGCTGATTCAGTGCAGAGTAGTTTCCCTTGTTTCCTCCTAAAGTAAAATGGATTTGCCTGACATACACTTACTAATTCATTCCTAGCTTACATTTGTCAACAATACTTTTCATTGCTAATCTTTCATATATGCATGGGTGGAGTACTCATGGCAGCACAAACCTGTTCAGCAAGGAAGAAACTATTGCATAGAAGATGTATAAATCTCCATCACACATGTAAAAATACTGAGTGACAATTTATTATGGAGTTTTAGAGTGATTTCAAGAGTCTTTCAGTAATTTTTCACTAAACTTTTATTTGGAGAAAACTTGGTAGTCAATGTTAGCTATTTTTGAAGAAATGTGCAATTTGGTAACATTTTCTTAGTCATAGGATATGGTCTGTTATACTGAGATTGTTGTGTCTGGTTAATTCACAGGTCCAAAGTAAGGAGATTCAAAGTTCTATTGTGTTGTTTAATTAATTAATTTCTTGCCAAATGCAAAGCATGATAAGACACAAATACTCCAAATTATTCATATGATAGGAAATGGAAACCTCAAGCATCTTTACATTACGTTATTCAAATTTTCCATAATAATATTGAACTGACAAAGTTTTTCTCATTGCTTTGATTTTCTAAATAATGCATAGAAGATGTATTTAAATAAATAAATACATAAAATATGTATTTACTTTGGACTCCCTGAACGAATTTTAAAGCTTGCTATGTAAATACAATTTATTCATAATTAAGGGAAAATGGTAAAAAAAAAAACCCAACTTACTATAGATTTATTTTTTCAAAACAATCCAGTAAGAAATCCAAGAAATACAGTATTTTCTAAAGTAAAAACACCCCTAAAAATATAAGTAAAAAATTTTTTTTTTTTCCAAGAAAGATGTGCTTATCTGTTGAAATTTTTCTGTACTGCTGAGTAGGTCATATGATACTATGATAGGAATGTACTGACTAAATTGATTAAAGTACTACATTTAGAATAACCTGATGAAATATTTTGTTTAAAATAATGTTGTAACTTATAGGAGAAGTATCTGTTCCTTAAATAAAAACCTGAAATATAAATGTCATTCTGGCATAACAAAAGGATAAACTATGGCTGTAAGTTATAATTTGAGTTGTGTTATAGGAAGATCAATAAAAAATGGACTAAAATTCTCCTATCACTTAAATACAGAAAGAGCTGATTCAGGCCAGTTTATTCCCTGTCTACACTCATAAATTGTACCAGAATACGGGAAAGGGACAAGGCTGGTGTCCTTTCTCAGGGTGTGATCTTTTGCCTTGCTCTTTTATACCATGTGACAAGTGGTCCCAGCTGGGCTGTCATCAAAGCATGGACACCTTTAGGAAGACACATCTCACTTGCATTGGATTGCTCTGGTCAATTAACATCTATGACTCAGTTGTGTCAATGCCCCTGTTTAACATAGTTTATAATAAATTCTCTAGTGAGCTAGAGCTGAACTGTTCTAGACAGTCCCTATTAGTATGACTCATTATTATCTAAACATTCAAAGGTAGAACTGGATCTGTGTTGTCTGGTTTCAGCATAGTCAAACTTTGCTTGCAAACATCTGCTAGCCTGGAGCTGTATCACTTAAAAACAAACTTGAATTTGCTATGCCAAAAGCAGTATTCCTTAGTCAAACTTTAACTTAAAATCATGACTTGTAATAGGAAATTGAGAGAATTAAATGCTTTAGTAAATGAGATATATTTCTTCTGATTATTGGAATGCTGCTTTGTCCCTATGTAATGAATGTTCTGTGCAGTCCTGATTCTCCCACCTCAAAAAAATATATGGAAGAGCTCTAGCAGGTACAAAGAGCAATAGGGATAATCAAAGGTATACATGAGTTCCATGGGAGGAACAATTACACAGGCTAGGAAACTGCAGCTTGGAAAATAGACAATTGAGGGGATATATGATAAAGTCATAAAAAATGGGGAGTGGCATGGGAAGGGTGAATAGGCATCACTTGTTCATTGTGTCTCTCCGTAGCAGTAGTGACAGATGAATCTATAGGTGGCTAGTTCAAAATAAACAAAATGAGGTGATTTTTTCATGCACATGTATTAAGGCTAAGTGCTGCTTACAAAAGGGATTTCTGAAAGTTAAAGTCTGCACAAGTTGAAGGACAAACTGGAGAAGTTTATGGAAGGAAAATCTACAGGTTCACAGAACACACAGTGCTCATGAGCTCCCCAAGTTGCAAATAATCAGTCTGTTGCAGTGCTTGAGAGAAGCATCACTACTCACTTGGCTTACTTTTATAATTTTTCACTGAGTATCATGTTTTATCCATCATCTTGCTCTGGCCCATCAGTTATTTTTGTGTTCTTTAACTGATGATCATGAATATTTTGCATAGTGCTTCTGTGCTTTTTGGGCACATACCCAATAACTAAGAGCTTGTATCTCAAGATCAGTTTCCAAAGAACATTGCAGTAAATCTCTCAGAATATAAATAAAATATGAATTAATATGACATGATTGCAGCTAGAAATAAAAGAAAAAAAAACTAGTATAATGATTAGTAACTTATATATACAGTTATATTTTTACCAAGTCTTCCATTATGGCATAAAATACTTAAGAGATTTTAACACTGCTATGAAAATACATTATAGGATTATCTTTCGCCATCAATTAAATTAAGTGCTAAAAAATATTTTTAAAACTCATAATCTACTTAAAACCATATACTTATCTATTTAAAACTGAAAAGAAATGCACAAAGTATGTAATAAGGACTAGGAAAACAGACAATTATAGGTTGAAAAATCTGACCTGTAATACAGGTAGTATTGCTAATTTTTATATGACCTCTTTTACATCATTAGCTTGTTCGAAAATCTAGTGAAATATACTCCATAATTGAGCAGGGTCTGAATCATGAAATATGACAGTTATATATCATAGTATGGTTTGGGTTGGAAGGGATTTTAAAGATTATTTAGTTCCAATGCCCCTAACATAGGCAGGGACACCTTCCACTAGACCTGGTTGCTCAAAGCCCCATCCATCCTGGCCTTGAACACTGCCAGGGATGGAACATCCATCCACAACTTCTCTGGGCAACCTGTTCCAGTGTCTCACCATCCTCACAGTAAAGAATTTCTTCTTTACATCTAATCTAAATCTGTCATCTTTCAGTTTAAAGATGTTCCCCCTTGTCTTATCTCTACATGCCCTTGTAAAGTCCCTCCCCAGCTTTCTGGTAGGCCCGCTTTAGGTATTGGAAGGCTGTATAAGCTCTGCCTGGAGCCTTCTCTTCTCCAGGCTATCTTTTACTAGTCTTTCACTCTTCTCCACTATGTCTGTTACTGAACAATTTATGATAAAAAAGTAAAAAAAATAGGTATGCCATTGGCAGACCTCAATGAGACACCATTCTGGTGGATCTGTTTTACTTATCTGGCAGGTGAAAAATATCCTCAGTTGTATGGGGAAAGCTCAGACAGGGAAGTGTGAGGAGAGTGCTCAGACAGACTGCAAAGTTGATAGTAGTTTTAAACTCATGGTTAACCTCATCTTTCTGTTCTGATGATTTCCTATTTTTTCAGGAGATTTGGGATGGAAAAGTGTACAAACTATGTGGATATTTTCTAAATAATATAAGTGGGCTATTGATGTGTTTGTAAAGGAAATGTGAATCTAGCCAGCAAAACACACAGATGTCAACGGGAAAGTTGTGACACTTGCATAACAGAAAGCAAAGTGCTTGTGCCTCCTTTGCTTCTTGCTTTCTTTGAGGAAGAGGGAAATATTTGTCTTGGTAACAATGACTAAAAATCAACAGTAGTAAAAGACTAGTACATCTGTTCAATCCTAGTGGAATACGTGAAACTACATGTCAGTTGGGCCTTCCAACACTTTGCTATTCAATCAACAGCAGTTCCTTTCTCGGCAATTCTCCTGTCACTTGGCCGCATTGCATGGGATCCCCAGATCCCCAGGTGCTAGAGGGGAAGGGCTGTTCACTGCCCCAAGAAACCACACTTTGGTAAATTCCTTAATATGCCTTTTCTTTCCTAGTAGTTTGCTCATACTATCCTCCCATAAAGAAATCTTAAGACCCAGCTTGTTTACAATGAATAGCATAAATTAACAAGAAAGAGAATGAAAAAGTAACTGCAAAACTCATGAGTATCTTTATTTCGAAGGTTGTAACCTACTTCAACTTGCATACAGACTTGCACACCAGCAACTCTTACTATAGCATAAAACACGAAAATGAATCAGTCTCTGAGATATAGGTGGTTCTGTTTGCATTTCATACATGTATCCAGCAGTAGTTTTACTTTCTGATTTAAATCCTAGACTAAGTGTTTTGTGCAGCTCAGGAAACAGCCTCTGTTTTAGCTTCACCAGTAATACAACTTGACACAGTGTGACAGATTAATGCACAGTTGTACCTGATGCAGATATTCCACTCTCTGAAAATAAAGAGAATGTGTAGATATAAAAAATCTAATTTATATGTTCTAACAAAATTATTTTTCTGTATTACCTCACCATTTTCTGTGGTCTTTATCATGTCAGAGTTGAAGGAAATAGAACAATGGACCAGCTGTAATATAGCACACTGCCTCAAAATAAACTGTCATCAAAATAAACCCCAGCAACAAAGTGAACTCTTATTTTGTGGTAAGTGTATCACCCATCAAAAAAATGTTCTCCCAAAAGTTATAATGTCAAGGCCACTTTTCCAAGGAAGAAGGGTGTTTCATTATCCTTAAAAAGTTACAAGGCAGTGGCCAGGGAAAGAACTAGGTTATAAGAAATTAGTGACTTTTGGGGTAGGGGGAAAGGTGAAGTATCATCTGAAGGCACATATAGGCCTTTCTCTCTGCAGGTAGAAGTTTGGTGGAAAAGGATAAGAGATCTTTCCAGTAACAAGTGGCATGAAGAGAGGAAGTAATCAGTTAGAAGACAGGTGATTGGGTAAAACAGAAGTGTGTGGAAGGACGTTCAAGGGAACCAGACCTGCAAATGGATGCTTAAATCATGTTAGCACTGAAGGAGCCTAAATTTAACATACTAAGGAAAAGGGACCATAGAAAAGAAAGAAAGAAAGAAAGAATGATTTAGGAAGAGGACTTTGGAGAGTAGGGCAATAGGTGGCCACATCTTCCTGAAAGTTTGAAACAACAAATAAATGTGGCTGTGTATATAAAAAAGTTAATAATGGGATGGTAACTCCCTTCCTTCTCAGATTCAGTTAAGACAGTAAAGATAAAAAGAGGAGGGAAATTCAAAACATAGTGACTGGAAGACAAGGCAGATCACTGAATTTTTGTTTTAGAAGGATTCCTGAAATAAATCCAAATCATAGAAGCCCAAAGTGAAAAATATTTCCCTCTGTCCTCTTCTGGTCACTCTGATGTACCTCACAGTTGTCAGACTTTATGTCATTTCTATCTCATAGCTGAAGTCTGCAAGTCTGCTACTCCAGGCCAGTAAAGCTCTTGGGATATAAGACACTTATCAAGCTGGCCTCACTGAAATCAGAAACATTTCCTTCCTTAGGAAATTTTTTACAGGAAAATCAAATTGCTCATATACTCTAAATTTTGCTTTTCTCTAATGTAAGCCCAGGAAACCGAAGTTCTTCAGGGACTCTCATACCTATTTTTATGAGGGAGATCCTCTGAGCAACATCTTCCTCTCACCTGGAAAAGCAGTCTCCCTTTAACAATGACTATTTAATATCTGGGGTCAAGGACATTTTTCTGGCTTTGTCATGTAAAAAACTTCAGCAATTTGTGAAGAAATGATTTAATATTAAGAATAAAAGGTCATTCTTTTGTCTTCTTGTTTGCATTTTTTACAAAGCTGTATTACAATGAAACAGTGTTCTATTACAAAAATATCCTAATTGCTGAGCATACACCATTCCCACAGATTATAGCAGAAATCCTATGGCCTTATAATACACAATTTAACTACATCTTGCTACAGTAAGTAATAGGACAGGTTTATTACAGTAACTGAAGGAGAGGAACCTGTGCATGTTCCACCCAATGGTGTACTACTTTTCAATGAATTAAAGCAATGTAAACAAAGAAGGGATCAGTTTTCTGCAGTGTCACTGAGGTTATAATTAAAGGACAGTGAACAACACATCTAATTATTAGGAGATGGGAACTTGATAACTTTGGGTAAAGGACATCTCTGACGTTTTGCTTACAACAAGTATCTGGACTCAGTGAACCTGTAAAGGTCTTTCATAGCCTTATATTATGAAAGTCAACTCTAGGATAAAAATTTTATCACCATTTAGTCAGACCGGAGACAATGAGGACAACTATTCGCTCAGATGTGTCAGCCTTTTGTATGTCAAGTAGATCCTGAGTGGTTATTAAGTCCCTGGCACTCTTCAGCTTTTACAAAAAGAATTCAATAGTTTTATCAAGATATTTAAGCACTGAAAGTATATAACTGTCATTTTGTATTACCTTCAATTCATTGTGATTGGCTTTTGCCCCATAATTATTCATTTCCAGGCCTGCTAATACATTTTCAAAGCAAAAGTTAGTAGTTAAGTTTGTGTGATTTGTTATACATGAAAGGATTACAACTGATGCTCCTTTGGAGTGAGCCAATCATCTGTAGCTGATGTAGGATGGTTTATAAGACTAAGGTTTCTATTTTAAGGTTTTTAAAACTGAAAAAAAAAAAAAAGAAGTATGGGTCAATTTCAGGATCATTCCTAATTGGGATATGTCTCTGAGCCATCATTACATAGTCTTGCCAACCAATAAAATATTCAAGCCAGTACAGCCTTGATACATCATTGGGTACAAAAATCAAACACATGTGATGACATAGGTCAGTGAACGTGTTTCATGGAGTGGGACTGACTAAAGAAAGATAGAATCACAAATATTGATGGAAGGGGGAAATATGCTGCATGAAGGGGTAGTTAATTCAGCCTTCTAAGATTAACTTAAAATCCTGCTGTGCTGAAGAGGGCAGGTAAAGTGTGCTGAGTGACACCACAGGCACAGCGCCATTTGCTTCAGAGACACCTGCCAATAGATGCTAGATGAAGAACTGCATTTGATGGGGTGCATTAGCCTTCTGTAGTTTACTGGTGAGCAGAGTCAATGTAATGAACGCCTAGGCAGAATTCAGTTCCCAAATTTCATTCTCAACAAATTAAAAATTATAGGACCTTGTTTTTGTTTTAACCATGATATGAACTTCAGAGCTGAGAAGTCTTCTCTGCAGGGACCCTGCTTCACCATAGCAACACTTTTACAATACGTATACTTTTTCATTTTTGTTTTTCTCTACACCAGTTAATCTGTATGGACTGACATTGAATGTTGTTTGCTGCTATTAGCTCCCTGTCCCTATGAACTACCTGAATTATTTTAAAATAGCAAATAAACTTTCAAGCAGGATATGCAAAATGAAAATCCTATTTAAACAAAAGATAAATAATTTCATGCAGAAGCCAAAAGAGGTACTTTAAGGCTCAATGGTTTGGACCTTTTCCAGAGTTTGATTAAGAATAACAACATGTAATCTTTGGAGAAAAAAGAAATAAGCATATGAGAGTAATAAAATTACAGGTTGGAATAGCTACTACTATATGTCTGCTGACATTTGGTTCTAATTAATGCTATTGCTTTTTTTGATTAATAGAAGCACCAATAATGCAGAAAATGCTATGACACCGTAAAAAAAACATAAAACCTGCACTGAAAAGCTCTGGAGCATATTGCTAAGCAAAGCAAAGGTAGTGAGATGATTAGAGACAAATCTATGGGGAATTTCTTCAGACTGTTATTTATTTCCTTTGGAAAATATGCTTATGTCTAGCTTAAGTAAAAGGGCATGAATGACAGTGACAGGGAACATGTGAAAAATATAGGTCTCGTGGAGTTTCTAACTTTTACTACTTGTTGCCTTGAAAAGGGAAAATGTAAACAAATCAAGTCTCATCTTGCACAGAAGATAAGGCCCTTGAAGTGATCCCAGAGTAGGAGGTGTTGACAAGTGATATCTACCGGGTACTACTGGGAGGACTTGTATTGCTATTTGATTTGGACAGTGATAGGGAAACGTAATTTTCTTCATTATTATTCAGACTAATTCAGAATATTAGTACAGACCAAAAGTAATTGTTGCAATTGTTTAAAATAATCATGCTCTGTTTTCTGATTATCCGTTTTGTGCTTATAACATGACGAAGTCATGAGGAAGTTAACCCTTTATGATGCAATGTCTCACATGTTACTGTGTAAATACATAAGCAAATGTTCGCGAAGCCAAGCCATCAATCTGACACAATATGTGTAAATGACAAACATCTAGTTTGTACTCAGTTATGGTAATTATTTGCACAAATTGATTAATGTCATAAACATATGTATAATAAGATGCGTTCAATAATCAATCTATGTTGAATTGTGCATTTTCCATGTGCAACAGCATATCTGAATAATTTTTTTTTTCCAGACATTTTCATGTTTTTGATCTCCAAGATCAGTATTTGCCTGTTAACCCCCCCCAGAGATACTTTTCCAAAGACAAACAGCTGTTGTTTTATTCTGTTTGTATAGCATCTAGAGGAAATATATCCTTTTAGTATCTTCTATCTTCTTAGTATGAAATATATACAATTAATATACTTCAAACATTTTAAATCTTTTTTCCTGCACTCTATAGTCATCAAATTCCAGACACATACAGTTGTCCTCTTACAGTGGAAGCAACATGTAATTAGGCTATGCCCAGACTAGTTATTTTAAAGAATTTAAATTGATGATGGAAATCATATTTTTCTGAAATCATCATATGTAGTAGACTATCCCAATATATGGCAGCAATACTGAGGATGTGAATGAAACCACAGTAAACAAAGAAGAAGCACTGGGCAAAGTTGTAGCCACTAGCTGAATGAAAGTCACACTCACAGTGGTGCTTTTGCCTCTGGCTGTGATCCAGGGAAAAGGGCCAAAGAGCGTGAGTGCTCCAGCTGAGGCCATGCCAGCTCCACAGCGAGTCATGGCGTCTCTCTCCAAGCAGGCGTGACATCTCCTACAAAATCAGACTTGGCCTCACCCTGCCTGAAAGCAACTCTCTGTCCAAGCTAGGAGTATCTAAGTTAACTTCTAAACTCAGTACCAAGCCCATTTTTAATTGGCAAGTTAATCGTGTGAAAATGCTGACTGAACGTCATGCATAAGTACTAGCCTTTTAGTCAAGCACATTTGTAGGTGGGGCATATATAAGCATAAGAAGGCCTCAGGACAAGTTGGAAATTGAGCTCTGGCAGCCACATTGTCCCCAGATTACAGCTCATAGCAGATGTTCACCAAAGCTACATAAACTTTGCCAAGCTCTGTGCAGTCTGCTAAATCCCATGAACTATGGCACCTGTGCCTTTTAACAGCACTGGAGAAACTTGGCTTGCATGTTGAATCCACCTTTGCACTTTTCATAGTATTTTGCACATCTTTATAGGACTGTAATTAGGTTGCATTAAATTCTGAATTAGAAGAAAGAATAAAATGCTAAATTCTGAGTAATTTCAAGCTAAAACCTCAAATAAAGTCAATAAACCAAGCTCCCCTTATCTTCACATTTAGGCCAGAGCGAGGTTTTGGAAGTCAATTGTGTTACAGTCCTCTAAAATGGTATTATTGACACAACTCTAATTTAAAATCCAGTTCAATGTCATTCCATTCATTTCCAGGAACTTTGCTTCTCATTTGCAAAGTAAGTGAGATTAGAATAAAATCTAGTGGGGTTTTCTGTAGAAGGTCAGATAAGACTGAAAGAGCACCTCCAGGCTTTTGTGTATGGAAACAAGTCTTCTAAATCGTGTTGGTTCTTGCAAAAGTATCAGCAACGATTGTTAAACAACGGTTGCATTGTCTTAATTTTACTTGTTTGGCCTGCATCTTACAGGATGAGCTTAAGTCCTCAACAGACATCTAAGGCTGTAAAAGCAACTGTACCAAATCAAACCACAGCTGGCCCAGTTCCCTTTCCCTGACAGTGGCCAAGAATGAATCCAGGGAAGTGTATATGAACAAGCCAGGTATACAGCGGCACGTTCCTAGCGAGCTCATGCAGCCTACAGCAATCTTTGGTGCAGCAATATCCTGAGGAAAAACGTGACAGTCTTGTTTTTTATAGCAGAGTGCAAATCAAGACTAATTGCATTGAAATTTTGTGGAGTTATAAGGGTATACAACCAACAATGGTAGGTGTACATTTTTTTTTTCTCTAGGCCCAGGCAAACATTTCTTGTCCTTGTAAAGTTCAAATTATGACATTTTTATGACAATACTTCTTTACTTTATGGTAGCGGTAACACAGGAAAAAAAAAAAGCTTTTGAAAGATAGATACCATGAGATATCTTATATGATATAAGATATATGATATCTTATATGTTTATGCAACATTAACAATTTAAGGATTAGGCACAGGAATAGATGCAAAGAGACAGGGAAGGTCATAAATGTTAGCTGAAGGAGATGTAATTTAATAGGTGATTTAAAGCTCACTTGATTCACGGGTTGAGAAAACTTGTTCCAAGAAAAAATATTATCATGCAAAATTTCTTCAAAATCTTATTCAGAAAGAACTTTAAATTCTGAATGTTTAGGAGGTTTGGGGAGGCCACTGACTTTCACAAAATATGGGAGATGAGGACTGATGCGCATAGAAACAGTTCATGTCTAAAACCAGTGTTTTCCCGTGACCTAAATTTCTTTCTTTTTTGCTTGCAATTGAGCTGGCAAATTAGTTCCTGAGTTTATAGCTTTTGCCATACTACAAACCAGTAAGGACTGTATGTTTTAATATGCTCTGATCTAATCATTTCTATTTATATCCTGCAGGCCAAATTGGGGTAATTGCAGAGAAACCACACTTTTCCAGAAACAAAAGCCTAAAATTGCAGGGCAGTCCTTCCTCAGCCAGCTCTTTCCTCAACAAACATGTAATGAGGCTTGCACACTCCTTAGCCTTTGTATTAGCTCTCTTTATGCTGTGAATTCATTCTCTGTCCCTATTTAGAAGGGGCAGGCTGTGTATGGTGGCCAGTTTGTCACACTGGAGAGCGTGCAGAACATACCTTCTTCCCACGGGCTATGTGATGCTTCAGATATTGGTTGGGTTTTGTCACAGATCTGCTGAACAGCTTGGACACAGGACTCTGCAAACCTGCACATGCTCCCAAAACCACCCAGATGTGACATACACAGCCATGTGTTGTCAGTTGTGCTACCTAGAAATTGTAACTAAACATGTAAAGCACTGCCAGCTTATACAGCATCTAAAAATCACTTTTTCACCTCAAAATATAATGCTGACCACAAATCCTGGGGGGTTGTGTCACAACATATAAGACTTTACCTTAGAATAGTGTTTGAGAGCTTTGCTTTATAACCCTGTATATTAAATCCATTAAAAAAATCTAAACTTGTGATTTTTGACTTTTTTTTCTTGTTACAATCTCCTACCTTCTCAGCATTAGCAATTGATTTTTATTTATTTATTTATTTTTTAGATAATCTGCCAGATACTTGCAGTAGCAGCAACAAACATGTCAGGTGTGTCTGTGCCAAAAGTGTTGTATAACATCAGAAAGAAAACATATAGCTTGCTAGTCTGACAGTAGCATTTAACTTTTTATTGACAAACTAATTTCACATGATGAATCAAGTCATTTAGGTGAATTTTAAAGGTACACAGAGATATTAAGAAAGTAAATTCCCTACTTAAGAGACACACTGAACTACAGTAATCAATCTCCTGAAATGTATTTTGTTGGAACTGTCAAGAAATAGAACAAGTGCATGCAGAAACACCTACCATGTTAGTGAGTTACATTTACAAGCTGGGTGAAGGGTATGCAGTGCCGTAGAGTGTACTAGATTACAAGATGCACTTGCAATCTTTGGTTTGATTTTTAGTATTTTATTGCTTTCTTTAGATTCTGTGGAAAAAATATTCTACAAAATAACTGTAAATCATGACTGGACATCAGTATAAAACTTATCCCTTACAAAAAGCTGCCATGACTGAAATGCAGCTAGTATCATGAAAGCAAGTAGCAACTTGTTAGTTATGCATTTTAACACAGCTGTCTTCAAGAAGACACAGATGAAAAGGATACAAAAAATAATCTGTGAAAATAGTAGAACAAAAAAATAAAAACTACAAGGACACTTTATAAATTGTGCTTGTGCTTCCCTGGTGCCACTCAGACCACAGCTGGAAAGCTGATATTTCAGCTAATAATTACAGAGATTTATTCTTTGTTATAGTTTTTTATTCATGTGAAAAACAAAACAACAAAGAAATAATTTAGAATGACCAACAGCACATCACTCAGAGGCTTCACAAAGACACACATGAAACATATTTACTTCACGCTGCAGCCAATGGAAGGAAGGGGATATAACCCAGTAAACATTTATATTTCCCACAATATATTCTATCTGGAGAAAAAAAAAAAAAGAATTGTGCAGTGGAAATTATTATTTTTTTTTTTAAACAGATTTGTGAAGAAACTGTGTTTCAAAGCAGATCAGAGAAAAAGTGAAGAGGAGATGCTGAAAAAATATAGGACTCACTTAATGGCTCTGGAAATAAAGACAAGCAATACCCACATTACTAAATGACAAGTACAGTCTCTTCCCCTGAGCAAAGCAAGCCAAGACATCCCCAGAGGATAATCCTGCAAAGCTATGGACCTGGCAGAGGCGGTGTTCAAACACAGGGCTAAGGAAGAGCAAGTACAGCTGCAGCATACTCCCCAGTTCTGACAAGTGGCCTTAAGGATCCTTATTGTACTCTGACCCATTCTGGGTGCCTCCCTTAAGAACCGAAGCCATTTCTCCAAGTCTGTGGTAGAAAAGCAAATGGATTAATAAATCACTCTCTTATTGACAAAGAAGCCATAAAAGCAGATAATCAAGCATTATCTGTATGTATTTTAACCACACAAACCGTTTTAAAACAGAATTAAATTAGCTCAAACCTATTTTCCCATTTATGCAATTAATAAAAACAAAAACCACCAATGGGAGCATCACCTTCTATGCTGAGCTCAGCTACTGTGACAAGAAACACAACTCATGCCTGCACATTCCGTTTCAACCAGTCACTTTCTAACCCAGCCTGAAATCTGATTTTTTATTTATATATAAATAATATGCTTCATGTGATCCTGCAAAGACTTCTAATTAGTCAAGGCTGGAAGTGGGTCTGTTTCTTTGACAATGGAAATGCACCATGTCACCCCAGTTGGGGTCCACCCCTACAGGTGTGAATGAGCATGGTGAGGCCCCACATTTCTTGGACTTTTCCATATACTCATATTGCTCTCTTTGCTTTCCCTACATGGAGCTTGCTTTTTTTCTTTTTTTTTTTTTTTAAACACATCCAATAAGCAGTGAGGGAGATGCACAATTCCTATCACAGTGACCTGGGAAACAGAGATAATCGGTATAGGAGATAGCCAAGAGATGACATTACTTTCTGCCACCTCATTTCTGGCTCACTAGAGGGTAGACTGCTTCCAGACAAAATGAAAATCTCAGGGTGGATTTCCAAGGGAGCTGGGAACTAGGGGCACAAGGGCCTCAGGCAGCAAGTGCTCACAAAACCCTGCAAGCTGTGAGGAAGATGGTTTACTATGTCTTCTTAAGAGTACCTATGAAATATATTTAATTTGTGTCTCCGATTGATGCTGTGAGGCTTCTTCACAAAGCCAAAAGAATAAATGCATTCCTCCATGCCTGATAGATGTGGAATTATGATTGTAAACTCTGACATCGAAATCAGTAAGGTAATGGGAGGTAGAAGCTAGCAAACACTTTAAAAATAAATCTTTTAATATTTATAAAATACTTCCTCACCTACTCTTGAAAATGGCTAGCACAGTATGAATTAAAAGAAAACACACCTGTGAGTTTTAAACTACTGTACTTCAATCCATGCACGATTTAAAGATGCTTTAAGAGTCCTACTTTAGTAAGAAAATGTCTAATAAAGGTTTTAAAAAAGGATTTCTATTTTAAAAAAGCTGTGTGGCCAGAAGGTATATTTTCTTGCAAAGAAGTTGTTTATACAGATGGTTTGCCAGGTTGTTTACTTCTACTAGTGAGTAGTGACTTCATGGTTAGCAACTGGGAAATAAGATTGCTATTTGAATGGGAATTTCATGGCAGTTTTTCCAAAGGATGTATCTTTCTTCATCTTATGAATATACTGCAAAAAGTTTATAGTTGATCCAAAAATGGTCATAATTAACAGGAAAATATATAATGGTAGTTATATGCAAATAGGTCTAGGTAGATCCTCCTGATCTGTGAAGAAAATCACATCTATGAGAGGTTAATAAAGTAATACAGGAGATATTGATCTTGCTTTGTCTGTTGTTTCTTTTAGTAGAGCTATGTGAGAGTTTGCACATCTAATATTTAAAACCATACGCGAGTTTACTAATTATTTTTTCTGAACCTTGATATGCAATGAAAAGATCAAAAGCTATTAAACACAATTAGGAAATACTATAACAGATGAAATTTCCTCACAAATCTGAAATATCTGATAAAATATTTCTGGCACGTACGTACTACTATTACCATTTCAAAACCTGGTCTTGCAGAAGTGAGAGGCAAGGCAAGCTTTTGTACAGTGACTACACCTACAATGAATAATCCAGTTGCAAGAGCACGTGAGTCATGTTAAGATTTTACCTGACTGCCTGTTCCTCGGGATGGAGGGTTTTAGGAGATGCACCGTGACCCGGGGGAAGGTGTGGCTGCTGCCTTCATTTTTTACCAAAAAAAAGTATCGATGTGATCTGATTTGATTAATGAGCTCAGTTAGATCAGACCTTTGGTAGGTACAAAATTCCTCTGGGGGAATGGTACAGAATTCTATTCTGAGATACCACAAGAGCATTCCCCAACAGTTTACTGGAGCTATAATTAATCTCACTGAAATACGTGGCACAATTACTCTGAGCTGGAACACAGCTCCGGTCCTTCACTAGGGGATGTAGCTGGGGACAGAAAAGCTGCAGAATTGACATCCCAGATTCCCAGTGAAAGGAAAAATCACATCTATTATCACACAGAAGGAGCAGCCAAATACTCCTTCTCCTGACAAAGATGGCCAAACTCTTCCTGACTTCAAAGAGAATGCCAGTAAATTTCAACACAAAACTGGCTCCCTGCCAGCCTTGGAAATATCCACACAGAGCATCTCCTGAACAAAGCACAAGTCTGATGATAGACTCTGCACTGTGAAAAGCAATCTTTCCTCACCAATTTAGAGGCACACAATGTTTGTTAGAATAGTTTAGCCTTTAACAGCCTTAGCTTTGTATGTGCTTTCCATTGCTGTCAGGTTACATTATTAAAAAAGAGAATGGCTACAAGTCTACTGCTTATGGTCTTACACCTCCAAGGGCAACGAGCATTGAGCATACCAGAACTCATATGAAGAAGTAAAAAATGTAACAAAGTCAGTGTGGAAATGAGAGAGAAGTGAGGGAAAGGAGACAGGGAATTGTACACTTTCAAGCAGATGAGCTAATACTTTTTAAATCTAGAACTTTAATAGCCACTTTTAGTAAGGTTGAAAGGATATACTGTGCTTTTTTGAATTTAACGTCACAATCCTACTTACTTTGAAAAATCACAGTTTCAGATGAGACAGAAGATTTGCACACTTAAAGTTAGCTAAATGTAATATTGGAAGAATTTATATGGAAATCAACCACTAACCAGAAACTCAAGAAACAAGGCAAATTCTGAAATTTTACTCCTTTTTTGGAGGCAAAATTCTTATGGAATAACTGTCAAACTTGGTCTGCGGAATAGAAGTGAAAAGAACATCTGCATTTTTTATCTTAAGATTCAAAATTCAAAAGTTTTTTTTCTCTGACAATCTGAGGTAATTACTACCCAAAACGAACTTAAAACCTTTGTGCACTTCTGATAAGACTTTGTGACACTTTGGATAAAACGGGCATTTAGAAATCCTGGTGGATGTGCCACTAACTACGCCTGTGTTTTGGAAAGTCTTAATGTACATGTTGATGTATAACGTAACAGGTATACCTTCATATACCAATTTCTAACCACTCTTGCATATATGCAAGTAAGTTTGGTGTGCATGGGTATGTTGATGTGCATGTGTGAGTGTTAACATAAATGGACTACATAGCCTGATTTTTTACTTGCCAAGATAAATAGCTGTAGTGGAAATACACATTAAAAATACTTTCATGAGGGTCACAGGTGGATATTTCTATCATCTTGAAGGTTGTCTTTTAAAGTACAGCAACACCTATGTTCTTTTTAAACACAGGCAACTGCTGTACACCTGCTGAGATGGACAATAATCTGACCCTGAAATATAGCTACACAATATGATGACATACATTTAAATGTTTAATATTAAACACTGCTTATTAAGAAACTAGCAATAACTTCTTCAACATTGTTTCAAAGACAGGGTGTAACTGACATTTTCATATGCGATAGGATAGATGTTCCTGTATGGCTCTATCTCATGTCTTAGATAACCATCTCCCCAAAACTTGCAACTGATTTTAGTACTAGACGCATACATTTCTCCACTTCTGCGGTAAGGAACCCACCAGCCATTTTTACTTTCCATCATTCAGAGATCAGAGAGCATACGAGACTATTTTTGTATAAGAATACATGTCCTTTATGGAAAAAGGTACAAATGTAAGTATACTAATAACTGCTTAATTACAACCAAGTATAAAGGCAGATAGATGTTAAAAGAGAAAGAATCTAACAGTAATCTGACTTCAGTTTCTGAACTTCAGTGCTTCAACTAAATACAATGCAAACGTGGATTACAAGGGTAGAAAGAGAATTTTCCCATTATAAATTTTTCCATTTATCATTAGAGAAAATAAAATTCTAAGTTTTGTGCTGTAACATCTCCAATGACCTGGCTTATATTAACAGTAAAAATTTCTCCTTAATTTATAATACTCAGATGATGTGAAACTAGTTTTCTAAAAATAAAGCTTTTCCCTACCCAATAAGTTAGATCATTGATCAAATACTCCTCCCAGCATTACATTGAATATGTAACCACTTGCCTATTCTTTAAATAGAAAATTGATTCACATTTATAACTTTTTGCCTGTAATCTCTTACAAGTGACTATAGCATGCCAGATACCCATAAACTTCTTCACATACTCACATTTCTCCAACAGTGAGAAGAGAAATACAAAGAAAGACGGAGCCTAGAACTGTATGTGCCTAATTCAAGGCAATCTTTAACTTTTTTTATCACCAATCATATGGATATGAAATACAGTTCTTTTCAGAATTCCTCAGTCCCTCTGTGAGTTTCAGGTACTATGGTTGTGTGTTCCATAAAACCTTTTTTTTTTTTTTGTTTTTCCTCATTACTCATTTTTTTATTCAGGTGATGATGAGAAAGGCAGATATTTCATCATGTATGCTCTCTGTCACTAGGCACACATGTTCTGCTAATACCTTATGTGTCTTTGTATGTTAAGCACTATACGAATATTTGTTATGCATATGTAAGTAATGTTTTTTGAATTCCCTAACCAAACAATTGTCCTAATCTTGATAACATTTAATGATGCGCATAACAACTATTAGTAATCTCAATATCCTACAGTTCAAGATATGAAAAAATGTTTTCAAAGCTAGAGGACAGGAGTGTGCCTGAATTTAAATTAGATTAATATTCATGGCATATAATATACAAAAAGTATAAATTATAAAATGGACTATGAATGAGCTTGCATGTGTGCAGGCTTGCAGCCTGTGTGAAACATCAATTACAAACTTATTTCCATACCATGAGGCTGGCTCCTTGAAAGAAAACAGCTTTACCTTACAGTGATTATTGCAACTCCACTTGACACTGGAAGAAACTTTCAAAGCAAGAAGGTAGTATGTATGAGCATGTAATTATGGAGTGTAACTTCTTACTAGCCAATAAAAAGCACAGCAGGTCCTTCATAAAGTCTCCACTCCTGCCCCTCAACAATAAACACACAGAATAGTGAAGAAATGTCAGTTCTCCAAAACCTTAATGAACTTCCATTCTACTTTATGAGGAAAAAGAAAACAACCCCCAACCTTTTAGAAGCTAAAAATGCCTTGCAACAATCAATTCATTACAAAAACCCAGTTACCCATTTCTTTCAAAAAAAGAATATGCTAGACATGGGGATTTTGCAGACTACAGGAAAAAATTCTCTAAAACTCCTTCACAAGTTAAATTTATTTACATTGCAATTTAAACAAGACCCAAATAAACAAGGAAGAAAGCAGAAACTGATCTTTGATCGCAGACCACTTCAATCAATTACAGTCCTAGCAACATGGGTTGTTAGATTAAAACATGAATTATTAAACAACATCTTAATATTGTTATTAAAAAATGCTTTAGAAATTTAGGAGTAATACTCTCATTCAAAGGTATAAATCTATCACAGATTTTAAGGCCAGAACGGACCATTATCTTACAGAGGTCAAGCCCTGCAACCTACATCAAGGCCATAACTACTACTTGAAATATGTTACTATCAAATAACCCATAAATTGAAAGCATAGTAAATTAGTAATAATAGATTAAAACTACTGCTTGTTAGGACTAAGCACTCTAAGTATTTCCACCACTAAGCTTCTTGATTCCTTACATTGCCCATTCCTGCCCAAGTAGGGCCCACCTTCAATAGGAAAGGTGCCTCCACCCCAATTAACTTGATATTTAGGGCAATTGCAGAGGAGATAAAAAAAAGTGTGGCCTTAATTCTGCTAAGGCTGGGCAAGGCGTGGGTTTAGGATCCCCTACAACTATCTCAGTTAAATACGTGCTTGCTGTATCTTTTGCTGTATGTACTGCATGCGGTCAGCGCTGCTCAGGGCTTCCACAGAGCAGTTAATGTGCCTGCTCCCAAGTTCAACTTGGCATGGTTGGCTTGGGTATCTCTGGGAAAAAGCAAGCTCAGTGTTCATCTACCAAAATCAGACTAGCAAAAATTGGTATTTTTGAAGTCTTCTGTCTTTAGATAATGCTATAGGTTAACATTAGTAGTTCAAATGCTTCAGAGCAAATTTTTTTAGTATCTTTCACATAATATTGAAAAACACTGCCTTGAAAAAATGTTAAGTTGTATACAACTTTGAAAGCTAGGGTGTGACTTACGAAGGTGAATACTTCCTGAAATTTATTACATAGCCAGCAACTTTAGCTATGGCTTGTTGTGGATGTTTTGAACTGGTGACTGAGTGTCCAATAACAGTAATTTATTGTTTTGTTTTCAGACAGTACTGAATATATTATTTTTTATTTCATTCTGTATTAATAGAAAGTTCTAAGGGCATGCAATAGCAATAATTTAGTACTCATATAAATTAGTTTCAAGACACTGAAATTTTCAAAATATTAAGGTAAGTCACTTAATTTACAGGCATGAACAAAAGGTATTTGGATAAAGCTGATACTGAATTACCTATTAACATAATATAAAACTAATTAGAAGCTTGCATTATGTGTTAAATTAATATAGAGATACCTACTTTTTCTCATCATCCCCTTATTCATAAAATACTACAACACACAGATTTCTGTGTAGGTATGGTACTTAATACCACAATTACAACGTAAACTACTGAAAAATTATGTATATATAATAATAGGTAATGGCAAGAAGAATAATACTGACTTTTTTGGATACAGACGTGCCAAATGTATTTAATTTGCTTTACTACTTTATTACTCTGTCGTCAGTATAAATATGCTCTTTTAATATTAAACACTTCCAAATGACTACATTTTTCTCATGAATAGATATATTTTTGTGCACATTTTTTGGTGCATATATTTGTTCATATATTTTATGTGTGTTTTGGTGTATATTTTTGGTTTCTATATTTTGCCAAGAGAATTTTTTTTAAAACTTTATTTGCAATGGAAAGCATTTAATTGATGAAGAGTTGACAGGAAGGAAGCTGATGAAAAGGTGGTGGTTGATAGGTAAGTGGTTGTGGTATATCTGATGTGAATATGCAATCAGTATATTTTCTATTCAGTGTCAGATTTTAATTATTTCCTTTTTATACATATGCTAACATGGAAACGTAATTTTTCCTTTCACTGTAAGGTAATTTATAATTTAATACAAGAAGAAACTATCTGTATTTGACTCAAAGTGTCAAAAGATGTATGAATACTCTAATGATACCTAATGGAATGTATATACATACTAAACATAGGAGACTTCATCCAAAAACCTGTACTGGAAAGTCTAGCTTTTGCACTGAAGTGTATTAATGCCAAGTGATATTGCATAACAGCAGCTCTTTAAAATAATATCACTGGTGGGAAAAAAAAAAAAAATGCTTCTTTTGTTGTAATTCCGATCTTTAAGCATTTGCATTCACCTTCTTCCTGCAACTAAAACCATAGAAATCATCTATTATTTTGAAGTGGCATTTGAGATGTTTAACTGGAATCTGCCAGTTGTGATTTTATCTTATTTGTCCTAATACTATGATAATTGATATCGCTTGTGTTAGTAAGGCATTGAAATGGACCTACATTAGCAGTTCCACATTTCATAGGAAATGGATTTACTTTGAGTCTTGATGAATGTTTCTTATTACAAATATACAGGGCTTATTTTCAGAGAGATTTGTCTGAATATCAATTTTTGACACAGAAAACAAGAAAGAAAAGATGACCCAAAGATGTGAAAGATAATCCAAAGAAATGATAGGAGTTTTGCAAATTAATTGCTCATTGAGCCAGGGTTTTTAATTCTGTCTGCTCTTCATAACTATAAAAGCCAAACTTATAACTACTTTGCTTTTATTTTTCTTATTACCATTACTTATTTTGTTGATGCTGAATTCTAAACATTTCCCTTCTGTCCTGGCAGAAAGCCAAGTATAATAGAGGTGTTTTGGAATTTCCCACACATATTCTAGCTGCACCTTGAAGGAAGGTCTTAACTGGTCATGGTAGGTAATCATTCAATTGAAACCATTAATCACTGGCAGTGTGGCAGCCCTCAAAGATCTGCTTTTGTCACAGTACTCTGAATTTGCAGGAAGTCTCTTTTAAATGTTAAAGTGTCATAAACACCAGCACTGGAAGTTTAATCTTTCTTATGGAGGACTACTTTACCACTGGACCATATCAGAGTCATCCTTGAAAAGAGGGAAAGTTGGTGTCTCTGCTTTCTCACTGCTTTTGTAGAAAGCTAGCTCTTAAATCTGTTAGTGGTGCAGGCTGTGTTTACATGCAAGCAGGATCTCTTGAAAGCAGTCAGTGCTGTTCTTGCACCACAGTTGTGTTTGCCTCCAACACCGCAAGCTGTGCTGGTCCTCCACTGCCACCCCAGGCTGGGACATCCAGGGTAGCTCTTAAGTGGGAGAGCAGCTCCTCTCTCCTCCTGTACACCCATGCAAAGACTGCGTACGTTTCACATAGTCATTCAGAAATTACTCTCTTGGGGAAAAAAAAAGCCTCAACCACAACATTTAAGCTAACTTTACGTAGATTGTTTTTCACCCTTACCAAGTATTTTGCTGCTTTAGCTAGAATCATTGCCCACATTCAAACGTAATTGCTCATGATGCTTTGAGGTTCCAGTGCAAAATCTCACAGCTGGGTGAGGTTCAGTTTTCTCACCCAACTGACATGACTAAGCTTGCCTTGCTGAACTCATCAGAAACGATATCACTTGCTGCAACTTTCTTAAATTGGTTCAAAACATCTCTTCACCCATAGAATGTATTTGTATACAATATATCCTGGAAGTTTAAAATTATGTTTTTTAAAAATCATTTGAATAAATGATAGTATACACTTACAAAATTTTGTCAAGGTGTTCTGCAGTTAAAGATGTGGTATAATGCACTCAAAAATAAAGGCAAGCTTATGGGAAACACCAGTATATATTTGCTTATTTTTAGTTAGTGCAAGGCAACAGCTTAACTTGCAAACATAGGCCTGGGGTATGCAGGGAATTTGGCACTGTCACGTCACTAAACATGTTCACATGAAGATCAACCAAAAAACATGAGAAAACCCGTGTGTGTGTGTGTATGTATGTTCCTTTGTTTTGTTTTTTACCTAGCCAAGTTCATAAGAAGAGCTGCATGTAACAGATCAGGGTATGAGACCTTGAATTTGTCTTCTGTAGACAAGCCAACAAGTCTAACGTAAGCTTTTGTTTTCCTCGCGTCTACTTTCCTGCTCAGAGACTGGAAACCACTTAAATCTAAATCAGTCAGACTGCTGAATAATGTACAACCCCCATGTCGGCCTAACCACCTTCTGTGGTGCCCCGTTAGCCACCAGAGGACTTCGATTCACTTGTAATTTCTAATGAGGCAAAAAGGCATTCATGCCACAATGCCAGTAGTTTTATAACAGCTGAAAACAGCACAGCTGCTGAAGAAAATTGGGCCTCCCCATTCCAATTATGACAAAGTCCAAGAGCTGATATTAAACACACGCAGGAGAGAAGTGCTGAGAGCTTTCTGAGCTGCGACACCGACACTAAGCTATGTTTTTTTCTTGTCTGGAAGAGGAAAAGGGCATGAATTTTGGTATGGAATTGTCCACCCCTTTTCCTTGCTGGGATTCTCCTGCAGCCTCTTTCCAGCCTGTGAATACCACTCCCAAACTGGGGAGAGGTGCTGGCTACTGGGTGAGCTAAGGCACTCCTGTCTGCCCTGGGGCTGAGACTCCATTAGCCAAACACTCCCTGCTCAGGGAGTGACAGCTCATCAGCAAGGAAAGGAGGCATGAACAAGCATTAAAAAGGCCCAAGCTGCTTCTCTTCTGCCTTCCATTGTAACTTTTTTTTTTTAATGGGAGTACTTTTTGCAACTTTCCTCCTTGTTTTCATATCTCTCTTTTTGTGAATCATGCCCCTAGTTTATGCAGTGACATTTCTCAAAGTAGTAGTTATTCCTTCTCCAGCAGTGAAAACAATTTTTTTTAATTTTTTTTTTAATTCAATTATTTTTATGGTTTTCCATGGTAGCTTTATTTTAGTTTGGTTCATTTTTCCTGCTTCCTAATTATTTTCATACTCCCATATTTTTTGTTGTATTTTTTTCATTATTTTATTTTATTTGTTGCCAATCTTATTACCTTGTTTCCCCTACTCACTAATTTTTTTCTTTCCTTTCTGAATTTCTTTCCCATCTGTCCATTCAGTTTGTCCCTCATGTTCCTCTTTTACTACTGTTATCTCTCCTCTAATTCCTCTGGAGTTATTTTCTTTATAATTTTCAGGCAGCGTTTTGTATGACTTACTCAGCCTTTCAAGCCCTGGGGATGGGAAGGGAGAGGACTGGGAGGAGAGAAAATGAGGACGGAGGCTGACTTGAACACACTGTTGTCCTACAGGAAAAAAAAGTGCTATCTTTGCAAAGTCCGTAAACACAGTTTCACTGACTCACTGTACGCCATACTGAGTAGCAACCTCCTTTCCTAGGATAATGAGAGCCTCAGACGAATGGTGGTTCCCTGAAGAATGAAAACATGAAAGAGGACTTCCCCAAAGCCATTGGGCGGAGCACAAAGGATGTGGAAAGACTGGAGGGCTGGAGAGTAAAGATGATGAGAGATAAAGGCAAGGAATTCAAGCACCATGAGCATCAACAGTTGAATAAGTTGTCTTGGCCTTCATTGACCATCAGCTGGTGAGGCTGTTGCAGTCCACTGTTTTGTTTCTGAGTCTGAATAAGACCAATGTCATCAACTCTATAGCAATTGCCAGTTTCAATGTATTTAATGACATTTTAGATTATTCATGAATTAATTTAACTGAGAGGTTAGAAAGAATTTATACTCATAAGGCAGTGACAACAAGGTTTCGATTTTAGCATCAGTACAGGTGCCTCAGCAGATCTTATTAGGCTATTTTCATACAGAATACCTAAATCAGTATACAACAGCCAATCAAGATGTCTATATTAGAAACACAGTTCATGCAAGTTTAAGTGGAAGAATTACTTTTCTATTCGTAAATGTCCGAGATGTAAACTTCTTTACTGTAAATACAGGCTTGGTTTTACAGGTGGATAACTGATGACAAGTATTTTCTATATACTGAATAAAATACCTTAGTAATGCTGGTAAGTCACTTCAGGGATCTTGACTTTTATGTTTGAATACCACCATCTATGCCAATAATGTCTGACTTTTATATTTGTTATTTTTATTTATTTTCCTCTTTTCTAATGCCAATTTGGATGGTTTAATAAATCCAACTGGATATTATTGATTTCTTACCTATATTTTCTTTTCTTTCTTCCTCCATGCATTCTGATTAGCATACTCTCATTGCATCTCCCCAGAAAGGAAAATTAGGAAAAATGTGTCACCCTGTAAGCCGTTTTCTCATTTTATCATGAGAAAGAAACATGTTATAGGACTCTTCTACAACTGACTTAATCTTTGTATTTTTATTTAGAATTCTAAAAAGAAGTGAGCACAAAGTCATAAAGCAAGATCAATGTCTAATTTGCATTTACTTTGCAAATGCTTAGATTTTATAAAGAACTTCAAGAAGCAGAGTCATACCCATAAGCAGGACTGCTATGACCATATTTCTGGTTCTGAGTTGCACCAGAAATAGAGTTCTATAGTAGAACTTGAAACCTGAAGCACCAACTCTTTCTTAGAAGAAAGACATAAAGTTTAATTCTTCACACAAGAACTCAAGAACAAGTTTCAAGGTGGAGGAAAACCAGGGAGGTTTGTCTTGTCATGAGCAGCTCATGCTGTCTATACAGCTGTGCACCCTCACAATGCAGGTCTCTATCTGCTGACTGTGTATGTCAATGAGATATATATGTGCTGGTAATATTATGTACAGTATATGATATTCTTATATAATATGAACTCAGGTCTGTTTAACCTTCACATAATTAGCTAAAGCTCTGTTTTATACTGTGGTAGTCAACAGTGCAATAACGTACCAAAGATAAAAGCTTCTTAATGTCATTTACTCATAGTAATGCAATAAAGAAGGAAATTAAAACTGTTTTATGTTCATTTTAAAATATGATGCTCATTCTTTTGAGTATCAGACAAAAGCAGAGATCAAATGAAGGAGAGAAAAGATACATAAACCAAACTGATTACAAGAAATAGTATAAATTAATTAGACTGGAAAGTATTTTGGTTTTGCAGCCATCTTCCTTTACAATCTCAGAAACCATCTAAACTAATAAATGTTAAACGTGTGCCGAAACTAACGTACATGTATTAACTTGTCTGTGCTTACAAATGGAATAATTTAAACAGAACATGGCAAAGGAATTAGAAAAATAAAGGAACAACCACGCCTATCCTTGTAAAGCATGTAAAACTGAATAACATGAAAGAGCATGAGTGAGTGAAAGAAAATTGTATGTGTGTGTATAAGCCACTTAATGTGGTGATATTAAATGAATGTATCACTAACGCAGGGTGGATGAGGTAGACCTGGTCAGCTTCCTCTTCCCATGACACAATAAGATCCGATCAATGCAATAATTAAACAAACGTTTCATCTGTTAATTGTTGTGTTATTGTCAGAGTTTTAATGTTTCTTGTGAATGCAAGCCATAATACTGAGATTTTACAGGAAAAACCCTTGCAGCATTAAACTAAAATTTCAAGACTTTAATGCAGGGTGCAGTCAGGATGAAAACATTCTACATTAATACTTCTGGGGTTGTAACTTTATCCAAAATGTACTCTAAGCATTATAGAAAGTACAAGGGGGCTTTTCTGTAGACACCAAACCAGAACACCGTAGCAAAATTCTGTGGAACTTGAAATTTATCTCAGCAGGGACAGTCTATCCTCACTAATGTAAAAACATCAACTGGGGCCTGCGATGCCCATTTCCAAACTCAAATTTTGCTCTAGTAATGCAAGGTAAGGTGTTGTTTTGTCATTTTTTGTTTTGTTTTTGTTTTTTTTTTGTTGGTTTTTGTTTGATGGTTTGTTTTGTTTTGTTTTCTCAAGCTGGTCACACATCTGCAGATATTTCTGAGCTTTATACAGTGAAAGAAAAAAAAAGACCAAATGTAAGCAATCTGAAAGTCATATGCAAAGTGAAACATGAGATTATTTTCAGTATATTTTAAAGTATCTTTCTACTTTCTATCAAAAATTAAATACTTATTTTGTAATTTGAAAACACCCTTTTGTAGTATAAAAATTCTATGTCTATTATAGCATGTATAGTGAGACTTGGGAGAGCTCCAACACCAAGCAGAAAACCCTAACCGGATGGAAATCAAAACCACCCCAACTTCCCACTCTCTCTTCTCCTCTGTGCCCTGGTTTGCACTGAATGGGACCTTGTGCATGAGGACAGCCCTTTGTATGTCAGCATGGCTACATAGTTCCCTGTTTGGGCAAGCCAGAGCCAAGTCTGCAGGAAGCACAGTGGACACCCAAACTCACCAGTTAAATGCAGCCATAAGTGTTAGCAATGCCTGCAGATTTGCATGAGGGGTTTTATTTAACAACACAAAGAATGTACTGTTATATATGACTAAAATTATGAAAAGCATAAAAAGATTTCTTCTTTTTTAGTTGCCATTAAAAGTTTCAGTTTCTTTTGTGTCATATGGTATACAGTAACAGTCAATCTCCATTCAATATTCTGAGAATTTAAATAAGAAGTGTTCTGGTAACCGATATTTTGACCTTTTTTTACATCACAGGTCAACTCCTCTACCACTAGACCCAGTAATTTTTGCTTGATAAATACTTAAAAATCCTTTTGGTCTTAAGAAGAATTCTGAATTTTTTATTCTGAATTTTTTCTGCTCTTGGTTTGAGACCTTCAGAAGCGTGAGTCTCCAGCTCCTCCACCCCTATTATTTAACATGTTGATCTTTTAAAATCTCTCATAGTATAGAGTATCTACCAATTTTCAAATCATAATTGCTGGGTTTTATCTGTTGATTTTATCATAAGAATCAGGTACTTTGCTCTAGTACTGTTCTCACCAGTTTTGGATACAGATGTAAATCTTCTGTTCCCCCCCCCCCTCCCCCCCCAATCTCTATATCTGAGGCCATAGTAACTCTGATTTGTTGATGCCTTGCATTGGAAACTTGTGTTCACTTGCTGATTCTAGTAGTGCTTTCTCCACTAAGACATGAAAAAGGCCAAGGTACTCAATACCTTATTTGCCATTGTCTTTATTGGTAAGACCTGCCTTCAACAGTCCCACATCCCTGACATCAGAAGGAAAGCCTGGAGACAGCAAGTCTTAGTCCCGGTGGAGAAGGATCAAGTCAGGGAACATTTAAACACACTGAACAAACACAGATCCATGGGACAGAGCACTGAAGGAGCTAGCTGATGACATCGCAAAGCCACTCTTAATGATCTCTGAAGAGCTGTGGCTATTGCAGGAGGTTCCTAAGGCTTGGAAGAAAGCAAATGTCACTCCTATCTTCAAAAAGGCCACACAGAAGGATCCAGGCAACTACAAGCTGGTCAGGCTCACCTTAATCCCAGGGAATGTGATTGACCATGTAATCCTGGAAGCTATTTCCAAATACACTAAGGATAAGAAGGTGACTGGGAGTAGTCAGCATGAATTTATAAGACATCCTGTCTGACCAACCTGATGAAATGACTAGCTCACTGGACAATGAAAATAAACAGTGGATGCTGTTTGCTTTGATTTTACCAAGGCCTATGACACTGCTTCCAGTAACATCCCCAGACAAAATATTGCACTATGTGGGCTAGAAAAGTGAATAGTGAGGAAGAATGAAAACTGGCTCACCTCCTGGGCTCAAAGTGTTGCAAACAGATGCATGAAGTCCAGCATTACAGGAGTACTGCAGGGGTCAATACTGAGTCTGATACTGCTAAACATCTTCATTACTGATCTGGATGATGGAACAGAACGTGTACCTTCTGAAAGTCTGGAGATGACACAAAACTGGGAGGAGCAGCTGATACACACGAGGGTTATGCCGCGATCCAGAGAGACCTTGACAGGCTGCAGAAACAAGGGGCAAAAAGTCCAGCAAAGAGTCACAGCAATGGTTAATATCTTGAGGCATTTGGCATGCAGTCAGAGTGAGTGAGCTGTGACTTTTGAGCCTGGAGAAGTCTCAGGTGGGATCTTCTGGATGCGTTTAAAGACCTAATGACAAGAAGAAAGAATGTGGAGCCAGGTTGTTCCCAGTGATATGATGAGGAGCAATGAGAAACTGAAACATAGGAAATTTCACTTCTTAAAAGAAAATTTTTTTTTTACTATCAGAGTAGTCAAGCACTGGCACAGGTTGCCCAGCGAGTCTGTGGAGTCTTCATCCTTGGAGATACTAAAACTCCAGCTGCACACTGTTTTGAGCAACCTGCTCCAGCTGACCCTGTTCTAAATAGAAATGATCCCCAGAGGTGCTTTGCAACCTCAGTTATTCTGGGATTTTACGGTTCTGTAAATCAACACTGACAGTATATAGCATTACATTGTTGGGTGCAGCTTAGGCATGTTCTTTCAACGAACAGACATATTTTATTTCAATGCAATTTATTTTCTTATACTCAAGATATGGTACAAGTTGAAGAAAACTTTGAAAGTCTCCACGGGTAATTTCCGTAGTCTTTATTGATTGTCAGTTCTCTTCAGATATCACTACTAATTTTATAATGGTATTCCATCCCTGGAAGAAATTGCTACAGAAAGTAACAGAACAGTGCAAAAAGATCATATTAGGGCCAGAACAAATAACAGGACAGCAATAAAGGCAGAAGTTGAAAGATTTTTAAAGCTGGGTAAAAGATGCTTCCATGCAAAGTGTCAGGGAAAGTAAGAGTGATAAATTACTAAATTGCAAAAATAGAAGTCTAAATATCACTTTATGTATTGCTTTTTTTCCCCAAATAAGCAAACACAGAATTACCTGGGTTTATACCATCTAATACATGACAATATGCTATGACCCCTAGGCAAGGCCAGAAGTGACTGAAAACAGAGAAGCATCTCCTAAAAACGAACCCCATCACCACCAAGCCTTTTTGCAGGAAGCTCATCTCACCCTATAGAGTAATGAGAGAATCTGGGAGATTGTGTTCATGAGTCAATGTGACTTCAGTATCTAAACAGCAGAAAAAAAGACTCTTGGCCAGTCTTCCAAACCAACACACACCAGAGTTAAAAGCCTCTGGTAACTTCAGGTGACTGGGAACAAAATGAATGAATCATAGTTCTGTGAATGCTGCTTTGAGATAATGATTTATCTGAATTATGGTAGGATAAAGACTGGCTATTTACATGTTTCAGGGCACACGTATCTCAAAACTAATCTCTTAACTGGCTTGAGGCACCTCAACAATGTAGGCAAAACTAGGTGGTGGCAAATACCATTTCAAATGCAAGTGGGTTAGGATAGGGGAAACTGGGAGTTTGGTCAGAGACTGGAAATCTGGTGAGGTAGGTAGACTCAGAGGGTTTCAAGAGAGACCTGTGTGCAATGAGATAGCGATGAGATACATGAGCTGTGTTGGAGGGAACAGGAAAGGCCTGTGTGGATTCTGCGGGTTGGAAAACTTCAGTGACTCTGTAGGCCATGAAGTTGGAGAGAGATCTAGGACAGTTTCAAGAGGCTGTAGAAAGTGTCAGAAAAGGTCCAGAAACTTCTTTTTTCTCTTCCCACTCTTGTCTTTGAAAAATCCCTAATCAGCTGATTGGATTCAAAAATCTGGACCACCTGCCTCACAGACAGCAGCCAACTCAACCTCCCACATGGAGATATATGGGAGGGTTATACGTGTTATCCTTCCATACTGGGTGCTCCAGCATATGCAGGACAGGGCTGCTTCTCTTTCCATGGATATAAGGAGGAAGCTCTTTACAGTAAGGGTGGTGAGGCACTGGAATGGGTTGCCCAAGGAAGCTGTGAATGCTCCATCCCTGGCGGTGTTCAAGGCCAGGCTGGATGAAGCCTTGGGTGGCATGGTTTAGTGTGAGGTGTCCCTGGGCATGGCAGGGGAGTTGGAACTAGATGATCTTAAGGTCCTCTCCAACCCTAACTATTCTATGATTCTAATGACTAGCATGAATTCAGGCAAACCCTACCTTGTAGTGCTGAAGCCAACTAAAGACAACAGAGAAAGAAATAATCTTAAAGACTTGTATTAGTTCTTAAAGTACAGATTTTACTGGTTATACCCAACATCAAATCATTCAAGTCAAGATTAAGAACCCCCAAAAAGATACATTATCTTCCTGGTTTTCTTAAATCAGCAATGCAAACAGTATCTTTTGTTTGAAATGAAGTGATCTCTAAATATTTTAATTATTTTTGTTCCTTACTGGCCACAGAAAACTGAAAAGAACCCAATGTAAACAATCTAAGTAGAAAGCTTTCACTTAGAAAAATCATCTGGTCAGGTATACAATTTATATGCTGTGGATAGCGTACTAGCCCTAGTGACTGCAAAGAATAAACTTTCTCTTGAAACATTAATTTCAGAACACCAATTGAAACTGTGCATAGTAGAGAGCAAAGCAAGTTGGGTTTTGTGGTTTTTTTTAGTTTTTTATTTTTTCTATTTATTTCATGGAATTAATTCTAGAACGTATAAAAATAAAAACTTTTGAAACACCTTCTTCTAGAACTTGTCACACTGATATATGAGTTTGTTCGATCATGAATCTATACTTTTGAACACAGATAAAGAGAGTGCTCATTATCTCATTAATACCTTCTGAAAGCCCTAATAATTTCATCCCATATTTAATGAAAAATAAGCTTTTACAAACCCTTTCCATATTTTTGGTAGCAATTCTAGATGTATACACAATAGTAGTAGTAAGACAGCCAAAGTACTGGCTTCAAGTATTTCAAGCTCCCAACTGTACTGGTACCACTGTGTCACTTAATTGTACCCACAGAAGCTCCAGTTGCCATTTGCTTAAAGCAAATTGGCCATTGGCATTTCACCTACATTCCTATTCATATGAATTGAATTGGCCTAATGATAGTAACATGACCACCTTTACGGAAATGATCTAAAGGAAAAATTGGTTAGAAAACAAAAAACATTTTGTAATATGTCAAAGCTGTATTTGTGAAATAAAAGTTGTATCTCCAGTTTTATTCTGGATTTCAGTAGCAGAACACTGGAATTTGGGTTTCAAAACTTCCTGTTCCCTCTTTTTCCTTCCCCTTCTGCTAAACAGTTATCTGTTTCCTTACTCACAAGAAATGCTACTTCTTTTTCATGATTCCCAGTTCCCTGAGCAGAGACCTTTCCAAATGTTGTAGTTCTCAGAAATCCTTTGTACCTGTACATTTTACTACTTTAAAAAAAAGAAAAAAAAAGCAATTCCTTGGGATTTATGCTGTTTCCAGTAGGAGGGTATTTTCAAGGACACTGTAGAAGCATGTTGTAGGAAACTGTTTTGAATGCAAATATTTATGTGAGAGGAAAATGAAGAAGTATATGAAGAAGTATGTTTGAGTTGTACAGATTTCCAAGTACCAGCCAAGAGAAGCCACAGGAACCTTGGGATTTATTTCTTTCTTCTAACAAAAGATGAAATGCTGTAAAACAATCCACTGCCAACATCTCCGTTTGCTGCCTTCACCTGTATGTGAGAAAGCAAGATTCCACAATGAATGAAACAGAATGAAAAATGTCTATGCACAGCTGCCAAAGGAAAGGCCTTTTTTTGGTTACCAATGCAAATGACTATATTTAGAGTCTCAAGGCTAATGTATGCCATTCATTAGCTGAAGCATCACACTTCTGTAACTCATTTTTCACTTTCTTTATGCTATTTGCATACATTTCTCTACACACCTATAGACACCTATCCCTAGGATATTTGTATCCAGCAGGGCAAGGAAACAGTCTAAATGTAGCAGTACTAGATGTAGCAGTACAAGATGCAGTAATAGAATTACAAAACAATACAGCTACAAAAGTAGCACCAGATGTAGTAAGATTTTCAAACCTGTTTAGTCATTCTACTTTATTCCTTGTGTCTGTAATACAATTTTATTTTTCTGACATGCTACAGTATATAAATGCTGCCAAATTACTATTTTCTCTACAGTATTCAACAGATTTTCTTCTTGAGGATGAGAAAATTAAGGTGTGAGAACATATGTACATTTGTTAAATTCACTCTCATTTGTTAAATTAACTCTGTGATTCTGTTTAAATAATCAGATTACCTGAATAATGAATTTACACAGAAAAATAGAGGAAAAGCATTCTTGGGTCATTCTGTGGTTGCACATTGAATGCCAAACAGTTTTGACTCCTTACCATTCTGGCTTTTTTTTCTCACTGGCAATTGCAGAGCTTTTCCTTATATTACTGACATACATAAAATATTGACATTTCTCTTAGAAAGTTCCTCTTCTTTGTGTAAGGAAAGTTAACCTTCCACAAAAGGTCTTCATCTGATGCTTTAGGAAAGAGAACAGAGAAACATGTCTACAGTTCAATGATATGCACATAGATTATAGCTCTGTTTTCAACAGAAACCAGTCTGAAAGATAGACTAATTTATTAGGAACTTAGCCAAATCTTTTACCAGAAAAATAATAACACGCAACTTTGAACTACAGTACCTCATTTGCCTGAACAAATTGTGCTTGATTCATTAATTAGAGTTAAACAACAATTGGTCTGGCAAGCTTTCAATGTCAGACTGCCATTTTTGCCTTTTGCTGCGTTCCATCAAGTTTCTTTCATTACTTTGACAATAGTTGTCTCACATATTTGATGAGAACTCTGTATTATTAAAATATGTTTAGATTTAGGTCCTTAATATTAATCTTCTTACCCTTTGTTATACTCTGTCCATCCACATCACAATATTGCTATTCTATTATCTTCCTTTTATTGCTACTGCACCAGTTATTACATTGCTGCATAGAGTATAATCAAAGCAAAAGCATCATAAAAAGTCTGTCAGTAAATCAATATTTTCTGTTAAAAATTATTTACTGTTTTGCTTCAACTGGAAATTATTCTATAGTAATCCATATTCTAAAAGCATCCTTAATAATACAGTGTTAATTGTATATTCTATGTCTACATATTTGCAAATATTTGCTAAGCTTAAAGGACAATTTCAATATTCATAGGCTGTGTGCATAGAGATTAACTCCTAAAAAGTATTATCAACTTTATTTCTGCAGAACTAAAGAAAGCTTATGTCAGATTCTTTCCTTAAATTTCCTGAGTTTTCAGCAGTGTAAAAATTAAGGTCTAGGAAATTGCACCACGCTAAATGATAGAAGAATACAATCTGTATTCTTTATGATGGGGAATTTAATAAAGTTGTAAGTAAGTCCAGAATAAATATAGTGTCATGAATGCAAGACAAATAACAAATTATTGCTTATTAGTGAGTTGAGAGGGTTCACTGCCTGATCTAGTACCACCAGCAAACCAACAAGATTAGGAAGACAAAAGGGAAAAGGAGGGAGTGAGAGGGAAAGGAGGAACAAAAGGCATGAATAAGACTTGGTCAATGTAGAATAGCTGTTAAGGACAATCAGCAGCATCATTTCACAGATCAGCATAGCAACACTTCTATGACAGTGGTAGTGTTGCATTCACACTGTTCAAGTCCCCTGTTTCAAATGTCTCCTAAATCTGTTCTATTAGAGCTTGACTTTCTGCTGCTTTGGGAGCTAAGGAAACTCAAACTACCTCCATTGTGTTACTGCTTTTTGCTAAATGAATGTTACAGTTGAATTCTGAGAGTGAAACTCTGGGATTTTCGCTACTCCTCCACATGGATGATGACATTTCCAAGACCCTGAAACTTCAACAATAAACAGAAAGTGGTATCTACTCACTAAAGTGGAAAAATATCGATATCAGATTTTATAAGGATATTGTTATAATTATCTGACATACATAATACATAGTCAACTCAATATGAAAGTAATCAAAAGTATGCAAAAATTTCTTTTTGGTCCAAAGCAAAACTGTGTGTTCTTCAAAGATGTTTTGTTCTCTATGTGCAACCCTTCAGACATTATTAGAAAAAATATAAATTTGAACGTAAATAGAGAAAGGCTAATGTAATAATAAAAGAATGTATTTCAGAAAGTTAAAAGGTCTATTTAAACTATGAAAGTGGAAGTTTTGAATATGATTATTCTTTAAAATTCATCTGGATAGTCATCTGAGCTGGAGAGACTTTTAGGCCTAATCATGAAAGGCACTGGAGGTATAAGGTCTGTCACTGTTAAGAGAGTAAAACCCTGTAGGTGCTTTTCAAATGCAATAAAATAGGGAAGAAACCTTCATTGTTTAAATAATGCTGATAAAATTTATGAAGTGTTTTACAGACTCATACTTGCTTTTAATATGCTGGCAATATTTGTTGCAGTGTCTTTTATTGAAATCAGTTTACCCCATGGACCATGGGTTCACTTGTGTATGAGACAGGAAGGAATTTTTACAAGTTATGATGCACTCTTTAGACTCCAGGGGAATTTTTATTCTCTTACTTTGAAGGTTGGAAGATATCAAAGACTTGCAAAAGTCATGGATAAAATATCATCAATGATTACACTTAGGATCAGAAAGTAGTTTTCCCTCAGATCCCAGTAGAAGCCATTGCTTTGGAATTCCTTCTTTATTTTTGCATCTTTTTTTAGAAAGCCTAATATTTTATTTCTTTGGGCTGGATCATTTCAGAATATTTCATGCTCTTCTTATACCAGAGGCCAAAGAAACATTTCTTCTCTCTCCAGGTAGAGAGAACACGCCCCAAGACATAGCTTTTTGCTAAAAACCTCAACTTTTTATAACAAATGTCAAATCTCTGTGATGTCCCCCAGTGGATATGCAAGGAAGGGTAGATGAACTACTAATGGATTTTTCTGGAATTAATATTGATTACTGTACTGAGTCTAGCTGAGATGGAGTTAATTTTTCCCAAAGCAGATCTCATAGTGCTGTGCCTTGCATTGGTAGCTAAAAAGGTATTGATAACACACCAATGTTCTGGCTACTGCTTAGCAGTGCTCCATGGTATCAAGGCAATCTCCCGTACAAAAACCCCTCATCAGTAGGCGGGAGGTGGGCGAGATCCTGGGAGGCGACATAGCCAGGAAAACTGACCCAAACTGACCGAAGGGATATTCCCTACCGTATCTGGTGGCCTTCTACAATGGGGCTACAGAACTGATGGACAGGAGTAGAGCAGTTGATGTCATCTACCTGGACTTGTGTAAAGCATTCGACACTGTCCCACACAACATCCTTGTCTCTGAATTGGAGAGACATCAGTTTGATAGGTGGACCACTCGGTGGATAAAGAACTGGCTGGATGGCCGCACACAAAGAGTTGGGGTCGATGGATCAATGTCTGGCTGGAGACCAGTAACGAGTGGTGTCCCTCAGGGATCGGTGCTGGGACCAGTCTTGTTCAACACCTTTGTCACTGACATGGACAGTGGGATTGAGTGCACTCTCAGCAAGTCTGTCGATGACACCAAACTGCATGGTTCGGTTGATACCCTGGAGGGAAGGAATGCCATCCAGAGGGATCTTGACACGCTTGTGAGGTGGGCTGATGCCAACCTCATGAAGTTTAACCATACCAGGTGCAAGGTCCTACACCTGGTTTGGAGCAATCCCAGGCACAGCTGCAGGTTGGGCAGAGAAGAGATTCAGAGCAGACCTGCAGAGAAGGACTTGGGGGAGTTGGTTGATGAGAAAATGAACATGAGCCGGCTTCAGTGTGCGCTTGCAGCCCAGAAAGCCAACTGTATCCTGGGCTGCACCAAAAGGAGCGTGACCAGCAGGTTGAAGGAGGTGATCCTGCCCCTCTACTCCGCTCTCATGAGACCTCACCTGGAGTATTGTGTGCAGTTCTGGTGTCCTCAACATAAAAAGGACATGGAACTGTTGGAACAAGTCCAGAGAAGGGCCACAAGGATGATCAGGGGCTGGAGTACCTCCCGTATGAAGACAGGCTGAGGAAGTTGGGGCTGTTCAGCCTGGAGAAGAGAAGGCTGCGCGGAGACCTCATAGCAGCCTTCCAGTATCTGAAGGGGGCCTATAGGGATGCTGGGGAGGGACTCTTCATTAGGGACTGTAGTGATAGGACAAGGGGTAACGGGTTATAACTTAAACAGGGGAAGTTTAGATTGGATATAAGGAGGAAGCTCTTTACTGTGAGGGTGGTGAGGCACTGGAATGGGTTGCCCAGGGAGGTTGTGAATGCTCCATCCCTGTCAGTGTTCAAGGCCAGGCTGGACAGAGCCTTGAGTGACATGGTTTAGTGTGAGGTGTCCCTGCCCATGGCAGGGGGGTTGGAACTAGATGATCTTAAGGTCCTTTCCAACCCTAACTATTCTATGATTCTATGATTCTGTGATGTCTGCTCAGCAATAAAAGCTAAGGGAAAGGAGGACAGCATGGATGGTAAAAACTTGAAGTGACACTAATGCTACAGTTCCTCAATCTTTACTGTAAATAATTTTTGTGATCTTAAAATGACTCCCTTTCATTCTAGACAGGGTAGTGTCCTGTGATCTGCCAGTAATTCCAGTTCCCTCTCTTGAAGTTCCAGTTCCCCCTCTTGAAGTTCCAATTCCAGCTGATAAGCCTTCTGTTTAGAGTGAAAATTCTGGATTTAGTTACTATGTACATTGCTTTCTACTATGCTATTTTATCCTCTTTTTCTAATTCCAGTTCACAATGTGTGACACATCTGCTGCTATCAACACTGGCACTATTTTTCAAGCACTGCATCATCCATAGCATGGATTATTAAAGCAAATATTAATCTAAATTTTTTTAAGCAGTATCATGAATAACAATATTAAACAGAACTGTTTTAAAGGCTTTTTTTTTTTTTTAAGGTTTTTGGAAAATTTAATTTTTAGCCTCTATCCAGCTGGGCAAGTCTCTTATCTACATATCTTATTGTAGTTTTCCCTTCAGCTATCATGATAATACTTCCATACTCCTTGTTTTAATTCCCACTTTCATTTCATTTGATATTAATTTTAATTCCTTTGAATAGATGCTTTACTTAAATCTAGATTATTAAATTGTCCACACTGATCCCAGCTGAAGGATATAAAAGAAAGATATACTATAACATGATACAATCTACTTTTGCCAAAATCATGTTGAATTTATCTTTTTTAAACTATATGGTTTTGGTTAGTCTTCCTCTCAGAATTTGCTACAGCATACTGTATTAAGGATAAATGAAAAATTTTGTTGGATATCCCACTTTTCCTTTTCAGATATATCTATCATATTTACTATTCTCTAATTGAAATAAATAAAGTACCACTCCCCAAACTGCAGGTTCCTTAAGAATCACTGTTACTGGATATTACCCAGGCTGTTCAGATTTCACACAATACATGCTTACTTTTGCATCCACCATAGATGTGATCATATCAATTTCCTGTCCTTGTTGGATAATCTTTCCTTAATTGTATATATAATTTCTTATATTAAAACTGGGGCAAAGCATTAAGATCTGTCACATTCAATGTCCCTTTTTCTCCACCTGATCCTGAGGATATGTCCCCACTTGTCTTCTTCATATTATCGCTATCGTAGTGTGGTTAGAAACCTCATAATTTCCTTTAGTTTCTTTGGAAGATCTAGCTCAGATAGATATTTTGCTATTCACACAATTCACTGTATTTTTCCACTTTTTGACCGACAGATCAATAACCTTCCCATTTCAGTAAAATCCCTGGTTCTTTATGATGTCTTGTACTTAGGTCTTTATTGGTCCAGGCAGGTCCGTGGTTCTACCCTATCCACATACTACTCCTGCTTTACACTCAAGCCCAGACTAAGGAAATCTTATCTTCATGTGATTCTTTTTCATGTTTCAGTCCATGGGTGCCTCTTAGTTGCTTTACAGCCCCAAAATTTGGTCTCCTGAAATCTGAAGCTTTAATTATTACCAACCTGTTTGTCACCCTGCTTTTGAACCTACTGTGGCAGTTTTGAATCTATCTGAGGTCATCCATTCCAAGTTTACTTTCTCAGACAACTTTTCACACTGCTCAGTCTCCGCTCTAAATTAAGATTCATGTTTTTAAAGTGAATGTAACATGGCAGTTACATTCTTTTAATCAGTAAAAAAATCTGTCTGATGTTGAACTGTTATCATGGTATGATTGCTTACTACTGGAACTTGTATATTTATTTTTGTTAACACTGTGTCTAGGAAATCTAAAATTTCCCATAATTTGGACTACTATGTACTTTTTTCATAGTTTCAATGAGTTTTCTATCCCATATTGAACTCTTGTTATGCAGATTATAAAAACCCTCCAATGTGCTAGGGGAGTGCTTTTGTTCTGGTAAAATAACCTCTTCGAGACATTTCTACCTAATCATTCACTTACGTGCAAGGGATATGGACAGTTTCAGTTTTAATACATGACATGAGTAAAAAGGAGTCATAGGATTAGCAAAGGTAGTACAGGAAAAAAATATTTGATGAATAATACTCAAGCACCTCCCATATCAGCCCCTCCTATGCAATTTTATCATGCATCTTTGATGTAAGACAAAATAAAGCTGTGCAGAACAAATACTTCCTGTTTAAAAGTATTTAGCAAGCTATTTTCAATTTTTTTTTCCCATTTAGATATACTACTCTAATAATTTGCTTAATATGTAACTAAGAAAATAGAAAAGAAAGCATGATACAGAACTAAGTCCAACTTCAAATAAGCCCTATGACCTTTTACAAGGGAAGAAATCACATTTGTCTCATATCACTTAGAACCCTCAACTCTGCTAGATCTCTAGGAAAATTTGGCAGACTTTATGAGAGGAGAATAAAATTAAACTGCTTTACCACAGCCTATTATAGGTCTATTATATTAATCCAGTCTCTCACAGCAGATTGCAACTGATGTTTAGGGGGGAAAGTACACAAAGCAAAGCATGTGTGGCATGGTCTTTTCCATGTATGCTCTCCAACTCTGCCAATCAGTGATTAGGGACTTCCACAGCCAAGAGTTTATACTCATGTCTCTAGCAAACACAGATGAACACACCCTGTTTTATTTTTAGTTTACCCTTTTCCTGACATATATATACTGCTGTCCTCCACAATATGATAACACTGAGTGGACTATTTACTATACAAATAATAGTGATTGCTTTTATTTGATTTATATCTTTTGTCTGATCATTTCATTTGATACCTAAATTCTCAGCTTGCAAGAAACTGTGACTAAACATTCCCTATTATTCTCTATATGTCACTTGTTACATTGCAACTTTGTCATCATCCTTTTTCTCAAAACTCTGACCTTCCACCTAGTGTCTTACATTTCTGATACTGCATTTAGCTTCATTATATGAGAAACACTCATTTTTATTTCCATTCTTGATAGCTTCTCTGCCTCCCATAAGCAGAAATGACTGGACCAGCATGCAGTATTCCAAGTGTAAATCCATGGCTTTACACAGTGGCATGATTGTGTTTTCTATTTTGCATCCTCTCTTCCTTCGCTAATAATTCTTAAGATTCCACTTGCTTTCCAAATGCCCCTTAGTAATAATTTAGGATTTTCTTTGAAACAACAGTGACTTTTACTGTGAAGGGCATTTCTGCATTAAAAGCTGTTTGTTTTTTCCTGTAATTCAGGACCAAGTGTGTACACTTCTAGGAAACAAATACTTATATTTTGGTAATAGTAAAGACTAGTTGGTTAAAAACACCATTAGTTCTTATCATAGCTACTATTTGACTGTCTAGATCGTATCACCCATGGTAGATTTTTCTCTGTCATTTGTCATATCAAAACAAAAGAGGAACAAGCAGCATTTAGAGGAACTTATTAAACACACATAAAAAGCTGCACTGAATTTCTTATTTACAAGACATATTTTGACTCTTGATGATTTTTTTGCACTGTTAGTTTACGACACTTCATCATGAACCACATCTTTTTAAATCCTTTGTTTTGGACACAGTTTTGATCTAATTTCAAAGAAGCTACTTTTAATATGAGCTCTTTTTTCCCTTTGTATTTTGGCTTTAGCCTGGCAAGAAAAACTTTGATATTTCTTTCACTGTCACTTTAAGGTAGAATATTCAGGTTCCTCACTTCCAAGAAAACTGACATGGCAGCCACTATTTTCCTGCCATTTCACCTGGAGAAACTTTTTTAATCCTAGTGTTAAATAGGCCCATGAAATATTAAATAAATTATTTTGATTTAGTGTAAACATTAGTTATCTGTATTTAAATTGATTTTATTAAAACAAAAAAACTATTTGATAAAATGTATCAACTTCTTAAAATATATTTTTATATAAAGATCTGAAGGTATATATGTATTTAAACAGCAAAGAAAAATTATTGAGCATTTGTTGGAAATAGCACAATGAAATACCTGATTATTTCCCAGTTCCAAAAAAGCACATGAAAATCAAGTTCTGCTGTGACAACAGGTACACTCAGATCATTAAAAGTCCATCTTTTGCTAGGCAAATAGTGGGTTTGATACACAAATAACGAGAATTGCTAAGCACAAACAAGAAAAGCTAGCTTCAGCAGAGAATATACGTTTAACCATTCTGTGATGTAAAACTGATAAAACTTAAAATTTAGACAAACATTTAAATGAAAACAATTTCAAAATGGGAGATTTAATCTTAAATTTCAGAGTATGCTTTCATTTCATTATGAGAAAAAGACAAGCGCAAAAGCATGAGGTTATAGGCTCTGGAGTCTTATTCAATCCTACCCTCATGTGGGAATGAGTAATGTGTAAAGCCTCAGACCACTGATAATAATTATTTTCTAAATTAAAGATGAGCTTTACCCCATCTTCTTTGATGATTAAGAAAGCCAAATTTTCAAAGCTAATTAGTTTCTCAGGGTCATTATTGTTTATTGTTCAGGCACTCTTCAGGTAATTAGCATGCCTGACCTAAATTAAGAATATTTAACACATTTTATTAACAATGTAGAGTAACAGAAACCCCTGACCAAAACATGCTGGGCCTCTGTCTTCTCAACTGGCCTATCAAGGAAGCAAATTTCACATCCAAGCATGCTTCCAACGTAAACCATCTCGCTACAGGTTCTCAGTTACTTGACTAGCAAAGGTTGCACCATCCTGTTGCACAGGGAAAAGTGGCCTCCATGTTTTCCCAGTCCTTTGTTGGCATTACATTGTTCTACATGCTGTGAGGAGTTCAGCACAGCTGGCTAGGAAAGTACTCTGAACTGCCTAAGGAGCATCTAGCTCCTTAAGTTCCTTAGGCAGTTCAGAGTAGAACTGGTTTGCTCTTCCAGCTCAATAGTCTGCTGCCTTTAGCACTATCTGACTTTCTACAAAGAACAGAAATCAGAAAAAAATTGAATATACCTTCCTGCCATATACCCTGTCAGCTTCCAATAATAAGCATTTTACAACTTTCTGAACCAAAGGTGGTACTGCTTTTAATATCCATGGTCTATTTATTCCGATAGTTGGATTATGAGAAACAGTAAGCAGTCCTTCCCAGCTCACCTTCTCTGTATCATTACCAATACTGAAGACTCTACCACACCATTTCTTTCTTCCAAGCTCAAGAATCCTGCTCCACTTATTCTTCAAAATCTGTTTTTATTTCTACTAATCCTTTTATGAAATGGCTTAACAGAATTGCAAACTGGTTTTAATAACATGATGATACCTGTGGTTACAGAGAATATATAAAATTAAACAAAAAGAGGTTTATGTTGCTTCTTTCCAAATAATTACTGTTGTTTTATTTTCCTTTGATTGACATTGGTCACTGAGCTCACTATACACCCAGAGAACTATCCCAAATCTGTTTTCAGCAAGGTAACCACAAGGCTAGAGAGTGTCACTCTGTTCTTTTCACTTTAGGTAAACTTTCCATTACTATATTAATTGGAAATTTCAGTTCTCAATTTATCATTTGTTCACTCAGTATGGTAATATTCTTGTGCAACTTTGGGCAGTCAGTCTTAGATTCGGCTGTCATGAATATGACTGTTTCTCTACTGTTACTGTGCTACTCTTAATTTTCTTTCCCACATCTTTTATGAATATATGGACAGGTTCCAGCCGTCAGCCTCCCCTACAGCACAACTTCTGTGATTCTTCTTTTCCTCACTTTAAACAATCAATGATTGCAGTAAAACCTCTCCTCCTATTGCAGTTTTCACTAGGATTTTTTGGTGATGGGCTTTATCAAACTTTCTGAATTCTCCAGCACTGACTAGGTGAAACTTAGCAATATGCTCATTAAGTCCAGCATTGAACTGCTGGTGATTTGTGAGATATAATTTCCCTCTACAAAAGTCATGATAATTCTCCAATATTTCATTTGTATTCACATGCTAGCTGATCCTACTCTTTAATAATCCCATACATTAAGTGGGATCCAAACTAATCAAGTTACAAATAACTTTATTTTTAATTATTTTTTTTTCAAGTCTGTGATGCATAATGCTATCAAAGTTTTGAGCTAACACGGTTGGAGGATTCATTCTGCAACAGTGTGACTCTTTCATGGACATTTGTAGGGTCTCTGTGCCAAAAGTAGCATGAAACAAAGGACTGCTTTTCTCCTCACATTCTTATTAAGGAATAAGACTCTAGCCCTAAGAATGCACTCACAGGTGCTTTAAATATAAGCACATCCGTGCATAACCCAGGTCAAAAGCACTAAAAAGGAAGAAAGTTAATGCAGAGCTCCAGCTATGGGAGATTCCTCACATTCAAACAAAGGCCTTGAAGTGTGTCCACAAGCTCACGGACAGAACACACAGGGCAAGGATTTACTGCAGTTACACAACCTAACTCTTCTGATGGGCAGGCCAGCCCGTTTTCAAATAACTCTCTGCTGTACAAATACTTCCTGGTGATGAAGAAGGCATGAATGACTCTAAAAAGTGCTGCGATGGAAATGCATTTACTCACTCTGGTGGAACTTCCAACTGGATTTCTGAACAGCAGAGCAACTTTGATGCTACTGACACTAAGAAAGGCTCCACATTTTCTAGGAGAAGCTCATGGAAGCACAGGAGCACATGAGCGACCAACCATGTTGTGTCATACCCAATGGCCTATCCAGCCCAGTGTGCCTTCTGCTGTGGCAATAAGCCAATGGCCAGGAAAAATCAGAACAAGGCTGTCACTTCAGATAGCCTTGGGCTGAGGGCATCACGACCCCATCCTGCTGCTATTCCTCCATGTATCCTTCCTGCCAGTATTTACCTGCCCCCCCCCCTTGCACTCCTGAAATTCTCACAACCCTAGAAGGAGCTTCACATTCAGTGTGGGGGTCCAGTGTGCTACTGCAAATACTGATCATCATGTAGGAGGAGGAAAATGCAGTGGTACAAAGCCAGGCCAGAGTTTTAAGACTGTTAATTAAGGCTTGGAATAGAGAGTCTGGGTCAACCGAGTCTAGGCACCTATCCTGACAGATGTGGGTTTATCCCACACTGACAATAAACAAAGAATTAAAAAGCTCAGAAAATGAAGTTCTGACCACAAGGTTAGTATTCTGGGTTATTACTTCTGGAAATTATTGCAGGTCCAGACAAATTCATTCCCTTCCTATGTCTACAACTGCTTGAACAGATCATAACGAATTAAAACATTTAGAAATTAGGCCCCATGCTTACTACTTAACCGTGAAACCCACTGTGGCAAAGTGGCAGGTTGGGTAGAGCTGCTGGTACTGCAGGGCACTGTGGGCTTTTGTCATGCGCTCACATGAACACCAGAGGTGGGACATGAGAGGTGAAGACGACTGAAGGCCAAGAACATGAGGCTGCTTCTTATGACAAATCAGGCTTTACCAGTTCAAACAACAGCAAAAAAAAAAAAAGAAAAACTGCACCCATTTTTCCATTGCTTCCATTTAGTCTGTAGGATTACAATGTGAGTTTGGACAATGTTTTGTGTTTATGCTGCAACCATCAGCAGAGCTGGTCTGCAATACACACGGTGTACTGCAGCACACAGTTGTGAGCATTATCACAGTTTATCACAGGTTATCGAAGTGCCCTATGCCCAAGAAACAGTTTCAATCTACCTCTTGCTTTCCCAGCACACCACACCCTGGATGCATTTGTAACTAATCCATTGAGTTCAAACCTCTACAGACTGCCCAAACATCTAGAGGGGAGCATGGCTGTGGTTTCAGCCATTCTATCATTTCTTATACCCACACAGATGTGCAAGTGTCCCACTGCAATTGCCTGATGGTTACACCTCTCCCTATCTTCTCACCACTAGCAGTGTTGGTGACCTCAAGCAGTGAAGGTCTTATGCTTTCAGACACAACATTGTCATTGATGCCCTTTATTATGTTGAAATAGTAAGAAACGGGAAGGTTCTGGTTTTTTTTTTACTTTTTTTTGCTTAATTGTGCATTTGAACATAAATACTGAAATGTATTTACCAATTCACTTGATCTTCTTTTCGATTGGCAGATTAAAAAAGTTGCAAATCAGTACTGTTTCTGAAGCAAAGTATGAAATAAAAATCTCAGTACCGACTGGCTTGCAACAGAAATGCCCTGCCCCACTGAGGCTGAAAGGTCTTCAGTTGCAGGGCGTTTCCTCCGAAAGCTCACCTCCTGCCCGTGCTGTGCAACTGCATTTCTAACTTTATTATCTCTGCCATTATTCACTCAAAGCCACTCCGAAACCCTGGTGAGCACTCGCGGCCTGAGCCAGAACAACCCTCCCAAAAAAACAAATCTGCCCCAAAAGTCGAAGTAACCCTTGAACCCAGTTCCCAGCAAACACCCGCACTCCTCCAATCCGCCCGGCGCACCTTCCCCGTCCCGCGCCGGCCGGGCCTGCGCTACGGCGGTCGGGGGCTGACACTGCCCTGACGGAACGGACCCTGCGCAGACCCGGGACGGCTACGGCGTTGGGGCGCGAGGAGTCCGCGTCCCGGAGCTGGGGCAGGCGGGGTGCGGGCCCAAGGGGGGGCTGTGCCTCCCCGCCTTGCCCTGTGCGTCGCTGAGCGCTGAATCGGCGCCGCGACAGGACAGCGAGGGGAGCTAAGGGGAGGATCATTGCCTTGCCGCAGAGGTGGGCGGGCAGGGCAGGGCAGAGCGAGGCGGGGCGGGCGGGGTGTCCGAGCGCTGTGCCCGGGACAGGCATTACCCTAAAGAGGGGGTAAAAAAAAAGAAGAAAGTAATTAAAGTCGCGGCTGCCGCTCCGCGCGGTCCCACCCTCCCCACCGGCCGGCTCCTCTGGCAGACGGGAGGGGACAGAGGGAGACGGCCCGCTGCCGAGACACGCCGCCTGCGCCGGCACCGCGCACTCTCTCGTCCGCCCGCCCTCCCGCCGTGGCAGCACCGACGGCGGCTGCTGCCACCTTCCCCCGAGCGCTATGGCCCCTGCAGTCCCCTGCCTCGTCCTCGGTATCCTGGTGAGTGAGAAAGGGGTGGGAGAAGGGAGTGAGTGGGGGACGTAGGGGAGAACGGAGCGGGGGTGCGCTGGCGCGGAGTCCGGTAACGCACTTGTGGTGTGCAGTGGAGCTTTTCGTGCGCTCTGTTACTTTGTTTCACCGCGAAACCATAGCGTGTTGATCTTGATTCCCAATAAGCTTTCCCCTCGGCGGGGTCCTTGCGGGGGGCGCGCTCCGCTGCGGGCGCCCGCGTAGGGGAGCGTGGTGGCTGAGCGGCATCTCGGGGTGCCGCAGCCGGCGTGTCGGGGGAGGCTTCGTCGGAGAGAGAAAGCCAGTTAGTGGTTCAGTTAGCTTTCGGACTGGTGGTAGAGTGGCTTTTGGTTGAGGTTTTTGCCGTAAGGTTGCGCGGGGGACACACGGTCTGGTCGCTAATGATACTTCTGGTCATTCGTTGGAAAAAATGAAACCGCAGTTCATTTTATTTAGATCTCGCCTTTCTCCCCCCCCCCCCCCCCCCCCCCCGACGACTGTCCCGTTCTGTGGGAAGTGTCGTGCGTGTGGTGCGGAGGGCGTTAAGCTCCCGTGGAAGAGTTGGCTGTGCGTTGAACAATTTCAGCCATTTCCTTTACCTTCAGTTTACTGTATTTGTAGATTATTATCAGCTGCAGAAAAGCCGTTGTCGGGGAGAGCGGGGAAAGCGCTTTATCTGTTTTTTTTTTTCTTTTTAATGAATGAAAGTGATTTGTCTTTTGTTTCTTACCCCCTTTCTTTCCTATTATCATTGTATTAACACAAAAACCACCCGTTTCTGATCGTTTGAGCCCGAAAGAAAAATACTCGGTAGTGTCGAAGCACTGAATTTAATATTTTTATATTAATTATATATGTACATTTTAATCAAAGTGTTACTATTCCAGACACTAGGCATGCCTGCCTTTGCTAGGCTGCTAATGAAACCCAAGCGAGTTTACTCATACATGGGGGGGGGGGGGGGGGGAGTAAAAGAAATTCATCTATCAAGTAAAAAACCCAACACCCAAACCCCCAAAATTCCTTAAGTGACTTATTTGTGTAAAGGACAGCATGGCTTATTTTTATCTGGTGTTCCCTTGTATCTTGTTATTCACAAGTAGCTGCTATTTACATTTGATTCACTTCTCAATAGTTCTTCGTGCTGACTCCAGACTAACTTGGCATTAGTATTTCAAAATTAGATGGCATTTATTCTTAAAGTATCGTAGAACAACGTATTAAGATGGTGTGCTTTAATAACTTAAAAGTCAATGCAGCGTCTGTCAGAAGAGAGTGTTTTTAGTAAGTGTCTGTTAATAGGGAAAGCGTGCACTAATACATAAGCTGGAATGCTTAAATTGTTTCATGTATAAGTATTTTTATGTCTCTGTGTGTATATATATATAAGGAACAGTATAAAGAGCTTTTATGATGCAGACACCACATTTAAATTACTTTAATGCAATGGTTAAATTCCACATTTCAGCTTCACTTTTTAGCTGATCATAGCTTTTCTGAAGGTTCCTAATGTCTTAAAGATCTTAAAGTATCTTTATTTAATTATTTTCTAAATAAGAATCGCAAGTCATTTTCAGAATTTCCATTAGCTATTTACTTTTATGTACCTTTAATCCTAAAGGTATGTGCAAAATAAAAATTACTTTCCTTTTTGCTAGACTTTCATCCTGAAGGGAAAAATATACTTAAAAGGGTGAATGCATTTATTTACATTTTTCTATTTCTTTGTTTAATTGGCTGTGTGATTCTTGGATTACAGTTTTAAACATCTGGATAGAAATCAGGCAAGATATATATACACACATTATATATATACACATTATATATATATAATCTGAGGATAGGACTGCGTTGCTCTGTGCTGAGGAAAGTCTTTGTACTTCCGCATGATTCTTTTTATAAAAAGGTCTGGTTATCTACTATTCATTTGAATTTTGAGGAGGACCCCATTTTGTAAGTGGTTATATGGGAGTGGACTGATGTGATACACGGCATTTTATTTATGTCATATCTAATTGCTGAAGCTAGATTTAATTAGTTTGTTGAGAACGTACTTTGAAGATGCATAGTGATATGGAAGTGCAGGTGTCGTCATGTGGTTTTAATAAGATACTTGTCCCTTTAATGTTAAACATCACCACAGTTCTACTGAACTGAGTGTTAATGGATTGATTTTTAATACTTAGGGACCTTGGATCTAAATCGACCAAGAATGCGCTTGGAGGGAACGCACAGCCAAGCCTTATTTTATCTTCTCACTACTGAAGTAATTGTGTAGGTGAAATCTTCTAGTGAGAGAGAACTTTTGTTAATGTCACTGCTTGTGTGATTTTTCGTAGAAAAAACAGAAGCCATGGACAGATCCAGGAGCAGCAGTCAGATCGTTTCCAGTTTGAAACTTTACATGCTATGCTGCATAGTACCTGAATTTTTAGCTTGAGAGCTTTCTCTGCTATTGAGCTGGCTAGTCTTAAAAAACAAATGAATCAAAGGCAGCTTCAGTGTCTGTAGTTGTTATTCAAAATACCATGTAATTATTTTTTGTTTTCATGATTTCTTAACTTGTTTTCTAGGTACTGAGTTTGTGCTGTGAAGCTTGCAAGACAGTAATTTTTCATGTTCCTTCTGAACTAGAGGCTGAAACCTTAGTTGGCAGAGGTGAGAAACTGCAAGGTCCTATCAATGCAACATTGCACCTTTGCTGGGAATGCTGTTAACAGTAAAGGAAACTTTTTTTTTTTTTAATGGATTGAATGGATGACTGGACAGCCAGTTAAACAGCTGGATCAGCCTTTTTGTGAAGGATACGCCCTGTTACGGATTTGAGCGCCAGCTCCATTTGACTTCTGCATAAACAGCTATTGTCAGGTTACAGTGTTTATTTTAAAACAAGAATGAGAGAGTCTAATGTTTTTAGTCTAAGGCTTAATATTTATATAAGTGGCTTGATATTCCAAAGTGCACCCATAACCCACAGAGTCATATGAAGAAAGTAGTAAGTCATTTGGATAATGGAAAAGGAAAAAAAAGAGACAAAATCCACACAATAAAGCACCCGGAAGCTGCTGCTCCGTGAAACACACAAGTGACTGACTGCTCAGTGGTGCTGGGACATTCAGGCCATGCGAGGGGACACATTGCAAAGATGTCCTACATGTACCTTCATTTGGGAGAGTGCTCCTGTCTGACTGGATGGTCTGTTTTGGACTTATGGCAGTTCACAATTTACTGGGAGGAATAGAGGAGACCAGAAAAAAAACACCACGCTCCTCTTTGGTTTTAGTTTTCTTTTCCTTTTTTTTTCTCTTTTAGCCCAGACCAGTCTATGAAAGGCAGCTTTTACAGGTGTGGCATAAGAGCTGCAACAGGGCTGAGACTGAATTTGAGGATTCAGAGATCTCCTGTGTAAATCCTAAACCAACAGAGGAATATGCTTCAAATCTGTGATCTTAATCCAAGTTCCTATAGAAGGGACAAGTAAAGTGGATCAGTAGTTCATCACATACAAATGCTGGGAAAATATAGCTTTAAAAATAAAAGCTCACTGCCCTTACTCTTATTTTTTTTAAATGAAAGTTTGCTACAGCTGTTTAAGTAATTAGCAAATTCTCAGAGACTTTAGCATTTCTCTGTGTAAATAAACTTAATTTACATGAACCGAAAACTTCAGGTTATTATAGTGCTATGAAAGGAATTGCATATTGTTGAGAGCATAAGAATAGAACAGAATAGAATTAACTGTTTTGGCTTTTTTTTTAAACAAAAATTCAACAGAACTTTTATAGCTTGAAAGACATTACTTAAACATTTATTGAGAAAGCATAATGTATTTTGCATTGATACAAGGACCGTACCTTGAAAATAAAATGAGTCAGGATTTTCCTGCTTGTTGTAAGGTATTTTAATATTTCTGAATTACACAATACAAGAAGCTGTAAAGAAAAAGATCTCACAAAGCTGTGGCTAACTGAGCATAATGTTGACTCACGCAACAGAAACAAAATCTCCACTCTGGTATTTTTTGAAATGCAGTGCTGTAATATGCAGCGATATGCAACACCTTCAAGTGAGGCAGTGGTATTCTCTGCAATACTAAATTTTCATTGACAAAGGAAAGGAACCACTTCTGCAGTACTATAGAAAGTCTAGAAAACTTTTTAGTTCAGTAGTTAAAAGACAGACTTCAGAAGGAAGAGAAGAAGAAATCGTGTCATAATTAAAATTATGCTTGCAATCTGTTTTTGCATTCTTGGAAGAGATGTGAAATTTAGCTTATTGAAAATATCAACTACATATATGGGGTGAAATTCTGAGTCTACATTTTGCAGTCAGCTTTCATAGAACAAGGTGCTGTCCACTATCATATTGTTGAAGGAGTGTTGAAAAGTTTTGATTTTGAGAACATGACACTGACACATCTTGTACTCTGCAAGGATCATTTGTCTAGCATTTAGGTCTCTGGCCTTCATCTTTTTCAGGGTGCCAAATCCTTGTTGTTTAGTGCTGTGGTCCTACTGCAGTTCATTATGAGCATCCTGATTTTGGTTATTTTCAAGCTGTAGTGCTGAATTACTTGCTAATGAACCGAATTTATTAAAGTGCATTTAAGTTTCTGTAGCCACAAGAGATAGCAAATACAGTAAAAAAATACCCAAGAAGTATGTTGAACTTACCTGGTACTTGCTATAAACTGCATGGGGTTCTATCAGGTGCATACGAAAAAATTGCCAGTTGTTTGTTCTAGAGTTACTCTGTATCTCTCCCATCTGTCTGCTTCATAATTTAAAGGCTTTTGTCCTCCCAAGACTATTAAATCACTTTGTACCAGTCTGTGTTTTCTTCCTGAAGGCAAAAATTATAAGACTTAGTATCACCATTAGGCATTTGCATTAATTAATCATTTTCACTGATTTTGTGGGGCAAATGTCATAGCTACTGATCCAGTAATGAGCGTGTCTCCAGCATTTTTTGCATTTAAACATACTAGTTCATCTCTCATGCTTCAGTAGTTTCATCAGTGTAATAGCATCTTGTTGAAAGATAATCATGAAGCACCCATATCCTTTAGGAAACACTGAACCCAAGAGTGGTGTTGGTCAAATCTGAGTGCATAAATGAGTTCTAGAATCTATATTTGTGATGCTTAAATGCGGAATGAGCAAATTTTTGAGGATTCCATGTGTCAGTAAATGTAATTTTTACTTAGGGATTTCTTTTTTGTTTTCTGAGGGATGTTATTGTCTCACTATCTGAATTATTGTCTGAATATATATATTTTTTACAGTTGATTTGAAAGAATGCCTTCAGTCTGCAGAGTTTATCAGTTCCAGTGATGGAAACTTCAAAATTCTGGAGGATGGTTCTGTGTATACAACATCTGCTGTTTCTTTGTCTGCTGAGAAAAAGACTTTTGCCATATTACTTAAAGATATTCAAGAACAAGTAGAAAAGAAAATACATGTTAGCTTGGTGGAAGAAGAAACAAAGGTGAGCTTCTAGCTACAAGATCCCTATTTGAAATGCTGTATCATAGAGTACAGCTTCATGCTGAGTAATTGTATTTGAATTTTGGAAATCAAGTAATTAGGCAAAGCACTATAGGTTAGAGTGTATTTTTATTTAGCAGTTGTTGATTACTGTGTTGTTTAAGTCAACACAGAGCTCCTTTCTGAAATGGAAGATGCAAGGAAATGGAAGAAAGCAAGGAACTTAATAGGAATGTCAAGAATCTTAAAAGCCATGTTTGAGCAATTAAAGCAGATTTTGATCATGCAAAGTATTACAATGAATGAAAAAACTCTTGGAATACTATTACAGGCATAATCAGCAGTTAAGACTTTGGAAAAAAATGGTTAGTGGGAAAATTGAAATGGAGGATAAAAAAGATGAAAATTCAGAACAATAGCTAAGCAAAAATACATGAAGTTAAGAATATATGGGTATATTCTTACCTGTCTTTTTCTCTTCTGGGCCCAGACACAGAAGACCAGGCATGCTAGAGATACAGTTCTCAAGCGAACTAAAAGAAGGTGGGGCCCTATTCCATCTGTTATGATAGAGAACTCACTGGGACCTTTTCCACTACAAATACAGCAGGTATATTTTATACAAATCCTAATTTTATGACCCAAACTAGTATTGTGTGTGACTTTTATCATAAAAGAAGAACAAAAGTGAGCTCTCTTGTATTCCCTACTGATGCCATTCCTGCTGTTATTCCTCTGTCTTGTTCTGTCCTGTTCAGTGTGTATCTTGAGATCTTTTTGCTGAAGCAACTTGTGATCACAGTTGTTGGGATGAACTGGAAGTGTGTAAAAATTGTAAAAGCAGGGAGGCATACTATTGGAAGAGAGCTCATTGGCTTGGAAATCAATAAGGTGTGTCATTAAAAAGCCCAACAATCCCCCAGAAAACATTGCCTAGAAAATGGTTTTGTAAACACAGGGTAAGGGAAATCTTACTTGCGTGTCTGCATCCTTTCTGGAGCACGAGGTGTGTACCTGTAGCATTGAAGACTGACTATAGCCTATATTATTAGGAAAAGTACTTACTGTTGTAAAACAAGTAGGCGTGAAAGAGAAATGCAAGAACTAAAGTTATCATAGATTCATCTAGCCTTCACTAGATTACAGAGAGGCTGCTAGCAGATATGTAGAGACAAGTGTAATAACAGAGTCTGTGCAGAGCAATTATTCTTCTACTAATTTTACATTCCTAACTTCCGGCATTCAATAGGTAAGGAAAGTACTTGAGGAGGGGAGTGTTTTTAAATAGGTAGCTGCTAATGTCACCTCCTTGATGCTTGTAATGAAATGCAGAGAGACTATCTGAATTGGCATATCTCTGGACTATAGGTAGTCTTCCTTCCTCTCTCCTTTTATTTCCTCCCTTCCTACTTTGCTTTTTCTTGTCTTGTTGCAAACCACATTCTCAGTGGGTGCACTAAACCTGAAATGCCTTGAACAGGGACAGAAACAGTAAGCCATCTGTATCTGACTGTGCCTTGTTTGTGCAGTATTCTAGTGAGATTAGATTTGAAAACACTTTTTTTTTATGCACACTGTTATTTCTTTAATTGTTTGATAGTCATAAACATTTCTGAGTATGAATTAACTACCCCAATGTGCACACATTGAAAAGGAAAGCAATTGCATGGCAAGCTGTTCTGTGAAGTTTAAGCTGGTAAAGAAGTAGAGGTATATCAAGTTTTGTTTTTTTTTTCTTTCAAAGAGTTCCTGCTTGTGCTAAATATGGTCGTGAAAAAGGGGGGAAATACATTAGAAGGGTGATGCTGTTTTCCTTGGGCTTAAAAAATGCATTCTTTATAGGTCCAGTCGGACACAGCTCAGAACTACACCATTTACTATTCTGCAAGTGGACCAGGAATTGATCAAGATCCAAAGGGTTTGTTTTACATAGAAAGAGAAACTGGGAATATCTTTGCTACCCGTGCAGTAGACCGTGAACAATATCCGAGCTTTCAGGTATAGATATAAAGTGTGTAAATATAATTAAATCTTTTTTTTCTGTTGTACATGTATTTGAAGGCTGGGTGACAGGGGAAAAACTGGGAGCAGACAAGATCTGAGTAATATCTTTGGTGTTGCAGAGATGAAAATCAGTTACAAATAAATATCTGGTCATCTGCATCTACAGAGTAGTTTTGCTTTTTATTACTTAGACTCTAATTACAGCAAAAATGAGCTATTTATGCTATAATTTACAGCATAAGTGAGCTATTGGATTTACATCACTTTTGAGAAGAGTTTGAAGTTATCCCAGAGTTTTTCAGGGAAGGTTGGTAAGGTGGCATAGAAACAAAATCATGAGAAACTATAGACCTGAGCCTCTCTTTCTCAAGCTGTTTCAGTGTTTTGTTAGCAAGGTACACTGCTCTCTCTGCTGGCTGAGATGTGTAAGAAGGCAGTAGAAACATCTTCCAAAGAGTTAGGTAATTTCCAGTAACTATTACTGCAGTAACTATTACTGCAAATTAGATTATGTTGTAATGGACAAATAGTTTTGCTGCTGTTCTTGATTTTGTTCTAAATAGACATATTTACATCAAAATTTTTGGTAAAAGTATTTTTACCAAATATTTTCAAATACTTGTAGTGCAAGGAATGGAAAGGGGGATGATTGGAAAGCATTTAAAGGGTTTGTGTTGCTGTCATAAGGTATCAGTCACTTCCCCTTTCATGTGGCTGAAGAGCCTGGGCTTGAGCAGGTTATGCTTTGCATGCTATATTTCACTTTATTGACTCCTCCTTTGAACTGAAAGTGTAATAATACTTTATGTTGCTTAAGCATGAAGTGAATTATTGAATTTATGTCTTACAGATCATTTGCTTCGCAACCACTCCAGATGGTTATTCACCAGAGGTACCACTTGTGCATACAATCAGGATAGAGGATGATAATGACAATGCTCCATATTTTACACAGGACCTTTTTGAGTTTTCTGTCCCTGAAAATTCCAAACCTGGTAAGAAATTGTTCTAAATCAGTAAATGCAATTACCACTACTCGGCTCATTTGCATACCAGTGTGACTAAGTGTAATCTTGCCTTTTAATCACTTTCAGTGGCATTTCCTAAGGAGTATTTCTTTACAGCAAAGACAGAATTTGCAAAGAGCAGATCAAGATTTCTTAAGGATTAGAAAATCCAAAATGCCATCTCAATCATATTGAAAAGCATTGTTCAAGTAGAAGTTTTTAAAAATTGATATTATTTGATGTTTCTAAGAACTTCCGAATGTTATTCTTTTCATTTTATCCAAGATGCCTGTTTCCATAAAATGTTTTGATTGACAGAACAGCAGTTTTTAACAATTAGTTTCATAAGCAACTAAATTAGATGTGTTCTAAGGTGTAAAATGCCTTTGATTAAGCTTAGAGCATTTTTCTGAGCTGATGAACCAAGGACTTTTCCTGAGAGAGGACAGTAGGGAACAAAGTTTTGCTTCTGCCTGTACTTGTAAAAGGTAGGGATTTGCCTGTTACTGACTTCACTTGTCTGTGTTACAGAGGACAAAAGCAGGAGGGGAAGGTGGACCTCAGAGAATAAGGAATGCAAAAGCCATCGTATACCCTTCCTTGCTCATCTCTTAGGCTAAGGCTATAGAGTGGGGAAAGTCTAATGCGCTTCACAAAAAAGGAAGTAAAGTATCTTCCACTTCACCCCAAAACATCAATAGCATTTCACTATCTGAGCTGCTCTACTTGCTGATATAAAGTGGAGTTCCAAAACTGCTGGGGCTATAGGCATAAAATACAGCAGCTGTCCCCACAAAGCAGGACTAAACCTTCCCTTTGCATTCTCCCTGCAACTTCTCTTCAGCTGTGATTGAGATGGTCAGTTAGAACACACTGTCAAGAACACTAACTGAAATCTAGAAATTTTAGTATTTATTTCTGATAGCTCAGTAATTTCAACTTTGTCTAAGAAGGGAAGAAAAAAAAAGCCATTACTGTATTTTAGTACCATTTACTGTGTTTTTAATATTATTTTCATTTAAAGCTATTTTCATGTATCTAAAATATAAATACCTGTTCAAATAGCTTTTGATTATTTCCAGATTTTTCTGGAACAAAAAATTGCTGTATTGTGTTCACAGGTGTCATTGTTGGAAAGGTGACTGCGGAGGACAGAGATGAGCCTTATACTCTGCATACTACGTTGAAATACCGCATTGTGTCACAAAATCCACCAGTAACTCCAGCATTTTCTTTACATAGTGACACAGGTGTCATTGCTGTATTATTGCCACAGCTGGACAGAGAGGTGATGTTTTCTGAAGCATGTTTAGCTGTCATCTAGTGCACACAGATAGCTTCTTAACTGCTGGCATGGGAATCACCTGACAAATAATTGTTTATGATTTTTATTTCCCTCACTAATGAGCTTCTGAACCTTTCCAGAGATCTGTAATTTGTCCAAAGAATTTCTGTATAGATGTGCCATAATCTAGCTAATCTTTGCAGGAGACCTCCCACTGCTCTCTTACTTGACCTATGGATTGAAAGTCCCATGAATTTTCACTCTTTTTCTGTTCATGAATCCCATGAGCCACTCTTTCCTCCTAATCAAGCTTTGTTTGAGGTGCTGCTTGCTTCTCTACAGGGAAAATGAACCAGCTCTTTTGGAAGTAATTGGTCATCATGTGCTTAACAGAAATATCTCTGATATCTGAAACTAAACAGCAATATAACATTTCCTAAAATTAAAGTGCAAACCATTTATACTTATCAGCTAACTTTCAAGTAAATAAGATACAGGGGTTTTAGTTATTATTTTATTTGGGATTTTTTTTTTATGGGAGGGGGTAAAATGTGCTGTGAGATACCGTTTATACTAGAAAATCTGACAGGCATGCGTTACTCAAAATAATATTTCTAGCATAAGACAGTCGTTCTAGAAGAAAATCACTGCTGCAGGTACATCTTTTCTGAGGATAAAAGGACTCATATTCTGGCATACTTATGTTGCTTCATGGCTGAAAGTCCACATTAGCAGTGTATTGCAGAATTGTGCAGTTGCAGGTACACTGCTCAACTTCTGTAGCAAGAGAAAAATGCAGTGACTCTGAGCGTCACTGTGACTACTAAAGAAAATATCACAGTGACTACTGAGGGAAGAAAGGCTTGATAAAATTACTGCCTATCTTCTAATGATAAATCTATGAAGTGGAACAGGAGGGGTGTTTTTCCTCCACCTAAGAAACCTAATGCTTTTTCCAGGCACTGAATTTAGAGCAGAGTTAGGGAACTGGAGTAAAATATTTAGTTCTACTCTTGTGTGTAATTATGTGATTGAAGAATGAGTATGCCAAACTTCTTTATGCTTTTATTCCTCTTTTCAGCTGGTACCCAGTTACACTTTGTTAGTTGAAGTGAGAGATATGGCAGGCCAGCCTTTTGGTTTGTGTACTACAGGAACTGCTGTCATTAGAATTGAAGATATGAATGACAATGCACCATGCTTTAAACAAATGCAAGTAAGTCTTCTTAAATGTCTGTTAAAAAGGGGGGGGGAACCAACTCCAAAAAAGCCTATTTTTATCACCTTTCTAGTTTCCTGAAGGACAGTGCCTCAGTGAAGCCTAATGCCCTGGGACAGCTAATGCCAGTATAGACATTTCAAAGCACCCTGTCCATTGATGTGCTGTTTGTTAATTAGACCTATTATTATGTTAGTTGCTTTGATTCATTTGCCTTATGTCCTGAGAGGAAGCTGACATGACTCATTCATTCACTTCTGCTGCAATGCATAGTCTTAGAAATCCCATAATTTAACCATTTTCAGGGAGAGGACAGATTTACTCCTGAACATTGTCATGACCTTGTTACCATTTGGCCAGCTTTTGGCTACTTGTCTATTGCAAATGTAAAAGTTAGTGTCGATGAAGTAGATGAAAGTATTTTCACCAAGGTTTTCTAGTTTTTCCAACTTCTCTTTCATCCACAGAAGTATTATTTAAACCACTTCTTGTTCACCAATAGCTACAACTCATACTTAAGTCTTTGCTTATTGCAGCCATCTCTATGAGAGCAGGTCTTAATAACAACATATACAGGCCAAAATACCATGGGAGATTTTGTAATATGAAATTCATAAAAAAATAATTCATTACCCATGAGGCACACATACCTTGTCGTTTTCATTCACTACTGTAGAATATCATCAGTAATATTAATTCAGAATCACTCTTATTCTGTATAAGCTCAAGAAGCACAGATAACGTAACTCTTTCAAAAAATAAAAAAGTGGGAAGGATCCTTTCATCCTTTGCTGTCCAAGTACAGATGTATTTCACTCTTCTTGGCTTTCCTTCAAGTTCCTGTGGGTTTTTATATATATGTTTTGTTTTTTTTTTTTTTTAATTTATCCCCATGTCTTTTCTAATGCTGAGCTTGATGGTGTAGGCAAATTAGCATGTAGAGCTGAGGTAACTGGGGAGAACTGTGCTAATTTACATTTCCTGGAAGGAGAATTCCAGGCTTAGTTATATTAGTGTATGAAGGAGCTGAGATTTCATCTGTGCTGTCAGGAGAGGTTTTACTGTTTCACTTAGGGTGTAAGGGAGAAGTGGGAGAATTATGCTAATGCATGGAAACAAAGTAAATCATTACAGCAACTTGGTAAATTGACCCCTTGGGTTTAAGTAGTCTTATCTAAATACAGTGTTCTTCAGTCCTGCATCATAGAATGGTATTCTTCAATTCAAATTGTTTTTTTTCTGGTTTTTTTTTTCTGGATACTCCAAGTATGAAACACGAGTGGAGGAAAACAGAGTGAACGTAGAAATACTGAGAGTCTCTGTTGTTGATCTTGATGAACCTGGTTCGCCTGGCTCAGGAGCAGTGTATGAAATTATAAAGGGAAATGATGATCAGTCCTTTGAAATTACAACAGACAAAAATACAAATGAAGGAATACTGTGTGTTGTTAAGGTACGTAGAAATGGAGCTGCTAGAGGAAAATTTGTATGTTTTCAGGTATTGCTTTTAAAACCAATAATCTAGAACTCATTCAACGAATATCAGTAACTATCGGGCAAATCGCGCTTTCTCCTGATCTGAACTCTCTTCTAGTTCACATTGCATAATGCGCTGCAGCTGGGTTCATATGCGGTACATAACCTGCAAAACTCAACACCCAGACTACTCCGCAGTTTTGCACATAATTCAAGGAATTCTGTTTGGTTGGTCATTCCAGAATAGCTTGGTGCTTTTGCCTGGTTCCACAGTTGGAGTTGCTTATACTTAGGGATGTAAGTGAGGAATACTTAATGGTTGGGTTTTTAAGAGAAATGGGAGTGTTGCAAAGGAGGGGAAGGATGAACACCTTCTCTAGCCTTGCCCTCTGTGGGAGTTGTTTGAACTTACTAATTCAGGATAAACCTCTCCAGGTTTTATTTTGCAGGGTAGTGACTTCAGGTTTGCTTTTTTTAATGTGTGAGGGAGTCTGTGTACATGTAAGACTACATTTTAGTTTAGTTACTTGTTATACCTAGTACTTTACAGATGTGTCCTTTTATCAGGGCATTCTTTATCAGGTTGTCCTTTATCATCATGCTTCACCCGGCTATTTTTTATTATCTCTTAAAACTGCAATAGCAAGTAACTTCTAAGGATCAGGGAAGATTAATACTTAATTTTGAAAATGTAAATCATAAGGATAGAGTTGGGGGGGTTTATTTATTGGTTTTTGTTGCTGGCAATTATTAGAACCTTTTCTAAAGCTACATCCTTGGTATACAGACTCTGTTAAAATTTCTTATGTTTAAAGTAATGCTGTAGTAAACTAAAGAGTATTATGACTTTAGGATATAAATAGCTGTATTAAAGGCATACAGTGATACTGGAGAAGTTGTCTGAAGGATAAATGGAAGATACTGATCAACACCACAACTTCAGATAGTTCAGATGTATTTCCAATGGATGAAGTCTTACTAGGAAGTCAGTGTAGGTGCTAGCAAGAAGCATGATTCACCTGTGTTGGAAAGGAAGTATACGTAACCTAAAAAAACCCAGCCAACTAGATACAGGATTAGAAAATCCTCTACCACATGTAATTCTTATCTTGGTTTGATTATTAAGTGACTATCAGAATATTCACCTAAAATTTTACAGTGGTGCTGCTTACCTTATTAGGGGTAGTTCCTCATGTTTTCTTTGAGTAACTTAGAACTTGACTTTTTTCATATTATGCCCCTTTGCCTTGTGTCAAGCTGGATGTTCCAGAAGGATAGCTGACTTCTTTTGTAAATAAATGTGGTACATTTTTATCTATTTAATAGTTGGGCAGTGGAAACAATACCAAGTTTTGTATTGGTTTAAAAGAAAAAAACAACACCCCACCTCTTATTACAGGGACTGGACTATGAAAATGCCAAACAAAGGATCCTTGTGATCGCAGTCAACAATGAGGCACCCTACATGCTGGCACCACATTCACAACAGCTTTCCCAGAGCACCAGCTCTGTTACAGTGCATGTCCTGGATGTGGATGAGGGGCCGGTGTTTAAACCCTGTCTGTTACGCATAGATGTTAAAGAATGTGAGGACATTGGAACAGCTATTGGGAGATACGTAGCAGAAGATCCAGAAACTGGAAATAGTGAAGGCATAAGGTATGAAAAAATGCTACTAATTTGTTTATAGTACAGCATGAGTGGGATATGGGAAGGGAGAAATAGTTGTTGATGCTGTATGTGTGTGGGTGCATCTGCACACACGAGTGTATGTGAATACATGTATCTATATGTGTATGTATGTACATACATGTGTGTATATGTTTGAGATCTTTAACCAAACAAATTATTCTTGATAGCTACCGGATAGCACCTGGCCAATGTAATTGGATCAACATAGATGAAAAATCGGGTGAAGTCAGAACTGTTAAAGTCTTGGACCGAGATGTAGGAGATATGAGAAGAGGTCAATGCAATATCACAGTCCTTGCAGTAGACAGAAGTGAGTACTAAATGTTGTTGGTATTCCTTGTGGTCTATAACAGATACTTACGTGAAAATTTAGAATGAGGACAGCTATGTTGTTTCAGACCAGAGGTCCACATAGTCCCTTGTCTTGTCTTTGGGATAGCTCTATCAAATGCTTAGGGAATATTATACAGTAGGAAATGCATTTCAAAAATTGGGGCAAATTCTCAATGTTTTTAAAAGTTATCTGCTCCCATTTAAAATCCTTCAGTTAGGTTTAAATTGAGGGATTTTCCTGTGAATTGCATTCCTTTTATTTCCCAGCTCTTTTTTAAATGGTACCACTTGGCAGCTGTGAAGTTGATAAAAGAAAGGAGAGAGAGAACTCCTTGGAAAAAGTTGTTAACCTTGCAAGTTTTTCTGTTTCCTGCTCTGTTTGACTTCTTGGTGTCATGCATTTAGAAACCCTTAATTTAAGGACCTCTAAGAATAGCTGTATTCATTGCTGTGTGTTATTGTGCTCTTATTCTCAGTCCTCTAGATTCTGTAACAGTGTTAACACTATGTGTTGCTCAAGTGATAAGCTGTCACATATTACTCTAATCATAAAGGAAGGGTTATAAACTCAGATTCTCATTCTAAAACAGGTTTTTGTTCTGACTTAATGTGAGTGATCATCTATTTCTGATTAATTTGTGTATATGCATTTATTGTAGGGAAAGATGTAATTTTGCCTTAACATCATGTACGCAAGAAGATTAAATCGACCTTTCACTTCCAAGTGCTAAATGTACCAAATAGATTATCAAAAAAAAAGTTAGGCCACACCTTAAATTCTAAAATAAGTATCTTGTATTAAAAAGGAAAAATAGACTGCCTTTATAAATCCAGTGGCAGGATTTAGTATGAGCCCTTATGTGCTTCAGCCACAGTAGGAGTAGAGAGCAGACTGTTGAAAGTTGCTTTGCAGCTAAAAATTCTAAACCTAAAGCTTGCATATTCAAATTAAATGTAGATAATATGAATTTAAATTGTTTAGAATTTCTGTTGCATAAAAAGTAAACAACTGACTCGGAGGGAAGAGGACAAGAAAGAAGCCTACTACTTCTGAAAGTGTGTTCCAAGGGAAGGGAGGGTAGAGAAAGTGTAATCTATTTCCTCCTTCCAGAAGTGAAAAGGCTGGAAATCTTCACTTTCTGCTTTTGACTCAGTTTGGTGTTGCATCCTTTATCCTTGATTTATGGGCTCTTTCTCCTCTTATCATCATAGAATATTATCTGTGCCCACACATATCTCAGCAAAATACATTGTGTGCCCATGCAGAATATGGAACTTTGGGAGCTGTTGATCCATTCTATAACCAGCCAAACAAAGAGAAGCAGCCAAGAGCAATCTCTGGGAGCCCCTCTCTCTCTTTTTGGCTAGATCAGCAGCTGCTTTCCACCTTACTTCTGAACTTGGATATTACAATTTACGACATTTCATTGTGAAAGTTTGGAGTAGAAATAAATATGTGAATGTTATAAGTAAGTACTATAAGTAGTTATTTTTATCTCATAGATGGCAAAACAGGCACTGGGACAATTCAGGTTTTCATCGTGCCTGGGAACAAGAATTACCCACGAATCACCAAAACTGAGTATATCATGTGCAGAGACAGAAAACCGATCTGCCTTACTGCACAGGATGGTGATGAGTCTCCTTACAGCACACCCTTCGTCTATCGCATAACTGACCGTAGCTTGGCTTCCATGTGGAAGATAACTCGACACAATGGTAACTTAATGCTTTGTCTTCCTCACTTAGCTGTAGGTTGCCAGAGGAGCCTTTGCTACATCTGCCTAGGGGGGACTATAAGAATAGATTAGTTGAATGTATGTTAGGTATTGGTGTACTCGGTGGGGCTGACAAGGTAGGCCTGATAATCTCCAGTGGTTCCTCTGTTTCATTTACTATGCAGGAGGAGATCAAGATTATGCCAGAAATAAAGGGAAACAGCTAAAGTATTCTTTATTTTAACTGTCCTGGGTTTGAAACAGTTTGCAGAAGAAGGTGGCACTGTTTGCGTCACAAAAGGAATGAGAAGGGTAGTATGTTCTGCCTCTTAAAGCATAAACCAGAATCCGTCCCCAGCATCCTTGGGTCAGCAACCAGCTGCTGTCTGAAATGATGATGTAAAAATATTAGGTGGGAGAATAAAAATAGGTATAGTGAAGTGTGTCATCATAATTTAAAAGAAATTTAAGAATGAAATGACTAGTACTCTAAAGAAAAATTCAACTTTTCTTAAGCTGCTATTTATGGGGGAGAACTGGAAAACTGAAGTTTTACCTAAAATTGATTAGATGCTGACTAAAAAAATCATGGCAGGTTTTTTTTCTTAGTACTGCAGTCAGCCAGCACATTTTTAGTAAAGCTGAGCTGGATGAAAGAAAACATTACTATCTCCCTTAATGTATTTCTGTTAACTTTTATAATTTCAATAGAAGTTAAATAATGTATTAGCAAAGGAATTGCTGTTTCCTAAAATTTGCTTATATAAGAAGTTATAGCTGATGGTGGTTTCTTGGTGCGTGATAGGTGATGGCAACAAGAGCAGCACATATATTTGCTGCTATGTTGTAATGAATTAGACTGAAAAGGATCTGATTCTCAAGTGTTCCATCCAGCATCACTAATGAAATGCTAAAGACAGCAAGGATGTCTAAGAGCCTTAAGGTTTATATTGCGCAAATTGAAAAAAAAAATATTTGGATGATACATGTAGTTTCATATATCTCATCATAAAGCAACATTGTATACATCAGTGTCTGTCTTGTACATATTTCTCACAAATGATTTCTTTTGCCCTTTAAAACACATGGTCACTAATCATTGCTGCTGTGGAGGGCAGTAGACTAAATGGATTTTACTTCCCAATGAATATAGCAATAGAGCTAAAGAGTGGAAGAAGTATAAATTAAATTTACAATTATTCCACCCACACTACCGTAAGTCCTTTTAATAAATAGTTGATGGTCTTTACTAGTAAGCCCAAATAGTTTCACTTATTATAATCAACTGAATGAGAGTTTCAAATCATATGTTTTCAGAAAGCTGTGTGAGGTTTGCTTTTTCAATTCTAACATTTAAAAGGTGCTGAATGTATGAATACTTTCAAGATGTAGTTTTGTGTCAACACATTTGAGCTACCTTTAAACTAGCTAATGCAGATCTGGTAGCAGTGTAGCTGTAACCAAAGGGAATATTGTGACTATGTTCACATTTGTGACAACAGAATTTCAGTTATTATTAACACTACACCTGTTTTTTTCTGGTTTGGTTATTTTTTTTTTTGTTTGTTTTGTTTTGTTTTTTTTTTCAGATAATTCTGTGTATCTTTCACCAAAGGGTGATATTCCATTTGGTACATATGATATTCCTATAAGTGTGATTGATAATGGAGGAAAGGTAGGAGAGAACCGCATAAAAGTCAACCTCTGTGATTGTGTTACTCCAACCGAATGCAATGGTGGCCAAAGCCGTGAACTTGCTGGTGGAAATGTTACTCTTGGCGTGTGGGCCATCCTTGCAATGATCTTAGGGTCACTGTTATTGCTGCGTAAGTACACTTGTTTTGTTTTTTTTAACACTAAATGCAAAATACTTAATTTTAAAATTAGCTGAAGGCACCTGATTCAAACTTGATTCAAACATTTCTTTCTTTATTTAGGCAGCTGTATGTCTGTCACCACTGACTTAATCTAGCTACTCAGTTTGTATCTGTATCACAAGCTTCTTGTTCTCATCTTCTCCTGCAGTTACTGTGTGTAGATTTTTGTTTATTCTTCTAAGTACAGTTTATGTAAAATATTCTGTGTGTTCATGCTAGCAAGGCCAGAAAACCTGCATTCAGAACTTGAACCAGAAGAGGGTGAGATTTGTAGTGCTTATCAGATCTTGCCTTGAGGCAAGTACAGCAAACTTTGTGAGTTTAGTGCTGTAAAACCTGCTGTTTTGGGATGCACATTTCTGTTTATAGGAATGCAGAAATCAGTTTCCAAGAGCTTTTTGTGACCTTTCTTGTGTCATGGATTAAAACATGGAGTATCTGAGACATTCACAAGGGATTTTACAAGAGCCAGTGTAATATTGAAGGACAGGTTGGATACCTCTGCAATGGACCAAATTCTTGAAAACATACTGTTTTACTTGAGTTGCCCAAAGACTGACAGATACTTAGCAGGTTAATATTGCTGTTAACCAGTGTGATGGTGGCTGTGATGTGTAATAGCAAAGCTAGATCTTTTTTTTGGTTGTTTTTTTTTCTTTTCCCATTTTGTTTGTTTGTGGTTTGTTTGTTTTTAGTTCTTTCTTTTCCATTTTCTTGATTAATGGTCATCTTGTCTTGCCCCTGTTCAGTTCTCCCCTTTTCTTACTCAAGTAGATAGAGCACTGGGACCTGCACACGTTTTGAGGGTAAGATAGGTCCATATTTTATCCCAAGAGAGCAGGTACCCAATTTGTGATACAGCCCAGAGGTGTAGCTTTCAGATATGGGGATGTTCAGTAGGGGGACTGTGTGAAACGTCAGCTAGCTTTTGTCACTACCCTTTGACTGCAGCCTTCCCAGACAGACCCATTGTTTTACTGTGGCTAGGTTTTACTCTGTGTGTCTTCTAGTCAGTACTGTCATAGATGTCTTCTTCCCATCTGACTGCATGAGGCAGCAGCCTGCTGGAACTGCTGGTGCAGATCTCACTGACAGCTGCAGAAGCTAAATGAGCTTGAAAGTAGCTCTTGGCCAGTTTCCAGAGTTTACGTGTTCAGAGATCAGATTGCGCAGTGGGCAGTTAGGCAGAACTCTTCTGTTCCTTGTGGACTTCTTTATTTTTAAGCTATCAACTTGAAAACAGAAGGAGAGAGAATTCTCTGAGTGAAATGTTTAATCCTTTGTTTAGGAGAGGTATTGGTTGCTTGTGAGTCTTTTATATAAAGTAATTTCTGGCTGAGTCTCCATGACAACACAAAGTAGTAGTATAGGAGGGATAAACTGAATACAAGGAATTAAATAAGACTGTTCTGTAACATAATGCTTGAAGTCCTCCAGGGTTCTGCTGACCTTTCTGTGAAGCAGAAGTTGCTGGTATTGGGACCTTTAGCTTAGGACTTTATCATAGTTCCTTATGATATAATTTGACATCTTCATATTCATAAATGAAAAATATGTATAAGTTTGCAGGCACAAAATACGATTTTTCACCAGGATTTGGTCTAAATTTATTACTGTGAAATTTCACAGTCACAGTGTTTTCATAAAGGATGCTTGCATTTCTTTTAGGGAAAACCAAGATGTGTTCTAGAAGAGTGACATAGTTCACCAGTATAGTGAAAATGCCATGTACTGTTTGAAAAAATGTATATATGTACAGTTTTGTGTATGGGCATTTTTTGAAATGAAGTATTTTTTAACCTATACTTGATGCTTAGGCATTTTAAAAGGCTGCTACTGGAAAATTCATTGTCAGACAGAAGATACCATTATGAGTTAAATTTCATAGTATTTTCCTCACTTATTTCCTTTCCATAGTAATCCTGATCACAATTTGTGGCTGCTGTGGTTCTGGAGTAATGCACAGGCATGTGACTGATGATTGTGCCAATCATAATTTAATCATTTCAAATACAGAAGCTCCAGGAGAAGAAGTGATGGTAAGTTGTCTATTTACTTCAGTGTAGTAATGTAGAATTAAGGTACCCATTGCATTTCAGTTCGAGAACAGGACCACGTTCAAGTAAGTGATCTGGTAAAGGAAATAAGCAATACGAATAAGAATACACTCAGGGATCATTAGATGTGCTTTGCTATTTAAGAAGAACTTGAAAATTCTTTTTTTAGGCTGAGTTGGTAGTACCATGTATATTTGAACATATCCTGTAGTTCTTAGCCTGGCTGCTTATAATCCTTCCAGACTTTAACTGTTTAGTTGGAAATTTCAGGGAAACTATTTAATCTCTTCAGTCATTTTCAGCGATGACATTAGGTGGAAATCTACTATTTTGCCTATGTCAAATGTGTGTCTGTGGTAGAACATTACTGCCGGTGCAGTTTCTGCCTTCTCTCTGGAAAATGACCCCAACTACACTCGATTTTTGAGCCATTGGGGGGGGGAATAGTAAATAATCAAATAGTCCATGTTCATGAAATATATTTGTGCTTTTGGCATCTAAATTTTTTTTAAGATTCAGTCTACCATGAACATAGTCCAGCCCAAGACTGCATTCATACACAAGAACTTAGCTCTTTCCTTTCTCCTCTGTCTCCCACCCTCTGACTTTGCCCTCCCCAAGAAAAGGAGATTAGTTTAAAAACCATTCAGTTAACTTCACCTTGAAAAAAATCCTAATGGTGACAAGTGTCAAACTTGTTGCCTATGAAACATAATGTAGTGCCATTATGAACCGATAATGTAGTTTTGTGATCCCATACTAGTTTTAGCACATTTAACGTGCTATGTGAACTTAATGGGTGAAGAAACAGAATGAAACTTATGTATATGACTATATTTGGCTTAGTGGCTTACAGGTTGTTGACTTGAAAAAAACAATTATTTTTACATGTTAGAAACTAGCATATGGACTATAGTACAGCTCTCATTGGTTTCAAGATTCAGTATTTGTATCTCGTATCATATTTAATTGCAGATTTTTTTTTTCCGCTCCTTGTGATAGTATTCTTTCCAAAAACCACTTAGTGATCCTTATGCACTAAGTACAGCTTTTTGTTCAAAAAAGGTAGAGACTTCCCAGTTCTCAGTATTGACAGTTCCTGACTGCTGTTTCATCTTTTGAGTTAAAAAATTAAAGGTCTCTCCACTGCTGCATCTTTTTTTTTAGGATCACAATATAATTCCTCTACAGAATACATGTGATCAAGGAGGATATGGAATAAAAACAGGAGATCAACAAACATTTGAAATGACTAAAGGAAGAGGGCATACCTTGGAATCAGTCAAAGGAGGTGGACATCAGACTCTGGGATCAGTTAAAGAAGGAGGAGGACAGACTATGATGGATACATGTAGATACTCCTACTCAGAATGGCATAATTTCACACATCCTCGTTTAGGTGAAGTAAGTATACCCAAATCATTTGGTGTTTTGTTTTTGGTTTTTTTTTTGAGTGTAGGCTATGGTCAATAAATACATACATTTCAATGAAGGCATGTATTTGTGCTAGGAGGGTGGCTTTCTGTGGTTTTTGTTTCCTTTGCTCCTCTGCATCCCCTTTGGAATATTGCCCTTTCAAAAAATCATCCTTTCCTTATTTTAGACATAAGTGTAAATAACTTTCTTTTCTTGGCTTAAACTATAGGCAATATGCTATTTTTCATTTACAAGACTTACTTTACTCAAGCTTTTGTTACATTTTTCTGACAATGTCTGTTTGCCTTATTCTAACTGCTGGCTTTGTACTAATTTAAACCTGATACTTACCTTAGCAGTGTTGCAGGAATGAATGTACAGCATTAAAAATGTAGCTGCTCCATGTTTTGGAGATCAAAAACTCTCACTCCTTGCCTAACTGCTTATGTGTAAATCAGTCTTTTAATTTCGGATAGTGTTGCTTGACAGGTTATTTAAACAGGTTCTTCCTCTTTTATTGTTACATACATGATTAGTAGAAATTATTTATTTATTAAATACTTATATTTTGTAGTCTTAATGATATAGACCAATCATGTGCATTTTTTGTATGTAGGAATCCATTAGAGGACACACTCTGATTAAAAATTAATCAATGAAAGGTAAATCAAAAAGAAATTATTTTTATGCAATATGTTTAGGATAACAATTTAAGAAAATAATAAGATGTGTTCTCTTCTTATGCAGAAGGTGCACCTATGCAGACAGGATGAAGAACAGAAGCACTCTGAAGATTATCTCCTTTCATATAACTATGAAGGAAAAGGATCCTTGGCTGGCTCTGTAGGCTGCTGCAGTGATCAGCATGAAGAAGAGGCACTTGACTTCTTAGATCAGCTGGAACCCAAGTTTAGGACATTAGCAGAAACATGTGTAAAAAGATAAATGTGCCTTTCACAGTGCTGAAAAAAACCCTGTAAATAAGTGGCTGTCGTACTTCTGTGGTACTAGGTATTTTGGAAATGGGGGGGGGGAGAGGTTTATCAAATTAGTATAGACTGGTGAGAATGTAACTAACTTAACTTTAATTTTCAACTTTTTTTTTTAATCTCTGCTAGACACACTCCATCAAAAATAAGGGATTAAAAATATTTTTTCTTTGGACTATGTTGATATAATAGTGCTAGTTTCTACTTAGATTCCATTTCTTATTCTTTGCTTTAAAGTACAAAATTTGGTGTTGTCCTTTCAATTAATTATTCAGCTTCAGGATTTTATTACATTTGGGTTTGGAGAAGGAAAGCTTTTTAACTTGCTGTTTCTTTGTTTTAATTCTGTAGAAATAAACCAAAAAACATTACTGGTGGATCTCAGATACCTTGTTAATTTTTTAATTTATATGAACTGAGATGCAAAACACTTTTTCATTTTTCACTTAAAATACTGATGAATACATTAGAAATCTTTATATTTTGATTGAAAATTAAATATATATATATTGTATATATGTAAAATAATATTAAAAAATATTTTTTTCTCCTAATGGGTTACCACCCATCAAACTTCCTATCCTAAGGGATTTATGGCATCCACACATAGGGTATCAGCATCGTATGCGAGTATGTATTTTTCTTTTAAGGAAATAAAAGATTAAAAAAAATCAGGAAATAGGGGTAACTGTTGTACTTCAAATGAATGCAAGACAAATCTCATGTTTACTTGACATAAGATTGTACCTCAGCTTCTTGAGATTTTTAACATAGGATCATTACAGAAATGATGAAAATTGCCAAGAGTTTTGTCCAGTGTAGCTACCTCTCCCTTTTATACTTGCCTTATTACAGACTTCATTAAATTGTTTCTTTCTGTAAGTAGAACTTGACAGAAGATAGAGCTCAAGTGACCTGAGCATACGCTGCATTAATAATGTATTTTACAGATAGCTTTATTTGAGATTCAAAATTACACTTGGATAAACTGTTTTGAGTATATTATGTGGTGGTTGTGGAGGTGAGCATTTGTACAGATCTCTGGCAGAAATCATCTGAATCCCATTTGTTATTTTACTAGATTAAGCATACATATACATTATATATATATCCAAAAGCCTGAGATAGCTTTGGCAGATGATAGTAGTAGGACCTGAATGCTACCTTAAGCGTTTCTGGAATTCAGCCTCTGCTTCCCAGGTTTTATATGTTTTTAATATTTGTACTCCTAGTTAAGTAATCTGTCCTCTGCACTCCAGGAATTCTCTTCTGCCTTAAAAGAACATCTTTCTGACTATAAAAAACTTGTGCAATTACTTTTTTCTGTTCCTATAATTCTGCTTTTAGGATTTGCTCTGTAAACAAAAGCCTTAGGGAGATACTTTTAATTAATTTTTCTATAGTTAATGATCTGTAAAAGAAATTATTACTAACAACAAATAGTCATGCTGCTCTAAATTTCAGTTGCTGCTGACTTCCAGTGGTTGCAGTTTATTCAGCACAAATTATGGTCAGTGGAAATCTGTAACAGTATAAAAATTTAACCAAAGTTGTAAAATAGTACTTTAAAAACCACCTGTGTCACACTGTAAATGGGCTTCAGAATATTTCTGATAAGAACTAGCTGTGGTTAATAACTTCATAGATGAATGTTAAATGTATTTTAGTCTACCATTTGAAAGTCATGATGAATTCATCCTGAACTAGATACACTGTCAGTGGTAAGAGCAATAGTCACCAGCAACAAAATACGAGATGAGAACCAAGGTGTTCTGAACTTGCTTTAAAAAATGCATGCTAACACTGTTAGTAGTAGTGTATTAACAGTACTTCTGAACACTACTCTATCACTAACATAAATGGCTTTTGCTGTACATGGATAGGCAGAACTGTAGCTGATGTAAGTCAGAGTGGCTCTGCTGATGCCAGTGGAGCTATGTTGTCTTTATGCCAGGTAAGATCTGTCCCCTTTGTGTCTCATATCTTTAGTTATCAGATATACACTTTTTAAGGTAATGTTAATGTCTTCTTTCTTCCCCCTACTCCTCCACTCCCCCGTTAATGTTTGTTGGTTAGGTTTTGTTGTTTGTTTGCTTGTTTGTTTGTTTTTTAATGATATAAAAATCCTGTGGTTCAGAAGGAACTAAGATAAATAACTGAATGCACTCTTTAGAAAATTACTTGGGCTGTGTCATAGAGAAACCTCTGGAAATAGGGTTTCTTGCCTCATGAAATATAGTAGTAGCACTCTTGTAAAGGAATAGACCAGTTTTGTGTAAACTTTAATCGAATTGGCATTGGCTGTTTTAAGTAGATGTTTGCCAAATTTCCACCCAGGAGTTAAAATAATACTGAAATCAAACTAATATTTTCTAGTATAATTTACCTTAAAAATGTTTTCATTTTTTTCTTTTACATTTCAGCAAACACCAGTAATGAGTTACTTGCAATTTTTGTTAATTTATAAACAAAGCACAGATTTGTAATTAATACTGCTTGTTTGTGTCTTTTAAAAATTAAAGTTCTGAACTGAACCAGCTATTTCTGTAAAACCAAAAGTAGAAAGGTAATGGAAATGCTTTAGAAAATGAACTGTAAAACATTCTTTTCATTGTATCTTCTAATCACGTGAATGGAAACGTTGTATACAAAGCGTTAAGGTTTACAAATACTAGTACCAAATAACATTTGTGTAAAGCTTACAAATGAAATATTTCAAAATGTATAATTCACTCGCTGTTACTGTCTTGAATCACCTTAAAAATTGTGAAGATTTGTTCTTTTCAACTAGTTAATTTGCAAACTACCTACTTGTGTCAACATTACCTTAAAATGTTTTAGGTATATTTTATACAACAGTGAGTAATAAATGTTTTGCAAAATAAAAGTATCTATGAAAATAGTCATTTCTTGTACATGAAAGATAAGCATGCCTGTTTCTAAAGGGGATCTGTATGGATTTCTGAATTTCTGATCATGTCCTTGCAGCATGAGCACTAAGGAGTTGTAGCTGAAGTTTTATAGTGCAAGCTGGCCAGTTGCCTATGGGGCTTTTTTAGTGCTTCTAAAGTGATCACAGAACATTAGATGAACTCAAGATCTTAAAATTAGAAAGCATTACTCTGTCACCTCACTGATAAATTACAGAAAATACACAGTGCCTATTTTCAAAACCTCTTCATGAAAACCAGTGGAAGCAGATAACCCAAACTTGAGATGTTTGGCAGTCATAAAGCTGCAGGATATTAGTAGTGTAGGCATTGTATGATGGCTGTGTTACTATGATTGAGGAACCATATTATTCATGCTTGGGATTGTTCTTCCCCAGGTGCAGGACTTCACATTTCTCTTGTTGAGCTTCATGATGTTGTTACTGGCCCCTTTCTCCAGCCTGTTGAGGTCCCTCTGGATGACAGCATCACCCTCTGGCATATCAGCTATTTATCCTGGTTTTGTGTCATTAGCAGACTTGCTGAGGGTACACTGTGCTCTACATCATTAATGAAGATGTTAAACAGGACTGGACCCAATATTGACCCCTGGTGTGTGCTGCCAGTTACTGGCCTTCAACCAGACTGCACTGCGTACCACAACCCTTTAGGCTTGGTCTTTAAGCGAGTTTCAGTCCACCTCCCTCTTTGCTCATACAGCCTGTACATCAACACCAGTTCTATGAGATCTAATGGGAGACTATCAAAGGCCTTACTGACATCCCAGTAGACAATTACAACTGCTCTCTGCCCACCTACCAGGCCAGTCATTTCATCACAGATGTTTATCTTAGTCAAGCATGACTTCCCCTTGGTGAAGCTATGCTTGACTACTGCTGATGATTTTCTTCTTCATGTACCTGAAGAATAGTTTTCAGGGTTAGCTGCTCCATCACCTTCCCAGGGATCAAGCTGAGACTGACTGGCCTGTAGTTCTTGCCCTTCTTGAAGATAGGAATGATACCTGCTCTCTGCTAGTCATTGGGCACTTCCCCAGTTGTCATGATCGATCAAATATTGCCAAGAATGGCCTTGCAATGACATCTGCCCTAGTCTTTTTGTCACCTCTGTACTTAGTGAAACCCTTCTTCTTGTCTTTGACATCCTTGGCCTGATTAATTTCCATTTGGACGTTAGTTTTCCTAACTGCACCCCTGAATACTCAGGCAGTGTTTCTGTATTCCTCCCACATTACCTTGTACTTGCTTCCATGTTCTATAGGCTTTTTGTGTTTGATTTTTTTTTTTTCCCCAGGAGCAACTTGTTCATCCATGTAGGCCTCCTGGAATTTTTGCCTGACTTTGTATTCATTAGGATGGAACTCTCTTGAGCTTGGAGGAGATGATCTTTGGATATTATCCAGCTTTCTAGGACTCTCTTCCCTTCAGGTCCTTATCACGTGGGACTCCACCAAGCAGGTCTTTGTAGAGGTCAAAGTCTGCTCTCCTGAAGTTAAGCACTGTGGTCTTGCTTTTTGCCCCACTCTATCCTATTGGAATCCTGAGCTCCATTGTTTTATGGTCACAGCAGCCAAGGCTGCCTTTGACCTTCACGTCCTTGATAAGCTCCTCCTTGTTGGTATGATGTCTAGCAGATCACCTCCCTTGCTCCTCTTTCACTGTGTCATGAAGTTGCCATCAGTGCTGTCTAGGAGCTTCCTGGGTTGCTTATGCCCTTCTCTGTTGCCCCTGCAGCAGAGAGAAAGGTGGTTAAGGTGCCCCATGAGGATCAGGGCTTGGAAATGGGAGGCTGCCTTTAGCTGTCCATATGTGGCCTCATCCACTTGTTCTTCCTGGTCAGGAGCCCATAGCAGATGCTCACTACCTTGTCACCCATATGGGTCTGCTCTTTAATCCTTGCTCATACGCTCTCAGCTGGCAAGCAGTGCTCTAGACAGCATGCTATGTTGGCAAATGGGTGTGTCCATACCTTGGAGCAGGGAGTCACCCACTGCTACCATTCACTGCTTCCTTCTGGTGTATCTGCATGGCTTTAGGTCAGTCAGCCCTGATGCTTCTCTTGACAGCACACCTGACTCCTCTTCGGCTTTGAGGGGGATGAACCTGGCTCATTACATGCTGTCAATATTCAGGCAACTGATGTGCTTCAGCTATAGCTCATACAAAGGGTGCTATTCCTTCCAGCCCTGTGTTATCTGACACTGTGGGGCCTGTAAGGGGAGGAGTTGTAGTGAGTTCCGAGGAGGGCTATGAAGATGCTCACAAGGCTGGAGCACCTCTCCTGTAAAGCCAGGCTGAAAGAGCTGGGATTGTTCAGCCTGGAGAAGGCTCAGGGGAGACCTGATAGCAGCTTTTCAGTGCCTGAAGGTGGGCTACAGGAAGATTTTGTTTAAATATAAGTAATAACTTTACTGTGATGGTGGTGAGGCCCTGGCACAGGTTGCCCAGAGAAGTTGTGGCTGCCCCATTCCTGGAAGTGTTCAGGGCCAGTTTGGATGAGGCTTTGAGCAACCTGGTCAAGTGGAAGCATCCCTGCTAGTTCCAAATCACCAGCTGGAACTAAATTATCTTTAAGGTCCTTTCCAACCCAAACCATTCTGTGAGTGTGGGCACACAAGCATAGTGGAGGGCTTCCTTGTGCCCTGGCACTCCATGGTGTCTCATTGAGCAGGAGGTGTGAAAGCACTGAGCTCAGGATTTGTGTGCTGGCCATATTCATGAAGTAGAGGGTTGTTACATCCACAGTTCTGAGTGCTAGGGCAACTGAGCTGGGAAGAAACTTGTGAGCGGGGAGAGAAAAAAGGCTTGAAATTGAGTCACGTCAACCTCAGTAGACCTCAAGTTGAGTCTATGCTTAAGCACCTTGATGAAAATGTGCTTTAGAGTTTCCAGCTGATCTTTCTTTTTTCCTGCTTTTAAGTATTTTCTCAGGGGAGGGGTACAGGGACAAAGCATTCTTTTATCAGAAGGCTATTACACAAGGTGCTATTCTTGTTCTTTTAATCCCTCTCAAAGCTTTCTGAATGCATCTAAGGCAAGCTTTTTAAATTAAAATGTCTGTGTTATTAGAACAGAGATGTACCTGAGATGAGAAGGGCCCTGACTTGTCTATCAGAGTTACTTATACTGAAAATAGACTACTATGAAAACTATTGTTGTTTGCCATGTTTTTTTGTTTTGGCCTTACAATGTTAGTAGGTTTCTTTGCTCAAGGATAGAGTGTGTTTTCCCATAAAGTATTGTTGATTTACACCCAAATATTCATTGATTATTACTCTTCAGTGGAACAATACAAATACTCATTCAAACCTCTGTAATGTTTTCAGATAAAACTGTGACATTAAAAGAAATTATGTACAAAAATCAGATTTTTTCTAGATTAAAAGTTGCCCAGGTAATATCAGTGATCAGCAAACCTGAGCAAGATCTACAGAAGTGGCACATTGTTTTGCACAGTTTTCAAACATCTATAGTCTTCTTTGGGCTGGAGCACATTGAAAACTCTGCATGCAGTTCTTTCCACCAGCAGGTACTTCAGCTCCAAAGTACTACAGTCATATGGTTTGGCTAACAACATTATTTATGTTCAAAAACTCCCAGAGCAATTTGTTTTGTTCTCTGAGCCTTGCCTCCTCCTCCTATTTTAAGACTTGGCCTCTTAAGCTATAGACTCCACATCCCTCTTACCCTTGTTCTGTCTTCTCCTTTGCTTTCTTTGTTCTCAGCCCTGCCCCCAGGACATGTCACTGTGTAAGTACTATTATCATCCCTTATTTCTCCAAAGGTCTTTTTTTTTTTTGAAACATCTTTGTTTCAATTTACTATCTCTTCTTTCAGTTCATCTCCTGTGTCATCTGAATCTGAGTGGGCTTTCTGCCCAGCAGAGGCAGTCCCAGGTACATTTGGAAAAAGCAAGTAACTTAGCATAAGCCTTTAAAAGTGTAGACACCTACAAATAAGGTAATTATCCTACAGTGAATTTACAGTTAGCAGAGATTTTGACAATGGAGTTTTGGATCATGATTCATTTAATCTGAAGATAAAGGTCTCCATTTGGTCAAATGATTCTCACCTGTATACCTAATTTCAGTTACAAGGCCTATGGTTACAGGAACAACCAAAAGGAAAGTCTCAGTCAACCTCAAATATTCTTAGATGAAACACGCTTCAGAAAACTAATTCTTTACATATGAGCCAACAGACACTAATGAGTTATCTGCAAAGTGCAAATCAGACTCACAATTTGATCAAGTGTGACAGGCACGATACTGATATCTGACAGTAGAGTAATCCCTTGGAGACAGTCAAGCTTTTATTTAAAAAGCTAGAGACATTGAAACTTTCCAACAGCTATGTTGTGTGTATGTGATGGTTTTAATTTCTTTTTTCCACTCTCTAAGAAAGCATTAGATTTTCAAGCTAAAAGTAAATATGCTGTTGAGAAAATAATAAGCCTCCACCTGATCCCAAACAACTTAAATTTTCAATGCAAATCATCTTCATCTGTTGAAATCATTATAGTGACTGAAAGTAGTCTTGAGCAAACAAGGAAGCATTACACAACTCTAAGTACAGGTAGCTTTGCTGGATCAACCTATAATTAAGCCATCCCATAACTACAACCAAACCACTACAAACTTATCACACAAATGCTTAAACAGATCAAATAGGCCCATAAAGACCCATCTCTTTCCTCCCTCTTTAAGGAGGTTATAATTTGACCAGATCAAAGAGTATGTGATTAGGTTTTATGCTCCACCTGTGCTCTACAACACAAAAACAGTTGGCACCTTTTCCTTGCCACCTAACACATGGGTTTATGATCACTTTATAACTTGGGTTTTGTTTTGTACACAGCTCAAGCAGTCACTACATCAGTAACAAAAATAAAAGGGCAGAAGTTAAATGTGTAGCACTAACATAAAGTAAGTACAGGAAGCCTTTAGATAATAATCTATACATGAAGGATACATGATTTTCTCACGCTACTGCTATATTCTGTGGTACACAAAGAGCTTTTTGCTGATGATCAACAGCTACATGTGTTACTGAAAGTAGAATTTTAATTGTTCTTCTGAACTTGAATTAACCAGATGACAGCGAGAACTCCAGAGTCACAGTGGCTTTTAAGCCAACAAGAATTTACACAGCATATAATCTTTTACAATTAAAAATGATGAAGGAAATAACATCAAAATGAAATTTAAAGATAATACCATTATGGGAGGTAGCACTACAGCCAGTCATAACCTCTGTAGTGTTAGCTTCATTAGTTATTATCTATCCTGAAAAAATTACATGGGAGAAAAAATTTGTTAGGTCAGACATTAAGCCTAGTGTGCAGTATAAATTCAGGCCACCCTTCTGATAAATACACATTTTGGAACTCCTTTTCCAAACCTTTAAACGCTTCCTATATTTTTGGGGGAGATGTACATGCACATGATAATGCCTATGTAAAAAAAGAGGAAAATGTGTAGATGGAATGAAGAATCTCCTTGATGTGACTTTAGCAGGGAAAATGAACCTTGCAAGTTGTTGGAAAATTGTTCCAAGGTAGTTAGTTCTGCTTGAACGATAAGAGATGGTTTAATCTGTCAAAGGAGGGTAGGTGTTGTAACAGACTGAATGAAGTTTGATTAATTGTTATTGCAGCTGAAAAGCATGGTTTGATTTAAGCAGGAGATAGCCTGTGTAATCAGCTGATCCTGGAAGTAGTGGTTATATTTCCAAATGTGGATTTGCAGCAAGGTATTGGGCCATCAGTTTCACACACTTTTGTGTACACATAGATCTGCGAGTACAGAGACTGACAGACCTGACTGACAGAATACTCTCTTCCTTGCTATTTGTGCATGAAGTTATTGGTGCTGCACTGTTACTGTCTGCAAGGAACACAGCTACAAATGAAAGTTGGTTTCATTAATGACAGGAACGTGTAGGGTAGAGGCAGAAAATCATAGAATGGTTAGGGTTGGAAAGGACCTTAAGATCATCTAGTTCCAACCCCCCTACCATGGGCAAGGACACCTACCACTAAACCATGTCACCCAGGGCTCTCTTCAACCTGGCCTTGAACACCACCAAGGATGGAGCATTCACAACTTCCCTGGGCAGCCCATTCCAGTGCCTCACCACCCTCACAGTAAAGAACTTCTTCCTTATATCCAATCTAAACTTGCCCTGTTTAAGCTTTAGCCTATTACCCCCTGTCCTATCACTACAGTCCCTAATGAAGAGTCCCTCCCCAAATGCAAAAAGTGATCAATAAGAATGGGAACAGAACATTATTTAGCTATTGGCATAATGGTAGAGTATAAATGTACTAAGATGTATGTAAACTGAGATTAAAAATAGGAAGTATTAATTGACTTTTTGTGACATTAGAATAAGAGAGACTGATAGTCAACACATCTATTCCAGGCGATGCAGAGTATGTATCTCCTCTCTATGGCCCATACTGTGATGGACAATGCAACGAAAAATAGGCAAATCATTCAACATTTATACCTTAATAAAATTCTATGTACAGTCTGTTTTAAAGAGAATGAGTTTGAGAGAGCCCTAAGGATCATGAGAACAGACCTAACTTTGAAACTATGCTTAACTCTTCTACTGAAAGTAAGCTGAAACATTTTTGCATGAGTAAAATGTGGAATAAATTCATTATTGTGAGATAAGACTCTCAAAAATTAGTTTGGAGATTACTTGTGGTCTGCATAGATCTATTTGGTTACAAGGGAGCAATCACTCAGTTTTAAAATTTCATTTAAAATCCAGCAGCTGGACTGTTGCAAGTTAGTTGGAAATCGCTAGCACAAGGTGGGTTCTCCAGAATCTCACTGTACACCACACAAAAGGGCAACCAGACCTTAAAAGGCTAATCCAGCCAGAGGCTGTAGGAGTCTTTGGCTCCTGCTAATGTTTACTTTAGCAAACAATCTTGCACACGAACACTGGATCACAGCACTTGGTGCCAAGGCCTCTGTTTACACGCAGAAGATGGTTAGGGCAATTTCAGGTGGCCTCAGTCAAGATTTAGCCTGGGTCCCTGACCTGAATGTCCCCTTCCTGTGATTAAAGAGTATTCAAAGGGCTGTTCATTGGCTGAATCTTTACAGCTTCATTTGGGTTGATGAGTGTGTTTGATGAACACACAAAGGAAAGCTTTTGATTGAGTTTCCTCCTAAACAAATCCAGTTTGCTGGTATCAAAACTGGTCTGAGAACTGCACTGGCAAGCAGCAGGTGGGGATGACTGGGACATTCACTTCAAAATGCTCTGGAGAAAAATGTCAACGTAGACAGCGCTCCAATGACTGGAGCACTCTTGCCTCATGCAGGGATTGTATGACCCAGCAGCTTATCACAGGAATGTAAGATCTGGGATCTGCTATAAACCTCTCTTCTGTCTGAAACAGTAAGAAGCCATCCTTAAATGAATATTGCATAAGGTTCTTCATGGACTTCTTATCAAATGTCACTAAATTTAGAAATATATGGGGATATAATATTTTCCTAGTTGCCTTCAGCAACAGCTACCATATTTATCTGTGGCATTCCACGTGGAGAGACAGATTCATTTCAATAAAAGCAGAAAGAGGTTTAATAAAAAAACATCAAATGAGAAATTTGTTGATACCATTTAAGTCAAGGTCACATGTACCCCAGGCTGTGAAACTCCAATGCACAAAGGAAACAGGGTTTATTTGTCTGGATCAACTAGTAAGTATATAGCTGTGCAGGAACTGGTGAACGTCTTGCTATGAAGCACACAAAACTTTTGATGACATAGTAGGTGCAGAATCTGGGACAACTGATAGCATCATACTAAGAATGAAGAGAATATTAAAAGTAGTTAAGATCAAGGCAGAAGACACATATCAAAACTAGCTAGCTTAAATGGAGATAATGGCTGTGTGAATATGAGTTGCTCAAAACAATTTTCAAGCCAAGTTAAAAAAAAAAAAGTTAAAATATTGCACCAACTGCATCTTTGAGCTTATGTAAAAACTATTACAATTTTAATGCACAGGGAAAGTAAAAGGGAAAAGAAAGAGGACAAGAATATATTAGAAGTATTGCTTCTACCTATTCATCCATCACCAGATGCACAAATATCCAGTTTATGTCAGCTTGCTTCTCAGTCTCTATTTTGGTCATGCAACCTGCTTTAAAAATCAAGCTGAAATACATGCATCTGTTTCTGAGGTTTGCTGCTTGACATGATTTGACACTATTACTGAGTATATTTCTGCTGCTACAAGGCATTCTCCTTCTACTGTCCAAACATGTCTTACCAACATGATTTAATTGGCTCTCAACAAAATTACTATGATAATAAAAATTCTCAAAGAACAATGATTGCAAAATTTCCCGCACAGTGACTCAGTCATGGACAAGATCAAACATATATGCAATAGGAGAAGAGAGATGTTGAGCAACTAGAGCTGACTCCTGCCACATAAGGCATTCAGTAAAACTAATTTTGCCAAAAGATGTAAGACTCTTTAGTTACTCTCCTGGAAAATAACATTAAAATACAATGCTTTGTGAGGCAACTGGGCCGACACAATCATCAGAGAATCATGTTTGAAAGGAAGATTAAACTGTAAGGAGGATTAAACTCTTCAAAATGAAAACCTATTACAGAACACCAAACTACGAATGTGATCAGTGAATGCCTGGAAGCAGGAATTCAGAAGCTGAGAGGTGGATCTTTATTTTAGCTTGCTTAGGACATGTCATCAACACAATCTGCATTTCTTGCTTGTGAAGGTTCTTTGTTCTTCCTTCTTTTTCATTGTCTGGTTTTGGCCCTCACCTTGAAAAGTGAAAAACACAGGAACACACAGCCTGTGGGATTGGAATAGTTGAAGTACCTACAGACAGAGGAGAGAAGACTTTTGTCTAATTCCTCATTTTAACATACATCTTTTCTACATTCTAATCAATAACTGTATTTATTTATTTCTTTATTTGTTTGTTGGCTGAAACAACCTCTTTTGCCACAGCTTTAGTCTAAATTATTCCACTTGCATGAAAGTCATTAGCAAAGGGTTGTACCGGTTTTGTCTGGGGTATAGTAGCTTTTATGGTGCTGTGGTTAGTATTTGTGATGAAAACAGTGTTGATAAGTTAGGGGTGGTTTTGGTAACAAAACAGTAATGCTGAGCAGAGCTTACACAGAGCCAAGGCCTTTTCTGCTCCTCACTCCACCCCGCCAGTGAGTAGGCTGGGAGTGCACAAGAAGTTGGGAGGGGGTCAGCCAGGACAGCTGACGACAACTGACTATAAGGATATTCCAGATGATATGGTGTCATGCTCAGCATATAAAGATGGGCAACAAGAAGGAAGGGGGGGATGTTTGGAGTGATGATGTTTGCCTTCCCAAGTAACTGTTATGTGTGATGGACCCCTGCCTTCCTGGAGATGGCTGAATGCTTGCCTGACCATGGGAAGTGGTGAATGCATTCCTTGGTTTGCTTTGCTTGTGCGTGCAGCTTTTGCTTTCTTTATTAGACTATCCTTATCTCATCCCACAAGTTTTCTCACTTTTACACTTCTGATTCTCTATCCCCCTTCCTGCTTCAGGTGAGCGAGCAAGTGGCTGTGTTAGCTGCCTATTGGGGTTAAACCATGACAGAAGTGAACCAAAGAAGCATTTGATTGAAAGGTGAAAGACAGCATTATCAAATGTACAACACTGCCTAACACAGTTGACTGCTTCTCCTGTCAGCAGATGCAACAGCACTGCAAGTATTCGACCTGGCTTTTATCATACAGTGCTATGTTTTACACTGTTTCTGTTGTGTACTCATAGGAGTATAAAAATTTGCATCCATCTTACAATAAAAGATGACTTTTGTTGTTTTTTTTTTTGAATAACAATTATAGGTTTTGTAAAACACTTATTCACAAACTTAATGTTTCCGAATTTATTTCATGTTACTGTAAAGGGAATTGTTCTGTATTTCTGTTGAATTAATCTGTACTTCTCTTTTCCTAATATTCATATATAACTGTCTTTACTGCATTGATTTTCATAATTATACAAGTTACAACAAACCATTAGTATTTTAATTACAATATTCTCATAAATCTGTTACACACTGTTTTTCTCTAAGCTCACTTCTCAGTTGATAACCTAAGAAATCTATAGGCAAGAATTGGATCAAACCATAAATTTGCTTTAAAGAAAAAAAGAAAGGATGCAGATCTAATTGCATGTACTTAGGGATATAAAATAGACTTATACCAATTCTTGCCTGAAGAGTTGGCAGTATTTCTGGAACTTACTTTCACTGGATCTAGACCTTCAAGTTTCCCCAAAGAAACTCTTGCAGAAAAACATTAGAATTCCATATTTAATGTATTTGTGTTTGCAGAAGTACTAAAAAAGGTCTAGCTACAGGCTGTATGTATTCTTGGTTTAAATTAAAATCATAGCATGAAGATACTGAATCACTTTTACAGCTGAATGTACTCTGCAACAGTAAGTATGGAGAGCATGGAATCTTTATTTATCCTGTCCCACAACCTCTTACTGCTACATTTTCCACTGTCCAGCTGTCAGCTCCTTGGGAAGAAGGTTAGTTGAGCTTTTTCAGTGTTCCTTGGAGATCCTGGTAGCAGCAATTTCACATTGATTAAACGAGAGCCTGGGAAACTGGTATCCTCTGATAGAAAGAGCACATCATGAAGCTCCACTTTTTGCTTCTTGTCAGTAGAACACCACCCTGAATGTATCCAATGATCACTTACACAATTAGTTATAAAGCATTCAATGCATTAATTAAAGGAGAAAAGACTGGGATTACGTTAGGGAGTCTGGCAGAGACAAAAGTTAAAGCTATCATGTTTCAGATTGTAAGACCAACACTAGCTAGAAACAAGCCATTTCATTGGCAATAATAGCAAGTTTTATGCTTCATCATTTAAAATGTTTGCAGTCAATTTTAGAAGCAAAATATAGGACTACATGAACTACTAGTCTAGTCTATAACATGACTTGATTTATATTTCAACTCCCACTGCCATTTGGGCTAAAGCAGATGAACTCCCTGGTGCACAGGAATACACAGTTGAACAGAGGAATAAATCTCACCTTACACTCAATCTTTCATCTGTTCTGCCATGGTGAGTTGTAACAGAAACTTGTGGGATTCAGTTTCTAACCAGGGAAATTCTTAATTGCCTTCCTTGGGAAACAAGGGAGTATATGGGGGTGGGAGGTAAGCAGAACAGGTGCAAGAATGAGTATCAAGATGAACATTTCCATGAAACAGATGCAGTAAAATAGGTTCAGCACTCTCCATGACTCAGTCGATGAAGAAAGATATTGCATGTGAATTCACAAAGGAAAGAACCTACAAAGGTTTAGGTAAGTATCTAAGCTTTTTGAGTAATCTTCCCTCCCTCTGTATTTCACTGCTTAACTTTAATATTAAGTTTAATTTCAGGGTTTTTTCTTATGATCAAAACATGCATTAGGAATAGCGTGCAGCTATGAAGATAGCATACTCATTCCTTGAATACTAGGACAGCATTTAGGACTCAAAGATAACAGGTTATAGGTTATACCCCAGTTACAGACAGATAAACATGGTCCATAAAAGGCAAAGAGTAATTGCATCAGACAGTATTATACACATCTATTAAAGGAGTGCATCAAAATAGGCTTCAGTTGTAAAAATAGTAATTAGCACAGTATCAAACAAAAAATACAAACCAGAAGCACAATATAGAAGCTTGTGTGCTTATTAAAAAATAAATTTCATTTATCTACCTGGAATTAAAAAAAAATTATCTTGATTTACCTCTGAAATGGCAATGTTTTGAACAGATTCAGATGATGATCTGGAGTTACATTTCACTAAGCACCTGAGCGCAGCGTGCAATCGCCCTGCCAGACAGCAATTTGCAGGGTTAACGTGCGCTGCGAGAATTGGCCTCAGGATGGCAGCATCCGATGGTAGTAGAGAGTTCCGAATACACGCTCCAACCCAAAACTGCATTCTGGGCTATTGCAAACAAGCGAAACGCAGACTAAACATCTGCAGTTACTCTCAAACTGCAAAAATAACTCCATACATAATTTTAGGGTGAAATAGAATTAAAAAACATCACTATCCCATATCCCAGTAAAGAGATTTATCTGCTTTGTTTCTAGACTTCTATTTCAGTTTGTAAAGTTTACGGTTTTAATGTTTTTATTTATGGCATGTGTGTCTATTATATACTTCTTAATCAGCTACAGATTAAAAAAGGAGCTTAAAGTCAGATGGTAAGAATTAAGCTTGGACAGAAAGGAATCCCCCCAAAGCCAGAAGGGATGTTAAATAGGCAACAGAGAATGGCACCTTGCTCAGCTTTCAAACTCATCCCTTCTCCATGTCCCTTCTCCATCACAGCTTCCAAGCTTGCCTTTAATCAGGTGGCAAAATTACAGCTTATTTTCTTTCCTGTGGTTCATTTTGCTTTTCCTTCTGAAATGTCAGTTTTCTAAAATGATGCCAGAGACTGTTGTACATAGAAAGCAAAGATTACTACTAGAACCAGTTTCTGCCTTCAAGCATGTCCTGCCCTGCTAACCCATAACCTTAAGCATGTGAGGGTGGAGCAGGCCCCAGAGTGCATCAAGTGCATAATAAGCTGAAGCAATTACTGTTTAAAGAATGCACAGATAATTTGGGGTTGAGAGAACATGAAAGAAGTTCACTGCAGATGGTAGCTCCTTATAATTCTGAGCAGAAACACCTATAGGAACTGAAGAAGGGGATCTTTACTAGAAAAGTGCTCTCCGCAGGCATGAGTAGTGTACAGGAAAAGCCCAGATTTACACTTTGCAGCCATTTGCATTCCACGATACCCTACTGCTCGAAAGCCTTTGCAAGACAGGAGATTCAACATTAGTTTATGTTCTCTGTCAGGGTTACCGGGTACAGCAACTCCTTTGTATTTTTCAGCCTGTGCTGCCATCATGTGGTATGTTAGGTGTTTGTTCATTGAAAATAAAAACAAACAAACAAACAAAACCAAAAAAAAAAAATCTGTTTTCCACCATTTCTTTCTTCCCCTTCCATTTGCTGCTGGCCTGAAAAAGCCTCTAACGAGAAAGACTGAAGTGTTGAATCCCTTGTAACACTTTGACTTCTCTTAAGATTCTTTCCTGGTTTTGCTCTTCTCTTGCAAAAGGAGAAGAATATCCAGGCTGTCGTGCTGGTCAGTGCTTGCCAACTGGTAGAAGTCATAGAAGCTCCTAAGCCTTTGATATTCTCAGCCTCACTGGAAAGTCTGACATACTAGTGACCAGACTGAAGTGAAAATGATGAATGAAATGAAAAGAAAGTTTAAGACTTTTACTAATCTCCTTTTCACCCATGATGAAGGAAAGTTCTGTCTCTGGTAGTAGAGTTTCATTTTCTACTTCAGTTTACATAAAAAAAAGTGTCCTTTACATTTTTAACTAGGAAAAAATAGGAAAAAGTCCCCTCTGGACCTCCTAACCCACAAACCAGAACTGAATACAGTGTTTTGTCTCATGCCTCAGTAGTAAAATAAGAGGATTTTATTTTTGTAGAAAAGCAGCAGTTTCTTTACTAGTTAGACAACAGGAATTGCTAAAACTAATTTAAGTGAGAAAAAAAGAAAACCCAAGCCATACACAGTACATCGGCTGTGATTGAAATGCCAAAAGTCATATAAGCAGCTTTTGCTTTTCTATTAAAGCAACAATTAAATAGGAAAGTATTGTTCCTTAAACCTCCCAAATTTCTAAGCGGCAATGAGAAGCCAGCTACAGTCAAACTCTGATTTATTTTGTACAGTTTTATCCATATGATGACATATGATTCCACTTTACATGTAAAGCCTGCAAAGTTTTGTAAGTGTTCAGTGAACTGGCTCTTCTGGGAGTCTGGTTAGAAGTCTGTAATATTTTCACTCACGCATTTCCCTTTCACATAACACTGATAAAAGAACATTTCGTTTCCAGCAAAGGAAAGAAAACCAAACCACACCAAGACAAAATCTTACTGCCCTTGGGGAACCCTTAAAGGAAGTGTTGTGCTGGGTTTTTATTTTTCTTCTTCATGGCTGTCCATTGTTAGATAAGTGACACTTGGCTCCAGTCAACTGTATACCTCCAGGCAAACTTCGGTTTTGCTGTCAATGAGACTACTGCATGATACTGCCTCCTGCTAAGCCCAAAATGACTTTCATGTCAGGTTTCAATTGAAATTAACTTTGTTAGGTAAGGGTTAGCTCCAGTAAAGAACTGAGACACCTTTAAAAGCAAAAATTACATAATGACCTTCTATTTGCCTTATTTACAGAATAGGGCCAGGATCCTGAGATGAGCACTTATGATCTCTGCATAAGTGTCTACCTTCTCCAAAAGTCTGGTTGAATGAAGAAGTAGCATAGAATGCTCACCTGAGGAACAGTAGTACCCTCATCTGTTCAGTCTACCTCTCTCACTAACAAGTGCCCTACTGAATTATTTCTTGTCTCATGCTTTCCTTCCACTGAAATGGATCTGTCATGAACATAAAGTAAAAGGAGGAACATGCCTAACCATGAACCTAGAACAAAAGGAGAGAAAAAATTCTTTGCAGTTTTTTTGTTGCATTTTTGGACCCTCTTTTGGGTGCTTTGTTTACATACTACAGTAGTTGGGATGGATGCTAGAACCATCAGTGGATGGATGAATGGGTACAGGAACCTCACAACACTTCCTTCTTCTGGGGTTTAGGGCAAGCTCCAGTCTCCTTGAGAAACCAGTCTCTTCTTTCAATTTCTTTCCAATGATGATCTGATTTCCATGATAAAGAAATTTTGACCCATGTGAGAGCTGCAGAGTATTTTTTACATGGTCTGTGTAAGTAGCAGACTAAAACCTTAATTGGTCCCTAGTTCTGGATGCTACAAGCCAGGAAAATATGCACTGCAGTGTCTCACCTGTAAATGTCTGCTTTGGATTTAGTCTTAAATCAGACCAAACAAACCCATAAGATTAAAGCATTTGTGAGGGAAAGATTAAAACATTTGTGAGGGAAAACTAGTTGGACTACAGCTCTGACTGCCTGACTCTTGTAGGGATTTCTGTCTTAATTTAGGTCTAGCTCTACTTAAAGTTTTAGGTTCACTGAAATAAAATTTCTGTTTGTAGCTGTCAAGAAACATGTGACAAAAGCAAAAATTGTTTCTAGAGGATGTTTTTGTTATCTTAATATTAAGATCTTATGGAAAGTTCTAACATATTTCTTAATGGAACTTAACAGGAAGAAAATATGGATTCAGAAGTAGTTTTGTACTTGTTAGAAAAATATAGCTGAACCAAAGTGACTGTTTCTGTTGTCCACTGGAAGTGGTAAATCAGCTCTTGCAAAAGTCTTTCCTGACTTCATATATTATGTCTAGACAAATTTTCTCATTTTTCCAATAGATGCTGAATGTGGTAAACATCATGTTATCAGCTTGAGTGTAAAAATACAGTCACCCTATCAATTGTAAGTAATTAGTTATGATCATCGTTTCAAAGTGTGCTTAATTTCCTTCTGCAAGAAAAATATACTATCCGAATAGTGAAATCAATGTGAAATGAAAGGAGTAAACAACAGCTTGCAAAACAAATATCATGAAGTAATTCTCCACCAAAGCTTCAGTAATTACTCTATGGAGTAGGCTGCCCTTAATACAACAATTAATTAATTTTTTCCAAAGGAATTATGCAAGCCAATATTTTTTCTTCATTAATGTTTTGTTGGAGTCATTAAGTTCCATTAATGAATAACAAAGAAGCAATTTGAATTTTATTCTAGCTGATGTGTGCTAATGTGCTTAACTTGAACTAAATGTGTTTCCAGTATGTAATCAAATTTGAATCAATCAAACCAATTTACCACTGAAAGTCCTTTTGGAGCTGCAGCTGTTTTATATGGATGTCTCTTCTCAGAGAAAGATACAGACAAAACCCAAAAGACTACATGGCTCTGGAATGTATAACATTGTAATTAGGAACCAATCTGTCTGATTTTTGTTAGGAGGATACTGTTTTCCCTACTTCAAGCTCCATTATAAGTCGAAGTGGCTAAATTACTTCCTAGGAATAAATTATCTAATATATTTAGATCTCATAAAGCTTTGAAAGATTTATGAGTTTTAGCTGATTTCTTACTTTTTAAAAAAATATTTTTCATAAAACAGAGGGTGAATAAATTAACTGATGAAAGAATTGGAATTTATGCAGCCTATATCATTTTACCTATACAGTATTTTTTTTCAAATATGAATAATTAATTTAAAAATTGATCAACCACATATTATTATTGTTAGCAATTTTCATGTATGCCTTTCTTAATGGAATTCTAATTCTAATTATCTGATCAGAGGATACAGAGAAGATGCCTTCAGACTTTTATTGGAGGTGCATAGTGATAAAACAAGATGCAATGCTTGTATGATCTTGGACATAAATTGGAAAACAGTAAATTCTGATTATTTTTTATTATTATTATTGAAAACATAAAAAAAACCCCAAACGAAATCAAAACAAACATCAAACCAAACAAAAAAACCCAACCAACCAAACAAAAAGAAAATCTCTTATGAGAGTCAAACATGAGGGTGCCCAGATAGGCTGGGAATCATTGAGGTTTAAGGTGCACTTAGATACCAGCCTAAGCATTCGGACCTGATTTGACCGGCTTTGAGCAGGTTTTGGAATGCATGGCCTTCAGAGATCCCTTCCAGTCTAATTATTCTGTGATTATAAAATTTGTTTAAACAAATATGAATTCACCAGTAATCTAACATGAACAAGGTGGAACTGATAATATTGATACTTCAGGCTTGTCTTTGTTAAAAATAAACTATTTTGACAACTCTACAGAAGTTGGAAAAGCATAGAAATATCCAAACTTTGCATCATTACCTCTTCTGAGGTACCTTAGTTTGAGGTACCAAAGGGGCACTTATAAATAAAAAGAAAAAAAAACATTCATAAGACATCACTGAAAAAAGGTGAAAAATCTTCTCAAAAGCAGTCATACTACATCTTTGACTTGTGGACATCCTCTTAATGATGAGAATGTAAAAATACTAATAACAAACTTTCTCTACCCATTCTTGTGACCAAGATTCCTAATAGGAGTCTGATGTCTTCAGTTACACCTCCAAAACTTAGTTTTAAAAAACCCCTCTTTTCCTATCAAACGTCATTTAAATAAGCTTGTCACAACCATACTGGTTCTCTGAAAAGAATTCCAGTAGACTTTGTTAGAAGTTTCACTGTACTGTATGTTTATTTACAAAACATAAACCCCACTCAAACATACTTGATAAATAATCAAATAGAAATTTGCATGCATGCTTTTCCTTTTAAAAAAGCTTTTCACTAAATAAAACTTTTTCTTACTCCTGTCCTGATTGGTAAGAAATAAAGAATTAAAAATGTTAATCCCAAATACTGTGAAATAATATATGAGAATAAAATAGTATACTGTTAATGCAGTATAACATTGCTTTAGTGCTTATATTGGATTGTTCTAGAAAGCTGAGACAAAAGTCTTTGCAGATATCTCTTAAAACAGCTTGTGAAGACATCCTACATGATCCTCTGGAATACGTATGAAGATAGAAAGAGAAATTCCTGTTTCAGAATCACTTCAGTTTTTCAGAGCACTGTTACTGTTTGCAGGCTTCAACAGACCCTAAGAGAACAAAACATAGTCAGATGCTTAGCTTACTATAATAATCACAGGCACAATCAGGTTAAAAAGGAAGACTGGGGAACACGGTAAAAATAAAGTAATAGCATGTGCTTTCTCAATTCTTTTCTATGCCCAAAAGTATTGGTGGTCTATTTTTCCCTATTTGATGCTAGTTATTTATGGCACTCAGAAGGATAAAGTATCAAATTTCTTTCCCCTGGCATTGTAAGCAGAACCTAAACCATTGATTGTATCTATGTCTTGAAAGGGAGAAATCGATTGTATACAGCAGTGCTTTACAGATTAACTGAAAACTGGAAAAGAAAGAAGGAAATCACTGAGAACAGAAAAGGCTTCACTGAGTAACTCTACAAATATAATCTCTTTTTTTCTGAATTAATGTTCTAAACTCTGTTTTAGTGTAGTATGCTATTAAAAGAGTCAATATTAAGAAAATGGTTTATATTTTAAGATCCCCTAAGTGATTTTCACCTTAAAACAAATTATATGTTACTAAGCTTTTTTCAGTTACTTCACAGAATTTGGACCAATCAAGCAATATTATTGCATCTAATGTTGCATAAATGACAGATAATATCCTATAGCATCCATTGGTAAGAGTTATATCAGAGCTTAAAGTCAGTCTTAATGCAAAAGCGTGATAAGGAAAATTAGGTTTTCTATTAAATTATCCTCTGGCATCTGTTTGTGGATGATTAATAGACAATGATCATAATGATCGTAGAATCATAGAATCACAGAATCATAGAATAGTTAGGATTGGTAAGGACCTTAAGATCATCTAGTTCTAACCTGCCTGCACAGCATGTAACACTTAAGTGTAAGTTTCCATGTTCAAACAGGATTCCTTTCTTGCCCTTAGGTGGGAAAGAAGCCCCTTGAGAAATAAAATGGTTTGAATTCCCTTTATCTGACAACAAGAAACCCCATTACTGAACCTGTAGGCAGGGTCCCCTTCCATATCTACGATTTGCCCACTGTCAGTCAGTCAGAGAAGAAGCTGATTATATTTATTTTATTTTTTTTTGGCCTATATCAAGGACATTGTGTGGAAATTTCTTTCCCTCATGCCCATCAGATAGAAGTCAAAAGATGCCATATTTAAGAACCCTTTTTGTTGAATTGCATGACTGCTGTTCTCTAACCCTAGTAGAGGAGTAATTATTATTATTTAAAGGTGTTGTGCTCGAAACTGAACAGAGACTTTCAGGTTAGTTTTACACTGGAAAGAAACAGTAGCTAGTCTCTTATGTGTTGCTCTACTGTTGCTGCAAGGGTAGGAAGAGTAGATCAAATGTGTAAGAAAGACAGTGAGCATAATTTCCAGTTTTATCCATTGACTATCTCTACCTGAGGCAAACGTGCATCAAATATCACAGGTGATCACTTGTTATTCAAACAGCAAGAAGAGCTTTACTCAAAACTCTTTACAGAATTCACTGGGAGCTAGAAAATCTCACTTTACATGAAGGTAACAGTATAGGAAGAAAAGCAATAAATAAATGGAATTTAAATCTTTACATAGATTTGTATTGCAACTGTGATAATGGGAAAAGAGACTATTTGTATGCTCATGAAAATAATGCTTAGGGGTAGAGAACATAAATAAGCAGGCTTCTTCCTTCTGAAACCAACAGTCCACTAATGAATGTGAATAGGAAGCAGTTCATCTGATCCTCAGAGAGTCAACCCAGGTTTAGGGAAGAGCTGAATCATCCTGAAAATGTCTAAGAGTAATGAAAAAAGTATAATTTAAAGTCGAAGTTGTTACTGTCCTTTCATGGTGTGTATATGGGGGATCCAAGCCAAATGAAGTATAGGAAATGTTGAGGGAGTTTCATCAAATAGCAATTACTTTGGGAACCTCCATTTAGAGAGGTTGTAAAAGCACAGAAATCACACAATAATATGTCAGTCTTTCCAAAGCAATGTTTGCTGCAGCCCATAGATGTGAAGTTCTTGGTTTGCAGCCAGTTTGGACATCACTTACTAGATGAGGGATAAGTTTGTACAATAATGAAGTCATATCAAGAGCTGCAGTAGCTGTTTCAAAATTGACCAAGAATGGTTTCCTAAAATGAGGAAAATACAGCTAAGAAAGATTTGTTAATTAGATATTTCCACTTATCACTTAATCAGATGCTGAAAAGGGAGTAGAGCAGGGAAGCAGGCTTAGAATGACTAAGTATCTTAACAATTAGAAGTATCAGGAAAAAACAAAGGAGAAAGCACTGATGATTTTGCAGGAGAAATTTCATTAAATTCAAGTCAACAGCTCACTGTGTGTAAAGGGACTGTGAAGTCTTTATAATACTATGTCAGATTGTTAATAATAATCATAGAATCATAGAATCATAGAATAGTTAGGGTTGGAAAGGACCTTAAGATCATCTAGTTCCAACTCCCCTGCCATGGGCAGGGATACCTCACACTAAACCGTATCATCCAAGGCTTTGTCCAACCTGGTCTTGAGCACTGTCAGTGATGAAGCATTCACAACCTCCCTGGGCAACCCATTCCAGTGCCTCACCACCCTAACAGGAAAGAATTTCCTCCTTATATCCAACCTAAACTTCCCCTGTTTAAGTTTGAACCCGTTCCCCTTTGTCCTGTCACTACAGTCCCTAATGAAGAGTCCCTCCCCAGCATCCCTATAGGCCCCCTTCAGATACTGGAAGGCTGCTATGAGGTCTCCACGCAGCCTTCTCTTCTCCAAGCTGAACAGCCCCAACTTTCTCAGCCTATCTTCATACGAGAGATGCTCCAGTCTCCTGATCATAATAATCTTTGTATAATAATCTCTGTATTCCTAGATAAGACACAAGCTGACAACATGAAATAAGTTGCCTGGTAAGGCCACCTAGACCTTTTGGGATTTTTATGTGACATCAGCCTGTACCCTGGGAGGCATTCACACTTTTGATAGCGGCCTAGATTTGGAAGTTAGTCTTCTACTCAGTAGGGATAAAGAGTTTTAGAGAGCAACACAGCCTGCTGTTACTTAAAAGTTGACTTTGCTTTGACTGAAGGCCCCCACTATCATAATATTTCCTTGTTTCTAATGAAAATTTTATATTCATATTCCAGATATTTCTCCCTCTTATCACTTTATTAAAACTGAATCCTGTGACAAAATCTCTTTCACAGTTTCCATTCCCATTAAAGAAGTTGCCACCTGGATTTCTCTCCGTCTGTTCCATTTAAAAATATACCATTACTAACATTACATTTAAGAAGATTGTCTCAATTAAAGAACAAGATACTCGCTAGAAACAAATGCTAATCAGCAGGAAGTCTGAAGTATCCTGCACTGCATTTGGTGATAGGTTCAGCATAGGGACTCAAGCTGTGGTGAGTCACTGAACCAGTTTTGGTCATGACAAGTGTTTCAGCTGCTGCAAAACCACTGTGGTACTCCCTTTTACCACTTGAACTTTACTTGAATTCTTTGCTCTTTATAAAGCAAAGTAAACCACAGTGAAGGATAATCCTGTCTTTCATCTTTTAGCTCATTGGGAATATATAAATCTGTTGAGTCACTCAAAACCTGCTTTTTCTTGCATAACTGAAAAGGCGTATCACTTGGAGCACTCTGGCACACATTCATCTCGTGCACATTCATCCCTCAGTTATCTACCTGACACAGAACACACAGGACTCTGTACTTCCCTGTTTAGTGCCTCCTGTCCCACTGCTGATGGTGGAGTTAAATAATGATGTTGTTATTTAACAGCAATAACAGCACTGAAAAATGATCATGTCTTGTCTCAAAAAGCAATTGAAATATGTGAAATTTTTATGGCTAGCCTCTTTCTTCTACATTCTCAAACATAGGCAAACAAAACCCTTGGCTACGTCCTACTTTTCAATATGATTTTTCAGTTGTCTTACAGCATCTCATCTGGATTGGATTTAGGGGTTACTTGAAGAAATACTTTCTGGGAAAGTAGAATTATTTGTTATCTTCTTTACTGGTGTCTGTTGTAAGACCATTTATAGATTGAAAAAGCAAACCCAGAAAATGTTCATTATATTGAAAGACTTTAGAAAGTTATTTTGCTCCTATGTAGCCTTACAGTGCAAAAATAGCATTTAATCTTATTTCTGTGTACCTCAAGGGTTGCAAAGTGCTTTTAGGAAAAAACAGCTAGGCCAATAGGTTGTTTTTTAGAATTTGCAAGAATCAAGGGATTGTATTTTGTGCATCTAGAGAGTTTGTCAAGGCCACCGCTCGGATACACACAAATTCTGAAAACCCTCCGTGGGGTTTAATGCAATCCCGGAAGGTGCAACTGGAAGCATAAATTGTACTAAAAGGCATTTCTCAGGTTTTCTTTGAAGTTGAAACTACATCAAAAAGTGATAAAAACATTTGCAAGCAAACCCTCAAGAGGGTCGGGTCTACTTGTGCCAGAGACTTTTCTTATGAACACCACCAGTTCATAAGTGAATTTTGTGGGGGAAGAAAGGAGTGAAGAATCAAAAAAAACTGATGCTACTCACATCTTCTGTGGTGCAAAGAACTTTGCAGGGAACAGACGTTTAGGTTTTAGGATTCAAGGGGTATGAGCATTTTGTACTATGTGTTGTGACATAATGGAAAGGTTGATCAGATAGAGCAGTAGGAGAATACAGCAAAATTAGTTTTCAGAACTGTCGTGGTTTAAACCCAGTCAGGTAATTCGTTCGCTCACTTCCCCCCCTTTTCTTGCCCTCCCCCTGCTCTCGGAGGGACGGAGAGGAGAATCGAAAAGAATGCAACTCCCACGGGTTGAGATAAGAACAGTTTAGTAACTAAGGTATAACACAGATCACTACTGCTACCACCAATGATAATAATGATAAAGGAAATAACAAGGGAAGAGAATACATCATCTCACCACCAGCCGACCGATAACTCGCCCCCCCAGCCCGACCAAGCTCTGACCGATACCTCCTCCAACCCTGCAGTCCCCCAGCCCTTCCGGCTAACTCCCAGTTGCATCCTGGGCATGACGTGCTGTGGTATGGAATACCTCTTTGGTCAGTTTGGGTCAGGTGTCCTGTCTCTGCTTCCTCCCGGCTTCCCCTCCTCCCTGGCAGAGCATGAGGCTCACAAAGTCCTTGGCCAAACCTAAACATCACTATCAGCTCTGTTCCCAAGCTGAAAGTCAAAACACTGCACTGCACCAGCTACCAAGGAGGAGAAAAATGACTGCTACTGCTGAACCCAGGACATTATCCACCCCTTATTCCATACCATTCACGTCATGCTCAGATCCCACATTTTCAGTATACCATCACTCTTATCTCAGTGCATGGACCAGTCCCTATAAAGCTGCTGAGTCCATCTGGTCCATGATGTCAGGCTCCATCTCTTGTAACAGTCTTTCAGAGCAGGAGAGACTGTGTGCAGTGTTCACACTCGTGAATAACCTGGGCAATAGTGTCCATTGCTAAGTCCACCCCTCGATCATGAGTCCATCTCTGTGTTTCATCTCTGCTCTGATGGCCTGAAGTGCATTGGGCCCACCAGGCTCAAAATAATTCACTGTCCCCTTCAGCAGTTTCTGCAGCTTGTTGCTGGGGACTCCATACAGCTGCCTTCCATCTCCGATGCTTCCAAAGCACTGGAGGGGCCCAGTGGACTAGATACTTGCCCATACTGTCCCACACACCCTGCCACTCATGACTGTCCAGCCTTGGGGAAAACCTCTTGGTCCCCCTATATCCTCGTCTAACCCCAGACAAGACCCAAACCTGACTCTGCTTAACTTTTGAGATCAGACAAAATGGTGGTGGGTAGAACACAGCCTGTGTGTGTGCCAACATGCTGATCCCCATCACAATCAGCAGGCAGGTCCCAAGGATACCCAAAGGCCATTCAAAACCTTCAGAACTCTCAAACGATGCTGCTGTACTTGTCGCTGGGGCTGGTGTAGCTGCTGTACTTGTCACTGGGGCTGGTGTAGCTGCTGTGCTTGCCGGCTCTCCCACCGCCAGCTTCTCTTTTCCTGAGTCCAGCTCTTCCTCCTCTGCCTTGCTGGGAAATGCTGCGGGGTCTCCTGCATCCTCCTGGTGCTCGGCGGGCGGCTTCCGGGAAACGCTCTCGGCCGTCGCGGGGCTGGGCTCGGCCGCGGGGCTCGGCCGCGGGGCTCGGCTCTTCCGCGGGGCTCGGCTCCTCCGCCGCCTTCTCCCGCTGCTCGGCAGCCCCTTCTTTCTGCTCCTCGACTGCCCCGACCTCCTCCACCGGCAGCCGTCCCCTCGCGGCCTCCGGCCCCGCTCCCGCCGCCGCTTGGTCCCCGGGGCCGCTCTCCCGGGCCGCTTCGGCTGCCGCCGGCTCCCGGGGCCGCTCCCCCTCGGCTCCCCGCAGCCTCACGAAGATGGAGAGTAGGGCGAGGGCCAGGACGGTGAAGAGCAGCCGGACGGCCAGGTACAAGTCCACGGCCACGTCCGTCCCGCCCTGCTGCTGGAGCCCGCCCGTATTACAAGCCATTGCCATAAAGCACAGTGAGACAAGAACCTTAGCCCAAGCCCCATACTTGATAAACACTATCACAGCAAATACCGGCTCTACGTAAGTTACAACATTCTGAAGCTGTGAGATCAAGCGAAACAACTCTGAGAGCCAATAAATCGTCATTGTGATGAGTGACTATTAATCCAGTCAAATCTGTCGTTATCTCAACCCTTCGTGCCCCACGTTGGGCGCCAAAAAGAACTGTCGTGGTTTAAACCCAGTCAGGTAATTCGTTCGCTCACTTCCCCCCCTTTTCTTGCCCTCCCCCTGCTCTCGGAGGGACGGAGAGGAGAATCGAAAAGAATGCAACTCCCACGGGTTGAGATAAGAACAGTTTAGTAACTAAGGTATAACACAAATCACTACTGCTACCACCAATGATAATAATGATACAGGAAATAACAAGGGAAGAGAATACATCATCTCACCACCAGCCGACCGATAACTCGCCCCCCCAGCCCGACCAAGCTCTGACCGATACCTCCTCCAACCCTGCAGTCCCCCAGCCCTTCCGGCTAACTCCCAGTTGCATCCTGGGCATGATGTGCTGTGGTATGGAATACCTCTTTGGTCAGTTTGGGTCAGGTGTCCTGTCTCTGCTTCCTCCCGGCTTCCCCTCCTCCCTGGCAGAGCATGAGGCTCACAAAGTCCTTGGCCAAACCTAAACATCACTATCAGCTCTGTTCCCAAGCTGAAAGTCAAAACACTGCACTGCACCAGCTACCAAGGAGGAGAAAAATGACTGCTACTGCTGAACCCAGGACAAGATCTTTGATCTAGGTACAGCTTACATACTTTTCATTAAAGAAGATAGTAAAATGTCAGAATTTCTTGGGGAGCTTAGACACTAGTCCTCCAGGTAGCGTTCAGGGTATGAATTGTTCTCTCCTCTGACTTAAGGGTGAGATGAATGTTCTGCCCCTATTTTACTATGCACAGAAAAGCCCTAGTCTAAGAAGCTTTGGTGGAAGGCATAGACTGCAGAAACTCCAAGGAGAACAAGTTTCGGACACCTGGATTTCCTTTACTTGCTATTGTTCACTATGGTGACTGGTATGCGCCAGTATGACAACTATTACTCTCTCCATACATGCAGATTAGATACTTAAGATGACACATAGTATGAACCTGATCTCTAGGCAGCAGCAAAGGAAGTCATGATTGAAGTCTTACCTCAGTTTAGACCCCTTCCCTGAGCTTTGCATCCTTTGTGAGGTCGCAACAAACACCCAGCTGTTCTCCATGCTTGGCACTCAAAGCACCACGCTTGTATGAGCCAAGCACTGTGTAGGCTCCTAGAAAAACTTCCTGGTTAATCCACAAGCTATTATATGCCTCTGGGGCTCTATAGCAGAGACAGATTTTGAGGTCCCACCCTGTAGAGCTACTGGGGTTGCTTCTAGATAGAGCTAGATCCCATCACACTGCGAACGTGTAATTATATAGATTTTGTTGCATCAGGTGCATTTAAGGATCGATTCCACCCACCAAGCTGCATTAGAGCAGAAAATCTGGCCTTTCTCCTATCTAAGGGCATAAGCAGGCTGCCCAAACCAGACCAAAAACCCCCAGCCCTCAGGCATCATCTTTATATGATACCTAAATCACAACAGAAAAATCTGCAAGATATACTGCCTAAATGATTTCAGCATGCTGCAGGGACATTAATTCAGGAATTAAACTGTACATTTCTATCAGAATAAACTTGGAATTCCAGAGAATATCACCTGAAATGCAGTGCTAGCTTTGGTCCAGGGCTAAGTTTCTGCTCTTGTCTCCTTTATGCAGTGCAGTCAAAGTTCCTGAGAGGACACGGTCTTCTAACAACTTTGTGAATTTTTTGAATGTAGTGAAAACTAAAGAGTTTACTGTTTATTTTGGCAGATAGTTTAGGTATGAGCAGAAGAAACATATAGCCATGACACAGACTTTGGGAGATATTTAGGAATGCTGCTGAAACATTTTTGGTAGACTAAAAAACAAGTAATGTAAACTAAGCAGTCCTATTACAGTGATTTGCAAATATTTTCTTTTTAATAGTTGAAACATTTCCTCCTGCACCCATAGTTCAGATGACTACTGCATCAGGATGCTATCGTTACAGTTCCCAAGAACTAACTGTGTTATGCCACAGGGAGACCAACAGCAGTGCTAAATTCTGTTCAGCACTGCAGTAAACCCATCTCAGAGGTCGTTTGATGCCCAGTAAGGAAAGGCTTCCTCTTAAGAGAGCACAGTCAGTCTCTCCTGGTTCAGGAATTGCTTTGACTATGCTCACAGGTTTTTATTTGCAAGGTTTATACAGTAATTTTGTGCAAATTGTCTTTGAAGGTCTGCCTGAACTGCGGGGTGCTTCACTTTGTGCCCTTAGTTAATTTACTTAAGATGAGAACTTCTTGTGAAAAATTCTCATTTTACTCATATAAACACATACTTATGAAAAGAACACCAACTTAACAAATATTTTTATCATGGTAGCACTTAACTCAATAGAATAGAACCCTGAAATCCTTTTAGCTCATTCTCATGAAACCCAGGTAGCTCTTAGACCCCTTTTTTGGTCAGCTCTTAGGTATGCTCCTTAAGATATATAAACATTGGACAAAAACTTATATAATAGACTGATAAATTAATGTAAAGTATTATTTATTCATCTAGTAAAGTGCTAGCACACTATTGACTACATCACTATTGATGACTTGTTCATAGAATAATACAATACAAGCATTGTGTATCACCTTTATTCATATTCATATGCTTCTGTTTTCACTTTATTCCCATTTTCCTTGTTTTTCACTGGAGAATACACGGTACACTTCTTTGTCTTTTTTTTTTTCTTTTTCAAATTAATTCCTCCCCCCTACTGTGAACTTTGTCTAATCAGTTCTAGAAAACAAGAATGCAATTTAAAATGCAGACTTCTTTAGGACTATACTATATTATGGGCAGGTAAATATTACTTATATATATAATTTAACAGTAGGAATTCATGTCAGGGGCCTATTACAAGTCAGATGAAAACTAGAAGAATGTAATCATTTATAAAAGGAATAACAGTTAAAGAACCTGAACTTACACAAGTCCATGGGACCTGATGAAGTCCATCTGCGGTTCCTGAAGGAGCTGGCAAATGAAGTTGCTAAGCCACTGTCCATCATATTTGAAAAATCGTGGCAGTCAGATGAAGTCCCCGAGTGACAGAACACTGGAATGGGTTGCCCAGGGGGGCTGTGGAGTCTCCTACGTTGGAGATACTCAAGGCCTGCCTGGACAAGTTCCTGTGTGGTGTACTCTAGGTTACCCTGCTCTTGCAGGGGGGGTTGGACTAGATGATCTTTTGAGGTCCCTTCCAACCCTTGGGATTCTGTGATTCTGTGACTAGAAAAAGGGAAATATAACCCCCATTTTCAAGAAGGGGAAAATGGATGACCCAGAGAACTACAGACCAATCAGTTTCACAACTGTGCCTGGTAAAATCTTGGAGCAGATTCTCCTGGAAGGCATGCTAAGGCACATGAGAAACAACAAGGTGCTTGGTGACAGCCAGCATGGCTTCACTAAGGGAACATCCTGCCTGACCAATTTGGTGGCTTTCTATGATGGGACCATGGAATTGATGAACAGGAACTGTAGAGCAGTTGACGTCATCTACCTGGATATGTGCAAAGCGTTTGACCCTGTCCCACACAACATCCTTGTCTCTAAATTGGAGAGACACCAGTTTGATAGGTGGACCACTTGTTAGATAAAGAACTGGCTGGATGGCTGCATGCAAAGAGTTGTGGTTAATGGCTCAGTGTCTGGTTGGAGACCAGTAGCGAGTGGTGTCCCTCAGGGATCAGTGTGGGGACCAGTCTTATTTAACATCTTCGTCGCTGACATGGACAGTGGGATTGAGTGCACCCTCAGTAAGTTTGCTGATGACACCAAGCTGTGTGGTTCGGTTGATACCCTGGAGGGAAGGAATGCCATCCAGAGGGACCTTGACACACTTGTGAGGTGGGCTGATGCCAACCTTATGAAGTTTAACCATGACAAGTGCAAGGTCCTACACCTGGTTTGGAGCAATCCCAGGCACAGCTACAGGTTGGGCAGAGAAGAGATTCAGAGCAGCCCTGCGGAGAAGGACTTGGGGGTGTTGGTTGATGAGAAAATGAACATGAGCCGGCTTCAGTGTGTGCTTTGCAGCTCAGAAAGCCAACCATATCCTGGGCTGCATCAAAAGGAGCATGACCAGCAGGTCGAAGGAGGTGATTCTGCCCCTCTACTCCGCTCTCATGAGACCTCACTTGGAGTATTGTGTGCACTTCTGGTGTCCTCAACATAAAAAGGACATGGAACTGTTGGAACAAGTCCAGAGAAGGGCCACGAGGATGATCAGGGGACTGGAGCACCTCCCATATGAAGACAGGCTGAGAAAGTTGGGGCTGTTCAGCATGGAGAAGAGAAGGCTGCATGGAGACCTCATAGCAGCCTTTCAGTATCTGAAGGGGGCCTATAGGGATGCTGGGGAGGGACTCTTTGTTAAGGACTGTAGTGATAGGACAAGGGGTAATGAGTTAAAACTTAAACAGGCGAAATTTAGATTGGATATGAGGAGGAAGTTCCTTACTGTGAGGATGGTGAGGCACTGGAATGGATTGCCCAGGGAGTTTGTGAATGCTCCATCCCTGGTAGTGTTCAAGGCCAGTTTGAAGAGAGCCCTGGGTGACATGGTTTAGTGGGATATATCCCTGCCCATGGCAGGGGAGTTGGAACTTGATGATCTTAAGGTCCTTTCCAACCGTAGCTATTCTGTGATTCTATGATTCTATGATTGTATCATTCTATGATCTGTCATGACCTCAGAAGACAGGGATTAAATTTTTATAGCAAGAATATTCAATGATGGCTGCATGTTGTAGGTATCAGAAATACACACCAGAGAAGCAGTGCATGTCATGCAAATTAACATAATTGAAATGCCATTTCAGGAAAAGCACAGACCACATTCCCTTCAGAAACAAGGAGTCTGTTGGTAGAAAAGTTTAAAGGAACTCATAGGAAAAATAACTGCATGATACCTAAGCTGCTATTAAAACTGAAAGCTGAAGCTCACAGGGGTGAATACGATTCATTGTGCTACGTCATTAATCTTTATGAGCAAAATGACTATAAATTTCTATGGGGAGAGGAAAGCAATTACTTAATGATGTATAAATATATTCCCGTAGATATTTCAAAAAACACTGCTCATAAAGCTGTGCACATAAAGCCCTTAGATGGTACAAACAGCTCAGTCAGTGGCATACTTTTAAACTGGAGAAGAGTACTTTTTTAATATTTAACTCTGTCCCAGTCACTGTTTAACATTCCATGTTCACATACTGTCTACATTGTTAAATTGCCTGCAACCCCAGAGCAGTCAGGCAGTACTCAGATTAAGCCACAAAGTAATTAGTTTTCAATCACTGAATATTCACAGCTCAATTAAATTATTTACAGAAGTGTGGACAATTCAGCAGCAAAGACCAGCATTTTTATTGATACTCCCCAAAACTGTAAAATAAATATATCCTGAAGATTAAAAAGAACTTAAATATCTCTTTTATAAAGAAACTTTTCCTTCCTCTCCTATTTCACTTTAGAGGTCCGTTGTCTGTAAGTTTGGATATGCATACTCGTACTTTTACAATAAAAGGAGGTGTCCTGGGTTCGGGTTTTGTTTTAGGATGGTGAGGTGAAAAGAGCAACAATCAAAATAACCCCACCATCAAAACCTTTTTTGTTTGTTTTTTTTTTTTTTCAATCTGCCATTCTATTACTTGTTAAACAATTTTGGCAGCAAAAATACAAAGCATGTCTCATATTTATAATGGGAAGATCTAATTAGTGTCACTCAATCCAATCTACTGAAGAAGTCAGAAAACATAGCACTATTGCTCTCCTGGACAGAAATCCTATTACCTGATTGTATATCCCAAGCTCAAGGCAAAATCAGAAAAAAACTGTTTTTTAGCAAAAGAATGATATTGAGGTCAATGCATGCATGCTGTTCTCCATTCTGTGGCTATTGAAAAGCACAAGGACACAGTTAAGTGAGATGTGAGAAGTTAGTAACACCTAAAGCAGTGCTGACAGAAACATTTTACCTGAAATTTTGTCTGAGGACAGCAAAAATATTCATTTCAGAAAGTGTAGGCAAGGGAATAATCAACCTTGTTCCAGTTCAAGTCCACCAGCTTTAAGGAAACTATCTCCAAGTTAAGTGGGAAGTCAGTCATGTTTTGGTTTTCATTTACTTGTTTTATGGACACCTAATATGCCATCACCACAAACCTGTTCTTGTAAGGGACTGAAAATTAAGGCCCAGTTCTTCAGAGTTACCTGGAAGCTATTAGCTCTACCAGTATATTTGATACTCTGCAAAAGGTTACAGTGCAGAGATATCCAAATATCAAAGACGTGAGCTCATTAGCCCACAAGGCACCACGTGTGTATGAGCTATGGCACTTCTGCATCATAATTGTCCAGGCCAGTAAGGCATGATTTATGTCCCACTGTCCACAAACCACTGAGTACCTGTGTGTTATGCAACAGCCCAAGGGAACCATTCCTTGTTGTCCAGGTAATTAATACAGCAACAGTTTTAAAACCACAACTTCATGCAGCTTCCAACACTGAGCAGTTATGAAAGAGGAGACAAAACCACATAAAATGAAGCAATATTCAAGACGTTTTCTAGAGCTCTGGACTATCTGAGTGGAGTACCCTGGGACACAAAAGAAAGCTATTACGTACCAGAGAGTTTGCTTTTGACAAGACTCAAGTTGACATAAATCTTAAGAATCTTAATGGCATAATCAACCTTGGTGGAGACTTTGACAGACTGAAATCAGGATATCACCCCAACACATAGGCCTAATCACAATACCTGTGTCACTGCAAAGTTGTGTTTAATCTACATCAGTCCAATCTTCAGATGCACAGAGTGAAACTAACCTTTAGTCTACATCTTACCCAGCCACAGATGGGTAAGCAGATGCTAGCAGATGGATCAGTCAGACCAACCCCAAATCTGCCTTTGGGATTCATTATACTTAAATCAAGTGATAGCATGGGACCCCAATGTAGCATTCAATAGATTACACTCCAAAAGCACAACAGCAACAATGCTGAAGTCTGTCATATGTTAAGATTAATGTTAGTAGCTGAAAAGGTAAGATAATGCACAATCTGGGACTGGAGCAGCTCCCATATGAAGATAGGCTGAGAAAGTTGGGGCTGTTCAGCCTGGAGAAGAGAAGGCTGCATGGAGACCTCATAGCAGCCTTCCAGTATCTAAAGGGGACTATAGGGATGCTGGGGATGGACTCTTCGTTAGGGACTGTAGTGATAGGACAAGGGGTAATGAGTTAAAACTTAAACAGGGGAAGTTTAGGTTGGATGTAAGGAAGAAATTCTTTTCTGTTAGGGTGGTGAGGCACTGGAATGTTGCCCAGGGAGGTTGTGAATGCTCCATCCCTGGTGGCGTTCAAGGCCAGTTTGAAGAGAGCCCTGGGTGACATGGTTTAGTAGGATATGTCCCTGCCCATGGCAGGGGAGTTGGAACTTGATGATCTTAAGGTCCTTTCCAACCCTTACTATTCTATGATTCTATGAGCTTAACAGGTTGTTATAGACTTATGCTTATTGCAAAGTCATTTGTTCAGAATACGTATCAGAGTATTCAATAAATTAAGGAAGAGAGAAGAAATATGTTTGTCAGTCTGCTCAATATAAACTAACAAATAGTCACTTAGGTCAGAATTTTTTTATAGGGTGAAAGTATAGGCAGACTTATGGCAATGATAATAGATCTTCTTCTTTTAGAAAACACTCCAAGATTTGCCTTTTGGTGGAAGAAGAGAAAGAGACCAGACTCTATGCACTGCACTTAAGAGAGTGCTCCTTTCCAGCACTTGTCCTGCTATAAGGTATGTGCTGTATAAAATCCAAAGTCTCAGTAGGAGCTTGAATGCGTGTTCTTTCATCCCTCAGGCATTTAGCACTACATACTATCCAACTGTACTCTACTGTAGCTAGAATCTCTTGCTGTCACATTTACTGACTCTGCCAAGACTATTTGTAATCTGCTAGTCAAAGCACAGCAGTTCATCTACCAGCAACACAAATGTTGCTTTTACTGACATGTCAACAGTAGAAACAAACTTTTAAGACTGAAAACCATGGTCTCCTCCTTATTCCTTGTGGTTTAACCCCACCCAGCAACTAAACTCTGCACAGCTGCTCTTTCAGTCTCCCTCGATGTGATGGGGGAGAGAATCAACAGGATGAAAGTGGGAAAACTCACTCGTTGAGATAAAGTTTAATATGTAGAGCAAAAGCCACACACACAAGCAGAACGAAACAAGGAATTCATTCACCACTTCCCATGGTGAGGCAGGTGTTCAGCCATTCCTGAGAAAGCAGGGCTCCATCATGTGTAACAGTTACTTGGGAAGACAAATGTCACTCTGAGCATCCCTCCTTTCTTCTCTTAGCCTTATACTGCTGGGCATGACACCATATGGTCTAGAATATCCCTATGGTCGATTGGGTCAGCTGTCCCAGCTGTGTCCCCTACCAACTTCTTGTGAACCACCAGCCCTGGAGCAGAAAAGGCCTTGACTTTGTGTAAACAATGCTCAGCAATAACCAAAACATCCCTGAACTATTAACACTGCTTCAGGCACAAATCCAAAACAAACCCCAATACAAACTACTGTGAAGAAAATTAACTCTACGCCAGTCAAAACCAACACACTCCCTTAAATTTAATTAGAAATAGAACATATTTTATTTTTCTTGTAATAAGCCCAAGAATGTATTTACAATGAAAATTAGATGAAACAGATAACGCAAATGCAAATTATAGAATTTGGGAATTAAGGAATTGTTGCCTTTTTAGGCTGGGCCAGGGAAACAACTTTTTATGGTATCTAATGTCAGGTCTTTTAGCAAATTTAAAAGAGTGAGTACAAGTCATCTCTGCCAGCTGCAGTCAAAATCATGTACTAAAGCATCATATCGTTGACTCACATATACACCAAGTTACATATTTTGAAGACCCAAATGCTTTTGAAGCTCAGTTTGAAGTCTAGTCTATTTGGTTTTCTGTTTCATCAGCTCCGGTTAAAATTCAAGGCTAAGAAACACAGGCTATTCTTGTAATTTAATGGATGAAGACAGAAATATTCAATGTAAGACTCAATGAGCACACTAGTATACATAATGCATATTTTACTGTTAATTAGCCTCACAGAGAGAGGAGAGAAAATGACGCAGCAGCACAGATTTGATTTTCACTTATATTTGTCTTGGTACATTCCCTCACTTGTGTTTCTCCTCCCTTGCCCACCACCATATGCTCCTAGTCACTACCATTTTAATGTAAACAGCTCAGCAAAACAAATGAAAAGGACACAGAAAGATAGTAGTAAGCACCTCCCAGATCATAATTAGAGACCTGCTATTTCTGCTGTTATTCTGACAGCAAAAATCCTCAACACCTTACTTCTCTTGTTTCAGGGGAAAATTGAGGCCTTCCTGCTCCTGCAGACACAGTTTCTTGTGACTGGCAATGCTGATGCATTAATTACCACTAATGCAGGCAGTTAAAAGTCAACATGATGGAACACTGATGTGACTCAGGCTTAGTTTTAAAGAAATAATTTGAACAGAAGGTCTAAAAGAAGAGATTAGGTGCTTTCATAAATAAACATTGAGGAGTTCAGAAGTAATTAAATGTAAGCACAGATATGACAAAGACAACACATCTGCAGGTAACTGAGAAGCTAGGACTAGCATAACAGCCATCTTCCAATAGGTGAACATCTATCTGCCTGTACAGTTCAAAATGCCTTAAAATTTCTGGTCTGTTTTTATTCTTGTCTGTCCCTTACTGAATATGCATCTCAAGGCAAATAATGTATTCCCAGAGAAAGAAAATTATAATTTAGAAAACATTACTTCAGGGAATAAAGCAAAATGTGAACTAAGGCCAGTGTATGGAACCTTTTAATTTGCAAAGTGTAAGTGCAGATCACCTGTTTTTGAAGACCGGTGAAGGAGAATGATTATCTAGCAATTTTTTTTTAGCATCAGATGCCTTCTTTTCTGCCTGTAAACATACCTACCATTTTCTGAAATATTATACTTGACTAATTAAAAACAAGCAAGAAAGAAGAGACACCAACTAGACCAACTAGAGACACTTAATTTGTTAACTACTCTATCATGGTCTAGCACCTGCAATATGAAAAAAAACAAGCATGTAGCGCCTAATTTGAGGGCTTTCTGGAAAGAGCCCTCAATGGGCAACGGTGGGAATCCAGCCAGATTCACACCATTGTTCTCTAACTTGCTGCAGCATTCCAGTCATTAACCAAACAGTCACAGTTTTTCTTTCCCCTCCATCACACCATTGCTGCAACTATATGAACAGCAAAAGTAATAAAATCAGATCAATTTACATTGGAGAAGACCTTTAAGGTTATTGAATCCAGCCATTAACTCAGGACTGCCAAGTCTACCTCTAAACCATGTCCTAGGTGTCACATTCCCAGAGATGGGGACTCAAGAACTTCTCTGGGCAGCCTGTTACAATGCCTGACAGCCCTTTCAGTGAAGAAATTTTTCCTAATAGCCAATCTAAACTTCTCTTGGCTTAGCTTAAGACCATATTTTCTTTTCATATCACTTGTTCCTTGGGAAAAGAGACTGACACCTCGCTACAACCTCCTTTCAGGTAGTTGTAGAGATTGGTAAGGTCTCCCCTGAGCCTCTTTTTCTCCAGGGTAAACAACCCCAGTTCCTTCAGCTTCTCTTCATAAGAGCTGTGTTTTAGACACTTCACCAGTTCCATTGCCCTTCCCTGGACCCACTCTAGCACCTCAATATCTTTCTTGTAGTGAGGGGCACAGAACTGAACACAGTATTCAAGGTGCGGCCTCACCAGTTCTAAATACAGGGGGATAACCAGTGTCCTAGCCCTGCTGGCTACGCTACTTCTGACACAGACCAGGATGCTGTTGGCCTTCTTGGGCACCTGGGCACAAGCTGGCTCATGTTCAGTGGCAGTCAATCAACACCCCCATGTCTTTTTCCACTGAGCAGCTTTCCAGCCACTCTTCCCAAAGCCTGTAGTGCTGCATGGGGTTGTGATTCAAATGCAGGACCCGGCACTTTTCTTTGTTGAACCTCATACCATTGGCCACAGCCCATCAATCCAGTCTGTCCAGATCCCTCTGTAGGGCCTTCCTACCCTCAAGCAGGTCAAAACCCAACTTGGTGTTATCTGCAAATTTCCTGAGGGTGCACTTGATCCCCTCATCAAGACCACTGGTAAAGTTATTAAACAGAACTGACCCCAGTACTGAGCCCTGGGGAATGGTTTGGAGGTTGCTCTCTTTTGCTATTCGGGTTAGTAGCAATAGATGGCTACAGCAGTTCAATTTTCCTCTGAAGACCCTAATTCCCTGGTTTTTTCCTCCCTATATATACTTTGTTTCCTTCTTGCTTTGTAGTCATTGCTACTCTTCCCTCCTTTTCACTTCCAATCTGCCCAAGGTTTTGTCTGTTACTAGCTGTATTAGGTAACCTAATGGCAAAGAAGGTGACATTGAAGGCACTGGGAAGAAAAAGATATCAAAATAGTAAGTTTGTGTGAGACCAAAAAATTTCCCTGCTGTCCTCTAGAATCTGCTAGACAGCCCTTGAACACATGCTTACCATTTTATATATATGTGTGTGTCTGCTTGTTGGGTCAAAGCTTCAGAATTCATAGCTTCCAGGCAGACACCTAAAGAGGTCAGCATTAAGAGGAAAGGAAAAAACCTTATATAGAACCTGAAGTCAGGAACTGGGAGATGAAAAACCTGCACTTTGTTAAGGGGTAAAAAAGTCCATTGCAGCTAGCCATAAGGAAGTCCAAGACCAGAAATTTTTAACAAACTGGGTAATAAATAAATAATAAATGCAATACAGACACCCTAGACAGAGGTACTTCAGGAGGTGCTTTCCAGACTGATTCAGGATGTCTGTCCTACAGAAGAATACGTGCAACCTGATAAAAGGCTGAAGAGCTTGTTAGTTAGAATATCTGGGTACAGATTTTTAGAAATAGAATGCTCTTTGCTGAAATATTTTCCATGCAGGCTAGTTCACAGGTTTTGTAAATATATATTCAAAAGGATTTATTGCCTGAGAAAAAAAGGAATCGCCTAGTTAGGAAGTCAATGCAGAATGTATCTCTACAGATTTCTCTTAGGAAACCTTAACCAAAGCTTTGATGCAGCTCTACTATCTTCCTGAGCACCTCGTTCAATAGATTTCCCTTTGCCAGAAGCCTTCACTCCCCTATCTTTGGCTACTGACCCTTTTCTCCTAACCAGAAGCAGGGACAAAATTCACTGTTATTTCCTTTTTAAGCACCTAGCTAATTAAGAGTTCAACAGCCCAAAAGAAAGACCTTCTTTGTGGTTCCCTATCCAAAAAACATGGATTTTAGCTGTAAGCACTTACATCCTTGCTTTTTTCCTACAACTACGCTTTACATATGGAGCAATCAACTGAATCTTTTTTTAAGGTTGTCCTGCTCTGTTTCATTAAAGCTTCCCCTTCCAGGATCAGCTGTAAGAAGCAAGTTAAGCAGTTTATGAGCCAGATGCTCACTGTCTGCTGTGGAGGCTGCTAGGCAACTAATTACGAGGGGCCAGCATGGATTTATGAAAAAAACATTTTATAGACCTTGACTCCCCTTAAAAGAACCAGCTATCCCCTGACATCCTGTAAAAGAAATCAGGTAAGCTTTTTCTCTGCATGAATGCCTTCCTAGATGAACAGAATCAGAGCAGCTGTTGTAGGAGACACTACTAGTCTTCAGGCAGGATTTAATCATTATGGCAGATGTTACCAGGTAATACTATTTAACATATGTCTGCTCCCCCATTCACAGTCAGACTTGTACCCTGAGTCTACTAGAAGTGTTATAACCACATACATATGGTGCAGAGCCAATAGATCTGACTTTTTACCAGGGGTTATTAGTCAGATCAGGGCTGTATTATCTGTAGTATCGTTGCTGCTATCAACTCAGAGAATAAACAGGAAAACCTTGTTTCTGCTTGCATCTTTCCCTCTCCAAAAATACAAAAACCCAAACAGCACTAACAAAACAAAAATCCCCTTTCCCCATTGTCTCCCATAATTACTTTTGTTGTGAATGAGACTTAAGGATGTTGATATATAATTTCAATTATGCAGGGTTTGGCATAGAGAACAATACAGAGAAAATAAGAGTTTAATCTCTATAGTTGGAAGTGTTTTTTGGTTTGGTTTGGTTTGGTTTTTTAGCTAAAAAGCAAGATTCCTGATAAAGAAGATTGGTGCTGTACTATTTAACTGCCTCTGTGGCAGTGCTGGTGACTGGGAAATGAAAACAGGCAGTACCTTGAAAATACACAGCTGTCATGTTACTTAACTCTCCCACAGAAGCCTATGCTTCCAGATTGTATGTGTTTTTCAGGCCTGAAGAAACGGTAATCATCTTGTTTGTCATGGGTGCTGTCATTGGAGGCACACACATGTGCCAGGCTGGGATGCTTAGATTTTTTGGCTGCTTTAGTTTTGCATGATCAATATGTGCTGATTTCGCATTTTCAAAATGGAGAAAAACATTGACTGGGGAAGACAGTCATGCAGCTGTGAATGAATTCATGTATTAACTCGCGTATATAGTTTCAGTGTTGTTCAAGTATTACAAACCAAGGTTACGGGGATTGCTTCAAAAAATGCAAACTTTTGCTTTTTGACATAGATACCTCTGTTAAAATAAATTATAATATTTATTCCTGATTAAAATAAGCTTGTTAAAAATGCTATGAGCAGTGCAGTATCTAGCATACAGGCAGAGTGTAATTCTGTTTTTTGTTCAAATCCTCTTACTGTGATTTGGAAGATGGATGTGCACCTGAATCTGTTATATTGTAATAAAAATATCCTCTCAAACACTAGTACTTTAGTTCATGTTTGCATCAAACATTGTCCTTCTAATCTGCGTTTAGGCGAGTGCTCCAGCAGTGAAGTACTAAAGAGCTGAACACTTTTCTAATGTTTTTAAACTTAGTGATGTACAATAAATTACATCTGTTAACTGCACCACTTACTTTTCTTCATCAACAAGTGCAAAAAACACACTCACACACTCTTCCAATATAGCTAATTTACACATTACCTTTTTTTCATAGTAGATGACATAGGAATTACCAGTCATTTAATTAGCTATGCTGTAGAAAGGACCAACTAGTCAGAATGATCCTGTTACTTCTGTACTCAGTGCTATTGATTTTCAGCTGATCTGCTAGCACTTATTTCCAGGCCACATAAGTCCAGGAGGTGCAGCTGTTGGATCTGTTTCTCTTTTGTGTGTCGCTGGCTGCCTAGGTCTTAAAACTGAGGTCTAAGGCATAGAAATCAACTCTCTAGAGAGACACCAACATCAGTTCTCTGCTACCTGGTTTAATGAGTTGTTTACAGGAAATACAGGAAGCATCATGACCTAACTTTCCTCTAATAAGAATCAAGGGCAGCTTTATAAAACTGTAGAAGCAGAAAAAGTTGGTAGAAGAAGACAAACTAACCTCATGTGTAGCTTTACCTTCATTGCAGACATTTGTGTTCTGACACCCAAGTTTATTTGGAGTCCTTGTTCATCCTTTTAATCTTAAACTTGCTCTTGAACATTCATGTATACTTAACCATTTAATATAATGAAGCTAGTCCTAATGTCTTAGCCCTACCCTGTCCAGGTAAGGTCCTGGCAATAACAAATTATATATTTGTTACCTCCACTCTCAAATAATAGAACACCTCACATCTGGCCACTACAGAGAATAATGATAATTTGACTAATTTAGTAAATGACAGTGTGTTCTCCAAGTAACAGACTATGCTGCAGGCTCTCAGCATTGCACTGCCTCATGTACCCTGTAGGCAAAGATAGACTTTTTGTTCCAAGAGCTTTGTTGAAGATGATGTTTTCCTTTTCTGCTTCTCTTTCTTATAATGCTCCATCAATTTTTGAAACAATGCAATTAGCAGTAATTATAGGGAAGCTGGCAGAATGAATAGGGATTTTTAGATGATTGTCTTAAAATTTTCTCTTCTAAATGACAACAGATCTGCCTCATAAAAAGAAGGCTACAGAACAACTCTGTCACTGCAGTTACTCCCCTTTCTAGAAGCAAATTCATTTATCATTTCAGGAAGCTGCTAGAAAAAATTAATTTTGTTCCACCCATATTTATAATTGAGAAAGAATAGAAAATAGTTTTGATGACAATTATTTTGTTAACATTATCACTATGCATGGTGAGTATAATATAAAGAACACTAAGCTGAATATCCAAGTTTTCCATCTGATTAGCTGAAAAGGGTTGTGTCATTTTTTAAATTATGCTTATAGTCTTGAAGTTTAAAAATGTATTTTCAAGCCTTAGATGTAGGCTGGTACTTGAGCACTGAATCACAGTTACTGTTTTCCTCTTTTCTCTACAAGAGACATATGGTACTTTCTCTACAAGAAAGCAACAATAGAAATATAGATTCCTAGTTTCACATTCACCAATGAGAAATGAACAATCTTTTGATATTTTCAGTGAAATTTCAGATATGAATATTAAACATGTTAATGAATATTAAACATGTTAATGAATAGTAAACATTTATATACATATATGAATGTCTATTCATAAAAAGAAGGCCATACCCTGCAGCCTGACACCCCACCCTTAACCAGAATCAGTAGTGCAGACGGGATGCTGCCCACATTATTCATTTAAGGTATGATTCTTCCAAATCACACTAGTCTTGTTGGAGCTCCATAGCAGCATGATTCTGACCTGCATTCAAAAGCATTTGCAGGATAAGCTGCCAGATGACACAGACACCGTGTCCCTGGCAGTCCACTGGACCCACGGCATCACTTATGATCCTGTGTTATCAGCAATTGGGTATGTTGCTATATGCTCATCTTTCCTACTGCCTCAATAAAGCTTTGTTTCATAACATGTTGTCAGACTCTGTTACTGTTCAGCCCACAGAAGGCCATGTTTTTTGACATTTTTTCACCGTGTAAGAAATTCACAGATGCTATGTGTACAAGACAGTTAGAAAAGTCATGCTTATTTCAAAAACAAGAATGGTTTCCTTTCTGACGTCTCGTTGTTTCCATGTATTCTGAGTTCCTAATACAGGGCCCGAGGCAGTTAAAAGCTCTGTAGTCATGTTCATTACATTCATACAAACTGTTAGAACATAGGAAGATGAGTGGTTCATTCTGTGGTTTTGTTATACTGCTGTGCATATGTCGTCCTGCTCTAAGCCCTTTCTCATATTGAAAAAAATACCAAACTACATCACCATGTCCATATGGCAAAACTGCTCTGCTCTTTTTTATGGAGAAATTCATTACTGGATACAATTTTCAGGTAGATGCAGGGAACATCTTTTCAGCTGCTCAGCCCTTAAAAGCATGACAATGCCTGGTACTCTCAAAATGCTCATTTAAACAGTAAAGATCAAGAGTACAGTGTTTGTCATTCATTATGAACTTTTCATTGAATGATATTAATAGATATCAGGTTAATCCTAAGTGATTTGGTGAAAACCCCAACCTTTTCTCAACAGCTTTCTTGTGATGAAAATGAACACCAGTTCAATAAGTATGCAAACATATACTTTGAACTTGTGCAATCATAGAATAAGAAAAAACCAACAAGTACTGGGAACAGAGGCTTTATTTATGAATAGGACACTGTGTAAGGGTACATGTTACCCTCTATAAATTCTAAGATTCTCCATATTCCATAATCATAGCCCATCATTTAGCATGTTACAAAAATTCCTACTTGCCACTGAAAGGCTTCATTGATGAAAACTCAGCTGGAGTAGAAACTGGTGTAATTCAGTCTAGATATCCAGCTGAATTGCTCAAATGTCTGGATTTTGCTAGTAAAGGAGACAGGATCTATCAGTGTAATGAAGACCCTTTGGGGAGGAAAGTGTTCCACCCAGAATAGTTTGTGGACCAGTGTTTAGGGTGTTATGCTGTAAGGTTGGATGTGACTACAATAACCCTCAGACTTGGCAGGGCAGAAAGTCAGATGAAAAAAATCTGTCAAGTACTACACTGAATAATGAATATATAACAATTCAGCTTGAAACTGCTTCCTAGTCAGAGACCTGATGTTATACAGGAAGATGTTCTTTGGTATTAGGCATTGTCATAGTTTAACCCCAGTTGGCAACTAAGTACCATGCAGCCACTCGCTCAACCTCCTTCCTGTGGGATGGGAAGAGGAATCTTTAAAAAGGTAAAATCCAGGGACTGAGATAAGAACAATTTAATAACTGGAATAAAGTAAAATATAATAGTAATAACCAAAAATAATAATAAAAAAAAGAGAGCAAAATAAAACTCAAGAATCCCAAGTAATGCACAATACAATTGCTTGCCACCCACTGACCAATGCCCTGCCCATTCCTGAGCAGAATCAGTCCCTTCTGGGTAACTCCCCCTAGTTCATATACTGAGCATAATGTTTCATGGTATCGAATATCCTTTGGCTAGTTTGGGTCAGGTGTCCTGTCTCTGTTGCCTGCCTGCTTCTTGTGTCCCTCCCCACTGGCGGAGCATAAGGGACTGAAAAGTCCTTTATTTAGAGTAAGCACTACCTAGAAACAGCTAAAACATTGGTGTGTTATCAGCATTGCTCTCTTACTGTCCTTGTTTCAGATTGGACAGAGTTAATTTCCTTCCACAATACACACTAAATCCAAATCACAGCAATGTACCAGCCATTAGGAAGAAAATTAACTCTATCCCAGCCAAAACCAAGGCAGGCATATAAAGCTCTGAGGTTTCAAGATATATCATGTCCTTCTGTGCTGCCGAGCAGTGAGCCCAAGTTTATGTCTTTTCAGCATGCTGACAAACAGGAGAGGGGAATATATGTGGGTTCCCTACAGCTAAAAGATGTCCTCAGTGCACACAACAAACGTTTCAGGGTTTTCCATGTTAGATTTATCCTTTTTAGAGCTACACTAATATACCTAAATATTCCTTTGAACTGCGTAGTCCTTTAGGAGTAATTTTAAATTAACTATGTGGAAAATAAATATATCTTATATACTTAGGAAACCTCAAGACAGACTTTTTCACTAATCAATAGGTATTTGCACACTCTAATCTAATTAAAGGATTATCTGACATGCTAAGTGCCTTTGTACCTAGCTCAAGAATTCCTCACACAACCCTCCAGGAACAAGTTAGTTCAATATTTTATAGAACTGTGGATTTCTGCTACTTTGCAGTGAATTAAAATATTCATAATATATAAAAATGTCTCCTGTAGACTCCCTTAGATTCCACAATCAGTTGTTATGATCATTTCCAAAGCTATTAAGAAACTGCTAAGAGGAACTGAATGGGGCAATCATGCCTTCAGGAAACTGACTTCTTAAGAAAAGAAAGTTCAGTGACCTAATGTGGTTATAAGAGAACAGCTATAGCCTGGACCAGACTTGGTTGCTTTTGTTTTTAGTGGTGCCATTTTACGGCACAAAGATGTAGTTATAGCTCCTAAGTAATCCTGGACTGGATTGACTCTCTGAGTTATTTCTGCTCCTTGTCACTGGCTGTTGTCATGGTTTCTGGTCCCAAGGCCAAGAGGTACCAGCTGGCACCAAGTTGCAATTTTAAAGGAGCAAACCGTTCTGAAATAGGTTGGTCTTGAGGAATGCTAGCTGGAGCATGCCATAGCAGGGTCAGAGAACATACTTGTAAGTAAAGCAGATGATGGGTGTTCCAGGTGCTGTCTCGCTTCCAAGCTCTCTTCTGTTTCACTGTGTACCTGCATTCACTACTAGCCACAAAACTTGTATATCAAGACCTTGACGCCCTGATATGCTGAAACCACTATCTGAGGTTTTGCTTCCTAGAGTTCTGTCTAGATTTTTCTCAGCCCAGGCTTTTTGGTCAGCAGGGAAGTGATGAAACTGAGCTTATTACAAGGACATCCACAGTATTTCAAGGAAGTGGTACTACAGCTTTTGGGAAACTAAGTTTAGTGGATTATTTAACTTAATTTGTCATCATATCTACTGTCAGAAGTCAGCTGTAATTTCTGCAAGGCTCTCCTGTTTTCTATTTTCCTTCTAGTTCCACGTACAAAGGACACTTAAAGATAGTAAGAAATTATTGCCATCTCCTTCTTCACACTGTTTGCTCTAGTCAAACCTTTTTTCAGAATCCACATTGTACCTTGGGAATGTAGGACAGTAATATAGAGTTGATAACCTGAGAATGTAGCCCTGAGGGCTTTACTGTGATTGCAATTTAATGAGGTATTACGCCTTGGACCTCAAGATGGTAGATATTTTGAACATTTTGGAGAAATAAGACATGAATTCAAAATATAATATAAAATGATGTTGTGGAACGTAAAAGGGAGTTTGCAATTTGATAGAGACATATTTTTCTCTGTCAAAATTCAGTGTACAGAACAAAGGCATATGTTAGGCAAGTCATCACCAAATGTGGTCATTATCTTTGTCTGATCAATAACTTTATGTTGAGGGGACTGCCAATATCGTCTTCTTCAGTCTAAAACACTGATTTATGATCTTGACATGATCCAAGATTATGTCATTCTGCAGTGAAATTACTCCAGTTATGTTAGAGCAGATGCACTCTATCACAGTGCAAATCTACCTCAGGTTTTCTTTTGCTGCTGATGGCTTGCAATCACTTCCATCACTTCCATATGGTATGAGATTAAAATGGGCTGCTCAGGGGAATGAAAATAAGAGATATGGCAATTATGCCTAATAATGAATGCTTAAAGAAGATAAATCAAGACATCCTGTGTAGTAGTCATTCACTGTTAAACAAAGGAAGGAAAGAAAGGCTGTGCATAGATTTTAGGTACAACACAGCCTACCAGAATGCCAAACTTGTCCTACAGTGTATCCTAAAATTTATAGAAAGGTTTCCTCTTTTGAATACAGAATGTTCAAGATAAAAACCACCACACACCAAAAAAAAACAAACCAAATGCTGCCACAAAACTCAGCAGAAAATTCAAAGTGTGGGTGACACTTATCACCTGACTGCTTTCTCAAAAGCACTTGCAAGGCAAAAGTCAGTCACAAACAATATTAAATCTCACATTTCTGTGCAAAGATATCTCTGATGTTGGATTGATGCAGCAAAAATTAGGATAGAAGTTATTGTTTATTTCTTCTGCCATCAGTCTGATACTTTCTAATAAAGAACTTGTTTAAACTGCTGGGGTGATGACCTCTGACACAGCCTGTTACTAGTCTGGATGAAAACTTCTGGATGAAAACTTCTGGGTTTGGATTTACATCAGTAAATCCCATCTTCAAGTTTGTTATAGTTCTAGCTGACTCATTGCTCACAAAACCAAACAACAACTAAAAACAGAGAACAAAAATAAAATTGGATTCATTAGTCCACTGGTTTATTTTTTTAGTATATAAAGTGTTCAGATTCACATCCATTCTCTGACCCTTTGGAATTGAATCTCTCCTTGCAGAAGGTGAGCACAAGGTGATTGAGTATTCCAGGATGGATCTGTGTGAGTCCCTTTTGTGGAGAATGTTGTGGTTTACATAAATAAATGAGAGTCTTATTCTCTAGCATAGATTTTAAAGCCTTATGATATGGTTGTTGGTCCTTCTTTGCCTCTGCGGACCTGCTTCTCCTGCAGGCACAGCATAACACCGTCCTTTCCCTCTGGGTTTCACTATCTGCAAATACAAGTGAGACTTCCAATACAGCAGTATGGAGGCAGGTCATTTATATGGCACTTACCCACTGGACATCTGCTGTGAGATCGAGCATCATCTACCATTTCAACACGTAGATTAGCTGAGGAGTCTGCCAGAACTGGTTGCTTATGGCAATCACCTGGGATGCAAAAAAATCAGGTTTCAGTCTTCAGTACAAAATCACCCTTGTGGCATGATACCACTGAAAAGCATCGTTTTCCTACAAAGACACCCTAACAAATGGTAGCTGATTCTGAGCCAACAGTCCTCCTAAAGAGAAATGAAATGTAAAGGATTGTGACAATATGTGAGGGTTGAAAATTAATGAAGGATTTAAAGTGTTCTTTATCTGTATGTGGCAAATGCAGCGGCTGAGAGGAAGTCAAAGCAAAAGCATATGGGTCCCGAATGCTTGGAGACATTTAATTGTTTAAGTGGATTATTAATCTAGGACATCAACTGCCACAGCCTCAAATTACTATTAATTCTATTGAATTTTGTGTTTGAAATGATTACAGTTTAGGCAGTCTAGAGAGGGAAGAAAGTAAGGTTTTTATACGTAACATTAAATCCGCGAAAGACGTGATGGTGTGCTGAGGTAGAATACCGATTTAAGTTTCACCATTTGGAGCAGAAGTGGCTTTCATTAAACAGAAGCAGGCAAAGCACAGGCTTAATGTTGCGTATAAACAATGTATCAATCATGATCAGTACCAAAAGCCAGTAAACCTTAGGGGAAAGTGAAGTGACATGCACTGAAAGTAATGTTTAATCTGCAAAGACAGTTGCTCATCTTTGATCTGTCATAATTTTATAAACTGTGATTCATTTTTATAAAGAGATCCACAATGAAATAGAACACTCCAGCAAAATGTGATTTGTAGTTTTATTAGTGCTAGATATGGTTATCCTTTCTTAAGTGCCCAATAAACTGAGAAGGGGCAAAAATGGATTGCTGTTGGTGGAAGGGAAAAGGACAGTGGAAAGAAATAGAGAAAGTCCAAAATATCCATGTTAACCTTCATACAGACACCTTTCAAGCCTCTGTGTTTTCATCAGGCATGACTGATACGGTGCTGGTTACCACAGTGTAAGAGCAAAACTGAAAAAGAGAGGGCAAAGCAAAAATCATGCACATACCATTCTGAGCATATGTTGTAAATCACATCAGACTTTCTAGGACACTCATTTCTGCCCAAACAATTTTCTTACAAGGTTAGTTCCTTCCTTAGGTGTACATATTTGGCTGTCAAAATAATAAAAACCAAAAGTCTTCCTGTTCTAGGCTTCAGAACTGTGATGGCATTTCGTTTGTGGTCATTGCCTTGCTTAATATGAGAAGAACACATTAGGCACCTAAAGATGCAAAGAGCTGCCTAATGATTACAACTTTGTTATCTTCTTATCTGCATCTTTAGGTGGCTAAAACCCATTGAAAATGCATCCATAGCTCCTAGAGATACAAGCCATGCCAACATTTCTAGCTGCTTGTTAATGAGCCACCATTAGGAGCCAAGTGGAAGCATTGGCATGCACGTTTGGTTCATTTTAAATGTTGGATTTGGATTTCTAGCCAAGTAAGGGATTAGGTTTGGAATAGAAAACACTAGGTTCTTAAAAGGTGTTTTTCATGAGGTTTTGTGTGTGGTAATATGCCTCAAAAAAAATATACCTAGCAGTTTAATGCACTTGCAGTCTGAAATTATCTTCCATTTCCCAAGTGACAACCCTAAATATCAGTTTATGACAACAGATTCCTCTTGCCTCTTTCAGGCCTATTTTCACTTTGTATAAATAATTAATTGTTCCTTGAAAAAGGACCTTGAACTAACTCTCCAACTTCCTAGGTGTATTCCCAGCAGTTGAATTTGTTTTACCTTATATAAATAATGAATGCATTGACTATTACTGTGCATTTTAGTATATATTCAGTATGCATTTTAAACAAGTCTCTGAGCAGAGCATATGCTTGTGCAGAATTTCTGACATTTTTAGCCAAAAGCCAAGGTTTTGCAAATTTTCTGGCCATACTTGTCCTACAGCTAGAAAATCCTCTGGTTTCTTCTTTTTTTTTTTGGAACCAAAGCAATCAGGACCAATGTGAAAATACTAATTAAAAAAAAAGAAAAAATAGTCCATTTACATTTGAAATAATTTCAGGTCCATGATTCTATTTTTAAACTATAAATAACACAGGTATATTTTTTACTTTTTAATAATGACATTTTTTGCTAGTATAAAACTATCTTGAGGGGTTTTTGTCAGTTTATTTTCTTTATGCTGTTGCATATCTTACTTCTGCCAAAGTTGTAAGTTAAATTTAAAAAAAGTCATAAACCATCGACTATTTTATACATTAGGAACCCTGACTATAAGTAATTTTTTCAGAGGCTTGTTACTGATGTCATTAGAGGAAAAATATGTTCTGTCCTTACTGAAAAGCAAATGAAAATGTTTATGAATAATAGACATTAGTCCTACAAGGAAGAAGGGAGTCTGTAGTCTCTGTCTCTTGTTTTCTCCAGATGAGATAATCTACTAAAATTTATGTCTGAAGTCATTATAAGAAGCCATGTCTGGTCCAAAGGCCATATCTTAGTCCAAAAGCATGTATTACAGACAAGGTAAGTAATTGTAACTGAAATAATGTCATTGCAAGATCCGATTTTTCATGATCCACCAACACTAAAATTACTCCTCCCCTCTTCCTCCCCTCTTCATAACAGTGGATAGTATTTCAGTATTTGGAAGTTACTGTGTTTTATAACACTGCTGATTATAGAAAACAGCATGCTTTGGATGATCATTGGCTTTGTAATGACTTACGGGCTTCAATAACTTATTTGTATGCAGTTTGCTGCTGAGCAGAATCCACAGCAGCCCAATCAGACTAATCAGTAAGGTTATGACTACATACCTAAAAACCAAACCTTGGATCAATGCTGGGCTTTGAGACAAAGTGCTACAAGCTAGTTTGCATGTGCACACTCCTTAGGGATAGTCCCTGATAGAGAGGTTTGTTTTGGAGGGGGGAAAGAAACAGAACAGTTCAAAAGAAGGTAGGAAAATGACTTAACAGACAAGAGATGCTGATGTCTCTCAGTTTTCAATCCTCCCTGGTGTTAGGTTTCTAAGTCAGAAATGCTTTTCTCATGGAAACCACCAAAAACAGACACTTGCATTCATTTATGCACAGTAGCCAGTGTGTATGCCACTGAAAAGGTAGAAAAATGCATTCATATATCCAGTGTCTGGTCTGATGTCCCCCAATGCCTAAACCACCAGCTTGTGGATATGCTAGCATGGATGAAGTGCCTTTGGATGTGATCCACATTGAGCAGTCTTTGTCAAGAAACCAGCTCTGCAGATGAATGCTCACAAGATCCTGGGTAGCTGGTTAGGGGCAAATGCAGTTCCCCCGGTGCATGGTTTAAGTCATCTCATAAAGAAGCAAATGCCACTAGTTTGGTGGTTAGGACACCTCTTCTGATGTGTTGGTGTTGCAAGCGATGCTTCATATCCTGTGATGAGACAAATTCTACACCCAAGGGTGCCTTCATCACCACACAGCTGGGTACGGACACAGAGAAGTGGACACCAGCTGTGCCAGAATGTTTTGTTCCTATTGTGGGTGTACATTTTGACTGAGTCCTGCTCCACAATATACACTTAGGCATCAGCTAAGAGACTGAAGGAGGCACTGAAACTTGAAAGATTGTTTACCACAAAGATAACATCTGTGGTTACATACCAGCTGAATGGAAGTGTTTAAAACTTGAACAATGCAAAAATGTTTGACATCAATTTCTAGCACTGAAATTGCATCCCTGAATGTATTTGTGATTATACATCAGTTAGGCATGCCTAATGTTTTAAGAAATAACTTTACAAAAAACTCCTTCTGGTACACTGGGATTTACTGCTTCCTAGTCTAAACAATCCTTATGGACAGATCCCCAGCAGGTATAAATTCCTCTTTTCTTAATAACTCATTTCCTCTCCCATTTGTGCTTGGGAATCTTCCTTAACTGACCAACCCACCTCCTCCTGCTGGATAATCTTTTAATAGCCTCAGTCATTTTCTGGTTTTCCTTATAAAACATATGCAGTAAACTAAGTCGTAAGATGTTCTTGAGTGGGTAAATGCTCTCAACTACATCAATTTAAACACAGCATTTCATTCTGTCAAGCATTTTGCTGATATCTGTAATCATCAAGATTTTATTTTCCCTATATTTTGCAGGAAACATTTTCTTTATTTACTTACCTCCAAGCAGTTTGTGGCACATGTGCTGCTAGGAAGTTTGCAAATCTTTAGTTGCTCCGAGTGAGAAATTAAGATATTTCCTTCTGGACCAGGATTAATAGAGGTTTAAGGTACTTGCCAATGGCCTTTTAAGGAAATTATCTTAAACAGATTTCTGGACAATGATCCCTTCAGAATGCAATGAAGTTCAGGCACATTTAGAGGTCACCCATTCCCCCATTAATTCTACCTTGCTAAGAAAAATGCTGAGGGAGGTACAATATAACAAATACCTTTTACTCCATCAATAAATTCTCTTTCCCTTTCTCCTACCAGCACATATTGCTACAATTAAGCCACAGGTTGATGCAAAAGTGCGATTATTCACTCTGCAGTACTGTAGAAAATATAATTACTTCAAAATAAATGCAATTCAAATACCTTAGCAACCTGAATGGTTTCAGATGAGTATACTTCAAGACAATTTCATATGAGCATTTTGCAGTCTGAACTCACCTTACTGAAGATATATTGCAAGGTTATATGCAGGGTTTTTCAAAGGTTAAGAATTGACTTTGATACATAGATTTAAACAAAGTACATTTCTGAAAGCATCTATATCATTCTTTTTGGCCACCCTTTTACAAATGGGGTTTTCAGACAAGTAACTGACCTATAATCCTGTTCTCACAGAAATTTGCAACTGGGCTGATTATGGTTTCTAGTCCTCATGAAAAAGGTTCTCTGGATGAGAAGAAAGACTGCTATTGTCTTCACAAGACTCTGGAGCAGATCTTTTCATTTCTAAGGACCTTGATTTAAGGTAAGATTTCTAAGGAATAAATGAGGTCAAGTATTTGTTAAACTTTTCTCCCATTCCCTTGTCCTAGAACAAAAAGGTCTGTGTTACAATTTCTAAAGTAAGTATTTTAGCTCAGAAATACATTGACTGGGCAGGTAGACTCCTTTTGTATCTATCAGACCTCCAGTAGAGGCCCTTGAATGTGAAGAACTGTATAACCTCTTCAATTTGGAGCAGTCTCATACCTCCCCAGGATAGTTAGAGAGGCCTAATTAGTGCAGGACTTTTCCCATATTTTGTTGTCTGCTGTTTTGGAGACCAGCTGAGAGAGGGGTCAGCAAGCTTCTTTCCTGCTGAAATGCTGTGTTCCTCAAATGGTGCTAATCTCATTTGACCGGTGGAATATGAAACAACTAGGAGGTTGTTTTCTAATTTTCATGGGAAGTGATCATAGGTGCTAAGACATTAAAAAAAAAGATAATAAAATAATAAATCGATATCTAAATGGCTTGCATGTTTCGTAAATGTTTAAAATAACTATAAGAAATCTAGAGTTTCTGTATGCACTATAACTGTCCTGTAGGGTGCCTGTTATGTTCATTATTATTGACCTTGTTAAACGAAACAAAACCAGAAACTCACATACACAAAAAGCCAAACTCCTAAAGGCTTCCCTGTGTATAACACTGAAAAATTCTTATGGTCTGTTTATGCTTAAACCCAAATGACTGCAAAAGCTCCTAAGAGAATAAAAGCGTCACAAACCCTTATTGCTTTAATACAGTTGTGTCTCTAGATTACCCACTTTCAAAGTGACCCTGAGTTTTCAGGGGCATTTTTAGGAATATCTTGTCACTCTATATTGCATGAGTGGTCATTTATGCTATTAGGGTAATAAGTAGGATAGATAACACGATACAAACACTAGATTTGAGTACGCTTCTGGGAAACCTCTGCAAATTCACAAAGTTAATGGCTTAACCTCACAATTCTCCAGTGGAAAATAAATTTTAATGGTTTTACAGACTTAATCCACATTTCAAGGCGTGAGTTTCCCCATACTCCCACTTGACTCCTATTAACTGCTAAACTTAAACAAATAAGAACTTATTTTCCTGCGTGGTTCATGGGGACACTGACACAGTTCATCTTCTGTGAATGAAGAATAGGGCATTTCTCGTCAGGTACTCAGAGCAAAGAGGCTGGAAATTATAACATTAAGAAGGCATCTAAAAGTGCCAGAAAATATGTGTGAACAGAAAAACAATGTGGGACACTGAAAATGCATATGACACAGCAGACTAACAAAACGGTTAGAGGGTATTAACAGATGTAATACCTGGTTTAGGCCTCAAGAAAGGAAAAAATTTTGGATTTGTCCTCTGAAAGTGTTGAAATTCTGCATGAATGACAGCCTTTTGCGCACCTGTGGTAGGTTACAAAAGCCAAAACTGTGGATATGGTTTCAATAGAACTGTTACCTGCTTCACAGCCAAAGCTCCTACAAGCCTACAACAGCCCCAGGGTGGCAAAATTTACTCTTGCTGCAAGCCGGTTCCAAGTATGTTGTGCAGCAATATTTTGTTTGAGTGATTAGAGGACTGGTAGAAAGAAAAGCTTTTTTTAGGAGATAGTGGATCTTTGGCTGGCATTTGTAACATCATAGACCTTAACTCTTACTAGGAAAAACAGTCTGTGAAATTGCAGGAAGTGAAAGCTACTGTACGTGTTAGTAAAGCCATGACTTGGGGTAAGAATTATCTCCAAGGCAGTAGAGAGAAATTTTGATTTTGACATTCTGGTTTGGTAGTAATGAAACAAGTCTCTGGTTTGTAACTGCTCTCTTGCCACACAAAAGTGTTTCCCAGTCAATCACTATACAGGACACGCTTTCATGGGTTTCTAATCTTGTTCTTTTTTGCCTTGTTCTGACTTTGCTGAACAACACACATTGTATTAGCAGAGCAAGGCATATTGATGTTTCTTAGTATTACAGTGAAAAGGGAATACTGATCTTGCTCCCATTATGTGTTATCATTATCTTCCTTCAGTGGATTACTTGAAGGTTTTACATGTGCCCCAGAGTGATTTGCAATCACCATCTTTAGTTCCTCTGTGCTTGCAAAGAAGATACTGAATTGCTCACTTATATGTCTTTGTCATGTATTTAAATTATATTAAATATAATGACAAAATGCCAAATTCTGCTACCCCTCATACTGTAAAAAATCCTGGGATGACTAGAAATCATAGCATTACTTTGAAAGTGTAAGAAAACAGAACACAGCCTGCAACAACCAGAAAATCCTTTAAAACATACTGGTAGAGATTTTGCTCTCTAAAATAGTGATTGCAAGCCACCAGGTCTCTTGACTACCTCCTTCCTATGTCTCTCAGAATTGTGGCAGGTTTGAGCATTAGGCCACTGATCTCCTTGGGTGAAAAGGGCAGGTACTGGGGCACTGGGAAACATAGCTGAATGAGCTGAACTTACCTGTAAAGCATGAGCTCTGTAACCATGTAAGAAGCAGCTTTTCTAGTGGGTAGGTAGGACTTTGGTTGGTTTCATACGGAAAAGATGGCTTTCACTTCTGTTACTTGGCTTTCATACACTTTGCTTTTCCCTAAGGGCAAAAGCCTCTGAGGAAAGCTTTAAGTCTGTCTTTCTGTTTTGCTTGTATTGCTGGGGCTGGTTATCGCTTCTCTCTCATTTCAGTGGATATGTGGGGCCTCCATTGCAGTGCCTGATCACAGATCACGTTAGATGATAATTAGCAGTTTTGTATTACATTCTTCTATCCCAATCTGTGCCTCTTATTTGCTTAAATCCTTTGTCATATGGCTTTTCTTCAGGAGAAAGAGCCTTCAAAGTCTGGAATTGAAGCTACAAGACCTTAACTTGGAGACTAAAAGAGATGCTTATTAAATTGCCGTGGTCATGCTACATAACAGAATCAGCATGTGCTGCTGAAAGGTTTGCTTTAATGTCTAGACTGTAGTTGTTTGTGTTGGCTTGTACTTGTTCACATATGGATTGTAGGGAAAAACATCTCTCTTTTCCAAGTCAATTCTGTATGGGAAGTAGACAATGTGAGAGCATCCTGGATATTTGAAAATATACAGTCCTGATAAGATAATTCCCCTCCATTTTTATTAATTCTGTTCTTGAAAACCAGTAAACAGAAAATGGCAGTGAGAGTAACAAATGCTTCAGTTAATGTTAGGGGAGAGCCGTGGAACAGTAGTGTTATTGACTTTATTCTAGATAAGTTTATGATGAGAGATAAACACATCATGTGACAGATTTCAAAAGATGTAAGTCATGCAACGCACACTAATGCCTGTACTAGAAAAATGCATATGAAACAGTTTCATGACTGATTTTCAATATGCAGACATAAACAACATTGATAGTGGAACAGTCTGCTTAGTGGCTATCGGATTATGGTGCTCCTTTAGCATTCCTACTCCAGAAAATGCAGTGAAGACTTTGCCACTGAAGTTTAGTCCTGATCCTTCAGTCTCACACACATGTCATTCTTGTGCTGGTTTAATTTCACACAATTTAAGGAAGGTTTAGAAATAAACCTTTTCTGTATTTTCATCTCTCTCTGCCTGCGGCATATTAACTGGAGCCTTGTTAAGCATTCAGATATTCAATAAGTATAAACATAAGGGCGGCATTATTTGCCCCTTATTTCCTTGCTTTGGAGATGCCTAAATGTATAATAATAATGTTGACGTAAAAGCAGTTTCAGCAGTTTCCCTAGGTACATCAGATTTCTGCACCATTTAATCTGCTGCCAGCAGAAGTGTGAGAAGTTGATGTCAGAAATACTTATGAAGAATACTTAAAATATAAATTTAGCATATGGTTTTTGCCTCCACAGAACCAGGCAGCAATGAGAGTGACTTCTCTGGCTGTCATGGCAGAAGTTCGTGAGCTTCAGGAGTTATCAATACCTATTACATTGTAAAATGAAAGATTTTTAAAGTATCAGTTGCCATGATAGGATATATGAATCTGCATTAGCTCACCTGCACATTTGTTGAATTAGACAATGACATAAGGCAGTCATCCCAATATTTTATTTTATGTATAAATCACAACATTTACATCATTCCACTAGCATTGGGTTGTGATGCATGAACGGTCAAGATGATGGTGATGCTAGTGGGGAAAGAAGAACAAAATTATTTTAATAAAACTCAAAAGCAAACACCTATTTCTTTCTTTCCATCAAAGCATCAGGCCTGATTATCAGACTGCAACATTTACAGAATTCACTTTGCATATTTTCATGAAGAAATTTCTTCCACAGCCAGCCAGTCACTGAGAAGACCGATTTGTGTTTGGCATAAAGTCACTGCCATATGCTTGCCAGGTTGCTAGACGTCAGTTTGCTCTTTGGCCAGAAGGTGGTGCTGTTGATTAGTGATAGTATGGCACAGTACGAAGAGATGATCAATTTGCTATCACTGCACTCATTCTTTACTGAACTTAAACGAAGCAGCCATCTGGAGCTTATTCCAGTATTTGAATTCAAGTTACTTTACTGCTTAACAGTGACCTACAGAACAATTTAACCATGTTATTCTCCCCTTTTTTATGTAAATCAGAGAAAACAGCCAGAGAAATAAATGGTATAATGTGATACATAAAGTTTTGTTACCTGCATTAAAGCATAACATGATCTGCTAAAAAAAACACAAAAAACAAAAGCCATAAAAATATCATTTGAGTAAGTCAAAGAAAGGCTGTAATAGAATAAGTAAGAAAAACGCTCACATATTTTTTAGCTAGGTTTTCCTAGTCTTTTAAAGATTTCCATTCAACGGAGCCTTCATGGGAAAAATCTGCAGCAAAGTGCAGAGTTCTATTGAATATGTTTAGTACCTTTAGTGCTTGTGAGAGACTGCAGACATCAGGCCTGTGCTCAAAAAAAATGAAGAAAACAAGAGCCTGCACTATGATTTTCCTCCTTCATACTGTTCTTATTATGTGTAAAAATAACTCCCGTGATCAGAGCTAGAAGACTGCTTGTTGGCAACATGGACATTTCCAGTAATAGCCTTAGTCAGGATTCCCACTGCAGTGGTACTTGTTTTCTGTTGTTCACTACAGCTAGCTTCACTTTTAGTTAACTACTATGAGACTATTATATACACCAGAGTCCACAGTCCTATTTTTCCATGCAGCTAAATGAACTCAAGGAGCATTAAGTTTTGTCTACATGGTATTAGGATCTTATTAAAGACCGAGACTATAATTTAGAGACAGTTACCCAGATTATATGTCCAGTTGTGTAGTGATGTGCTTACTTTCACCTCATGCATGTAGAGTCCATAGGGACGGCTCTGCAGCCCTCCTCTCCATCAGCCTCTCATCCATCTCACATCCAATTCTCACTTCCCAGCAGCATGACTGAGAACTGAGCTAGCTTTAAGACTGCATTCACAAGCAGTCAGGTCCTTTCTTCCCATCACTTTTTCTTCCTTCCACTATAAAGAGGAAGTAAGGAAAGTGCTGTGGTTCCCATTTCCGGTGGAAGATGATCCTACAGTGTGAGAATATGAGTGGGTCAAACAGATCAGAGCCAGGGGTCACCTCGCAAATGATCTCATGTCCACCTGGTAGGGGCATAGCAAAAAAAAGTGTAAGAAAGAATGCAAGAGTAAGGCAAGCTTTCTCCTGACAATATAATCTCATTTTGAGGTAGCCAGCAATTTATGCTATGCAGAAGCAAATAACTGTCTGCTTTATAGTTCCTGCCTCTCTTGAATACAATTTTGTTTGGAATTCCTTTCTACTTTTGAATTCCACAGCATGTTACAGTAATTGATTTTATTGCAGTATTTAATGGGATGGTGTCTCATTCTTCTTTTTACATTTACTTCCTGGTGAAAGGACTCTTCGGCATAATGAATAATCATTCATCACCTATACCTTCTATACATCATTTTCAACAATTCTGTAGCCTTTTTTCATATTGCCATAGTACTGCTCTATTTTGGGTCTATGAACTGTTCAGGATTCCACACGTACAAAGCAGCCCCCAGCATGTATCAAAGGAGAAAAATAAAACCGCACCTTGGAATATCAAAATATCACAATTAGTACCTTCATAACAGTCATACCTTCAAAACTGTGTACATAAATTCATTACACATCTCAGAATCTCTTTTTGCACCAAAGTGTGTTTATTATTTAAAAAAGAAGAAACAGAAATGCAGGCAAGTCAGGCTGCTTACCCAAGGTCACTGTGTTAGAGGCAAAATAATTTATAAGTTAGGAACCTGTATAACAGCACTACCTGCCTGCGTTCCTCATCATTTTGGAGGTACTCACTTCTCCTGTTGCATGTCTTTGTTACAGAACATAACACAGGGCTTTAAGTTTTGGGATGGTAGTTACAAAGAAGTTCTGACTCCAGTCCATAGTACTGGATACCCATGAAGAAAATTCATGAGGTTTACCTGTCCAGATGCAAAAAGATTAACAGCTTAGTTGCCATGAGATCCCCAGGTGCTTAGCTGGACATCCACTGGAGAGACTAGAGATGAAAAAATGTGGCCTTTCAAGAAGCTGTGTGTATATGATAGCCTTCAGTGCAAATTACAGAATATGAGACTGCTCCATCAGGAATCCTTGGAGACCATTGTTATTTTTCAAAGTGCCTTTAAATGCTTGCACAAAATAGGCTTACTTAACATTTCTTTATGCAACTACCTCTTTTCTCTCTTTGATCCTCACTTGCTCTTCCTGTGACATGTATTTTTACTTCCCAAATTGATTTCACTTTTCTTCTTACCAAAAAACTATAAATCTGTTCCTTTTCTTGGGCTTCTTATTGCCATAAGACTTTTTCAGTCTAGTAATGCTGTGCTGCTTAGTCTTATAGTATTAAACATAATCATTAGAATATAGACTGTAGTTCTGACTTTTTTTGGCTTCTGCCCACACAACTCATGACTGCATCTAAACATGCATAAACAAAATACACACATGCACACATAGGGCAAATGCAAACATACCAAAGATTTCAAAATCAAGATTATCTTCCTGTTTTCAGCTTAGACTCAGGTTAGGTTAGACTGTATTAGACAAGAATGTGTTTTTATGCAAACCCTTTTTTGGGCACAGCCTTTCTTCTGAGAAAGAGCAGTAGCGAACAAGCAGTAGTGAACCCTTGCCTTCCCTTTGCTCTCTCAAAACAGGGTTTTAATAATATAAATTATAAGTTGAGGACCTTCGAAATATGAGGAAGCTGAAAAAAAAGCCAGTAATATAATTGCCATGATCTATGTACAAAATTATTTATGTTCTGAAGCCTGCAGTCATTTCTAGTTAAGTGTATTTGATAAGGTCTGCCCTAAAAATATCCCATTCCTTTGGATGCAGCTAAGAGACTTTCTTATGTTGCAGAGAGGATTAGAAGGCCTTGATGGTAGAGTGTTTTCCATAACTGACTTTGTTGTGCTATTTTTAACCTGCAACTTGTGCAGCCCTGGTAACTGAAGTGGAGAATGCTGGGTTTTGTCTTCTGATTATGGAGCTGGATTGTAGGATAGGTAAGTGGCTCGAAAGCAAGCACGTAGGGGGCCTTTGTTGTTTTATACTCCATTGCTATTCTTTGCGATTTGCTGTGAGAAAGGTGAAAAAATGCATGCATTAAATATTGATACTTCCTGTATACTCATTATACAATTTTAATTACACCATTGCTCCCCAGCCAATGAGATAATTTTATTTAATACCAAGGACAAAAATTAAAATAGTAACACTTTGTAAAAGTGCATTCAGCTTGAAAATGACACTTTCAAAATAAATTAACCTGGGTATTGGGAACAGTTCACATAGAAATTATTATTACGTGGGATATTCTTGTTCATAGCTACTATTCTTGTGCCAAGGCCACTACATGAAAGATTTCTTCTGGGACTCAGTTCCTTTCTTCTCAGGACAGTATGTACAAGGCATTAATTTATTTTAGCAATATCAAGTTTTGGCAAATTGCCAAAGAATACTCATGGCTTTGGGGTAATGTCAGGCATGAGAATTATTACAATTTGCAACATGAAAATTATTTTTCCCGTTTATGTCTGTGTGTTCAGAGAGAGAAAGGTACAGCTACTAGAGCTGGGAGAAACATACAGTACACAAGAACCGCTATTATAGATGTTCTGTTTTTAAACAGGTACTCCAGAAACTCTAGTATTTTATTGACCATTTACTGTACATTGGTGAGTATTCTTGCTTAATTCTGTGTAGCCTAGCAAAACATGAAAGCATCTTTGGGCTTGGTGTGAGATTGTCCTGAAGAAAAGGCTTATCTATCCTTTAAGAAAAAAAACAAAACTCTGATAGCACTTGTGATGCAGAAATGGTATGACAGCATGTGCCGCAATAAATCCATTTGACCTACTGAAACCGAACTGTCTGTTGGCTTTTATAAAGGATGGCAATTCTTGAGATATTTTGAAAGAAAATTAAATACTGAATAGGTTTGAGCCTGTATTTTTTTTAGACTTTCACTATACTGTCTGATAGTTTCTTTCTTTACAAAGGGGGAAGAACATCACTGCCGTTACCTTTCCTTCTGTTTGGCAGTACAGAAAGACCCATTCTTTGTTATGTACAAGTTTACACTGATATCAGAAGAACTTTACAACACTGTGTGCCACAAATGGTACTTGAAGATTTCTATACATGGCTAAACTTTTATGAATTTCAATAATTCTGTTTACAGCAACAACTAATTTTCCCCCATGAAATCGCAGTTATGTGGCATGTTGTGTCAAATCAGTGAACATTCGGCAAATTCATGAGACAGTTTTCGTATATGATTTCTTCCACAAAATACAGGTCTTCCTTGTATCTGAAACGCTGATGCTTATGAGTTGATGATTTGAAGTGCAATTACTTTTAAAATTCTTCCCGAATGTTCTTGGGGAAAACAGTAGATACTGAATTTCTTTTCAGAATTTAAAAAATATCTCTCTTCCACCTCTTTTCTCAGAAAATCTTTCATCTACTTACTGTTGGCTTTTTTAAGCACACTTCCACAGTAAGTCACTTTAGTATTTGCTGCTTACAACTTAAAGAGGAAATGTTTCTAGACCCTAAATATTAATCTCCTTATTGCCTCTCTTTGAACAGAAAAAGAATGTGCACTGCCAGAGACTCAGCCTAGTTGCAGTATTTTCCCATGATAAATATCTTTTCTCTTTCTTTAGCCCTGCAAAGTACTTTTGTCCTTTATTTGCCACTAATGGTTATGATAAAAAATTAAATTCTTTTATTTTAATCTTTTCAATAGGTTTCCCTTAGAGAATCTCTGCTAAAGAACAAACATTTAAAAGGATTGCAGAAGCTTTAGTTTTATACACAGCCCTACTATATTATTCATTGCAATGCATTTTTAATGTCATAGAAAGAAAAGTAAAATATATTTTAGTTTCAGGGATTAGGCAGCCAAGTGATCCAGGGAATCACAAATTCGCGAAGGCTGAAGATAAATGCATATAGTGAGAAAAAAAACAAACCCAAACCCTCCTAACTTTAAGTAACCTAAAGGTTTTCATGAGAGATTTCTGAAAACTCTTATTGGTTGGAAATCTCTGGAGACTGCCACCATGGTTCACAGATGCTGGGAACCTTTGACCTAGAAGTATTCAATGTGTTTCAGGCACACTCTTTTTTTCAGTGAAGAAATAGGTCAGGAAGATTGAGATAATAAAAGAAAAAAGGCTGAGAACAAAGCTATAGCTATTAACATAGCTGTTGGGATTACGATGAAAGTTTCTCCTACCTCTCCTAGTTCTCTTTACTTCTTATAAAGAAACCAACCTTTTTTTTTTTTTTTGGTACTTTTGTTCATAAACAAACTCATTTTGACTAAATAATTTCAATGATTTATGTGATCATCCTTTTTAGTATTTAAAACCTGGGTATTATTTTACAAGAACAAAGAGAGAATAATGTTCTTTACTTTGTTTATGAATTGTCAGGGCTAATGGTTTTCTTTGTGTTGTGTTCTCTTGGAATTCAGCAATTTATCTTCAATCCACAAGAGTTACAGCATCTACTGAAGAATCGATTTACAAACCTCTCTGAACATAAGACTGCAGATTAAACCTTATGGACACTGTGTTTTTCAAACATGAACGCACCTTTTATACTACACAATGATGAAATTGCATCATTGTTTGATATAATAAATGAAAAGCAGAGAAGGGTTTTTAGCTTTTGTTCTGCACTTCATAACAAAGAGTCTAATCAATTGTAATTTTCAAGCACACATTTTGAAGTCAGGAAATGTGCACTGTTAATAGATATTTCCATAGACTAAAAAACTTAATTTGCATTGTAGTCTGCCAAACATCTGATAGCAACCCACCCATTACAAGAAACAAAACTGATCAGAAATTCAAAAATAATAGACATGGTTTACTTTTAAATAATGATTGTGAGGGCTAATCATTTTAAAAACATAATTACTTTAATGATAAAATCGTCATATTACAAAAGCAATTCTCAGAAACTGGTAAGTTGTTATTATTTCAATAGTCCCTTATGGATGATTACGACCTTATTTTAACAGAAGTGGAGAGCATATGTCAGTGCAGGTAGTTGATAATTCTCAAAAGGGGCCATTATTTTTTTTTAAAGATGTTATTCAGCTGCTTGTCAAAAATACTAAACCCAGTGTAAATCTTGGTAACATTACTGTGTCCCCTCAGTCATTTTTTTTTTCTCACATTGACCAAGGCAAAGTTCAGAGTTGCCTTGATATGCACATTTTCATTATAAGCTGAAGATGGATTTCTCATAAAGACATCAGAAAGTTTTTTGGAATTCACCACTTACCCAGAGTATAAGGAAGAGAGAGCACTTCACCTTTAGGAAAGGCATTGGTTGTTAAAAACAGGAGAGTAGAAAATGCTATTGTTCATGACAGGGGAAAGACGACTAAGTAAAAAAAAACAACCAAACACTGATACTCCAAAAATGATGCAGTTGAAGCCAAATTTTATTTTGATGAAAGGAAAGTTTTATGAGGAAGGCATTCAAAGTGGCATATAGGTAATTTTTCAGTCCATTAATTCACGCTGATGAAGAAATCTAATTACAGACTGGACAGGAAATATTCAGGGAAGCAAAACTAAATTCAGGAAATAAAGTTATTGGACTATATAAACAGAAATAGTTGGCTAAGCTTGACAAAGATACAAAAATAAAGCAGAGTTCTGGTGAAAGCTGAAAGTATGAAGACATCATTGTAAGCAATGAAGACATTTCTGAAATGGAACTGGTAAAAATTTTAGAAAGAAAATGCCCAGCAGCTTAAAGAGATCAGAAAACAAGGTTGGAAAGAAGGTACAGAAAGGTTAAACTGAGAGGAAACATAGTGGCTAAAGAAAAATCTAATGTTAAAGAAAATTTTGAGAGCATTTTGGCTCCAGTCAGTTTTGATGAAAGTATGTAGGGGAGGAAGAAGAAATGTGAAAGAACTGTCTACAATTAATAGTTGAACTGAGCTGGTAAAAAGATTCTTCTGAAACACAAATCAGGAAAAACACATTGAGAGTAACACTTTGCAGGTAGAAGCCATTTTAAAGATTAAAAGGGGATGACTACTGGGGCAACTTCTAACCATACTCAAGCTACACTGACTGGATATGCATGCTGTGCTGGCTGATGAAGAAAGTGAAAAGGCCAATAATGATGTTTGTCTTGACTTTTGTTTCAGTTTGGTTGGAAGCATTGTGGAAAACTGCAAAATCACATGGAGTTCAGATCATATAATTGCAATTATGAAGGCTGTATTTGAAGACTCCTGCAGCTTTGAAAAAATAATGAAAAATTAAACAAGTCAAAGCTTCGTATAATATAAGGAAGCAGAGAGCCACTACAGCTTTTCATCATATTCTTAAACTAGACAGTAAGAATGATAAATGAGGTAGAGATCATGACTTGAGATGATCTAAAGTTAAGGTCCTTAACTAACACAGATGACATCACACAACTGGAAAAAAAATGTCTGAATTATTGATTAATCAAATTAATAATTAACCTTGGAAGATTGGTTTGGTCAACTTTGACTCATAATAAATGCCAAGAAGATGAAGTGGCTGGCTGTAACATGAAATAGAAGCAAAAGGAAGGGCAAGTGAAATGTGGCATCTGTGAAGTCAAAGAATATGCAAGACTCCTATGTGCACAGAGGAGCCTTAACCATGGCTGAGGTTTCATTCAGGATAGAATCATAGAATCATAGAATTGTTAGGGTTGGAAAGGACCTAAAGATCATCTAGTTCCAACCCTCCTGCCATGGGCAGGGACACCTAACGCTAAATCATATCACCCAAGGCCTCGTCCAACCTGGCCTTGAACACTGCCAGGGATGGAGCATTCACAACCTCCCTGGGCAACCCATTCCAGTGCCTCACCACACTCACAGGAAAGAATTTCCTCCTTATAGCCAATCTAAACTTCCCCTCTTTAAGTTTTAACCCATTACCCCTTGTCCTGTCACTACAGTCCCTAATGAAGAGTCCCTCTCCAGCATCCCTATAGGCCCCCTTCAGATACTGGAAGGCTGCTATGAGGTCCCCACACAGCCTTCTCTTCTCCAGGCTGAACAGCCCCAACTTTCTCATCCTGTCTTCATACGGGAGGTGCTCCAGTCCCCTCATCATCCTCGTGGCCCTTCTCTGGACTTGTTCCAACAGTTCCATGTCCTTTTTATGTTGAGGACACCAGAAGTGCACACAATACTCCAGGTGAGGTCTCACAAGAGCAGAGTAGAGGGGCAGGATCACCTCCGTCGACCTGCTGGTCATGCTCCTTTTGATGCAGCCCAGGATACAGTTGGCTTTCTGGGCTGCAAGCGCACACTGTCGGCTCATGTTCATTTTCTCATCGACCAACACCCCCAAGTCCTTCTCCGCAGGGCTGCTCTGAATCTCTTCTCTGCCCAACCTGTAGCTGTGCCTGGGATTGCTCCGACCCAGGTGTAGGACCTTGCACTTGGCATGGTTAAACTTCATGAGGTTGGCATCAGCCCACCTCACAAGTGTGTCCAGGTCCCTCTGGATGGCATTCCTTCCCTCCAGCCTATCAACTGAACCACACAGCTTGGTCTCATCGGCAAACTTGCTGAGGGCGCACTCAATCCCACTGTCCATGTCAGCGACGAAGATGTTAAACAAGACCGGTCCCCACACTGATCCCTGAGGGACACCACTTGTTACTGGTCTCCAGCTGGACATTGAGCCATTGACCACAACTCTTTGTGTGTGGCCATCCAGCCAGTTCTTTATCTACTGAGTGGTCCATCCATCAGATTGATGTCTCTCCAATTTAGAGACAATAATGTCATATGGGACAGTGTCAAATGCTTTGCCCATGTCCAGGTAGATGACTTCAACTGCTCTACCCCTGTCCATCAGTTCTGTAGCCCCATTATAGAAGGCCACCAAATTGGTCAGGCAGGATTTCCCCTTAGTGAAGCCATGCTGGCTGTCACCAAGCACCTTGTTGATTTTCATGTTTCAGGAAGAGACTAAAAGAAGTGCTTCACAGAAACTGATGTAATTAAGAACTGATAAAACTCTACTTCTCAAACTGCAAACACATCAGATCCGTGCACTGGCACTATTACTCTATGGGCTGGAAGCAGTTATTTTAAATGAGAGAAATAACTGAGGTGTTTGGCATAAGCACCATTTCAAAGACTTTGGGTACTAAAAGACTTTTTTAGATAAAAAAGATTGTTCATTAAGAACGTGAAAGGAGAATGGCATATGAAGACAAGGGAAAACATTGGATATATTGAAAGATAATGGCAGTAACACTGTAGAAGGTGTAACTGTTCGCAAAAAAATGATACAATAAAGCATGGAAATGCACCAAAGTCTGTCCACTGGCAACTGGTCAGCTCTATGGTCTGACACTAATTCAGGGATTAATAAAGAAAGGTGACCTTTGCAGAAATGACCCATACAGCCTTTCTTGTCTGAAAAGATATTCTGTGATGAAAAGATGAGAAATATACAAAACCAATGGATAACTTCATTCTCTGAACAAATGATTTAAATTCTGGACAGGCATGGAGAGGAAGAGTATCCCTTGGGATATTATGCCTTTTTCAATCACACTGTACTGACTTCTACTGTATTTGAATTCATTACCTTTTGTTTATGCTGCTAGTAGAGTGAAATTAGGGGGGAGGGCTGGGGGGTAAACTTTGGGGCAGGGTGGCTCATGTACAACAATGCTCCTGCTCCCAGTCCTTATGTCAGAGTATGTCATAGCAAGTAACCTAATAGGTGTCCCACAAGTGTTAGTCCCTCAGGTGTACCGGCATCTCTTAATTGCTTTTCTCCTCACCCTTCTAAGTTGCAGTATTTTACTCTCTGAAAGGAATGCCTTCACTTCTCTCACTCCTCAGATAGAATTGTCTTCAGTCCTTCTGCTGTCTTGCACTTTTGCTGCTAGATGACAGGTACCTGAGCATTCATTCATGTATTACTTCAGCTACCTACAGTTCAATAATATAAATCATCCTGCATAAGAATTAGGGGAGAAATACTAACTCATACCTGTGTTAATATAATCCCAGCTGGCAGCTAAGCCCCACACAGCCACTTGCTCACTCTCCCTTGGTGGGATGAGGGAAAGAATTGGAAGAGTAAAAGTGAGAAAACTTGTGGGTTGTGATAAAGACGGTTTAATATGAAGGGCAAAAGCCATGCAAGCAGGCAGGTGTTCAGCAATCTTCAGATCAGGGCTCCATCACGCATAGCAGCTACTTGGGAACACAAAAGTCATTATTCCAAATGTCCTGCCCTTCCTTCTTCCTCCAGTTTTAGGTGCTGAACATGATGTCACGTGGTCTGGGATATCCCTGTGGTCGGTTGCATCAGCTGTCCCCGCTGTGTCTCCTCCCAACTTCTTGTGCACCTCCAGCCTACTCACTGGTGGGATGATGTGAGAAGCAGAAAAAGCCTTGACTCTGTGTGAGCACTGCTCAGCAATAACTAAAACATCCTTTAATTATCAACACTGTTTCCAGCACAGATCCAAAACAAAGCCCTGTAATAGCTATTATGAATAAAATTAGCTCTACCCCAGACAAAGCCAGCACAAATTTATCATTTCAAATAAATAGGAAGTACATTCTTTCTGTGAAAGGCAGTGCATGGAAATATGCCGTTTTGTACTGGCAGCACCTCATAGTATTTCAGTATTTTTACTCAATTATCAGAAAGAAACACGCAGGACTGCAAATGAACAGTTTTACTCCTCTCAAACTCATATATTGATTAAAATTACAAATCATTACTTGGAAACTTGCTACATGAATTCTGGAAAATTTGTAATACTTACCACATAGCATAACCAAATTAAACTCAAATCCAGTATGTATGACGAACTTTGCCAGCCAGCTAAGTAGTCTATAGATATCTTGATACACTGGTGCAGTTATCAAGGACATCCACAGTAGACAAGTGCAAAGATCAAGGATAAGTCCCTTGCAACCATTTCTTTTCATTTTGAATCTGCATGTGTATAAATCTTCTGCTGACATAATCTCTTAACTGCAGTATTACAGCGCAACCCTTTAAGGCACTATTATTCAATGTGTAAGCTTGTTAAAAACATACAGATTGCTTTGAGCCAAAACTTAACTTGGTCAAGTGATTTCTGGAAAATTTGTACCTGTTTTTATTAATTTTGTTGTAGATTATCTGTAAATAAACAGGTATATTTTTAACAGATAGTTTATTCAGAATCATGAATGTGTGATATATAGCTTCACTATGTCTGCTCTGATTGCCCAACATTTTTTCTATTTGACTGCTTAAATTCCATTTTTGTAGTTCTTCCCTATGAAGCATTTCTAAACAGGAAAAACAAAAGTCAAATTACAAGACAACAGAGAAAGTATTTTGGATGCAAAACTTTTGGCATTTCTTGTTTATGTGACTTTCACCCCCTGTCACTATGTTTTTCTTTCTAAGAAAACTGGTCTGCCAAATATGGAGCTCAAAATTTAGAGAAGCCTGAGATTTAATTCAATGTTACTAAACTCTTTTTTTTGATACGTATTCATTGCAAACTTTTTATATTCTTGTGTCACAGCACAAATTTACAGACTAGAACCTTTCCAAAGAGAAGCTTTTTTTTTAGTTTTCCAAACAAGTCATCACTGTTTCGAGCAGCAGTCTGGCACCTTTTTACTTTAGAAAAGCAATGGATGACTACATAGTTTATGTTGTTAACAACAGGTTTTTCTTAAACTTTCTCTTCACAGAATCCTTAATTGCAAACTTCTTATACAAGAATCATTAGTGCATGTAAAAATATATTTTCAAAATGTTTTAAATGTAGCTTTTCTTCACTGATTTACTCCAAAGCTTATCTATCCCTTCATACAAAGCAATCTCATAAAATAATGATGAAGAAAACATGATTCTACTTTCTTTCTTTCAAAGATTTCTCATATAACAGACTTATGCAATAATTCAAAAAAAAAACCCCAGCACCCTAAACTGCAAGAGTATAGGTTCAGGATTTCTGGCAAGAGCATGATGCTCACTGTCTTTCAGACACTGATTCCTGACCTGGAAAGGTTACTTGACCTTTGTTTTTTTGGGCTGCTGAATACTGTTAAAAAATGTGCTCTGGAAGTTAAAGAAAAGGAAAGTCTCTTAGTATGTCATGGTTTTTGAACAGGCAAAATGTCATGAAGCTAATCAAACTTCTATCCCAGATCTATTAGTCATTTACACCCATGAGCTAAGACACTTCTCTGTTCCCTGTCTTCCCCTATAAGTTTTGGCCTGCAATGTCTGTCAGGCTAAAATAATTTTGGGCACATGTATTTGTAGAAAGCTTATCATTGTTGATCCATTTCAAATGTTTAAGTACTGCAGCACAGGAAAAAAAAAACAATACACGGCATTTAGAGGATAATTAAATTTTTTGTTCTTTGTAATGTAATTTTCTTAACATGTCCTGGGTTCAGCAGTAGCAGTCATTTTTCTCCTTCTTAGTAGCTGTGTAGTGCTGTGGTTTTGACTTTCAGCCTGGAAACGATGGTGATAACATGAATGTTTCTAATGTGGCTTAGTAATATTTAGTCTGACCAAGGACTTTCTGAGTCTCATGCTCTGCCAGGGAGGAGAGGAAGCCACAAGGAAGCAGAGACGGGGCGCCTGACCCAAACTAACCAAAGAGGTATTCCATACCACAGCACGTGATGCCCACTGTATAAACTGCTGGCAGTTGCCCAGAAGGGCTAGATCAGTGCTTGGTTGGGCTGGGTATTGGTCAGCAGGTGGTGAGCACTTGTATTCTCTTCCATTGTTATTTCTGTTATATATATTGGTGGTAGCAGTAGTGGTTTGTGTTATACCTTAGTTACTGAACTGTTCTTGTCTCAACCCATGGGAGTTACATTCTTTCGATTCTCCTCCCCATCCCTCTGGGAGAGGGGAGAGGAAGGAGGTGGAGTGAGTGAAGAGCTGCGTGGTTTCTGAGTGACAGGCTAGGCTTAAACCATGACAAATGTAATCACTTCACCTTATTCCAGACCACTGTTACTATCTTTCAGTTATTCACCCTTCCTTTTGTGCCAATGTCAAGAATTTTTTGGGAAGAATTTTTTAATGTGGCTCATTTCACTAATCTACTGAGCAGGCTTGAAAACATTTCTTTGGATGATTCAGAGGGGTTGGGAGATGTAGTATGAAACTGAATTCTGAGGATATCTGCTGAAGCGTATTGAAAAAATTGTAAATTTACGTATGTATATATGTTGCAGGCAAACCATAGGGGGCAGGTAAACACCACACAACTACTTGCCCACTTTTTCCCCAAATCCGTAGAGGGGGGAAAGGAAAAGGAAAATTAAATCCAGAAAACTTGGGGGTCAATAATAACAATAATGATCATGATAGTAATAATAAGTAGTGAAGGATAAGTGGAAAAGGTAGAGGAGATGAAAATAAAACAAGTGATGCAAAGTCAGCCACTCACCATCTCCCATCAGTCTGCTTTGCCAGTTCCTGAGCTAAGCATGTTTTAACTGTCCTAAGCTCCCCTATTTTTCCTTTCATTGCTGAGCATGATGTTATATGGTATGCAATATCTTTCTGATTAGTTTGGGTCATCTGCCCAGTCATTTCCCCTCTCAAACTATTGCACAGCCTGCCATCCTCTTCATGTGGGGGAGCAGAATGAGAAACAGAGAAGGGCTTAACACTGTGCAATCACCGATCAACAAAACCTAGAACATTGGTGTGTTACCAGTATTGTTATGGTCAGAAATCTAAAACACAGCCTTATGTGAGCTGCTATAATGTTTATTCTAGACAGGCCTGGTAGAATAGATATTACAAAAACATTTTTTAAAACTGATAGTAATTTCTTTTTCTCCTGCCAAGACCAAAGTCAGAGTTATTGCATATCTTTCTTCTATAACAGCTGATAAGCAACTAAAAGCAATTTAAAGACTTCAGCTCCTTGCTCTTCTCAAGGTGATTGCAGAAGAAATGCAGAATCCCAAATTAAACCCTTTGCATGAAAAAGTTTGCATTTTTTAACTTCTATGGTGGAAAAGGATATTACAAGCTGTTGTATAAAGTGATTACCCATATGGTTCCACACTTACAAGTTACAGAATACCTTAGGTCTTTAAAATATACAATTACCTTTGCTGCAGTGTACTAAAGTATCTATTTATAGAACTGGGTGAAATCCTGTGTTCAGATACTGAGTTTAAAAAAATAAGATTATTTTTGCCAAAATTATTTGTAGATGTATATGACATTTTTTTCGTTCATTTCTTTTGTTTTCTTTCAAACGCTATTTTTCCAAGAACCTTGAAAACACATTAATGTTCAAAGTGTTTTCTTTCAGTAGCATGTACCTGATAAAAACTTCATATTCAAAGTCTTCTTTAAGGCCTGCTAAAAATCATCCCTATGGGGCTTTTGATCCCATATCCAATTTCAACGGTCCTGGTCCTATCTGTCATGTGTAGTTCTTCCATAATGCTGTAGCTTCTCTACATCTTACATCCTTTTAGCCTAAAGCCTACAAACTTGACATACACTGAAAATAACAATATTCCAATTTCCTTTTCTTTTTTTCCCCATGGATATGTATCTGAGCTCCCACTGCTCACAGTAATTTGTAAAGCTTTGTTTCTGCTGACAGATGTTATACAATGTCTACACAGCACTGCAGTAACTTAAATGACCCCATGCAGATAAGCTCATTTGTGTTATGTGTTTATATCAATAACTTGTAGGAAAATAGCTGAGCTGCACAAAATTTTTAACAATACCTTTGATAATGCACCCTGAAAATATGATTCCTGGAGTATGCCACTGTTCAATACTAAGGACCACATCAGTATAAAAAAATGATTTAGCATCTAGTGCAAATAGACAGTTTAAATATTTGAAAAGCTCAGTTACGCAAAACAAATTATCAGCATTATGGTCAAATAAATATAAACCTTAAATCAAACTTTAGAAAAATCAGTCTTCATTATTTGTTTTCTTAGGCAAGTTATGTTTTTCTCAAGGGAAATGCACAATGCTTTCAAGTTCTTGATTTCCTCAGACCACCTTTATCACACCCTCTGTCTTCCTGCACCATCCCAAAACTCTGATCAAAGTTTTTCCTTATTAGGCACAGAAAAAGAGGGACAGGTGTAATTGTGTTGGGAGGAACAATTCACTTTTACCTAGAATTTCTGAAGAAATTTTCCTGTAAGCAAGTAAAGGCTTGCTCAGTGAAGTATTGATTCCTGACAGAGATTATTGCACTTTCTTCTAATGCAGTGCCAGGTAGGAATTATACTTATGCACTTCACGGAACTGCAAGAATAATAGATCTTTCAGATGATTCTGTATGCAGGACTAAAAGTGATTAGTATATAGAAATAGAAAAAAAAGTGTTTGTATTTTCCATGGACCATGTTTTTTGAATAGTTATAAATGAAGAGAAATTAATGACAAACTGTTTAAACAAAATATTAAAATTTGCATATTTCTACTGCATTTTATTTGGCAAAGTGTTTGAATCTTCCTCACTTAAGATGCCTGGGATGGCCGAGCTCAGACCCTTGTCTGGTACTATTGCAATTCAAATTATACCAATTCACAATTGCAAAATAAGTTTGGCATTGACTAAACAGTTTGCAGAAAATACCTAACTCAGCTCTTACATTTTGAGTCACTGACTCTAGTTCCTCTTTCAGCCTTTCTACTTTTCAGTCTTCCTACATAAAATAGCCTCATATTTAGCAGTTACCAAGACTGCTGAAATCAGTTAGTATTACAGTATATTTTAAGAGCAAGAAGGACCTCTGGTTGCTGACTTACTCTACAAAAGTTCACAATGCATCCTTGGTGAAAAAAGACCGAAGTAAACAGGGTTTGGCAGGTTTTTCAAATCGCACATTGAGAATTCAGCATGTTGTAACTGTAAGTAATGTTTTGTATCACAACACTGCATGCTAACGTTACTCAAAGATAAATGCCCTTGATAAACCCTACCATTTTCACACATTGAGTGTAAAGTGTTGAAATAAAAGGCTGATGAAGCATAAAGTGTTGAAGTAGTATGTTATTGTCAACATTTTTCTGTTGTTTGCCGTTTATTTCAACACTTTATATAATACATTAAATACTCATCTGTCAAGTAAGTGTCTGAAGGCTTGAGGACATAGATGCCCCTGAGCACCAGCAAACGGTGGGGCACCACTGACGGCTAGAGATTGTAAGAGGAAGACTGACATAGCTATAAATATTGCAGGCTAAAGACTGCAGGCGGTTCTGTGGAGATCCAGGTGCAGTGGAGATGTGAAGCAGCACTTAGAGGGTTCTGGACAGAAAGCTCTTCAGGAGTAACATGGAACTAGCCAAGGACAGCAGGAAACAATCATACACCTTTCATACAAGTGTATGAACATGTCATAAGGGATCACTACCTGCTCATAGCAGCAGTAAATGCATTGACCCAGTCAGGCCTGGATTTGTCATGGGCAACCCTCTCACTTCTGTGCAATAGAAAATTCCTGAGACAGTGCCATCCATACTCCTGAGACCTGTTGTCACCTTTTGTGTAATATCATAACCATTTCAGAAAAAGACATAAAGATTTTTATGGTCAATGAAGGGTTTGTCTACCTGGTAGCCAAATTAATTTGAGATTTGAATTTAAAGTGTATTAGTTAAAGTACATTTAATCCTCATGCGAGCATCTTTTGAAGTGAACTAAGTGAAATACTGCCACTATATTTCTGAGGCTGCCCACATGACTGTTTAATGTTCTCTAAATACTCTATTTCAGATTCAGACCTTTAATTAATTCAAACTAATACATTTGGAAGTCTTTGATTCAGCACTCTTGGAAATAAGCTTTTCAGCATTTTTTTGTGGACCAGGTTAGAGAAAGAGTAGGAGTAGGTGAGTCAGTATTCCCGGTTTTTTCATCTTCCAGAACTATATCAATACTCATGTGTATGAGGGAAGGCAGGAAGGTCAAAAGAAGGATCCCAGGCTTTTTCTTTTTCCTTCCTTATCACTTTCTCCCAGTCCTAGTGCTATTTGCTGTAGGACCCACTTCAGCTACCTTAGGCCTATAGTGATCATTATATAGTACCTAAGTGCCTAAGGTATGAGAAAGCTCAGTAGTTTCCTAGTAAGTTGGGTTAAACCTGTGGCTCACAGGCTGTTCTTATGCAACTGGGAGATATGGGAGATGGTAATATTTACCCGGGATTCAACAAAGGATCATCCAGTGTTTGAACTAGGCTTGGGTACTAGTATTTATAGGTACTTTAACAGCAATTCATAGTTTTCCTGGCAGGACAAACAGAACAAAGAAACCCTCTCCCCATTCCCTATAGTTTCGTAGCAAATTGAACAGAAAGGAAGAGGTTCTTTACCTTAAAGGCAAATGTGTTCCCGTTAGCTGGTACTAAAAACATATATTCATATACTGTGAGTGTGGTAAGCTCCTGGCACAGGAAAAGAATAAATAAAACAACATATGCTCCACAAAAGCTGCTTGAGCACACTTCCATCTTTTTTTCATACTTATATGGAAATTCAGTGCCAGCAAACTACTACACAGCTACTTTACAGACTGAACAAAATTAAAGAACAGAAAACAGCCTAATTTAGATCTGATATTGCAAATAAAGCACTAAATGAGGTAACCTTGTGTTGGAAAAATGACTTTTTTCAACATGTGCTAAGGCACAGGAGCTACATTTCCACAAAACAAATTTATTTTTATGCAATATTTAAAGATAAACCCACTAAAACTAAAACATACATTCATTTATTTTTCTTAATCCGGACAAAGTCTTTTAAGATAAACAAAAATTTTGTTCTCTTACTAATGTGATTTTTTTTTCTGGTAGGAGAACATGAGCTAACATATTTAAAGTTCTTCAAAGTGTTCTCAATGTGACAGTTGTTTGCTCATTAGCTGCTTGGAAATCGAATCTCTCAGGGTACAAACTGAGATGAAACCCAACCATGTTGAGTTAAATTTGGTGACATAATATAACAGTGTATTCCACACTGGTATGGCACATCAAATCAGATACTTTTTATTATTCAGCACATTTTGAATCAACAGACCAAAATGATCCTGTCTTTTTTCTGTTCATTTGTGTACAACTGCTCTAAGGAGGAGTCTGAACCACTGGCTTCTGAGATCATTATCAGGGTGACATATTACTTCTCAAAGAAGCCTGTGATTTAACGTAATGGTTGAAAGTTAACATAATGGCTGAAAGTTAACATAATGGCTTCTTGCTTTAACAGGTGTCTTTGAAAATGCCTGGAGAATCTGTGTAGTTTCTCAGAATTCTCTAAAACAAAACATAATAAGAAAGTAAAAAATACATAGCAGTGTGGAGACAGTGTTCTCACTGGAGAATGCATAATTGGTACATAAACTCTGAATAATCCTGAAAGATACAGCAAGGCCATGAGAGGACCAAAGAAGCTTAAGCAAACAAGATAAGAAGAAGCTGGAATTCACTGAGTTAATGAGAACTGTGGACTGTTGGCAAGCTTTCGAGGTCAAGCTCTCACACCTGTGCTTAACCAATTATATGTTAGTCATTAAGGGTCTTCAAGACATGTATCCAATCATAATATGCCAAATCACTGTAAGTGCATGTAAGAAATAGTATATAAGGAGTTAAGGCTTTGTAATAAATTTGGTAATCGCTTGATCACATTGATCGTCTCTGCGTTGTCCATGACTCCCGCGCCAACAAGTGGCGCCCAAACAGGGACACTCCGATCAGTAACTCGACGAAGAAGAGTTTGAAGGTCCGACGAAAAGGAGGGGGCAGAGAGCCAGCTGAAATTCAGTGCTGTCCCAGTGCTGGGAAGTCAGACGTCTGCAAAACTTCTGGAATCTCTCCCTGATCAGGTGAGTGGCTGGGGAGGAAATGGGGCACTTGCTATCCAAAGAGGAACAGGCGGTGGTGAAGCTCCTCCAACACATTCTCTCTAAGAGCGGACTGCAATATGATAGCACCTCCTTACAGAGGCTGTTAAAGTGGTCCTGTGATCGCGAGGTTAGTAAAGGGACCAAAGATGCACAGAAACACTCTACACTTTGGAGATTGGTGTTTGAGACTTTGAAAGAGATGAAATTAGAAAGGGCAGCGGTAGCTTCTGTATTTGCTGCCACAGCTCCAGAAGGGGCTGTCCCCCTCTAAGACCCTTCATACCTCTGCGGCTATGACTTCTGCACCTCCTGTGGTACCTGGAACGGCACCGAAAAAATCAACGCTCCGAGCCGATGAAAGCAAGAGCCACGTCCGCAGATGGCCACATACCAAACGAGAGACATCTGACAAGAAAGACATAGCTGCGAACAACGGAGACCCTGAGTTCAACCCAGGATCAGACCCTGAGTCCCCTGAATCCGAGCCAGATTTATATCCTCTGCTTCCAGACTCTGACTTGTCGTCTCCTGGGTCGGTCTGCTCAGCTCATCAGCAGCTACTCACTGGCCCTGGAGACCTCAGCTGCAACAATTGATGAAAAAGCTTGAAGCCCTCGAGACTCAGATTGAAACATCTCCATCGGTGCCTCCACCTTATCCTCTGCAAAACCCCTTCCTTAAAGAGGGCAAACAGGGGGAGGGGCTGGGAGAGGTATCGGGGTGGCACAAATCCTGCGCACCGTTGGCACGGGTTAATCAAAGATGCGATTATTACGGGTGAATTTTCTGCAATGGGGCTCTCTGCATATCCTGTGTTTACTACACAGCAGGGGGTTAAAGAGTGGGAAGCATTTGATCTCAAAATAGTTAAGGAGGCCTGACAAGCGGTGACCACATATGGGTTAAAATCCTCTTATACTCAAGCTGTATATGTTATGATTTTTTTGTGCTATTGACAGGAGACTTTAATGACTCCCCTGCTATAATACATGGTCAGGCATTAGGTTCAGGTTATATGACTAAAACTCTGGGTATTCTGGTCCAGTACAAGGATTTGGAAACCGGCATTTGGAAAGGTCCTGTGGAAGTAAAACTAACTGGTCGAGGTTATATGTGTGTAAATTACAGATTCTGGTTTGCGGTGGGTGCCAGCTCGATGGGTGAAACCCTGGAAAGAGTCAGCACCGCTCCAGGACACCCCCCTTGTCAGTGATTGAATGAATTGAAATTTGAGCACAGGACATCCATTTTATGGATGTTTTCAGCCTTTCTTAAAGTGAAGGGAGCAACCTTTTTTTATGTTAAAGTAAAAAAAAACCAACAAACAAAAAAATCCCAACAGACCCACCCCCCCCGAACCTCCAGGGAAGCGAGATCAGTGCGGGATACAGACGTATTGTGTGATTTTCTGGTGGTGGGAAGGTCTCTCTTATGCTCTTATCAGGGGTATTGGGCATACTGTGACGGACCATGGACTTGGGATCCCATATACAACTCATTTAATACAGTTTCTCTGTGATACTCATGTACTAGAAGTTGGTAAATATAAGTATGTCCACGTTTCTGTCGACCTTTGGAGACCTTTATAGATATTGCTGGCCACTTCTTCCAACATAGGCTGGCCACCTGTGTCGGAATGAGTGTGCATTTTGGTCAGTATAAAAGCCCAAGCCTCATACGATGTTGGGGAGGCAGAGTCTCTGCGGGGATGCCTCTGCTAAGGATGAGCCTGCCACCTCGCACTGCAATGATGCTTCTCGGAGCTGGTTTCCTGTTAGTCTCCACAGGGTCCTTGTGCCAAGTTCTGTATGTGGGACTGTAGTGGGAGTAATGATGTCTGGATTTTGTGCTTCAAATATTGTAGTTGTGTGGCGTGTGCTTGTGGGATCCCATACGTGTGTGTGTGTGTGTGTGTTGAGGGCAGATGGTGTTCTGTGTATTTTTTGTTGTTGGGTTCATATAAAGTTTTTAACAAGTAGCAGTTTAACATTTTGGGCAAGAAAGGGTTAATGCAAAAGTGCGGTTGCCGGCAGGTATTTATGGTTGCTGCTGAAGCAGGCAGGCAGCTGTAGCTGCTGCCGAGCAGGCAGGCTTTTATAGCTGCTGCCAAACAGGCCGGTGTTTGTAGCTGTGCAAAGCAGGGTGAGCAACTTTTGGGAAAAAAAAAACAACCCCCCCCCCCCCCAAAAAAAAAAAACAAAAAACACCAAAAAAAAACCAAAAAAAAACCCAAAACCAAAACTGACCTCCGATTCAGGTCCCGGTGCCCCACCGGCGGAATGGCCAGGATGGACGCCAGAGCCGAGGAGTGAAGGAAAAAAAACAACAAAAAAAATCCAAACCAACAAAACAAACAAACAAACAAAAAAAAACCACAACAAAACCCAACCTCTCAATCTAGTGAGGTATTGAGGCAGTTTGTAGAGACACCACAGACAAAGCCTAAAGAGCACCTGCAACACAGTGGGTGCATGGTAGGAGCCTTGCTTAGTATGTTTAAGGTAACCTGGGGGTGAATCCAAGACTTGGAGGAATAGATAGATCGGTTGAAATAAGAACTGCTAACTGAAAAAGCGAGAGGGGTAGTGCAACCACAAGCTTTATGAGCCATCACCTAAGCAGCATCAGGGTGGCAGAAAAAAGAAGGGAAAAAAGAAAAAAAAAAAAAGAGGCAACGATGCAGCAAACTCCTCTACTGTTAACAATGTGCAGTTTAAGCTGTCTGCTTCTCAAGAACTGATAACCTGGGGGAGGGGGTATATTTATGTCCTCCTGCCTACAGGTCCATGGCGACTGCCTGCAAAGTTTGTCAAGCCTTGCCATGAGCTGGACAGACGAATGGATAAACCTGATGCCTCAGCTACAGGAGCTGACCGTGAATACCCCAAGCAGAATGGGATAGAGGAAGAGAAAAACTAATGATTGCAAAACATCACTTGGGGGCAACTGAAAAGTAACATCTTGAATATGTGTTCTTATAAAGTAGCTATTATTAGAGGCTGTGATTTTGTGTATAAAAGCACCTGTATTTACTAGCCAGTTGCTAATGAGGAACTACACCTTGTATTGTATAGATTTGTCACTTGTAAAAGAGATGTTAGAGTATGCAAATTTGCCGTAGCTGCTAGAAAATACTAAGGCAAAAGCTGGAAAGATTTTAATACAATGGTAGTGTTATAAAGCAGGCGATGGAACAAATTAAGAGGGTGGGAGAATTCCACTGTAAGAAATTTCTTTGGCTAGTCCCTCGCTGCCATCAGCATCTTCAACATGCTGCTGCACCCTGTAATAGTTACTCTGCTAATGTAAATTTGTGTGTGCCTTGCTGTAGTAGTGACTTGTTACTGGATGAAGCAGGTGAAACTCTGCATTGACAACAAGGTGCAAGGACTGAGGCTGACAAAACGCCTGCTACCACAGTCAAGGGCAAGACTGGGTTGGCCTCTGTGTTTGCCACCAAGAAGAACCTTTAGCTCCGCTGTTGGCTGCAACCCAGCAGGCGTGGAGCAGTGGGGACACATGCCATGCCAGACCTTGATGTGAAGGATGGCCTCCCCTGTTATCAGAGAGCCATACAGCAGAAAAAAGGGGCAGGCGCAGCAGCCTATAGTTGGCATATGTTGGAGATATAATCTAGCCCAGATCCCCTGCTCAAGTAGGGTCACCCAAAACATATATAAAACAAAAAGGGGGAGATGTGGAGACAGTGTTCTCATGGGAGAATGCATAATTGGTACATAAACTCTGAATAATCCTGAAAGATACAGCAAGGCCATGAGAGGACCAAAGAAGCTTAAGCAAGCAAGATAAGAAGAAGCTGGAATTCACTGAGTTAATGAGAACTGTGGACTGTTGGCAAGCTTTCGAGGTCAAGCTCTCACACCTGTGCTTAACCAATTATATGCTAGTCATTAAGGGTCTTCAAGACATATATCCAATCATAATATGCCAAATCACTGTAAGTGCATGTAAGAAATAGTATATAAGGAGTTAAGGCTTTGTAATAAATTTGGCAATCACTTGATCACATTGATCGTCTCTGCGTTGTCCGTGACTCCCACGTCAACATAGCAGTATTTTGTGACAACCTCTAAATTTTTTTTTTTTTCTGTAATTTTTACCAGTCTTCAGGGACCAAACTCAAAATGCCAGCCTCCCCCTAAGACCCTAGTGGTCCTTTTATAATCATATTTTACCCTCCCACATAGCCTAGCATTTTCTTTTATTTTACTTGGTTAATGAAATAGAAGCTTCGGCCAAAAAATAATCTTCAGTTTCCAGTCTGCATGCCTCATCTGACCTCATCATGACTTTAAGAAGAAAGTTCTCTGCAGCAGGGTGAGTAGATCCCTCTCCTCACCCTAGCTGATGTTTCGTGATGATGCTTCACTGTCTTTCTTTTCTCCTTTTTTCTTCCCACTCCCGGCCACATGCTGTTTCAGCATGCTTTGCACCACGTGTAGATTCCATTGTTAGCTAATCCAATTCACTAACTTTGCAAGAGGATAATGAAAAAGAAAAAAAGTAAAAATTATCTCTGAATTGAATTAGCTTCAGGAGACCTAATGAGTGCTGGAGCTACTGAAGAGAGAGGTGGGACTGAAAAGGGGAGCTTAAATATATGCAGAAGAGACCTTTGGGTTGGTGACAATGGTCTTAAAGTGACTATGCTTTGCGTGGAAACATAGCTTAACTGGCTTTGTAAGTAACTCATTACTTGATTATCACTCATCTGCAGCCCACAGTAAGAAAATGAGTTCCCTATCATAAGCTGCTCCCACTTGAAAGGAAGGTTATTCAGATTGCTGATTCTTAATTGCACTCTCTTTTTGTTTTTCTAGTAACAAGAATCGAGTGAAACTGCTCTTTGGTATGTCATTACCAGTTTCAGGCACACATGGAAATAAAAAGGTAAAGGTGAAAGGCCGATATTATCTGCAAAAAGAACTGGCATCCCCAAACAATATTTGTTATGCAGACTGATGCGGATATGGATAGGCGTGTCTATTAGTACTCTAGCCCCATCACACAGGATTCTATTTAAGCACCAAAATAAGACTCTTACTTCAAAATACAAATTAAGTGTTTGGTCCTGGGAAAAACTCGGAAGTGGTGAATTGATTGTAAAAAATATCAACTTCTGACATACTCTCAGGCTGCAGCCTGAAAACTGGAAATATTGGAGACAACTGTCTGTTGCCACTGAAGATCAATATAACCCAAGACTAAACACTCTCTCTCTTATAAACTTTATCTTTTCTCATAAGAAATGCCTGATTTCTCTGGTGTAGCAGGGCAGGCATTGGCAGGCTTAGTTACATAATAGGTTCTATATTAATGGTTGCTTGACACTGATTTTTATATTCTGAATTTAAAGATATTAATTTCAGAGGAAACTATTTCTACTGTGCTGATTGCAGGGAGGCTCATACTGTGGAGACTGTTTCAAACAGCATAATTAAATGATTTTTAATCATTCTTACACCAAAACACTCATAGATTTACACCTGCCTTCAACAGCTTGAGAAGGTTATCTATATTCTATTGAGGATAAATGATGCAATACAAATGGAGGAGATTCCATGCATGAAAATGATCCTTACTGCTGAAATGTACAGTGCTGGAGTCTGAATACAGCAGCACATCCTCTGTTCCCTTGTGACAGGGAGCACAGGGTGCACCTGCTCCACACCAGCGCTGCCTACCATGCGGCTGGAGCATCTGAAGTACTTCCTCTCTGCCACACAAAATATGCCCATTCTAAATGAAGCCAGGCCATGGAAATCAAACAAGCTATGAGGCGTTTACAACATAGACTTTGGAACACTTAGGCATTAGTTTCTTTCTTAGGGGCTGATATGGCATCCATAACTGTAGCATTGGAAGTTATAGACAGAAATGATGAGGTGAAGCCAGGAGTAGTCTGCATCAGGGAAGCTGGCATGGGTAAAAAAGTTTTCTGTGAATAGGAAAGACCTCATTGAAGAGAATGATAACCTTACCCTGGGTAAATGTGCCTGTGTTGGAGTAGTCCTGAAGTACTCTAAGGGCTTAGTCAAGTTTTCAGAATTTTTCTTTTTTTTAGAGCTTAGAGAGCTGAACTTCTGTGCATTTATCTATTACTCATTCTGAATTAGTTCTCACTAGTGACAGCTGTGAAAAAGGACTTGGTTAAAAACTGGTGATTTTGTGAAAACTAATGATGTTGGTTGCAACTGAAATTTCCTCTGGAATAACTTCTCAAGACTAGGATGGGATTCCTGCTCCAAGTGAACACAATAATGTTTGAACTAATTTATTCAGTGGATTCTTTTCAGGCATATACTATTAAATTCTCAACAGCTCTCACACTAAAAGAATATATACAAAATAATACATTCTTCCTCTTATGCTCTAAACTGGAAAGGCCTTTTGTAATAATAGAAGCTAGGAAAGAGGTCTGAAAGATCTAATCAAAACAATTTATCAATCTATTATTTTCCCATCATGGTTTTTGCTAAGTACTGAAGAAGAGGATGAAAATATGAATGCACAGAATAGGAACAGAAATGTTGCATGTTGTATTTTGTTTTATCCATAAAAAGAATAAAATCCATCTAAAGGTCTAGTGAGCATTTAGCATTAGGCTAGAATGAAAAAATGGGAGGGGAGAAAGGGTTTCATTAAATGGATGTCAGGATACAGCCTTTAGGGTTTATTTGCATTACCATGGCATAGACAAGAAATAAGAAACCCTTGCCTGGTTTAATTTTGTTTTCTAGAAACCAGCTGATTAGCTGAGCTATAGAAGGTAGAGCAAAGATGGTGGTTTGTTTAAAGTGAAGGAAAATGATGTAGAGCTAAACTTCCAGAAGGTTGTTGTTTTTCCAAAACTCCCCTATTTTTCTGAGTTTCTGCCTCAAAGGAGAAACAAAAGGGAAGTCTTTTGTATAAATACATTGGAGATGTCTGGAGTAAAACTTTCTTTTTTAGTATTGTTAGTACAGATCATGGTCTTCTTGTCTAGAAAAGGCGAAACCTGATTTTTATTTCTTTAACACTGGGACACTAAACTTCAAATCCTCCCTTACTTGCTGAATGTCAGCAGGAATATGCAGAAATATTAGCACAGTTCAGGACAGCAAACCATCAGTTGGTACTTGGTCAATCTTCCCTGTCAAAGCTGTTCCAGTTGGCATAAATTACTTCAGTGCTAATTGAGACAGAGAACAAAATCAGCTTAATGACTTTGGAATGCCTTAGTGCTTTGCAGGTGCTGAAGTGAAATAACTAAATTATTGGCTGAAGAAATTCACCCATACTTAATGAAAATATACCCACTATATCACATTTCTCTTTATATTTTTAGCAGAAAGAAGACTGTGTTTCCATAAGATTTCAGTGTCCACCGGTCCACCAGTAATGCAAAGGTTATCATTAAGAAGAGCATATATATGGCATAGCTACTTTTTTTTTCTTACGTTTCCTTGCTTTTCTTTATGCTTTTTTCTTTTCTTTTTTTTTTAACTACTACTTGTCACCAACTGCAAATAAATTCTTTTCGTCTGAGTTAAGAGAGATTTTATTTCCTCGTATTTAGATTTATCCACTAGGCATAGAACTAAAGATATACTGTGATAATTCTTTGCCAGCAAACTGGATGATAATGTATTTCCACATAGGCTTGTGGAGAAAAAGTAACCATATTGGTTTAATTGCACATTGTATTTTGCTTGCAGTACAGATTAAATTAATATGGCTTTGAGGAGCAGGTTCTGTTTATTCAGGCTACCTACAGGCTAGGCATAATATCTGCACCTTTATTTTCTCTGTGCTGCAAATTTCAGTATGTAAAATATATGAACACCAGTGTCACTACAGTGAAGCAAAATTGATAGAACATGTTATAAAGGAGATAAATAAAGAGATTTTTTTTGAGATAGCTTGCCCATGATATTTCTACCTGCATTGTTTTTCCTGTTTTACAATAAAAGGCTATAAGATAGAAGTTTACAGTTATTACAGATGTATTTCAAAACAGAACAATAAAAGAAGTTAAAATAGTGAAAATCTGTTAGGTGATTATTTTTCAAGTTTCAGACTAAAATATAGAAAACTTCTACTTAAATATTCAAAACCACCTTCTATAAGAAGCTTAAGTCAAGTACTGAATGGGTCTCATAAGTGAAGAAAGTGTTTGCATATTAGATAAGTTACTGATAACCCACATCCTTGGAATAGATCCAATTGATCTATCATATTTTCAGTGGATCCAAATACCAGCCTTTAAGAATGTAGAACTGAATCAATATGCATGTTACACATAAACTGACAAAGATGAATTAAGCTATTTTATCTAGCATAACCTTCTCTCGATTATTCATACATTACCTTCATCATGTCTCATGCAGGAAGAGTGATTCAAGTTTTCTTCACCATTGGGCCTGTCATCCTGTCATATTTTAATGTCAATACTATGTTTGTTAGGGACATTTTGTCCAAGGGGGTTTAATTTTTGCCTTTTAGTCAGTAAAGAGAGAAAATATCACTGTGTCCCTGCATTTTTGCATAGCGCCACACCAACATAGCAAGTTGGTGACTAACTGTGCTGTCATAATAAACATCAAGGATTTATAAAATGTATTTGGTTGGAACACCTCACTCTGGGCTTTTTCACTATTTAATAACTTTCCTTTTCTATTCCTACACTGTTTCATTTGGTGCAATTAAAAGTCTGCAAGCTAAGAGTGGGCTGAAGGAACCACCAAGTTATTATGGTAGCCAAAAGTTCATGAAAACATGTATTCCATTAGGGAAGCAAAGAAAAAATAAACAAAATATCAGACAAGCAAGCCAATGAACTGATATGGCAGTCATGACACCTCCATTTAGAAGCCATAGGTCAACTGTAAATGTGAGGTTAAAACACCCTCATGATTACTGAAAAAGCGAGTCAGAATTGTGGCTATGAATCTACGGAGACATAACTTGCTAAGCAAGACCTGTAGGTATGATCATTATGTCACTGGTATAATCAGCTTCTCTTCCCTAGCACTTTGTCACAGTTGAAATTGTAATTTTTTATTACAGTGGTTTTCATTTTAATTTCGAATATTCCCAAAGATCAGGACAAAACATGAAAAATGCAAAATGCATGTGTACTTTGTGGAGCTATAAGGTAGTTCTCAGAGGTACTGAACAGATATATTCTGTATCTTTCATATACCTTGGAGAGGACATTTTCCAGGATGATATTTACATCTAATTTTAGTCTAGGGATATAACATTTGCATAACAGGTTTATAAAACTGAATCCATGGGCACAACTCTACAGAGCTGTTCATCCTAATGAAAAGTATCTAGTCTTTATAAAATTGGATTCTTTATTCTTTAATCTGCTTGACTGCAAGCTCTAGCAAAAATATAAACCGTTCTTCCCGCTTCAACCTCCAATACTGCACTATAGCAACTTTTTCAACTTTCTGGTATTTTATTGACTTGGATTTGGATAACAGCTGTGCATAGAAACTAACTGGATGAGCATAAATCCCTCATCTTGTCAAGACAAGGATGGGAGAGGAACTGCAATTTAAACAAACAAACAGTAAATCATTGAGCATCCAGCCAAACTGAAAGAATTTCAGGGTCAAGCTATGCAAGGTGTGGAAAGAGCAGAGCTTTTCAGTCAGTTACTGGGAGGAGCATCGGTAAGTCACTAAATCACCTTGTATTCCTAAAAAAGGACATAAGAAGAAATTAAGTACCAAAAATCAATACTGTAATGGAGACTCCCTCTCCAGTGCCTGGCAGTCATGGGCCTCTAGGGGTATTGATTCACCTGAGCTGTGAAGTTCTGGCCATAACTAAAGGCAGGTTGCTGTCCCTGTGTAGGAGTGCTTTGTCTCAGGAGCTGAGCCTTAACACCTTTACTCATCTTTTCTTTTTCTCTAGGGACTAGACTGACACACACTGTGTACACTAATGAAGAAAACAAATTATGAGATTTATTTACAGTAACACAAGTAACAAGAAAACAGGAAAAAAATAAAACTAGAAGAAAGAATTAGTCTTTAAAGAAATTTAAGTCATAGAGCAGTCAGATGTCCCTGGGGAGAACAGCTAAGAATTAAGAACTTTTTATAAGAAATAAATATTTGTTAATGACTATAAGGTAGATTTGTGGGCGAATGGCATACTGTTCTTTGCATTCTCTCATGTGAAATGTTTCTGTTTTTTTAAGCACACTGTAAGAGTTTCTTGAGCGTGCTTCCAGTAAATCAAAGTCAAGTGGCCATAGAGCAGGAAAGAATAAGCAGTAAAGTTGATATATTTGAATTTAACATTAAAATTCAACAATAATCCTTCACTCCTTGAGTGTATCTCTATTTTATTAAGTATTTCAATGCAATATAATTAATTTATTACTAGCAATTAATGTACTGGTAGTAATATCCTTGAACAAGGACTGTAACTCAAGAAATCATGTTTAATAAAAAACCCTGTTATTCTAGTGACTCCTGCATAATGGGAGACCTGATAACCAAATATCTGAAAGTCAATATGAAATGAAAACGTATTAATCAATCAGGAAGTAGAACAGGACTTATTATGCACAAAGTATTCTATATTATAAAGCACAGCTATAGCATAGGCACAGTATAAGCCGATAAGAGCATTTATTGGGTCTTTGACTTATTTACTTTTTAATTTTAATAAACCTCTTACATGTGTGCACAGTCCTTTTGTCTTCTCTGTGACAATCTGACACAGCTTAGGAAAGCAAGTCCATTCTTCACTAGAGAAATGCCACCCAGAGGACCCTTTCAAAAAGCTTTTTGTAGTTCAGCTGGAAAAAAAAAGTCTGAATGTTTTTCATAGCCTTACACTTCAATTCTGATCTACTGTCATTATCAGTATTGCAGGAAAAAAGTGATATTTCTTATTGTACTGCCTTGTAGACCAGTGTCACTGGGGAAATATCACAGACTGCTTTATAGGCAACTGTCGTATTTTAGATGTAGGTATATCATAAAGAACTTTATATCTAACAGGCTTTCTTGGAATGCAATACTTTCCATGCAGGTGAGAGTCTCTTTTTAGTTCTCCTATAGGATAAAGCATATCCCCTGTTTACCACTGTTTTCTCTCCATTTATAATTTAATAACATACTTACTCTCTTGAGTTTTATAAAATCAAACAGCTTCTTCTCAGGGTGTTGGTCATTGCCCTCCATTTTCTTTTTACTTAAAACCTGCGCAATTAACTTCTGTCACCTAAAAAGCCTTTCATACAACACATTGCTCCAGTTGTTGAAGCATATGTAATTACATCCAACAGAACCTGTCCTGGGGCAAGCTGATTTCATGCAATTTTTATAACACCTTTTTTCATTATTTAAGCAGAGTGAAATGTTTAAGACAGTGCGATTAAGCTGAAATTGGAACTATTAAAGGTATGGTATTCTGAGAAAAGGCAGACTCCTGCCGTCTTTGGGACAAATAGAAATTTTTTTCTTTGTTTTTTGGAAGTAAGAAAAAGTTCAATCCACAGATATTGGCTACAGATCCAGTACTGTCATTCTTAGGATTTTTCATGAGTTTATCTGTACTTTTTGACTTTGGTTTATCTTAAATAGGGAAATAGAGAGTGTGATTAATATGACATTATGAGCCTGTCTAAAAATCTTTTCTGACTCTGCTAGAGAAAACCTGTAAAAGACAACCTGAAGAGCTAAAACAAGTCAGGCAAATGTTACGCAAACACTTCCAATGAGACGTTCAGTCTGAAGAACTCATAATTGCCAGCACAGAATACATGGACAAGTGTTGTAAACGGATTACTAAAGCTTGCTGGGATGGGAATTTCTGCTTCATGGGACATTCCAGATTGGATAGGAACAAAACACCAACACTGCAGTCTCCTGCTTTGCAGAACAAACTAATTTGGGCCCATAACCTCACCCATGATCAGGGAAACTGGGCAGCTTGCCAGGCAGCTGGGGAGCTGGGCAGCAGGTAATCAGCCAGCAGGCAAAAGGAGGGCTAGGCAGGAAGCCAGCCAGGCAGCTTGCAAGTCCATCTGCCAGTCAGTCAGCCAAAAACCTGGCAAGCTAACATGCTGGTTGTCTCCCCTGCTGCCCCGCAGGACGGCCTGGGAGCTGGTCAGCCAAGCAAGCCACCTGCCTGCCAGAGCAACAAGCAGGATAACCCTGCTGCCTGCTGCTTTCTGTCAATGCTTTCAGCATTGTGAAGGAATGCATGTATTCTTGTAGAAAATGCCAGTTCTAACCTCCTGACATCTAACTATTCCAGGAGAATACATTTAACCGGATCTATTTCTTACAAGAAATATGCGTATTTAATATATTGAGTTACAGGCAGCTACAGTGAAAGACTTGGCTGTCTACAGAAAGGCTCAGGCAAAATTTAGGATTAAAATTATGAAATCTATCTGTTGCTTGGTTGCATTGAACTCACTGATCAAATTTGTATTTTCAAGGTAGCCTGGTGTCGTGCGTTTGCAGAAGTACGTTGTGTTCACCCTCTGCCACCTACAGATCAAAGAATGATATATTTTCCTGTCTTTCTGATTAAATTTTACCTGGTGCATGTTCTTGGAGTATATCTAGGTGTTCCTGGAATATGTGTAGATGGATGGTACACCGATGTTGAAAAAAGCGCTTGCAGTTGCTGCTTAGAAAATGGTTATTCAATTTACTAAGGGCCAGACAGACCTTTGTCCTCCTGCCTAAAGATTTTGAAATACCTATCTAGTTTTCTGGAAGAGCATCCTGAAAATAAAGTTTGAAGGAAGTAGACTATGGAAAACTTAGCTTGCCTGGAGATGGTTGCACTATGGCACAGGTTATTCTGCATAAAAATGAAGAATGTGGTAAGAATAGGGGCTGGAACTCCCATCTGCCTATTTGCAGATAAGTTCTCTCACCACTGACCATATATAATTATTCATATTTATCTTTATTTTTGTCCCCTGAAATATTTTATTTCCTTTGAGTGCTTCAGCTTCAGCAGTCAGGGTCCACCCTGTCCACCCTGTTTTATAGCCTTGGGTAAGGACACTGCCCTCAATCACTAGTGTGGGTTTTAACACCCGGCTCTCACAGGTGATCTGTTCACATAGAAGTTGGGCAATGCTGTTCCTTAAAAGACTGATCTCCTCTCAGAAATAAAGTCTGTGGGCTCGAGCTCAGGATAGGACACCTGTACATTTTTCAGGACAATGAGAAAAAAAAGTAGCTGCTATAGAACTCAGGGTTTATTAGCGCTGTTATCTGGTCTCATATCAGCATCACAGATTCTCAATTCAGTAGCACACTGTGAAAATGCATGACCTGTGATCTTGTTCATAATGCTATTTGCAACATCTGGGATCTAGCTACATGTTGACTAACCCAGACTGGATCTTGTATTTGTGCATGAGAGACTCAATATATTTTGAGTTACACACAAGGTCAAAACCAGGAATGAGTAGGATGAGGCAGGAGGAATACTGCTGGTTTTGACTTCAAATATTTAGAGTAGAGGAGTCAAGGGAATGACATATAAAAGAAAGATTTAGGAAGACAAATAAGAGGAAACAAACAAGAGGTAAACAGACTAAAAACGTAAAAGGAGGTTAAGGCTTTAAAAAGGAGAATAGTAAATTCATGGAAATTCCCATGCATTTCATTCATGGGAGTCATACATGATAGAGATATTTTTCCTTTTCTTGTGTCTGAGAAGGAGAGACCACCAAATACCACATGACACTACCAAACTGAGAATATGAGCAAGCTTATTATAAGACATTTAGTAGTATAAAATTATGCATATAAAGAATATATAATTTTATACTATTAGAAAGTGATCTGAATGCTGCCTTCAAAAAGGATCAGAAGGCAGAAGCTCAGGGAGCAGAGGAGAACTTTTGCAGGAACACCTTCACACAGTGTTTGATTTAATTGTAATTGCTTGATAAACATGGTCATTCCACATGCTCATATCCTCAGTCTTCTTTTGAGGGCTCAGCATGCTACCATAACATCAGGGAATCATACTTAATATTTCAAGATGACACTTCTTTTTTGAATTTTTTGTTTTTCTGATGGGTGACAAATATGAATCTATTCTGTTAAAAAATACAGTGTCACAATAGCATAAAGATTTCCCATGCTTTGAGGTGCTAGACAAGTAGTCACTGTCATTTTGGGAAGCGTGGGTGGGAGTGTTTTTTTTTCCTTATTATTGCCTGGCACATATCTGACTGCAGGCAGTGTATGAGAACTTCAGGACCTATTCTTGGACAGAATGTTCTCAACTTAGCCAGCTTTAGGTGAATGCTTTAAAACAATACAAAAAAACTCTATTAACAACAGCAATTGGAATGGAATCCTCCTCATTTTGGAGGATGTAGTCTGAAACAGCTCTGGGGCTCAGGGATTCATTTCTCTCTTCCCCAGACCTGCAGAAGACAGGAACAGTTCCTCTAGCCTCTGAGACTTCTTCTTCATGACCCACACATTTCCTATTTCTGCACAAGTGTGCTCTCTTTCCTTCACCCTGGGACTTTTCTGGAAATGAAAGAAGCAAAGGACCAGACCAGGCCATATGGTAATCAAAGCAATGAAGATATAATGTCACAGCATAATTACGTGTTGTGATTTGGTTTTGGTTGCGTTAGAATCAGTGTATAATCATAGCATCATATGTTGCCCATAGCTCCTTTGTACCATTTATGTAATACAAAAGAGCTTAATCTCAGTTGTCAGGGAGCTTCCCTGACACAAAAGTAACACCTGTCAATAAAATCAGGTAGCCAGTTCCTTCTCAGCAGCCCTGGCAGAAGCAGAGCTATAGATTTGCTATAGAGATAATTGCTGTACTCAATCCTACTAAATACATGAGTGAAAAAAAACAATATTGGCAGAAATAAACAAAGAATATGAAGGGTCAAATTTACAGCTTCACAAGGAATTTATATGCATTTGTTTACCTATATGGTGATTTTCAACAGGTAGTCTATGGGCTATTGAAAAACTGGGAGATTTGCAAAGGCTTGCAGAAAATCAAGCGTGTTTGCGAAAACATAAACTTAGCAGACAGCGCCCTTTGCCTGTGATTTCTTTTTACAGTCCACAGACTCAAAGGGAGTCAAATATCCAAACTCACAACAAAATGCCTTTGCAACACATTCACAAAAGTAACTCAGAAGACATGGATTTAGTTTGTAAATGGTGATGAGTGCAGTATGGTAGGTAAAACACCACTGCAAAAACTGAAAGCAACCATAGAGATGACATATTTTGACAAATTCTCCTTCCTTATAATAGTAGTCTTGGTGTAAGTGCTTTCTAATTTAAAAGCTGACTCTGCTTGCGAATTAATCTAACCCCCTGATAATGACTTTCATAAGTTTGATGAAGCAAAATGCTAGATACGCTTTCCTTCTTTTGTGAGTTGAGCATTTTGCTGCTCACAAGATTTTTCTTTCACTTAATTAAACATTCCTATTCTTAGGGACTTGATTTTTACCTCATACTTTGTGGGAAAGAGGACAAAAGGCTGAATATAACACCTTTCTACCTCTTTCAGCAATAGTTGTGATGTTGGATATTATAACACTCAAGCAGGATGTGATATTGATCTTTTACTGTTATTTGGGGCATACATAATTATAGCTCTCTTTTGTTTGCGTTGCTCAGTAACATTACAGTGTCTGACAGCTATATGAGCATCTCAGAAGAAAATAAAGAACCTGTGAGAAAATTGTTCAGATCAAGTTTTGTGAAGCATTGCATTTCTTATATCTTGCTTTGTACTGCAGCTAACTTTACTAAGCAAATTCACATCTCATCTTATTTACAAATCAATAATATTCTACTTGCATATACCAGATCTGAATATAAATTACAATATTCTGCTGAAATTTGAAAACAAAAGAACTTTTTAGAAAATAGGTAAGATGCTCAGAAGACTAGAAGCCTTTCTTCATTGCAACTATCTTAATTCACAACCTTGAGAACGTCACTTCATCTTCACTCCTGGTTTTCCTGTAGTTCTTTGTTTGGCCTATCTAGTTAGGCTGGAGACTTCTGGGATAGAGGCTGTGTTCCTCTGGTTCCATAGTTGTTAGAGAGTCTTAACTGACACATGAATATGCATAAAACTAATGGATAATTCTGTCAATACAGTTGCCAATACAAAATATTTTGAATTGGGAAAGGTAATGATCATTCCTGAGAGGACTCTGACTTTAAATGATGCACTTCAGAAAGTTCAGGTTTAAAGATGAAGCATCAACTCTTCAACAATAAGGCAGAGAATTTAAACCATGGGTGCTTCTGTGTACCGTATGTTGCGTAATACTTGCAAAAGATACGCCTTCTTTCTGCCAGTGAATTTTGCTGGTTTTAGTTCTTTAAAACTTACACAGTTTTGTATTGACATGTGATCACATCATTTAAACTCTGTTTCTGTTCATCCATTTACAAAATTATTAACTGCAACACCTGACATAATATTTAAATAATTAATTAGAAAGAACGGACAGATCAGTTAGTGAAGCTACTATTAAAACAACTACAGAACATGGCTGTTGTATTTTACAGAAGATGCATAAACAAAGATCTGCCTTTGGAAAGTGGTTATTGTTAAAAACTTACATGCATTCACAGACAAAACATTGACCATTAGATATTAGCAACCAGTTTTCCATTGTTATTGTCCCAAGAATTTTACCCTTCTCTTTTGTTTGATATTTTAATAATTTATTTTATAACCTTGTCTGATTTAGGTAGGTAGAAGCTGAACTAAAAAGAAAATTTAAAATTAGATTTGATTCCTTTATCTTCATTGTTACATGCAATTTATTAATATAATCCTGTAGCACTTGCTTCCTGATTTACAGTTCATGAGTTAGAGGACTGAACCTTCAGGTAATCATTCAAGGCTGGAGAAGTCACGGAGGCATTGGTATCAGCACTTCAAAAATACAAAGGCTGCTGCACGAAGAAGTAAGAATTGAATAGACTGGAATTATAATGGTCTTGTTTGAATCCAGTTAAAAAAAACTGAAATGTGAGCAACTTTCCAAAAGGCGAAGAAATGGAATAAGTCGAAAATATTTCAACTAATATTGATAATGTAACTTTCAAGTTTTTTGACAAGACAAGGTGTCCTGGGGTAACTATCAATAAGTCTTTATTATTTGACAAGCACTCCACTGACCTGAGGGTTTCACTGGGTTTGAAATAGGTCTATGGAAACATAATAAATGAAGCTTAGATTTTACAGGAAGCAAGTTATGGAACTTTCTTCTTCTTCCTATGGTTGCATATATAGTGCTTCAAATAGCTTATTGACTAACCTTGAGAGAAGATCATAAAAAGCCTTTCATCTCATCCTGAATTATAATCATACTGGCTAACTCCTGCAACATATTAAACAAATGTAAATAGGTGAGCCATCATAGGAGATGCCAAAGTTCAAATCAACAGCTGCTTTTCTTTTGGTTTGTTTGTTTGTTTTTTTTTTTTTCTGAGAAAAATATTAGATTTTAATGGCTTGCTTGTGCTTAAAGATGTATTTCTGAGACAAAAAAAAAAAAAAAGAAATCAGTGCAATATAAGAAGACCCACTTCCTATGTTAAAGTACTTTGTATAAAAGCATTGTGGAAATGGAGCAAAAGGTTGTGCACCATGACAGATAACTGTCCATGTGACAAGATGAGGCAAAATAAGGAAGACACAGGTGAAAGAGAAGAAAGTAAGTATTCGCTTGCTTTGATTGCTTCAGTGTGCTATTTCTTTTATTTTTCTTGCCTTTTTTGTGCCTTTTAAATTTGATTTGGATTTTAGCTTGCTTTCTGTTTTCTATTTCAATCCATCAGAACGCTATAAAGTCACAGATTCTGAAAAGCACTTAAAAATCTCATCTAGTTCATCCTTGGCTAAAGGCAGGCTGAAGTGTATCTGTATTCGTTCCTAACAGATGGTTTTCTAACATCCACTAAAAGTTATGTTACAGACTACCTGGACAATCTTTTCAAGGGCTGTAAGATGCATTTAAATACATTTAAGATACATTTTAGCATCTGCCTTATGTTTAATCTGAAATTGCTTGTAATTCATCAACAACTTTGAGCATTTTGAGATCAAATTCAGCTCATTGGTTCTAACAGATTAGAAAATATGTATCTAGAGTCACATCTGATGTTGTGTTTATGTTGCTACTATTTATATGAAATACCCGTACTGGGCAGTAGTCATGATGTCGATGAACTACCACAAACTTTCAGAAGCTTCTTGGATTTATGCTCCTGGAGAACAACTTCATTTTCAAAATGCTTGATCCATTCATGAGGTGTAGGATATTTCTGTCTTCTCTACATTTTCGTGCCTCTTTTGTGGTGCCTTGCTTTTCCTCTTCCTTCCAGCCTTATCTGCTGCATGTAGGGAATAACGCTTCATCATCTCAAAATGACTTTTTTGGAGGTGGAATATACCTGGGTTTGCTACTTGCTAAAAGACATTTCTGCTTTGGAGGAAGTCTAGTCAAGAATGTTAATTTCCAAGGATTCCTTTCCATGTGAAGTCATATGTCATACAATACAAAAGGTTGCTTTCAGGTTGTGCTTTTACATGAGGAAACTTTGGCAATGATGGTCCTTGTGACCACAAAACTAAATTATTTTGTTTTAATTTTCTCCTTCCATGACACTTGGGAAGTCTGCTTTCTCATTTGCATCTTGCTCAAAAGGTAGTGCCACTGCTGTTGACTGCTTTAATCTACAAACCACTTCCCATATTGCACTTCTTATGTATTCTTCACATTCCTTTCCTTGGCTATGAAGAGGAAGATTGATTTTCAATTCTTTCTTCCAATTTTTCAGATCACCTAACTTAATAGAGTTGGCCCCATTTTCATTTAAGATCTGCTCCTGGAGCCTGAAGCTGAATGTCACACACTACATTCATTTTTCGTATCCCATGGTTGTGTCTCATCTCAAATAACTGAACTCCTACAGGGGTGGATCCTGAAATCTGTTATATTTCGTCTTGTCTCCTTTACAAAAAGAATTTTTCAGTACCCTTCCATCCATATCCCTCCTGCAAAAACTGAAGTTTTCATAATGACTGTTGACAGCCTTTGTATTTGTTACCTCCTTTCTGAACACCTTCCTAGCTTTCCCTTTATATAGTCGTATTTCACGAGCACAGCATTCTAAGCCATGATGATTTGCATCCTCCCTTGAATAAGGGAGGAACCTCCATCTATGGTAGTTTGTGTGAACCTGAAAATCAACAAAAGCATTTTGAGGGAAACAGAAAAGTCCTTTCTGAGTCTGAAAGACAATATGAGGTACTTTTGCTAAACTACAGATAATTTCAAATTTTCCGTGTTTTGAAATACTGACATCATACTTGTAGAATAAGCTTTTTCACTATCTTTTCATACTTCCTACATGATTACATAAACTTAACTGTCAACTACCACCTTCATTTGGAGAAAGTAGACTTGTATGTGCATTAATTTAAAAATAAATTAGAAGCCTCAGTTTACCTGTCAGGTATTGCTTTGCCTAAATGCACGGTGATAAATTAAAGGACAAGAAAGAAGAAAGAAATTCCACGTCAATAAAACTAGAAGCAAATTGAAAGTGCTCTCATACAAGAGAATGAAGGATTTTTTGAGGAAAGCTAAAAAAGCAGCGGATTGCCTGGCAATGCAAAGTCTGGCAAACTGTATTTCTCTACTCACATCTAGACTCAGTGAGTGCCTGCCCTTTAAGGATGCTGACTAGAGAGGGTGGGGGTGGGAGCGGCTATGCGAAATGAATCAGAAAATACTGACACAGGGCAACAATACCAACAATGCCAGCTGGATTAGAAACAGTTTCCCTTAGGACCTTTGAATAGGCAAGTTTGGAAACACGATGGAGCTGGTGGGGAGAAAGGTACATATGATAATTTATTGTTTCTATCCATTTCTTCACACACTATCTACTTTTGGATGAATAAATAATGCCCTGTTCTGAAGAAGATATTTTAAATGCAGTTTAGCCTCTTTCTGTCATAGGCTCCTGTAGTCAGGAATGAGAGGACATACAGTTACCAAATTAGCTTAGCAGGGTATGACACTTACAGACCCCATAATGAGGTGTCATAAACAGGAGTATGAAACAAAAATATATATATTAAACCAGTGTCGTGGTTTAAACCCAGTCAGGTAACTTGTTCACTCACTCCCAGTGAGTGGTGCCGAGCTGACAGCAATCGAGGGCCGCCCCCCGCAACGGGGGTCTCCCCTTCCCCGCTCCCGGAGGAACGGGGAGGAGGATCGAAAGAGTGCAACTCCTACAGGTTGAGACAAGAACAGTCCAGCAACCAATGTACACAAATCACCACCGCTACTATGAACTGCAACAATGATAAGGGAATGATAATAGTCACAAGGTGCCTATCTGCCTATTCCTCTAGCTTGTCCAGGTTTTTCTGGATGGGACCCTAGTCCAAGGATCTATCAACTTGTCGTGGTTTAAACCCAGTCAGGCAACTTGCTCACTCACTCCCAGTGAGTGGTGCTGGGCTAACAACAATTGAGGCCCCCCCCTGCCACCGGGGCTCTCCCCTTCCCCACTCCCGGAGGAACAGGGAGGAGGTTCGAAAGGGTGCAAGTCCTACGGGTCGAGACAAGAACAGTCCAGCAACCAATGTACAACACAAATCACCACCGCTACTATCAACTACAACAATGATAAGGGAAAATAACAAGGGAAGAGAATACGATACCACCGGCCAAGAAACGAGTCCCACCCGGAAGCCCGTGTCCATCTGGGTAACTCCCAGTTACCCCCATCCTGGGTATGACGTGCTGTGGTATGGAATACCTCACTGGCTAGCCTGGGTCAGGCGCCCCGTCTCTGCTTCCTCACGGCTTCCCCTCCTCCCTGGCAGAGCATGAGCCTCACAAAGTCCTTGGTCAGGGTAAACATCACTTAGCAACAACCGAAAACATCGGCTTCACCAACACTGTTCCCAGGCTGGAATTCAAAACACAGCACTGCACCAGCTACCACAAAGGAAAAATATGACTGCTACTGCTGAACCCAGGACAACCAGTTACATAAATTAGCACAGAAAATAATTTCTTGTTAGAAAATACCTTGGTGGGCTATAGAAGGTTAAAACTGTGTATGTTCATTTCACTGTTAACTCTGCAAACTTGGCCAGAAATGCAATTCAGATAAATATCAACCACTTCACAATTACTGTGAAATTAGTCTTGTTTCCCATCTGCAGATATCTCTGCAGATATCTGATACGAAATCATAAACTATATTTAATTAAATAATATCTCAGTGTAGAAAAAGATCTATGCAACAACTGCTTCTTTTCCTCCTGACAAAAATGCTAATGAAATCATTAATAGTTTATAAATGAGGCTTAGTTAAAAGTGAGCTAATATGCATCCTGCTTTAAGCTTAATAAAAGAATAATTGTTCCATAAAATTCATTGATGTAAAATCCCAACTAAATTTTTATTTTGGAAAAGTATTTTTAGATATTAATTTTCCTCTGGGCTTTATTTTAGGAAAAGAGTATTTCTTTACACCCTACTAAAATGACACCCAAAAAGTGAAATTAAAATGCTTGTATCTCAACCTAAACTTTCATCTCAGAAGCAGAATACAGCTTAAACATGATATTGAATACTGCTTCAATGCAGAACCACATATTTAGATTCAATACAGGAAAAAAATACTGTTGCTGTAAGACCATGTGATGGGAAAAAAATAAATACCTGTCTTTTCTGTAGCCTACAAAGTGAATAAAACCTCCAGAGTTTGCAGTTTGCTTAGTGTATTAACCTATGGACCTCAGCACTGTAAAGTGAAAATATGGATTAACTCTGACACTTCATTTTCATAGAACAAATAGAGTTTGGATTAAATATTTCTCAGAAATCTAGTGAAAATCAATTGTGTTTGCAGAACTAGTAAAGCTTAGCTTGGATGTTGAATCTTAAACCTTTTGTTTATAAGTTCTTATCAGTAAAGCCTTTAAGGTAAGCTTTGTTCCTAGAGTTTTGATCTTGTCACTCTAACTCCAGTTCTGACTGTAACAAGACTTAAGAAAAAAAAAAAAGAAAGAAAAAAGTAGAACTGAAGCTGGCTTAATGTGTTTTATAGATTTTCTGTCACCAAATTATTATTACCCGTCCCTTGTTGATACTTGCACAAAGACGTCTTAAATGCAACTTCCAACTGTTTGATTGAGATTTTTCTATAACAAAGTAAAAGCCCCAGGTAACTGTCAGTAACCTCCCCAGAATATTGAGAGACTTTAAGAGACAAGAAAACACAGTCATTCAATGAGCTGATCTAAAAGTAGATCTTGTCTGCTCTGAAGTAATCAAACACAACCCTGCAAGCACTTGCATGTGTAGACTGTACAGGAGAATTCATGTGAAAGAATGATTTAAGACAGAAAAGTGATATATAAAGATAAAGGGCATTATTAAAATTAAATTTTAGAGAGGAATCAGTGATTGATAGTGTGGCATAAATAACAGAATTAAGTATATGTCTGCTTTTCATAGGGCTTTTTAAAGTTCTTCCTCTGAACCACTCACTTGGAAGGAAAGAAGAGCACTGAAGTGAGAAATTACTTCATTTAAATGCTTGCAGAACTTCCCTGTATGTTGATAGTGCTGTACACTGTAATCAACAGCAAAAACAACAGCAATGACCTTACAGTCATACATATACTGAAAAACTGTAACTTTTTACATCCCTGTGAAACCACTGTAATCCAGTATTAAGTAAATACTGAACAGTAAACTAGAACAACAGGAGATGTGGAGGGGTTTTTAAACTAATAAAAACCTTATGAGCTAATGGAGACAGTTGTCCTTAGAAAACATTTGAGAGACTGGTTTTGAAATAGGGACTTCAATTTGCTTTCCATTTAGGTTATTAGACATTTAAGATTGGGTTGTAGTTTATGACTCAGTATTTATAATGCTAATACCTCATATAGGAAGGTATGGGACTGTATTTATATTCCAGAGGAAAATGGTCACTTTGTTGCCTGTGGATGATGACACAGATAATATTTTGCTTTTGAACCTTAAGTTGTGCTACTGTATTAATTTTTTTTCTTGATGACTTTCCCTATATACCTCAGAATAGAATGAACTGCTCTGTGAACACCTTGGTTTCTTTTCATTAGTCAAAAGGAGCCTGAAAAAACAGGGCACGCTAGGTATTTAGGTTTCAGGTAATTAGACTAGGCTAGGAGAATTTCTCAATGCATGTAGAAAACGTAATTCTCCACCAATTAATTTGCTAATCTCCACCAAATCATGTTTCAATTAATTTTCTTCAGGATAGTTTTTGTACTTTTGCACTTTCTGTAGAACACCTTTATTTCTGCTTAAATTTGAACTATAAATAACCTGTGGCACAGACCTGTATTAGCATTCCCAAACTGGAATCAAACCACAGTCCTTTTTATCTGTCAATTTTTGTGGTCTTTTTTTGGGGGCCCTCTATGAACAAATTGGAATGAAAGTCTTTGCTCATTAGGGCTGTGTGATTTCAATGTGAGGATAGACTAGATAGGAAAATGGCTTAGAAATAGGCAGGAAGCCAACCAGCAAGGCAGAAAAAGGGCAGTAAGACGGAAGCTGAGCAAAGGATGTGGTGCTTCTGCTTGCAGGGAAGAGAAACTGAGCAGGGGGGAAGGAGTAGATGAAGACAGGAAAACATATCTTGCTTTTGTAATGTAGACAAAGTAATCTATATAATAATTCCCTCAAAACCTCAGTGACATCATGCCAGTATCAGCTGACAGCAGATCTGATAAATGTGACAGTCATCTATGCTGCCACCTTTCCCCCGGCTTCTAAGCGAGTAATTTTCTGGAAAATATCTTTCTGTTCTGTAGAAGCTATCCTGAAGTTTGAAGGTAGTTGTCCAGTTTTGGGGACTGTCTAGATGTCTATTATCCAACTATTTTTAGGAAAGAACTTTCAGGTCTAACGTTCTGTTAAGTGAAATGTCACTGAACTTCCATAAGATTTTATGAGAGGAAACAGTCATAGAAGATAAGAAAAAAAGCAGCCACCAGTAAACTCAAGACCTATCAACTGAGAAATGCTTTGGAAGAATACTTATGCAATGTGTAAAGCTATGTCTAAAATACACTTCCGCTTTCTTTGGGCTTCATAGCTGGCATTTCTATAATCTAATTTTAGATATCTTTTAGTTTTAGATAGCTACAGTGTGCACTTTTTTGTTCAAGTTAGTCAGCCTGGACTCCCCGCATAGTTAGAAAAGTGTAACATTTGCATTACAGTTCTTCTGCTTTACTTAGAGCAATACTTAGCACAGATGAATCAGTCCTTAAGAGTACGTGTCTCTCTCCACCAGTAGCTGCTCATGACATTTTGAGTAGTTCATATGTGAAGATGTACAGCTGGCCAAATGAATCACGGGCCACACCTCCAAATCCCCTTTGTACCCTGAATTATCATGGAAGGAAAGTACGCACTGTGCTGTGTGCTGGTGCTCAATCTTCGCTCACTGGACATATCACAAAATGTTCCATGTTGCAAGGAAATTATGTTTCTTTGTATGCATTTTCAAGATTTATGAGTAAATACTAGTTTATTTTCTTACTAGTTCAGCTAATCTTCTCTTACATCATTTTATCACAGTGAAAGAAGTTCTCTGTCTATGAACTTATTTAACTTAAATAGCTATGTTCCAAAAAGCCAACATGAAAAGTTTTCATCGTAACTCCAGCTAGAACTATTTATCTCTGTGATTTTGTGAGCTCATATTTTTGCTGGCTGTTCTTCAGAGACAGAGAGTCTGAGACAGGGAGTCCATGAAAGACAAGTGGCAGATATGAAATTATTTAGTTCATACCTGTAACTCATGGAGTGTCTAACACTTTACTGATTTAGTATTTTTCCTTAGCAGGCTCCAACATCCAATTAAAGCTAACTGCTTACCTACAGAGACAGATGTCACTTTTGGGTCTTTTTCCCCCTCCCCCTTTCACTACACAAAATCAGATAAGCCATCTGAGACACAGACATACAAGTGCACCAGCTCAATTTATAAAAGCTCATGTGAAATAAATGGACTTTTACAGTCAGAGGGGAAAAAAAGGTGTAAGTAAGTGATTAATAATTCTTAATAACAGAAAAAAATCCTGGTTTTCTCATAGCTTTTGCGTGGTTAATTAAGGGTCTAGTTTGCAAAAAACAGTAACTTTAGAAAGTGGATTCTACTTTGTATAAAGAAATCAGGACTGGGAAATAGTGAAGTAATAATGGTTTCCTTGGTAGGAACTGTAGAGACTGTAAAAATCATTGTACCTATGAAGTGATATCTCAGTAGTTCTTCTTAGGATTTCAAAATAGAGAATTTAATAAAATTAAAGAGAAATACTTAAGAAATGTGATCCAGAAGAACACCAGACTTTCTGAAGCTTGCAGAGCAGTTCTTCCCAATAGACTGTGGATAGCAGACAAAGAAAAGGAGGTTTGGGTATCCAGAATGTTCCATATAGAAAAATCTCTTCTTATTTCCCTTTGCTTATTATTAGTCCATTTTACAAAATGTTTCCCCTATTTATATGAACTATAAAATTGTTTTAGTCACTCAGGTAGGCATTTGTTTTTACCAGGCCAGTTCTGCAAAAGTTCTGTTTGTGGCTAAAAAAAACATTGTTTAGTGAAGAACTTGCATTAATAGCAAAGAACCATAATAATTTAAGTCCTTGTCTGCATACCACCATTTAACAGTACCTGTTCACTTTATCTTGGCTGCAGGTTTTGTTACATTGAGGCCAACAGTACCATTTGAATCCAGGATGAAAAGACTTCCAGCAACGAGAGTGCCATCTACTAAACAACTGAGCTAAGAGCAGAGCAGTTGTGATAAAACAGATGAAAGAAAACTACACGAGTGAGGTGGCCATGAGAGAAGGAATCAAAAGAAGCAAACACTCAGGTCATCAAACCATAAAAGAAGTAGAAAAGCTGATTCTACAATTGAAAATAAATTATCCATATATTTATCAACATATCTCTGTAGATAACTCTATCTGCATGCACACACATAAACAGTTGCAGGTATATATACTTATATGTATAATCCATGTACACTTTATGGATTGTACACATATGTATATTCTTCCTCTTGTGTGTGTATATATATATATATATATGTAGACATGAAATGGGCTAGAGTACCAAGCTAGCTCACATCATTTTGCATAATGGAGCTGAGCAGAATTCACAGGTATCCAGATATTTGAAACGTTAAATGCATTATGTAACCACCACTCTAGCTTTATTTATGACAACTTTCCTTTTTAGCAAATGATACCTAGGGTTTACAGAAGTTCATCTCTCCCTGCTTTTGGAGGGGACCCTGCTCTGCAGTGGAGTCACATGCTACTGCTTTTGTTACAGCAGAAGCCTTAATTCCAGACAACAAGTACAGGAGCACAAGAAACTGTTCATGCATCAAAGGAAACTGCTTTAAACATGTTCTACTCTCCTGCTTCATAGTCATGGTTTGGATTAGGAAATAATGGGGTATAGGCAGCTAGGAGTCAGAGCTGTGTAAAGTTTTAAAAGGAAGGCAGAAATCTTAGAAGTTTTGCATAATTTATACACATCTGTCACCTCTCATCTCTTGATAACCCAGAACTGTGAACCCAGGAACTAAAATAACTGCTTAGAAATCTCTTTGCAGATCTATGTCTGCTAGCTGTTATTGATTTAAACAATTTCAATTTGTTTTGTTCTAATCTCACATCATAAAACAATAGCACCAAAAGTGCTTTTGTACGGCATTGGCAGTATAACTTTTCAGCAAAATAAACACTTTTCACAATTTCTAAATGTGACATTAATCTTGTTCCAGGATATTCTTAAGGCTGACAACTTTTAATTATTATGCTTATCATGTAGTCTACAGTGAACTAAGCTTTAAAGTAACTACAGGCAGACCTGAGTCACAAATTTAAAGTAAAAAATATACTGAAGTTTGTTACTGCCTGGATACAGGGATTTTTTTTTTCTTATTCTTTAGGAAAATAAGAAAGAGTAGAAAATAACCCCTTATTACTGCAGGGCAGGGAGGGGGGAAACTTTAGGGAGTCATGTTTTATTTCAACTCCTGTTTAAAATGTTTGCACTACTTTTAGACTTATTTTTTTTAACCTATAAAGCTAGTATGAACTCAACAAATTTTTGACTAGAACAAAAGGACTTTAGTTTAATTGTAATCTTTTAGTAATTTTATTTTATTGCATTACACAATTTATAAAAGTTAGTGATTTAAAAGTTCAAATAAAATTTTAGGTGTATAGTAAGCGTGAAATAATTTGAAATAATAATAATGAAATAGTAAACATGAAAAAATATAGTAATAAAAGTATGAAATAGAAAAAATGGTTGCACACGCACAATAATTGAGCTTACCAAGTTCTGTCATATGATAAAATATGTTCACTTAACCACAAAATAGTCCAAAACCAACCCACATTACTATTTAAGCGTGTTCTTTGAACCAGGTTTATTTACTACTTCTAGCAAAATTAGCTTGTCCATTCCAGAATCTTTATTTGTCTCTAGGAAAGGTTTACAATCAATACTTATTTGGGGATTAGAAGATTGAAAAATCTTATGATGAATCATCAGCATCAAAGGCAAAATTTTGACTTCAAATACATCTTTTGCAATCAATCTTATCTGTGGATAAGTTTAAACAATCTTAAAAATGGATGGTTTTAATGTAAAACTTTTAAGATTTTTTTTTTCATGAAAGGCTATGCAAGATACACAGATATGAAATTTGGAGGAAATGCCCACGTGAAGAAAGAACAGTGTAGAGGTAGCAGCAGGTGCTTATGACTTGGAGATTGAATATATTTTTCAACAGTCCACTTAATAAAAAGCTAGTTTGCTTTTACCACAGAATCTTTCTCTGTTACTATCCAGTATATAACAATTGAAGTAGTCTTTGTTATATTTTCATAAACAATTTAAAAGGTTCTTTTTCACTTAAAATGCTACTTAAGCTAATTCAAAAAAGAAGTCTCTTGTTTTATCATTCATATTATAGTTCAGAGAAAATAAACAAAACTAATACAGACCTAACAATAATAACATTATTCAACCTTCTTGCAAAAGATGGCAGTCACCAAAGATGGCATTCCTAACAGTTCTTTAGGACTGACTTTATTGTACGATCCATTATATAGATTTTTGTCTCCATGGTTTCCTTTCTGTGGTTCTACTCAAACAAAAGGTCTCAGCTATTCTTTGGAGGATTGGATACAGAATACAACCATTATAATTACACCAGCTCACAAAAAATATTACCACACAAAATTGCCTATAAAAAGAAAAGTATAGCTTGGGCAGTCTTTCCTATTGTGACAGGCACTTAATAAGCATGTCTTGCTGGTTTGTGTGCAGTAGAGTTCCGCCTGCTAAGAGCTATGAGCAGTTGGGATGAAATCTGTTTGGCAGCAAAGTCTGCCAAAGGAGTAATTTTAAAACAATGAGTTTCCAAGTAGCAGCAGGAAAAAATATAAAAAAAGAAAGTCTATTTTTATTTAATAAATGTCAACTGAATGACAGATCCAAGAGGAAGAGATGGCTTAGGTGACTGAACATCATTTTTTAAATAACTGAATATAGTATAATGTATTTTATAAAGTGCTAGCACCTGTGGCATCTGCATGCTTATACACAGCAAAGATCTAGAAGTATCAGAACTAAGCCACCTCTCTTATTTTCCTTTAGTTTGACAGCCTGAAATTTGATTTTCTATTCTGCCCTTCTGATTAGGCTTCAACCTTGTGTCTTTACCACACTACACTAGCAGCCATAGTGGTGCAATTCTGATTATGACTTACGATGATGGAAAAATGCATTGTTTCCTGCTCCTAGTGATGTCAGTATGTTTTCTGATGATGCCTGGGCTGCATTCTGGGATGTAACCTTTATCAATCCAAAAGCTGCTTGCAGTTCATGCAGACAATGAATCTGGAAACATGTTCTCAGGTGCTGCCAGAGTCTGCCTACCAGAATTCATGGGATCCTGCCTGTCAGAGCTCATCTTTGGCATTTTTGCCTGTGTTAGCACATCAGTTCTGCCTCAAAGCCCTTCCAGTAAGCAAGGCAACTGCATGAAGACAAAAAGGTAGAGATTATTCATGCCAGTGTTCAAAACTGGTCTTTAAAAGTCTGAGTTTTCATATCCAAACCCATTCATCTAGGAGTAATGATGTTCCTAAACAGTGGTGGAAGAGATGAAGTACATGATTATACAGTGAAAATCTTGAACTAAAGCCAGGAACTAATGATTGGCCTGGACCAATCTAGAAGATGGGTGTGATGTATCTTCTGTGACAATTCCCTCAGAAGAGATGAGTCTCTTAGCAAAGCGAAAGATTGTAGCATGCCTTGCCTAGTAGCCCTGCAACGCAGAAGTTAACAGCACTGAGTGACTCAACAAATCGTGTTAATCTGGGAAATATGTGGAAGGAAGTAATGGAGACTTTCAAGTAGGCAGATGTGGGAAAAAAAAAAAATAGATTTTAGCAACATTATCTCTTTATTGGGATTGGAGGCCAATCTGGCTGCAGTCTGAGAGTTCACATTCAAATCACTGCTCAGCTGGGGCCTATAATGGAGTGTAAAGTTAGTTTTGGTACAAGCCTTTATTGTATTCCCAGTAGCAGCACTTTTATTCAGCCATCTGTTTTGTACCCAGCAAGACTAGTTGTACCTTGTGAAACACTACATATGACTATTAACGAGCAAATGCAGAACCTTCCTATTTCCTAAAGAGGAAGTTTTGGAATTTGTTTTGTCCTCTACCAGTCATACAACACAAGACACATTCAAGGCCAGCAGAAAAATGAACAGGAAAGATTAATTCTACTGATTGTAATGAGATGCTTATTCAGTTTCAGGACTATCAGTCACCATTAGTATTCATATCCATGTTACTTGCTAAAAATTCAAGATAGACTTCAAACTAACATTTCTGCATTTTTAATGTTTCTCTTAATGGGGATACAAAGATGGAAATTTGTCCAATCTTGAGAAATTGCCTTGGCTGGTTAGTCACTTAGGAAGCAATGGACTGTTCTGTGGTGATGGCAGGACTATATAATCTTCTAAGTGATCTTCAGCAATCTGATTACAGCCCCAGGCATTACTTTGGGCTCTGCTGAGCTTGTTGAACTGCAAGCTATGGGAAAGCAGCAATCACACAGAGGACTCCATTTTCTGCTGGGTATCAAATATTTGGACAGTTTCGTAATTCTAGAAATGATAATAGAGTCACTTCTGATTTTCACTCAGAAACAGTTATATTATGCAACTTATTTAACATGGTTAAAATTGGTGTTGGCCTTTGAAAAATGTGAGTTTGATAGTGAAAATAAAGCACTTTTTACGCTATAAATGGTAATGTTAAGTAACATATAAAGAGCCATATGAAAATTGTTCTATTTTAGGGTTCTCCTAATTTACAGTGACTGAAGTCCGAAGCATCAAAAAATATAGCTAAATATATGGAATTTCAAGTTCCTTAGTGATTCAGAGAAATCTCCAGGAACAAACTTGCCAACAAAGTTTTCAAGTTGACAAGCAGGTATTCCTTATTGCAGTGCTGGGAGACACAGGGGATAGCTCCTCCTAACGTGTGTCTCTGTATTGTTACACAAGCTGTTCTTATATAGTCACTGGGCATAAATACATATTCATGAGGTTACGTATGGATTACATTATTTTCCAGAAAGTTCCCCACACGCGTGCAGAATTGTGGTGGTGGTCCCTGAGGGTCGTTTACTTCTTCCAGCAGTCTTCATCACTTCTGGCAGCCTTTGAAGCATTCGCAGTAGATGCTTATACCGGCTTAATTGGTTCTTTAGCACCACAGACAATAATCCTCCTGTCCTCCTACTTATCAGTTAGTTTAACCATAACCTATCCTCGACACCTGCCATTCCCAGATACTCCTTATCTTTGCATCCTGTTATTCTAGACTGTTTTTCTTAAAACTATGTCAACTATGATTTATCTTATACAAGAATTCTCAGAATGTTCTCTAGGTGTACTCTATTTTTTTTCTATGTATCATGCACCTCAGTAATTTTCCATTCCTACTGTTACAAAGCAATCAAACTTAACATTACTTAAAACTGATTCTAAAGCTTTATATATTCCACTTCGTAATTTTGTGCCCCTCCTTGTCTCATTATAACCATCAACAGTTTACAGTACAGAAATAAGCACACTAATGGAGGTATCAACTATAATTTTAGAGAAGCATGAGGAATGAACAGGTCTCTACAAACAAGACCTAAATCTTAATGGAGGCGGGTTTATGTTAGTATAAAAGGTGCTAATTCTTTTCTTGATATGATTGGTTCCTGGAAGAAGAGGTGAATAGGGAGTATTTGTATAATGAACCTGTCTTATTAATGTACTTAAATATAATGTACACATATCAGAGTACTACTGAATTAAAACCACCATCCCTTAACCAAAATCATTGAGAGGTTTAAAAGTTGGCTGAAAAATCTGTGTGCTTACTGTAGGAAAGAAATATCACTTCTATGTTCAGAAAAAGGCTCTGCTGTCCTTTCCTATTTTTCTGTGCATAAATAAAACCATCAGCTCTTTCTTTTAACTGTAACAGAAAGCATTTTTTATATCAAGTATACTTTGTTCCTTTAGACTGATTTTTGTCAAGGGTTAATGTGTTAAATTTTATATTTATGCAATTAATAAAAAACAATGTTATAGGTTATTTTTTTCCACAATTATTATTAAACCTAAACTTGGGCATTAAAACATTATGAGGAAAACTTACACTTGAAAAGGTATTCCCAAAATTGTATGAAATAAGCACTGTACAAAATGGTATATTTTTTAAATGTATAATGCTTAGTAGTGAACAGCTGATGAAATCCTGTTAGGAATGAAGACGTATATATATTTGAGAAAAGCCAAGCTGTTTATACGGTACCTCCATTATGAAATATGAAGGTGACGTTGTTTACTCTACATGCATCTATCAGCAAGATAGAAAACTAAGTCACATAAGCATAAAGCACAATAATCATTGTAAATCTGCACATTAGATTTCAAACATATATAGTAAAGTGTTGATTATTGTTCCAAAATTTTTAGCAACAATATTTAATTACATATGGCCTGAGATTAAGAACTTTTTATTTAATATTGTTGGAATTCAATTAAGCATATCTGTATTTCTGATGTTAAAATACTATCTGTAATTAATGTTTTAAACTCTTAGTGCTAATATCTGAGCTTTTAAAGCTCTTGAATATTTTTAGTGCACAGATTATAAAGAAAGGGAGCTCAAAGTTAAACAGTGAAAAGATTCAGCATGTTAGGTAACTGTTAAGTGCCTTCACCCCAGTTCACTAAATCTCCTGATTAAATAAAACAGTGTCGCCCCAGATGAAGTTAGGCTGTAGAATGGCACTATCAGAATGATGAAGGCATGAGCATTAGTAGCCAGATCCGAAACTAGAAGAAATAAATTCTCATTTCTCTGCAGGCAGAGAAAGCTCAACGAGGCAATAGCTTTTACCCATGTTTCCAATAGGAAACAAAAGTCCAGTTTTGTTAGCCTTGTTGACCAGAGATAAGCACAAGCCTTCAGACAGGGAACCTGCTATTTTATCTTGTAGACTTCTCTGTGTAACACTGCTTTGACGCCAACCAAGGTTCGCATCCCTCCTCTGACCTAGCCCTTTTTGGAGTGAAGCAGCAGTTCCAGTGGCAGCAGTGTTGCAATCTTGACCTACAGCAGACAGTGAAGCTCAACCATCTTTCTTAGCTGTCTGGCTCTACATGCAGCAATCGCACCTTGAGATGAACAGACAGGTTTGCAGTCCCTTGCACTAGCACTAGTCTTGGAGAAAAAAAACCAAAGTTCTGAGCTCCACAGAAGACAAGGGTCACATAAACGCTCTCTAATCATAAAGGCTAGTTTTCCAATGAGCCCCTGTGTCTGCCTTGTCATCCGTTTCTCGGAAAATTGACAAATCTCATGTTAACACAGGAGTTTCCCCAATGAAACCACCAGATTCAAGTTGTTTGTCTTTTAAAAATTACACTGTGAAAGTAGAAGTGCTGAGTAATCCTCCTAAATAACAGTAGATATAGGTTTGAAGCTTAATATTATATGCAGAATTGCTGTTCACATATCTCTGGGATGGTAGGAAGATGATAGAAAGATCCTTTCTAAAATAAAGTACATACCATTTCACAAATGAAGGTTCAAAACATGATTCAGTTCTTTACTGCTGGTTTTCCCCACAGCTTTAGTTTTTTGATACTTTATTTTTGGTGTCAGTACTTTAGAGTAATATATAGAGACCATTAGATTTGTGGGGGATGAGTGACATTACCTTGTAATTGGATACAGTTGAGCATAGACCACAGAAAAACAGATGTATCATACTGAATATTGAATACCATACTGACAATTCTGTTCTATGATGATATGCAGATCTGGATTTTTTCCAGCTTTTTTTGGAAGTGCATTTTCTTTTGATACATATTTCTTCAAGGTACCCACTGGAATGACATCTGCAGATTTTTATCTGCACAGAAGCATAAGAACCGAACATAATTATTTGTTTCAATAGCTGATTACTCCTGCTGTCACTGATTACAGCCAATTTGCAATGTCCCACCCAGAAATAAGTGAGATGCCTAATAACACCTTTTCTGACATTTTGCTACCCTTCAAAAGAGTTAGAGACATTTCTGGGATTTGCAACCTGTGGAAAGAGAAGCAGTTCCAGACCATGAGAGATTAAGATATGTTTCAGATCTGCCACCCCCTTCAACTTTTTGCAGTTTGGAAATGAGCTACCTGTGCTTAAAAAAAAAAAAAAGAAAAAAGAAAAATCACTGTGTTTGCTGACCTAAGCCTAAATCTGATTCTCTATAAACAAAATCATTGCAGAAAAATATCAGGAAAGTAACAGTAACTCTACAAGTCCAAATTGCGAATGGTGTTTTTTGCAGCATTTTCACCTAAGCATGAAAATCAAATGAAACTGAATTAATCCAATTCAGGCACATCCACTAACTTTTTATGTCAGATTTATAACCTAAATATCAAAAAAGTGAATACAGAATCAATTTGTGCTTTCACCTTTTTACATAAGTTTATCTATATGTACATGTGTTGGGGAATTTCACTGCATATCCTTTTTAGAATACCTCAGGTTGTCATTTCAGTCTGTTTTTTTACTTGGATTTTAACTCTGAAAGTCACTACTTGGTTTTGCGTGTATGTCTGTATGACATACATTAAGGTTTTTGCTGCTGTGAATGTTCTCCATTGGTACTGCAAGTGTACATTGATAATACAGATGATGATTTTTTTTTAATATGTGAATGATACAAAAATTTAAAATTAATTCAAAAATTCTATGGTTATGGCTTCTTTATTAAATAACTGCAAATTGTAAAACTGTAGTTATATGTGCAGACAAGACACATTAGAAATAATATGACAGTATTGAAAAACTGGTGAAATAAGCTCCACAGTTGGTCTCATAGACATGTAGAGTAAATAAAATATGGGAAATGTTTTTTTCTTGGTAATCCAGAATGAGTAAGGAACTTTAGGTAAATCCGCTGCTGCGTATATTAAATTGACTACAGCCTTTTTGTCTATGTGTGTGTAACTATGTCACTGCACTACTAAAACTACTGTATCATGATTTCTTCCCTGTCTTACAGTCATTAGCTAGGCTTCACTTGATTTCCTTTTACCATAAATTGCTGTTCACATTTCTTGCTTCTGATCTTCTTTCCTCTCTTTCCCTCATTCACTTGCTCTTGTCTTGCCTCTCTCTGATCTTCTGACTTTTGAGCTTCTCACATCATTGCTATTTTTTCCATGTCTCTTCCTATGCTTAGAAACATTTCTCATTCCTTGCTCATGAAAGTCCTGTCTCCTTTTTCTAAAACGCAATTCCTTTCATCAAGACCCCAGTATTTACTTTTATACTAAAGCTATTTTTAATCTGATAAAATTTATTAATTTATACAAAGTAAAGCCGTAACAAAAGCATTTTATTTATTTTTCTAAAGTAAGTGTCATAACCCTTTTGTGTATCTAAAAATAAAGGCTTACATACAACATTTTCATTAATGATGGTGATTCATTTCAGCTCTTCTTCCCAGCACACAACAGAGAAATGAGCAGCTGTCTTTTAAATGGATGTAAGAGAGTGCAGAGATACAGGTCTCTGATTCATGTGGAATAAAGCTGATTGTCAGCTTCATTTTGCAACACGGCTTTTAAATCCAGGAAGATGTTTTACACTTAGCATCGTGGCAAAATATTTATGCTTTCCCAGATAATTGCATAGGTACTTATGGTATCTGTTGCTCTTAGGGCACCAGGGGACAAAATGGACTCCTTAAGAAGAAGCAGGAGAATAAGTAAATAAATATGAAGGAGAAAGGATTGAAAAAAAAAACAACAATTAAGCAAGCAAACGGATATGTGAATGGTGATTGTGCTGATATAAGTATTAGAAATAAGTTTGGTATGAGTGCACAGGAACCCTACACAGGAAAGAAGGAACGGGAAGGAGAAAAGGATGGATAAGAATAGGAAAAAGCATGAAGGAAAGGCTAAAACAAAATTAAAAAAAAACATGAAAAACTGAGGAATACAACACTTGGGAAAAAAAAAATCAGGAAGATATAAATCTTGGAATACAAACTTTTAAATGATCCTTGGAACCAAGTTGCTTTGACTTTCAACTTAAAAACTGTACGGCTAATTCTTACTCCATATGAATTCCCTGGTTAGAAACACAGGAAAAAGATCATGGCTTGATAAAATTCCACTGTGTTTACAAAAGCAAATGAACTAGGCAAAAGGCAGAGAGTATCACCAGTTTTTGCTGCAAGCTGATTTACATTTGAGCCATATGAAAAAGACAAAGTCACTTCCAGTGACTGCCAGAATCCCTGTATCTACCACTTGGAATTTTTTTCTTGAACTGAAAAAAGTTATATTTTACTACCATTCATATGGCTACTTTGGCCATACTGATAGCAATTTTAGTGGGGGATTGCAGACTGATGTTTGAGGTCAAAGCTGTATCTAGGTTTCTGCAGCATGTCTATGATATACAGCATTTTCTATTTATACATGAAGCTGAAACTGAACCTCATGTTACTATTTTACTCTATGTTAGTACAGCTGCCTTTTATTCTGGTCTTAGGTGTATGTGACTGCAGAATACTGCAGAATACTGCTGAACATATCAGCTCCCTTGATATTTGGATGGCTTATTTGAATACCTCTCTTTGTTCCCTATAACAGCAAACATAAGAATTTTGTATGTTGAAATCCTTCACGAGTTATCTCCATTTTACTGTAAAAGGATCAGTTTATACTTCTGACATATAAAACATCTCTTACTCAGGTTTGTGAGGGATTTCCTTCCTGGCCTGATGTCTTATGAGTATCTACAGATGCATCCTTATGAGTATCTACAGATGCATCCTCATAGTCCTCTTCCTAATCTTAAAATTTCCTGTCCTTATGATGTTTTCACAAGGTCTGTCAAGAATCATGCTGCTGGTATGCTGAGATTGTAACCAATTAAGTTGAAGAATCTTAAACCCTCTGGGACCTACCTTCTGCTTTCTTATGTTTCATACTAAACTACTAATTTCTCTCCTTTTCTCTCCCCTTCTCTCCTTTTCTTTAGTCTTTGTTTTTCATCACAATATGAGTGCACAAACACTAAAAGGATGACAAATGCAAAAAGGAGCTATGGTATTATGGATGTTACATAGCCTGTCATAAGAAAAAACAGTTCTCTCTTGGAAGCCATGTTTATGTGAAACATGAAGGAAACAGCAAAAATAGGAGAAAAATAAACAGAAAAATTAAAGGTTTTGACCTAGATATTTCAAACATCACCTTCTTTTAGACTGCAAAAATAATATTGATGCATTTTTGGTGCTGCTACTGCAACATTCTACCAAAAAAAAAAAAAAAGAACCATAGAGATAAGAGTCTCATTTTTTATTTATTTTGTTGAATTTCAGTCTAGGAGCAGAGTAATGATGCCATAGAAAAGTGTACAAGCCGGCAACTATGTGTAAATATTTATATATCTTGTCTTGTTTGGAAAGTGGCTATTCTACAGTTAGTATTTCCAATGGATTGCCCTATATGATGTTCCAAAGCCATATAAAGTTTGCAGCCCAGCCATTATTTCTGCTTTTGCAAAGAAAGCAACATTTGACAGCTTAGAATTATTTTATTAAGCAGATAGAAGAACAGTGGAACTGCTGACTGACAAAGACAATACTTGTTGAATAAAATACCTCAACAAAATGAATTGTCCTAATACTTTGATTAAAGTGCTAATTCAGCTTTTCTTTAATTTTCAGCACTTCCATCATCTATATGTGGATAGCTGAGCTAGAATTCATCTCAGTGTACTATAGTCATGTAAAATCAAAGAACTGGATGTTAAAAGTAAGGCAGCCACCCATGCCCATTTTGCTGTAATTGACAGAATGACAGATGTATCTCTAGAGAATAATTTATTACATCCACCCTAGAATTAGATCAGTCATTTCTGGATGGTTTTATTTCATTATACTGACTACTGAAACAATCTTGCTGATCTATCTTATGTGCCTAAAATTAGGAGAAATTATTAAAATACTTTATTCAAATACAAATTGTGAAACATTTAGAAGTTCTCCAACAGCAGAAATATCTGGCAAGGAGAAGTGCTCAAGGAAGAATCTTAAGAATCTCGTGATGTGCACATTTCAACATTAAGCAATTATCACAATGTCTGGCAAGAAGACAACCCACACAGACACAGGTATCTATGCTTTTATATAGAGTGCTTTTATATATGGAATGCCTATTGGAATGCAGTTTAAGTAAATAGTATAGAAAATCATTGACCAGAATTCTACAATCTGGAAACTTTTGTTAGATTAATATCCAGTCTGGAACTATACAGTTTGGAAGAATTTAGACAAGTCTCTGAATGGGCTATATTTATTTTGCTTATCACTGAGGATCTGCCTGTGTAGCACAGTAGGTTTGCCATCATGCTAAATCTAAACAAGGGAGCAAGGAGGGCAGAATTATAGAATTGAAGAATAGTTGAGGTTGAATGTCACCATGTACCTCCCCCTGCTCAAGCAAGACCACCCAAAGACAGTTGCCCAGGACCATGTCCAGGTGGCTTTTAGTATCTCCAAGGACAGAGACTCCACATCCCTGGGCAACCTGCTCCATTGCTCACTCACCCTCACAATAAACACATGCTCTGTCACTGGGCACCACTGAAAAAAGCCTGAATGCATCTTCTTCGCAACCTCCCTTTCGCTATTTATATATGTTTATAAGATTCTTACTGAGCCTTCTCTTCTTTGGGCTAAATACTCAGTTCTCTCAGCCTTTCCTCATAGGAGAGATGCTTCAGTCCCTTCATCATCTTAGAGGCATTTCACTGGACTCTCCTCATGTCTTTCCTCTACTGAGGATATCAGAACTGGACACGGTATTCCAGGTCTTGCCTTAGCAGTGCTGAGCAAATGGGATCCAGGATCACCCCCTCAACCCGCTCTTAATACGTTGTGTAATGCAGCCCAGGATACCATTCACCTTCTTTGCCACAAGAGCACTTTGCCAGCTCATGTTCAACGCTTTGTTCATCAGGACCCCTGTTGTGGTTTAAGCCCAGGTGACAACCCAGAACCACTCAACTGCTTGCTCACTTCCCCCCCTTCCTCCCCCTGCTACCGGAGGGATGGGGGGGGGAGAATCAAAAGAATGTAACTCCCACGGGTTGAGATAAGAACAATCCAGTAACTAAGGTATCACACAAACCAATACTGCTGCCACCAATAATGATAATGATAAGGGAAATAACAAGGGAAGAGAATACAACCGCTCGCCACCCACCAACCAATATGAAGCCCAACTGAGCAGGGATCTCTCCCTTCCAGGTAACTGCCTCCAGTTGATATACTGGGCATGATGTGCTGTGGTATGGAATACCTCTTTGTTCAGGTGTCCTGTCTTTGCTTCCTCCTGGCTTCCCCTCCTCCCTGGCAGAGCATGAGACTCAGAAAGTCCTTGGTCAGACTAAACATTACTGAGCAGCAACTAAAAACATCGGTGTTATCAGCATTGTTCCCAGGCTGAAAGTCAAAGCCACAGCACTGCACCAGCTACTAAGAAGGAGAAAAATGACGACTACTGCTGAACCCAGGACAATACCCAAGTCCTTTCCTGCCAAGCTGCTACCCAGCTGTGTTGCTGCCAGCATGTACTGGTACATGGGGTGCTCCTTCCCAGGTGCAGGACTTTAATTTCCCTTTGTTGAACTTCACCACGTTCCTTCATGTAGGAGTCACAAAGGTGTGGGCCTGAGGCAGCTCTAGAAGCTTTTAAGGAGCATGATTGGGTGCCCTTGACCCAGGGTCCTGAAGCCTTTATTGCAGGTGCCTTCTGATTAGGGAGGGTCTAGCACCTTGTAGCTGGTGCTCAGGAAAGACTTCTGTAAGAGCAAGTCCTAGAGAGCAGGTCTCCAAGTGCTGCCAACAGATGGCAGTTTGTGCCACAGACTCAAGGTGGTGCTTTGGGTGTTCTGGGCCTTCTTGGTAAAAGGTCAAGGATATCAGGGAATGCTTGGGAACCCTCTGAGAAAAGAACAATGCAGAAGTCCTCAAAGCTTTTGCTTCTTGTTTCTTCAGGTTTGTATGCAGTGTTGTAATGCAAAGTAGAGGAATAATGCCCCAGTTGTTCTGTCATCACTTTTTTTTTTTACTTTCCTCAAACTTCTTTGAGCTTTTTTGCAACTTCTAAAATTGCTTCATCTCCCTGTGCTTCTGATGATCTGTCACATTGATGTGTACAACATGTCAGATCTCTCTGGGTTTTTCCAGAATCACTACTTCAAGCTTACCCAGAACAATAATTTCACTACCATTCTTCTATCAGTAGATACTCTTTCATTCTACGGTCTATACTGGGTATCAACCACAGACATTAATTGAGTTGAAATGCTCATTCCTACTGGATACAACAGAACATGAACTACAGACTACAGTGGTCATTTTCATCTCTTAATTAGTCATTTAATATATGAACACAGAGTACTTTGTTGGTGCTCTAAAGAGATATTATATTATCAGTCAATATTCTAATTTAGTGCAACTAAGCCACTGACAGTAATTTTCCTTGTTGAATTAATAAGGGCTTAGATAATATAGAAAATGGAATGACCATTTTACATCAGTGATATTACTTAATTTTTAAGGTTTTATTATGGCTTGGGTCATGTCTGTAATGTTGACTTATTTTCCAAATTAGAAACTTGTATCAAGACTGACTTTTTGGAACATTCCCTGGCTTGTGCTAAAACCCAAAACAAATAAGTTGTTTAGGAGAGTGCTAGCTGGTCCAGAGCAAAACCATGCCAAGGACTGTCCTATCCATTTAACCATATAGACAAATGCATTGCAATACCCTTTTATTATTTTTTTTTTCATACAGATGCAGCTTAGATGCTCAACTTTGAGAGGGCTGAAATTTCATTACATTTTTTTTGGCAAATCATATGTAAGATGAATTAAAGAACAGCAACTGATTTTGCAAAGTGAAAACTTTTTTCAGAGATGGATTTACTAGACTACCCTGCAAGAACACCCTGAGCATCCCTACACCATTTCTTTCTTGTAAAAAGCTGATCCAAAGCAGTTTAACATGAAGACTTAATGATTTTTGTTCCTGAAAACTATTTAAATCTCAGAATATCAGCAAATACCAGTGGGTGATTAATGAAGCCATTGATTATTCGAAAGAATTTTTTAAGCTCTTGTTGTGACAGCTTTCATTCAGTCATACAAAATATGTAAGCACAATAAACTATAGAAGATGGAACTTGCAAGCAATTGAACAGAAACATCACTGCAACTTGTGATGAAGAGTGTATTGATTATGCAGTGAACAAATGGAAACACAGGTTACTTCCTTCTACTTTTCTTATTTTGATGACACTTATTCAGTGCTTATAAACTGGACAACACTGAAAGTCACAAAAAAAATTGTAATGATCTGCATTTAAATAGACAAGTGGTCTTAAATAATAGGAAAATAGAAATTAATTTCCAGTTCTAGTTTTGCATGCATTTGAATGACTGACATCAAAAAGATCTGTATAATCTACAAAATTCTGTAATTTATGAAACATTGCATTTTGTGACAGCCATGTTTGAAAAATAGAAATTCAGTTTGCTTTCTCCCTGTATCCCACCAAAAAAAATCTCCAAAGATAAAAGTGTAAGTTAATGTTTTCAAGCTATCTTGGTACAGCTACTCATGCTATGCTGAACATATCTCTCAGAAAATAAAATATTTCAGTATATGGAAGAAAAATCTATAAGAACATTTACAGTGATTCAGCTTACTTTCAAAAACATCCCAAATTATCTTCTGTTTAAACGATATAACTCTTTTTCTTCCTTTTATATGTTAAATAGATTTTGAGTACAAAATAATAGAAAATATAAATTCAGTGAGAACCATCAGGCAGCCGTTCTTCATGAATTAGGTTCCACCTTTTTCACTCATGATCTTTGAGGTTTGTGGACCCTGACAAATTACCTGACTGAGTTTAAACCACGACAGAGGTGAATAAAACAAATAGCATTTAAGATTTTTCAATAAAAAAAGAACTTCAAAGTACAAAAATATTGATGATAAATAAAAATATATGATTATTGATTCTTACTAATGATCTGTCTTCATAATTCCACCGTTTTGAGTAACATTTTTAAGCATCAAATGCCATGAGAAAAATGAATGCCATACTGCTTGACATTTTCCTTAGCAGTAACTAGGCTCAAAGAACATGTGCAAAGACAGTCAGAGTTGGAAATCATAGGAAAATTAGGAAGGTTTTGATACAATGTCATATTTCAAATATATTCTTAATTGTTTCATATGTTTTTAATTTGAAGGATCTAAATACCCAGCATTTTCCCCTAGCATTTTGCAGCACATTTAATCACTCTAAATTATATGCAGTTTTGCTATTTCCAAAGATAAAACCACAAAATGTTTCGTATTCCCCACTCATGAAAAAACAATAAAACATCAGTCTTCCATTATAGCTTCTTAGATGTAATGTTCTCAGTGCAAGTTTCAGGTGAACTGCTAAAAATTTTCAGCCAGATGGACAGTGATATCCAAGTACTAGTGTAATACTTCAGGTGCATGATCCATTGCAGGCATATAAAGAAAATGTTAGCTGTAGTAACAGAAATGGATGGAAGTGGGATTAAGATGGAGTATATAGAAAAAAGTTGGTAATTCTGAGTTTATCAAAGTTATGGATTGCATGGAAACTTGTTAAACAAACATCATTAATTTGAATAATACCATGTCTTCAAGATGGTTGTTTTTCCAACCAATACAAATTTATTTTTATGCAGGTTTCTTTCTAACTGATGACTAATGACTTCCTAGCTCTAGAATGGCATGCAGATGTCATGAATGCTCAATATTAATGGCATATAGAGCAGTAAACTATATTCAGGTTGCTGACTTTTTATTTCGAAACATCGTATTATTAACTTTTGTCTCTCTCTTTGGAGGCAAGCTAAGGCCATGATTTAATATGGGATTTTCTTCACAGATGAGTTATGAATCTTTATAGTTTTCATGAAAAAAAGCCATTTAGACTTTATTACATTGCATTCAGGTTTGTGTCCTAAGAGATATTTAATAGCAGACCACACAAATGGGATCAATACCCACCAACACACCTCCTTCCCAAGGTTACTACTTCATTATCATTTCATTCGTCCTATTCCCATCCACCCTACAGTGCCAAAATGAAGGTTTACTTTAGTTATTAATTAATAAGCAAGCACTGAAAAAAAATTGCTTGGTGTCAAATGTCTGATCAGTCTTTTTTTTTTTTCTGTTAGGGCAAAACTGGTTTTCTGTATTTATTAATACACTTAAGTTTTTCTATAGAAACACCAGTGAAAAATAAAGTATATTGGAGGATCTTGAAATGTTCAAGAATAATTATTGCCACCAGATACTGCAGGCTACACACATACCTTTTATGATCATGTGCTTGCTTTTATGTATTATTTCTCAGAAATAAACCTCAGGCATGTGTACTCTCTACTGCATAGTGCACTCTTCAAACACTGGCATACATTCAGCATATGATTTAGATATAGCTAATATGTTTGTATTATCATCAACTAGGAATATAGTCATGAAGATAAAAGCTCTTAGGGGTAAATTCTTCAACAAGAATACAGGATGTGAACATATACTGAAATCTTGTTAACAAAAAAGACGTATGTATATAGAACCTGGGGTAATGGTAGGAAGAGCTACTTTGACAATATATTGTACCCCATGGTTGCATTCTAATGTCCTCCACCAGAAATCAAGACTTATTCAGTATTTAAGGAGATATTAGGTATGAGCTATTCATTGTTTTTGAAATGACACATTTTTGTAAGATTTGACTTAATATTTTAGATTCATTTTCTGATAGGTATATTTCTAACCACCAAATGCATATTTGAACATGGCTCTGTGATGACTATCAATTTGTTGGTATCAAATTCAACTGGTTCACAGAGGTCACTGCATCTATCACAGTGAAAAGGAGCAGACAGGGCTTTCTTTGCAGGAAAAGGCGGTATCTTTCAGTGCATTTAGCAGATTTTTTTAATTATTTTATTTTTTTAATGCATGGTTTCATGCTTTTTGTTTTTTTTTTTTTTTAAGAATTTAATGATGGCCTCCAAACTATGTCATTTATTGTTTCTTATAGTGCGCTTTTACATACCTTTTTGCTGTAAAAAACTAATTAGCTAGACAGACAATATTTAAATGTTTTACACCTTGCAGACTGTACATGTTTAATCTGGTTGCTAGAAATAATTCTTATATCTGTCTCATTATGTTTTTTTTTCCTCTACTCCAAGGTAAAGTAACATAAGTAAAATAATTGTATTTTTAACAAGATCTGCTTGAAATATTAATATTCCTGTTATATGTGAACTGAAAATATGAAAAGTGGATATAAGCTGCAAAACCAGTCTGTGTAGATGAAACTGTTTTTAAGGCAAAGGCTAGGGCTCTATTAAAAAAAGAAACAGATAATATTATCAAGCCATTTGGAAGCCATTCCAAAGAAGGAAAATATTCTGTCTTGACTAAAATGAAACACAACAATAAAATGAAAAATTTATGTTCATATTTTTCTACTTGAATATTTAGTCACATAGACCTATGTGATAGCAGAATACTTTTTTATTTGATTATAACCTAGAATCCTCTCTTCTTACTTTTTCCTTAAGTAAAATAGCTCAGGTTAGGTGACATTTTTCTAAATATAGATGCCAAAATTGTACTGAACTAATGTAAACAAGATGTGTAAGTTGTCTCAGTAATCCATAGAGATTCCACAAGTATCCTGACAGAGACAGTGGCTTTAGTCTAGTCTAACCTAGCCTAACCTGGTTGGTCTAATTCTAAATGTCTTCAGTTAGCTGACTGGAATTCTCTCTTACATTTTAGTCCTCCAAATGGCAGATGAGAGCCATTAATATTACCTGAGGACATTTTGAAGATGAATCAGGTGAAATAAAAAGAATATTGGGTCAAAAATGTATTCCCCTATCTGTATAACAGATCTCCCTTATTGCAGCTAAGACAACCAGGGCTTATTTTGTGCCCAGTGGCTACAGTCACTGTGGGTCTCCTCCTCCTATGTAAGTAGGAAATTTGTCTAACTTCTGTCTTTGGATGTGTCCCAGCATGTGCCATAGTGCTAGTTCAAAATGGTTCCAGTGCACTGATAGTAAGTGTTGGGGAATATTAAGGAGAAAGTGAACAAAACCAAAAAAATTCTATTAAAAAAATCTCAAGATCTCAATCAAATGGGTATTTTTTTTTTACAAAAAACAAAGCAAAGAAGTCAGACTGAAGTTAATAAGATATACAGTCTTCATATCTCATGAGTAAGCTATCATTTTTTAATGGCATTTTCTGTGATACATTTGACTTCATTCATATTGGTTTTGCTACACTGAGAAAAAGTGATTTATTGCAGTAGTTAGTTTCTAGTATTCACTGAGGAAAGGTTGGGGGGAAGCAAGTGTCTTCTACTGACCTGATAATATAGTTATAGCCTACTAGTACTATATAATATCAGTAACTGAAGCCTACTTATTCTATTAAATTCCCTCAGGATTTCACTCAGCTGAGTGAAACAATATTCTTTTATTTCAGAAAAGAAACAGAAATGACAAAACCAGCAAAACCCCTTCAAGATAAATGATTATGTATATATGGATTTTATGAAATTTTTAGTTATAGTATACCAGGTTTCTAGTTGCCACATTCTCAGGAGTAGTTTTAATTTTGTAATAGTAATGCTATGCTTTCCATTCAAATAATATAAAAAATGGATAAAAAATATTTCTTTTTTCACTGATGATTTAAAGTCAGGGGATATGTTTATGTTTTGTACAAACATAAAAATTCAAGCCTCTGTCTTTGAATTCTACATACACACCTTTGAAAACACTTACAAAGAAACCATAACAGTTAACGGTTAAATGTCTATTCTCAAGAAATTAGTTTTTTTCATAACTCTTATAGTATTTTACATAACACCTGTCTTAATTTTGTATATTGAAGTGATGAGACCTAAACATTTTCTCCAGAGGACATTTCATAACTTTATAATTTCTTTTGAGCTAAGGTTTTCAAGACTTTTGGCCTACACTTCTTAGCTTCATCCCTTTCTACATGTTGCATATCTTCGTATGATGTTAGCGCTTTTGATTTCTTGAACAGTCAGCACACTGTTCTTTGTCTTTCCTTCCTCATTATAGTTAAAAAATAAAGTAATAAAAAAAAAAAGAAAAAGAAAAGGATACTTCAGAAGTTTTCAGGTAGTATGGTGGAGAACAATTTTTTAAACTGAATTGCAAAATAGACGCTATGTTATCATACTAGTTTCCTGTCCAGTTTAATCTCAAAGCTTCTGTTAGTGTTTCTGATTTCAGAGTAGGTTTCAGAATACTAACAGTGTGTTTTTCAGATTATTTTTGGAGATGTTCTGTTAATTAGCTTTTTTTACCATCTTTAGCTTGTTTACAAACCAATTTGAATTGATTTTTCTGATTAAGTATTTGCATAATAATGACAAAAACTTTATTAAAACCATTTCTAAATTACTACAATTCCCTCTGTTATTTATATTCTTTAAATTTGAGTACATTTTGTCTACACTGATTGCTCATTAAATCCATGATTCTATTAAACACAAAGAGCAAATTGCTGAACACTAAAAAAGCAAATTCCATTAAAATGAATAAAATTGATGTGCCTAAACCACATCTGTTGGGATCTCACAAGCTGTGTTTGAACAGTTTTCTGACTTTAATATTACAAGCACAAAAAAGGTAGTTAGGCCATACAGAAGTGACGTGCTAGAAATTATCTTTAAATTTGCTTTTCCACCTCTTACTATTCAAATCTGAACAGCTTGTTTGTTTTTTTTTTTTTTTTCAACATTCTATGTCTATAAATTATTTGATGTAGTCTTTCTTAGCCTGTCTGTATTTGTCTGTCTACCTCTTTTTTTGTATGCTGAGGTGGAATAACATTGCAGTTTTCTACTATGTTGCCTTAAGTTTATTTTGACAGTTTTTTACAGATACAAGAGTTGACCCTAAAAACTGTGTAGGCACTGATAAAAATAATATTACTACAGTTTTATTTTGGTCATATTTTTACTCTTTATGCCAACTCTATGCAACAATTGCAAGTATTAGAAATACTGGTATCGCATAGTGTTGTCCGCATGTTCAAATAGCTATACACAATAGTTATGACCAAGAAAACCAAGAGGTGCAGATGAAAAAAATTAGAACCACCACCCGAGATACTATCTGCAAATGTCAACTCCAATCAAACTTTTTCAAATACATATTTTGGTGTGTGATCAGATGACTTATGCTTACCTCTAAAATTGTCACGACAGTGAATATTAGGTCAGCTTGATAAATACATTCTAGTTACTAGTAAGAGTATAATTTTTGCTTTCATCTCTTCTGAAATAAACCCTACTATTGTAAGTAGATTCATATCCTATATCCACAAATTTTATCACCTTAATGAGAAATGGAAATATTTTCCAAATGGAAATTTTTATGTTCGGTGTGATGAAATCTTGCAAAAAGCGAGCTTCTTCACAAAAACTGTTTTGAGATTAAATGACCTATTTTACAGATTTTTAAAACTAAGTGTTTTTCTACATATAAAAACCCAGAAAATTCTGAAAAGTCAGAGCTCTTACATTTCTTACTGAAGTCCACAGCAACTGCATCTTTTCAATATTTCTTGGGATATTTTGTAAGAGTACATACAGCATAGCATGCATAAAGCATAAGCCTAAATAATGTCTATTTCTAATGTCCTAGATATTGTGAAGCTTCTTTTACACAAGTGTACATAAAACTAAACTGGATGACAATTTAATGATAAGCTTTGTGCATTAAGTAACACATATGCTATGACTGATTATTTACAGATGGAGATATAGAAAGTGTTTGTTTTTTCGAGGTATGGACAACAATTTAAACTGGCAGTACTGGGATTTTACTGAGCTAGAATGAGGTCCTCTACAAAAAAGGAATTGGAAAAGAAAAAGGGAAAGCAAAGGGAAAAAGAAAATGAAAAATGAAAGAAAAATAAAAAAGAAAAAGAAAAAAGAGGAAATAAAAAATAATAAAAAGTAATAACAGCAATAATATAATAAAAAGTAACAGGAGTTTGCTTGTCCTATTTAGGTGATGCTCTTCTTGCTTTCTGAATGCCTGTTCATATAAGCAACTTATTTCTTTTTCTAATATGAAAAAGTACATAATGCAATCTCAACTTTATTTAAAAATTGTAAATGCAGTTTTAAACATTAACCATTGAACACTGATTTTTTAAAAAACATGATACTTGCTTATACATTGTCCAAAAAATCTCTAGGACTGTCCACTTCATCAAAGACTGCATGTTTCATTCCCAGTGTAAAGCAGCTTTTAGAAGTTACATTGACATATCCTGTATAATTTTTCTTATAAGTCAATATAGCAAACACTATACAAATGATAAAATTAAATGGGACACACTTTGTGTCAAGATCTTAATGGAAAAGGAAATAAACCTTCTTTCTTATCTGACTACTTTATTTGTTAATCATTCCTTTTTATACCATATTTTTACATGAAGGAACCTATGCTTAGGCAGCAGGACTTGACAGGTTTCCTTCCATTACATGTCAAGACATTTTAGACAGGCTGCAGTTACATAGCTGAAAATGTTTATTGATTATTGCTTAGGAAGATCTAAGTAACTATTGAGCACCACTTCTTAAGTCTCTTCTCAGAAGTTTGAGCTAGTTTCTTTCCTTTTCAAATAATTTAAAAAAACAATACCTAAGCAATGCTGTGGGATTATTAAATATTTATTTCTCTTTGTTTTTTTTTTCCTTCACAACCAGTCTCCTCTTCTACAGTAGTAATTTTTAAACAGCAAAAGACAATAGCAGGGTGCTGGGAATTTTACAAATTCAGTATTGATAAGAAAGGTACCATTTTTTGCCTACAGCCCTTCTCTCTAGAGACTGCTTTGTGGCAGATTTCCCTGCTTTCAGCTACCCAGAGCAGTCTGGCCTTTTTCATTCTCCTGCCTCTCTGATGATGCATTGCCTGCCAGACACGCCTGGGGACTTGCAGCCCTCAGCCTTCCGCATTTTAGAATAAAAAGGAGGTTGTATTTTGAATAAGGGTGGCTAGGCTTGGTCAGGCCCTTAGGGAAACAAGTTGTTCTGTTGCAAACTTTATAGATTATCCTGCAGATATAGTGTAACTGAAATCAGATTTTTATTCCCTATAGTTGCTTACTATCTCTTACACAAGATACATAAATATTACATGCACAGTGACTAACAGAAGCAATCAGATTGAATCTGGAACAGTGTTGCATTAATGCAGGATTCTGTTATTCTTAAGTATCTCAAATACCATTCTGGCATCAATAGCATTCTCTAAGATAAAAGTTAGCGCTCAAAGTGAATAGCAACTGGCAGTAGACTCTGTCACTTACTGTCTATATAGCTTATGAACTTGAAGCATGTTGACTTTTCTTTTGATCTAGAAGTTCATGAAAGGAAAGGAACAAATCAGGGATGTTTTATCACTTCATTCTTTCTTTTATAATGTTTTATAAATAAATGGACTCTCACATCATGTTATCCTAAGCTAACCTGCCAGCTAATGCAGTATGTAGTTCTGGTATTCCAGAAGGAGATGGCAGCATACTCTGTGCTTACCTAGGAACTAACAGAAAATTAGCGTAAAACTAATGCCAGTGTAAATTGAGCCAGTACCTACATATCACTGCAGCCTAATGCTGAGAAGAAGTAGCAGGAAAGTGCTGTGGGAGTTACAGAGAATGCTTCCTCCATGGTCCAAGTGAGACTGCACTATGGCAGAGCTAGGGGCCTTGAGCGGCATTCTCATTCCTGCTTATGGCTTGTGCCAAATCCAAAATGTATTCTCTGTGCTGTTTTAACATTTCTGCCCTAGTCACAATGTTTCACTTCTACTAAGACTTCAGATACCCTAGAGAATCTCCTGAATAGCAAACTGCTGTTGAATTTGTGTTTGATTTTCACTGGTCTTACATGTTGAAACTTCTGTCTGTTGAAATCAATTAAGAAAACAAGCACAGAAAAAAAAACAAACCTCAAAATAAAATGAATGCTTCTGTAGCAACCTCTTCTTTGTGAGAAAAATTCTCATTCTTTATAACATGAGGTTGCGGAGAGAGTAAACTACAATTAATCATAGATGTTGCACGTAGAGTTATTTTAGTATTTGCTGGCTTTGTGCTCTTTGAATTATGAATTAAGAGTTTTTTTTTCTGTATAGAAGTAGGCTAGACAAATGCAAAATTAGACCAACATGCATAAACAGATAAGAATAATGGACAAAGTATTGAAGGAAAAATAATCTAGTATTAGAAAAGAAAGAAAACAATTGAAGTCTTATCTTTAAATTAATTTGAACCAAAGGCTTCTGACTCTTAAAGCAAATAATGAGTATGCTTTATGATCATTTTAATTTCAAACTTTTGGAGAAGAATAGAAATAAAAATACTAAAATACCATAATCTCACCTGTCGTTGTGGCTCTTGCAAGTGGGTCAGAGAGTATTACTTAAATGTAATACTGTTCTCATAGCAATTAAGTGCCAAGATCCTTGGCTCATATTCTTTTCTTGCTTGAGGGTTCTAATAGTTATAGAGGAACTGATAAGGCTGGTTTAAATAACATGTAGATTATGAATCACATCAACTATGACATATATAATCAGATTTTTGGACCTATTTTATTTCATTGTTTCAAAAAGTCTTAATAATTTTTTGACAACAAAAAAGGGCTAAGGCCCATTAGTATTATTTTCAGCTGTCTGAGCACTCTATAACACTGTTATTGTTAAATCTATAGACAAACCAACACATAGCAGAAAATTTCTGGTTAAACCCAACATATTGATAGCATAATTTGAAAACAGATAAACATATGTCTTGCATTTCTTTACTGAAGTATCTTAAAAAAGACATCAAAATAATAAAGTCAAAATAAAATGAGCTATATGTGCAGTTATTGACCCTGGCAAGTAAATTTTTAATCTCAAATGATGACAGCTGCAAATTTTCTGTTGCATTGGAACCATTTAAAAAAAGAAAAGCCTATGAAATGCTTTCATACAAAATGGCTTTTCTCATTTTATGTCATTGTATTTGATTCTGTATAGGTTACTGAGAAACGAAGCTGAATTTTGCAAGAGGGATTAAAAAGGGAAAATAATTTCAAAATCCTCATATTTTTCTCAAAAAAATAATTCAACACTGGAAACTGGATAAAGTGTAGCAATACCTAATTTGGTGTTCTTCATTTAAACATTAAGGGTATAATGTAGAATACAGGTCAGTGTCTTTACTGAATGTCTTTTGTATAGAACCACTACTACTGCAAAGTAGCTCAAGGAAAAAATCAGAAAACTTCCTGCCTCAAGGTTTATTGTGGACATCTTTCACTGTGGGGTAGACATTGTCATTTCAGATTAATAGTGAAAGATTTGTGTTTAAAACTTGAACACTCAGTGCTTCAAAGTACAAATCTTCTAACAACTGTTTACTAATGTCTTGCTACCGCAGTATTTATCGTTTTCTTGACCTGTACCTGTTCCCTCCCTGTCTATGGAAAACTCTTTCTCCAAATAAAAATGGCATCAAGTGACACTATAAAGACATTTTTCTTCCTGCCTTGGCTATCCAATTTTTTGTTTTGTCCTCTTAGCAGTAGTAGTAGAAGACTTTTTGATGATTTCTTATACTTATTGCCTGCATCTTCATTCTGTAAAGGTATATTATTCATTAATTACATTGTCACCACATGTTATTTTCATTGTATATTAAGTGCTTTTTCACTTCTATGACTTCTGAGGTATGGTGGCTGTTCTGCTGAATGACCTGAACGTTAAATGACAATACAGTATTAATCATTATGAAAGGTAAGCTTGGAAATTCATAAATTCACAGCAGAAGATTATTTTCAGGACAATTTACTATTCAGGCCTCAGGTTCACACTGTGAATGATTGTAATTACATGCTGTGACAATAACACATTCCTAATACAGAACAGAAATGAACTCATATTTTTATTTCTTTTTTTATGGCAGCAATTCACAACCAGGTATGGTATAGGATAATATGCAGGAAGCAATTTTACCATTCACTGCAAGCTACAAAGGAAGAAAATAATTCCATAAAGTTTCTGACCCTTGTTCTTGGAAAAACTGTTAGTTTAACCAAAAATCTTTTTAAGAAGTCTTCCTCACCTTAATAGTACTATCGGTGCTTGTAGACTACTTGTAGGCTCCTAGTATTTCATAGTAATCTTCCATTAATATAGCATTATAGTCAGTGTGAAAAATTTATCTTCTTTAATCCTCAAATGTTTGAGAAATTTTTCATCTTTTTTAACAAGACACATCTATTTCTTAGGACTTATTAAATCCAGGTTAATAAGAGCAGACTCATTTTGTGTTGTGGCAAATGACATTGATTCATTAGGAATATAGAAAAACAAATTTTTGGATTTTAGGTGATGATCACCTTTCCCCTAATACAGGCTATTATTTTGAACAGTGTAATGATTAATTACAACTGCTATGTTTTTTTTCTAAGGCTGATTGCTCTGACAAGTTTTGCTGAGGTACAGGAAAAAAGTCCTTATATTGTGAGGTCTCTAACAACACAGCTTACATGACTTCTAAGAGCACATTTTTAATTGTGAAAATGCAACTTATAAAATACAAATTATAAATTTGTCATTTATAATGACAATGGGCAAGTCATGGAATGCAGCCATGTCTAATATGATAATGAAACCAAATGCTGCAGTAACTAAGCATCAGAATCTGGGGTGAATGACCAAGAAAAGCACCTGTGGAGTACAATGAGACTTTGCAATAAGTGAGAAAGCCCAAGGTAAGCAGGAGTCCATGTGGAGCTATCAAAAGACAAATGTGTGGACTATAGTTATACACTGGAGATATCAAACAGGACAATAGGAAGGCAATGACCTCTACTGCCAGACTTCAGAGGTATCCCAAATCTAACATGCTACTAAGGGTTAAAGAGGCTAGTAGGCCCAAAATCATGTAGGGAAAAAAGACTGAAAAAGTTTGGATCCTCATGCAGAAAATAGGGCTTCAAAATAATTCCACAGCCACAGGGTTGTCTCTTGTATTTAATTTCACCTTCAGTGAAGGTAACCAGCATGGGCAGAACTGGAAAAAGTCATAGAAGGTCCCACAGTTTTGGGCATCTTTTTGACAAATTAGAACATACATTTGGGAAATATACCAAGAGCTATACTTGGAATGCTGGAAGAGCCAGGACTTCAACCTGAAATGCTAAGAGTGTGTGTTGCAGTTGTTCTATTTATAGTGGAAAACCAGTAAGTACTACTTACTGTAAAGGGAGAGGAGTATAAATATCTCTGCAGATGCAGACAACTTACCTCCAGTAAATCCCCTTCCCGCCCCGAACCTGTAAATATTTTCTTTGCTCCAGATGTAGTGTAGAGATTAGTTGGTCCATGCAAACTGGCAGTTTCCCAGATAATACTTATATATATTTAGGGAGATAAGTTGGGAGTTTTGGGAATAAAGCATTCAAGGGATCTATCCTTTCCCATAGGTTGTTCGCCTCTGGCCCCAAATTTTGAAGGTTGAGGAATTAGAACATTTAATGCCAGTTGGCACTAATTTCTGGGAATATCCCAGAAATGCTTAAATTGCCAAAACAGGCAGAAGCTGAATTGATGACTAAATACCCAAACAGGAGTGACAAAACTGGGAAATGGGAGTAAGAGGTTGCAATCCTCAGAAGTCTAGATATTCATACATGTCCAACTGAAATTTTTCAGTGGAACGCAAGCTGCTAAATTATCTTTCAGAAGCCAGTCAAAAATGTTTTTCACTGCTCATCTGTCACCTTAAGTTATTTAGGACGGAGACATTACTCTTGCATTTATTTTTTATTGCTCTCAGCAAACTTTTGCTACTTCACAATAAACAATTTCATTTTCATTGTATAGAAATTGGATACTTGTTGCTGTTGTGGTCAGTTTGCACTCTATTAATATTTTCCTGATGCAAGAGCTTTTAATTTAGTGGAAAGAATTTAGATTCCTTGTGTAAGGTTTACAGTAGATGTCCTACCACATTTCTGAGAGAAATATGAAGCAGGACAGATATTGGGTTAGCAAAGCCATGTTCATCCTTAACATAGTTTCTAAAAGACACTCAAAAATTTTCAAATATGGTATTCCAGTTCTTACTATCATGATAGACAGTGCTGTAATGTATAACATTACAATATCTTCTCTCTTCCTACTGCTCAGTTAATGCTCTGATTTGTGTTGTAATTCTGTCAAGGCAGTATGAGGCCCATATCAGGAACTTTTCTTCTGTCTCTGCTAGGCTGATGAACCTTCTTTCCAGAGGCTTTATATTTATATCCATTTCAAGAAGGTCATTGTGGTATAATAGCATTACTTAGACTTCATAAATCAATGTTGATCTGTGGAAAGCCAGCTGGCCACCCAGAATTGGTTTCTCTTATCCAGCTGAAATACTGAATTAAAAGTCCCTAAATCTTCCTTTCCATATAAAATTGCTCCCTTTACTCCAGCTATGAATGTTGAAAGATTGTGAATTGGTGGAATATGTGATTTGTGGCATTAATAAGGCAATGTCTCTGTTTAGATTTGCTCTTTCTCTTGAAAAAAAAATTGAGGACTCATATTAAGGGAAAAAGTTACATCTTGTGTTAATGGCTGGAGAAAAACAATTTAGAGGCAAAGCATGAGGATCAACACTAGAATACATTTGAATAACATGAGCATAATAGATAGCCCTGGAGTAAACACAAGGCTGTATTTCACTCAAAACCTAAGCTGCAGTCATAAACTCTGAGAGGTTTATGAATGGCATCAAAGCCTCAGGAATTAATTCAGCCTTGTACTCACAGAGATGCCATATGTTGTTATTTATAATACCCACTTTATAATTACTACTCTTAAAAAATTTAATACTTGTTGTAATTTTTCAAAGATTAAATCATTAATTTGAAATGCTGCATTTCCTTTTAGGTAGCATCTCTAAAGCCATACTCAATTCCTTATCAAATAAGATTTTCAGGGTGACTATATTTAATACAAACTGACTCCTGCTGAATAACTTTTAACACCACAAGACACTATTCTCTTTAATAAGGCTGTGGAGTGAATAAACATAAGAGCTATGGTCCCATGTTTTACTTGAGAAGTTGCAGATTTATATTCGGGTTTTTTGGCAGTTATACAGTGTAAGAAGGTAATTAAAGAAGTATTTGTTCTGTTATGTATTGCTTTTGTGAAATTAAAGGTCTTACATAACTACTGGTGGTCTATATTTGTAATGGAGACTCAAGATAAAATTCAAATTAAAAAATCATAGGTTTGAATTAAGAATCTCTTCCTGATTCCTATAGATTGTCTAAAACAATCCCTGAAGACCATAATATTCTTGGAAATAAACCTTGATTTTTCTTGCCATGATAATATCACACTTATTTTTGTCCTCTACCTATATATGTAACGTTTTGGCACTACAACCGGAATAAGAAATCAAACATGAGTAGGGGAAAAACATTCCTGCTCTCTGAAGCAGCTTGCAGACAGGTCATTTGAATGCAGCTAAAAAAACAACTGCATAGAATGAAAACAATCTCACAGAAATCTTCCTGGCACATCCACCCCCATCTCTATCTTGGTTTTATCTTTTTTTTCCCTTTGCTTTCCTTTTTATTTTATTTTTTTTTCTCCTGTGTGCCTTGTACTCAGCTAAAAATGAGTGCAAACAAAGAGAGGCTTTCAAACACTAGATATTGTTTATGAAAGGGTTTCTGTCACTCAAATTCAAGGTCCCTATTATTGGAACATATACAAAACCTCTTCTTACAGAGGACTTTGCATAGCTTGCCTAAGTCATGTCCTTGTACCTTACAAGTTCCATTGTGTTCTTGAAATCTCTAGGCTACAGAGAATTACGTATTTTTATACTTTGATCCTTGTTAATATGGGACCCTGAGCATAAGAGATGGAGCGAAGCAAGGTAAGGAGTATATTAAATGCAATTTAATGCAGTTCAGATCTGGGGCCATCTGAGCCATAATCTGCATATTCCCTAGTAGAGTCCTTTCAAGCACCTTCATGGTGAGATTCATCAGATTCAGTCATGTCATCCAGGGTCACCAAGTCCTGTTCCAGTTTGTCAAGTTTTTGCAGAATATATCTTTCTGTGTATATTTACTGAGGCCAAAAGGATTTTTCTTTTCATAATGGTCATGGGAAAAAAAAAAAATCAAATAAAAATTATTCCAGTCTTGATTACACTGACCTTTTGATGAAAAGTGTTAAATGGTTATTTTTATTTGTTCTTTTAGAGCTCCAGTTTAAGTCTTGCATTTATTGTGACTATTTTTAGTAAAACTTTCAATGCAAGGGAATTGCTTGAAGAAAAATGCTACAACAAAGTTGTCAAATTTGAGCCTGGTTTTCAGAACTTTTTCTCCCTATCATTTAGACATTTGTGTGGGGTTTATTGATAAGTAGTGTAGGATTTTGCTATATATGAGCAAAACCAAGGCTGACCTCCCAAAGCCTAAATGTTATGATTCTGATCTGGGAATTACTGAATATGAGGTAAGCTATATTAGTTATACAACTCCTACTTGAGAAAATGTTTTATTTTCCTTTAATTTCCACATTTTAGGTTAAGTTTGACATTTTCTTCTTGGTAGAGCATGCTAAGTTTATGAAGCCAAAAGTCTCTTAGACCACTCAAGGAGTGTCACCACTATTCTTCTCTCCTCTCAGAGTTACATACATAAAAGAAAGACAAAAGGTGGGAAACGAAAATTGGAGTTTAGTCTTAACTGGGCTCAGCATATCAATGACTGAAAACTGAAAGTGCAAATACAAAGTACTCCAACAATTTATGAAGGCTCTGCAGGGGTCCTCAGGTCTTAGAGGGCAGAAGAAATCCATTTTAACAGAAGAAACACAAACTTTTGCAGGCTTTGAAAACTTTATACTGTTGGGAATTGCTGTCTTCTAGATCTGCTTTATAAGATCAGGGGAGTCCCATGAGAGTAGTGCCTTAGACAGAGATGGAATAAAAATAACGCCCACTCCTTATTCTGCAAAGAAATAGGTTTATGACTTTAATAACAAAGAGTAGGTAGAAAAGTCATTGGTCTGTGAAGGATCCTAAACTACTGTTGTTTAATGTAGCATGGAAACACAGAATGGTTAAGGGACATCTGGAGGCTGTCTAGGTAGACAGTATAGTGCAGGGATACCTGATAGCATTCTAACCAAGATAACTTGGACACCCATGGTCAAGTACAGCCATGTCAATTGACACATCAAGAGTGGTGAAATGGTGGAGACAGAAAGAAGCCCTAAGGAGATTTAGACTTCCTTCAGCTTCAGTTCTAATTGCCATGACATGATATATTTGCAGCTACACAGCCTCAGCTTTGAACTGTGGAATACTGGCTTCTGGATGAGAAAAATCCAAGAGGAATTCCTAGCAGAAGTCTATATCCTTACAAAACCATAGTGCACTGCAGGTAGCTCATTAATTGAAAAAGTGAGGCATGTGGGCACAACAGACTACTAGAAGGTGAAGTATTTTATACTTTTTATCCACTTTCTGGTTCTGTAGTTTTGAACACAAGAGCTGACACATCTACTAGTCAGTATCTTCTATTAGGTAGTTCTTTGACAGCAAGCTGTGAGACAACCTCCTACCTCCAAGAAATCTCATCTGCCTGTCTACCTCTGATAGAAGTTGGCTGAAGCCTGAAGATCTAATGATCATCCATAAAAATTAATGTTTTATTAAATTAATTAAGTGTGGTTACCCAGATTACTTCTTTCTTTTTTTTTTTGAGACCTGATAAACTCTTCATACCATTTCTATTTGTCATCAATTTCTGCAAATTAGTTATACAATTTGGCACTAGATATTTCTTTTTATGCATTACCAGGGATCATCAAGAGTGTGGCTGCTCCTTTTGGGAAGGGAACTGAGGGCAGTTTCCATGCAGGTCAGGCAGAGGAAAAGTGGGTCTTTCCTTGGGGGATGCTTATAAGCTCCATCCAGAATCTGGCCATGAACCAAACCCCTTGCTCATTAATGATGCTGCTAAGAGGGCCATGTCACCAGAAACTGTGCTGTAAAAGGTGTTGGGCAGTCTGTGGGGCTGTAGGCAACTTCTGGGGGAGGATAATGGAGCCACAGTGATGAAAAGGCCACACTCACTGGGATAGGAGTGCTCCCTGATGAGGATGGTCAAGTCTACCCTGAAAGCTGTGGACACAAGGTGTGGTGACCCATTAGGATCAGGAAACCAGGGTGGGCATGGAGAGCATGCAGGTGACCAGCAGTGCTGGACTCAGCTTTTATTTGCTGATTATCCCCCAGGTGCAGAGCAGGTCCCATGAGCTAGGCTCCCAGCTACAAGTCACCTGAGATGGCTGTCAGGCTGCCTTACAGGCAGACAGCTCCCTCAGGGACAGGACCAGGAGCTGAGGGTGGCTGCAGCTTGATAGGGTGTTGGGCCACAGTGGGATGAACAGGGCAGGGCAGGGTGGCAACAGCTATGGGCCTCAGTGGCCCCATGAGCAACAGGGAGGTCAAGGCAGTAGGTCTAGCTCAGCCCAGGAGATACACGCAATGATCCAGTGACATGGATGCAAGGGATGCTAGTAGGGTAGGGACTGAGAGCTCTGGGCTCAGTTTAAATGGGGTCCTGGGCCACAGAAAGGGTGGTGAAATGCCCCTGGGAGGCTAGGCAGGGGCACAAGGGCCTGCTAGTGCCTTCAGGTCCCTACGAGTTGGTTTTAATTCCCCTTTATTTCAATTTAGTTGAACAGACTCTTGTTCTGTGCTCTGAGACACAGACAAAAGTAATTTCCAATCACACTCTTTTAGAGTCTCTTCTAGACACTTCTTGAAATACTTCAGATACTTTGATCATGTCTTTTCTTATTTCCAAATTAAACAATGCTAATCTCAGTCAATTTCTGAGAAGTTCTTGATGATTGACCAGTCCTCTTGGAGTTGTCTCTGCCTCCACAGTACGTTTCCTGAGACAAGGTGACCAGTACTGTAGCCAAGATGCGACTATGCCATGCACTGATTTATAGAAAGACAGTATAATACTATTTATATATTCAATCTCTTACACCTCCTTAATTTAGCACCTTGTTAGCTTCTCTGCATAGCTGCTGAGTGGCACTGGCACTAGAAATTTAAGCTCTGTTGTTAATCTGAGGTCCCTTTGCTATGTCACTAGAGATGTTAGGTGCTGTGCTGTTGGTGTTAGATGCTGCTGTATAGATGATAGGATTACTGTGTTGCTGCAGATATTGTAAAATGTAGGAATGTTGTTTTTTTTTCAAGTGCACATTTATTTGCATGTATTGACATTGAAATGCATTTTCTGTAACGTCCTTTCAGGGCCACTGCACACATGTACTGCTGCAGCATGTGAGCGTGAGTGTGCCAAGTTTGCTGATGTTGTTGGGGGACCAGAGGCCCTCTGCCCTTCTTCTGGTAGTCCATCTATGCCTGCTTTTCTTCTGGGATGCAGACATCTACCTCATGGAGAAGTCATGATGCCTCCACCCACCTGGGACACAGACCAGGAGTCATGGGGTAATCACAACAATATCCTTGGGAGTAATGGAGGGAGCAGGACTGTCCTTTTTAAAAGCACAAGGACAGTCTAACACACATCTAAGATAATTCCAGTTTCTCACTCCCTTCAGACTGGAGCAAGTTGATCTCCTATCCTCTTATACCCACAAGCTATGTCCCAGGGTAGGGATGAAGAGAAGAAACAAGCTTAGTGCATAAAAAAAAAAAAAAAAAAAATAAAAAATTAGTTATGTCAGAGGAAGATAGGGTAAAATTCCAGAAACAAACATGTTCTCAGGAGATTCATCTGAACTACTCCTTTTGGTCAAATTCACTACAGGTGTCTGGAAATTCAGCTATTATGCATTGGTATTATTTTAAGGAAATTTGGGTTGGAATAGCTGACTTTATTAGGGACTAGCTGATATGCTCTGGATCAGCAAGTATCCTTATATCTAAGGACTTTGGCAACAACCTTCCTCTACATTCTTGGATCCAAAGAGAGCTGGGAAGCATCTGGCATCTGCATAAATAAAAATCAAGTGAAAACTTGTAAGTTTTGATTTTTTTGTTGTCTGAACAGCAATAATTTTTTTTTTAGAGTCTGAAAATTTAATGACTTATGGAAACTTACTTTCATAAAAGTGTCAATTTGTCATGATTACATCAAACTCAGATGATGCACGTGAACAAAGATCTGAGTATAAAGAAAATATACATTTTGTAAAAACCTCTCTGTTCATCCCAGATTCAATTTAGATACTTCTAGATGGAAGTAAAAAAAAGCTGCTATAATTCCTGATGTTTACCAGTGGAATTAGGCACTTTAAATCTTCATGAAGACACCAGTGTTTCCACTGTTCTTGAAAAAAATTGTCAGAATTTAACAAGATCCCTTCTGCTTGATCCAAACTTTACGCAGTAGGATAGCACATCTTCTGGTTTTGTATCATTCACTGTAAAAGAGTCTGAATGCGTCTTTCCAAATACGTGTGTGATTGCCTAAATTTAAACACTCCAGTATAATTAAAGCAAATGATATTTTTCCCACAACTTCATTTTGTCATCCATTGCATTAATTTGATAATGTAATGATAATCTTCAGGCTTTGTGTACTCATCTGGACAAAGTCCTGTGTTTTTGATTTTTTTACATCAAATATGTTGCAAATGATATAATTACATCTTAAGCTTGAAAACTGATTGTTTTCATTACAAAGCTAACATTAGAGTTTAATGAGATTGCATACACATGGCTACATATCAGAGCATAGCTATATGCATCATAAAATGCAAAATAATTCAGTGACCTTTCCCCAGACTATTTTCAGTGGCAGAGCTATGACCTTCTTAGACTGTGTTCTGAACTTCTGGCTTACCATTGAATGCAAAATCAGTGCATGTAATGAAAGTAAGTCTTAGGATGGCATAAACTGTTTCACAGGGCAGAGATGACAGCATTTGAAATGTGTTGAAAGCTCTAATGTAAATTATTTAGACTGCATGCATGATGCAAACCTCTCTGCTTGAGGAGTCTAATCAATTCTTTCGTTTGATAGGAATTTTAATTGGATACAATAGCCAGGGGTGCAAATGTTGTTCAACTACCTAATTCACTGACCATTTAATTGAGGCTAGCCTAATGTTTTCATTCTTGCTACATATATTAGAGCAAAAAGGCATTAAGATGATTTAATTGTAGATATTGCGACAGGAAAACCTAAAGCCTTAAGCAGTATGTTGAAAATATAGGATACATATTACAGAGATAATTATAGAGTCTTGAAACACTATGGCATGATATATGCTCCTATCCATCACCACTGGTGGAACATACCTTCCAATAGTATAAGCAATAAAATAGGCACTTCAAATTGAAGGAAATGTACTTCATTGATTTGTCAATTGTCTGCTTCTTATTAGTTTCTTAAGCTTTTATGCTTAACAAACGTAAGTGTAAATATATTTTTATTTGGTTCATTTTAACTTCTGGAAATGCTAGTTTCTGTCATAAAAAGGCTATAAAGGCCAATCAGTTAAAAACCTAACCATACAAATATACAGCAAGCTGTATTAAACACACATCAAGGTACAATTTTCTGTTGAACTGTATCCCAAAACATTTTTGCAAACAGTGGGCTAGAAATAAACATTTAAGATAAATTAGGGAAATGTTTCAGTTGTCTTTGAAAAGGTGCATGTTTTGAGGTTAATGCATTTGGAAAAGAAATTAAAAGAAATTGTTTGGAAAAGAAGACACATGCTATTGAGTCAAGGTCAGATTTGCTTGGTATGAAATATAGTTTCATGTCATAGGAGCTGAAGTCCTGTCCTTCCTTGCAGCTCAAGAAATTGGGAGTAGTGATTATTCTAACTTGGCTATTATCTCTAAAAATGATGTTTTTGCAGAAGTTAAGTTAATGAGGTAAGGGGCTGGTGATCTGCTAATTAAAAATCTAAAAATAGGACTAGTGATAAATAGTGTGTCAAAATATCCTAGCTAAGGAAAAATCTTTAAGTTAGCAGTGATCAATGCACAGTTCTGATTTCATGACACTGCATATTCATTTAATGAACCTCCTCTTTTATCTGTTAATTACTACAGTACTCTGGATTAAGGCTATAGAACATTCTTTGGAAAATCTATGCATTGCCTGGTTGAAGTTTATTTATGAATATTTATTAGTTTACTAGCATATCAGAATCTTCTTAGTAGCTGACACATTACCTCACACTAATAAGGGCTTTTGTTTGACATGGAAAGCAGTTGCTTACATTGGAAGGGCAGTTACTTAGTGGAGATCTTTCAGAAATGCAAAGAAAAAAACAGGAAATTAAATATACGTACTGATACTTTCAAACAGGCCCAGCTGAAATATACGACCTATTTGCATCATACTACATGGAGAGTGATACAGAAATCCAACTTTAAATCTAAATAGAAACATCTGGCCGGTAGATCTACAGTTAACGGTAAAACATCTTTTCAGTTCATCTGTGAAAACAAGATTTATTCCAAATTTAATGTACTGAAGTATGCATTCAGATACCAGAAAAAGATATTCCAAATTGAACATAATTTATCTGGATAATAGTGTTGATATTATTAGCCATTTTACTAGAGTATGTTATGGCCTCTACTTAAACCTAAACACTTTGTTTGACTTGACTTGCAAATGTGAAAATATGATGAAAGACATTTTATTGAAAAACCAAGGCCAGTCAGAAAACCAAACACAGGTCAAATAATAAGAAGAATAGGAAAAAGTGGCATGGCTACAAGAATGCAGTACAAAACCTGCAAGATTTCACTATAAATAAAAAATCAATACAAAGCTATCAGTCTCTGGAAAGCTTAACTGATAGTAACCACTGAAACTTGTGCTGTCAACAGTAAGAATCCAATAAGCAAACTCTCTCTCTGCTGACCCAACATGTCCCTGTAAAGGTTAATAATTTCGCACCTATTGATTTCAGGCCTATTTAAGTTGTCAATTGTCAGGGTTCAAGTGATCTGAAAAAATATTGCTCTGGAATGAGACAAGAGATATTTTTCTTATTTTTAAGCATGGTCAGAGCTCTCAGAAGGTTTCTCAATGCCTATGTGAGACATCTAGTCAGGAGTTACTACAATGAGTTACTACAATGTGGTCATAGTTTCACAGGTTGAATATGATGTCAGATGCTAAAGTGCCACACACAGTGTGTTCAGATTAGGAATCTCGTTAAAGTCCCTGTGATATTGTTCATTTTTTAGGTGAGAAATATATGGATTCGAACTGGTGTTGAGGAGGACCTGGTGCATGTCAAATATTCCTACATCACCTTTTCAGCATCACCATGTTCTTGCATCTGCTACTTCAGATATAACCACAGGCTTTAAGGCCAAAACAGACCTATAGACTATTTAATCTTTCTAACACAGGGCATTAAATTTCATCTAGTTACTTTTGCATCAAGCCAAATAATTTGCACCTGACTAAAGTTTCTAATGTGCTCTGCTAAAGAGTATTAATTAATACATAATGCAGTACTGGAAAGGAGCCAGACCCTATACCAATGAAGACATACATAGAATATAATATACAGAAAGAGTAAATCACTCTGAAATGCTGTGGAGAAAGAAGCAGTGGCACAGTCTGGGTATGCAGGTATGGAGGGAGAACTCAACTAAGAAAAAGTTGCAAGACTCTGTGAATGAATTCACTAACTCATAGACAAAATTTTAAATGAAGAACAGAGGAAAACAAATGCAACTTCTGTGTTACTGCAAGAAATTTGAGCAGAATAATTTTAATCCAAATCAGCAGTTATTTAATATAATTACATTATTCTTAATACTTGTCAGGTCTTTGCTAACAAGCATTTAATTTTCCACTCTCTGAATTATCTTGGCTGCACTATGCTTGTCTTTCTAATTTTATCATTTCTCTGACTTGACCCAAGAGTGAGATGATTTACCACCTGTACTCTTACCTTAAACTGTGCCAACCTAATCGGCTTGAGATTTAATCAAGCATTTACAATGTCAGTGTTTCATTTTCACCTTCCCTTATTTATGTGAAGTGACATTGATCACTACTCAAGCTGAGACCGTGTGGCTTTGTCTGCATTGTTACAGACATTATCTGACTTTTGCTGTATTTTTCAATGCTTACTCCAGTGTGCAACTATTGTCACCAGAGCTTTGGATTCATGACCTATGTATTTTTACTAGTGTCCTGGGACCATAATAAAATGCAGGCACTTTTATATTTATATTCACATCCAACCATAATGTGTCTGCTATCTGTTCAATGTGTAGGTATGCTGTTTTCATGCTTTCTGACGTATTCATAGTTCAGGCATTTACCTTCTGAACCTTAAATCACCTCCTCAGTGGATTCTACCTCTCTCCATTGACTCTACAGGAACACAGATTTTTAGCTGTTATCTACAAAGGTGCATTTAAATTTCTTTCTATTGTAAATTGTGCAAACATCCTCATTATATGTATTGGGCAGGCTGGTTGGATGAAAAGATATGTCTAGATTGAATCTCTTGTTTTGCTGTCACAGCACAGTGATATTGCTTCAGCAACCATAAAGATTATGCTATGAAAAAAACTTAAATTTGCATACCGACTGTAATTACTAGCTCTTGGGACCTTTGATTTTCATTAATACTCTAGGTAATTTTTGGTGGTATATGCCTGATTTAAATACATTTCCTGTTACATTGACCTCCTGAAGTGTACGTACACATATGGACACATAGAATATAAAAATGAGCATGTTATGTATAGTATATAGCTACTACCTACCTGAAAGTCTGATATGAATAAATTTTTGGAAGGTGGGGGGTACTAAACTTGGAATCCAGCAGTCAGTCTAGAAATTAGTGGGATTGTGATTTTACTGGTAGGACAAGGATTTTACCTTTCGGTGGAATAGAGCTTTTCCAACCTCTAGGCATTAAAACAGAGATGATGGCCCACAAGCACTAGCATATTAGTTACAAGATCTCATTGACTTCTTCTCTGAGTAATTAAATTTTTAAATCAGTGACAGAAATTAAGAACAAAATTAATAAAAAGTACCCAGATAGATAAAGCCTAAATTAAAATATGTAACTTCTCTCACCCAAGCAAAACACTGAATTTTTTTCAGGCAAGATGTATCAAAACATTTAATTTAGGGCATGTGCAATAAATGGTGAAGTGAAAGAATACTGAGTATGATCCTGCCTTTCTTTGCCTAGTGGTTAGGCAAATATTTAAAGTGAGATTGTTTGAACTTTCAATCTCTGGCAAGCACCTGATCTTAGCCATCAGACTAACAAGTGCAGTTGGTAAAATGAAATAATGCTTTCCTCCCATGAAGTTCTTCCGGCATATAAACATTGCAATTCAGATAACCCTTCTCATATTGAAGTTTAACAGCTGCATCAGAGCAATATTTTCCCTCTCCATCAATCAACAAATACTTAATTGAGATACATGTTAACAGAAGATCAAGAAAAAGCTAAGGTTTCAGACACAGCTGATCTGCACTTGCTCAAGTGAAGTGGTTTATCCAAGTAAGTGTAAGGTAATTTGGATGAGTTTAGCCCTCTTTTCACTGAAGTCTGAGCTAACACTGATTTCTTTGTGTTTGCCATATAGGTAGGGCATTCATACACACACATGTATACATGCTTACCACAGACAGGTCGATGTAAAGTACTGTTTTGCACAGTACTGCACCATTGTCCTTCCTTATGTTACTCTGGTATTCAAAGCTGGTTTTGAGAGAGCTCTCTTATTCAGTCCCACTTCAGGTGCTTTGATGATCCCAAATGAACAAAACTGCATTCAGATTTGAGCCTGTATTCCTTCAGCTTCAGAAGCTGTGAACTATAGAAATATCATATATCAAACAAAAGTGGGTTTTGGAATATTCAATTCAGAGTGATACAGATACTAAAATTAGGACCTGAGTCACAAATTTGCTGATTTCTAGTTAACTGCTGTAGAGTAAAAATATGAAGTTCAGCATGTGTCTTGAATCCAATGACACCACAACCTCACCTTATTTTCTAAACAGAGGACTGAATGTGTTTCTAAAAACACCACAAGGTAATAGATTTTTAAATATTAAAAAATAGAATATTACTATAGGTAATTTGCAAAACCTCTCTTTTTATTACTAGATACATTAATTTTGCAAAACTCCAGGCACCACAACGGAATAATTTTAAAAGCAACCAAACAAAAATAGTTCTTATTTTGTAGCATTTATATATCTATCTTTTATTCCCATTATATCCCTCTCTTCTTCTATTTGTTTCATAGTTTTCAGGTTGTAATAGAAAAAAAATGTCATGAGACTATGAAAATGAAATGTTCTGAATTGTTTTCTGTATTATCAGAAATTGTGTGATTCATGATTTTGCTAAGTAAACTCCACAGGGGAAAAATACGTGAAAGGTGTATAATCCTGGCCTCCTGGAATATTTATTCATATTAATGCAGTGCACAGTTGGAATTGCCTTTGTGCATGTCTATTTCATGCCAGCCATAACAAAAAGGAATGAGGAAGGTAATTATAAACAATTTAATGAAGCTCTGCCAATTGAACTAGGAACTTCTGTATGTATGTAAAGGTGTTTAACTTTGACAGGAGGGCTTCCCATATACACAAAGGAACTATGTAAACAAATACTCTGCATATGCTTGTGAATAATTAAAGGGATTTAAAGAAGAAGCAACTATTTTTATATACCTACACATAATGACCACTTACTATAGCTACAGAAACTGTAGTTTACTGTTGTCCTGGGTTCCGCAGTAGCAGTCATGTTTTTCCTTTGTGTTAACTGGTACAGTGCTGTGTTTTGACTTCCAGTTTGAGAACAGTGTTGGTGAAGCCGATGTTCTCGGTTGTTGCTAAGTGATGTTTACCCTGACCAAGGACTCTGTGAGGCTCATGCTCTGCCAGGGAGGAGGGGAGGCTGTGAGGAAGCAGAGACGGGGCGCCTGACCCGGGCTAGCTGGGGAGGTATTCCATACCACAGCACGTCATGCCCGGGGTGAGGGGTAACTGGGAGTGACCCGGAAGGACAGGGGTTTCCGGGTGGAGCTCGTTTCTCTTGGCCGGTGGTATCGTATTCTCTTCCCTTGTTATTTTCCCTTATCATTGTTGTAGCTGATAGTAGCGGTGGTGATTTGTTGCTGGACTGTTTTTGTCTCAACCCGTAGGAGTTGCACTCTCTCGATCCTCCTCCCCGTTCCTCCGGGAGCGGGGAAGGGGAGAGCCCCGGTGCGGGGAGGCAGGGGGGGGAGACGGACACGGACCTCGATTGTTGTCAGCTCGGCACCACTCACTGGGAGTGAGTGAACAAGCTACCTGACTGGGTTTAAACCACGACAGTTCTTTTTGGCGCCCAACGTGGGGCACGAGGGGTTGAGATAAGAACAGATCTGACTGGATTTATAGTCACTCGTCACAATGCTGATTTATTGGCTCTCAAGGTTGTTCCTCTTGATCTCACAGTTTCAGTATATAGTATCTTACTTCCATCCGGTATTTGCTGTATTAGTGTTTTTCAAGTGTGGGGCTTGGGCTAAGGTTTTTGTCCCATTGTACTTTATGGTAATGACTTGTAATACAATAGAATCATTGATCATGAAACTGATCTGGCTTATGTTCCCAGTGTGGTCACCATCTTTATACTTTGGGAGGTATATGATGGAGGTGCTTAGCAATTACACATCTTTTTTCTCCTTCTCAGGTGCTCAACCTGTGAAGGAGACATTCTTTTACCCTCCCAGTCATCCCCCCAGACCATTTACATTTGAGAGTTTTGAATTTTTTGAATGACATTTTAATGCTGTTGAGACTTGTTTGCTGATGGTGATGGGAATCACCATGCTAACACGCATACAGAGTGTGTTTTACCCACTACTGATTTCAGGAGTTAAGCAGAGTCAGGTTTGGGTCTTGTCTGGGGTCAAACGACGATGTAGGAGGACCGAGAGATTTTCCCTGAGGCTGGACAGCCATGAGTGGCAGGGTGTGTGGGACAGTATGGGCATGCTTTCCCCATCCTTCCTGGGGAGACAGGCATGGGGGAATGCTGGCATTTTGGGGCATCCCTGGTTCTGTGGTGTGGCCACTGTCACCTGTTATAAGGCTCTAGTAGATACCGGTGCACAGTGTACCCTGATGCCATCAAGCTGTCAAGGGGTGGAACCCATCTATATTTCTGGAGTAACAGGAGGATCCCAAGAGTTGACTGTGCTGGAGGCTGAAATCAGCCTGACTGGGAGGGAGTGGCAAAAACACCCTATTGTGACTGGTCCAGAGGCTCCATGCATCCTCGGCATAGACTACCTCAAGAGAGGGTACTTCAAAGACCCAAAAGGGTACCGGTGGGCTTCTGGTATTGCTGCTTTGGAGACTGAGGAAATTGAGCAGCTGTCCACCTTGCCTGGTCTCTCAGAAGATCCCTCTGCTGTGGGGTTGCTGAAAGTTGAAGAACAACAAGTGCCAATTGCGACCACAACAGTGCACCAGCGGCAATATCGCACCAACCGAGACTCCCTGATTCCCATCCATCAGCTGATCCATAGACTGGAGAGTCAGGGGGTGATCAGCAGGACCCGCTCACCCTTTAATAGCCCCATATGGCCAGTGCGAAAGTCTAATGGAGAATGGAGACTAACAGTAGACTATCATGGCCTGAATGAAGTCACACCACCATTGAGTGCTGCCGTACCGGACATGCTAGAACTTCAGTATGAACTAGAGTCAAAGGCAGCCAAGTGGTATGCCACGATTGATATTGCCAATGCATTTTTCTCAATTCCTTTGGCAGCAGAGTGCAGGCCACAGTTTGCTTTTACTTGGAGGGGTGTCCAGTTCACTTGGAACCGACTGCCCCAGGGGTGGAAACACAGCCCTACCATTTGCCACGGACTGATCCAGACTGCACTGGAACAGGGGCAAGCTCCAGAACACCTGCAATACATTGATGACATTATTGTGTGGGGCGATACAGCGGAAGAAGTCTTTGAGAAAGGGAGGAAAATAATCCAAATCCTGCTGAAAGCCGGTTTTGCCATAAAACGGAGTAAGGTCAAGGGACCTGCACAGGAGATTCAATTTTTGGGAATAAAATGGCAAGATGGACGTAGGCAGATCCCCACAGATGTGATCAACAAGATAACAGCAATGTCTCCACCGACTAATAAGAAAGAAACGCAAGCTTTCTTGGGTGCAGTGGGGTTCTGGAGAATGCACATCCCAAATTACAGTTCGATTGTAAGCCCTCTCTATCATGTGACCCGGAAGAAGAATGATTTTAAATGGGGCCCTGAGCAGCAACAAGCCTTTGAGCAAATTAAACGCGAGATAGTTCATGCAGTAGCCCTTGGACCAGTCCGGACCGGGCCAGATGTAAAAAATGTGCTGTACACTGCAGCTGGGGAGAACGGTCCTACCTGGAGCCTCTGGCAGAAAGCTCCAGGGGAGACTCGAGGTCGACCCCTCGGCTTTTGGAGTCGGGGATATAAAGGATCTGAGGCCAGCTATACCCCAACTGAGAAAGAGATACTGGCAGCCTATGAAGGGGTTCGAGCTGCTTCGGAAGTGATTGGCACTGAAGCACAGCTCCTCCTGGCACCCTGGCTGCCCGTGCTGGGCTGGATGTTCAAAGGCAGGGTCTCCTCTACACATCATGCAACTGATGCTACATGGAGTAAATGGGCTGCACTAATTACACAACGAACTCGAATAGGAAATCTCAGTCGTCCAGGCATTCTAGAAGTCATCATGGACTGGCCAGAGGGCAAAGATTTCGGAATGTCACCAAAGGAGGAGGTGGTGGGCGCTGAAGAGGCCCCACCATATAATAAACTGTCAGAAAGTGAAAAGCAGTATGCCTTGTTTACTGATGGCTCTTGCCGTATTGTGGGAAAGCATCGGAGATGGAAGGCAGCTGTATGGAGTCCTGGACGACAAGTTGCAGAAACTGCTGAAGGAGAGGGTGAATCGAGTCAGTTTGCCGAGGTGAAAGCCATCCAGCTGGCCCTGGACATTGCTGAACGAGAAAAGTGGCCAGTACTTTATCTCTATACTGACTCATGGATGGTGGCAAATGCCCTGTGGGGGTGGTTGAAGCAATGGAAGCAGAGCAACTGGCAACGCAGAGGTAAACCCATCTGGGCTGCTGCACTGTGGAAAGATATTGCTGCCAGGGTGCAGAACCTGGTGGTGAAGGTACGTCGTGTAGATGCCGATGTACCCAAGAGTCGGGCCACTGAGGAACACCAGAACAACCAACAGGTGGATAAAGCGGCTAAGATTGAAGTGGCTCAGATGGACTTAGATTGGCAACATAAAGGTGAATTATTTTTGGCCCGGTGGGCCCGTGACACTTCAGGCCATCAGGGCAGAGATGCAACATATAGATGGGCCCGTGACCGAGGGGTGGACTTAACAATGGACACTGTTGCCCAGGTTACATGAGTGTGAAATATGTGCTGCAATTAAACAAGCCAAGCGGTTAAAGCCTCTTTGGTATGGAGGACGATGGTTGAAGTATAAATATGGGGAGGCCTGGCAGATTGACTATATCACACTGCCACCAACCCGCCAAGGCAAGCGCCATGTGCTTACCATGGTGGAAGCAACCACCGGGTGGCTGGAAACATACGCCGTGCCCCATGCCACTGCCCGGAACACCATCCTGGGCCTTGAGAAACAGATTTTGTGGCGACACGGCACCCCAGAGAGAATTGAGTCAGACAATGGGACTCATTTCCGGAATAACCTTATAGATATTTGGGCCAAAGAGCATGGCATTGAGTGGGTATATCACATCCCCTACCACGCACCAGCCTCTGGGAAAATCGAACGGTACAATGGACTGTTAAAAACTACACTGAGAGCGATGGGTGGGGGAACTTTCAAGCATTGGGATACACACTTACCAAAGGCCACCTGGTTGGTCAACACCAGAGGATCTGCCAACAGGGCTGGCCCAGCCCAGTCAGAACTGTTACATATTGTAGAGGGGGACAAAGTTCCCGTGGTGCATATGAAGAATTTGCTGGGAAAGACAGTCTGGGTAATTCCTGCTTCAGGTAAAGGCAAACCCACTCGTGGGATTGCTTTTGCTCAGGGACCTGGATATACTTGGTGGGTAATGCGGGAAGATGGGGAAGTCCGATGTATACCTCAAGGGGATTTGATTTTAGGGGAAAACAGCCAGTGAACTCAATTGTATGCTGTTGCCTGCTGTGTAATGCTTTTATAGCCCATCAACTAGATGTCTCCAGGTCACCAGCGACTGGCCCTGACTTCCCTCCAGCCATCATCCCAACAGAGAATGAACTTTGAACATCATGGACCGAATGGACTCGGCAGCATTATAGGGATTGGTCCATGCACTAAGAAAATGATTTTTCCTCTTGGTCTGTATGTATATGGATGTATATATGTGGGAGAGCGATGGTGTATTGAAAAATGTGGGATCTGAGCACGACGTGAATGGTATGGAATAAGGGGTGGATAATGTCCTGGGTTCCGCAGTAGCAGTCATGTTTTTCCTTTGTGTTAACTGGTACAGTGCTGTGTTTTGACTTCCAGTTTGAGAACAGTGTTGGTGAAGCCGATGTTCTCGGTTGTTGCTAAGTGATGTTTACCCTGACCAAGGACTCTGTGAGGCTCATGCTCTGCCAGGGAGGAGGGGAGGCTGTGAGGAAGCAGAGACGGGGCGCCTGACCCGGGCTAGCCGGGGAGGTATTCCATACCACAGCACGTCATGCCCGGGGTGAGGGGTAACTGGGAGTGACCCGGAAGGACAGGGGTTTCCGGGTGGAGCTCGTTTCTCTTGGCCGGTGGTATCGTATTCTCTTCCCTTGTTATTTTCCCTTATCATTGTTGTAGCTGATAGTAGCGGTGGTGATTTGTTGCTGGACTGTTTTTGTCTCAACCCGTAGGAGTTGCACTCTCTCGATCCTCCTCCCCGTTCCTCCGGGAGCGGGGAAGGGGAGAGCCCCGGTGCGGGGAGGCAGGGGGGGGAGACGGACACGGACCTCGATTGTGGTCAGCTCGGCACCACTCACTGGGAGTGAGTGAACAAGCTACCTGACTGGGTTTAAACCACAACAACTGTTCATTGACTGTGTGCATACAAAATAAAGATTAGGGTTTGTAACATTCTCCAAAGTTACATATGTGATCTTATAAGGTAAAGAAAACTTGCAGAAAAACAAGCGATAAGGATAATTAATGTGTTCTTTTCAGGTGATTATAAGGCTCAATTCATTATATTGGAGGGTACTGTTAATAAGAAAGGACACTGCTGGTTTCCAAGGATGATAACTGAGGGCAGGATTTTTTGTTATAGATGTATTCATAGCTTCTGAATACACAGGTGCTGAAGTGCTCAGGATAAGTCCTCACAATCTTTACAAAGAGTTTAAAGATGAAAGGTAAGAAAAAATGATGTGTTGATGGCTCCTGTGCCAGCAGTGATCTTGACACTATTATCTACAGGGTATAAATTGTACCACACATCTCAAAAGAATGTTGTTTGAAAGAGCCACTGGACAATCCATCTGTGATAAAAATGGAAAGTGTGGCAGGTTCAGTCGAGTACACCATGGTAAATATTACTTTCATACTTCTACCTTTTAAGGGATGAAGTATGACAAGGAAGACTGAAAGCTTCAAAGTATCTGTGCTCTTTGGAACAGATGTATAAACAGCACCAAAAAAGTGAAGTTGAGAGATTTCCCATAACACAGAGTGCATGGAACATCAGCCTGTCTGAACACAGTGGTGATACAAACCATGATTAAATGTGCAACTCGGTCTGCTTGTTTAAAATACATAACTTATTCCAAAGGACAATTAACATTATTTATTTTCATTACAGTGCCTTCAACAAACTTCATGAAAGACAGTGATTCTTGAATGAGCTTTTGTGCAGTGAGAGATTCTTCACTAAGAAATTCACTAATTCACTAAGGATTGTAAAAATTTTTTATACTGTAAGGAACTTTCAGTTGGTACAAAAGCTGATCAGTCATCCTAGAGCATTCTTGTGTGAATTATTCCAGTCACTGTGCATAAGAGTATAGTATAGACAAGAAAAAACATCATCAACTGCCTGTATTGAACTGTTTCTGGCTCTCACCTACCCTGCAAAACGCTTTTTCTTCTGTAATAAGTAACCAAACTATATTGCTCTTAAGTGGATTAGCTGGTTCAAAACATAGAAATCAGATTTCTTCTTAATCAAATTCATGGAAGATTCAATTGGGTACAGAAAAACAGCATAAATGTTTTATAACTTTTTTATTTTCTACAGCAAGTTTTCTACTGCTTATCTGTATTTTAAGATCACTTAGCTACACTGATTTAACATTTTTCTGCCAAAGTATTTAGAGACTTATTTCCTGGATTTTTAGCACACACTGGCAGTAACTTAGGGAGATAAGACTATGTACTGACATTTCAAACTAGAGAACAGTACAGAAAATGTAATTTAATTTTAATCAGATATGGCTTGTCTCCCCAAAATCTGGATTTTTTTTATTTTTCAAACTAAGTTTTAGTGATAATGCTTGCTGATCATCCTTATTTTTAAATTATCATGCCAGATTTAAAAATCTTCACGTTTATATGGTTGGGTGTGAGGTATAAGGGGGTGTATGAACTTCACAAAGGTATATGAAAAGTTCAGATAAGACTGTGAAACCTAGGCACACCTAGAAACAGGACAGAGCCGGGTCAGTGGAACACATGAGTACCAGAAATCGTCCTGCGGAAGTTGATGGTAGCTGATGGTATGTCAGACTAAAGGAAGGAGATCTGCATAAAGGTTTCATTCAGCCCATTCAGCCCAGTAAATCAATGCTTGATTTACTCCACTGAGGGAGAGAGGACTTCCAAAGACTGTCAATAGACAATGAAAAGCAGATGGAAGGGTTTTATTGAGAGCTATCAAGATTAAGCTTTCCTGACTAGTCTTTTGATGAGTCTCGCTACTCCTGAGTTCTTCCTTGTAATATTTCTACTGTTTGTGATTTCAGAGTGGTCCCTTTGGCATTACTTACCTCATGCAGGGAAAAATCTAACATTCTGTCAGACCTTCCTCACGCCTAGCCTTTTCCAGGCCTTCTGCCTTTCACCCTGAATAGAGTCCTACACCACTGAAACATCCATTGCTTTCCATGTGGGGCTTTCCCTCTGCTCCAGTCACTTCAAACAAAAGGTTAATGTTAGCTCTATCTCGCTCAGAGGTGTTACTCTGCAGTTCATCTTTCCCCTTAAAGATCCACTCCTGGAACTAATCACAGTTCCTCTCTTTTGTCCTAATAGTTTTCCCCAATGACAGATCCTTTTCCAGCCTCTTATGATCCCTGTGAGGTCCATCTTCCTCCCTATCCCCTCAGGATTGTGAACAAAACACCACCCCCTAGGTGGTGTTGCTATGCCATAACAACCAAAAGATGTCATTCGTGTCATTAGCTTATGGAAGGACTGTCTGTCTGGCAATATGAAAAGAAATAAAGGATGCAGGGGCATTAAAGGCTTATTAGACCATCTTTATTTTGTTAAATTGCCTTTGGGGGGGGGTGGACTAGATGATCTCCAAAGGTCCTTTCCAACCCTAATGACTCTGTAATTCTGTGAATATTGTGCATGGAATGGAAACCATGCCTAGTACGGTTGCAACCAGAAAACCAGGATTGAAGAGAAGCCAAATTTTCAATACCTTGGCTTGTGTATTGGCTTTGAATGGAAAAGAAAATAATCAGGCTCTAAAATAGATCAGAACTGGAGGTCTTTCTTTTTGGTACTGGAAAAAAGGGGGGAATGAGTTATCCACTTTTGCTCACAGGACACTGCAACTGCCTGCTGTCCTTACTCAGGACAGACTGTAATTATGGAGACAACTCTTAAGTTATTTTAATTGTGTGCTCACAGCAGACTGAGGATTTTATTATTGTGCTATGAATGACATAACTGAGATAAGTGTTCCTTTACAATTACACTTCCTCTTGTTAGTCTTTTCACTGAAACAGAGATGGGAGTCGAGTTCAGTGGCTAAATTACATCAATAGGTTTACTTCGTAATGTTCTGAATATATTCATATTTAATTCAAACTTAATCCAAAATGCATTCTAAATACTTGATAACATTGGTTTGACCCCGAATTAGGTGATGCGTGTCCACAAGTAACTGTGAAATACAGCATGTTTTCAGTGTTCCATTATCTTACCTTCTTTCCAGTTGTCTCTCTACCACCTGCTTAACAGACAGATAAGTCTCTTATCAGAAGTAGCAGATGGCAGAGCCAGGCTGTTTGAATTTTCCAACATGCACCCATAGAACTTTTCTGTGAATTTTGTTAAAGTGCATCATATTACAGCACAATTGGGGTTATAAGCAGGGGGATAGAGAAACTTCTGTTCAGTAGTGTATTTTCAAACCTTATAAAAAAGGTCTGTAATGCAAAGGCTGTATTTGGTAGCTTGGAGAAAGCAGATTGAATCTTAACTGGCAGTCTTCAGTCTTTATTTCCATGTTAATGAGCAGGCTCAAAGGATGAACTGGGGAATTGTCTTTGCCATTTGTGAACTGGGGCGAAAATCTGCCCACTGATTTACTGAGAACTTAATGTCAGTTAAGTGAATCAAACAACTGTATAACACTGAATACTGTAGAATTTCAAACTACTCATGACCAAGAAATGAACCAAATGGTTAATGTCTATAGTTAAATGAAATGTGCAGCAGTTCCTTGGTGATATATATATATGTATTCTGTAGTTACATCAGAGATGTCTTTCAGATTTTGAACAAATATTATCTTGTAAGTGCTTCATCTCATAGAACAAGAGGGTGAGTAAAGAAGCAGAGAAGAAGAAGGAATAGGGATAAGACTTGCATGTAGTTGACCACTGTTAATATCAGAAATATGGCACACCTAGTTAAGCTGTATGGTCAAGGTTTCCAAGAAAGCACAATGAAGAAGCATATGATTCTCTTCCACATCCCTTTTACCTTCTGAAACTGGTAAGCATGGGATGCGAGCATGCCTTACCGATAAGAGACATAGACTCCCCATGAAACTATTCTGCTAGTAAAGACTGCCAAATATCTTAGAATATTCCCTATATGTTTCTGAACTTTTTCGCTGGGTCTCTGTACTGCAAGTGAGAACAAAGGGACTTAAGATGAGTTATCCCAGATGTTATTCATAGCACATATAAACAACAACACATAAAAAAATAAAAGCATGCAAGTTCTGAATTATGCTTTGTAAAATCTGGAAATCTTTAAGAGTAAAATCAAAGTTGATGACATAAATGTTCTGCTTGATTGCTTTTATGTCATTTCCATGTTCTATCACACTGGCTAGATGGGGATGAGTGAATAAATATTATTTTAATATCTATTTATAAATTCTTTTGTGTCATGCTCTGAGATCAGGGCATTTTAAATCTGGAGTAATTCAATTGAGACTGCCACATCAGGCCTGAATCAGTATTTCATACTCAGCTTTCCAGAACTCTGTAGTAGTTGCTGTACAAGTGAGGCCCAATGTGCTACAGCGCACATTGTGAAAAAAAGAGGAAAGAAAGAGGAAAGACTCAAAAGAGAAACAAAATGCTATTTAAAATTTTGGAACCTTCACAATAGTAAAGGTCCAAGGGCAGGTTGGACAGGGCTTTGAGCAACCTGGTCTAGTTGAAGGTGCGCCTGCCCATGGCAAGGGCATTTGAACTAGATGATCTTTAAGGTCCCTTCCAACTCAAACCATTCCATGACTGAATGATAAGGTGCAAAATTCGAGTAAGAATCTAGACTTTAACACTGAGGCACCTATTGAGATTTGAAATACAATGTGTAGGTCTTACTGTGAGAAAACATGAGTGTGTACATGATCTGGTACGACCAGAAATTCTATAGAAACAAATAAAAGAAAAGACAATAGAAGTTCAAGGACAGACAGGGGACTAGAAATGACGGAATGTTTATTGGTGGTTTTTTTTTCCTGATTTGGTAAATCAACAAAAATATTATGATTTGCAATTGTTCCCCATGTCCTGTATCCTTGAATATATTGTATAGATTCTGCTCTCTCAAATAAGACATCAATGGAGAATGTCTCGGTGTGTTCATCTCTTGTCTGTAGGAAATCTGAATGCATATTTCTAAACAGCTATTGCCACTCTTTTTTGCACAACTTCCACTTCTTCAGTGTACTGTCAACTGCTTATACAATTTTTATGAAAGCAGCTGTAGTGTGAACCTGGAAGTTAGGTAATTTCGGGAGGAGGGGTGAGTTAGAAGAAGATACTGAACAGTGACACTAAATTAGTGTTTAAATTATTATACTCAGGACAACAGGACAAAACACACATTTTTGGGAAGTAAAGAGAATTGCGGAATAGTGTAGAATAGAAATTCTTTTTCTTTCTTTACCTTCTAGCAGTAACAACTGAGATATCTTAAATCTTGGTATATATTCAGTTCCAAAAAAAAAAAAAAAGCAGATAAATAGTTATTTCCAAAATTAAAATGATTAATAAAAACCAATACATATATCTAGAACACCCTGACATAAGACCTGATCATTCAATTTTACATATTTGATGTGCACTGTTGTGCTGGTTGATAAGTTTAATAAAGGCCAGGTTTTCCTTTCAGAAACAAATACATACGTCAAACACATGAAACCATGAAGCACACATTAGGAGGAAGAATTTAGCTGTGGACATGAATAAATGAAATTTACTTGGATATTCTGTATTTAGATCACATATTCAGGGAGACTGAACACTTCTTGTGCAGGTCAGGTACCTGCATATGTCCAATTACGTACTATGTAGGCTAACAAATTAGACACATTCAGGAGCATTAGGTGCTACATTTCTGTTTCTAAAGAAATCTGTCTGCATAGATTTATAGAAACTGAATTTTTAAAAAAGGTTAATTTCTATCCCAACTTTAACATAAATTTTAAATCAATTATCTTTTCAGTGTAATTACATGCAGCTCTACTATATTTCTTAATTACAGATAAATTGACTAAAGCATACTTTTGGGGAAAAAAAACCAAACACATATTCTGAATGTTTCCCAGCTTTCTGAAAGTTTTGTTTTTTTTTTTTTCTTAACACTAGAAATGGTTGTGAAACTTGAACATCATGGATAAAGTTTACTTTTTTTTTCTTACTGTAGGTGTGTCTATGATACAATAGACACATGATTCAGAATAGTAATAGTTCTGTGATTAGGCTGTTCACTTTAGAGAAATTATTTAAGCTTTTATAGTTTTTATATTTATATAAGAATATTTATTTATTTATTTATAGATATGTTGGATTTATACTATATGTCTAGCATAAAGCAACATCTTAAACATCTCTATTCCATATTTATTCCATGTTTCATAGTCACAGGGCTACGGATGACAGCCTATGTTACTAGTCCACTTAGTCGTCTTCACTCTTGTCTATATTAGCTATCTAACTATTTTTAAAGGTAATAATTAAAGAATATTGAGACTGAATTACACACAAATTTAGAAAAATCATACTATTTAGTAGATTTAAGTATAATTTAACCAAGCAAAAAAAAGTGAGCATGAGTCATCATTTATGAATATGTTACTTTAACATTCTCTTATTTGGATAACAAATTTTATTCTAAACTAGTCTGTTAAACACTCTTGGAAAGAACTTTGGGTCACACAATAAAATGCACTATGAACCAATAGTTAACAGAAAAATATCTGTCTGTCTACATTATTTACTACTGATGACAGATTTTTGTCTATGGAAAAAAAATATTATTCAGAATCTTTGAAATATGTTTTTGTATTCTTATTACCTAACCACATTTCCTGTCTTCTTAATTGGGGCTGGCTTGAACACAGTAATGGGGACTGGCTTGAACACAGTGTGAGTTAATATTAAAAACATAGACATTTAATTATTTCTGCTCTTTACTAAGGAAACAGTATGGTTAGTCATTATGACATAAGTGTGTTATCAGACACAAAAACATAAATATCTTCAAAGCTTTTTGAACAAAGAAATCTGGGTTCATATGTGATGATTTCCACCAGTGTGCTGAAACACTGATGTGAAAGGGAAAGTTAAGAGTGGAATGGTCTAAAGAAGAAAAAAAAAACCTCAATAGAATAATTTCTTGTACAAATTATTATTCAGCAAAAATATGCACTAATATATTGCTGATAAAAATCACCATGGAATAGTCAATACAAGTTTTAAAACTGAGCAATCTATACATTGCATTATTATCGCTCTGAGGCTTATTGTGCCGTGCTAGTACATACAGGGCCCAGCTAATGGTCCACTCGAAATACAGAAAATATCACAAGTAGCCCGATCTCAAGACAGATACACACAGAAAAGTGATTTGAGATATATATTAAAGAAACCTATTATTAGGTTTCTTTTAGAATAGCGAGAGCCAGTAATAAAAAATAAGCACTTTATTCGCATGTAGTGTTTTGAGAAAAACATTGAAAAATTTGCCAAAATAAAGGGATAGACAATATTGTTAAAATGGCTACTATAGTTGTAGCATCAAGTTTAATCAGCAGTAAATTAACACTTTCTAGCTCTGGAGTCTTTGGAGGTAATAAGCTGATAATGACTCCACGCAGACTGTAAATTTTACCTTGACTAAGCCTTTTCAGTAGATCAGAAAATAACATATTGTACTGGAATATAGCAAAATTTCAGTCTCTTTTGATCCAGAACATTGTTCAACTCAGTCTCTTCCATGGAAAAAAATATTAGAAATAATTTAGGTTCTGAAGACTCCCGACTTTCCTCAGCTTCACTCTTGGAGAAGGATAAACTATTTTGTCTGAGGTTTATTGACATTTCAAATCTAACATGAACATGGATGGGAACAATTTTCTACCTGAGAGGTAAAAATCTAAGAAAAATTAAGCCCATTAAAATTAGGGACAGGATAAGACATCGGCATGCTATTGTTGATCATTCTAGGCTTCAAAAGATGTTCAGATGCTATAATAAAATGAGACTTTCTAAGTCCCTATGAGGTGAAAAAGATGAAGATTTAAAGGCTGCTGTACCTGTCTCATTTGACTTCCATGTTTTTAACAATGGAATTCTTTTCCTAAAAAAAAAAAGAAGGCTAAAAAGCTTCAAACTGAACAACAAGGCAGAAAAAGACATTCTTAGCCCCTGTTGTGGATGTCCATATTCATGAAGTGATCTTGGCCATGCTATTTCCACAGTCTTGTTACATACTAACATGGTTTTGTTTTCAACAGCTCTTTTTTGGTCTTTACAATATGTACCTAAATCCCACTGAAATTGCTTTCTTTTCTTATCAACACAGGAAAAATAGTGAGGGAACTGTTATCTGCTTGTGTAAGTTTTTAAGCTACGTGTTTCAGCACTGATAAGTAGAGATGCTGTGACTATGATAAAAGAAGAAATACAAGAAAAGATGTTTCTGAAACATTTCTGAAAAAAAAATCATAGCTTTCAGGGTAAGATTTTTAAAGATAATGTTTCAGAGTAATTGAAGAACTTGAAATTATATCTTTCCTAGAAAGAAGTGCAGTCAGTTACATCAGGTTAAAGTCACTGCGTCTACAGATGATATTTGTAGTTACAGTGAGATGTAATTTATACAAGTTAGGTTTAACTAATTTGTTAGCAGTTAGAGATAATGCCAGCACAGCAGGTGATACACATTTTTTTTTTTATTTTGCAAGGAAATGACATGATTGGCTGCATTGTAAGTATTACCATCATGCTAAGACATAGCGAGCCCCACAATTTCTAAGGTTACTTGGGCTGTGAAAATGGGTAATTCGAGAGCCCTCTGTAACAGTATCTGAACAATATATGTACCAGAGTCTGCTGTAAGATATTATCCACTTGAAGCAGACTTAATTAAAACTTATATCTAGGGTTGCTGCTTTTATATATTCACATAAATGGAAAGCTACTTCTATATTCACTAATTTATCAGGTTATTCAAATGCTAAATAAGCACCTTGCTGAAATAAGGTTTAGGAATTTTGTATCCAGTCATTATTGATGAGAGAAACAAATTTATGGACTCTTCTTGCAGCAATAGGCATAAGATGAAAAGTTGCAATGACTACTGGATTATCTCAGAAAGACGTGAAAGATTGGTCTCCCTTAAGTGAAAGTTATCAGAATATTCAGCAGAGTTTATGATGCATGACAATTTTATTATGAAAGCTTGATCAAAAGTTATCAGTGAGAAAATGCTGATAAGAAACAAAGAAATATATAGCCTGATGATACTGGAGGACATAATGTATAAAGCTAAAGCTGTTGAAATGTCAGGGAAAACAGCATACGATATTCTACCATTCAACATACAGATTAAATATTATAGTCCCTATTCAAAATTTCAATTTCAAGTCAATGAGACATCTGCTGGAACAAAGGGAGCAAAATGTGACTGAAACAAGTTCTTGGTATGTGCTGCTATGTGTCTGAAGACTGGGATATTTAGCCTACTATTTTTGAGTTCCATTTTAGGAGAAAAATAAAGGTCTACAGAACAGGCTTTAAATATACTTTGTATCAACAGGAGACTATAGCTTTGAGTTGTGCAAGTTAAAAATTTGTTTCAATCCATACTTTACTACACTTCAGCAAATCTCACAGCAAGTCTGAGATCAAATTCTCTGCTAGCTTGCAAAATTAGGAAAAAGGGTGGCAAATGGCACAAAAAAAAACCACATTGCTAGAGGTGTTGCAAAGTTTTACTACTCTGTTATGATGTTTGTGTTTTATATAATATGATGGGGATGTTTTCTTTGATTAACATTACTGTTGTCTTCACCTCCTATGGAAGGGTGCAATGAACCATAGCAGAAATGCTGACATGTGAAAGGTGGTCATTCTTTCCTTTCCTTTCTGGACGGTTTTACTGTATGAGGGTTAATACACAGTGCTGTTAGCAATTGCAGATCTCAATACCTAGGCGCATTAATTCGCTGAACAATTAATTTCAGCCATTTCAGGGTCTGGGTTACTATGGGATTGTACCTTCAACAAAATGGCAGCAATTCATCATTAACTTTCGGTTGACTATTATCTACTCTCTTTATTTTGATACTAAACACTTCTTATGTCAACACAGTAATCAGATTGAGGTCATCTGCTACTTTTTGAATGACTGAACTCAGAAATTCAAGAATTCCGAAGATGAAGAAAACTATTGCTGTTTGTTAATTACCAGCATTTAGTTTTACCAATTACCTAGATCACACAACAACAATTTTACTAAAAGCTTTTTTCTGAGTACCAAACTAGAAACAGTAATTGGAATATCTGGGAGCTCTGCAGAACTCTGATAGTAAAGGTTTATTTTTAGCTGAAAACTTTGTCTTCTCTGAAGTCAGTTTTTGCCTCCAACATCTCAATGATTTTTCTCTGTAGGCGAGACTGGTGACACACAGATGGGACTCATTACCTGCAGTGCCAATATGCTGCTCAAGAGGAAGTTTAATGAGGGTGAGAAAAGTGGCTCAGACTTTTACCCATTGTCTTCCATCACCAGTCATCATGACAGCTTTAGGAGGTGTGACAGCTAATACTGCTTCTGCAAGTGGATTTGCATATAGGGATTGCTGTACATATTTCTCCCAAAAACCTAAGCTATCAAAGCAAGCTTGCCTATTGCATAAGTTAAATAACTAAACATTCCAACAGAATTAGTAATTTCTTTAAGATAAAAGTACACTGATCTTCTTGAGAATAATCTCTTAATAGGAATAACATATAAATAAATAATAAATAATAATAAATGCTCGGAGCAATGTAGAGATATCCCAGCCACTCCAGCCAATGAGCCGGCTTCATTTGGAGCTTGGCTCAGATGCCTCTATACAAATGCCCGTAGCATGGGGAACAAGCAAGAGGAATTAGAGATGCGTGCACGTTTATGGGGGTATGATATAATAGGCATCACAGAAACATGGTGGGATGGCTCCTATGACTGGAGTGTTGGAATGGAAGGTTACAGGCTCTTTAGAAAAGACAGGCCTGGCAGGCGGGGAGGGGGAATTGCCCTTTATGTTAGGGATAGGCTGGAGAGTATGGAACTCTGTCTGGGGACAGGTGAGCAGTCAACAGAGAGTTTGTGGGTCAGGGTTAAAGGGAATATAGCTATGGGAGACATTACTGTGGGGATCTGTTACAGACCTCCTGATCAAGGAGAATCTGCAGATGAAGCACTCCACAGACAGATAGGAAAAGCCTCATGCTCACAGGCCCTTGTTCTCATGGGGGACTTCAACCACCCTGACATCTGTTGGAAGGACGGTACGGCCCGGCACAAGCAATCCAGGAGGTTCCTCGATTGTGTGGAAGACAACTTCCTTCTGCAAGTAATAGAGGAGCCGACAAGGAGAGGTGCCATGCTTGACCTCGTGCTCACCAACAGGGAAGGGCTCATTGGAAATGTGACTCTCCAGAGCAGCCTTGGCTGCAGCGATCATGAGATGCTCGAATTTGAGATCCTCAGGACAGTGAGAAGAGCGTGCAGCAAGCTCACTGCCCTGGACTTCAAAAGAGCAGACTTTGGCCTCTTCAGGAACCTGCTTCAGAAGGTTCCATGGGATACAGCCCTAGAGGGCAGAGGGGCCCAAGACTGTTGGTTGATATTCAAGGATCACCTGCTACGTGCTCATTAGTGTTGCATCCCAACCAGAAGTAAGTGCAGCAGGAGGGCCGGGAGACCTTCTTGGATGGATAAGGAGCTCCTGAGGAAAATTCAATTGAAAAAGGAGGCTTATAAAAGGTGGAAGCAAGGACAGGTGGCCTGGGAAGAATACAGGGATGTTGTCTGGGAAGCGAGGGACCAGGTTAGGAAAGCTAAGGCCCAGTTAGAATTAAACTTAGCTAGAGGTATTAAAGATAACAGGAAGAGATTCTAAAGGTACATAGCAAATAAAAAACAGACTAGAGAGAATGTAGGCCCCCTCAGGAAGCTCTCAGGAGAACTGGCTACACAGGATTTGGAGAAGGCTGAGGTTCTGAATGACTTCTTTGCCTCGGTCTTCACTGGCAAAGGCTCTGACCAAACCACCCAAGTCTTGGAAGGCAGTTGCAGGGACTGTGAAAATGAAGACCTTGGGCCCACTGTAGGAGAGGAACTGGTTTGAGACCATCCTAAGAACCTGAACATGCACAAGTCCATGGGACCTGATGAAATCCATCCGCAGGTCCTGAAGGAGCTGGCAAATGAAGTTGCTAAGCCACTGGCCATCATATTTGAGAAATCATGGCAGTCAGGTGAAGTTTCCGATGGCTGGAAAAAGGGAAATATAACCCCCATTTTCAAGAAGGGGAAAATGGATGACCCAGGGAATTACAGACCAGTCAGTGTCACCTCTGTGCCTGGCAAAATCTTGGAGCAGATTCTCCTGGAAGGCATGCTAAGGCACATGAAAATCAACAAGGTGCTTGGTGACAGCCAGCATGGCTTCACTAAGGGGAAATCCTGCCTGACCAGTTTGGTGGCCTTCTATGATGGGGCTACAGAACTGATGGACAGGGGTAGAGCAGTTGAAGTCATCTACCTGGACATGGGCAAAGCGTTCAACACTGTCCCACACAACATCCTTTTCTCAAAATTAGAGAGACATCAATTTGATGGATGGACCACTCAGTGGATAAAGAACTGTCTGGATGGCCACATGCAAAGAGTTGTGGTCAATGGCTCAATGTCCAGCTGGAGACCAGTAACAAGTGGTGTCCCTCAGGGATTGGTGTTGGGACTGGTCTTGTTCAACCTCTTTGTCACTGACATGGACAGTGGGATTGAGTGCACCCTCAGCAAGTTTGCCGATGAGACCAAGCTGTGTGGTTCGGTTGATACCCTGGAGGGAAGGAATGCCATCCAGAGGGACCTTGACACACTTGTGAGGTGGGCTGATTCCAACCTCATGAAGATTAATCATGCCAAGTGCAAGGTCCTACACCTGGTTTGGAGCAATCCCAGGCACAGCTACAGGTTGGGCAGAGAAGAGATTGAGAGCAGCCCTGCAGAGAAGGACTTGGGGGTGTTGGAAGATGAGAAAATGAACATGAACCGGCTTCAGTGTGTGCTCGCCACCCAGAAAGCCAACTGTATCCTGGGCTGCATCAAAAGGAACGTGACCAGCAGGTCAAAGGAGGTGATCCTGCCCCTCTGCTCTGCTCTTGTGAGACCTCACCTGGAGTATTGTGTGCAGTTCTGGTGTCCTCAACATAAAAAGGACATGGAACTGTTGGAACAAGTCCAGAGAAGGGCCACGAGGATGATCAGGGGACTGGAGCACCTCCCATATGAAGACAGGCTGAGAAAGTTGGGGCTGTTCAGCCTGGAGAAGAGAAGGCTGTGTGGAGACCTCATAGCAGCCTTCCAGTATCTGAAGGGGGCCTATAGGGATGCTGGGGAGGGACTCTTCATTAGAGACTGTAGTGATAGGGTAATGGGTTAAAATTTAAACAGGGGAAGTTTAGATGGGATATAAGGAGGAAGTTCTTTCCTGTGAGTGTGGTGAGGCACTGGAATGGGTTGCCCAGGGAGGTTGTGAATGCTCCATCTTTGGCAGTGTTCAAGACCAGGTTGTACAAGGCCTTGGGTGATATGATTTAGTGTAAAGTGTCCCTGCCCATGGCAGGGGGGTTGGAAGTAGATGATCTTAAGGTCCTTTCCAACCCTAATTATTCTATGATTGTATTCTATGATTCTATGAATTTAAAGTATATTTAGACATGGTCATCTGAATATACATTAAGTATCCACAAAAAAAAATTATAAACCCTTCCAGTACATGGAAAAAACCCATATTTTTAAAAGTGAATAAGATGCAAAAAAAACAAAGCAAACCAAACCAAACCAAAGAACCCCAACTATTTTCCCCAGCACTAACTTTAAAAACAATGCTTAGATACATTTCAGAAAAAAAAACAAAGAAATAAACAAATAAATAAACAAAAAACCTAAAGAACCAATTCTCATTAGAGGGAATACTTGTAGTAGTTGAAGACAATAACATCCAACCATACATTTATGCTGAGCTGCTCCAGTTAATAACCTATAGGTATTCCTCAACACTCTTCATGTTTTGAACTTTAGGCAGTATTATTTGTTGTCTCATAACTGACAGCAATGACCTAGTGCAACACCTTCTCACATTACTGCTGAGCCATCCTCCTTCTGACCTGTAAACCTCTGTTTCAGCTAATTCTCTTCAGGTGCTGAACAGGGTTGAGAGTCCTTAGGTGGGCTGGCCTTTAGGTTGCTTTGCTTTGATCCAGCAGCTTTTTATATTATCTTCAGTTTGTGTAGAAACTTTGACCTTGGCTGAATCATGAGAGTGGACTTTTTTTTTTTTTTTCTGGTTGCAGCTAAGGACAGGGAAACAGGAGATGTCTGCAGTAAATCAGAAATCAAATAATGTAAGAGAGGAGCTGTATGTACCTGCCCAGTAAGAGGCACTACTGCTCTGTTTCCATTTCAGCAGGAGCTGGAATCCAGAAGTCCTGGTCTTTCTCAGAGACAGGATATTACTGACCAGCATTAGCAGGCACCATCCTTTCACGTAAGCAATGTTTCCTCTTTCAGCCTGTTGCAGTGTATATAGGCAACCTGAGCATTACTGATTCTGCAATTACACCTGCTGTAGCCCTAGAGCACAAGGTCTTAGATGTAGAGTTCAGATTTCCAGGTCAGGTCTAGCTTCTGCATTCCAGCTCTAATTAAATGAGTGATAAATCTTTGATTGCAAGGCTTGAAAAGGCAGCTCATAGGGCTTGATGGTATGTTGTGTAGACATCTCTGTAATCTACTCTTACTTGAGATGATTATAGAAAGTTAGAAAAGGGAAGGGAAATAAACACCTAATTAAGGAACTGAATGAAAATAAGGAAACTAATGACAAAGTATGTGCTAGAAAGTTTCAGTCTGTACAGATGAAGTACTTGTGCAGTTTCAAATGATTTATGAAACAATAGTCTCTGAAAACTTGGAACACATCCAGTCAAAATCTTAGAACTGGCTTGCATTATGCTATGTAGCAGCTATCTACACCAAATTCTTAAATATAAAGATGAACTGAAATAGTCTATTAAAAATATATAATTAACCCATTATTTTTTTAAGCACATTATCTCATTCTTTTTCTATTCAGGCTGCATGGAGCTACAATTCTTTTATATGCTAGAAGTCCTTAACATAACTCAAGTTTTGACCACAGATGCCTTTATTCAGTTCTTTTCCTGTATAATTCTATTTCCCATGATGCTGGCAAATAGGACTCTGGACCATGTCAACTTGCTGTCCAAGTAAAGAAGTTTTATATCTCTTCACTCTTTTCTTTTACCATGTAAGAGTTTAATATGTGTTTGATATATATCTAGGAAGATTTGACTGTCTGACACATGCTCAGAAAAGCAAGGCTTTTACTGCCTTACTTGAGCATGTCAAAAGTGTTTCCTGAAACACCAATTTACTCTGTGTCAAGAAGTATAAATAAAACCTAATATCTCCTAATTTGGTTAACTGATGTAGATTTGATAACATGGATGGGGAATAATTGTGAATAGCTAAAAAGTCAATGTAAGAATAGAGCAGACTATCACTGGCTGCAGATTTTTTGCTACAGATTTTCAAAGGTAGTACAAGTGAGCATATGGCTATTACACCAGGGACAGATCTGCTCAATTAAATACGTTAGAGGAATAAGGGAAGAGGGTGATGAATGCCTTGTGACTAGGATTATGGGGTCTTTTCAGTTTACCTACCCAACTGCAATTACATCTTTTGGTATAGGGTTTTAAAATAAAATTCTCTAAATTTGTGTAATCACGTTATGTGCTTCTGTGATTGGTATGACATCGAATGCTTTGAGGAGTAGAAAAAACTCTCTGATAAGACGTTTGTCGTATTTTACTCACGCTGCTGGAGAGAAGATAGGAAACAAGAGAAATTGCTACCATTAATGGCTGTGTTCAGCAGAACAGGGTATATTTGAAGGATGCCTGAATGGACCTTCTACCAAGAATAACACTATAGAAGAAAGCAGAAAAAAAATGGGGCTAGAGGGAAAAAATTGTACAAGCAGGAAGCTGGTAAAGAATAAACAAACCACAGAGGAGCAGAGAAAGAAAGTTGTGGTCTTTCTGATTGCAGGAGAGACAAGAAAGGGTTTCAATAAGGAAAATTCTGGTTTGGGCAGTTTTGTTATTTAGGACAAAGAGCCTGATTTTAAAAAATTCTCAACATCCACAGCCCTTCGTTAGATATGTAATTGTTGACTTGGGCTTGGAAAAAATGTTCTTGTCTGTCTGTTCCTGTTCAACAGCTTAGCTTAGAAAGTGTAACTGCTTTGTTCTTGTTTTAAAAATGTGTTGGGAAACAGAAATTACTAGTGTGAGTCAGCCTGCAGTTCAGCTACAAGATTCCCAGCACCTTATGACTTTGTCAGGACAGCATGGTAGGATATTATCATCCATGCTATTCAGCTCTGAGACTTAAAGGATAAATAAATATTCTTTTACCCAGTAAAATGAAAAATAAGGTGAATTGTGATCACTTTATATCATAATTATCTTGCAGTTGAGTCCCACAAGACTTATTGTACCCAGTGAAACTTTCAACCTTATGCATTGCACTGTAGTTCTTTCACTTCAATGTTAAGCTGTTATTTCTTTTCCATATCATAATCCTTCAGGGAAAATTAAAACCAGAAATGAAATAGAAAAACAAAACAAAATCCAAAGCCTGCATCTTGTCCTCTTACACTCCCATAGGCTTACTTGCAAACATTCCACAGACATTTAATGAAAGCTTCTGTTTAAGTTAGTTGGACAGGAGTTTTTCCACTTTTCTTTATTCATAATACTTTCATGGTCTTTTGCTCTGCATATGTATCTTATTTCTAAATGCATTTTTGTTTTGATCGATACAACTTTAGAGAGTGCCTTGGAGAGAAACGCTGAATTATTAAACCTTGAATATAACTGGCTTTCATCCACTACAGTACCTTTGTCATAGCCCCATACTTCAAAGCTAATCTTTGATAACGAGCTTTTTCTTTCTTTCTGTCTATACTTAATGCAATTTCTGCTGTTAAATTTACAGCCCGCATGTCTTTCGGTAATTATTTTCCAAATCCCCACATTTTTTCATGTTTGATGTCAACATCTACTGAGCACTTCTTAATCTTTTTTTTTTTCTTTTTTTTAACTTTTACTGATGTGTTTCATCTCCTTCCTCCCCTCGTTTTTTTGTTTTGTTTTGTTTTTTTTTTTACAGGCTCCAGCTGTACAATTTATATTTTTAATTCCTCTCTTTTAATTAAGTAATCCTGTTCCAATCTGATTTTGTAAATGACATCCTGCTTTGAATCTCATTTTTACATTTTGGGGACTGGTTTTAAAAGCTTCCTTCTAAGTCACTACCATGGAGGAATTAGGCTGATCTTCCTTTGCTAACATGAAGATCAAGCATCAAGCTTCTCCTGGAACTTGGTGTGACCTTTTCTGGTTTTGGTGTTTTTTTTTATATTCTTTAGATTAGCAAGCTTCATATCTCTGTTTCCATGGGGAGCACAGATCTATGAGAATTAGCAGGGGATTGAAGAGGTTTATTCCTCTCTTATAATTGTTCTTTCGGAAACAGTGATCGTATCTTTCACCACAGCTGTTTTCTGTGTTAGACCCTACATTTCTTAGTCTCTATTCTGCTTTTCAGAATGTCCTTTGTTTCACTTGATTCTTCCTTGTTATTTGTTTTTTATATGAGGCTGATCATTTCTTCTCAGTGCTCACATTCAGTCTGTATTTGTTGCCTGTTTAGGACAAAGCAGTTCACAGCTTGGGTTTTGCAGCTGTGCTCACTTCATTTCTTGCAGCAGTCATATAGAGTGTGATCCTCTCTTCTCATCTAAAAATGTAGACCTAAATCCATTACAATTCTTTGAAAGCCCTTAAAACCTCTGTTGGACTCAGAGGCTTTGCTCTCATACAGCACAGTTAGCCTCAGCCAAACTCTACTTTTTTTTAACAATGGCTTTTGCATGTGAAATGTCTGAAGTGTCTGCAAATTTCAGGAAAGGTTATAAATCTGGGTTGTGCTTTGGCATTCACTGGGTGAATAAAACCTGCTGAGCTCAGCAGGAATGGAAGGGTGTGCAGAAGATTAAAGTTTTTCTTTTTCTGCCTATATTCCTAGTGAGTGTTGTTTTTACAAACTATATTTAAAATGTCTATTTTGAATCAAAGGTTCTGTAAATTTTCTCAGACTGAAATGGGAATAGGCTCATCAGAAAAGGCTAAGAAGTTAGCACAGCTTCCCTTTTTTTGGGTGCAGATACATAATACATCTGTCTTTGGTGTGTTGTGGTTGGTTTGTGTTTTGTTGGACTTTTTTGTTTGTTTGGTTTTTGGGGTGGGAGGGAAGGGGGAGAAATCCCAAACTACTGTTTTGTCCAGACTGAAAATCTCTGTGCTATGTGTGGTTACATGATTTCCACCAACACTGAGGGTCGTTTCTGGGTGATGTGGATGCTGCCTAGCCAGTTAACTTACCTTGGTGGGACTGTTTTAGACTAAAAGAGACTGGCTGAGTATGGAGAATTTACTTTTCCCATTGAAAAGCAAAGAGCAGTTGGTCTATGCTAGTCTGACTTGATTTGCAGAGCAAAGTAAGATAGCTGATTCTGATCAGCAATTCTGTCAATAGCAGCTGGAACCCAGTTTTCAACAAATATTAATTGCTGAAGCAAAATGGTGGTACAATGCCAAGAGCCACAGGTCTACAGTGGCAATCATTGTGGTGCATTGCATTAAGTTGTTGAGGAGACTGTCTTAGGACAAGATGCTTGTGTAACCCTCAGTAAGTGTCCATGATATACACAGAAGACCAATTTCCCTAAGTAAAAGGATTGACAAGAGCAAGAATAAAGTTTCTATAGTCATGTGATCAGCCAGGTCTGAGTTTTCTGCTACCATAAAAGTAATGAGACAACTTTTGTTTTTAATGCCTCAAACAGCACCTTCCAGCTGAAATCCTAAAGAAAATATTAATAGCTTAAGACTCAGTATGACTCTGAGATGAAGAACTATTGTTATAGTTATATAGTTATATGTTATATAGTTATATGTTCTCATTTTACAGCTGAGAACAGTACAGATGTGTTATATCAAAAAATGCAAACACAGCACATGGCAGAGCAAGGCTGAAATGTAGGTCATTTGAGACCCAGTATTTTAAACAGGCTTAAAATATAAACATACTCTACTTTTTACACTTGATAACATAGTTGCAACATTTCTTGTCTTTCATAATTTTCAGATGCTAACTCTTTGAAAAACTCTTCTGAAATGTCTTGTTTATGTTTCTTATTTTTATTAATTGATCACGGAATAATAATTTTAATAAATAATTAAATTATTATGTAGGAATACTCTATCCTTTCCTTTGTCACTATATATTTCAATCCCTTCAATATTAGGGGGAACTAAGGAGGAAAAATACCTAAATCTTTCCTCGTTAAATTTGAAACAACAAGGAAAAGTCCTCCAGAAAACAACCGTTATTTCAGAAAATTCTAAATAAATAATTTCATTGAGCTAATTAAGTGTCAGCAGTATTGGTGTATTTAGTTATGAAAAAAAGTATTAAATATCCACTTAAGAAAAATCAGTTGTAAAATAATCTTCTCTTGTCTGAGTCACTTGTTCAAATCTGGCTGAAACCAACAAAAAATAAACTTGTAATTGTTAAGTCTGCTTTCCAGATTATAAATTTCTAAATTATGAGATCTATTAATTATATAAGTGTTTGCTCAAATTGAAAAAAAAAAGGGAAGGTGGAGAATGAATTTAGAATCTGAATTTCTTCTTAATCCACATTATTTTCCACCTCTCAAGGACGAAATTACAGGGAAGTTAATACTACTGGTCATCACACTATCTTTGTTTCTTGGGTATAGAAGTTATACCAGTTTCCACTACTGTCAGTATGACAAATGTTCACTCTGTGTCCATAGTCTTTATTACGGTTTTGCTTTCAGCAGCTGCACAAATCCCTACGAATTCTCAGCTGCACTATATTCCTTCAAGTGTTCATCAACCTCTTGAAAAAACAAATTTTGCCTGATCTTTTGTGCTTATCCAGATGTTTTTACATAAAGTTGAAATTTTGTATGTAGTTATGACTGTGTGTCTATATTTACCACAATGTGTTATATTTACCAGCTCTGTGTTAGTTACATAGATCTTAAACTTTCCCAGCTTTTGTTTTTTTTGGTTTTTTTTTGTATTCTTCCCATCCTCCACATGTTCTGAAAGAAAATTATTAGCGATATCACAATAGACAGAAAAAATTCTCTATAGACTAAAAGAATTTTCTATTCAAATATAGTTGCTATAGCCAAAGCCAAGATTATCACATAGTAAGTCCCAGAGAGAAGACTGTTGGTGTTTTGCCGATTTAAGTCTGCTATATATATAGGTGTCACGAGACTATAGATACAGTTTCACACATTGCATATAACCTAGTACCATGACACCTAAATGTTCTATCTCTCCTATTAAAAAGCACACCTTTTATCTCAGGCTCTCTTTCATATTTTTTTCTCACTATCATTCTTAACCACTAAAACCTTTGGAAATCACATGATTTACATCATTAACTCATAATCTTTCCAACCTCTCCAATAGAGACATTCTTACATCCGGTTTAGGTTTTCTTTCACTGTTAGTCTGTATTTTACTTTTTCACCCAGATTTCCTGCAATTTTTATATTCTGCTTTCATTCTGTCTTATTTTTCTCTGGATTTTATGTCTTGATACCTTTCTGGTAGTATTCCTGAATCTCATAGTTCCTCTAATCTTTCATTAGGTAAGTGACTTCTTTCTTCCTTATCCACCTAAGAGAAGGACTCTCTACTTTCCTTGTTAATATATATTGTCTGGGTACTCAAATAGCACCTGTTATCTCTTCTGTGCCAAGAGTACACAGAATTCTTTCCACTCTTGACCTCTCTTTCATTTGCATTTTAACATATGTTTTTCATATCCTCTTGGACAATCTATTGTGTGTGGAAATGAACGCATTTCTAGATGTAGGATAATGCCATGGTAAGGGGTTGCAGCTAAAAAACAGCTTTCACAGACACCATCACACTCAATAAGAGCATGAGAAAACACCCAATGCCAGAAGGAAAGTGGAAATGTCTAACACACATTTTTATTTTCACTTTCCCCCAGAGTGCTGGTACCTCTCCAAGACAAAGGGAAAGTCTTCTCTGCAGCAAAATTGGAATTAGCTGTCTAAAAAGGCATTTAGCCCTTCTAATTAATATATTCCTTAGTGTATATTCTTTTTGTCTCTTACTTTACTTGAATCATAGAATCATAGAATAGTTAGGGTTGGAAAGGACCTTAAGATCATCAAGTTCATGGAAATAGATGCTCTTAAGGTCCTCTACAACCCTAACTATTCTATGATTTTAAGTTTCAACCCCTCTGCCAAGGGCAGGGACACCTCACATTAAACCATGTCACACAAGGCTCTGTCCAACCTGGCCTTGAACACTGCCAGGGATGGAGCATTCACAACTTCCCTGGGCAACCCATTCCAGTGCCTCACCACCAGACCACAGAGTCTTAATTCTGTTACATTCATGTTACACCATAAAAAATAGCCAGAATGTCTTTTCATTTAATTCCCTTATTTATTCTCAGTGGTGCCCTGAATCACACTCAGACACACTGATGGAATTATTTGATACTCATTTAGTATTAGGTTCAAAATATTTCCACTCTAAAATAACAAAACATAGACATGAAATTCAAGCAGAAGCCTAACTACAGCAGTTCATATTTTGTATAAAAACTTGCTATAGACAGATTGGAGAAATTAACATTAGAAAGTAAACACATCGATTTATTACATTGCAAAAGTCTGATTACAGCACATTTTCAGAGTCACATAATCATTCAGCCTGACAACCTGTTATGCCTGTTGCTTTTTGATATGACCTACTGAGTGCCTGAGTTTTCTCTGTGTCCTGTAGTGTGTTTTTTCAAAGATTGTTAGAGTACTTCTATCACTAAAGAAATCAAATTCAAACCTGGTTTATCACTTCTCTAAGTGGGTAAGTTGGTTTTCAGCTGTTGAAGGCACTTCACTTATTCCTATCTCCACAGACTGCATGGTCCCCGGTAATTTGTAGTTGATCAAAGATTTGGATTACAGAAAGCATGCTTTCTGGTGCACAAAATATAAAATTTAATCAGACACCTTTTCTTTCTGTGAAATGTGAGATGGGATAGTTTCTTTCTGCCTCTCAATAAATCATTTAAATGCTTTGCTTTAATTTATTTCCATTTAAAAGAAAAGTTTTCATCATGTACATATTTTTTGTAGGGACTGTTGGAAAGCCAAACATTTTCAGGAAAGGCTTATCTAGGTCATAAACCCTGACATATACAGAATATATTTTTATTACTTTAATTTCAATGTGGACAGAATACTTAGGATTTGAATGTTGCCCTGCTGCATTCATGAACAAAATTCTATAGCATTCTGCAAACACACGCAAAAGAGAACTGAAAATGACTATGTAGAAATATATATATATACACTGTAAGTATATACATTTATAGAAAGTATGGTTTTATTTTCAGTGCTCAAACTAAGCCAACTGCAAAAAGAGATCTTCGTTTTAAGTGGCTGCAAGTATTTAAATTTTAATGAGAAACAAAAAAGAGGGTATTTATTTGAAAACTGTGACTTTTTTTGTTTTTTTTTGTTGCTTGTTGGGTTTTGGGTTTGTTTCTTTTTTTTGTTTCTTTTTTTTCCTACAATAAGCTTTCAGAAGGTTTTTTTTTTTTTTTTTTTTGTTTTTTTTTTTGGGGGGGTTGATTTTTTTTTTGTGCGGAAAGTGGGAGGTTTTTGGAGGATTGGATGGGATTTTCTGTGTACTCTGCTTGGACACTCTGAGGATAAACTGTGAAATGTATCTATCACTGGGCCTCTTCTATGCATTGTATTGAAAGTGATTTATAGGATTAAGAGATTCTTTAGATTTTTTTTTGCATTCAGGTGATACCAGATCTGTAGGAGAGATCTTGATTTTTTTCACTATGAAACATGTGACACGAGATCAGCCTTAGATTTTAGCTAAGAGAGAGGGATAGAAGGAAAACGTCAAAATACAAGTGTACCTTCCACCTAAGAATGTGAATGGGCTACAAAGGTATCATGTCAGAAGATAAATTAATAATCCTTTACAGTTAATGCATTTAACTATTCATTTCAATGAATTTTAGTGTCAATCTGAAGACTGTCAGTCTTGGGTGTAGTCATGTTTCAGTACAGCTCACAGAAAGGCAAACTGGTGTATCTACCTAAAAAATATCTGGAGATGGGGGATAGTGATTTCATAAATTACTGCTATCTCTTCATCATTTGCCCTTCTTTTTTCATTGAACTAACAAAACTTGAATCAGAAATATTTTCATGTTGCAAAAAAAACTTGGTAGAAAACAAGCTTAAACCACTATGAAGTAATGAGATTTTGAAGATTACATTGTCTAAAAATAACTGACCTTCTGTTAGTTGCTTGAGCAGAAAATAACACTTTCTCTAAAGCCAAGATTTAAGTTCAGTTTTAATGACAATTAAAATAGAGGATCTTTAATTTCACTTAGATCTTGTCCTCACATTTATTACCTATTCAGTGTAATCAACTAAATTAAAGACTGAACTTGGAATTTTATAAGTAAAGCGCTATCTGTTTGTTTGTGAAAAGCAGAAATGTATGGTTAACAAGTTAAAGATTCAACTTGCTATCATTACATATGAGAGATATTGGTTTGATCTATTGTAGTGTTGAGTGTATATGTGTATTTTAAGGTAATGACTTCAGAAAATTCCTAACTTCATGAGTTTTTTTCCCATTATCCAGAACTTTATCCATGCAAACATACAAGCAAAGATGCTGAAACTTGTCTGCTTTTCCCTTTTTGGTCCATAACCTGTATCATGGATTTTTGACAGTTAGAATGTCCAATCTAGTCATGTGCCATGCTTGTGCCAAGGTGTTAATCTGTGTATGCAAAACCTAATTATGTGTAAAATAATTCTTACTAAGGTCATGTTGAGAAGCAGAAAAGCAGCATGAAGTTATTTGTAGGCATAAGTTCTGATTAAAAAAGAACCATTTAGCACAAATAACTAGTGTGACATTCTTTTTATTCTAACTGGAAATGAAGCTACTTAGTTTCAAAAGCAAAATACATCAATTATTGATGTATGAATATTCTTATATTTTAAAGCAGAATTATTTCCTATTCATTAACATTTATCCAAAAGTCATTAATTTTAATATGCATTTGGGTGATGGTATTTGAATTGTAAATAATTTTGCATTCCCCACAATTTAACCACATGAGTCAATTTAGTCAAAAGATGTAACAGGGCATACATTGCTTTGGGATATAGTCACATTAGGTACTTCCATGTATTGTGTTGCCTAAGGCTTCACCTATTTCTTTTACCACCCAATAATATGAAAGATCCCATGCAACAGTGTCTCGTGTAATTTAGATGAAGAGGCTCCAATGAAAGCACTTCATGAACATATTTAAGTTAATATTTTCACATATTTTAATATAGTCTTAATGCAAACTAATCAATCATAGAGAAACAGAAGTAAAACCATGACTGAAAAAATGGAAAATATCTTTGATTCATGATTTTTAATTTTTAGACTGAAATAATAATTTCTGTATGCCAGACAACAAATTTCATCATGCTACAGATAATTAGTCTTTGAAAAAGGAAAATAATGATCTCTGCAGGCATCTATGTGGTAGATTGTCATTAGCCCTCCAGGATATCACAGGTAATTAAAGGCTGTAAGACACTCACCTATACTTGTACCACCTGCTTCAGATCTGAGACTCTTGGAGCACGTTTTTAAAGAAATGTATGAAAGGAGCAGAGCAGGACCATTTATATTCACCAATCAGGGTTATTATGTTGGCATGACTTACTTTTTCTTTAGTACATGCAGGTTCTAAATCTAATTCTGGCACATCATCTATTCTGGCAATTCATTTTTGAGCTTATCATAGATAGGCTGCAAGGTGATGATTTATGCCCAGAATGAGTAGACTGGTCAAAAAAAAAAAAATAATCTGACAATTGAAATGAGACCTATGTGTCAAGTCATCACCACCAAAAAAAATAGTGCCAGAAAAAAAAAGCTAAAATAGTCAAATTATTTCAGTTGCTATAGCAGAACTGTCCCACCATATCCAGAGACATGAAAAGATAAAGAACAAGGTAACAACAATCATCGAAAATTGTTTTCTTAAAAAAACAAAGTAGGCTGGCTAGACAAAGGAGACTAACCAAGAAGGAAGTAAGTATATGCAAACCAGTATCAATACTCAAAAAAAACCCACCAAACCAACACCTCAAGTTTTGAGTTTCTAGTGGATTTTGAAGGCAATTAAGCCATAGGGAAGTTGTAATGGTACATTAGCAAATGTACACTGGGAAAGGTTGTGGATATGATTTACCTGGACTATAGTAAAGTCTTTGATACTGTTTCCCACAGCATTCTCCTGGAGAAAGTGGCTGCTCATGGATTGCATGGGAATACTGTTTGATGTGTCAAAAAAGGCTGGATGGCCAGGCTCAAAGAATGATGGCGAATGGACTTCAATCTAGCTGGCAGCTGGTTACAGGTGGTGTTCCTCAGGGCCCAGTACTGGAGCTAGGTTTGTTTAGTATCTTTATCAATGATCTAGACAAAGGGATCAAGTGCACCTTTCAGGAAGTCCCCAGACAATACCAATCTGGGCAGGAGTGTTGACCTGCTTGAGGGCAGAAAGGTTTTGCAACGGGATCTGGACAGGCTGGATTGATGGGACAAAGCCAATTATAAGAGGTACAGCAAGGCTCAATGCCAGATCCTTCAGATGGGTCCCAACAGCCCAGTACAACGTTAGAGGCCTGGGGAAGAATGGCTAGAAAGCTGCCTGGCAGAAAAGAATCTGGGGTGTTGGTTGACAGGTGGCTGAATAAGAACCAGCGGTGTGTCCCAGTGGCCAAGAAGGCCAACAGCATCCTGATTTTTATCAGAAATAGCGTGGCCAGCAGGACCAGGGAAGTGATTGTCCCCCTGAACTTGGCAATACTGAGGTCGCACCTCAAACACTGTGTGTGGTTCTGGGTCCTTCACTACAAGAAAGACATTGAGGTGCTGGAGCAGGTCCAGAGATGGGCAGTGAAGCTGGTGAAGGGTCTAGAGCACAAGTCTGAAGAGAAGCGGCTGAAGGAAATATGGTTGTCTAGTCTGGAAAAAAGGAGGTGAGGGGAGATCTTCTAGCAGTCTTCCAGTACCTAAAGGAGGCCTACAAGAAAGCTGGAGAGGGACATTTTACAAGGGCATGCAGTGATAAGACAAGAGGTAATGGCTTTCTGAAGATAGGTTTAGATTAGACATTAGGAAAACGTTCTTTATTGTAAGGTGGTGAGCCACTGGAACAGGCTGCCCAGAGAAGTGGGAGGTGTTCCTGCCTCTGGCAGGGGGATTGGACCTAGATGGCTTTTAAGGCCCTTTCTAACCCATTCTATGATACTATGAGTCTACCCCTTGTGTTCTTAAGAGATAGGTGTCTTAAAGGACTTAGAAACTCAGATGCAGCTAACACACTCAGGATTTTGTCCCCTTATTTGTCTAATGATAAGTACAATTTGTTCTCCTCTTAATGCTACTGTGAAGACCATTTTCTAAACTTTGATACCACCTGCTCTCTTTCTGCTGCTTGCCCCTTTCCAGTGAATCAAGCATAAGCTTCTTTTCTCACTTTCAAAGCCTTTCACAGCTATGTCCCTCTCTACATACTGCTACTTTTCACTCACTACTGGCTCCCACTTTTGCTTATGCCTGCTTCTATTGCCCATGTGTTAAACTTAACAGACGCTATTTTTCACTCTTGGGAGATTGTATCTTGTGAAGTAGAAGGACTAATGGCTTTTTGTCTTTCAGAATTCTTTTCCTTCAGTGCAAAACTTAATAAAAAGCTTGAAAATAACTCTCCTGTTATTAAAATTTCCTAATAAGCTTCATGTTCTCTTTGTCCCTGTTGGTCTGCATGTGACCCTTTAGTTTACATTTAGACTGTGCTGTCTTCAGGTAGGGTTCATGTACAGTTTTACAGTCTGCTTATCTCAGAAAAGTGGTAGTCCATGTCTATGCCTCGTACGCCCTATGATGGTAAAAAGAGTAGTTTTAAGTTGGAAAATAATAAATAATCAATTACAAATAAGAATTTTAGTATAATTAATTACCTATTCTAAGATTCTGTGAACTTTTGGAGATATTTACATAAATGTCTCAACTGATGCCCAAATAGCTATAAACAACAAACAATGTGACGACTCAGCTCACAGTTGGAGGAATTAATTGTTTTTAATCCAAAATCAATGTTTCCAATCAACCCTGCTTTGCCTCTTAATTGGTAGGATATAAAACGGTACATTAGTTAGGAAGCACAAAGATTCTAAACAGGATAAAACAAAGCAGATGCAGGATTATTTTTTTTAAAGACTGGGCTACAAAACCTTTCTTACTTTAAAGAGTGAAGCTATTTTCCTTTTTGTAATGCCAGTAACGATGATGTTTTACATGCAAATCAAGAAATAATTAAACTTCTGCCATTTTAACAATAGAGTTCTGGAAACAACCAATAAAATGCAAGCTGGATTAAAAAGAAAAAGCCTAATCAAGTGAGGCAGTAGATTTAAGTTTACAGTTTCCAAGGAGTAATTAACCAAGACTAAAGTTGTGTAAATGTTATAAAGTTATTCCCAGGGTTATTTTTTCATGTTATTAGTGAATTTGCTTTGAAGGTATACACATCCTTTTGCGTTTTCTTTCTTCCTGCACTCATTGATAGAGTTCCAGCATCATCAATAGTAAAGAAAATGAGTATAAGGGTAGCTTTTACCTAAGAAACAGAAAAAATACCAATTACAACCAAACAAAATAATAATGAAACTAAAGAACTCAGGAAAAGCCATCTCCATGAAAAAAAAAAAACAACTGAAATAATTTGGAAGTATTAACCAAAATAAAAATGAAATATTATGACTATAATTTTCTAAATTAAATCAATATTACAGAAGGTACACCATGAGCTATATGGAACATTTTATGCTATATAATGCTTCTATATGTATTAAAAGATGAGATTCCCCGACTCCCTAGAGACCTTTGTTAATTTCTTTTCTCAGACACTGAAACTACTTTTTTTTTGTTTTTTTTTATAAACACATACTTTTTGTAAGAGGAAAGGAACTGGATTATCTTAATTATTACCATTAAAGTACATTATTTCAACCAAAAATAAATGAAGAAAAAGAAAAGAAAGCTAAAGTATATAAGAATCATTTCCAGCATCTTCCCAAATTAATTTAATTATTAAATAACATTTATAGCTGGTTGATGGAATTGCAGCTTCAAGATATGCTATAAAAGTGTATCTTGTAATTAATAAGAACAGTCCATTTTTTTAATAGCTAGATACTTTCTCCATTGCATGCACACCATCACTGCATTTCATTTGCTGTGTGCTGATTAGAAAACCTTTTAATGAGATCAGAGTTTTCTTTAAAGCAAACATGTTTTATCTCTAGCTCATGAGTTATTTTCAGTCACCCTCTCAGCAGTGGAGAATTCACAGAAACAAAGACCACATCAGATTTACAAATGTATAATGGTATGGAAACAGTTCTATTCTAAATGCACATCTGCAATTCTATAGCATAAGCACTTTTCTTCCTACTGCACCCTCATTCAGCTCCTAAATTATTGTGAAGTAAGCATTTCTAAGTACTGGAGAAATTATTCACCTCTAACCTTGTCATTCAGTATGTTCAACATGGTACAGGTTTTCTGTTTAATGAAAGTCAACTTGGAGGTTTTTAATAATATGTACAAAAACGTCATTACATTCCACAGGAAATTCCATTCAAATTATTTACAGTTTATTAATAATAGACATTGCTATAAACAGTAGTATATATGAGACCTTGATATACTAGGGAATAATCAAATGCCTTTTTAATACAATAATCTACTTATACAGAAGTATTACGATTACATGTACTCCTTACAGATACAATTTGTATTAAAGTATTTTACACCCTTCTAGAACTCAGAGATGGTGGAAAGTCTGACTTAAATATATGTGGAAAACTTATCTTAAATAATAATCATTTCAAAGTAATAACCTGTTGAAGAATGACAGCTTTGTGTTACTACATTTGGCATTCAATGAGCAGTCATCCTGTCACAGCTGCCAATGCTGAGTGATAAATGTTCAAAAGAGCCTAGAAGAATATTGACAAACCCTCAACTTGTGTGTAATATGGAGATAAGGGCACCAAAATAATATTTACTTACTCCCCTGTTGTAGCATGGAGCTAATATCACGAAATATTAAAGCTAGTTTTTACTACCTCTGTGTGCATTTTTTTTTTTTTTATTAATTTACTGCTATACACTGTAAGTTTCAACTCCTGCTCAGTGATTCAGTGTTGGATAAAATTTTAATCTCCTTGGGAGCAAGGGAATAGAGAAAGATGACAACTACCTAACAACGAACCTCTCCCCCTCATCCCCAAATCCAAACCCCATCCTCTTCTGAAAAATAAAAAAGAACAAAAACTCACAAAACATTTTCTTGCCCAGGCTGTTCTATAGGAACTCCAGGATGAGCAAAGTGGTTCTGTGTGCTGCAGTTGTTGTATCTAAAACATCAGTATAGTTTATAAACTTTGTTTTATTCTCTTGATATGTATGGGAAAAATCAAGTTGATGATTCCTTTACTAAATTATAGGAGCTTTGAAGTTGAAGGCCACATCTAGCTTTGTAATGAATCACTGCAATTTATTGGACTTGCAGCCTTAAAAATATAAATTAGTGTTTTTTTTTTATCATCAGACACATATTCCAGAGGCAGAGTTCCATGTAATTTGAATGGAAATTACACAAGAATGTCTTTATCTAATTTATTTCTTTGTTAACATTTTACTTCCTGGATATGATTAAAGACAAAAGCCCACAGCAAGAATTTATGAATGCTAAAGCCACATGCTACAAATGTTCAAGTCTTTCTATTGATTTCAATAAACTTTTTAGTTTTCTTTTGTCACTTATTGAAGCAAGTACCGTTTTTCCTTTTGGCATTCAGCAAACTGAAGTGTGTTCAGTTTCACTGAACTTTATAGTAAATATTATGTGGTTTCAAAATCTCTTCTGAGTTGATGTTTTACTGCCCAAGGTACTACTCAAGAACTTGAGTTTCAAGAATGTGACTTTCTTGAGGAAATTTACTAGGTTTTTCAGTACTGAGATTTATGCCTTTTTCTATGGAGATGTGAAATATTACTGGTTTATTCCATGTTGTGGTAAAAAAAAACAAGCAACCAAAAATAAAAAATAAAAGAAAAAAATGAAATGGAATTTTCTTTCTACATCTGGAAAGAGTTTTTTTTTTATGTCAGATATAAAGCTATAGTGACTGGGGTTTGTTTTTTGGGTTATTTTTTTTTTTTGGTATCATAGATTATTTCTGAAGTGCTAGTTCATAGAACTAATTTAAACTTGTGAATCCTGTCAGGCGCAAGGATAATCTAGAAACACAACCAATGAGAAACCACTCTTTTTTTCCTCTTAATTTTATGCATAATTTGGGATATAAATCTCAGACACATATAATGTAGCTTTTAAGGATACAGATAAAAAATTTTGACTGGAAGCCACATGACAGTGACAGATGTACAACTTATTTATCCTGCCTATAGACAAAGCTTGTAAAGCACAATTTTTAAAGCAAATCTCAAATTTGGTTAACTTTCCTGCAAGAGGAGTAGGCTTTTTTCTGTCTGTACTCATACCTAAAGGCAAGCACATACTCCATCTTGGCTACAGCAACACGCAGGAATATTTTCCATTAGCCTGTGGCTGATGGAGTGAGTTGTCTCAAATGTTTTTGTCCCTCTACAGCATTTTCTCTACTACAAGCTCTTGCCTATTTAAAGTCACACCTCCCTTCAGGAGGGAAAACAGGCTAACAAATGATATACTGGAGAGGATCCACTTGGTTTGTCTGGTTGCCTGTCAATACAAGTCACAAGAACTACTTAAAGTAATTCTTGTTTAAACTAGGCAGCATAGGCAAAGCATTAACTTGCCATTTAAAAACTGTCAGAGAAAAAACCCTATAATAATTATTGGCAAATTGCTTTCTTTTAAAAGTGTTAAGCTAAGTCATGTTTGAATATATTATTCAGCTTTGCCTTCCATTTCTTGGGTCCTGTTTTGCCTTCAACTGTTAGGCTGAGAATGCCACTTTTACTGGTGTTTTTCCTGTATGTAGCTACATCTAGACTAGGATTAATTATCCCTAATTAGAATTTTAATAGGCAGAAGTGACTCTAGCTGAGACAATCTCCACAGAACAGAGATGGCCGCAGGCTGCCTGAGGTACCTTAAAAGAAGCGATTCTATTCCCTGGCGCTGCTGTGTGTGGGGTCAGAGGGAAAAATCAGAGATGCATAATAATCACTTGTTGGAAATTCTGTTCCATTCCACTGGGGCAACATACTTCACCAGCCAATAATACTATCCAATCCCAAACTGACATGCTTTGGGATTTTAGGTAGATAAGAGACAGAGCTTGTATCTTGAAACGCATCCAGGAGGTTTGCAACCAGAAGAGGACAAAGAGCAATGGGAATGAGGAGCATGGGAAAAAAAGGGGAGCTCTCTTACACAACATATAATATAAAAATATAACTAAAACATCCAAAATCCACAGTCACTTCTTATAATTGTCAGAACTGTTTTGACTCGTAGGGAGCAGCCATCTCATATTCAGAAAGACTATCTGAGTATACACCCTTCTGACTTCAACTAACCTAATCTGTGCTCTGGTTTAGTTTGCTTTGCTTTCAGAATAATAAAAGAACAAATAAGGATCCATCAAATAGTATCCAGAATCAGTACATCTTTTACAGCGCTGTAATGTTGCATTTGTGTATTTTGGTGTTTGACAGAGAAACATTGCAGCCCTAATTTCCAATATTCATGTACACACAGCTCAGTCACAACTGCAATTGCACCAGTTTAGTTTCCACTGGCTGTCATAAACTGGTTTGATGAATGGTTGAACCAATGGGGATGTTTTTCCAGTACAACAATTTTAATGAAACTATCACTTGCCAGGTACATGGAATTCATATATTTGGGGTATATGGAGCATATTGAATATTATCTATTCCGTAACTTCCTTCTACTCTTCTCAGTGGACACGGGATTTTTAAACTTTAAAGTTTTTGAGATTAAACTTTCTAAATTTAATTTTTCAAAGCTCTTTTAATGCATCTGGATAAAAATTCATGGCTCTTTGACACCCTCCTTTTTTTAAGAATTTCTTAACCTATTAGTCAATTTATTTCTCCTGAGTCTAAAGAAGTCTTTTAACATGTCAGTGTATTAAGATCACAGTAGTCTCAAAGATTGCTGGAATATCACTGAATTCCCATCTCAAATTTTCAGCTAGCATATCTTTTTAGACATCTGAAAGTTCTTAATTTTTATAACAAATGAGCTTACATTGAACTGTCAAAGCTTAAGTGCATAGACACTGGATGGGCTTTGTACCTTTACAAAGTTACTTTTTTCTAATAGGATAGTAATCTCTATGGACTTGAATGCACTTTATCTTTTAAAAAATATGGCAAAAGAGAACTATTTGCAGATGCCAAGCTTTCCTTCACAGAATGGTTACCAAGTTCCTGACCTATGGTATCTTTATGGATACGTGCTAGTCAGAAGTTGTCTTGTGAGAGTTATACTTTGATTATGGTTTGGGTCGCTAGGTTACCTGCATTCAGATCAAGGATCCATTCCACTCATTTGTGTGGTCTGCGAAATTAAATTTGAATCTTTCTGTCTTCCATCTAGAAAATAGGACTCCCGTTTCTTTTTACAAAAGGTCCATTCCCATCCCCAAGTAGCTGCCTAATGCTCAGGGCAGGGACTGCTCCTGGGGCTTCTCAGCCCCTCTGCGCCATGTCTGAGAGAGCAGAAAGACCTGGGGTGTCCCCTTGTTCCCAGCCCTCAGGAAGCCCCTGGCTCCTGCTACTCTGTCTGTGGAGTGGAAATTATATTTGGAAAAAAAAAAAATGTGCAGAAGTGTACCTTTATTTCTTGGCCCTAACTTCTATTTTATGTGTATGAAAATAAATACAAAATATAGAAAAAGAAGAAATGAGAAAAAACATGCTTTACAAGTGTTTTTTTATTTGTGGTGGGTATTTTGTTGTTGTTTTGGGTTTTTTGGTTTTTTTTTTTGTCTTTTTTTTCCCTGTTTACTTTCCACAATATTTTGGAGGATTAGTCTATATAACTTCAAATACCATAGCCTGGGAACATTGTTAACATATCTTCAATACTTTCAAGCAGGGATGTTGTTTTGCTGGCCCTTTAATATCAATGCAGGTAGTTAAACTGATGTGCTGGCGCTTCAGCTGGCAGATGTTCTCATTGCACACTGCAGTGATTTCCAAAATTGTCCCAGATTTCTCAAAAGGATGGAGAAATGCGAACAGGAGACTTCTTTATTTCGCTGCTGTTAGAGAGCAGAAGGCTTGTGTTGCTACAACACAAAATTACTGAAGGCGGATGGCTTTTTTATTATTCCCCAAGTCTGGCACTTGAGTACCCTTACTTCCAAATCATCTTCATGTTTAAAAAATTATGTCAGACAATGTTAGCTGAAATGATAAAAGCTCAGAAATTGCTGTCTCCATCTGTTATTGCAAAAGATCGAATACCACAGACAGAGCAAGTATGCCAACTTGCCAAAATGGACATAACTCAAAATGGTAAATCCTGCCACTTTTTTGAGCAGCGTGAAGGCTCCTGGTGCTGTAGTTCACAGGTGAACTATGTGCCTGGCATAAACTAAGGAGCAATAGATTGAATCATTTACTTTTTTTTTTTTTTTTTTTTAATTGAAAGTTTGTATTTGGAGCCTTATTTCTTGGAGGTGCTCGTTTAATTCAATGGGAATTTCCTGAACTCTTGTAAATATTGCAATAAATTGTAGATATACACACACAGAGTTTAACTTAAAGTAACTAAAAGATAAGCACATGCTTAATAGATTTAAGATGTTCTTGAAATTAAATATGCATCTAAATTCACAATATAATCCAGTATGTTAGCTGAGAAAAGAGTTGACTCACTTTATCCAGAAATTTAGACCTCTGCTGTACAAAATATTCATGCACCTAATGCATATGAGCAGGCCCATAATTACTTACTTCTGGACCTAACCATGGCCTTGAAGATGATAATATATATTCTGGAAAACAAAATTACCTATATATTTGGTCAATGACATTTTGGTTATTTATACCCACAAGATTTATAACGCCCTGGGGGGAAAAATAAAAAAAAAAGAAGAAAAAAACCCTAATATAGAAACATAAGAATAGATTCTGAACAGCCTTATTCTTGTACTCTGTGATCCTAGAGACCAGAAAGCCTGCTGCAGACCCCGCATAAATCAGAACACCACCATCAGCTCTTCGAATTTGTCTCAGCAGTTCTTCCTATTCAAAACTTAGACTGCAGAATGCCTTAATCAGTCTCCTGCTAATATAAATTTCTTCTCTGTATAGGAATAATACTGAGGAGCCCTTGAGCAATTTTAAAACCCCTATAGGATAACAAAAGAAGAAAAAATGCCATCAAAGAAGACAGAACAAGACTGTCATATCTGCTTGCTCAGCATCATCAGAGTTTTTCTGTATTTCTCACCTTTGTTCTGTAAATAAATGAATTACTACATTAGATTAGAACAAAGAATTGTGTAGTTGAACTATCGTAATCAAATGCAGTGCATTTGCTGATTATGTGCATTTACATCCTCTATATAACATGCCAAGTGTTTGGACACATACGCACAAATATGTATGCTCCCTAATACCTAATTATTCTCATGATGAAGTATAATAACATATTTATATTTATTCTAATACAATAACATGATGCATCAAAAGCAGAGGTATACAACATAACTTGTATTTACACAGCTTTATACTAACCATCTGGTTTTTTGAGTCTATCCTTTATAGGGTCCTATCTTGACATGCTTGCATCGGCCACAAGTATTTCCACTTTTTATAAAAGTTAAGCCTATCTCTAAGCAGGCAATTTTACAGTAGGAGTGAAAAGAATTTCAGAAACCAGGAAACCATCCCAGTTGCTCAGGAAATTAAATCTTGCCAAGAAAAAGACCTATTCACTAGAAAAATCCCACAGGGGGGTATGTATTACATTAAAAGCACATATTTTTCTTCTAAATCTATCAAGCTCCAGCAGCTTCATAATAATTAATTAAATGACAAACAACAGACAAGAAGCCTGACTGCACTTTGTGCTCTGTCACCTGCAAAGGTTCAGAGGTTGCTTCTGGTTCAGTTAAGTATCTAAAAGTTCTAACGCTCATAAGTTCATGTGAATTATGAAAATCTTTTGAGAGTGACTGCATTTATTCCTCCTTTCCCACAAGCCTGTATTGCTCATTCCTCAGCATGAATTCATTCCCTAAATTAAACACTCAATGTCTCTCTCTACGTATATATAACTGGAGCTTTTCCTATATCTTTTTTTTTTTCCTATCACTATATCTAGTGAAGCCAGGCCAACAGCATGCTGGTTTTAGTCATATCCAAGGCAAATTCCAAAAAAAGCTGTAGGGATCCATGGCAACACTAAACCCAGTCAGTTTATCTGAACCAAGTATGATAGAGCAGCTGTAGATCTGCATTTTGTCATTGCTGTTCTTTAAAAGTGATGACCATCAAACCAAGAGCAATCATTACCTTTTCTTGGCTCTGAAAGAGAGCCTGTTGTACTGAGTCCAGTATACTTGACTAAACCCAATTTTAGCCCAGTATATTTCTCATCATATAGTTATGCTTCTGTATAGTATGCTTCTGTAAGATGGCGTCGGGGGAAGAATGAATGTTTCATTGCAGATTTAATTTACAGTAGAATTTCACAAGGAGAAAGGGAGACACAGGTGTGGTTTTGTCTTGATTTGACTTTCTGATGGAATTATTTGTGATGGAAGAGGTGAAATTTGAAGGACAGTAGACTCTCATCTCCTTCATTAGCGGGGTTTCAAATATTTTTGCATTTTTTTAACAGAGAGATTGAAGAAATGGAGTTCTAAACAGGTCTTTGTGTTGATTCTCAAACTACCTTTGTATTCCTGAAAAGAGCAGGGGTGACTCTTGGCAGGGAATCTCTCTGAATTTAGAGGAATTTGTAATGTGTCTGTCTCTCTACTCTGGTTAAGTCAACAGGATAGTTTACATAATCTGAAATTAAACTATACTGAAAATCAAAAGCAAAGTACTGAATGAACCTCAAAAATATACAAAAAGTCTACGAAACAGTGCGGGGCAAAATTAAAATGGTGAAAAAGATGAAATTGATTTTAAATAAATCCAAACTTTGACTTTTCTTGGAAATGTATCTTGTATTTTGTATTCTGTCCCACTGCATAAGATTTGTGCAAAATGAATTTTGGCGTGATTTAAGCATTTACAGAGTTCAAAAAATACATTTGCATTCTTAGTGAAATTGTAACTAAGTATTAACTGGTCTTCTCTTTGTCTCGTCTTTGTGATTACAAAGCCTGAAAGATAAAGAGTTTACCTACAACACCCAGGCAGACCAAAACCAATAGAACTGTTTGCATCATTGATTTACAAATTTGCATCATTGAGGTACAAATATGAGGAAGAAGGGTGGCAAAGGCCACACATCTGTCTTCTTTGCCTTTTTTTTTCATAACTAGTAAACTCAGGTAACTTCTGTTGAAATTTAGTACCTGTCAGGTTACATCAAGAGTGAACCTTGAAAAGGGTCATTGCAAAATATATTATTATGTGTGGAAAACATAAAATAGGTCTTTTTACCCCCATCAGTATAGTATCCTTATGTAACACACATTTAATAAATATTAAAAGATAAAAAATTTTGATCCAAGGGAAGTGGAGAACAGTCTCTTAGGACAGAATAACTTTTTGAGATCTCAAAGAGATATCATAGGAGGAATAATATTTTTATCTTCTTATGTACAGGTTTTGTGCTGAACTGCAAAATGAATCTTACTTTATCTACATGTGGATAAGCAGAGCTATTTTTACCAGACGATCTGACAAATGTAAACACATTGGATAACAGTACTCTTCTAACTTAAGAGAGAAAGGTTAGTCATATGAGGATTAATTATTTAATGTTTACATCCAGTTTGAAAATCTGAAGTGCTGCTTCTTTATCACTGTTAGTTACCACAGATGCCTAGAAAATTTCCTTCAGTAAAGGTGGGTGTGGGGATTAAAGCAAAAAAGTGAAATAAATAATTCAGCAAATATGATTGTGACATAATTACTTTTCTTTTTACTGCACTTCTGTATGCTTTTTTATACATTTTTTAAAATTAAAGAATAACTATGGTCCTGGAATTAAGAAGAAATAAGAAAAGGAGAGGGGACATGCTTGACCTCGCACTCAGCAACAGGGAAGAGCTGGTTGGAAATGTGATGCTCCAGGGTAGCCTTGGTTGTAGCGATCACGAGATGGTTGAGTTTGAGATCCTCAGGACAGTGAGAAGAGCGTGCAGCAAGCTCACTGCCCTGGACTTCAAGAGAGCAGACTTTGGCCTCTTCAGGAACCTGCTTAGGAAGGTTCCATGGGATATAGCCCTACAGGGAAGGAGGGCCCAAGACTGTATGCTGATATTCAAGGATCACCTGCTACAAGCTCAGGAGTGTTACATCCCAACGAGAAGAAAGCGTAGCAGGAAGGCCAGGAGACATCCTTGGATGGATAAGGAGCTGCTGAGGAAAGTTCAAAGGAAAAAAAGAGACTTATAAAAGGTGGAAGGAAGGACAGGCGACCTGGGAATAATACAGGGATCTAGTCTGGGAAGTTAGGGACCAGGTTAGGAAAGCTAAGGCCCGGTTAGAATTAAAATTATCTAGAGGTATTAAAGATAACAGGAAGGGATTCTATTGGTGCATAGCGAATAAAAGACAGACTAGGGAGAATGTAGGCCCCCTCTGGAAGCCATTGGGAGAACTGGCTACACAGGATTTGGAGAAAGCTGAGGTTCTGAATGACTTCTTTGCCTCTGTCTTCACTGGGAAAGGCTCTGACCAAACCACCCAAGTCTTGGAAGGCAGATGCAGGGAGTGTGAGAATGAAGACCTTGCGCCCACTGTAGGAGAGGAAATGGCTCAAGACCATCTTAAAAATCTGAATGTGAACAAGTCCATGGGACCTGATGAAATCCATCCGTGGGTCCTGAAGGAGCTGGTAAATGAAGTTGCTAAGCCTCTGGCCATCATATTTAAAAAATCATGGCAGTCAGATGAAGTTCCCAATGCCTGGAAAAAGGGAAATATAACCCCCATTTTCAAGAAGGGGAAAACGGATGACCAGGGGAATTACAGACCAGTCGGTCTCACCTCTGTGCCTGGCAAAATCTTGGAGCAGATTCTCCTGGAAGGCATGCTAAGGCACATGAAAATCAACAAGGTGCTTGGTGACAACCAGCATGGCTTCACTAAGGGGAAATCCTGCCTGACCAATTTGGTGGCCTTCTAAGATGGGGCTACAGAATTGATGGACAAGGGTAGAGCAGTTGAAGTCATCTACCTGGACATGGGCAAAGCATTTGACACTGTCCCATATGACATTATTGTCTCTAAATTGGAGAGACATCAATCTGATGGATGGACCACTCAGTAGATAAAGAACTGGCTGGATGGCCACATGCAAGGAGTTGTGGTCAATGGCTCAATGTTCAGCTACAGACCAGTAACGAGTGGTGTCCCTCAGGGATCGGTGCTGGGACCGGTCTTGTTCAACCTCTTTGTCGCTGACATGGACAGTGGGATTGAGTGCACCCTCAGCAAGTTTGCCGATGACACCAAGCTGTGTGGTTCGGTTGATACCCTGGAGGGAAGGAATGCCATCCAGAGGGACCTCGACAGGCTTCTGAGGTGGGCTGATGCCAACCTCATGAAGTTTAACCATGCCAAGTGCAAGGCCCTACACTTGGGTTGGAGCAATCCCAGGCACAGCTACAGGTTGGGCAGAGAAGAGATTGAGAGCAGCCCTGCAGAGAAGGACTTGGGGGTGTTGGAAGATGAGAAAATGAACATGAGTCAGCTTCAGTGTGTGCTCGCCACCCAGAAAGCCAACCGTATCCTGGGCTGCATCAAAAGGAGCATGACCAGCAGGTCAAAGGAGGTGATCCTGCCCCTCTGCGAGACCTCACTTTGAGTATTGTGTGCAGTTCCTGTGTCCTCAACATAAAAAGGACATGGAACTGTTGGAACAAATCCTGAGAAGGGCCAGGAGGATGATCAGGGGACTGGAGCACCTCCCGTATGAAGACAGGCTGAGAAAGTTGGGCCTGATAAGCCTGGAGAAGAGAAGGCTGAGTTGCAGTATCTGCAGGGGGGCTATAGGGATGCTGGGGATGGACTCTTCATTAGGAACTGTAGCGATAGGACAAGAGGTAACAGGTTAAAACTTAAACAAGGGAAGTTTAGATTGGATATAAGGAAGAAGTTCTTTCCTGTTAGGGTGGTGAGGCACTGGAATGGGTTGCCCAGGGAGGTTGTGAATGCTCCATCCCTGTCAGTGTTCAAGGCCAGGTTGGACAAAGCCTTCTGTGGCTTGGTTTAGTGTGAGGTGTCCCTGCCCATGGCAGGGGGGTTGGAACTAGATGATCTTAAGGTCCTTTCCAACCCTAAATATTCTATGAGTCTAAGTATGGGATTGTTACACCATTTAGATAAAAGCATAGCACAAATGACTCTTCACGCACAGATTTGATCCTAACATCTATGTCCACCTCTCAGCTCCTAAACAGACAAAAGGAATATGGGTAAAAAGAGAAAATGAAATACACATAGTCTGTATGTGAAAAACTTAATTAATAATTGTATTTTTAAATACTTAAGTAAGTCCCCTCAGAAAAGGTAGTTTCTCTTTTTTTTTTTTTTCCTCAAGGTGAATATGCAAGGTCTTTTTTGTTCATGGGAGCAATGGAAATTTGCTCTAAGTTCAATTTATACACTTTTACCATTTTTTTACTAATGTGTACTCTTATATGTCTCGGCTGTATGCTGTCTAGTCTCAAAAACAGTGCATGTTTGTAATTTGTATAAGCATGAAAAGTTCTATGTAAATATGTTATCACAATAAAGACTATTTAATTGGGGCATGATATGTCATTATAGCTGCTTTACTGAGGTGTCTCTTGGGAAACTGATTTAGCCTACTGATAGTGAATGATAATATGCTAACAGCCACTGATTAATCAGGACAGAAATTAACATCAGTTCTGTTTAATTGAGCTAAATTTAACTGAAATCAAGAAGTAATGTACTGATTAACCTCCAAACTATTGATCAGTGCTCCCTAATTCTCCGAAGACTCAGAATAATTATATCAATAAGTGACAGAAATGTTAAACTTTACAAATCAAAGAGTATCTAGAAATAAGCACAGCATAAATAGTATTCCTACATGGACAAAATCAGTCTGAATACATTATCTCTCTAGCCATAATTTCTTTTCAAATTTAAATTTAACTAATTTACTAATTTAAATTAAAATTTACATAGTTGATGGTGTTTAGCTGACTTTGACTATATGCAGTGGTTTTCTTAGTACCTGTGTATCAGGCATCACTCAGTTCCACAACTGACTGCTGAACTGCAGAAGTATGGTATTTATTTTACTGTGTCTGAGAGAGATGATACACAGAAGCAGAAAACTGGTTGACACTTGGTCTCGTACTTGTTCACTTCCCTGTACCTGTAAAAATATGCCAGAGACAAAGGGTTTCCTTTCTTCTTCATAAGATGTTACAGCAGTATATTCGTGTCCCTAAATCTTGCAGATTTTCCCAAGAGCAGCACTTGAGAGTTGCAACTCTTATAATGATTAGCATCCCTGGTGATTATGTCATTCAGTAGTGAATTCAAAGAGCTTAACATACTTCATTGCATCTTTGCACTGAGTTGTAACTTTTTAATTTTTTTTTGGTACTTTCACATACTTTTAGACTTGATTATTATGTTTCTGCTGTTCTTTTTCTGAAATTCCTGCGTGATGTCCACTCAGGGCAACATCACCTATCAAGAAACAATGGTTTTCTTTCCATGTAATAATGATAGAATAATGGTTCTAATGATTTTTATTTTGAGTTTCTTTCTGTGCTTAAAATTTCCTCTTCCTAACAGTTAAAGAGGGTCACTGGAATTGACAACCTTGTCTTATACCTACACTCAAGTTAAACCAACTAGTCTGCTTTTTTTTTTTTTTTTAATGACAATTTCCACAGAGGCTTTGTATCAATTTTAGGATATTTTCAGCAACATCATCCAGCTGCAGTTTTCCCAAAAATCAATATGATATCAAATGTGTAAGTACAATCCATGACAAATAATCTACCTTCATTTTGTACTTCAGGAGTTTCATACACAGGCTATAGGACTAAAAGCATTATTCTTTTTCTGCCTAAATTAAATTCTGCAGCAGTTTTCAGAAGGGAAAATTTCATCATTAATTTCCAAAACCAAAAAGGTCTCTTTGTTACAAATGAGGACAAAAAAGAACTACATACAACTTTTCAACCATTTTCTATATAGCTGGGATGCACATATATAGACTGCATGTGTCCTGGGTTCAGCTGTAGCAGTATTTTTTCTCCTTCTTTGTAGCTGGTGCAGTGCTGTGTTTTCAACTTTACTCTGGGAACACACCAATGATTTTAGTTGTTGCTCAGTAACATTTACTCTGATCAAGGACCTTTCTCAGTCTCATGCTCTGCCAGGGAGGATAGGAAGCTGTGAGGAAGCAGAGACAGGACACCTAACCCAAACTAATCAAAGGGGTATTCCATACAACACACAACGCGTCATGCCCAGTATATAAACAGGGGGAGTTACCCAGAAGATTGAGATTGCTGCTCAGGTAAGGCTGGGTATTAGTCAGTGGGAGGTGAGCAATTGCATTCTCTCCCCTTGCTATTTCCCTTATCATTATTATTATTGGTGGTAGCAGTAGTGGTTTGTGTTATACCTCAGTTACTGGACTTCTCTTATCTCAACCTGTGGGAGTTACATTCTTTCAATTCTCCTCCCCATCCCTCCGGGAGCAGGGAGCGGAAGAAGGAGGTGAAGTGAGTGAGCAGCTGCGTGGTTCTGAGTTACCGGCTAGGCTTAAATCATGACAGAATAGAAATCAGTGTTAACATTTTTCACTAGTTCTGCTTATTTTTCATATTAGGCGTGTCAGGAAATTATTTGTTCTCAAATGTATAGATTACAGTCTGTTGGCTCAGCTACTGGGAGAAGTCCCATTTAACAAATGTATCTTCTCATATACAGTATGTATGTAGAATTGTAGAATCATATAATAGTTAGGGTTGGAAAAGACCTTAAGATCACCTAGTTCCAACCCCCCTGCCATCGTAAGGGACACCATACACTAAACCATGTCACCCAAGACTCCATCCAACCTGGCCTTGAACACTGCCAGGGATGGAGCATGTATGCAGCTTTTCCAGCAGAGAATTAATTTAAGCTGTGTTTCACAACTCCCAGAAGTGCCTTTGGCAAAAAGCTGATGATCCCTTTTTATCTCCCTGTTAGCAAAACCTTCCAAACATCCCGACAAAAGTTTAAAGAGGCAACTGGAATTCTGGCAAAAGCTGTAAGAAAAACTTGGTGACATGGTAGATTTTTTGCTAAGAATATTTACTATCTAATAAAACAGAATCAACTGTATATTGATACTCTGGTTCCTGCAGTTTATTTCACCATTACTGCTGTGTCTTCATATAAGTTCCTCCATGTTCCTTGTCAGTCACAAAACTCTCCATGGTCCATTCTCTCTTGTTTGGACTCTGCTGCCCAGGAGGTTATCTGTCATCTCTCTAAAGCAAAGAGAAATGTTTTTTTTCCAGTATAATCTATACTGTAAGTCTGAAAGATAAAAGTCCACTGTTCTCTTCCTGAATGCATGCTATTTGTTGCTTCCTTTGCAGGTTAATCTTTATTGTGGTTATTCCTGACATAGGATGCTACAACACTCGAGTGAATTATCTTAGTTATCTTTCTACACTAGTAGAAGATGTTTGGGGTTTTTTGTTTGCTTGTTTGCTTAGTTGGTTGGTTGGTTGATTGGTTGGTTGGTTTGGGTTTTGTTTTGTTGTTTTTTTTTTTTTGATTTTGTGGTTTGGAGGTGTTTTTTTGGGGAGGGAGGGGGACTTGCCTTTTTTTGTTTGTTTGTTTTGTTTTCCCAAAAATACTGATTTAGTTTCTTAGGCTGTGAAGCTATTCAAGTGTTTGATGAGTGAAAAATTATGGACTTCCAGCAGAAAACTCTATTTATGCTGTCTATTTTGCCATACCGAAGCTTCCCGAACCAACCCGATTAGGGTGTATAAGTTCAGAACTTGTTCAAGTCATCTTGTACAAGATATTCTTTGGACATTTCTGAATTACATGGCTTTTGTGTAATAGCCTAATTTTGCATCAGTTTGGACTAGATGATCACAGTACTCATAACCCAAGGACAACAGAACTGCATCTGGCATGGATAGCCAACTGTCTTGACAGGTAGTTATTTCCAAATTTTTTTAAGAAAATTTTCCTTGATGAAAAACTGGTCATGTTCTCACTCATTCAATGTCACTTAACCCATCAACACTGCCTATTTTGTGATAACCACCACTGATTTACCAACATTAAGCCAAAGCTGATTAGGTTGACCAGGTCTGCCTATAATCGTTCACGTTTCTCTTCACCATCTTTCTGTTTCTAGGATGAAGGCATATATATATAACCTCGGTGGCTCCACAGGGAGCTCAAACTGTCCTATCAACAGGTTTCTCTTGGGCTCCATTCTGTGTTTGACTTCCAAGGAATGAAAAAAAGAATCAACCTTTCTCCTTGATTACAGGGCTAAAGTTGCCTTTAAATCCAAAACATAAAACGATATTCAATGCTCTCACCTTAGTTCTATCTTATTGAGTTGCCTTTTTGGGTAACCACCATTCCCCTTTCACACACAGTTGTGCTTTCCCACACTTCCCAGCATGAGATCTTGCTGTCCTTCAGTTGGAATTAACCTCTTCCATTGTAGGAATATCCTCTGTGGAGTATATTGTCAATACAGTATAATCGACCTGCAATCCCATAAATCATATAAAAAAAAATGGTTCAAACTGCCTTTTACAAAATAGCCTTCCCTGAAATAATACTCTGTTCAACAGACTATATGTTGAAAACCTCACGGTTTTGCTGTGAATATGGCCAAAACACTGTAAAAGCATTTTTAATGTTTTAATTTTTTACTCCTTTTAATTATCTCTGTTATTTACACTTCTTATCAATTTTCTAGCAGGATATTTTTTAATCAATTGCTATTGCTAATACACACTATACAACCATACAAAATGTTGCAAAGTAGAACGTACAGAGAAAACTAGTGTTAGACTCTGCTCTTAACAGCTCTGACCTATGACGGCATGTATAGACAAAAGGGTAGATGACCTGAGAAAATCTGCAGATTCCAGAGACAGAGATTCCAGCTCAGATGAATACATCCAAAGGCAGCAAATACATGGCTTTTGCCCAGTTAAAAAAAAAAAATAAAATTTAATCACTTTGTTATATTTTGATCTTTCATCTTTCTATTTCTTTCTTTTGTTTCATATACATTGTTCTTTCCCTTACCCTTGTGTCCATTCTTATTTTCTTTTCTTTTGCTTTCTATTTTGTTTGCTTCATCAATTAAAAATACACTCTTCATGTGAGATGGTATCTGCTGCCCATTCCTTGTATGTCAAACCCTTCTGCCACATATCTCATGTTTTTATATTTCTCATTCCTATACACTCTGAGTCAGAAAATTTTCATGCTGAATCTCAGATGCTTCTTCAATAAGCATGAACAGCAAACCTATCACAGCAAAGGTGTAAAATATGTTCAAATGGATTTCTTCCTAACCCTTATTCTAGTGTTAACAGAAATATCTGGCTTGTAATTGTAAATTGTAAACATATGTATTTAACTAAACTTTTTAATGATTTTTTTTATATATATTTGAAGCATCTCAAGGTGGAATATTCAGATTGTGTCAAAGATGAAGGTATTTTTCTCTGTGAATGTCTGAAAGTAGAAAAAAATGTAAGCTCAAGAATTTAAAAAAAAAAAGTAAAAGAAAATAATTACACATATAACCCACTTTGGTTTTGGTAAACTGGGTATAACCCCCCTAGAAACAGTGCAAAACCCTGTCACTGGATTTGTTTGTGTGCTTACCCAATGCAAGCTATATAGCAAATATAAAGTCCTGAATCATGATGCTTCATCAGAATCATTAAACTATTTTGAATCAGAAATTTATTACAAAACTTTCTCCTCAGAAAAATTTTCATCTGCTGACAAAAAGCAACCATATAGGGTCTGTATCATCAGATACTCAACTAAATATTTAAATTTTAAAAGTAGTTTTCCATATTAAAAAAAAAAAAAAGACAGTGTTAATTCCAAGATAAAATTGTACTTTCCCATAAGAATGTTTAAAGATATCTGCAAGAGCTACAGGTCAGTCACTCTTAATGGATTGTTGAATAGATATTGTATTTTTTCTCCCAGTTAAATTCAGAATTAACTTTCACGTGTAACCAATTTGTCAATAAGTATCCAGATTTATTCTACTCTCTGTATGAACACTTTAGAGAGTGGCCTTTGCAAACAGTGGCTCAGGATTTAAATGGATACTGACTTTCAAAGCTTTTGACAAACAACGCACAGAGAATATGCTGCAATGAAATTAACAGTTCTGCCAGATGGTTTGTACCTGCAAGCGCTGCAATAATTACAATAACCTCATCATATTCCTGGTCTTTCATCACCTTGAATATTTTTATTGAAGTTGTGCACACATCTCTAAACATTTCACCTTAAAGAATGAAACTTTCATTTGGGTGAGAAATTCCATCATAAAACTATAAATTAAGGAAATTAATAATCTTGTATTCATTCTAAGGTTTTATGTTCCTCACAACCATTTAATCCTTGCTAAGGAGGTTGGTAATGTGCTTAATGGCTCAAGAGAAATTTTGAGATACCCTAAACATGGAACTTTCATTGAGTGTGCTGTATGCTAGGACTTTTGGAAGCTATTCATTCTCTCATCACAGTTGGTACCAAAAAATTCCTGCCATTCTAATGGAAGCATATTCAGGTTTTTCCTCTTTATAATATATTTCATTATCCTATAGTAGTGGAAAGGCAAAGGAGATAATTTATTGTAATTCTCCACAAATACTGCTCAAATTAGAAAAAAACATTATAATTCTCACAGTTCTGTCCCAAATGCATTTATAATCAAGTTTGTTTAAAAGAATTCTCACCGGGGATCCATCTTAATTCAGATGGCATAGTGAATATCTGCATAAAATTGACAGTAACTAGACAACAACCCTATGTACAAATAATCGTTCATTCAATTTGTGAACATTACAAAAACAAAGCACATGCCTGAAATCAGGCTCTACCTCATAAAGCGAGGTACTGTCATAGAAGTTAATTTGCAGTCAGAGACATTCAGTACTGACGACCAGTGTTCATCTGAGATATATTCCAGGGGATTGTGCTTTGCACTAACTCTAGTCCTCTGAGTTGCTGCAGAGTATTGAAGATGACTCCTTGAGCACATCTTCCAGACAGTTCCTAAGGGAATTCAGTTCAGTTCAGACCTCCCCATAATGTAAATTAAAGCACAGCAGGGAAGAGTAAGATACGTCTCTTCTGAGGCATGTTCCTGATTTGAACTCAAATGATGTTAGGACATTCAGAGATGATGGATCTACTCATCCACAGAACTACATAGCAGAAGGAGACACATGAGTGGCAGCTGACATTACACACTGATTCATTTCAGCTCTATGTTCCTCTGAAATGGGTGATACTATTTCCAGTACTGCCACTGGACACAGGTCATCATCTCAGCTTTCATCTAGCAACTGTCCATGTACAACATGAATTTGTCACAGCAAAAAAAGATAGTGATCTGGTGAGGAGAGGGGTTCGTTTGGCATCAATGAAATGTTGTGCTCTGAATCACATGACTGATCTGACACAAAAGAAGAGTGAAACTGTAAGCCCTACAGACCTCTATAATGTCAGTGAAAGTACACACTCCAGGTTTGTATGAATCTTTGGACCAAGGAGGATTGATTCAAGTTTTTCTGTTTTTCTGAGGAAATAACAATTTTTTTTCTTTCTGCCACATTTCATTATTTATAAAATGAATAAAGCATTCTTCTGCGTACAGCAGTTATACGTATAAAGAAATTAAAGGCTGTGAAGTACTCCCAAACTACTCTAATGGGCTTGCGCAAGAACCACAGATAGACATGGAGCAGTGAATGAAAAGACAGTAGTGGACTTGAAGTGTAACACTTTCTTATTTTTACCCCATTGCAGTTTGGAAGAACTAGAAAAACAATTAGTGACATTTTAAATGGTTATTTAAATTTCTTTCCTAGGCTGACAAGTAATTCAAGTAGAGGGCAAATGGTGAAATTCACTGTTTTCGGAATGTTGTCAAAGTAAATAAACATAGAGACTACAGAAAATATTTTCCTTTTAATATTTTCCATTGTCACTACTCCTAGCTCTTGACTGTCACAAGAATAGGTAGAAAAAAGTGTCAGAAAAAGTGTGATTATATGGCTTGGAAGTGGGTTATATCTTTTTAAATATCAATACATCATATGTGCTTACCCACTGAATAAGGCTTGCCAGCCAGCTGCCAAGTTTTTAAAGTCATGCTAACAACCATCAATTAACAAGTGGAATTGCTGTCTTCTGGTATGGAATATTTTGTCTGATTCCCACCTGAATTCACTCTGCATCAGATCATTTTAGCCTAACTGTAGTTTGCTAGGTGGCAAAGTAATATCCATCGTATTGATCTGACTTAATACATCAGTTGCAGTAAGTCATATGGGGAAAGTTCAAGTCAACCCACACTATCAAATTTGAGGATCCAGAGCCCTCTGTTTCTTACATAAACCTATCAAAGCTTTTTTTTTTTTATTGAGTAATCTTGGAAAAGTGGTCGTCTGTCTAAGCAGTGCTTAGAGGTGGTCAGAAGGGAGACAGATGATAATACAAAGCAACAATATTAGAGATAATAAGAGAGAAAGGAGCTTCTCAGAGGTTTCTGGTTGCATTTAACTTATATGTGGCACTTACGGTTCTGGATGCAGCTGAACCTGTCATTGTCAGGCCAGGTGAACAAGAAAGGCTTTGTGTTTGCCTTGGTTATGGATAAAAATCACTTGGGAGGGATTGTGTGACCAGATAAATCTCTGCAGTTTATTAATGCTGGGAATACCGCTGTGAATTGATCTGATGCACTGCAGGGTGCAGGGCTCATGAAAAGCTAGTTATGACCCTTCTCAATATTGACATTATAGGAGTCTGTGCTTATGGCAGGTATAACCTCTCATCAAATCTTTCAAAGAAAGCAGGTGTGAGCATATGCTTGATTTTCTTTTTGAAAAAGTGAATATAATAGAATCTGCCTCTTTTTCTCCCCATTTTGTAAAGACCTTTATGCAATCTGTGATAAAATGTTTTACATTAAGAGAGGCAGAATAAAGGGCAAATGTTTTATAGAACTAGAGATAGTTACTCATACAGATAGCTAGGGGAAAATGACATACTGCATGGTGATACAGGAAAGTAAAAGAACAAACACACTGAAACTCAAGCTCTGAGATGCAAGTGTTCTTCTTTAGCCCAAAGGAAGCACAGAATGGAGGTGTGCTGTTCTGAGTGAAGGGAGGATTCAGTTGCAAAGTAAAATGGAAAAAGAGGTTTACGGGGTGAAATATGAAGAGATGAAGTAACTCAGTAGAAGTACTATTTCTGGAGCATGGGGCAATGTAAGCAAAAGATGTCCTCCATCAGAAGAGATTTCAAGAGAAAAGGCAAGACTGGAAGTGCATTCTGAGAGTTTGTTCTGTGTAAGAGCTAAATTCTGATTTCATTTTTTCTAAGTAAATTCACGGTATCTAGATCTCAAGTTTCATTGTTATATAGATATAATATCTTGGATTTCTACTTGTGTAAGTGTTCAGATGCTTCTGGATGTAACTTAGGATATTTACTGGATGCAACTTAGGATGTTTACTGGATGCACCTAACTTGAAATTTGTAATGTTTTGACTGGATAAGGTATCTTTGCACATTTTTACTCTGTGAGTGGATTGATACCAAGCTGATTCATGTTTCCAGTGCCATTATTTGGAACTATAATTTAGTGTCGTGGTTTAAACCCAGTCAGGCAACCCATTCACTCACTTCCCCCCCCTTTCTTGCCCTCCCCCTGCTCCCGGAGGGACGGAGAGGAGAATCAAAAAGAATGCAACTCCCACGGGTTGAGATAAGAACAGTTTAGTAACTAAGGTATAACACAGATCACTACTGCTACCACCAATGATAATAATGATAAAGGAAATAACAAGGGAAGAGAATACAACACCTCAGCACCAGCCGACCAATAACTCGCCCCCCAAGCCCAACCAAGCACCGACCGATACCTCCTCCAACCCTGCAGTCTCTCAGCCCTTCCAGCTAACTCCCAGTTACCTCCTGGGCATGACGTGCTGTGGTATGGAATACCTCTTTGGTCAGTTTGGGTCAGGTGTCCTGTCTCTGCTTCCTCCTGGCTCCCCCTCCTCCCTGGCAGAGCATGAGGCTCACAAAGTCCTTGGCCAAACCAAAACATCCTTGTTATCAGCTCTGTTCCCGAGCTGAAAGTCAAAACACTGCGCTACACCAGCTACCAAGAAGGAGAAACATGACTGCTACTGCTGAACCCAGGACATTTAGCAACTCACATTCTGAAAGTGAACTCTCTCTTTAAACACTGTAATCAGCAATGCCATGCTAAAATACACATGGGTAAAAAGAAAACTACAAAACCTAAAGAAGTATTTCTGCTTTACAGAAAATACGTCCTAAGGGAGTTTAATAACTTGAATACAAGATTATTTGTTTTTGAGGTTGCTAAATATAAACTGCCTTTCCATGTTTATTTACAAGAGAAATCTAGCACCAAAAAATTGATCTCCCTATTAGTCATTAGGCTCAGTCATTTTACCCTTCTGTTTGTAAATGCAAGTTACAAAGCACTATATTATCAGTTTGTAAAACTGATTGAGTGGCTTTTTCCAAAAAAGCTACTTCCAGTGGCTCCTAATGAGTTAGTCCTGTGAGATTTTTGCACAAAAATAGCTGTAACTTCTGGGGATTGTGTATAAGATTGCTTCCATCTTTAAGATATGTCAGGACTTTCAGGGGACTGGAGCACCTCCCATATGAAGATGATAGGCTGAGAAAGTTGGGGCTGTTCGGCCTGGAGAAAAGAAGGCTGCATGGAGACCTCAGAGCAGCCTTCCAGTATCTGAAGGGGGGCTATAAGGATGCTGGGGATGGACTATTCATCAGGGACTGTAATGATAGGAAAAGGGGTAATGGGTTGAAACTTAAAGAGGGGAAGTTTAGATTGGATATAAGGAAGAAGTTCTTTCCTGGGAGGGTGGTGAGGCACTGGAATGGGCTGCCCAAGGAAGTTGTGAATGCTCCATCCCTGGCGGTGTTCAAGGACAGGTTGGACAGAGCCTTGGGTGACATGGTTTAGTACGAGGTACCCCTGCCCATGGCAGGGGGGTTAGAACTCGATGATCTTAAGGTCCTTTCCAACCCTTATTATTCTATGATTCTATGAATTTGAAAAGCAGGCCTGAGTGCAGATTTTGTGGCTACAGACAAACTTTTTTTCAGCTGTGAGCTTTGCAGGTGAGAGTAGACTGCAGTGGTCTCAGATCAACTTATCCACCTGAATATTATCCTAGGATACTTGTGAATTTAGGTGCCTGGATTGACCTTTATGCAATAGCAGCAACATCTGAGCTCACTGCGTTAAGCCTGGATGGTGTTTGTCTCTTTAAGCTGCTTATTCCATTGAAGTGTAACCTTAGTTCAAAGTACAGATGTGCCAAAAGCAACAAACAGGTGACTGCATGCAATGCAAGAAACAAGAGCAGATTTTGATGTGGAGAGTCTTCAGAAGATTTTTTCTAATTTTAAAAGACTTTCGATTCCAGATTCTTCCTCCTGAAGTATACAGTAGCAAAGATGTTTACATGACCAAAAATAGTTCAGCTCTCAAACTTCTTTATTTGCACTTATACTCATTTTAGTAAATATCTGGGTCAAAAATTTAGCTGCTTTTCAGGTATAGAATGGTAGCTTCTTGAAAGTTAATGATATCTACTCCTACACTGATTGGCAGATGTGGAAAAATTTTATTTCTGTGATTTACCTCCCACTTTATCATTATTGTGCAATGATTACGCTTCCAAAAGATTATTTAATAGCTAAAATAAACTCATAATTTGCATTGGGTACAATAACGCTCCTTCTAGTTGTGAAAGATGACTGCTGATGTTGGCCTGGGTTCAGCAGTAGCAGTCATTTTTCCCCTTCTTGGTAGCTGGTGCAGTGCAGTGTTTTGACTTTCGGCCTGGGAACAGAGCTGATAGCAATGTTTTGGTTTGGCCAAGGACTTTGTGAGCCTCATGCTCTGCCAGGGAGGAGGGGAAGCCAGGAGGAAGCAGAGACAGGACACCTGACCCAAACTGACCAAAGAGGTATTCCATACCACAGCACGTCATGCCCAGGAGGTAACTGGGAGTTAGCTGGAAGGGCTGAGAGACTGCAGGGTTGGAGGAGGTATCGGTCGGTGCTTGGTTGGGCTTGGGGGGCGAGTTATTGGTCGGCTGGTGCTGAGGTGTTGTATTCTCTTCCCTTGTTATTTCCTTTATCATTATTATCATTGGTGGTAGCAGCAGTGATTTGTGTTATACCTTAGTTACTAAACTGTTCTTATCTCAACCCGTGGGAGTTGCATTCTTTTTGATTCTCCTCTCCGTCCCTCCTGGAGTAAGGGGAGGGAAAGAAGGGGGGGGGGGGGGGTGTGAGTGAACGAGTTACCTGACCGGGTTTAAACCACGACAGATGTCTATCCACCTAGAATTCTATATGGTCCCCTGGGGTAATACCATTTATTTCCGTGTAAAAATAGAAACCATTAACGGCTTTAACTTTATTTCTAATTTATCACCCTGCAGCAATAATTAGTTATGTTCTTTAGGGGTGGGTGAGAAACAGTGAGGTGAAGGAAATAAAGTGGAAGTTTCTTTTTAAAGAGAGTTTCAATATTTTTCTTAAACCTGGCTTAATTTTAATTCAGAATGAAGAACAGGCATGTTTCTGATAGTTTTTATGCAGAGATTGCTGAATTCCCTGGGCATTTGCTGTTCTGTAGGGAAAAACTCTTCATCTGGAAGTCGAGCAGTACAGACTAACAACTATGACTATAAGATTTTTTTAACTTTGAAGGAGAAGCTAAACTGGATATACAAGATCTGAATTTAAATTGGAGACCTGTGTTCATTTTTCTTTCTTCTGATATTTTAAGGCAGTTTTAATGAAAATTCTCCCACCCCATATTTTTTTTTACATTTTCAGTAAACAATATAATAGTTCCAGCAGAATAAAAATGTTGTAATAAACTATGACTGCAGAGAAAGGAGCAACCCTTCATTTTCATAGGAGTCAATTCCCAGTTTCAGTGAAAATAAAGGAAGAAAATTTTATATATTGGAAGATTTACTGTGAGCAAAATATGGTGACAACAAGCATCAGCGAGCCATTGATCTAGGAGATCTGCATATCTTCAGATGCCGGCCCATCATTATGACTTCAAAATATGTCTCATATAAAAGAAAACTTTATTTGTATATACATACACAGACATATACATATGTACATATATACACACATATATAGTCTTTGTGTATATATATAAAAACATATAAATATATGTGCATATATGCACATAAAAACTTGGTTTGCAATTAAATTAAGTGGAAAAAGCGTGGAAAACCCCAGAAAATGATTTTGAAACATGAAAACAATAAAATATTACATCACTTGTGCTTATATGACTTTCAGGAGTTATATGTTTCTCGTAGATTTCCAGTTTTTATTGACAGAATGAAGATGTATATATTCATGTTCACTAAGGAAAAGTGATTTCAATGCAAAAGTATGATCTCTACTTTATTTACTGTTATGGGAAGACAGTAGTGACATTTCCTGACACAAATTACAGGTATGGGGAATAAAAGGAAAAAGCATTTCAAGGATTGCACAGTCTGATTAAAGTCTGATTAGCCTATGACAAGAGCATATTTTCCACCAGTATCATGAACTTGCTTTGTTGGCTATTATTCTGTGATAAACCATTTGGTTCACTATGATATGTGGATTTATATCCTCCTTCAAATGTGCTCTTTTGTCCTTTGATATTATTTATTTATCACAGTATTAACCCGGTTTCATTTTTAATAAAATATCACTTCCTCCAAAGTGAGACTGATGAAATTATTTACTGTGAATTGTATACCTTTGTAATCCTCATTTCCTTTTGGTCAAATTGATTTCTGTCAGGTAATTAACCTTTTGCAGATGCTGAGAGCTATCCAGATGTATTATCTCACTGACTGTAATGGGGCTTACTATGCATTTGAGCGTTCACAAATGCAAACAGGAATATACAAGACTTTGTGACTGTATTTATCAGTTTGCATGAATGCAATTTCTGTATATACTTTTGCAAAACTGTCCCTTTTACTGCCTGCCATCTGTGATAGGCTGTCATCATAATGACTGCATTTTTAATAGAAAATGCATTATAGCTTTTAAAATGTGCATGAACCTCTGTGAGATGGCAAGAGAAAAAAAATCAAATCTTTGTTGTAACACAGAAAATCTGCATGGAAAAAAAAATAACATTTTTCTACCTTCTTTGACATGGGGTCATTGACAAATATGATAATTTGAGTCATATCTTCCCTTATGCTATTATAAAAATGAAAAATATTGTCTGGCTCTAATGAAAAATTTAAGTAAGTGGGAAATTTTCAATCAATGTTGGATACCCATGCTCTATACTAGAATTTCACAGCTGTTTTTTTTCCTTTTTTCCAGGTTATCTTTAAAACTTGTGAAATTACACATATATTAAAGTTCAGCTATTAGTTTAAAATATGCAAACTCCCATGAAAATATGCATTTAGTTGAATTTTCCACTTTGATGCATCCTCTAGCTCTTCTCATCTCATCAGAATAAGTATTAAGCCTGAAGAATTGTTCAGCAGAATGACTGCAACTGAATATTTTCCAATTTAGGTTAGCCTTCCAAGAACAAATTATTTTTGACCACTGACTGCTATTATAACTTATACCTGTCACTTTAAACTATGCATTACTCTAGTGTCCTTATTTATTACAGAGTTTTCTATTCTGATACAGTGTGAAAATAGAAAAATATCTGATTCAGTATAATGTAAAAAGTGGGTCTCCAGAATTTCATCTTACTTACCTCCAATAAACCCTCTGTATTTAAATCCCAATCTTGGCACGCACTAAAAACTTTTCTTGAAGTTACACAAAAGGAGGCAAAAATCCAAACTAAGAGGTTAAAAAAAAAACAATCTATAGGATAAGCTTATTCACTTTTTGAAGCCCTCACCCTACCCCAGAGACTGAATTCTGTTAAGTAACTTACCATGACACCCTAGATAATGAAACTTTCTTTTTTTTTTTTTTATCTTAAGGCACATTATATTAGGTAAACTAATTAGGTAGAATTCGTAGACAGGTCAGAGACTGAGCTGGCATAAAGCTCATATAGAGTATGTATTGCAGTTTCCCAGCAAAATTAGAGTTTACGTCATGTCCAATATTTCTAACCATCTGGCCCAATGACTGTCCTGGGTTCCGTATTAGCAATTATTTTTTCTCCTTCTTAGTAGCTGGTGCAGTGCTGTGGTTTTGATTTTCAGCCTGCAAACAGCACTGATAACACCGATGTTTTTAGTTACTGCTCAAATATTTACTCTGACCAAGGACTTTCTGAGTCTCATGCTCTGCCAGGGAGGAGAGGAAGCCGTGAGGAAGCAGAGACAGGACACCTGACCTACACTAGCCAAGGAGGTATTCCATACCACAGCACGTCATGCCTAGGATGTCAACTGGGAGTTACCCAGAAGGGCTAGTTCTCTGCTTGGTCGGGCTGGGTATCGGTCGGCAGATGGTATTGTATTCTCTCCCCTTGTTATTTCCCTTATCATTATTATTATTGGTGGTAGCAGTAGTGGTTTGTGTTATACCTTAGTTACTGGATTACTCTTTTCTCAGCCTGTGGGAGTTACATTCTTTTAATTCTCCTCCCCATCCCTCCGGGATCTGGGGAAGGAAAGGGAAGGGTGGTGAGCGAGGACTGTGTGGCTGATTCATGATTGAGCTTAAACCACGATAATGACTAAAAATAAACCCTACAAAAAGGAGTACTTTTCTCTGGTGGTGGCATATTAGCTAGTTACATTGAGCTTTTTCAGTGAAGCAGGATTCCTATACTTGTCTTTCATCATCCACCCATGTGCAAATGTACGCCATGATGGGTATGAAGGAGACATACTGCATGTAGTAAACATCAACCGTTACACAAACCTGCCTTCTTAAATTAACTGGCTATTTTTTTGAAAAAGATAACAATATCATGCACTATATCAGCTTTGCAACACAAAATCTATTTTGATCTATTTAATGTTTCATAGGATGAAGTGTCACAGAAAGTTTACAAGTGCAATTCAGTTCAGAGTTCTGAAGTTCTGAGACAAAGGAGAATGGGAGGGTTCTCTAAACATCTAGGATTTGTAAACTGAAATAGCAACTTAGGACTAGCTTTCATTTACCATATTATTTAACATATATTATAATTCCAGACAGGAGTACTGCAGCATACTGCATTTTAGTATTTGGACTTTTTGAAAAAAGTAAAAAAAATTTGAAAGTACGTAAACACATTTCTCTATTTTGTGATCTGTTTTTTAAAATACAGAATTCAACTGTAATTACTTTCAGTCAGTTAATTTTTTAAATTCTCCTCATTGTATTCAGAGGAGTCTTTTCATCATTTAAAATATTTTTTTCATAAGGATAAGAGACAAGAAAGGAGGAAAGGAACAAAAGAACTATAACTAAAGAAAGTTGTAAAGAAACCATTTTCTTTTTCTATGCACAGAACAGGTAAACATAGATTGAAAATGTTACCAAGATTGTCGATCTCAAGTGGAGAGAATTATTAGAAATTTTTGGGGGTTTGTTTTTCTTCAGAGGAAAATTTTCTTTACTATTTTCCATTTTCTTCCAAAACTATAGACTAGCTATTTTTGCCAGCTTTTCTGATGTTGGCCTAGACTAAGAAACTCTGTTACAAGACATGAAAGAAAGCTAAGCTTTGGTCCCTGTTTAGTCCTTACTCCTCTGTCTAGTCCTTGTTCCTCTGTCAAGTCATCATTTAGATACCTGACATAACTCCTTGGTCAATGGTTTCTTTTTTGAGGTCCATGGGAGCTGGCAGGCATCATTTAGTAATATTACAGGTTCAGCTTTAAGCATGTCATTTGACTGAATATTACTTACCAGCTTTTGCTATGAGACACTACTGGATTTGAATTTCAGTACCATTTTCAACTGATTAAAAGCAGGCTCAGAGTCCCATGCATTACGTATATTGTGCTAAGTAATTGATTTACTATAATGCAATTATTAGAAGTCTACATTTCTATTATTCTATATTACCTTTATGAAATATCCAACAAACAAGTTTACTTCCTATAAAATCAAAATATTTCATCTTGCCGATATGACAAGGAATTAGTGGTTGGAGAGAATATTCATATATTTATATAAAGGCCTAGTCAAACCAGATTTTCCTTTAGAATAACAGGTTTTCTGCTGAAGTAGTAAAAAGGACACATGGGAAAACTGGTTTCTACGTGAAAGCTTCCCAATACAAAGATACACAGTTCAAAGAAAAGCTAGGACTAACCTTGCCTTACTTCATCATACTTTCTTATTATATTGATTTATTCTTTCATTATTAAGATAAGCCATTTACCAGTTATGAAAAGTGTCAGGCCTCAGGCAGGTAAGTTCTAGAATCACAGAATAAGGCAATCACATAAGCTATTTCAGAAACCAGCAGTACTGTTTGTATATGATGCTAATGATAACTTCTCATCCTCTTCATATCTTCATATCTAAGAGTTAACCACAGTGGCAAATGTGTCTAAGATCTGATTGAGAACCTTCCTTTTTCTTTGGGTTGAAGTATCAAGATGAGTAGCAGAAAGCAGCATTACTGCAAATGATGGACATTTTTAAATGCCTGGCAGTTTCCTAATGTCAAAGTAATTATGCACAGTGAATGTTACTTTAGTTGGGATTTTTTTTTTGTTTGGATTTTTTTTTTCTGAAACAAGAAAAAAAAGAAAAGAAAGCTTAACATAATATTTTAAAAATTAATGCCTTTGCTTAAGGAAAAGAGTGATTTCTGAAAGTTTTTCATTAAACCCTTATGTGGTACTACATCAGTCAATCACATACAAACAATGAGATATAACAGTCTCTGCACTCCAGCAGGTCTTTCAGCTGCATCCCCTCAGGTACAGGTACTGCAGTCAAGTGTTCATTGTGCATGGCCTTGAGTGTCTGCATTGTTATGATCAGAACATGATCTAAATTGAAGAGGGTGTTTTCTAATGGTAGGAAGGAAAGATATAAATACCATGAAAGCATATGACACCTTTGTTCTAAAAAGCCCAAAACTGGAAAAAAAAAACAAACAAAAAACAGTTCCTCCAAATTAGCATTTTGCTGTGATCAATTAATAGTAATTACAACATACATAATCATGATTCACTTGGATGGGTGATGGGTTCACGATGACGTTCTTTATAGCTTATAGAGTGGGTGAGCAACTGGGCTGTGACTTCTGGATTCATTTGCACTGGTTGTAGGTCAGGACAGTATGAAAGCAAGACATGAGAGGATGTAATGAAAAAAGTAAAGAAAGTACAGTGAAATTAGAATTTAATTTTTTTTTAAACTCCTATGTGAGAGGAAAGATGTTAAGCAATTTACATAGATAAGCACAGTCACATATTCTTAGATCTTCGTATTATGTTTAATTTTTTATGTAAAACACTTTTGAATTAATTCAAAGTACTCACAGTGTGTGCTTTATCTTTTAGGAAAAGTTGGAAGCATTTATCCATTTTGTTTAACTAGTTTTCTAGTTTTAAAAAGTTCTGTTAGATATCTCTTTGTAGCTTTATTTTTAATATATCTTTGATGCTGCCTGAAGCTGGAAGAAATTTAATTATCCATCATTCTTTCCTTCCTAATTTCTAATAATAAAATAAAATTAGTGATTAAGGCCACAGAAGAGTTGCTGAAATTCATAAGCAACCTCATCCTCAGTTGGAGAAAACATAGAATCATAATCCGCACTAATGCAATGCCTGAGCAATCCTACATTTCTTATACTGAATATATGTTATAATTAGGAAAAAAACAGATAAAGATGACAGAATACACAGAATTTAAAATATGTCTCATTGTCATATGGCGATTGGTCATGCTGGTGCTGGTCCTGGACAGACTATTCTCACAGCAGAATTGACACCCCAGGGCTGGATGTCGATGCCTGAGCTCATCTCAGAATACCAGCAGAGGGTGAAGCACACCACCTTGCAGTTTAACACAGTGAGCAGAGTATTTATTACCTTGGGTAGGCACACAAATATGTTCCCTTGTATCTCAACTTCTCCAGAGCTTTGAATCTTAATTTGGGATTTCAAAGAGACATTTTTTTCCACAGCTCTATAACCTTCCAGAGAATGGCTGCTTAGATTTTCTTTTACATGAGAACAGAAGTAATTTATTCATACTAATGTATGATCGGCAAAGTATCTCAAGAGGATGGCTCTGTTGCTCTTCCTGTTGGAACTTTGTCACTTAGTGGACAGGTGTTTGCAGGTTTTTCGACCAAGAAGAAGACTTGGAAAAATAAACATGATTCTGTAAATAGTAACACCATCATTCAGTTAGAACAAGTCCAAATTCTGATTTTTATTCTAAAATATTCAGAGAAGTAAATGGTATGTAGCAGCACGTACGCTTATTTGCAGAGAACTAGAAGGTGAATGTATTTGCGAATTTGATGCTGTTTTCCATCACATCCCAAGCATGTCAGTGACATAAATTCCCTGTTTGACAGATGCATATGAGCTACTATAGTGGTGAAATATATACAGAAAGAGCAAAATAGTGCCATTAAGAAAGGGTTTCTTATACCATAATACAAAACCACACTACCTCAGCAAAGCCACTAACCTTTAAAGAGGAACAGGAAAATAATGTTTCTCTTCACCTTGCCTGGAGAGAATACTATAATTCACACCATCAGTTTTCAGTCTATAATTGGTCTTTGTGTTTCTGAACAGTGTATCAGGGATTGCTACTGCTATCACATGCAGTCGCAGGAGGTTAACACAAAAACATTCTGTTTCCTAAGCATTCTCTATTTTCTTCCTACAAAGTCTAAGGAAAATGGAATCCCAAAGAAATTAAACTGTAAAAGAAAATCAACGTTTACATTTACTTTACATTTCCTACTGCTATTGTTTCTTAACCAATCCCTAGTAACTGACATATTAACATGGATTTACTACTACTATGAAATATATCAGATAAAGCTGGTTACAAAGTTTGTAACAAAACCTGTTTTTTTTTCCCTCCTATTTTATGGCATATTTATTGTCAAATGTCCTTGCCTCTGGAAATATATTTAGAAAACTTTGTTAATATAGTCCAAGGGGTACACTAAAAATTGAACCCACAGAATTCAGGAAATATTGTATCTCAAGACATTAAACACATTCTTCCTATATAAATCTGTGTTGGTAGTTATTTCCTATTATAAAGTCAATTTTCTTTTGTTAAAGGAAAAAGTCCAAATTACAGTAATTATCTAGTAAAGGTATACCAAATAACACAAGACTTAGGCAATATTTTCACAGTTATTACCCAAGAATGGGATTTATCAGGCATTTTCTTTGATGTATCATCATAAAAGGTCTTCAGCTTGAAGCATACATCCTTGCTATATCCTAATGATAGCTTTGCTTTACAAACAACAGACTTGAAAGTTTCGGCATATTACAATGCAGATTTTATCAATGCAGTTTTTATTAGTGTCACATTTACTCTGGTTTTTATATAAACAAACAACTTTTTAACAAGAAAGTTAATGTTAGCTGGTAATGTCAGTACTAAGTAGGCAGATTTTTAATAAACTTAAGCTCATATACACTGACATGTTAACGTAAGGGGCTTCAACCTCTTGAATCTAGAATGCAATGCAGAATCAAAAAAGGCTGCATATAAAACCTGTAGTGAAGCCCTGAACCTCTTTTTCTGTTTTTTTTTTTTGTTTTGTTTCAGTTTTCTGGGGTTTTATCTGGTACAAGAGACTGTGTATTAAACTGTGATATCATAGAGCAACTATTTTATATAAAAGTGATTGAAAACAACTCTTGTTTGGTGTCAAGAAGTCTTTGTCTTATCAAATTGATTTCAGACAGACAGGAGCCAAAAAAAATACTGCATTTTAATCAGCAAGTGCTACAAATCAGCTGATTAAAAAAGTGCAACAAGAATGCTTATAGTGATTTATAATTGTCCTGGGTTCAGCAGTAGCAGTCATTTTTCCCTTCTTGGTAGCTGGTGCAGTGCAGTGTTTTGACTTTCAGCTCGGGAACAGAGCTGATAACAAGGATGTTTTGGTTTGGCCAAGGACTTTGTGAGCCTCATGCTCTGCCAGGGAGGAGGGGGAGCCAGGAGGAAGCAGAGACAGGACACCTGACCCAAACTGACCAAAGAGGTATTCCATACCACAGCACGTCATGGCCAGGATGTAACTGGGAGTTAGCCGGAAGGACTGGGGGACTGCAGGGTTGGAGGAGGTATCGGTCAGTGCTTGGTCGGGCTGAGGAGGGCGAGTTATTGGTCGGCTGGTGCTGAGGTGTTGTATTCTCTTCCCTTGTTATTTCCTTTATCATTATTATCACTGGTGGTAGCAGTAGTGATTTGTGTTATACCTTAGTTACTAAACTGTTCTTATCTCAACCCGTGGGAGTTGCATTCTTTTCGATTCTCCTCTCCGTCCCTCTGGGAGTAGGGGGAGGGAAAGAAAGGGGGGAGTGAGTGAACGAGTTACCTGACTGGGTTTAAACCATGGCAATAATCAATTCATGTCTCTAAAAGCCTTTGACTGGGACAGATAATTACAGCAAGAGCTGGTGAAGGCCAGACTTAGTACAGTTCATGGCATCATTTTAAATTTTCTTAAAAGTAATAATGTCACATCATATAAGAGAGAATTTGATTGTCCTGTGAATTAATAAGGCTTCAAAGAGTCTCTGAGCCTGGAACTTTATATTTTAGACTTTAAGCCTTCAAGACTTGGTAGGAACAAAGAAAGAAATTCTGAATGTCTTTTAACAAGTTTGGAAAGAAGCTTCTAGCTGTTGAAACAGTTTTATATAGCTTTAGTTTTTAATAGCTTTAAAAGATGTTCTTAATTTTTTTTTTTGCCACATAAGTTTCTAGATGCATTTAAGATCTCTGCTCTAAATCTTCTACTCTAGTAGTTTTGCTCTTTTCAGAAAGACAAATTGGACAAATGTCAGAAAAGCTTTTGTATTGCAAATTGCAAACTTTGCACCTTGCTATAACTATACAAATAATGATTTATTAGCTGTTTCCTTTTTTTTTAATTGAGTATTTCAGGATGTCTTTAGTCAGAATGGATTTATTCTCTCTGCCCTATAATGTACAGTATGCGTTTCTTCTGCTTTTTTTTTCCTTCCCAAGTGATATTGGCAGTAATTTCTGTGTTTGTTTTGTTTTAGTGTTTTTCCGAAGAACAATCAAAACCGTATTTAATTGAAATATAACAAAATCTATGAAGGCTGTCTGCCACCCCCACATAAAAGCTGTTAAGTAAGACTAGTTCTTCCAAAGGTTCTCTTATTTTTCTATTTAAATGAAAAATACTTTTAGGCATAAATAAACATATTTAGACAGTGCTTGTGTTTACTTGCCAGTGCAATAGTTGTACCTTTGTGGTAGATTTATTGGAATTTTTCATATTTCTAAACATCCATGTAGACTGAAGAGTTACACACAGCAGCCAAGGGCACCATAAACAGATGTACATAAAAGCACATACAATATAGATCCCAGTCCCTGAGATTTACACTTTGACTTTGTGAGAATGCATATGTAATCTCTAAAGTTCCGTATCACCTGCTATCAATTGAAAATGCATCATGGTATTTGTCCTCTAGTCACACAGGGCACTACGTCATAATGATCTCGTTCACTGCTATCACACACCTGATCAATGCAGGTATAACTGAGAAACAGTGAAAGCCACTGTTTGTAAAGAGCAGCCATTTGACCTTGAAAGACAGTACCATAAAAGCTGATGTTTAGAAATACAGACAATATTGCAACCCCCGTTTAAGTCTTTATTATTGAGATACATATTCTGTAGAATTTCTAGTATTCCATAGCAGTGATTCATACCCAGTTTAAAGACTTATTATTTTGTTTCTCCTTTGCTGACACTGACAGCTTCAATGTCTCCTAAAAAGTAGCAAACAAGCCAGTGAATGTTGACTCCTGGAACAAAAGGTTGTTCCCTTTTTTAACTCTGTGTCATACAAATTAGAACAGGAAACAAAGGTCAATCTATCATCATTATTCAAATGAATCATACATTTATTGAAATTTTAAGGTACCAGACCCCAAGTCCTCATTCTGTATTCATGCAGAGCCACAGTTTCAGAAGCAGCCCTGAGAGGGGTGTAGAAGGAAATAGCATCCCTTTTTACTGTTTCTTTCCTGTGCAGAGTAGTCAAATGTCATACTTTCAGAAAATATCGAGAAATATGAATTCCAGAGTTTTGCAGTGGATTTGTCCACTGTGTCTTCCTGAGAAAGGCTCTCCAAATTAGAGCACAGATTTTTACAGGAACTCAACTCTTTGCTTGGGATTTTTTTTTTTTTAAAGCTTTTTAAAGATTTTTAAAAGCTTTTAGGTCTCATGCTTCACTTGAACTCTTTTTTTTTTGTTTCTCAAAAGAAAACATTCTTCATGGTAAGCTCCTAATAAACACATTTTTTGTTATACGTCTTGGTAATGTGTAGATATTTTTTAACATTATGCATGTTAAATAGGGACTCAAAAGAATTGTAACTTTGTTTATGACCTATGCTGTTTATACCTGCTAGACCTTCTTAAATAAAAACCTGTCCAAAATTACCTGTTCTGCTACAATCTGCAGACTCACCTGAATTTTACTAGAAGTTGAGTATGCTCAACAAATGAAGAAAACACTCACTCTATTTCAAAATTAAGCTTTGAATATATGTGCTTAAGTTTTTAATGCACTTCTGTGAAAATCAGTGTTTTTTTCTGTCTCTTCCATTTTCAAAAGATTCTCTCTTCACTATTCACCAGACCTAAATTATGCACTAGCAATTTCAGCATAATCAAAAGGATTCTGAAGAAAGAAAAGAGCCCCTTTTTAAACTGTCATTGTTACCAACAATGGGGAACTCAGACTGCAAAAATTAGATTGCAGCACTTTAAAATGATCACCTGTTCTTTTCCAAAAGTACACTAGAGAACAACCAATGGGACAGGCAAATCTGTATGCGGATTTTGGATAACCTGAAGCATGATAGAGTTCATATGTAAAGTTAGGGCTCAAACTTAAGGAAAATGGAACTGGCTACAAAATTCGCATCTGACTTTTCAGGGACATTTCGATTCTTGTAAAGTTAATCTTGGCAGCAGGCTGACACTATTACAAGAATTATAAAATGATTATCTAATGTTATATGGACACTACTTACTTCCTAGGAGAAACAGGAAAGTGCTTAAAGGATAAATAAAATAATAAAAAAAAAACACAACAGTCACACCCACCCTCAAACATAAATTAAATATTTAAGAAGTTGCTAAAGAGAAAATGAAATATAATAGGAAACACTCAGAATACTTTAAAATTATTATTAGTCTCTGCCTATATTCACACAATTCTGTAAACATGTTATTGCAGTTCAGTGATTTGTTAGATGCTAGCTAAACATTTTCATGTCCCACACAATTCCATTTAATAGAGCAGATGATGTAAGAGACCTAATGCTTGTGTATAATAAACAATAGTTATGGATTAATGTTTTTTTTGCTTCTGTTTATCCTGGTGGCATTCAGGCAGTTATACTTTTATTGCCTCTATCGGCATTCCCCGTTGGGCACTTTTAGTTAGGGAATACTGTACTCAAAAATAGAGAAGGAAAAACAGAGAGAGACTTGCACAATTTGCTATTCAAAGAATATGATTTCTCAAAAATGTTTAAATTTTCATTGTCTAAAATTAGTATATAGTATTTTTACCCAGAGAAGCAAGTAAAATAAACATTGCATGACCCTTTCATCATAAAAACAAATTATGTAAATTAATTAACACTTTCTGTAATTTCCAGATTTTATTTTCCCTTTTTTAACCCCAAGTTCCAGATACCATCATAAGAGACTAGCTTTGAGTTATCACACGTTTTCCTAAAAGATTAATTTCAATAGGCAAAAAATGTTAAGGTACTTCAGAAAGAAACAAAAAAAAACCCCAAAAACCCAACCAAAACCGAAACAAATAATCCTGTGTTCTGATAAAAGACTAATTTAGCAAGGGTTAGTCTTTGGGCTACAGCTTTATTATATGACTTCAAACTCATTGTGTCAGTGTCACTTGTCTTTCTCATTTTGATCTTAAGTAAACACTTCTTTTTCTTCTTGTTCAAGCATTTCAGTGACCGCAGGACCTCTGATCAGCTTTAGAGCATTCTTTTCCTACCTGTATGTCTTTTAAAACTGAAAAGCGTCAGAGATTTCCAATGTATTTTTATTTGGGGAGAAATTCAGAGCAAATAGTGGTTCTAACTTCATATTTCCTCTCTATGTATTTGAAAGTGGCCAATGAAAATACGCAGTGCTAAATACCTATAGAGCAATCAAGATCATGGTAAATGAAAATGTGAATATCTGCATTTGTGATCCTGAGATGCTCAATAATGCACAATAGTCTTTCCTTGTTATGAAAATAGCCAACATATAGGAGATTGTAATGATCTTTCCCATTCAAATCAGGTTTTTATTGCTTTTCCTATTTGTAATCCTTAGTGCAGAGCCAGCTTTTCACCTTCCTACTATTTAAAACATCTTTATGGAAGAAGCAATAGAACATTTACTAGGTCCACATCTGAAACACTGCAAATGATGGATGAACTATTGTACGTATTGTAGCTTATGTTAGAATTGTTGTAATTCCTATGGACCATAAAATTCATTATATATTTATTACAGGAAGTGTACTTGGATTTGAGGTACCTTCTAAAGAACTGAAATAGCATTGCACTTATTGAAGTGTTTTCCTTAGTTTTTTAACGACTTTCAAGTGTTCTAAACTCTGAGAGTTAAAAATGTACTATATCTGTAGCTAATCAAGAACTAAAAAGGACCGGATGCCACAGACTGACATAGGAACAGAGACCTCATTGGGACCATCTGGAATATTGAGTCCATTTCTTTGCAGAAACCATAACATATCTATTTTTAGAAGGGGATCTCAGATCATCTAATGCACAAGAGCAGGAAATCTACTTGTGACTTAAGAGGAAATAAAATGAGGTTGAGACTAAGATCATTAGACGAAAAAAATATTTAAATGAAAAGTTTTCAGTGATGTAAGCAGAATAATACTTTTGCTTTTGAAAAAGAGTTGTGTGTTAAAGAACACTGACAAAAAAAGCAAGAAGTAAAACAAAATGGGTAAACTCAAAGTCTGGTTGCAGCAAGGTGGTTGTTGTCCACTTTTCCCAAGTAACTACTGCTAGGGAGACAGGAAATAGCCTCAAGTTGTACTAGGGGAGGCTTAGATTGAATATTAAGAAAAATTCCTTCAACGAAAGAGTTAAGCATTGGAACAGGGTTGCCCAAGGAAGTGATTGAGTCACCATCCCTGGAGGCATTTAAAAGTTATATAGATATGGTGCTTAGGGACACAGTTTAGTAATGGACTTGGGTGCTGGGTTGATGGTTGGACTTGATGGTTTTAAAGGTCTTTTCCAACATAAATAATTCTATGACGGGTACAAACTGGAACACAAGAGGTTCCACTTAAACTTGAGAAGAAACTTCTTCTCAGTGAGGGTGACGGAACACTGGAACAGGCTGCCCAGGGAGGTTGTGGAGTCTCCTTCCCTGGAGACATTCAAAACCCGCCTGGACACATTCCTGTGTAACATTATCTAGGTGTTCCTGCTCCGGCAGGGGGATTGGACTAAATGATCTTTCGAGGTCCCTTCCAATCTCTAGCATACTGTGATACTGTGATACTGTGATGACACAACTGCACAGAAGTGTATCCACCTCATTAATTAGAGATAAGAATGTATTGTTGAGTTTTTGAGGATGGTGAATCAGATGATCTTAAGGCTTTTTCAAATCCTAACTATTCTATGATTCCATGATTCAACGAAGTATGTGGCTTAAAGGGTGAAATTAACTCCAGTACTAGTAAGAGGGGGCTTTATTTGTTTGATTGAGGTTTTTTTTTTTTAGTTTTGCTCCTTGGTGGATGTTTTTTTAACAATAGAACAATACTGTCCACACAGTGCAGTAAATACAGGAGATATAACAATTCTGTTTGGAATTTGATGTTATGTAATACATTTCCCTGGGACTAAGAAAGTTATTAAGAAAAATAAAAATGGCAGTAGAGTCTTTTACAACCCACTGCAAATGACTTGTTCATACAATTTTGAAAGATGAATCAACCAGTCTGAAATAAAAACATTTCAGTGCTCATCTGTGGACTGATGTTGCCATTACACGTAGTTTCTAGGAAATTTTTAACTGCAACATAGCAATTTTATGAAGCCAACTGCAGAACAATTTATATATGATATATAGCTCAATTTTTGCAAAACGTTTGGCAGGTGACATGTCAATCACAGCATGCTAGTCAGTGTTCAGAAGGAGGAACTCAATCTTCATATCTCAAAATACTACAAAGAACAAAAGAAGATGGATGGGGGAAAATAAAAGGATAGGGGTGAAATTATGCAATGAATTATTTTTCTTTGCTTCATTCTCTGTCTCCTTTGTTTCTTTTTTTTTCATGTTCCTTTCAGTATCCCTTGTTTTTTTTCTTCATCTTGCTGTTGTATTTTTTATTAATAGCATGCTATTATTATGCCTGAATCTTTCCAAGTTCTTTCTGGGGGCTGTTTCTCATAGCAAATAAAAGATAAAAGCTAGCTGTGTTACACATTTCTTCTCTGATTTCTTTCATGTTTGGACTTCCTTCAGAAAATATTAATAATAATGCTAGACTAACATCTCCATCTTGTCTATTCTTTGTCTAATTTTCATCTTTATTCTTTAACTTCAGAGATACAGAAGTCTAAATTGATTTCTTGGCTTTTTTAAGACTTCATATAGTTCTCTGGTCATGAATCAATTTTAATTTAAAACAATGAGTTTTGTAATATTGCTTTCAACTGCAAAATGTTAAAAGACTTTGAAGACTTAGGGTGGCAAAACATGACCCCACAGAGGACAGGTTCTCATCTATTGCATGTTAAACAGAATCCTTTGGAAATGTCATGTAGTACCAAATCATTATCACAAAAAAACTGTTGTTAATACTGAAAACAGTTAGGAGAAAAAAGTGAGAGTCTCTGAGATTTCTGATTCAAGCTTTAAAAGGAAAGTAAGATATCAAATCATAGACATGAAAACAATTCACATTAAACCAATAAATATTAGCAAAGCTCTATACATTAACTGTGACCAACACTAGATAAAGTGACTAGTGGAGTTTTACAGGGGAAAAAATACCTCAGTGGCAGAGGAGGTGATGCTCTTGACATAATCTATTAATTTCTTATTAATATACATCTGCATGATGCATATGAATTTACAGAATATCTCAGGTGTTAAATTCAGAAGCTTTGGACTCCCAATTTAATCATAAGCCCAATTTCTGTTATGATTCTTCGTGTATGCAGCAGCTTCAAGGCAGAGTTGCGCTTTAGTGTTGCCTTTCAATAGTTAACCCCCTTCTGTATTGAGAAGGTAGAATTATTTTTAACTCCATAGTGTATAGAGAATACAGAATACGAGAACACATTCTGACATGGATTTAATATGAACTTGTATTAGTTAATTCTGAAATGAAGGACTCTCAGTTTCCTTGCAACCTTTACCTGTACTAGTGTCATAGCAAAATGTTATGCAGTAGGCTACCCTGTCCATATAAACCAAGGCAACACAATAGAAAGTTTTGGCATCTGATATCAGTCTCAAGTGGGTTTTTAACTGGTAAAATATGTAATAATGCCATGCTCTTTTGATTGCTTAAACCTAGATTCACAGATCTGTTTGTGTCAAGACACATATTTGGTTTTGTCCGTGGTGCTTTTGTTTCTCAATTTCTATCCCTCATTTCTGTCCCCATGATGTCTGTTACCTTGAAAACTTAGAATTCTGATATTTTTGAAATATGTCATCACTAAATATGTCAGATTCAGCATTTCTCTTAACATTCCTGGTGTCTCGTTTTATTTTTTCAGATCTGGACCAGTATTCCCTAAAATATACTTTCATACGTATGAATATATTTTTGATGGCTTCCTTTTCTCCCTTCCTATTGAAAATACTTCAAAGTGAGTACATGTAGCTACTTCAGATACTCACAGTACTGTACATAATTATGAGTTTCACCTAGTCTTACTTTATTACTACATTGTTCCAGATACAAATATGATAATCTTGCCATTTCTTTGAAAGCAGAATTTTGTAACTTTGAAGCACCTGCTACTGCATAACACCATTTTTTTTTTTTTTAATTACTGGTGGAGATAGGTTGCTTTTCCATAACTGTGACTTGAATGTTCTTTCCCAGTACTTGCTTTTCAGCTGTTGTATGCCAGCTTCTGAGATCCTAAACCCACTCACTTTCCGCAGCCTATTGCAGCAGCCACTCCTAACATCTATCCTTCACAAACTCTGTAGACTCCATGGCAGTAACCAAACCACTCATTTCTACTGCTTTGCTTTCTTTAGCCTAGACTCTGTTGAAGTCCCTCTTACTGCATCTGGCTTCTTTCCCCTGCTGCTGCACTGTTTTTTTACTGACAATGCCTCCACGCATGGTACTATTGTTCTCAGTTAAAAAACAACAAAACCCCATTTTTCTAATATCTGAGTTTGGATGATACTTCTGTCCTTTCACCAATGTTACATCATGCATTAAATGAGCTTGTTGGTCTTGGCTGAGGTCCCTGCGTTAATGACAGCTGTAGAGAAATCTGGACCTCTCTTTGCAGCAGGTGACAAATAACTAGTTTCCTGGAAACCTGCCTCTTGAAAAACCCATCACTCAAAGTTAGATCTCTGTGCACAGGTAAAGAAAACTTACCCATAAAGCTAAAAGTCTCAGTTCATTGTATAATAAATGGTGGTAGATGCCTCCTAATTGAGGCGCTCTGAGATGCCCTTTGGAGATGCTTACTTTTATTCTTTAGATATATAATGAGCCTAGGCAATTAACTGAGGCTCCCAAATTAGGTGTCTAATGTAGACACTATGAAAAAAATCCTCTTCCGCTAGTTACAACAGAACATTGCGATCTGTAGGTCTAATGAAAGTCTTTGGAAGAGGCCCCAGCTGGAAAGAAAAATGACATATTTAAACAGCTTCAACTTTATATTCACACAACATTTTTTTTTCTTTCATAAAAATACTTCAGGCAGTGAATTTCCAGCTAATTTGAAATTCTGTATAGTTGACTACCTATGAATCACAAGTATATACATATTCTATAAGATACCATTTATGTCTCTACAGAAATTCATCTTTTTGAAGGTCGTCCCTTTTTCTCTGATATTCAAAATGATTTATCTGATATTCAAAATGATTCTTATTTACAAGGAAAAGGATCCTTATATTTGTATCTGGAGGCTAAAGTATGTCTAACATGCTTATTCTATCTTAACCTATATTTAGGAAAAAAAAAAACACAAACCCAAATCTTTTACCATTAACAGTGTCAGTTATGGAACAGTCCTATTATAATGCAGCATGAAGCACTACAGATTTTTTTTTTCTTTATGAAAACTGTAATTCATGCATCTACCAAGCTAAATACATGGAAAAGACAAATAATACTGTTGCAATTCACATGGGAGATTTGCCAGGCTGCTCTGTGGAGGATACTGTAGGTCAATGATACGTTGGTTCAGAGGGCAGTCATTTACCACAATCATTATTTCTGCTGTCATCTAACCACATGTCTTAGATGCATGATAGAACAGCTTCTGGCTGGGCTTGATCACTGCACTTTAAATGCTGTAAATAGTTTTCTTTTAGCTTGTTTAAGTCATGAGCAAGAAGTAATGACAGGGATTTTAGAGATGGGGAACAGTAAAAATAGGAATCTAGCATAATAAGATATCCAAATCAAGATAATTTCCATTCCTTAAGAATTTTTACATTTTAATTAGTAGCAAATGCTAATGAACTCCAAGAAATCAAAATTGACCTGTAAATATACTTCACATATATATACACATACCTCTTAAACACCTCGCAATATTATGCCATCATATTCAGCTTTGCACACTATGTTTAAGTCCCAAAAGACACTTGCTTTGTTAACGAATTAATGCTCTCAAAAATCTGTTTTTGCCTTTTAAATCACTACTTAAGCAGAGAAAAAGAATGTGGGATTCTATCGTTTTGTTTTTACTCAGTGTTTTGCCTGTCACAGTAAGTAAATTTAATCTGCATTATTAGTAACTGTCAACAGTGTACTCTGAGCAGAAGGCAAATGCGGCAGGTCGTATAAAAAGAAGAGATGGCTGAAAGCAAAAAAGCAAAACAAATGATTGCCAGGAACTGCTAATCTAGTTATGCATAAATTTAAGACAAATTCAAATGCAGGCAAAGTTTTACTGAAGATGATTACTTGACAGGAAAGGAGATAAAATGACCAATTCTTGTTATAAGACCATTTGTCAGAAAGCTCAAGTGCTAAAAACCTTTTATAACCTTCTAAATGCTTTAATGCAACTTCAATAAACTTAACCTGTCAGACATTTTGAACCACCTAAGTGATGGCTCATCAGACAATGAACTTATGGCAAAGAGCACTATTTTTTTGTTTACTAACATGTATAGTAGTTGACCCTTTCCGTTTAGTATACTTTTCAGTGGTCAACATTTAAGCTTTTAAAATGTACTTGCAGGTAATTAGTATCCTCACAATATCTCTTGTGACACTTAAAAATATTAAAGAATACACTCTCAGAAGATTTATGAAGAGTGATAAAAGTCATGCTGGCTATTTTATATTTCATAATCATCTGGTTTTCAGCAACATATCAAAAAAGGTTATGCAGAAATTAGAACTTTGCCAAAGAGGCAAAGTCTGTCAGCTTCTTTGCTTTCTATTCCATTTCTGATTATGTGTGCAGATTGGGAGAAATATGCCAAGCCCTTTGACAGTTCCCCAGATCCTGGAGGACAGTCTGCCTGGAGCCTGGTGCAGAATTTCACGCTTCCCAAATCTCACTTATTCATCATGCTGGATAGTCAAATTTTGGCACTCAACAGAAATACCTTCAAAATAATTGAGGGGGAGAGGGAAGGGGAGGTTGAATATAGCTTGACCTCAAAACATTAAGTGGTTGCTGCTAAACTATTCTTAAAATTTCTCTAATCCCAGTGGAACAATATCTCTGTCTCTCTTAATACTCTGGAATGATTTGGCCTAACTTTGTTAAAAATTTAAAGAACTGCAAAACCAAATCTTGGGTTGAAATTCAGAAACATGCTAACAGAAGCTAAAGAAACAAGAATTTCTTTCTTCCCAAGTGCTCTCTCATATGTGTATCTTACCTACTTTACAGGTGTATACATGTACCTTAAAGGCCTAGTGATACCTGGATTGAATAGAGCGTGATGTTTTTGTGCTACGCTCATGATATGTATCCCCTTTACTCATTTATTTACTGAAGTCTTCATACATGTAACACATGAAAATGACAGAGAAAAAGGGGTTCAGACAAGCAGGAATGACTGCCCTCCACCATACATCAGGCTCCACACAGGTAAAATGGGTCCTGTGAGAAAATTCCACCTCCAATGAGATAAGGAAAGTTACAGGCAAGCCTCTGTATTTATTTCAGCCAATTGGTGTGACAAGGGTTTCAAGAGATCCTTAGTAATGGAGGGCAGTAAGGCTCACTTCAGAAAGGCTCCAGCTGTAAATTCCAGCTCCACTGGGTCCCTAACACCAGTTGCTCTACCTGCCACTGGCACCAAGGGGAGCCAGAGCAGCTATTAGCAGCATAGCTGAGATAACGCCAGGATCCTTTAGAGCTGCTAAACTTCTAAGGAAAGGAGTTACAGAAGAACTCCACAGGAGCTCTGGAACACGCAGGGAAGTTAGCATTCAGATACTGCAATGTAATTAAGGTAACTAGGGCACAACGTTTCATGTTGTTTAGAACAAAATCCTAACTAAATTCAGTCCTTGGTTATGCTTTGCACAGTTTTTTTCTCCTTTTGACGGTTTTACAGGACAGATGGTGTCAGAGCTCTGTCACTACGGCATAGAAATCTGGAGAGAGCTAAGGTTTTTTTTGGTTTTGTTTTTTTTTTTTTTTACTTGTGATGTCTAAATTACAGTTGTGAATTTCCAGTGTTACAATTAATAATTATGTTTAAGTAAGCTGAATAGCTTTGTTTGAGGACTGAAAAAGAAAAGCTTTCATCCTTACTAGACTTCTAAAATCAGCTAAAGTTTGTCTTCAAGAGTTTTAATTACGTTGGAGGGACAATTTCCTTCCTGCTCTTTAAGTAAGAACTTTGCCGTATTTCTTATGAGAAAGTGCTTTTTACCTTTACATTTGGCTATTCATAAATGTATAGGTGAATGTGGGGACAGACAACAGTCACATAGAGAGATGCCTCCATTCCCAGTTTCATCTGAGTCATAAGTAAGAAGATCCTGTGCTTGTTACTATGTTCCTCCACTTTTTAGAGTCTAATTCATTTGGATCTGGATAACTGAAGACAAAAATAAAATAACTTTTCTATGAGCTTCCTAACACTGGTAGGGCTGTTATGACTTGCAGCACAAATTTTATGGAATAGTATCAATTGCTTGTATTACAGAAAAACAAAAAGGAGCCAAAAGAGAACTTGAAAATAGAAGGAAATAAACTGCCATATTTCCTTTTGTTTTCATGAATGAAAAGGTATGTCTGTTTGACGACCAACGTATGGATGTATTTTCCTATGCAGCTTACTGTTAAATTGCAAGAGTCACTAGTGTAAGTGGACAATGAGAGAAAGAAAAAGGTGCTTGATTTTTTAACAGGATTAACAGTTTTATGACTATTAGCAAAGGTTGTACCTTAGCAAAAGTACCCCTGATGAAACAGAATCGAACCTTACAGTTTACACTTTAAATTTTCCTTGTTTCTATAAAGAATGGCTCCTATGTAAACAGGTCTGGTAATAATTACACAAGATAGTATATAATGGAATGGGAAGGACTTATTTTTCTTCAAAGCAGCAGGTATGCCTCCTTCTTCTCACTGTGTCAAGCCCAGATGGAGATAGTGATCAAACATGGTGTGACAGTTTCCTCAATGTCTCCCTGTGGGAGCTATTAAAATTCTACTTATGCACAAAAAAATCTTGAGTGCCTAGCCTGGTAAAAATTATATGTCATCACCTAGGAAATTTGGAATTCAATCCTGCCAAAAAATAGAAAATATATTTCATGGACAGTTTTGAAATTTTTTCTTCAGTGAAATATTTTTTTTTCTTTTTGTCAACAGCTTTCTACTAGCTAGTTGAAAGTGATGGGTAAATGAGCTCTCCAGGGTCTCAGCCTGGAGCTTCCTCTTTGTTTCAACATCATATAGACACGTTCAGTTCTAAAATCTTCAAGGCCAATTCATTTCCAGAAAGCACAAAGGAAAGTTAAATGGTGGGAGAGTGACTAAAAGAAGAGTGACATTGCCCAGCACTCCCTGGACCAACTTGCCAGAGCGATAATAATTATTGCAACTCAGATTCCATACTTACTGTAGTCAGCTGGAGTCTTTATTTCAAGGTTGTATCAAACTGCTTTGAATTTGTGTGATAAGACAGTATTCACAAAATATTTTTAATGAACAGCACTTATTGAGAGTTTACTTAATCTTTTCTCAGTTCTTAATAGTAAGAAAAGAACTATGTCATATCCTACAAACATTTCATTAGAATACAATAAATATATTTAGGCAATCAGGGTTGCCTACATTAAACAACAAGAGGAACTCAAGAAGAAGCACAATATCTGTGAAATTAAGCAAGAAATTAACACATGATACTGTGCACTGTCCCAGGCTGAGTGATAGTCCTGCCTTAAGGCTGTGAAAGGGAAAGTAAGACTGAACTCAAACATGAGCAGACTGGCACAAGTAACTCATGAGAGGAAGGAGACTGGACCCCTGTCTTTGCTGTGGGAGAAAGGAAGAACCTTCCCCCCTTATCTGACCTGTCTCCATATTCCAGACTGGTACTGGAGAATGAAGAGCATGTGAGTAACAGGCAGGATCCAGGAGAAGCCAGCCATGCAAAGTTGATTCAACCACCCAACCATCTTAGAACCGGTGCCACCAGAGAAGCACATAAGGTATTAGTAATTGGAGATTCCTTGCTGAGAGGCACTAAGGCATCCATTTGCCACCCAGACAATTTCACAGAGACTGTACATGAAATTTCTCTAAAGAAAAAGCCAAGCCTGTTGAACCCAACGGATTATCATCTTCTACTAGCTTTGCATGTAGTGTCTAATGACACAGTAATGAAGCAAGTTTAAACCACCAAAAGAGACTATATGTCTCTTGGAGCAATAAATGGCTCAATGTCCAACTGGAAATCAGTTACAAGTGATGTCCTCCAAGGGTCTGTGCTGGGACCAACATTACTTAATATTTTCATCAATAACGGATTGGAATTGAGTGCACCAGCATGTTTTTGGATGACACCAAGTCAAGTGGTGCAGTTGATTTGCTTGAGGGAAGAGATGCCATCCAGGGGGACTTTAAAAGGCCTGAAGAGCGGGCCCAAGGTGCTTCATCTGGGTTGTGGCCTTTCTCAGTGTCAATACAGACTAGGGGTGGAATGGATTGAGACCAGCCCTGTGGAAATGGATTTAGGGATACTGGTGGATTAAAAATTAGATATGGGCTGGCAATGTGGTCCAGAAAGCCAGGTGTGTCCTGGGCTGCATAAAAAGTGTGGCCAGCAGGTGGAGGAGGTGATTCTCCCCCTCAGCTCTGTTCTCATGGGGCTCCGCCTAGAGTACTGTGTTCAGCTCTGGGGTTCCCAGTACAGACTGGGTCTAGAGAAGGGCTACAAAAATGATCAGGGTGCTGGAACACTCTCCTATAGAGAAAGGTTGAGAGTAGGGCTTCCTCAGCATGGAGAAGAGAAGGATCCAGAGAGACCTTATTGATGCTTTTCAGTAGATAAACAGGGCTTGCAAGAAAGGTGTGGAGAAGCTTTTTACCCGGGCCTGTAATGAGAGGCCAAGGAACAGCAATTTTAAACTGAAAGAGGGTAGATTCAGATTAGCTATAGGGAACAAATTTTTTATTACGAAGATGGTGAGACACTGGAACAGGTTGTCCAGAGAAGCTGTGGATGCACCATACCAGCAGTGTTCAAGGTCATACTGGATGGGGCTTTGAGCAACCTTATCTGGTGAAAGCTGTACCTATCCATGGCAGGGTGCTACAAACAAGGTGATCTTCTATCCATGGCAGGGGGGTAGGAACCAGGAGATCTTTGAAGGTCCAATCCAAACCATTCTATGATTCTGTGATTTATTTTAAGATGTATGATGATGGTGATTATGATGATGGTATTACTTATCGTCATATTGATCCTTTCAAAGCTGTATCATTTAAGTGTTTTATTTTTGCATTTAACATGATTTAGAAAAATGTTTTACTGAAATGACATCTGCCTGTGAACACCATGGCACTTTTTAGCAACAAGTGATTCCAAGACCATCATATATTTTTTAGAATATAAATAAAGCGACTCATTTTGAATGTTTACTTGTTAGCTTAGTAGGATATATACATAAACATTAAAATGCAAAACTGTACTTGACATTTTGATCCTGAACATGGCATACTACTGTAATGAAACAAGTCCTTCTCAACATTACATTGCAACAGCAAGTACTATTTTTTGGTTATTCCTTATAGTAGTCTTTTCTGTGTGAAGAATACTAGTGGTACTCACTGCCATTGTGAAAGTTTTAGAAACACTGTCATGCTTCTGACAAATCTATAAGAAGTGAAGGCTTCTGATATTTTCCTGGTGTTTTCAAAACCAACTAAAATATAGAGTTTTTACATAAAATATACATTAACCACTACAAAAGAACGACATCTCATAGGCATTCTCTAATGAGTGTGGCTAGTTTAGAAATACTGTTTAAAGTATCTCTGTTAAAAATCTATCTGCAGTTATTTACTGTGGACTTTCCATTTTCTCTAACTATTTGCAATCATGGAAAATGCTATAAGGTTCTTAATTTGCAGTGTACATTTTTTTTTCATAATAAGGTCAAGTACAAATTTGATATTACAATTATTTTTGTCTTTTAATTTTATTACTTTTTATTAAGGTATTTTAGGCAAAAAGCTTGTAAACCCATCATTCACACTATTTATTCTTGAAGCTGTATAAACAAATCATCTTTCATGCCACTGAGAAAAGAGCTAAAAGAATATTTTTTTTAGTCTTCTATTAGGTAGACCACATGTCTTTTTCAGCATTATAGCTTTTCTAATCTTGTGAGACTAGCCAACAAATTGACCCAAATCTCACCTGCAAGCTTCATCAGAACTTTCTGAATTTTACTATGAATTCTCAAATTGTTCCAGGATTGAGAAGCCTACTTTGCATTAATCCCCACTTAATCAGATTATTATTAAAATATACTATGATACTATGTCTGATAGAAGCAATCATAATGCTACAATAGCTTACTGCCTAGAGTATTTTAAACCAGGTGAGTTTACATATGTCACAAGTTCACTTGCCAGATTTACAGATTTGTTGAACTTCTAGGCCAATTAACCTGTAAAATAGCAAAATATCATGAGACTACCATGAGAGAGATTTTTATTTTTATTTAAAAAGTGAAAGTAAGTTAGGATTTATTAAAGTCAAGCTAATTATATCGCCAAGTATGAATGTCTATCTCCAGTCCATAGTGATTGTCACAGAAGACTAAATGACATACTAGTGGTCAAAAATTTCTGAAGCTGAGATTTCAAATATCACTAGATCTACTTCTATGACCTTTTGTCACGAATTCATCATGCTATTTAACTAAGGCTTTGCAATCAATCTCATTGATCTAAGGAAAATACTTCTGCCAACATTTATGAATGTAAATCAGATCATGCATTGAAATATTCTGGACCAAATGTCGCACATTTAAAAAATTTATCATTATGAGGATTCTTTAAAGTGCTCTAAATATTGTTGCAGCCATTTCTTCAGTAATGCTGCAATTGAAATTAAAACAGGTATGTAGTTTCATTTCTATTTATTTATCTGTAGCTTGAGATGATTCTGGAACAACACTAATTTCAAAGTCTTTGCATAGATCCTGGCTGAAATATCACAACGAATATATATGACTAAGTATTCTGTAATTTTAGCTGAAATGGAAATTACTTTGAAGATAATCTCCTTAGCTTCTTAATGTCAGTTCTGTATAGTTAACTAAATTTTATATCTGACATTTTTTACTTTAAAATAGCTTTTTTAAGTCCTTTTGATGGTACAGAAACTAATGTAGCCATAAGGTGAATTTCCCATGACCTATTCAGAAGATCACTAACAAAATATGGATGAAAGCCAAGCTTTTTATTTTATATTGGGCAACTTAATCATAGATTATCTTTACAAAGGATTCTCAGTCTTGTTCATTACTGTTTTTTCTCATTGTCTTGTACATCTGGCCACGGAACAGTCTATCTATCTCTTTTGCTACATAATATCTGGAGAACTCCTAACATAAAAAAGAAGCTAGGGGAGAAAGTCAGGAGGTCTACCCATATCAGTTAACAAAGACAGGCTTGTTCCTTGTCATAATCCTAACTGGATTGCATATGAATTTTTATATTAAAGACATATAATGGAATTTCCTCAGTGTTTTGCTGCTATTTGGTGCAGTCACAGATTATGAAAATAGTGGAAAGGGTGAAAATGTAGATCACTGACAATTTACTATTGCACAGGCTTTCCAATACTGATCTCAGCTGAATTATTAAGACAATGCATGGCAATAGACTACTAGTGCCTTAAGAAGAGATTATTCCTAAAAAACAAGCTAAAAAAAACCCAAAACAATAAAAAAAAAATGAAAATCCACAGAAAACCACCCTAACCCCCCCTCTAGTGTTTGACTGATGATTTAAAAAATGAAATTTGCATTATCATTTTCCAAAATTTATTTTCTAATGCTGCTACTAAAGGCAAATATTGTCATAACTGAAATCAAAACGAACATTTTTTTTTTCATTTTTCTTGTATCTATCTGAGATCATTATGGAGGTTAAGTGATAGAACTATTTTCTTATTAAGTCTAAATTATTGTAAGAAATACATAAAGTTTCTATATTCAGATGACAATAGTACTCACTGGTTCCACAAGTCCATTGTGTATATAAAATTAAAAGGTATTTACATGTCTCTTTAAATTTATGGCAATTCAATATGAATTTCTATTTCTTATTTAAAATAAATATTTTAAAATGAGAAAAAGTAAATATATAGATAAGTTTTAATATTTACATGCTTTTCATTATCTTCTATTTCTATATCATGTAATTTCTCACAGTGATATCCTCAACTTTCAGGCTATCTTTATGAAAAAAATATTTCCACTCTGCTAATACATTTTCATCCATAAGAGATTTAAAAGATAGGTCTCAGCTATCCTTTCCAGTTCATTCACCATCTTCTAACATGTTGAAATTTGGTTTTGTTTCAAGCCAAGATGAAGAACTGACATTTTACCCCAAATGAGGGGAAAAATTCCATATTTTCATTAAAGGACAGATATTTTTTAATAAGACAGTTTGTAGTGCAGAAATAGTCAATATAATACAGGTAACCAAATATATTAATACAATTGGTATTGATATCATTCTAAAGTTGAGTAAAAAGATTCAAACAAATATCCATCTGATGTGAAAACACTTCATTTATTTTTAGAAGAATGCCTCTGAAATAATTTTATGGAGCTTGAAATCTCCTCTTAAAAGACAATGATTTCCATAAAACTGGATTTTTTATCTTCTGCGAAATATTTTCAATCACCTCTGGAAAATACCTCCTCTTGTTCTAGTAGGTATACTGTTTGTGTGATACTGTTTTCCAGACTCCAAACAAGAATCTGGGAACACTCTCCCAGCCCTCTGCAAGACCAGATTCCATGCCAAGAAAATGCAATCTCCATTGGTTTTGAAGAAGCATATTTTCCAGTTTAGCAATAATCTGAGGTGCTTTTTAACATATTTTTTCACTGCCTACTGGGAGTCTGTCAATAGAATAAAGTGGTGGTTAGGATATTTTAAACACAGTTACACCATGCTGATATATTCATATTCATGTTAAAAAAAAGACCATCAGCAAAACTTTAAAAACTTAGGGGTTCCTTAGAACAAAGAATATCACTAAATGTGATATATATCTGTGATACTGCATGGAATATGTGACGTACTGGGCTTTAATTTTTTTTTTCAGCATTAGCAATAGCAATCCAATTTGTTTTATAAAAGAACAATGATTATTTTGATATCCCAGCTGATATAGCCTTCTAAACTCATTTCTATCAATATCTGAGACTCAGGAATTTAGGTAAAAGTGCCATAGGCAGCCCCACTTTTCCTGCTAACCTGGGGTGAACATTTTAGAATTTGTTCTCCTCTAGGACAAAACAATTATTTCTTTCTGACATAAATTCCTAACAAGCCCTTTCTGTCCTCAGCTGTATGTAACGATGTTGTGCTTATGCTAATTTGATGCTGTGGGATCATAACCCCCTACTGATGAAACAAATTTTGAAGTGTTAACAAAATTACTGTAAGCACTGCAGAAAATGAAAAATAAAAGGTTGCTCTTTTCCAAATATGCCATTCTTGAAAGTATGTTGTGGAATTCTTGGTGTGTGCTTTCATCTAATAGCAACTTATATTCAAGATAATTATGCAATTTAATAGAAGAAATTCTGCAGGAATATAAAAATTGCTTTCTCCTTTTTACATGAAAACAGAAGTTGCTTTTGGCTTCTTAAGCAACTGAGGTTTACAGAGATTTTTCTACTTAAACTTTCAAAGCCTGTGGTCACCCTGAGGGGACTTATAGACAGCTTAATACTCACTTTGTTAGAAAATTAAGATACTCCAGGGACAAGTCAATAAAATAATCTTTCCTCTGTTCCAAAGAATTTCTTCCCCATAATTCACTGGCACTCCCCATATCTGTTTACAAGACTTTGGACTTTTCTAAATTACAACCAATTGTCTTGCTTTAAATTTAAGTAATGAAATAAAACAGTGCAACTATTTTCCCCCTTCCACCCTTATAATGAAATATATATAGTTTTGAAAGTATATAATACTGTATGCTATGAACTGAAGGATGTTCAAGTCAAGCTGCATCTGATCCAGAAACAGGTTATCTTTAGGTAAAAATGGTCTATGAAAAAATGAATTTTGATTAACATATTTTTTCTTCTTTTCTTAAAAATTTTTAAAATCGCTCAGTGTTTAAAAGGACAGGGAAAGGTGGTGTTTCATTTTCTCAAGTACAGAGTTTCATTTTCTGCAGGTTTTTCTCAATTTATTCTGGCACATAGAAGCATAGACTCATAGAATATTTAGGGTTGGAAAGGACCTTAAGATCATCTAGTTTCAACCCCCCTGCCATGGGCAGGGCCACCTCACACTAAACCATGCCACCAAAGGCTCTGTCCAACCTGGTCTTGAACACTGTCAGGGATGGAGCATTCACAACTTCCTTTGCCAACCCATTCCAGTGCCTCACCAGCCTAACAGGAAAGAACTTCTTCCTTATATCCAATCTAAACTTCCCCTGTTTAAGTTTGAACCTGTTACCCCTTGTCCTATCACTACAGTCCCTAATGAAGCATCCCTCCCAAGCATCCCTATAGCCCCCTGCAGATACTGGAAGGCTGCTATGAGATTTCCATGCAGCCTTCTCTTCTCCAGGCTGAACAGCCCCAACTTTCTCAGCCTGTCATCATACAGGAGGTTCTACAGTCCCCTGATCATCCTTGTGGCCCTCCTCTGGATTTGTTCCAGCAGTTCCATGTCCTTTTTATGTTGAGGACACCAGAACTGCACACAATACTCCAGGTGAGGTCTCATGAGAGCAGAGGAGAGGGGCAGGATCACCTCCTTCGACCTGCAGGTCACCCACCTTTTGATGCAGCCCCGGGTATGGTTGGCTTTCTGAGCTGCTAGCACACATTGAAGCTGGCTCATGTTCGTTTTCTCATCGACCAACACCCCCAAGTCCTTCTCCGCAGGGCTGCTCTGAATCTCTTCTCTGCCCAACCTGTAGCTGTGCCTGGGATTGCTCCAAACCAGGTGTAGGACCTTGCACTTGACACGGTCAAACTTCATGAGGTTGGCATCAGCCCACCTCACAAGTGTGTCAAGGTCCCTCTGGATGGCATTCCTTCCCTCCAGTTTATCAACTGAACCACACAGCTTCGTGTCATCGGCAAACTTGCTAAGGGTGCACTCAATCCCACTGTCCATGGCAGTGACAAAGATGTTGAACAAGACCACTCCCCACACTGATCCCTGAGGGACACCACTCGTTACTGGTCTCCAGCCGGACACAGAGCCATTGACCCCAACTCTTTGCATGCGGGCATCCAGCCAGTTCTTTATCTACCGAGTGGTCCATCTATCAAACTGGTGTCTCTCCAATTTAGAGACAAGGATGTTGTATGGGACAGTGTTGAATGCTTTGCCCATGTCCAGGTAGATGACATCAACTGCTCTTCCCCTGACCATCACTTCCATAGCCCAATCATGGAAGGCCACCAAATTGGTCAGGCAGGATTTCTCCTTAGTGAAGCCATGCTGGCTGTCACCAAGCACCTTTTGATTTTCATGTGCCTTAGCATGCCTTCCAGGAGAATCTGCTCCAAGATTTTGCCAGGCACAGAGGTGAGACCGACTGGTCTGAAATTCCCCGGGTCATCCATTTTCCCCTTCTTGAAAATGGGGGTTATATTTCCCTTTTTCCAGTCATTTGGAACTTCACCTGACTGCCATGATTTTTTAAATATGATGGCCAGTGGCTTCGCAACTTCATTTGCCAGCTCCTTCAGGACCTGCACATGGATTTCATAAGGTCCCATGGACTTGTTCACATTCAGGCTCTTAAGATGGTCTCAAACCAGATTCTCTCCTACAGTGGACCTGGGGTCTTCATTTTCACAGTCCCTGCATCTGCCTTCCAAGCCTTGGGTGGTGTGGTCATAACCTTTGGCAGTGAACACCAAGGCAAAGATGTTATTAAGAACCTCAGCCTTTTCCAAATCCTGTGTAGCCAGTTCTCCTGATAGCTTCTGGGGAGGACCTACGTTGTCTCTAGTCTGTCTTTTATTTGCAATGTACATGTAGAATCCCTTCCTGTTATCCTTAACAACCCTAGGCAAGTTTAATTCTTCCCTAACCTGGTCCCTAGCTTCCCCAACAACATCCCTGTATTCTTTCCAGGCTGCCTGTCCTTGTTTCCACCTTTTAGAAGCCTCTTTTTTCTCCAAATTTTCCTCAGCAGCTCCTTTAGGGAAAAAGTAAACAGATAAATGGAGGTGCAATCCAAAGGGAGTTGCAGGAGGGGCATTTTTATTTTGTCTGCACAGTTCGGTTAGCTTCATCTTATTATTGCCTTGATGTTTATTACTTACATTCTCCTGGGTCTTGTCTTCTAATAGTAATCAAGACCTCTTCATACTCTCTCTAAAAACTTATTAGAATAATAGATCAAGAAAGGGGATTTATTTATATGGATTTCACAAAGGTAACCTTTCATGATTCTCTAACAAAAATTAATTTTGTTATTTAATTATGAGATACATAACCTCATTTTAGACTTCTGTAGCATGAAACTATTGAAGCTGACACTTGAATTGCATTTACCCATGGGTTGATGAGCTCTGAGAGTTAAGCATGGGCAACTATCAAAGTATAAGCATCTTCCCAGGTTCTTCATACCTAATTATTACAAGGAGGAAGTTTCCTCTAGAGAGGAACCACTTTTATTCTGTATCTGACAGGTGGAAATTAGTTGCCTAATGGAATGGAATAGTTCTGCAAATTGAAGGAATTAAGTAAGCTTTTTAAATTTAACCTCCTTTTAAATTATATTTTAATTTGGATTCAAATGTGAGGGTGGTCACATAAGACAGTTTATTTTGGGAGACTTCTAATAATTTCATATTGTCTTGTGCCCATATATCATGTCTGTTGTCTTTTAGCTAATATTAACAAACACTGTGACCGACGATTAAGTACTCAACTAGCTGCATGTGACATCACGGAGTAAGTAATGCTGAAGTGATAAAGCCATCACAGGTGAAAGAGGGAAAAATGAATAAGCCTAATTTTCCTATTTCCATGGGTGGGGGGTGGGGGGTTTGACAAGGTTAAAGAACATATAAAACGAAAATATGTAATATGATAGTCTAAAAAATAAATTCCTGAACAAGTAATGTCTTTCTCAATTCCCTTTGCTTTTGAAGCAGATTCCCGAGTTGTTTATGATGCTGCAAAAGCTCATGACTCTACTGATATATAACTTCCTTTAAAAAGAAATGTTGAATCATAAGTGGTATTATTAATTTAATTTCAAATAATTGGAAAGCAAACCATTGATAAACCACAGGGTTTATTTATGGGTTTCTCTCTTATGCACTTTATTTTTCTTTTCTGTCTAAATTATTTTCCCGTTTACCTATCCTGAAAAGTAAAGCTTCTAAATTTATTCCAGTGCTATTGCTCTAACATGTTAGCTTCTCTCAACAAACCTTTAAGAGAAGGAGGAGAACTTGCATGTGACCTGAAAAGTTTCTTTATTTCCTTCCTGTTGGACATTTATTTTTATATCCACAGGAAGAACTGACAGGAACAATATTTTTATATATTCAGTTCTGTCCTTATCCTCTGCTCAGTGCTGGCTACTGTAACATGTCACTTGTGTTTTCCTGTCCTATAATGGCCTCTGCCAGGTAGCTTCCCCCACTTATGCATCTTTTCTGACCTCAATATATTAAAAAAACCCTTCTCACCTGTGAGATATGGGGATGAAAGGAGTCTGCATTACACCTGGTATGGGCAGAGAAGGAACTTCTTTCAATGACATTTTTCTACACAGATTTTGTGGAGATACTCAGCAACATTTCTGACCAACTCTGTTGAGAGTATTTAAGGATTTGAAAGGTCTAGCTTGTTCCTTAAAACAACTGTTTAACTTGGTTAGGAAATAACCCACTGGTTGATATAAAACAGCAGAGACTATACTATAAAGGTAACTCCTCATGCTATAAAGCACCTTGACTTTCTGTTAACTTGTTTTCTGATGGCCAGAATACAGAAAAAGAATTACCTTCACGTTAGTAAAAGCATCTGAGCAACACTGCCTTTAACTCCAAAGTTTTTAAGCTATGTCATCTAAAGGGCTGTTTCATATCAATTCAGGTTGTTTTTTTTCTTGTAGACACCATAGACCAAAGAAATGAAATGAGCCAGACAGCTGCATTTGCACACAAATTCAGAATTGTCATTCAATCACTGTAATGATACCAGATATCCCAGGAAACTGTTGGAATATACAGATATCTCTAGCTGTGCATTTCTATTTATAACTACATATTTTCAAACACAGAGTTCAGAATGGGAAAATCAATAGAAAACTTTGTAAACTCCCGTAAGGCTTTAACCATTAAATGAGGCTCTTCCTGTACAGTACTAATTTCCAGAAACTTCTTTCGTGAAGTAGCCTGCAAAATAAGCACAAAATATCGGACTATATCTGCCTATGTTACTCTGGGACTGCAAGAGCCTCTTGAGAGCAGAAAGCGAAATGTATAAAAAGGAAAAGAAAACAGAATAAAAAATTAGAACCAGTGGAATATTTTCAGGCACATAATCTAATAAGAATTTGTGCCAAGACTGATAGACTGCATGTCCTTGAGAAAGGGAAAAGATAAACCTTTGGTTTTCCAAACATCACAAAGTAAACAAAGAGGTTTCTGCAGAATCCTTGATGAGAAAAAATTAACCAGCTTAAGTGCTGGAAGAGAATGAACTGTCCAACAGTTATTTTACAAAAAGCAAATAAATGTTTAACTGTGGCAGCTCCTGATGGCAGAGAAAGAGGAAGCATATACTTTATGAAAGAGTAAGTACAGTTTCATGACTTAAACAGGCAGAATTAGAGGAGGAGGGTGTCCTGGGTTCAGCAGTAGCAATCATTTTTCTCCTTCTTAGTAGCTGATGCAGTGCTGTGGTTTTGACTTTCAGCCTGGGAACAACGCTGATAACACCAATATTTTTAGTTGTTGCTAAGTAATGTTTACTGCAACCAAGGACTTTCTGAGTCTCATGGTCTGTCAGATAGGAGGGGAAGCCAGGAGGAAGCAGAGACAAGGCACCTGACCCAAACTAGCCAAAGAGGCATTCCATAACACAGCACGTAATGCCCAGTATATCAACTGGGGGCGGTTAGCCGGAAGGGCTAGATCACTGCTCGGTCGGGCTGGGTATCGGTTGGCGGGTGGTGAGCGGTTGTATTCCCTCCCCTTGTTATTTCCCTTATCATTATTATTACTGGTGATAGCAGCAGTGGTTTTGTGTTATACCTTAGTTACTGGATTGTTCATATCTCAACCCATGGGAGTTACATTCTTTTGATTCTCCTCCCCATCGCTCTGGGAGTGGGGGGAGGAAGGGGGGGGGGATTGGGGGTGGGGAGCGAGTGAATGGCTGCATGGTTCTGGGTTGCCACCTGGGCTTAAACCACAACAGAGGGTATGAAAAGATCTTTGAAGTCATAAGGCTATACACTTGGGGAAAAGCAATGGAAATAATTATTGGCGGGTGTGTAATTCACTGTATATCAAATGCAATATCACACAGAGACATACAGGACAGTTACAGTTGGAAGGGGCCTTGGACTTCATCTAGTTCCAACCCCCCCTGCCATGGGGAGGGACACCTTCCAGTAGACCAGGTTGCTCAAAGCCCTGCCCAGGCTGGCCTTAAACACTTCCAGGGACGGGGCAGCCACAACTTCTCTGGGCAACCTTTTCCAATCTTCCTTTATTCCCCTATTTAAAAAATGGGTGTTCTATTTCCCTTTCTTGTTTTACAGTCAGTAGGAACTTCACCAGACTGCCACTACTTCTCAAATATGATAGATAATGGCTTAGGTTATATAATAGCCAATGGTTTGGGTTATATAGTACTCAGTGATAATAATGGCATGGGATATTTAATCTTCCATGCTAACTGGGGATGGCTTCATACTGTAAACCAAGTGAATCATCTGTCACCCAGCCTAGTCCTTCAGCTGTCTTCCAGACCCAAAAATCTAACAGCTCTTTAAAAGGAAAGCTAAGAATAGTGATTTTGCCAGAGGGAAAACAGGAGAATGTGTGATAATGTATACAGATTTAACCCATTAATCTATTTTTCTTATGTAGTCTTTTTTTTTTTTTTTTTTCTTAATTTCTTTTCAAGGAATTCAATAGATGCAGCCCTACGTTATAAAAGAGCTGTTAATTTATTTAATGGTAGGCTTCTGTGTACAAAAGTGACACTTAAAAGATTTGTAAATTTTCCAAAAAGCTGAGCTCGAATGACAACATTTCAATGTGTGCTTTGTATTAAAGTTATTTCAATACAGCTCTTGGAGTAATCAAAAGGAAAGACAGCCTTACTGCTCCAGACCTTCTGCTCCTTCTGCTGGAAAAGCACAGAACAGCTTGTCATAGAAGTTATAACATCAAAGTCTTCCAGAGTAACTGAAATGCTTTTGAAAGAAAGAAGTATTTTGGATGTGATCTCCTTATATGTATTTTCTCAGCAAGGACATTGCCAACAAACTGACATAACAAAACAGAAGTGTACAGTCTGAAATACAGAAATCTTCTTTCAATTTCCATATGTATGCTACAGGTGTTGACTTTTGTGTACAGACTGAAGTACCTAAATATGTACTATATACACTATATATGCATTGCAGAGTCCTTCAGGTATCTTCAAGCTCTTCAACGGGGATTGTAGCAATTGGACAAGAAGTAATGGGTTCAGACTTAGACAAGGGAACTTTAGGCTGGATATAAGGAAGAAGTTCTTCACTGTGAGGGTGGTGAGGCACTGGAGCAGGTTGCCCAAAAAAGTGGGGAATGCTCCATCCCTGGCAGTGCTCAAGCCAGGCTGGGCAGAGTCTTGGGTGACATGGTCTAGTGTGAGGCATCCCCACGGCACGGGGTTGAAACTAGATGATCTTAAGGTCCTTTCCAACCCTTACCATTCTACAGTTCTATAAGCTCTGCCTCAAACAGTGATGTGCTATATGACTAGTGGCATACTGAACTGCCCTGTGTATGTTTACACTAAATTTTCTGAACTAGTAACATGAGGGTTTAATTTTCACCATTTGTGCTGTGCCTAGGAAGGTATGGGCTGTTTTCTTTTACTATGATTATCTCAATTGTTCCTGCACAAATTTCAGTTCAAAAAAATACACAGAAAATAGCTATCAGTTCTATCCTAGTGGAGTGATGTAACCAGTATCTTGAGATCTCAAACTGTAGATCCCTGGAGAAGAAGAACAGGAAGATTCCATTTCCAGTATGGGTTAGCCCCATTGGTACAGTGGATGCCAGGTTTACCCAGGACAATGATAACTAGATGAACTAGTGAGCAATAATGTTTCTATCTTTTTTTTTCTTTTTTTTTTTTTCCATTTCTTTGTAACTATCAGGTATCTTACAAGATAGATCTAAACCATACCATATTTTTTCCCCCTCAAGTCTCCTCAGTTTATTGTCTTTAAGGTTTTTGAATTTTCAAAAAGGGGACTTCCTAAAGCAGAAAGGCTAAACTGCAACTCTCAAGTAAGATGATTATAAAAATGAAATGCAAATAACATTATTTGCATAAAAACATATAATGCATTCCCTTTTAAAAAAGTATAGAAAACCAGGAAAACAGAGATTATGTCATGATAACACCACATAATCTAAATATTGAAAATTTCAAGATCCATTAAAATATGTAATTTCTGCTTCTACTCCTTTTCTTTCAATTTTCTTTCTTCAAAAGTCTACTGAGTTTAGGGCAAAAGCATATTTACAAATATTTTATATTTATAGATATATAAACTTTAAAAATTGCCATACTGTGTTGATCCTATTATTTTCTCTTGGAATATTTTTTTTATGTTTTTCTATTTACTTATTTATTTTTGTTTTGTAATGAAAATCACTAAATTACTCATCCCATTGAACGGAGTCGTATGTGACTTGTGAACTGTAAGTGATAGGCAGTGGAGAGATACTCATTGATAGAACTTGTGAGGAGTCATCATGAATTGATCTCAAGAAAAAAAAAAAAATCATCTTATTTCCAAGCTATACCAGGGCACTATAAAGTAATGAGATATTTAAAAAACATATTCAAAAGGGAAAAATGCAAAATCCCTCACTAGAAGGGAAAAATGTTTTTAGGTGCTTCTGAAAGAAGCTATGTTTCTTGTTAGTGCTGCTGCTGGTGCAAAGAATGCAGAAGTGTATAGTGTAGGACAACACAGGTTGAATCTAAAATACAAATTTTTACAGACAGCTTTTCTTATCCATTTATTCAAAGCATTTTGGTTCTTTCAAACATTTTTATTACACCTGGCTAAGTAGATTTGGACATATATATTGAAATAACTGTGCCTTTTATTTGGTATCCTGTACTTCCTTCATCTTACGGAGTCAGAAAACTGAATGTCCTGGTAACACTTGTGGGCAGCAAACAAAGGAGCACAAATGAAGCTGCAGAAATCTTAGCCTTGACAAAGTACCAGCAGATTAAAAAAAATATTAAATTATCACTACATGATGTTCTAATGACAGATTCTTCATCACTAATGGATGTGTATCAATAAGCCTCTTCAATACAAGGCTGTCCTGAGCTGGGTATTTGTAGAGTTTTTAGTGAAAACTGAGAAAGAAGAATATATACAAAAGATTCTTTCTTCATATTTTTTCATGTTTGCTGATATTATTAAGTTTTTCCTATAACCCCCAAAAGCTTTATGATTAATTTGGCTTTTTAAAAGTATTATCCACTTAACTTTCACTCTGTTAATTGTGATTTCAATGAGATTTTACAAATCATATTGCATGATTATGCTCTTAAAATATTTTTATTTAGAAGCATATATCTACTTCCATGTATAAATGCAGTTCTTACACATTCTAAATATCTGAGATGCTGTTTTAGAGTACTTGTCTCACAATCAGAGTCTCTTCTGCAACTTGCTAAAGAAGTGAGCATTTACTTTTCTTGTGAAAATTCATACACTATGCTTAACACAGCATGGAAACCAGATTTTTGGGTGACTGAGCTTCAGCTGACTTTCTCTTCGAACTTTAAAACAGTAGACATCAGTAGTATATTTTTAACAAAGAAGTAGTCTGAAATCCTATTTAATTTTATAATTTAAAACAAAATTTTACACATTTAAATTAAAGTAAATAGCTATTATTTTTTGCTAAAAATATGGCTGTCTTGGTTAAAAGCCATAGCCTACAAAGATAAAACAGAAATTATAATTAATAATTATTAATTAATTAAATTTATATGTTAGCAAAGCATATCTAAGTTTAGCTATTAATCTAAAAATCATGTTTATATATATATAAAGAAAATCAAGCTTGAATATTTCACAATATGTCATCTGAATCTATCTTTACTCCAAATGAAAAGTAACTTTATTCCAAGGGAATAAGATAGCCAGATATCAAAAATTTGGAATCAAAATGAAAACAGAATATAATTTTTACATGCAAAAAAATTAACTGAACTATTTGAGCACCTACCATGGCCTTATCTAGTAAATTCAAATACAAGAAACTGGGAAAATACTGTCTTATGAGTCAACTCAGCTTTCTGCACAGTATGTCTAAACCTTTTAGACAAGTAGACTTTTTATAAAAACTTACAAAAGTGAATTTTACTATTTTACTTTGTTGAACTCAAATTATTAGTCCTAATTCTTGTTTGCTTGAAATGTTTGAGTCAAAGCACAATAATGCTACATAAAAAAGCTGGTGAACTTTATAAGTTTTCAAGGCTATATATCTTGAAAACTTAGTTTTTTAATGCCTTAGTAGGTTAATTTTTTTTAAATTTTATCACTTCAAACCACTTAGATAATAAACTAATTCAATGACAAAACCAAAGCATATGCACCAACAGTTTCAACAGATAAAAAGTATGAAAGAATATAACAAGAACATAAAAGAATATATGGAATTATAGTACAGACTGAACAACAAAACACTCAGTAAATTATTGTAATTCATGACCTTCATATGATTTCTGACACAAAAAACAAGAGTAGTTGGAAAGTGTATGGAAAAAATATTTTTATCAAGAGTATTTTTAACATTGCTAGTCAAGTTTCTGCCCAAAGGAAAATTTCATGGCTATATTAAACAACTGAAAATAAAGGGTTTATAAAAGATAGTGTTATCTGAGCTTCCACTCCAGTACTGGCAAGGATCCTTACTGTGATACATTTAATGGATTTTAAGAGAAACCTGTACTGTACCACATGGCATTATGTCACCAGGCTCCTGTTCATGGATATATATTAAAATAACCGGATCACAAAAATTCAGAGTTCTATGTCCTGCAATAAAGCTTCCTTACCCCATCCCTTCCCACCCCAAGAAAAATGCAAACGCCTTTTCTTCTCACATACTGTACACGATTCACATCAAAATTCAATCATGCTCAATTAACACACAAAATTTTCCAATAATTATGCTGAAGGCAGCACCAGAACACACAAAGAGATAAGGGAGTCAGGGACTAAGCTGTGCATAAATTCACTAATAAAAGAAAAGGTCACAGGCTGATATTACTGAAATTTTATTAGATTTCATATCCATGTGTTAGAAATCAATGGTTTTTTGGCTTCAGCATTTCTGCTCTGAAGTCAGCCACTCTCTGGGGCCCTGAGTCTAATCAGAAGCTGTACCAGCGTTACATCCTCTCCTGGGCACAAAGACAGCAAGAAATAAGAGAAGCTTTACAGGTCAGAACAGACAGGCTTTGCCATTCCTGCTGCTAAGTGGTTTGGGGAGCTGAAAGCGAAAATCTGCAGCTGCAGCTATGAAGTGAAGTAACTGTTATGTTGGTCAATGCCCACAGGAAAGGTAAAGCCAGTACTGGGGATTTTAAGGCTCTTTGATAGCTTCCAGTAGCAAACTAGTCAAACCAGGACGAGTCCACAAAGGACTCTTCACATAAACACTGCTGCAGAGTGGTTGCAAATATGGGAGCTATGACCTGAATTTAATCCCGCAACTGAAAAAAACACAAAAGGGCCCTGAAACAGGCTTTAGATATATGGTGTTTCTACAATGCAAAAACTGACAGATAAAAGGAAATAATGAAATTTCCCTAACTCTCTGCTGATCCATATGTTGTTCTGGGCATGAGTGGAAATCTGTCAGCTTCTGCTGCCCCACTTTTGTTTTCTTCTGCATGTTCAACCAAAGAGCTAAACAGATTGTCAGACGTATGGCACTGAAATAGAAACTTTTCATAGAAGAAAGGAAATGATCCGATCAAAAAAATCTGAATATGAAAAAAATTAGTTTCCATTTGGAATTACTTCTGATTTGCACCGTCAAAAGAGTGTGTTATATCAATATAAAATTGATGGGGCAGAAGAGAGGATTAAGCTTATAAAACTCAGAAAAGATCATTGATTAGAGAAGAAAAAATGGAGATTTTTACTCACAGTCAAAATATATATTTATACATATTTATTTATATATCAGATATATATTGTATATATATTATTGCATGCCTAGAAGAAATAAAACTGCAAAAGGTATTATAGAAAAAGCAGTCTTTTTTTTTTTTCCTTTATGGCTAAAATGTAAAGAGGAAGCAGTTAGTTTCTTCTCACTGGAGTTGACTTTCTTGCAAGGAGACCTGGTTGCTGTATAGGTGTTGCAGAAGTGGACGAGAGTCTTTGAATTAATTGATACAGCCTTCAGAACCTAGTCTGCAACTAAACCAAGAGGCTGTGCTGTAGAAAGAAGTAGCTGTGGAGTTCTATAACTAGAACAAGCACGATAAAGAAAAATCTTTTTTTGACAGACACTACCTTTATTTTTATCAGTTTTATGAAGAGATGATAGGAGAAAGCATATTTCTGTTGAAATTTCCCGGGTCTTCTACTGAGCCACTAGCAGTATGGGCTCTGGGTTTAACTATATGAAGGCAACAAAGTAAATGAATCAAGCTAAACAGCAAAGTTGTAACAATAGACAATACTAACCGATTAAGGGCAGTCATTGTTTGTTGGGGTTGGTTTGTTTCTTGTCAGAAGTCACTGCTTTTCTCCCTGCATTATCTACTGAATTACATCAGACACTAACTTTTCTCATTACCAGGCTCAGAATGTTTCTAAAAAAAAACCCCAAAACCATGGATATGAAAGAGTGAAGCTACATGAAAACATGCTTCAGATAAAGATATTTCTGCATATTATAATGGCTGAACCATAAAAGGAATACACTTATTTTAGCTATTCTATGTGATTTTTCAGACTGATGTACTACTTTAGTTGTCTAATCCTAACATTAAACTAGAGGTGCCATCAGGGCATAATGACTTAAAAAAATATACCTTAACATAATAACATGATTAGAGAAAGAAAAAATATCAAAAAAAAAGTAAAAGGAAAAAGAGAAATGGAAAAATATGGTTTACATTTACAATAAAACCCAACAGATTAACATAATATGAAAATAAAATAATCTCAAATCTCAAATCCAATAACATTAAAAACTTCAATGTATCCTTTCGACTCCTTTAAAAGCTTTGAAGGCTCCCTTCAATTGTCCATACTGTATAGAATAAACTGGTGGAACTCAAACATCTACTAAATGATTTCTGACTTGGTTCATTTTTTCTGAGTACAGTCAACTTCTTACAAAGACAGCTTTATAATTTCTCAATCAATACCAGGCCAGAAATTATCAATATTCTTCAATTTATGCATAACTGATTATTAAGGTAAACAAGCATTATAATGCTTTTCAAAGCCAGATTTCTTAATTTACCTTTTCTGTGTTTGTGGGCTACAGTTATTGCTACTAAGGATTCTTTATTTTATCAGACACTTGCCTGAGAATATACTAGCTAGTGCTTTAAAGAGCTGGTATGATTTTAGAGGAACAAAAGAGTTTTGCTTTGTTTTTTAGTGACAGACAGGAAGTTAAAACCATCACTTGCCTTGCTGGGTCATTGCCTGCTATCTCACTTAAACTTCTGACAGTACAATTCACAGAGATATATTGTGTTCAGTGGGAGAACCTCATCAAACCATGCCTTCTGTTTTGTTTTTAACACTGATTTTAGCGAATAGAGAGAATAAATGATCCATCAGTCAAACTGTGATAATTTTGTTTGCTGTATCTATTTGATATGTTACCCAAACAACTTATTCATGCCTTTTTTATGCATCCACAATGTGTATCAGTTCAATAGAGTTACAAAATATTTGCAGTGGCTTTCAGGTTTTGGAAAACTTATCTTGGTGTTTAAACTGAGAATTAAAGCAGCAGCCCCACTCTTGTACTCAAGCGCACCTGGAGCACAACAGACAAACCTCTTGTTTCTTTGGTGATGATTTGGCATGTATTTGGTTGGCAAAACTAAGGCTAAAATTTTAGTGCAGGAACACCTCAGAGGAATTCAAGACTACTGGATTTCCTGGCAGGCTAAAGAAGCTATGGAAATGTTTATTTCCTACAAGATAGTTCATCACAATCTATTTAATCACACTAGAAAGTAATAAGATGTTTTAATTCAGAACACAGACATTTCCCTGTTTCTATTTTAAATAAAGTGGTCAAAGGTAGAAAAGAAACCATATTTCTTTCTCACAATTTGCATACTATTTTGACTTTATTTTAATGTTACTTTAAAACTCTAAAATGTTGATGTGGACTTTTGAAAACAATTTTTGAACAGAAAAGATACATTTTAAAATCTATTTCTCCCTTGACATGTAAAAAATTCCAGTGTTGTTCCTTCATTTGCAAACTCTGAATAGTAGGAGAGTTCAAGGATGGCTATTGATATTCTTTGAAACTGCAGAAATTAGGATACATGGTCAAAGTGGATGCAAAACTCTCTGGCTGAGCTCTGTCTCAGGGCAGCCTGCGCTGAGTCTCCTGAGGCTTTAACTACCAGCCCAACCCACAATAGTGCAAGTCCAGAAGAAAATGCTCATTCAGGATGACTTCTGCTTGTGACAGTCCTGCTGGTTCAGACATTCAACCTGCTTTCATCCACCTAAAATGAGCAGAAGAATATCCACTATAAAGCATGCTGTCACCACCTATTTTGTTTTAATATCTGCATACAGGGAGTCCATGCCACTTTCTCACCTTTAAGCAAAATGTGATCTGTGCAAATGGCTTTGCTTGGTAGGTCACACTGTTCCAAGTCATGTTTGTGTTTTCTCCTCTGGTGTCTGCCTGCCAAGGTACCCACAGGAGACCCCTAAACCTATAGGGATCCCTTGAAAATACTTCTTAGGTTTATTCTGCAGAAGACAAGGTATTTCTACTCCAGGCTCCTAAGCTGGTGGCAATTTAGATGTACTTTATTTCAAGGTAAACTTCACAGAGCTGATTAAAGCTTGTTATGTAGTTCCTTTTGGCCGCTAGAAAGGTGTAATCAGGAAGAACATAAGAATTTGAACACTGGTAGCTTTCTTCTTTTCAAATACTCTTAACATCAAAGCTATTAGCAAACACTTGCTGAAATAATTTCCTTCATGTTTGTTTCCTGATAGCTTTCATCTAACTTTCACCAACGTTTCCCTTATCAATCACTGGTTGTTTTCGAAAGTTCATTTACCGCTTAAAGACAGAGGTGAAAAAAAATAGAAAAAAAAAAACATGTATCAATACTATTTTAATCACTAATTAATTTTAATATTATTTTTTTTCCAAATCAGATTGACTTTTCTCCTCATGTGTCCTCCTGTCAGAAATGCCATTCACTTGCTCGTGTTATACTGTCACTGGATAGATTGCACAAAAGGTTGGCACAGAGAACATTATAAATCAGGATTAACTGTAACCATTGTAATGCACTGAATAAGTGTCTGCAATTTATAGACCAGATGGGGATTCTACCCAGAAAATACTGCCTGACATTAGGTAGCAGTCAAATACTCTCTGAAGTACTATCTGAACAATTTCTGGAAACTTTATACCTCCATCTGTGAAAATGGAAAAAGATGTAACATATGTACATAAAATGAATATACAAACAAAATTAAAATATAATCTACATTAAAAGAAAATAATTATTAGGGTATTCATCTCTTATGCTTACAATTAACATAACGATATTAAGCCAAAGGTAAATTTGGTTTATTATTTTTTATCCACACTATCTATTTAGTATCAGACTTTAAGGATATTTGCATATTTCCTTTCTAAGTATGGATTCTAATGCAAAACCCTAAAAAAATAAGTATTCAACATACTTTGGCATCATTCTAAAGTAACACGTATTACAGTTTTATTGCGGCAACAAAAATAAATAGAATGAAAGTTTTGCAATCATAGCTAAAGACAGTGGTTATATACTTGGCCATATACATAATCAGTTATGATCAACAATGAATAAGCCAGAACCATGTTTATGTTAATAGAAACCAGCAGCTATTACAAAGGTTGGGAGTAAAGGCTGAGAGTCTAGTAAGCCTAACACCCTAAATTCAGTCATTAAAATACATTCATGCTTTGGGTTTACTGAACCTGCACTTTGCTACTGTAGTTTAATTTCAACATATAAATACAGAGCTCTTAAGGAAGAATACATTGTTATTTATAACACAGCACTTTTCATATGCTAAGGGTAACAGTAATTAGCTTGGATTTTCTGACCAAACTATTTGCTTAAGGGCAGAGATTGCCTCTGCAGAAAGGAAATGGCTATGCAAATAAAACATTTGATACTTTTAAATAAGTTTGGGGTGTTTTCTTGGGTTTAGTTGCTGATTTTGTTTTGTTTGTAGTGATTTTGTTATTGTTTTATTAAGCATCAGTGGCTTCTCTCCTTCCTATTCAGAAAGCTTATCCTGTTCTTACAGGCAGCAGCTACTTACATGACTTCCAAACACAACCTGGAATTACAGCATCCAGTGGCTATACAAGTCCCCATGACATAGTTTAGCCTAGCTTTAGGAAGTGGTGTTGGTTTCCATGAAGTCAGACAGGCATATTGCTGCCTGCCAGAACTAAATGTTGCTACTCACAGGACACACCATTTCCTACAAGCCTATCATCAGACTGTCAGTTGCAGCAATTACAACTGGAATTCGAACAACCTGCTTTCATCATATCCCTAAATAAGGATCTAAATGTCAGTTCTCTGATAATCTCTATACACTTGTTTTGAGAGCACTGATATGATATTACATTTAAATTGTAACTCCAATCACTCTGCAAAAGATCCTTTCTTGAGGTACTTCAGCTCACCTTGGCTGTAGATAATATTTCTCTGATGATTCGCTGGAGGTTCTGTCCTAAAGGCACATTAATTTAAACTGTGGAGAAAATTATTATCACAGAGGAAACCATGCGACAGGCCTCAGCTCTCATTTTTTTTTTTTCCAAAAGAAATGGTAAAGCAGTTTAACATCAATATAAACCCTTCATAATTTTAAGCAATATTAAAAAAATAAAATAAAATCAATCATTTTGTTAGTTGTTTTCCACATGGAGGCTTTCAGTGTGCAGATATAGGATCGTAAGGACTGAGATGTTGGTGGGAAATGGTATATGGACTTAATTTTACGTTGCGTAGGTGTGGTAAATCTTACCTTGAACCACACTGCTACAGACAAGGCATTCTGCCCTTGAGAGCTGTTTAGATCATATAATTCATACTTTTTTAACTTCTTCAAATGTCTTTTATATGAATTTTAATCACATACTACAGCGATAATTTATATTGGAAATCTTGTCACAAATATTCAATACAATACTGCACTTCCATTTCTTCCCTATATAAAAGACTATTTAATTCAGTCAGTCCCTCAGTATTTCTACTTTTGTGTAGTCTCCCTATAGGAAAAAACATATACAACTGTACACATATAGTAAGTTATACATTCCTGTACAATCAAGTGCAATTTACTTTTCTAATAGTCATTACATAGAATAATAATCTCTTGTAAATTCTTTTAGATAGCTATATTTACAACCCCACAGACGCTACTAGTTTGCTGAGAAAGAAGCAAATTAAGGTGTTTCTACAGGCACATTATGAAAAAAAAAGCCAGCCCAAAAATACTGATTTAGAAGGATCTGTAACAATATAAATAATTCAAAATATAGAACTATTCTTATTCATATGCTTCATGTCTTATCATTTTATTTCCCAATAACGATACATTTTAATGACATGTACGTAGCCTGAACCATTAATTCCTTATGTTATTTTCATCAACTGCATATGTATTGCTGACTGACCAACTACTTGATTTGTTTTTTTTAAAAATTTGGGGCTTTTTCTTAGAATGAAATTCCAGTGACAACTTTCAAGAAGGACCTCAAATGCATGTGATCTTTTGACATTGCAGACAACTACTGGATGTTAAAGGCCCACAATAAGTATCCTGTAGTGTAAGAAAACAATACCAACAGGTATAACAGAAAGGAAAGAGGTAACAGTTTTTTTATTTCCATGAGAACTAAAGTGTTGGTAACTTGTCTGAGAGAGGTTAATTCCTTAATAGCCAATGCCCAATGGTTTGAGAAGTGAGAAATGGAGAATCAATCCATTGGTCTTTTAAGACAAAGCTGGAGCTTGAACCTAGACACATATTCTGGTATCCTTTTGCAGTAAGAGAACAGGTCAAGCTCTCTTTCCTTTCTCTCCCTGTTATTAATTTATAAATAATTATTAATTCATTCTAGAAGAGACTTGGGTAAGAAACTGAATAAGAAACCTGAACTTGAAGTTGTTTTATTCTGTGACACTCTATCATCTGCTTAATCTGTTCCCCCTTTCCCATTCCCTGTTCCACTGAAAAGGTCTCTCTTAGATCTGACAGCTTCTCCTTGAAATCAGTCTGTTTCTAGATAAAGCGATCACTAGGGGAAAGTGATCACCTGGGAGAAGGAAGGTGTTATCTGTAGTGTCAACTGAGCTGCCATGAATTATTTCCAAGTGACTTACTAGATGAAAAGTGATGTATTTTGCTGAAAAAAAAATCTTTGACCAGCTTTGCTCACAAATCTAAGAATGAAGGTAAGGGTTTTTTTTTGTTTTTTTTTTAATCTGTATTAATACACACTGTATTAAATATCTGGATCCAAAATTGTATCTGTTTGTGACTTCAAAGGCTACTTAATTTGTTCTAAAATATCTTTCCTGAGCAGAACTTGAATCTATTATTAAAACAATCTTTTATACTCAAAGAGAACAGTTCCTCTGAGGATATAATTCCTATATAAGCAAACATCCTTTCACAGTTCAAAGTCAGTTTGTAGCCACTTATGAGCTAAGACAGAGAATAGCTTCCATTACAAAACTCCATGAGGACACTTCTCACCCGGGGTCATTCCAATTCATGAAATGCTTGCTTGCACAAACTCAGTGTAATGCACACTATGAGGTAGAAGAAGCTGTCAGCACTTGAGAAAGAATGTGTGGAATTGCAAAGCACTGAGTATTAACATCGATCCATGAATACTGAATCAGCTGCCCCCTCCACCACTCAGCATGTGCTCCTTCACACAGCAAGCTACTCCATCATTTTGATAAAGTGGTGCGAGAGTCACTAACTGTCCATAACTGGATTTATCATTTGTTTTTTTCTTTTTTACTTTTCTACATAATGAACACCTTCCATTGTAACAAGTACCTTTACCACAGTAAGTTCTCTGAAGTTAAAGTTATTTCACAGTTTTTCATTTTTCTGGTAGGGGTATCCTATTATATTAATTTGTTTCAATATTTTCAATGGTAAAACCTGTTTATTTATTTATTTTTCAGACAGAACTGTCTTGCACTTTTTCTTGTCAAAGCTGATCATCAAATTCTTGCACCCTCTGAAACATCCATAGCACTACTGTGTTAAGCCCTTCCTTCTTTGTAATAGACTAAGTCCTTAAAGCACATCTTATCTCTGCTAAGTTCTTTTGTACCTCAGTCCCTTCTTTCAAGTTCATAATTGCACCGTGCCATACGCTTCTGTGTGAAGAGATAAGGAAAATGAATAAATAGCAAAGTTAATGAACATTCCCAAATCTCTAAAAAAACCCCAAACCTATTAAAAAAACATAAACAAATTAACAAAACAAAAAAAAAAAAATAAAAGAAGGAGAAAACAAAGCCTCCAAACCTGCCAGCTTTTATTTACTTTCAGCTGTTTTCTGCTAGGTTTTACAAGATTTCTTTTTTTCCTGTGACAGAAGACAAATTATGTATTTTCTGAATTCTATCAAGATTCAGTTCTGATGGTTTTAAAGAGAAACATAGTCTTTCAGTTTTAATTTTACCTTTTCTCGTCTTTAATAACCTGTGACCAGAGTGCCTGAAACTTTTAGACAGAGGCCCCTATTTATTAATGTTGTACATATTTTTGCAACATCAAGTAGAAAATTTATCAGAAGTATTGAGAATGTCCAAAGTAGGAACCTAAAAACTTTCAACTTAGTGCTTTTTCTCTACTGCTAACATTTTCCAACACAATGAGCATTGAAAAGGAAAATAAATCTTTTGGCTCTTACACATGCCTGTTTTGCAAGTTCTAATTGTTCTAGTACTAGAGTTAAATTTCTAATAATATATATATGCCCTAATGAATCAGCTAAGCTCTTAGGAACTGGCTTTAGGGAAGCAGAACACTGTAAATTTCTGATGTGCCACATGTATAATAAAAATAAACCATAAAAAGCTTCTGTTTAGTACTACTTACAGTAACAACCCTAAAAGGGGTGCAGATGGAATGGGGTCATGGTCTCCACTCAATAATCATCAGAAGCAACCAGCTGTGGAAGAGAGCTCATGAGCAGCAATTAAGGAAGGCAGCAGCAGGCAGTGCTCCCACCATACATTAGTAGTTGTGTGGAGTATTGTGCTTACCTGAGGCATAATGCCTCCCTGAGTGCCTGCTGGAGTACTGCAGATCCACACCATCCGCAGGATAGAGACCAGTGCCTTAAAGGCTCAGCTAAGCCCTTACTGACTTCTAGAGGCACAAAATTGAAAAGGACGTTAAAAAGAGATAAAAGTTCCAAACTTTTCTTTTTGTGTTGACTTGCTTAAAAATGACTGTTTTTAAAAACCTCTAGGGAGAGGAAGGCTTCAAAGTCAGACAAGAGACTTTCCCAAAAAAGTGTGAACAAAAACACGGCTTCTTTGGCTATCTTTATGTGCAGTGGAAAAGCTGAAGATCTGTTAAATGACAAAGTCTGGTCACCTTGAGTCTTACTTGATAAGAAATATACTATTGGAGTTACAATCTTCAGAGGGAAAAAAGAAAAACAGACAAATATGAAAAACTTTTCTATGAACCACAGGCTACACAAAAATTTTTCACAAGCGAAGATTTAAAGGTACTTGAAGCAAACGGAGATTTTTCTTTATAAGAACAGAGTTGGCAGAAGTTCGTATGCAAATCATGAGCTTACAGTGATAATAGGATGTCTCCCCTAAAAACAGGTTCTGGCTTTAAATAAATCACTGGTAGTTAATCCTCGCTTTTTGTTCCAGTTGGGCAAAGAAAGATGGTGTCTTCATAACATATTATGAATAACTTAATCTATTCCTAACTATTAAACTATAAAAAAATCACTTGTCCTACGATTTATTTATTTATTTTTTTGTTTAATGTGTAAAACACACATGAGCTATTTAACAGATGCTGAAGTTACCCTTTCTTAACTCTCATGAGGTTGGGTTCTTTATAACCTGAAACCAAACTCTTAATTCATTCAATTAAAGTCTTTGCAAAACCCCCAAAATTCAAATTTGAAACTGATCCTTAGCATTTAAAAATTCTGAACAGGTACCACTACTGATGAAAACAGAGTTATTGCATAGATACTTGTACAGGTTAGTGAACTATTCCAGGAAACTGCAGTCTTCTATTAAGCAAAGCAGTTTTCCAACATGTACCACTCATGGCAAGAAACTCTTGCCTACTACTACCTTATAATGCAAAAATTACTGCACAGGAATGGCCATATCCCTCAGACAGCATAAATCCACTTAATTACAATTCTTTTTTGGGTGTTTGTCTGTACACAGGTAGCTAAAACCTGAAATTTAACACACACACCCCCAACATCCAAGTGAAATTGTGTACACATTTTAAGAGCCAACAAAATGATTTGGCAGCAAGTGTTGCTGATATATTTTGCATATGACACACATATTGGTGGTAAGACAAATGAGGAATGCAAAATGTTGAACTGTCCTTGGTAAACAAAGCTTTTTTAAAAAAAAAAAAATTTAGAAAAATACAACCTGAAATAGAAAAGAAAGATTAGTGCTAGCGCTTAATCCAGAATGACTTTCTAAAATAGGGCTGTCCCAATAGCAAAATAAAGCCTCTAGAGATTAGTGGGGATCTGAAGAGAAATTCATGTGCCAATCCATATAAATTAGTGTGTGTTGGGAAGTCTAACATAATCCTTAGTAAGATAGATGGAAATCCTGCATAACATTGTGAGAGTGACCATGAGGATGATTTAGATGGCACTCAGATACGAAACACGTTTCAGCGCCAATATGCCAATAGCCACACTCACAAAAGCAAGCAAGAGCGTTTTCATTATTGTGGATATGGTTGTTGGGTGGGGACTTCTGTCTACTGTGCATCCTTCCTCATGTCAGATTTGCCTTGATCAGGAAACACTGTTACTTAAATTTTACATCACTAACCAGCTGAATTTCCATGATGTGAGCTATAGCTTTCTGCTAATCACCATTCTGCTGTAACATGAGCTCCAGCCATCTCAGATATATGATTAGACTGTGCATCTAATTGTTGAGCAAAGGTGTCTTACTTATCTTCTCAGTCTCTCAGGACCAGAGTGACAATGATGAAATAAGTGAAGTTTCACCAAAACTAGAGAGATGCAGCATTCTGCACTCAGATGTTGCTTCAAGTACTCTAGCCACAGATATAGCCTGTAATTTAAAAATGAAGAAAAAAAAAAATATTAAAAGAAAAGGAAAAGGAAAGAAAGAAAAAAAAAGAAAAAGAAAAAGAGAAAAAGAAAATGAAAAAGGAAAAGAAAAAAGCAAACGCAAAAGAAAAAAATAAACAAAAAAAAAGAAACAGGACCAAAGACAAAATATAACAAAACTTTTTTTGACCATTTTTGTTTTTTTAAGACAAACTGATAGGTGATAACCTCATACTTAATGTGATCTACCAGCTTTGGCTAACTTTTGCCTTAAGTGTGTTGTTTTCTGTGCAGAGGGAACATGTGCCAGCCTGACCTGCTAAACCTGATTTTGCTCCTACTTCACCATGGGCCTAGTGCAAACCCTGGGGCCACTTGTACTATCTGAGCAAGTGAAGAAGCTGAGACTAAAAGTCAATACTTTCACACTGAAAACCATTCATCTTTCACAGGGTATGTGGATAATACATAGTTCTTAAATGTGTTTGTGATATATTTATAGAATCATAGAATCATTGAATAGTGAGGGTTCAAAGGACCTTAAGTGTTTGGCATTCAAAGGTGTTTTTTGCAAGCTCTTGGAAAATCCATAATTTAATCTTAATAAAATACTGGCAGACGTTTTTTAGATTGTTTTCGGGTTTCTCTCAAGGGGCACCAGTTCTTGGCAACTCACCATCTCTTACTGAAAGAGTGGATACTTTGAAGAGAGGAGATATCCATACAAATTTGTAGTGACTCTTGATCATTTGAATTCTCAGTTTTTCACAAATCAAAGCCCCAGAACCCAGGAAGAAGGGCACCTTTTCAGAACTGTTTTCCCATTATGAATTCAGATGGCAAAACTCTCTAAAGTGAAGTATGTTTTTCTCAATTTAAAAATAAATTTTCAGGAGCACTCCATTTCATGGAGACAAGAGAATGTTTACCTCTCAGTAGCATTTCATCAAGTAAACAGCCAGAGACTGCTTTCATTTTCATTACCCTCCCAGATTTACTTGGTTGTTATTATTCACACTGTGCTATTTGCAAACTGGAGGACTAAGTAGAATTCTCTATGTACTGCATCCAGAGAGTTTTAAATGTGTGTTTTACCAGCCATTCGGTGCTTTTCCCCGCACTTCATAATTACTTCTGTGGCCTCCAAATCTCTCTACATAAAGCAAATAATACTGATTTTTGAAATCTATCTTCATAAACAGAGTATCTTGTGTTCATTTAATATTAAAATACCAGTAAGATTTGGCAGATGCAGCATAGGACAGTGTTTATTAGATGAACATTAATAAAGGAATGGAAAATATGATAAACTGTTACTTAAGGGGAAAAATGTTCTTCATGGTTACTTGAATGGTGACATGATCTAATGACCATCTCTATTTGATTAGAATGAACTTTCACTGAAGAGCACTATTCTGGAAGATAAAACCATCTCCAAGTGTCAGTAACAAAATGTTTAAGATCATTTCATGTCAGAATTAAAATGTATATTTTATACTATTTCTGAATAGTGCCAAATCAGCTGTGCATTTATCACTTCTTTCATCAATACAGTACTTTTAGGAAGATGCTTATATATATTTCAGAAGCTAATCACAATCTATTTTTATTACTTGGCCAACAAATATTAAATTGCCACATATATGTCTCCAGCTTAACCTTTTTTTAAACACAGTGATGCATTCCATCACTTTAAATATTTTTATCAGTAGAAGATCTTAATATCAACATCTTCTGTTGGAACAGCACTGAAAAATAAGTTTCCCTTGGTTTTCAACTACCATCACTGGTTCCCTCTGTATGCATCTTTTTCCAATACTGAAGTCAGATTAACCACTTTATTTTAGCAGTTCATATCACTGTACTTCAGTATCCAACTCTAATTTGAATATATAGATACTCTTTGTAATCTCAGTTGGGATCCTATGAAAGGATTACAGTGTATTGCTCTGAAGCAGTGAAAGTAGGTCTGGGGAAATCTGTACCAAATGTGGTCATCATAATTCATTTTTATTAGTTAAGATAACATTCTTTCATCTGTTTCACATCTTTTTTTTTATATTTCCTTCTGTAAATTTTGTTTAAATCAAAGGTTACAGGCCAACTGAAATTGTTTCCAAAGCTGTAATTGCATGGAAGTCTGATGATAGATTATTAATGGCATTTCAATTTTTGCTCAGAGAAGGATTAACATCATGTGTATATGCATGGTCAAAATGCTTAAGATGTGTGTTGTTACACTTCAGACAAGACTAAGTATGAAATCACAGCAGCTGAAATTTCTGATTTCAGCCTCTTTCACACACTTCAGAATTGTTTAGAAGACTCTTTTCCATAATATTTCCAGTTTGAAATGGCTCTGTTAAAAATTGTGTTGAAAGTAAAAAGCTTATACATTTCAACCTTTATTTACATTTCATTTCAGCCTGCATTAGAAAGTTTAACACCACAATTTTAATGGCTGCTGTCTATGAACTGCTGCCTTCCCTCATGAAGAGGGCATCAGTGCAACCTTTTGATTATCTTTCCTCAGGACTAGCATACATACATCCTAAGATTACCAGAAAACAGTAGTTTTATTTCAGAATTTCAGCCAGTATCCTTTTTCAATTTGTGGGATTAGACTTACCTCTCTTTTGAGAGGCAGAGCCTAGAAAAGCCATTAGTTCATTTATTCCAGACAGCTTTTAAACTAGACAGTCGTATATCTAGCTGTATCTGTATCTTCATTTCCCACATTCGGACCTTGTGGATGGATAAGTACATTAAACCACAGGTTCACTGGACACTCATGGACAAATGAAAAATCTCTTGGTATTTCTTTAACAGTAAGTCTGACTTGAAGGTAAAAATATTCTACAGGATGATCATTTGAAGCAAATACCTCCAGAAAACAAGTACTCCCTAGTGAAAATAACAGGTTTTGAGCAAAATAAAGAATCTACTTCACCATGAGATTGTTTGCTATACTGTAATATTATATCACAATAAGGAAGCAACACAATATTTCTTGGAAGTTTCCCTGTGGATTAACATTTTCATTTTAGGAAAAGATTTTAGAACACTTGATGTGGAGCCCTCCTTCACAGACCTGTCAGCTGCACTGCCTACAGAATACAGATATAACAGGCTTCACACTGAAATGGGAGTAATCCTACTCAGCTCAAAAGAGGAGACAGCTCTCTTCCAGCAGTTCCTACATGCCAGTTTGTAGGAGGTTTGCTGCTAGAAGAGTAAAACTGCATGCTTAAAAAATGATGGCATATCTGACATAGATTGGATAAAAAAATACAGTTTATAGTTTTCATATGGTGTCATTTCATATTTGTTTAAAGCAGTGATCCTAAATCTACAAGACACAGTAGCCAAGAAATTCAGGGCATTATCTGTGTCTCATGGAATTGAGTGGTTTATTTGTGTCAGCTCTGTCGTGGAAGATTTTTTTTAGTACTGATAACCAGGTAGCTTCTGAGACCAGAAGCAAGTGGTAAGCAAGAACAACTACTGCAGTACAATTATGGAAACAAATGTGTAGGTATAAAAATAAAACTCTGTGATTTACGGATTCAATTTATTTTTAATTAGTATCAATATAAAAGTACAGCTATTCTATTGGGTTATAAAGCTGCTTACTGTCCTATCTATAGATGAAAACAGAGTGAGGTTACTGAAAGAGAAAAAAATCTTGTTTCTCTAGGTTTTATGCTACAAATCATTGTCCATTCAAGTACTCCACTTCATTTCTTTCCAACTTTTCCCTTACTTGCTGCTCCTCCTTTGAGGTACAAAAAATTCTCAGAGGTTAAGATAGAGCAGATGAACATGGCTTTCCCATGCATCTTGCACTGAAATCAGCCTTAGGCATGTTGTAAATAATTACTGAATAGATGATCTGATACTATAACAAACATTTTGATTAATGCATCTTGTTTCCAGAGTGTCAGTCATAAAGTTTAATGAGAAGAATTTCAGTACATGGCAAAATGATAGAAATGCTTCCTTAAAAAATGTTTACAATGGAAGCAAAGGAATTTCATACACTGAACTTTGAACAAGATCAATCAGATCTTTGTAATATCATCCCTACAGTGCACAATATTCACCAAACACAATATTTCCTCCTCTTGAGCCAAATATATCAATCTGGAGGTACTGGAACAATCTCAAAAGTTGTTCCCCTCTTAAGCTCCACTAAAAAAAAAAGCAAAAAAAACAGTGCTGAATACTGTATAGCAAAACACTTCTTAATTCATTGTTCAGGGCTGTTTAGTGCTTCATGAAATGGAAGGATAAGTTCAGACAATTTCTTGGGGAAGTAGAGAAGGGAAAGAGGGGTTAAATCAGATATTCCAGGGCAAAGGACATACCAAGAGCAAACAGTATGAATCCCACAAAACTTCCATAAATGCTGTTCTCAGCATTATTGTTGTTTTCAGAATATTACTGGTCTTTCAAGTAAAAACCAGACCAATCAAAAACAAAACAACCGTTACATCTGTGACATTAGGACAGACAAAAGGCCTCACTCTTCCCTTACTATGTGTCTGCAAGTGGCCTGGAAAAGACCTCTAGGGAAGGGTATATAGAATCATAGAATTATAGAATAGTTAGGGTTGGAAAGGACCATAAGATCATCTAGTTCCAACCGCCCTGCCATGGACAGGGACACCTCACACTAAACCATATCACCCAAGGCTCTGTCCAACCCTTGAACACCACCAGGGATGTTCAAGACCCACAGCTTCCTTGGGCAACCGATTCCAGTGCCTCACCACACTCACAGGAAAGAACTTCTTCCTTATATCCAATCTAAACTTCCCCTCTTTAAGTTTGAACCCATTACCCCTTCTCCTGTCACTACAGTCCCTAATGAAGAGTCCCTCCCCAGCATCCCTATAGGCCCCCCTTCAGATACTGGAAGGCTGCTATGAGGTCTCCACGCAGCCTTCTCTTCTCCAGGCTGAACAACCCCAACTTTCTCAGCCTATCTTCATACAGGAGGTGCTCCAGTCCTCTGATCATCCTTGTGGCCCTCCTCTGGACTTGTTCCAACAGTTCCATGTCCTTTTTCCAACTGTTCCATGTCCTTTTTATGTTGAGGACACCAGAACTGTACACAATACCCAAGTGTAGGACCTTGCACTTGGCATGGTTAAACCTCATAAGGTTGACATCGTCCCACCTCACAAGCGTGTCAAGGTCCCCCTGGATGGCAGCCCTTCCCTCCAGGGTATCAACTGAACCACACAGCTTGCTTTGATTTGCAAACTTGCTGAGGGTGTACTCCATCCCATTGTCCATGTCGCTGACAAAGATGTTGAACAAAATATCATCTCAACTATTCTACCAAAATTTTCTTTGGACCTCCAGACACTTGTGCCTTAGGGACTGTGGAGTTGAAGGTGGCAGAACATGCTGGGTGGATTTAACAGGTCACTGAAGGCAGTGGGGAAGTTAGTCAAGGGAGGGGAGTTTGCATGCGGGGGAATAGTGCTGGTAAAACCATGACAAAACCAAAAACTGCTGCAATGCACTGAAGCCTGAAAGGCACAAACCAATTTTTTTTACTCGGAATATTTACCTTGTTCTGCAAAGGATGTTGATGGTAGCATTAAATAGGCAGGATTTTAATCCACTTGCTGCCACATGTCCTGCATAATCCATGATAACCATTTGCCTTCTACTCTGCTGCTTGCCGGACAGAAGGCATTTTGTGTCCTAGTGCAATGTGCAGCCTCACGTCTCTATTGTGGTATTACGGCTGAGCAGCCCTCAGTCCAAACAGCCACAGCAATTGCCTTTAATATATCTTTCAGATTTAAAAGAGCATTCGGGGGATTGTGTTCTCATTCATATCAGAATTTACTCATATTCACTGTACTGTATGCAACTGCACATGGCCCTTTTCTTCCTCTGGATAAAATTCTGTGAACTGAGTCAGTTTTTTATGTACGTTGATCTTTTGACCAGTAGAATACTGCCGTTACCTCCAGTGGATGCTTATGACAAAAGAGTCACAGAATATCACAATATTCAGAGACTGTTAGCTGGAATAGCAAGTTATGACCATACTTTGTGGAATAATGTAAAAAAAAAAAAAAATAGTTCTAATTCTGTGTTCCTGTTTGCTAGCAACATGTACCTTGATAATTACAAGAATCTTTCCTCTTTTTCTGTACAGATAGGGAAGAGCTTAATCTCTATGTTTGTCTCTATGTCTATGTAAATCAAGGCATAAACATTTTTTTATTAACATTTATTTTAGTGACACATTTTTTTGTGAGCCCTATTCCTGGGTGTGGTTAAATTCTGAGATTATACTTAGTTTTTACCGAATGGTTATAAAAGCTTTAAAAAAACTGTCTTGAAAAAAAATTATCTCACAACAACCACATATTTTAAATAGTATTCACTTTTAACAATATATTACCATGAGGGTGGTGAGGCATTGGAACAGGTTGCCCAAAGAAGTGCGGAATGCTCCATCCCTGGCAGTGTTCAAGGCCAGGCTGGACAGAGTCTTGGGTGACACGGTCTAGTGTGAGGAGTCTAACAATGCCTGTAACAATGGGGTTGGAACTGTATAATCTTAAGGTCCTTTCCAACCTGAACCATTCTATTATTCAATGATTTTATGACTTAAAGAACTCTGGAATTTCTATGGCAACAGCATACTTAATAAGATCACATTATTCCCAGTTGCATGTGATAAGATGAGCTGTTACTGCTGTCTCACACAATAACCAGTTAGAACTGGTTACCTAAATCAGAATTTCCAGTATAATTGCTTAGACAGACATTTCCTGGAAGAAAGTGGAACAAAACCTTCACCTTACTGGTTTGTACTCACTACAGACTGAGCAACCTTAGCAACCACATATTCCAATTGTATCCATTTTATTGAATAGTCCATTCCAATTGGTATTAGAACAGAGGTCTCAAAGGAATAACTACTCAGATGACAGACATGAGTATTTTGAAATCTCTCTCTCTCCACTGCATGTTCGATAAAGAACAACTTAAAACATTAATAATGCAAGTGTTATCACATAACTTGAGAGGAAGGATCATAACACTTTTCAGAAAAGCTGATAGAAAAAAACAATTAGAAAGTAATCAAAATTCAGGGATCAGAAAGTAAGGTAGTAGGCCTTAAAATTAAGTGCCCTTAACATGCATGCATTGATAAAATTGGCTTCTAAAAGAAGATTAGCAAGAAAGATTAAAATATAAGCTCTTGAATTTCCATGAAAATAATTTTCTGAGTTATATTTCTTTGAACCTCTACCACCTTTAAATGAGGCAATAGTCTTAACTAAAGCCACAAAATGCTATATTGTTCTCAGTTTTCTGGGGTTTGAAACACTTGAACTTGTTTCTTAGAATAACCTCATGAGAAGATCAGACTTTTTTTTGACCTGATATTGCAGTCTCTTGGTGGCACTTCGTGCATCCCCCTACTATCTTCCACAACTACTACTGAGAGCAAAGTAATACTTATTTTGTTTGTTTTGTCTTAAATAATGAAAAATTAGGAAAGAATGAAAAAAAACTCAAAACACTCGGGACAAAAGTCCATTACTCTTCTCTGAATACATTGGAAAAAAGCTTGAAGAGCGCGCAGCAAACTCTCTGCCCTGGTCATCAAGAGAGCAGACTTTGGCTACTTCAGAAACCTGCTTAGTAAGGTTCCATGGGATATAGCCCTAGAGGGCACAGGGGCCCAAGACTCTTGGTTGATATTCAAGGATCACCTGCTACAAGCTTAGGATTGTTGCATCCCAACTAGAAGGAAGTGCAGCAGGAGGGCCAGAAGACCTCCTTGGATGGATAAGGAGCTGCTGAGGAAAATTCAAAGGAAAAAAAGAGGCTTATAAAAGGTGGAAACAAGGACAGGTTTCCTGGGAATAATACAGGGATGTTGTCAGGGAAGCTAGGCAACAGGTTAAGAAAGCTAAAGCCCAGTTAGAATTAAACTTGGCTACGGATGTGAAAGATAACAGGAAGAGATTCTATAGGTGCCTAGCGAATAAAAGACAGACTAGGGACAACTTAGGCCCTCTCGGGAAGCCCTCAGGAGAACTGGCTACACAGGATTTGGAGAAGGCTGAGGTTCTGAATTACTTCTTTGCCTCAGACTTCACTGGCAAAGGCTCTGACCACACCACCAAAGGCTTGGAAGGCAGGGACTGTGAGAATGAAGACCTTGGGCCCACTGTAGGAGAGGATCTGGCTCAAGACCATTTTAAGAACCTGAATGTGAACAAGTCCATGGGACCTGATGAAATCCATCCGCGATTCCTGAAGGAGCTGGCGAATGAAGTTGCTAAGCCTCTGGCCATCATATTTAAAAAATCATGGCAGTCAGGTGAAGTTCCCAATGCCTGGAAAAAGGGAAACATAACCCCCATTTTCAAGAAGGGGAAAATGGATGACCCAGGGAATTGCAGACCAGTCGGTCTCACCTCTGTGCCTGGCAAAATCTTAGAGCAGATTCTCCTGGAAGGTATGCTAAGGCACATGAAAATCAACAAGGTGCTTGGTGACAGCCAGCATGGCTTCACTAAGGGGAAATCCTGCCTGACCAATTTGGTGGCCTTCTATGATTGGGCTATGGAAGTGATGGACAGGGGTAGAGCAGTTGAAGTCATCTACCTGGACTTGTGCAAAGTGTGCACTGTCCCGCATGATATCCTTGTCTCAAAATTGGAGAGACATTGGTCTGATAGGGACCACTCGGTGGACAAAGAACTGGCTGGATGGCCACATGCAAAGAGTTGTGGTCAATGGCTCAATGTCCAGCTGGAGACCATAACGAGTAGTGTCCCTCAGGGATTGGTGTTGGAACCAGTGTTGTTCAACATCTTTGTCGCTGACATGGACAGTGGGATTGAGGGACTCTTCATTAGGGACTATAATGATAGGACAAGGGGTAACGAGTTCAAACTTAAACAGGGGAAGTTTAGATTGGATATAAGGAAGAAGTTCTTTCCTGTGAAGGTGGTGAGACACTGGAATGGATTGCCCAAGGAAGTTGTGAATGCTCCGTTCCTGGTGATGTTCAAGACCAGGTTGGACAGAGTCTTGGGTGACATGGTTTAGTGTGAGGTGTCCCTGCCCATGGCAGGGCGGTTGGAACTAGATGATCTTAAGGTCCTTTCCAACCAAAACTATTCTATGATTCTAAGCTCAAATCACAAAATCTCTAACATCAAGACTCTTAAAAAACTCTTTAATTTTTTTAAGAATTGGTGGTCATAAGGAAGGCACATATTCATATTGAATCTTTTTGCTCAGAAGAAAAAGATTTCACCTAAACTGATGAATCACAGAAACACTTCAGAAGTCTTTAATTAATGAAGGTTAGGGTCAAAAATCTTTAAAGGCACTTCAAAAGTTTTATTCAAAGAGTATTGAAGCAAATAAAAAGACCTACGCTTTAATTTGCTGCACTTAATTTGGAGGAGATAAATAAGCTTAGAAAGTTAAGAGTACTCTTGAAGACAGAAAAAAAAAAAAAGATCTGATTTCATCTAGATAGTCTGAAATGTGATATCACCCAGGCACCACTTTAAATGAGATTTTTGAGACTAGAGTTTAAATCACAGTAACCATTCAAAGAGTGGCAGCAAAAAATCCATTCTCCTAGGATGGAAGTTCACTGCTGCAAGAAAACTCCACCAAAGAAAATAATTTCTCCTGCAAAAATTGTGCAGAATTCCCGATAAAAAAGACAGATATCTGTTGAAAGTCAGTCTTTGCTATTAAAAAAAATAAAAATCACACCAAAACACATGGTAGAAACTTTTTCTTGGTAGTGCTGAGAAATCGTGTGCTGATCCCATCTTCAAAAGGCATAGATGTAAGATTCTTAATTTTGCCCAAATCAGACTTTGGGTTCAAAATCCAGCAAAACCCTACTGCCACCAGAATTATACAAGCACAAAAGATAAAGATTAAGGTACAGAGTAGAGTGGTGGGTGCTATTTTAATGAACAGGTAATTCCTGACTGCTTATCGTATTTGTACTCTAGTTAAATAAAATCATCCAAAACAACAAACAAACAAACAAAAAAGATTAATAAATTAGATCTGTAGTTCACATATCAAAACCATAACACCACACACACACAAGAATCTGTGGTATTCTTTAAGTCTCCTACTTGTTTATAGTAAATTATTTGTGTGGTGATTATCGTTTCATAATAAAATGTGGTTAAAAATTTTCACTCAAATTTATCTCAAATAATGAACTGCTGCATTTGTTCATTTGCACTTTAAAGTTAGAGGGAAGGAAGGAGTCTATCTTCCTGAAGAAGCTTAAATAGAAATCACTTCTTTTCTTTACAGTTAATATTGTTTATCTCAAAAAGTTCACAGTGTTTACTTGTCCCAGCCTGCTACATCAGCACATTTCATTCAATTGCCAGCTGTGTTCTCAGTGCTGGAAAGAAATAGGTTCACGTGAATGTGGAGCCAGTCCAAAGTCCTGCGTGTAGATAATAGTCCTAATTAGCCACTCCCAGGGGGGTGATGTGCTAAGAAGCGCCAGTTTAACTCTGTTAAAATGATTTCCGAAGAGTTCTCAGCATCTTCACTGAAGGAATCAATCAAAAATGGCTTCAGAAGAAAATGTAATTGCTCTCAAGGATTAAAATTTTAATCAGGAGTATTCAATTAGCAGTTAATGTTGAGATCCACAGTTTAGATTTTTATGCAAATGTACCATTCTTATATTCAGTCTTGAAGATAAAGACAGTTCATAGCAAATGCAGTTCTGTCTCTCAGCTCATCAAGTCAGTGATAATTTACTTTGAAGAATATTTTACACTTAGTACATTTGGAAGTGTGGAAATCAGTTCAGTTTTGTCCCTTTTACTGTAATTAATCTTTGCATTAGTTATGTGATGCAGCTCATAGCATTTTCCTTCATCTGCATCTGGTGGTTTCAAAGACATCCAGCCAACATAAAAAATATATATTAACTGTGAAGTCAGAACTGAGTTTTGCAGAAAGCTTGTTCACACTTATTCACACTTCAACAGCAACAATTCTGGAAGATCTAGAACTAAAACCTTCACAGATGCTAAGAATCAGATCTTAAGAACTACTTAGTTCTAAGGAACCCTTTTTAAAAATCTCCCCCTAAAACATTATGTGTTCTGAGAGCAGGGGCCAGTAGAACTTGTGCATAGATAGATATAGACATATTCTAAGGTTACTCCATAATTATGTCACTTTCTTTGGTCAAATCCAGCTTTAGTCACATTAAGTAGAATTTTGAATCATGACTAGAGCTAAATATCATTGTCCAATTTTTAAATTAGAAAATATCACATTTAAATCTTCCTGTTTGGGATTTGACAATATATCAAAAAATCTGTTAAATACAAATTCCCTACAGGGCAAGGAAATGTATGAGACTATTTCCTAACGTCCATAGAGCTCTTCATTTTTTTGATACGCATCATAAAATATGCTATTTTATCCTTGCAGTGTCGTCAGTGTATACCAGAAACTCAGAGAAATAGTTAAATAATTTAATTTCTCTTCAAAACCTGCAGGCAGTGACTGTTATAAATGGCACAATCTATTTTTATGTAGAATCTAAGACAAAGAGATTTGTTCAAAGGCTGAATAAGTGTGATAAATTCCATTGGAATTGAAAAACTTTAGAGCTGACCCTTTTTAGCTGTCTAAATGATATTTCAGTGTTATTATTCAGTCTAAAAGATATTTCATTCTTAATGCTCCCATTTTTATTTGGAAATCTGACATTAATATATGATCAAAGGCATTGCATGTATACAAGTTGTTAGGTTAAGCTGATTCTTTTCTGTTGAGAATTTGACCTTACAAATCTCATTGTCTATGAGGCCATAACAGATGAATTTACTCCTCTAGAGTCTAAATGAAACAAACAAGCAAACAAGATATTTCCCTAACCATTATTTGAATCAAATCTTTAATTAAATATAAATCAAGAAATTTATAGACACATTGGCATTTTGATCACTACTTTCATGCTAAGTAGGCAGGTTCTTATAAGCACTGAACAAGGTGGATTAGGGGTCAAGGTGATCTACTCTTGGGATACTACTACTCTATGTAAATTAAATCTGACAAAACAACCATCAAGGCTTGTCATTGCTCTAGTTTCAGGGTTTTTCTTCTGAGTATGGACTGTTGATGACGTTATTGAAAATATATTTTTGTACCACTATTTTGGAAATATCTATCTTCTGATTTCTTAAATAAGGATCCCATTAAGATCACATGATGGCATATCGATGCACAAATATCAGTGAATACAAAATTTGATTCTTCAACATTAGAAGCTGAATAAAATTAATACTTCATTTGATTTTTCATACAATTTCTGACATAGCCAATTACTGACACAAAATCTGAGGTATGTTGACAGCACAAAACTGAGCAAGAGCACTGTTTATGGTGGCCTCAGTGCACACAATGAGAAATAATACACTGATATTTGAAAAAAAAAGATTTAACCTAAGTTTTAGGATACCTTCTTAACCTTCTATTATATAGTTTCTAAAGGGGAGTATGGCTGCTCAGTTTCACAAGTAATTTGAAATACCTATGAACAAAACCCCTAAAAGCCTGCTCTGGAGGGCTCTTTGCCCCAGTATATATACCTTTTTCTGATCATTGATTTCCATAAGGCCAATGTTTGAAGAATAAAAGGCAAAACTATATGACCTTCAGTCCTGTTGAAACCATGAAGATGTTTGCAGAAACAATTATAAAAATCAAGAAACACTTTCACAAATTATTTGGCTTTATAACATTAACGTGTACAGTGACATTTGTTTAACAGTAACCAGTAACTTGGTAAGAAATTATTAAATGCCGTACTTAATATATATGTTGATATACATACACATAGTAGATATATGCATACATTTTATGTGAATAATTACATGTGCTATATCATAACAAGAAACTGTAAATTTACATTCTACTATCAATATTTTTTTTCTCACGGAATCATTATTTTGGTTTTGTATTCAATAATATTAAAATATAGATAATTATATGTTTCAAACATAATTTCAGAGGAGTCTAAGCTGTATTATTGAGACTGTACATGCATAATAAATTTGTATTTTCAAAGTCAGGAGTAATGTATCTGAATTCTGACAGTTTATAAAACAATTTCACTACAATGCCCTTATTCTTACTTTGTCAATGATTTTTAAGAGCAAAATATGTTCCTTTTATATTTCTTCTTAGAGGTATTGTTTATTTTTAATCTACCTATAAGACAACTCTGGCTCAAATGATCACATAATTGAAGATGAACTTTACATTGAATGAACATTCTGTTGTTCATTCTTATTTTCTTTATACAAAAAAAAAGAGAAACAGAGAAAGTAAAATCCAAAACCATCTGAGAATTAGGAAAAACAGGGGAGTTCAGGGAATTACAGTTTGAAATCTATAATGACTATGTCCTAAAGCAGTGTAAAGTACTCTTTTACTGAAGGCAAACTATGGCAACATGATACAGAGACAGGTTTAACCACAGTAGGAGCATTGCCACAGCAATGGAAACCCTCTCGCCATCATACAAACACCAAAATAAAGAAGATCGTCTTCACTGTAGATTGGCAACACTACAAGCATATATTTGTGTCTGTTAAAGATGAGAGGTTGCCCAGGGAGGTTGTGAATGCTCCATCCCTGGTAGTGTTCAAGACCACGTTGGACGAGGCCTTGGGTGATATGATTTAGTGTGAAGTGTCCCTGCCCATGGCAGGGGGGTTGGAACTTGGTGATCTTAAGGTCCTTTCCAACCCTAACTATTCTATGATTCTAACGGAACTGAACAGTTCAGCTAAAGGGAGAAGGATTAGATTGCCTTAAATGTTTGAATGGGGTTTGAAGGCAGAGCAGAACCAGAAATGATATCCTGACCACTTCCCAGTCTATTTGCTGTTTAGGCTCTTGCAGTCCTCCATAGGGAGGGAGAGAATTTGCTCTTAGTTGTATATATAATTACATAGAGAAAACCTGCATTGATTCATTTAGTGCCATGGAAATTTCATGTTTGTATCGTGTTAATTGAAAAATTCTAATTCACTAATCTTTGTTAACAAAGATTTACAAATATTTTATAAGTTATTTCTGTAATTTGTCTCTGGATGGTTTTGAACAGTACATCCCATGTATGAAATTTTTATAGCTCCACAGCACACACAGTTTCTTCTAATCTATAAAAAGAATTTTGGCATGAAAAATTGAGTTACTTAAGAACATGCTGAGCAGTGTTTTCTACTTAACACATGGTAAACCTACAATAACGTACTTTAATTTAATGAAGTGTATTAATAAAGGTTGACACCAGCATTACCATGTAAATATTGATTTCAATATGTAAGTTGATATATAGCTGAATCTATATTGTCAACACAAGGAAAGTTCTATTGCCTAAGTGGTACTCCAAGTTAATACTGAAGCTGTAATTTAACATTTTAATATATTGCACACATATACTAAACCTATCCCACAAAGTATAAATACAACTACGATTCAGATACTCAGATCAAGTTGTTTTTATCTGACATTTGAATAACAGAATAAGCTACTTAATAAATCAGCATGTTTATTTTGTTTAAAAAAGTCAAACAATAACAAAAAAAATCAAAACCAAAACCCAAAAAATTGAGACTCTTCAGATACACTTTTTTCCGCTATGATGGTTGTCTTAGGGTTTAAGTACAGAAATTCAAAGGTTAGAGAACATTATACAGGAGGAGTTTTTTTCCATCTAAATTTAAGCAATTAGAAAGAAGTTTGATGTTAAGGAGCTTTGTCAAGACTCATATTTTGTAGGTGTCAACTTGGATCAATTTTTTGACTCTTATCAAGCGCTGCTAAATGCAACCTTTTTATAAAACAGTGCTACTTCAGGATCTTCAACAAAAGCAGTGCTCAATGTTTAATTATGATTTAACTAATTAGACTAATATATTCCAAGATAAATAAGTATGAAAACTTGTTCACTGCATTTGACCAAGCTATCCGCAAGGTGTCAATATGGATTCATAAACATTTCTATGATACGAACAAATAATTGACTTGTTAAAAATAGAAATTTTGTAAATGACAATTAAAAGGTGCTGGGGGCATCTCTTCTGTTCCAAGTTTTTAAAGAAACATATTTTTTCAATCTTTTATCATCAGCAATTTAATAAGTGTAGAAGTTTCATATTTCTTCTTTTGAAGGCACTAACGGGTATTTTAGTAATATGTTTATCTACAGCTAACAACCATGATTAGCTTAAGTTATGGAATGCTCTAAATAAAAAAGAGCAGTTTATAGTTGTTCAGAACCACAGCTTGTTCTGCTGCTGTTCTGTTAAATATTTGCAGAAAACATGATTTGCATCATTTGCAAGTTACATAAACATTTATAATTATGGCCTAAGGTATTATACAAAAGTTATTTAAGTAATTCCCAAAGATTGCTGCTCAGTGCACCAAGCATTAATCATCTGTTTTGTCTATTATAAATGCAGAAGCAATTAAGTAGATCTATGGTGAGAACAAGTTATTGCCAGGTTTATAGAGAAGCATTTTTCAGTGGAGTCATTACTGATGAAGACTGTATTGTTTGGTGTTTGTTTGTTTTTTTTTTCTTATTTAGTGAAGAATAAAAGTACTACTTTGTGCCAGAAATTCTTGAGGTGTTTCCAAATAAAGTGTGGAACAACAGAAGTTTAATAAATTATGAATATATTCAAAATGCATACAACCGAAAAAATACACCACCCCCCCCCCCCCCCCCGAAGTAACAAGAATTAATATCTATGTTACAAAATGAATACAGATCAATGTCCTAAACTCTGCACAGGATTTGTTTAGAAAATGTCTCACACAAAATTACTTTTAAGGTCTAACTTTTGAATGAAAAGCCTGCTTTCTTTGCCCTGTGAATTCACTGAAGGCAATCAAAATTTTACTTGAGTGGAATACAATAAAAGACTGGCTATCAGGCAAGCAAAAGCTATTACATGAGGAAACAAAGTGGAGCAGAAATACAGTAAGCTGACATGCTTGCATGCATACTTTAACAGGCTACTGCCTCTCTAATGGAAATTTTCCTTTGCTGAGCTTGGGTAACTGATAATAATCTATTCCTGGTCTATGAAATAGGATTTAACTGCCATATGAAGGTTTCTGGCACCTTAAAACATACTCAAAATTGCTTTTCCTTCTATAGTCATATTTATTTTCTCAGAGTATTTCAATGGTTGGTGTTGCAAGGAGCTGAGAATCACACACTGAATATATTGTAGCACATACTCAAAACTGGGCAATTCCTAAAAGACATAGGTCAAATTGTAGTTTTCCTTAAATACCTTATAGCTTGAGCATGCTCTCATTTACAGTTCCAGTTACCAAGGGGAAAAAACCCTCATAAATACAGCTGTGGGTACATCTTATTTAGCTCAGAAGCTTCACACAAACGTACATGCTCAAATCTGTCAGTTAATCCAAGATTATTTTGTGAGTTTTAAGTTTTGGATGTCATATGTAATTATGTAATGTTTTTACAATTGCTTACCATGTTGCAGCTGGGAACTGCATTGTTTCATTGCCACCTTAGAAGCCAATGAAAAGCACATCGCCTCCTCTGACTAACTACATCTGCTGCTCAGCATAAAGGAATTTAGATGGGTCTTTTCTTTTTACTTTGCTAGTATTCCTGTGTAACGTTATCTAGGTGTTCCTGCTCTGGCAGGGGGATTGGACTAGATGATCTTTTGAGGTCCCTTCCAATCTCCAGCATACTGTGATACTGTGTGATTTGGTGAAAATGCATAGCTCAGTAAGCTGTAATGAGCACAGCTATTTAATATGCTTAGTCTTGTCCAAAAAGCTCACCTATTTAGACATCTATGCACAGGTAAGTATCTTACAGCCTATGCCCTCTAAAAGTCTGTTCAAATGTTCAATAGGAAAAGCAAAACAGAGTATAGCAATAAAATAAGAGTTCTCTACATATAAAATGGATTAAAGTGATACTATTCACTTTGTCTTCAAAGAATCAGTAAGAAAAAGTAAAATTTACCCAGTAATTATATGTAATCATAATCTGGTCGCAGTAACAGCACTGTAAAGAAGCCATTAGAAGGCTCTAGGAAATGCAGTCTCTGAAAACATAATATGACAGAGCCAGTTGACTCACTACTATCTCCAGGAAGCCTTTTGTTTAGTTGAATATAATAAATATTCCATTAGCTGCTGATTTCATAGTCAAGATAGAATGCGTTGTTCATATACAACTTTCTGACTTTTGTAATGCAACCTGCAGCAAGCAAATCAACAAAAGGAAAAACAAAGCAATTTTCAGCTCAACATCTTGAAGGAATCTCTTTCAAATTACTAAGTAACATGGGACTGAACTGCTCACCTACATTTACATCATAGTTACAACTACAAAGCAATTAGTTGCACTTCCCCTTTTTTGGTTGCTTCACAGGACTTCATTAGAAGAAATATCATCTAAAATAATCATGAAAGACGTTTCCCTGTCAAAGAAAACTTTTCTTTGAAAGCAGTGGGAATTCACTGTAAGTTTTGCCCTAAACACACAAAGGTAATAAATATTATTTAAAATATTTACTTTTTGTAATGTGAAATCCATTCCCTGTGTTTCAGGTGAATGAGAGGTGTTGCAAGGATCTTAATTGCCACATGGGATCTTTAGGTTATAAATCAGAGTAAAACTGAAAGAATTAGAAAATGAGCAAGAGGTCTATGTGCACTCTGTCACCAGTAGCTCTTTAAGAACAAGATAAACCAGGAATCTCATTGGAATGACTCCACAGAATAGGTAATGTCTTGAAGCAGGGGAATGGACTAGAAGACCTTGAGGGCTCTTTTAACTCTCTGAGCCTATGTATTGGCAGAAATAAGTTTATTTAGAATCATAATTTAAAATTTAAAATTTAAAAGAGCAGATTGACTATTCCTCTGTACCATAGTTCTTTACCTCCATACATTGCTCTGCTTTTCTTTCAGGACTATAAGCAATAAAGACCTAAGGGTAAACAGAGGTTGTTTGTATCAATTATTCTTTTTTCCTCTTGGCCAGCAAACACAAGAAGCAGATTATGTCTCTATATCTAGAGGCTGCACATGTAGAGTCTACAAAGAAACCTCAGAGGAGTGAACGGAGATCTTGAAAGAGTGATATTACATTACTCACTGTTCTTGTGGCAGGAGAAGGATTCAGTGGATACAAACCCACAACCCCCAAACAGAAAACTATAATGAGATAAAGAAAATAAAGGCAGTTCTGTGCCTTCTTGAAATAAAGTCATCTTGAATTCTGTTGTAGCAATGTTCAGATTTTGGAAAATTGGTATACATTTTTAAGTTTTCTATTTGAAAGTTTCACTGGAACAAGCTGATGATGGTTTGAGCTCCTGAGCAAGCAATTCTGTATCAAGTAAAGCCATAGACTGATATTCTGCCACCAAGGATATTTTGATAGTATCCCTCTTTATCTTTCTATTCCACAGCAATGAATTTCAGCTGATCTCATTAAAACCAACCAACCAACCAACCAACCACACTAGGGTGAAGACAAGCAGAAGGTAAAGTACCACTGGTAGCTGTGCAAAAACAAGAAAAGACAAAAATAAAAATGGAAAATAAAAGACATATTCAATACCAACAATAATAATAGCAAAAAGTGGAAAATGCATTTAAAAAAATGGTTTTGCATATGGTATGTTATTGTCTTTTTGTTAGAAGTATAAAAACTCTGCTTGCCTTTCCACACATGGAAAACAGGAGAAATGATTGGCAGGGAAGGATTAATGTCACTTTACTGAACTTGAGCATTCCCAAATGACTTGAAAGACACCTGTAGGGTTTTCTAATGTATGGGGAAGGTATTACCAAAGTGTCAAATTAGGGTACTGTTTCAAACTACGTTACAGTGCCTTTCACAGTATCATCAGATTTTAGTCCTAGCCTCCAACTACATAACAGTATTTCCTTCTTATATGAATGTCCTGTGTTCAGGTGTAACAGTCATTTCTTCTTAGTAGCTGGTTCAGTGCCATGTTTTTGACTTTCAGCCTGGGAACAACGCTGATGACACCAATGTTTTTAGTTGTTGCTAAGTAATGTTTACTCCAACCAAGGACTTTCTGAGTCTCATGCTCTGTCAGAGTGGAGGTGAAGCTGGGAGGACGCAGAGACAGGGCACCTGACCCAGACTAGCCAAAGCGGTATTCCACACCACAGCACACCATGCCCACTATATAAACCAGGGGGAGTTACCCGGATGGGCTAGATCACTGCTCAGGTTGGGCTGGGTATCTGTCGGTGGGTGGTGAGCAGTTGTATTCTCTTCCCTTGTTATTTCCCTTATCATTATTATTATTGGTGATAGCAGTAGTGGTTTGTGTTATACCTTAGTTGCTGGACTGTTCTTATCTCAACCCCTAGGAGTTACATTCTTTCAGTTCTCCTCCCCATCCCTCTGGGAGTGGCGGGGAGGAAAAATGTGGGGATTGAGAGAGTGGCTATGTGAATATGAGTTACTGGCTGGGCGAATCTGAGTTACTGGCTGGGCTTAAACAGCGACAGTGAATTATATCTTAGTTTTCTGATAGTCTTACGGATATGCGAATATATTTTTTCTGATTTTTTCCTTAAATAAGTAACGCCTAACTGAATCCACATCACATGTTTATCTTACATATGAATTACTCAGATTTCCCAGAAGATAATTTATGTCCTTGAAATTATTCATTGGCATTCACAGGCTAGACTGCTGCAGGTTGTGCATTGTAATTAAAAATAATTTGTAGTGAGGCTGCAGGGCCACAATAGAGCAGACCAAAGCATCTGGGCATTAGAAAGTTTAACAGAAGGCCTAAAGAAAAGGATCCTGCAGTTATAAAGACTGGTCTAAATTTATACATATATAAATATCCAAACAACAGGTTTTAAATATCATAGCTGCCTCTTGTTATGATCAAAGTAACACTGAAAATCGCTACTCCACTTAACAGAGGAAGGGAAAGCTTTCAAGTACAGCTGATAGCTAAACATTTTGAAACATCTCCCTCAACTCTTATTCCTTTATGTAATGTTTGATGTCTCAAAGGAATTTGCAGCATTAAAGGTATAGTATTTTAAATAAACTTATAAAGTATGATTTTACACAGTGGGGCTTGACTCTCACCTTACTTATATCAGTAAAATATCCAGAAAAGCCATGCTGGGTTTTTTTATATAAACATCAAATTTAAGACAGTCAAGAAATGATTGACAAAAAGAGCAGTTTCTTTCTACATAATGATAACTAATAATAAATACACTAAATGTCATCCCCCTAAAATACTGAAATTAGCATTACCTAAAGTAATTTTAATGTTTCAGTGCTGCCTATTATAGAACATAACATCAAAACATAGAAAGTGTCAGGATCAAGACACAACCATAATGCCTCCCTTTAATTGCTGTTATGGCCCTGTTATACAGCACAAAACTTGCATGCAATATTCATCCTATTTAGCACAGCAGGTTGACAGAGGATACTCGAAAAGTGCATTTTTTTTAAATATTAATTTTTATCTGTTTTGTGTGTGGCCCCAGTATTGCTTACATTTCTGAAACCCTGCTCAGAATACAAGTATTCATTTCTCGTGAATGTCATTCATCATTCATCATAACACTGTTATTTCTTCTATAAATCCACTGAAATTGATCTTCAGCCTAAACTGTGAGGTGGAATTATTTAATTTAGAGATGTAGAAAGAGAACACAGAACTGTCACTGATTTTTTTAAAAGGGATTTATTGCTTTTGTTTTCAGAATACATGCAGAAACCAGATTTTAATCCTCTGACTTCATATTTCTTCTACCTTTTCAGATATGCAATTCATAAATTTAGAGAGTTTTCTTTGCAGTTTCCAGGGTTAGAAGAATCTGATGCCAGTGTCCCCTACTCTGTATCTACAAAGTCAGTTTCACAAGTCATGGCAATCTGTGAAAAAGAAGACAAAAAACCCCATCTCAACTCATAAAGGACTTCTTTAGCGAAACTGGGTTGATTTTTCAGTCAGAATGATACACTTTGTAAAATTCATTTGTAAGCAGTAGTCTTGCAAGAATATTTTATATTGGTGAAAATAACAAAAAAGTAGATGCAGCTCAACAAGATGCAGAGTACTTCTGGGGGTAGAGAATGCAGGGGTCTACAAAAGGCTTAAGAGTACTTTCTTCAATGGAAGCTAAAAAAATAGTAGGTTTCGATTTATATTGGCAGCACAACAGAGTCTCAGCTTCTATTGTCTTCAAAATGAATGAAATACTTTTTCCTCTGAAATTTTCGGAATATAATACCATGTAAAGCATGACAAATTTATAAATTACTGAGAATGGAACCACTGAAACAAAACTATATACTGGCACTTCATGTGGAGTCAATAAGAGTTCTTAGATCATGGTGATTTCCCATTTTATCAGGCTTTGTAAAATTATATGCCCATTTTTTTCCAAAGAGATCTTAAATTAAACTGGTAAGACATAGTTTGTGTAGAGGCAGGGAGCAGATAAATGCTTACATGGAGAAGAAAAACTGCTCTGGAAGCCTCGTTTATGCAAGTCAATTTTACGTATGCAAAGTGACATACTTTGTAAAAACAGTTCTCTGTCTCTACATTGGAAAGGTCTAGTCATTTTCCTGAGTTTTTCAATAAAACCAGCAATACAAAGAGGAGAGGTGGCCATCTAAAGCTCACATAGAAGACAAATGGCAAAGATAGGATTAGAATCAGTTTCTTGCCTTACAGCAGAGTGGTCTAGACTATATGAAAAAATCCAAACCTGTGAGAATAAGGTGTATCTTAACAGTAGCATATGTCACATATGGTAGCAGAGATTTGAATTTTTATTTGAACATTAGATTAATATGTTGTATGATATGAAATTCCGACAAATTGTTTCTTCCCAGCAGGAGAGATAGAATTGTAAACTTCTAAGAATTTCTGATAAACAGATTTTGTATTGAAGCAAATACAAATCAGTTCATGCCATGGTAAATGAAACAAAAGAATCAGTATATTTTTGAGGTTCAAATTCCCTTTTTTTGCTATCTCTGATTCTATTCTGCAGCATTCTGTGCACTTTTTAATACAATTTCCTTGTGCCTTTTATTCCTATTAGTTATTTCTTGCAGGTTATGCTTTTATAATGAGTAATGGCAATATTTCTACATAAGAAAAATATTTTATAGAATGACGTGTGTTGATATGTACGCTACAGTTCATTTGGAGGTGGATGTGTATGCTATAGTTCATTTGGAGCTCGGCTCAGATGCCTCTGTATAAATGCCCGTAGTATGGGGAGCAAACAAGAGGAATTAGAGGTGTGTGCATTTCTAAGGGGATATGATATAACTGGTATCACAGAAACTTGGTGGGATGGCTCCTGTGACTGGAGTGTTGGAATGGAAGGTTACAGGCTTTTTAGAAAAGACAGGCCAGGCAGACAGGGAAGGGGAGTTGCTATTTATGTTAGAGATAGGCTGGAGAGTATGGAACTCTTTCTGGGGATCAGTTAACAGAGAGTTTGTGGAGCAGGGTTAAAGGGGGAACAGTGATGGCAGACATTACCATGGGGATCTGTTACAGACTGCCTGATCAAGAGGACTCTGTGGATGAAGCACTATAAGACAGATAGGAACAGCATCACGCTTGGAGGCCCTTGTCCTCATGGGGGACTTCAACTACCCTTATATCCGTTGGAGCAATGCTACAGCCCAGCACAAGCAATCCAGGAGGTTCCTCAATTGTGTGGAAGACAACTTCCTTCTGCAAGTAATAGAGGAGCCGACAAGCAGAGGTGACATGCTTGACCTCATGCTCGCCAACAGGGAAGGGCTGCCTTGGTTGCAGCGATCATGAGATGGTGGAGTTTGAGATCCTCAGGACAGTGAGAAGGGCGTGCAGCAAGCTCACTGCCCTGGACTTCAAGAGAGCAGACTTTGGCCTCTTCAGGAACCTGCTTAGTAAGGATCCATGGGATATAGGCCTGAGGGCAGGGAGGCCCAAGACTGTTGGTTGATATTCAAGGGTCACCTGCTACAAGTTTAGGATTGTTGCATCCCAACTAGAAGGAAGTGCAGCAGGAGGGCCAGGAGACCTCCTTGGGTGGATAAGGAGCTGCTGAGGAAAATTCAAAGGAAAAAAAGAGGCTTATAAAAGGTGGAAACAAGGACAGGTTTCCTGGGAATAGTACAGTGATGTTGTCCACAAAGCTAGGGACCAGGTTTGGAAAGCTAAAGCCCAGTTAGAATTAAACTTGGCTACGGATGTGAAAGATAACAGGAAGGGATTCTACGTTGCAAATAAAAGACAGACTAGGGACAACGTAGGCCCCCTCAGGAAGCTATCAGGAGAACTGGCTACCCTGGATTTGGAGAAGGCTGAGGTTCTGAATGACTTCTTTGCCTCAGTCTTCACTGGCAAAGGCTCTGACTAAACTACCCAAGTCTTGGAAGGCAGATGCAGGGACTGTGAGAATGAAGACCTTGGGCCCACTGTAGGAGAGGATCTGGCTCAAGACCATTTTAAGAACCTGAATGTGAACTTCTTGGGACCTGATGAAATCCATCCGTGAGTCCTGAAGGAGCTAGCAAATGAAGTTGCTAAGCCTCTGGCCATCATATTTAAAAAATCATGGCAGTCAGGTGAAGTTCCCAATGCCTGGAAAAAGGGAAATATAACCCCCATTTTCAAGAAGGGGAAAATGAATGATCTGGGGAATTACAGACCAGTCAGTCTCAGCTCTGTGCCTGGCAAAATCTTGGAGCAGATTCTCCTGGAAGGCATGCTAAGGCACATGAAAATCAAAAGGTGCTTGGTGACAGCCAGCATGGCTTCACTAAGGGCAAGTCCTGCCTGACCAATTTGGTGGCCTTCTATGATGGGGCTACAGAACTGATGGACAGGGGTAGAGCAGTTGAAGTCATCTACCTGGACTTTCGCAAAGTGCTCAGCATTGTCCCATATGACATCCTTGTCTCTAAATTGGAGAATCATCGGTTTGATAGGTGGACCACTCGGTGGATAAAGAACTGGCTGGATGGCTGCATGCAAAGAGTTGTGGTCAATGGCTCAATGGCTGGCTGGAGACCAGCAATGATTGGTGTCCCTCAGGTACTCTTCATTAGAGACTGTAGTGATAAGACAAGGGGTAATGGGTCAAAATTTAAACAGGGGAAGTTTAGACTGGATACAAGGAGGAAGTTCTTTCCTGTTAGGGTGGTGAGGCACGGGAACGGGTTGCCCAGGGAAGTTGTGAATGCTCCATCCCTGTGGTGATCAAGGCCAGGTTGGACAGAGCCTTGGGTGATATGACTTAGCGTAAGGTGTCCCTGCCCATGGCAGGGTTGTTGGAACTAGATGATCTTAAGGTCTTTTCCAACCCTAACTATTCTATGATTCTACTGTTAATTGCATTCTCTAATTTTAGGTAATGTTGTGGGAAAGAAATGAAATTGTTTTGCTTTTCTTCATTGTTATTAAATTCATTTAGAAAAAGAGGGGGAAAAAAAACACATAATGGGAGAATGGTAGGAGTTTAAAATAACAGGCTTTAGTTTACCACATCTGCTGGAAGAGAGTTGCAGCTATATCCATATGCTAACCTTTCATCTCTTTCATCTAGGGGATAACAAACAAAACCAAAAAGACAAAAAACCCCATAGTAACTGTAGAGATTTTATATAAATTCTCCTTCTCAGAGACAATAGGATAAGAAAAACTTCAAATTCAATATTATTTTTCACATTGGCCCTCATTACAATAATGGTCTTTTTAGTAGATTAAGAATAAACAATTAAAATCATTCATTTTCATCCTGCTGCAATGGCTCTAACCCTCCCTTGCACAGACCAAACCAAGAAGACTGGTCAGTGAGATAAACAAAACAAAACTGATCACATTGACAATCTTAGATAGTAAGCCTGGTTTCTTACCAAAGGCATTCAATGAAAAAGGAGTAAATGTAGATTAAATTAAAAATTTAGGATAGCCAAGTGAGTCAGGAAAGATGTTTCAGACTGGCTGTCATTTAATGTAATGGGATTCGATGAGAATCTGTTCCACTTGGAAAAGTAATTCTGTTAAATTCTGCGCAGAATCCTGCAAGAGCTTGTCATGCACAGATAACGGAAGCCTTGCAAAGCAGTCATAAAGACTTCTAGTCAGAGGTGGGGCCATGGTGTCACAAGATCCTCTAGGCATCCTCCTGACATATTGATTTGTCTGAGCTCTTCTCCTTGAAGCTGATTGAAGGGCCGGTGCTTGAACAAAGTTGCTGGGACCCTTGCTTTCCTCTTCCTTGAAGACTCACCTCCAGGATCTGTAAACAATGCCCTAACAGTGTGCATGGTAACAGAGCAGGCTGTGACACAATATTTTAATAAATTGATCAAGCTGGGGTACATATGCCTGAAAGGTAATTAACATAGCTCATATCTAACACTGGCAGCTGTGAAAGTGTAATGGCCATTCTAGTGATCTTAATGTTGCTCAGAACTTCAGAGAAAATTTTGTGGGAAATTAAGGAAGTGAAATGGAAAGCAGGAATAAAAGGCCAAAGGCCTGCAAAATTAAACTACCTTTTTCTGATAAGCTATATTTTGTTAACAACCATCATAAAGAGTATGAACATGACAATGCCATAACACAAAGCTGTCATGTTGTCATGGAGCCAAGGAAACCCAGAAAATGGTATAAAAACAATGGAGCTGCAGAAACACAGGCGCATGTAAGAAAGATTGAGGAACTACAAAGACTAACCTATTATTCCATTTTTAATTGCATTATTTGTTCAAATTACAGCAGGTGTTTTGGTCCTTGACTCAGGAGCTGATCAAACACTGCAGGAACTGACAACTGAGCAGTAGGCATGGGAGTTGAATATGTTGCTCTGTACTGAGGCAGTAGTTGCTTTATGACTCTTGCATGGTGGAAACAGGATCAAACAGTGACACAAATCCTCCCTTCTGTTGCTGGAATAAATTGCACATGATGAGGAAATACCAGAACTAGAGTTTCTGAATTCTCGAATGGTGGGATTCTTGACTTCCTCTGTACACCTGCTCTATAAAGCAAATTTTAGTTTTAGAATGATATTAAATGCACTCTTCACAGGCTCCCATTTTGGAAAAGCACTCCTGACACTATCATATATTTGATATTTTCATAAACTGCTATAGAATTGTCATGGTTTAAACCTAGACACGCAGCTTGTTCACTCCCCCCCCCCCCCTTCTTTCTTTCCAGAGGGATAGGGAAGAGAACTGAAAGAATACCACCCGCCGAAATGAGCCTGACCCCGAAGAGAGCGAGTCCCTTCCGGGTAACTCCCAGTTACCTCTCCAGTCAAGATGTGCTGTGGTATGGAATACCTCTTTGGCTAGCTTGGGTCAGGTATCCTGTCTCTGCCTCCTCCCGGCCTCCCCTCCTCCCTGGCAGAGCATGAGCCTCACGAAGCCCTTGGTCAGAGTAAACATTACTGAGCAACAACTAAAAACATCAGTGTTAACAGCTCTGTTCCCAGGCTGAAAGTCAAAACACAATGCTGCACCAGCTACTAAGAAGGAGAAAAATTGACTGCTACTGCTAAACCCAGGACAAGAATAAAATCCTTACTCAGTCTCATTGACTTCTGCCTCATTCAAATTACAGCTATACTCAGTATTTTTGGTTCTTGAGAACAGGAACCAGATTTGCACACATAAACTCCCACCCTGCCCTTCACTTTGTTCCAAAGACAGTGGAGCTGCAGTGCAATGAACCTTGTTCCCTATCAAGTGGGTGCCATTTGCACATCTTTGCACAACTTGGAACACTGAGAGCTAGTTACATTGAACTGTTGGGCCTTTAGGATAACTTCAACAATTAGACTAATGAGCCCTACTCTGGAAATAGAAAAAAAGGACTTTGTTGTAATATAGGATGGAGTTATAAATTTATTCTTTCCTTAAAATTAAATTTGTTTAAAATGATATTTGCTTATTAGTAACATAGATGTTGCTAATTGCAAGCTTATGAGGTCACACTTTATTGCTACATAAAAAAAAGTGGGGGGACTGGGGACCCTGCATAAGCACTGTACATCTTTGTAGAGTGTAAGAAAAGGAATAAAGACAACTGCAACACTGAAAGCCCACACTTCCAGTGGGATCCTTTTATCTGTATAGTGGTATAGCTTTTGATGAAAGTTGTCTCCATCTTTAAATGTACAGAAGAGAAAGGGAGAAATCAGAGCACGTTTTCTTACAGCACATTTGAGAGCAATCACGTGCAAACAAGGGCTATTTTTAACTAGTATCAGAAGGGGGCAGTAGTTATCACAGTAAAAAGCTAGAAAAGTAATACCCAAGTGCTTGAAACAAATCTCACATAATCTTACTGTTTTCATTTCCTTGTCACTTGTTTATTTTATTCATTTTAAGAGCCCATTCACTATTAAATAGTCACCAAAAGAAAGCTGTTAGCAAACAATTTTAGTAATTCATCCATGAAAACGTTTCTCAAAGAAACTTCAAGTGGAAAGTTTTAATTTTGTTAATCATGTCAGTTGAAAGAGTATGTTTCTACATATACTAACTTTAACAACGTTTTAAAAACAGTTATTTGTGTCTTTTTTTTATCTCTCGAAACAGACCAAATTATGATTACAGACATATGAACTTTTCACACCTTGACACAATATATAAATTTAATGAGAACCCTACCAGGTTGCAATTAATGAAAGAAAGATTTTTTGGAGTGATTACTACTACCCTACTAAAGATAAAATATATAATATTTTGAATTTCTGTCTGCACTTTCTGATGCTAGTTTTAGAAACTGTACAGGAAATAATTCTGTCCTTACTCTGGATCCTAATGGTCCATTTCCATACCTTTACAGCATGTAATTGAGACCTTCTTGATAACAGAAAGACAAAGGAAGCAAGATTTTGAACTGTTTTTAACAATTTGTGGCTGTTCAGCTAAGAATCCATACTTTTTTTTTTCAGTTTTTCAACAGTAGATCACATTTTGTTTTATTTTAGATGAATTTTCTATGGATGTCTTCACTTCACAAAAGCTTCTGTTGTGCAAAAGTACTGAATACTAGGTCTGTTTGCTTGAACAAAGTTGCCGGGACCCTTTTCACTGATCAGCAAGGGAGGATTCTGTGACCGGAAAGGCTGAATGCTCCATGCTGCTTTTACAGACGATTAGCTCATAGTCTTTGATATATGGACTCTGACAGAGGAAGAGACAATCCTTGAATGCCAAAATGTTTGCTGAATCACTATACAGTAGATTGTTAACATACTAATCTCATTCTGCAGGAGTTCAAAGACAGGAGAAAAGGTCTTCCAAACATTCACAAAAAGGGATATTTTCTCTGTCATTCTCTATGTGCCAATCAGCTTAATGGATTTTTAAAAGGGAACTGAGTGGGATCAATAATCTACCTGAAAATTTAAAATGGAACAGTCCTAAGTCTTATTGCTCTTGAACTGAATTAAAAATTTACATTCAGAGAGAAAATGAACATATATCAAAAGTCAACCTCAATTTGTAATTTCAAAATTCCATTAGCTTCCGTTTATCTTTCCTAAATTTACGACATGGTTTATCATCCCTGTGCTTTATCTTCATCCATCTGTTTGATGACACTCACTTTTCATGGAAAATTTGTTAAAATCAGAAAATTTCCAGTTGATTTAATTTCATTTATTTAACTTCGAAGCCTTGCAGATCAGTTTTCTGAACTGAAGTAAATGTAGGTTCCCTTTTATTTTTTTTGGTGGTGCTGTTTTTTTTGGTGTTTTTTTTTGTTGTTGTTGTTGTGCAGAAAACAAAAATACTGTACCAGAAGAAGTGGAAAGTTCATATCAAACTGACAGGAAAAAGAGACCAAGTTGTTTGTAGCAAATGAAAACAATGAAGCCACAACACAGTGATGTTCAAGGATCTCAATCAGATGTGTCATTATAAGGCCCAGAGCATTTTTTCACCATGAGTGCCTCAATCATTTTTTGACTGTATGTAAACATTCATCATCCATACCCTAATGTAACAACTAAATATGTTAGAATGAAAAATGAGATTCGAGGCTCTAAATCTCAAGTCAATATCATTTTAAGGCTAGAACAAATTTAGATAAATAAAGTTATTTCCCCTTAAATCCAGGTTCTTGTCTTCACTAATTTTTTTGCAGATGTATATAAAATCTAACAATCTATGCAATTTTTTTATTGTTCAACAGCCTTAAAAATCTTTCCGGTGTAGAGAGAGTTGCATGCATTGAACTAGGAACTATAATAGTATATAGGATCTCCCTGAATTAAACTCATGATCTCAACCATTTGGCTTTCAAAAGCAAATAGCAAGACAACTTGTACTGTTCTTTGCGTACTGGGACACAGTAGAAGACAGCAGTTATTTTGACACATACCATTTCACAAAAAAAAATTATTCAAGGATATGACAGCAAAAAGAAGACAGCAAACAGAAAGGACATCATAAAAGGACTATAGGGACTTAAACATATTCTGTGTTCTGGAGGCAGGAATGGCTCTCAGCAGACCTTACTGCTCTTGTGCCAAATATTTGAGATGAAAATGTAACAAGATTAGCAAGTTATAGGCAGATATGGGACAATCGTTTCCCCACATAATGGTTTTGCCCTCAAGTCTGTACCTAAGTGTCATGGTTTAAACCCAGTCAGGTAACTCGTTCACTCACTTCCCCCCCTTTCTTGCCCTCCCCCTGCTCCTGGAGGGACGGAGAGGAGAATCAAAAAGAATGCAACTCCCACGGGTTGAGATAAGAACAGTTTAGTAACTAAGGTATAACACAGATCACTACTGCTACCACCAGTAATAATAATGATAAAGGAAATAACAAGGGAAGAGAATACAACACCTCAGCACCAGCCGACCGATAACTTGCCCCCCCTCAGCCCGACCAAGCACTGACCGATACCTCCTCCAACCCTGCAGTCTCCCAGCCCTTCCGGCTAACTCCCAGTTACATCCTGGGCATGACGTGCTGTGGTATGGAATACCTCTTTGGTCAGTTTGGGTCAGGTGTCCTGTCTCTGCTTCCTCCTGGCTTCCCCTCCTCCCTGGCAGAGCATGAGGCTCACAAAGTCCTTGGCCAAACCAAAACATCCTTGTTATCAGCTCTGTTCCCAAGCTGAAAGTCAAAACACTGCACTGCACCAGCTACCAAGAAGGGGAAAAATGACTGCTACTGCTGAACCCAGGACATTATCCACCCCTTATTCCATACCATTCACGTCATGCTCAGATCCCACATTTTCAATATACCATCACTCTTATCGCGGTGCACTCTTAACTTGGTGCATGGACCAGTAGCTATTAAGCTGCTGCATCCATCTGGTCCATGATGCCAGGCTCCACCTCTTGTAACAGTCTTCCAGAGCAGGAGAGACTGTGTGCAGTGTTCGCACTCGTGAATAACCTGGGCAATAGTGTCCATTGCTAAGTCCACCCCTCGATCATGAGTCCATCTCTATGTTGCATCTCTGCTCTGATGGCCTGAAGTGCCATGGGCCCACCAGGCTCAAAATAATTCACTGTCCCCTTAAGCAGTTTCTGCAGCTTGTTGCTGGGGACTCCATACAGCTGCCTTCCATCTCCAATGCTTCCAAAGCACTGGAGGGGCCCAGTGGACTAGATACTTGCCCATACTGTCCCACACACCCTGCCACTCATCACTGTCCAGCCTTGGAGAAAACCTCTTGGTCCCCCTATATCCCCGTCTAACCCCAGACAAGACCCAAACCTGACTCTGCTTAACTTCTGAGATCAGACAAAATGGTTGTGGGTAGAACACAGTCTGTGTGTGTGCCAACATGCTGATCCCCATCACAATCAGGAGGCAGGTCCCAAGGACACCCAAAGGCCATTCAAAACCTTCAGAACTCTCAGTTGATGCTGCTGTACTTGTCACTGGGGCTGGTGCAGCTGCTGTGCTTGCCGGCTCTCCCACCGCCAGCTTCCCTTTTCCTGAGTCCAGCTCTTCCTCCTCTGCCTTGCTGGGAAGTGCTGCCTGGTCGCCGGCATCCTCCTGGGGCTCGGCGGGCGGCTTCCGGGGGATGCTCTCGGCCGTCGCGGGGCTCGGCTCCTCCGCGGGGCTCGGCTCCTCCGCCGCCTTCTCCCGCTGCTCGGCAGCCGCTTCCTTCTGCTCCTCGACCGCCCCGACCTCCTCCACCGGCAGCCGTCCCCTCGCGGCCTCCGGCCCCGCTCCCGCCGCCGCTTGGTGCCCGGGGCCGCTCTCCCGGGCCGCTTCAGCAGCCGCCGGCTCCCGGGGCCGCTCCCCCTCGGCTCCCCGCAGCCTCACGAAGATGGAGAGTAGGGCGAGGGCCAGGCCGGTGAAGAGCAGCCGGACGGCCAGGTACAAGTCCACGGCCACGTCCGTCCCGCCCTGCTGCTGGAGCCCGCCCGTATTACAAGCCATTGCCATAAAGCACAGTGAGACAAGAACCTTAGCCCAGGCCCCACACTTGATAAACACTATCACAGCAAATACCGGCTCTACGTAAGTTACAACGGTCTGAAGCTGTGAGATCAACAAGAACAACTCTGAGAGCCAATAAATCAGCATTGTGACAAATGACTATTAATCCGGTCAGATCTGTCGTTATCTCAACCCTTCGTGCCCCACGTTGGGCGCCAAAAAGAACTGTCGTGGTTTAAACCCAGTCAGGTAACTCGTTCACTCACTTCCCCCGCTTTCTTGCCCTCCCCCTGCTCCCGGAGGGACGGAGATGAGAATCGAAAAGAATGCAACTCCCACGGGTTGAGATAAGAACAGTTTAGTAACTAAGGTATAACACAAATCACTACTGCTACCACCAGTGATAATAATGATAAAGGAAATAACAAGGGAAGAGAATACAACACCTCAGCACCAGCCGACTGATAACTTGCCCCCCCCCCAGCCCGACCAAGCTCTGACCGATACCTCCTCCAACCCTGCAGTCTCCCAGCCCTTCCGGCTAACCCCCAGTTACCTCCTGGGCATGACGTGCTGTGGTATGGAATACCTCTTTGGTCAGTTTGGGTCAGGTGTCCTGTCTCTGCTTCCTCCTGGCTTCCCCTCCTCCCTGGCAGAGCATGAGGCTCACAAAGTCCTTGGCCAAACCAAAATATCCTTGTTATCAGCTCTGTTCCCAAGCTGAAAGTCAAAACACTGCACTGCACCAGCTACCAAGAAGGGGAAAAATGACTGCTACTGCTGAACCCAGGACACTAAGTGTTAGCCTATTACCTGAAACAAGAGCTTTTGCATCTCTTTCAGTATAATAGTTAACCTTAAATATTACCTTTAAATAAAAATGGTCATGTCTGTGGTCTGTGCAGTGATCTATAGCAGTAAGTATAGCATAATTCCTTTGGAATGGAAATAGATTTCTTCTAAAGGTTTATGATATGTCACTCTTCTACACTGTAAGGCAATTCTTCAGTTCTTGTGGTAAGCCAAAGAAAATAAGCATTTTTTAATATCTTTGTAATTTTCCTTCTTATTCATGAAAGGTACATTTAAAGTAAGCTCAAGAAAACTAGGTAGCTTAAGATAAGCGTAATATTTTCAAAGCATATTATGATCAAATTTTTTATGTTGTCTTGCTTCTTTATCATAAAAATGAATTGTTCATAAGAGTTAAGACCTAATTATGAATCATTAAACACGCCAGTTTTAATTTTTTCTTATACGTAATAATATTTATTTATCTATCATATTTATTTACTGAATTTTATTATAACTTATATGCTCATTATAATGTATGGTTTTGTTATTTTTATTGTACGGTTATTTACCATACATTTGTTTATTATAAATGATAAGTTTTTATAAGGTATTATTTTGTACTTAACATCAATCTTAACTTCCATGGAAACATCTGCAAACATTATCAAACTTCTGTCTTACACACTTAGTAATATATTTATATAGTTTAAGTTACTAAGGCAGTTTTTTTTTGCAGAAACCATTACTTACAATTAAGTATAATCCCCTTAGACTTCTCCCTTGATATTTATAATACAAAAAAGTTAATCTAAACCAACATTAATACATGCTGTTTTGCCTAATGATGTGCATAAATCCTTGATCTTTATATGTGCTGTGTTCAATTTAGGTCATGTTAGTTTTAAGCAGGTTTTTACTTCTTTTTCTATGCCTACAATGTTTAACTGTGATAATGGTCTTCAACCTAAGATCTGCGAAATCTGTACTTAAGAAAGTACATAGTCATAAATCAGCTATACAAAACTTCAAAGAATATCATATGACAATTGACTTCTGCTTTAAAAAACAACTGAAACATTGAGTCTTTTACTTGATAGAAAAGAGAACAAACGTTGATGAAGACAACCAAATTCTAGTTTCAGCATCAGAAAGATGCACTAAAAATTAGGAAGCCTTCTTTCTGCATATAAAAGAGCCAATCAATTTCGCAAGACTTGAATGAAAAGAAAACTCTAGGCCAAAGTTCATTTTCTTACAATTTCCTGATTCTCAATATGATTTCTTATTGAGAAGTCTATATTCCATAGTAGGTCAGAATAGGTCAGATAGACAGACTTAAGTTTAAAAAAAATAAAAATATGGAACATTTATTTGAATAACCACCAATTCCTACTTTCATTTTTCCCAGTTCAGGCTTTGATTTAATATGAAGAATAAAGACAAATATTATATCATACAGATACATTCTTGTGCACACTGAAGATTCAGAAAAAAGATTAATTGTGTAATATCTTTTAGAATAAATAAATTATATTTTAGAATATATAGGCATTTGTTTTCAAAATACATTCTTAAAAGTACCTCGTGTTTTAAATTACTTTATTCATGTAAACACTACAGAGTTAAAAAATAAAATTGAAATGTTATATTAAAATAAAAATGCATAGCTGTATTTTGGTTTTGGTTTTCTTTTTTTTTTTTTTTAAGTAGTTATTTCAATCTTTTGTTAATGTAAATAATGTTTAAAAGGGAAAGACAAGAGGTAGCAGCCTTAAGGTACACCAGGGAAGGGTTAGATTGGATATTAGAAAAATTTCTTCACAGAGACGGTGATCAGGTATTAGAACAGGCTGCCCAGAGAAGTCCCTGAAAGTGTTCAAAAACCGTGTAAATGAGGCCCTCGGTGATATGGTTTAGTGGTGGTCTTAGCAGTCCTGAGGTAAGGGTTGGGCTTGAGGATTTTAAAGATCTTTTCCAACCTAGTTGGTTGTATGATTCTGTGAAAGTTTCATGGGAATTTTCTATCGAAATGCATAAGAAAAAGAAAATGCAGAGAAAAATAAATATATGATGAAACATCAAAAAGGATTGTTATTGGAAATTTTTACCTATACTATATCCCCTTTTTATTGTTCATCTGCTAAACTAACTTACACAGTGAACCTAATACCTTCTTATTCTCTGTATTTTGTGTTTTGTACAATCATTTATTTCAGAGAGATACACAGAGGGAGGGATATTTATTAAATATAATATTTCAGTTGTAGATGGATAAATTTGCTTTTACTTGCCTACAACTTAAGGAAACCCCATGATTCAGGAGTATCCAGTGACTCGTTAGGCTAATGCAGGATTTTATTGAACCAGCATCTGTCAGTATGATGGGACTAAATGCTGATGCAAACCATCAAGTCACTCATTTAACCCTGAAACTTCAGTAAAATAGATCTGGAGTTTTATCACTTCCATCTGTTCTGCTATACAAACAAGATGACAGGATGACAATGCTGAAATTGAAAAATTCAGATTCAGAAGTATTAGAAAAGTTGCATCATAGTCTCCAATCATCATGAGGTATTAGTGACCCACTAATGAAAACTTCTACAAAAACTAAGATCAGGAAAAAAACTGAGTTATCAGTGTAAGTGCAACCCCAGTTTGGAGAAAGCCAGCTGGAGCAATAAGCTTTTATGCTATTACTTTGCAACCATTAACACATTAAGTAGTAAAGTGATCATTTTGCAGCCCATCGCTCCTGAGAAAGAGAAAAAAATTCAGAAATACAAATCAACTCTGAGATATAAGTTTTTCAATAATTTCTCAGTTATTACACGATTCAGTAAAATACCAACTCCATAAAGGAAAACTCTGAAATGTGTGTTTAAGGGCACTGCCACACTCCTAGGTGTTCCTAGCATATATATTGCTAAACAATAGTACCAGTATTATCTGGTATTAGAAATTAGATAGACCACAGTAGAGTGGACACATTGGCCACAACAGTGCAGCTTTGCCCACTCTGTCAGACTAATGGAGAACCATTCAGGAGGATATGGGACATGAAGAAAATTTCAGACCCTTAGTCTGGTCTGCATACTTTCTTTTTCCTGGCTGTGCAAACAGGTAATGAATGGGAGGAATTGGCAAAGATTTCCTTTGTGTTTTGGCAGAGAGGCGTAACACCTTTGGTCTCCACTGACACTTCTAAGGTTAAGGTTAGCCAACCCAGAAGCAGGGTAAGCTAAGAATAAATATCCTGTCCACAGTCCCCATGTATATCCTAACCAGATGAGCTGATATACTCAGATAGAGAACAGTACTTTCCAGAAGTGTTTATCCTCCCAGGCTGTAGTTCCTGCCATAGTTCTGGCTTCTGGATTGCTCCTTGCATCTTGCTTAAGGGCTGGGAAATCAAGCCAATATCTCTGAATCCCTGAGGAGTCACAGCACCAGGTTCCAGCAGTTTTTTACTTCATTGTCAATGTGGAGTAACTCCCTGGCATGCCAGTTGGAACGGTTCCAGGGAGATACCTCCCAGAAGGGGAAGGACCCCCTGCCTTCTCACACAGAGGGGGATGGCCCGAGACAGCCCCTGCCCTGTAGCTGTTGCGCAGAGGTAGGGGACCAAAAAGACGACGAGGGTTGGAAGCGAGTTCCAGTTCGGCGTCGTGGGAAACCCTCCCCCCTTCCTGCCCTGCTTCCCCAGGTGTCCCTCCATAATAGGTTTGAGGCCCTGGATCTTGAAGGAGAGGTAGGTGAGGATGTGGTGCAAGGCCAGCCTACAAGGCCACATAGGAAAAGGGGGTCGACTTTGCACCTCAAGACTGCCTCTGATAAGAAAGAACAAGGGTCATTGTAGTAGGCGATTCCCTTCTGAGAGGAACAGAGGGCCCGATATGCAGAGTTGACCCTCATCATAGGGAAGTGTGTAGTCTGCCTGGAGCCTGGATCAGGGATATCACTAGGGCGCGCCCCAACCTGGTGCACCCGACAGACTGCTACCCGCTGCTGGTCTTCCAGACAGGTGGGGAGGAAGCTGCTTCCTGCAGTCTGAGGGGGATGAAGAAAGACTACAGGGCCTTGGGGCGGATGGTGAAAGAGTCTGGGGCTCAAGTGATCTTCTCCTCACTCCTTCCATCTTTCACTGATGATGTGAGGCAGAATGGGAAAATTCAGTCCATAAACGATTGGCTTCGAGACTGGTGCTACAGGCAGGGCTTTGGATTCTTTGATAACCGCTGGTTTTATAGGGCACCAGTCTGGACAATGGCATGTGGAAAAGGTTTATCTCACAGAGGCAAAAGGATGCTGGGGCACAAATTAGCAGGGCTCATTTGGAGAGCTTTAAACTAGATTCAAAGGGGGATGGGGTTGTAGCTGGGCTTGCCCCAGTGGGGCAGCACTCCAGAATTGATGAAGACTGGGAGGCCTCCTATAATCCTAGGGTGAAATCGGTGTGCTCAGCTCTCTCCCTGGAAATGTCTGTACACCAATGCGCGCAGCATGGGAAATAAGCAGGAGGAGTTGGAAACCTGTGTTAAGTCAGGAGACTATGATCTGGTGGCAATTACAGAGACGTGGTGGGGCAGCTCACATGACTGGAATATAGTCATGGAGGGCTACGTCCTTTTCAGGAGAGACAGGCCAGCCAGGCGGGGTGGTGGGGTTGCTCTTTATGTGCAGGAGCAGCTAAAATGCACTGAGTTCTGTCCAGGGACAGATGACGAGCGAGTTGAGAGTCTGTGGATGAAAATTAAGGGGCAGGCTGGCAGGGGCGATACTGTTGTAGGTGTCTGTTACAGACCACCAGATCAGGGTGAGGAAGTTGACGAGGCCTTCTACAGGCAGCTGAGAGCGGCCTCACAGTCACAGGCCGTGGTCGTCGTGGGGGATTTTAACTTCCCTGATGTTTGGGAACATCAGCCCAGCCACAGTCCAGGAGGTTCCTCCAGTGTATGGATGATAACTTCCTCCTGCAAATGGTGGATGAGCCAACCAGGAGAGGAGCGCTGCTGGATCTCATGCTCACTAACAAGGAGGGCCTGGTCGAAGCAGTAAGGGTTGAGGGCTGCCTTGGTTGCAGCGACCACGAGATGGTGGAATTCAGGATCTTGTGTGGTAGGACCAGTAGAATAGCAAGTAGAATTGCAACCCTGGACTTCAGCAGGGCAAACTTTGGCCTTTTCAAGCAATTGCTAGGGGAAATCCCATGGGCCCAAGATAGTTGGTTGGCATTCAAGGATTGCTTTTTCCGAGCTCAAGATCGGAGCATCCCGACACGTAGGAAGTCAAGGAAGAGGGCCAGGAGACCTGCGTGGCTAAATAGGGAATTGCTGGGTATGCTCAAGTGGAAGAGGAGAGTTTACAGGTCATGGAAGGAGGGGCTGGCCACTTGGGAGGAATATAAGGCTGCTGCTAGAGGATGTAGGAAGGCAGCTAGGATGACTAAGGCCTCCTTAGAATTAAACCTGGTGAGAAGGGTCAAGGACAGCAAAAAGAGCTTTTTCAAATACATGGCAGATAAAACTAACACCAGAGGCAATGTAGGCCCACTGATGAACGGGATGGGTGCCCTGGTGACAGAAGATACAGAGATGGCAGAGTTACTGAATGCCTTCTTTGTCTCTGTCTACTCTGCTGCAGGCAGTCCTGAAGAGCCCTGTACCACTGAGACCATAGACGAAGTCAGGTCAACGGAGCGGTTTGCCTTAGTCGATGAGGAATGGGTTAGAGACCAGTTGAGCAATCTGGACATCCATAAATCCATGGGTCCAGATGGGATGCACCCGCGGGTGCTGAGGGAACTGGCGGAAGTCATTGCTAGACCACTCTCCATCATCTTTACCAAGTCTTGGGAAACGGGAGAGGTGCCTGAGGACTGGAGGAAAGCAAATGTCACTCCAGTCTTCAAAAAGGGCAAGAAGGAGGACCTGGGTAACTATAGACCGGTCAGCCTCACCTCCATCCCTGGGAAAGTGATGGAACACCTTATCCTTGGTGCCACCTTAAGGCATATCAAGGATAAGAGGGTTATGAGGGGCAGTCAACATGGCTTCACCACGGGGAAATAATGCTTGACCAATCTCTTAGCCTTTTATGAGGAAATAACACGGTGGATGGATGATGGCAGAGCGGTGGATGTGGTCTACCTTGACTTCAGCAAAGCATTTGACACAGTCTCCCACAGCATCCTCACAGCTAAATTGAGGAAGTGTGGTCTGAATGATCAGGTTGTGAGGTGGACTGTGAACTGGCTGAAGGAGAGAAGCCAGAGAGTGGTAGTCTATGGGGCGGAGTCTAGTTGGAGGCCTGTAACTAGTGGAGTGCCTCAGGGGTCAGTACTGGGACCAGTATTATTTAATATATTCATCAACGATTTAGATGAGGGAATTGAGTGTACTATCAGGAAGTTTTTCTGATGACACTAAGCTGGGAGGAGTGGCTGACACGCCAGAAGGCTGTGCTGCCATCCAGCGAGACCTGGACAGGCTGGAGAGTTGGGCGGGGAATAACTTGATGAAATATAACAAGGGAAAGTGTAGAGTCCTGCATCTGGGCAGGAACAACCCCAGGTTCCAGTATAGGTTGGGGAACGACCTGTTAGAGAGCAGTGTAGGGGAGAGGGACCTGGGGGTCCTAGTGGACGACAGGATGACCATGAGCCAACACTGTGCCCTTGTGGCCAAGAAGGCCAGTGGCATCCTGGGTTGTATTAGAAGGGGGGTGGTTAGTAGGTCGAGAGAGGTCCTCCTTCCCCTCTACTCTGCCCTGGTGAGACTGCATCTGGAATATTGTGTCCAGTTGTGGGCCCCTCAGTTCAAGAAGGACAGGGAGCTGCTGGAGAGAGTCCAGCGCAGGGCAACGAAGATGATTAAGGGAGTGGAGCCTCCCCCTTATGAGGAAAGACTGAGGGAGCTGGGTCTCAATAGTTTAGAGAGGAGGAGACTGAGGGGTGACCTTATTAGTGTATATAAATATATAAAGGGGAAGTGTCACGAGGATGGAGCCAGGCTCTACTCAGTGGCAATCAATGATAGGACAAGGGGTAATGGGTACAAACTGGAACACAAGAGGTTCCACTTAAACTTGAGAAGAAACTTCTTCTCAGTGAGGGTGACAGAACACTGGAACAGGATGCCCAGGGAGGTTGTGGAGTCTCCTTTCCTGGAGACATTCAAAACTCGCCTGGACATATTCCTGTGTAACATTATCTAGGTGTTCCTGCTCCGGCAGGGGGATTGGACTAGATGATCTTTTGAGGTCCCTTCCAATCTCTAGCATACTGTGATACTGTGACTCTCTGGCTAACAAATGCTTTTCTTATGATGTCTTTCCTTCAGTTCTTAGGGAGATGAGTTGTCACTTACTCCTACAAAAATGAAAAAAATAAACCACCATTTGACCATCTGTTTGCAAGAGCACATTAGAAAAGAGAACCCTCACAAAGAAAGGGCACCAGAAGGAGTAACTTTTTTTTTTACTTTGCCTATAACACTTCTGTAACATTACAGGTGATGTCTGAATACAATTAAATTAGTAAATCGTTTTTCTGATGCTTTGATAGACATTGAAAATTCATTACAATCCCTGTCCTCCACAATAACAGGCAAAAGACACTGAACTTAAGAATTAGAATATAAATTTGTTACAGTCATGATCCTTTTCAGCTGAATGAATCTAAATCCAAGACATTAGAAATGAATTTGTTATTTACACATTTTGCAGTGCTCTCAATTTTAATGTATGTAGCAAACTGTCAAACATACAGACTATTACATGTTAGAAGCTTTAATTATAGAGTGCTTCAAACATTTCTTGTGTTATGCCATCTGGTGCACAGAGACTTTAATGAATTAATTTAATATAATATATTCTGCATTCAGAATTCCTGAAAATTGCTTAATAACACAAATAAATGATAGATTTATCAACATGTATTAAAAAAAAAAGCACAGTCCTTTCAATTGGGCCATTAAATAACCAGTTAATTACTAAATGCTGGAAATTATTACTTAAGTAATTCTGTACTATTATTTTTATTCATTTTAAATCTTCAAACCTATCCCACTCCAGGGATTTTCCTACATTTGAAAATGTAGGAATTATTTTATATATAATTTATAAATGATATTAATACCTTTTTTAATTTAAAACCCAAACAAACAACAAACAACATACAAACATCATAGTTTATGCCCGGATCTATTTACTTTTTATCTAAAAATGTTCAGGTAATTAGATTCCATAGGACTGTACTCCTAGGTAGAAAGAATTTTTTAATACAAATTGTTGGAAGAAATTCAGTTAACCCAAGTACAGTAATCTGTTTCTGGCAACACCATAACAAAAAGTACTAAAACAAGACATGCACACATGATAACGTACTTAGATGTAGTACTGAAACTAGATGTAGTATGAACTAGAAAGCATGAGGAAAATCATGATATTACACTGATGAAAAGGGTTTAAATAGGATTCTTCTCATGGTTGAGTGGAGCCCAAATCATAGAACCATAGAATCATAGAATAATTAGGGTTGGAAAGGACCTTAAGATCATCTAGTTCCAACCCCCCTGCCATGGGCAGGGACACCTTACGCTAAGTCATATCACCCAAGGCCTCGTCCAACCTGGTCTTCAACACTGCCAGGGATGGAGCATTCACAACCTCCCTGGGCAACCCATTCCAGTGCCTCACCACACTTACAGGAAAGAATTTCCTTCTTATATCCAACCTAAACTCCCCCTGTTTAAGTTTTAACCCATTACCCCTTGTCCTGTCACTACAGTCCCTAATGATGAGTCCCTCCCCAGCATGCTTATAGGCCCCCTTCAGATACTGGAAGGCTGCTATGAGGTCTCCACGCAGCCTTCTCTTCTCCAGGCTGAACAGCCCCAACTTCCTCAGCCTGTCTTCATACGGGAGGTGCTCCAGTCCCCTCATCATCCTCCTGGCCCTTCCCTGGACTTGTTCCAACAGTTCCATGTCCTTTTTATGTTGAGAACACCAGAAGTGCACACAATACTCCAGGTGAGGTCTCACAAGAGCAGAGTAGAGGGACAGGATCACCTCCTTCGACCTGCTGGTCATGCTGCTTTTGATGCAGCCCAGGATACAGTTGGCTTTCTGGGTGGCAAGCGCACACTGAAGCCGGCTCGTGTTCATTTTCTCATCAACCAACACCCTCAAGTCCTTCTCCACAGGGCTGCTCTGAATCTCTTCTCAGCCCAACCTGTAGCTGTGCCTGCGATTGCTCTGACCCAGGTGTAGGACCTTGCACTTGGCATGGTTAAACTTCATGAGGTTGGCATCAGCCCACCTGATACTACTTCTAGCCAAAACCTCCCTTTTAAAAAAAAAACAAAATAAATTCTTCCCATTTGTCTTTAAATTGCACTCAGAATAAATGAATTCCACTCTTCTACATCTTCTGTTCTCCCTCAGGAAAAATAACTTCAGGGAAAGTAAATTCCCAAGACCTTGACAATAAGGGGAAATATCAAAACACCTCAGTAGTGTCAATGAAGAATGCTGATTTCACCAAAAATGTACTCCTAGGTTGCCGGCTTCCAGCCATTAATGAAGTATATGAAGGTCAGAAATTCTTCAGTTTGCAAGAATAAGTGCATGGAAATTTTAAACCAAGAAGTCTTTTAAATGTATCGCTTCATTCGCAAGTAAAATAGCAGTTCTTAATGAGAAATATCAGACAAGAAAAATCGATGGTAATTTATATTAATTTACCCAAATGAATACTCTGGACTCCACCTTCCAGTCCTGGAAAGCAGTCCTGGAAAAGCCAAAGACTCTGGGGAAAAAAATGTCAGTTCTTAGACGAATCTGAAGTTATTGTTCTGCTCTGCCACTTTCAAAGACTTAGGAGAATCCATTATATTATGGTGTTCATATTAAGTGTGTAAGCAAGCACCTTGACTCCAACCAAGAAAATTAGGATTTTGGAGCATTCATATTTTTGGAAATGCAGGAATAAATACTGTCACATGAAAAAAAAACCAAAACATATTTATATCCACAAGATATCTTGTGGCAAGCCATTCAGTGTGGGGGTTCTCTATACTTGTCCTTTAAATCCTCAACATTATTATTTTTTAAAAGCATCACATAATGTAAATGACCACAAAATATAGTCTCAATTTGAGAGTACTGTACTTGATAATCTTATTTAGTCAACCTATTTTTCCCTGCAATGTGGTTGCACAGCCTGGCTCAGGAGATCAGAATATTTTTCATATTAGAACAGCTAGCCAATGTCAAGTAATCTTCTGAAATCATACAGTTTAAGATATCCTGCAGATTTTAATTTTGAGTGCTGTGCTATTGCTATCTTCAGTGAGGTAATTTTTTCTGGAAAATAAATACTTGTTTGTGATCCTACAGCTATGTATCACTACAGTGAAGCAAAAAGCATAGCAGCTTCAACATACCCTTTTATTTTAGTGGTAAAAAGAGGTGTTTTGGGCCAAGAAAGTTTAAGAAACATTTATCAAAGGACAAACATGTCCCCATGAGCCTCTCACAGCTCCTCGCAGTCACTGTTAGCATAATTCAGATTCTTATACTACTTATTTACCTCTTTGTGTTTATTGAGACGAAAATAGGTACGCACAAAGTGTGTTTATTAAGAGAAACCTAATTCAAAAGTTACAAAATAATTTCCCATTTTTTCCCCTCAATTTAAAACTTCCAGGGAACCCTGCTGTCTCTCTAACCCCCTAAATAACACTGCCTGTATGGACTCTTTTTGCTGATATTACCTTTCAGCTCTGCTGTTCATATGAGGTTAGCGATAGCGCAGAGATAGCATATTCCTGCTGTTCTCATAAGCAGTCTTTTGTCACCTTCTGATGCCAGGACCAAGAGGATTATAATACTGATGTTTCTGATTAATTTGCGTTTTCTAAAACTTTTATGTGTCTAAGCCATGTATAAATGCACTTCAAATGAGGCCTACATAGAAATATATAAAATCAAAACACCTAAGGAACCTCTGCTGGTGCTATTTTGGCATTAAGGATGCACTGGAAAATTGGATATATGTAATATTTTTCAATTCTAAGAGAAAAGCTAAAGTAAGACTACTATTAGAGTACAATAAACTGTTAAGCTGAAGCTGTTCACCAAATGATGCAAGGAAAGGTCTAGACAGTTTCTAGATTGTTGAAACAAATGTAATGTTCTTTTGGTGCTATATCATAATCTTAGGTCAAACTGAAAAAAAAATAGAACAAAGCCTTTGATCTTCCAAAGGCAGAGAAACCAACATAATACATGCTATTTGGTCTGTTGATCAGCAAATATTGGCAAATACTTCCTTTGAAACCTAAAAGCTGATAAAAACAAGCTTTTGGCAGTGGACAGATGACGTGTTTTTCATCTTCTAAGTGAATGACTTCTTTTCCTTAGGGTGAGGCAAAAAGCATATTCTTAGAAGTTATGTAATTTCTTATGTATTATTGCAACATTAATTCTGGTTATAGAACTAATTATTCTAGTTGTTATTTCAACAGTCTATCCAGAACTATTAAGTATTTTTCACAAAGTATTCAAAATGATTTTTTCTTTCTTATTTTTTCAAGTCATCCTATCATTTTTCCGTGATAGCAACAATGTCATAGTTTTCTGGCTACAAGGTGGCTTCCAGCTCCTCCTGTTTGTGGCCCATGCTGTATGCATTTAGTCAAAACAGTTCTTCTTGGGATTGACTAACTGTAGCTGTTATTTTACCTTATAAATATCAAAACCATTCCTAAATCTGAAAACAACACATAATGAGACAGATCTCAGAGATGACCTCAAGTTTTGCAAGGTCTGTCTTGGGGGCACAAGTAATTGTGTTACAGCACTCTATGGGTGAGCAATAGGTTCTTACTGAAGCATTCTTGACTTCCTGCTTCACAAGTCACCCAAGGAACTTGTGAATACTCCATGCCCGTCAGTGTTCAAGGCCTAGGGCAACATGGTCTAGTGGGATGTGACCCTGCCCATGGCAGGGGGGTTGGAAATAGACAATCTTAAGGTCCTTTCCAACTCTAACTATCTTATGATTCTGTGATTCTATGATTCACATGTTCATTAATTCTCCACTGGTTTCAACTTCAGATGACTTTGCTTCTCTAATGTGGCAATCTTGTTTCATTGTTCCTCCTGAAAAATGTTTCATCTTTTGATGGGCTTTTTAGTCAGCACATGCATTTAAGCCCCCCTCTAGGATTAAAAGAGGAAGAAAAGATTCCAGTACAATTCATATAAAAATACTTCACCCCTCATCCAGATCAGTGAGACCTGTTGCTATTCACCTGAAGAACCATGTTTACCTCCCCCAATGTACAGAGTTGCTCGCTCAGATCGCAATAGTCCTTATTACTGCTGTTACAGCTGTCAGCATCTTTTGAAGTTCTCAAGCCACCCTAATTCTCTTCATTTGGCAGATTTAAGACACATTCATTTAGAAGTTACCTTAAAATAATTCAGAAGTATTTTTCTTACTTAAAAGTATTTTTTTGTTGTTGATTGGGATAAAAGTATCAATAAAGATATTCTTCTGGAAAGACTAAACAAGTGATTACATAGAAGAAAAGTATTGCCTTTACACTGAAATGCACACCATTGCTTTACTTACCCAGGCTATTCCGGATGCACAGTCTGCTCCTGACCAGGTATGTTGTAATTTTTTCACATTCCCTAACAAAACCAACTGGGACAACCCTGTCCAACCCCCTTCTGTCCTCAACTCAACTCAAAGCTTAGGACCCCACAATGACACAAGTCTTTTATTGCCTATAAAGGTCTATAAAAGACTTCTAAAAATTTCTAAAAATATTCTAAAAATGCCTTTAACTTGTAGTCTGGCTTTAAAAAGTCAATATTAGAATCTAGAATCATGGAATAGTTAGGGTTAGAAAGGACACTGTTCATCAAGTTCCAACCGTCCTTCCATAGGCAGGGACACTTCACACTGTTGTGCTATTCATGCAGTAAAAAAGAAAGGCAGTACCATTTATGCCTTTGGTTTTGCACGACCTTCCTCATAGCACCACCAGTTTGGAGATACATTATGGAATGAACATCTGATTCATCAGTTTAATTTGAAAAGTGGTTTGGGATTTTTGATACTTTAATCCATCTGTTCTCTATCGTTTCTGGCAATGAATGCTGCTTCTAATATCAGGTGAATAAAGCAAGGTGAGTCTCCTTTCTGTTTTTACTCTAATATGCTCTTCACTCATGCTTGTCAGTCACCCATCCAGCCATTCATTCTGCTTCCTGACATCTGTTTTTGCCAACACTCACAAGCGGTCTTTAGCCCCAAACAAATATCTGATTTCTATCAACTAATTCTGCTTCTGAACCTCTATATTATTCCAATCTTTCAGTTTTTGTATTCATTTTCTTCCTGTAGACCCACCTAGGGTATTACATGAGCAAGTTTACAAGTGTATGTGGATTTTATTTTAAGTTGCTGAAGTTTATCAGAATCCAACTTGTCCTGTTGCTTAAACTCATTCATTCAAAAGTATAGTTTGAAGCAGAGTTTGATGCTTTTTTTTTTTAGGTTGCAGAATTGTAACAAGGTATTTTTATCTTGTCATCTTGTTTCAATTCAATTAATTACTTGATAAGAAAAGAAACTGGAACTTCCTAGAAATTACAGAAAGTTACAGGAATATACCTTGATTAACAAAAAGGAAGTTTGTTGCTGGAGGTGGCAGGGATAACTTAACCTAAAAGGACTCTTGGCCAGAGCAGTAAATCAGATGCCATTACAACTGGTTGGAAAAATCTCCATGACTTCTTGCTGCTGTTGCTGATTGATTAAAATTAGAATATTTTATAAAAAATTCTCCTCTGAGTACAGAAAGAAAGATTTGTTAGGACTATTATCTTAAAATGGCAGAGAAAATGCTTTGTAAGCTCTGGAAGTCTTGAACAACACGAACCTGGGAAATAGTTCAAGCTTAATAGCTCATTGTCCCTTTGAAACAGGTATTTTTCATTGCCAGGGAATAATCCCATTGTGGGTCTGCAGAATCAGACTCCTACACTTTTCTGTCCTTTGGAGTTTTCTGTCATTTCCATGAAGTATCTCTTGAGCCAGAAGAACGAGACAGGTAATGTAGCTTGGTGGACAGGTAGCAGACAAGATATAGTGGGCCACTTGATTAGGATGTAAGAGTTCACTATATCAGTGAGTACTCATTTATTAAAAAAGAAAGACTCTGACAGGAGACATCCAGCGAAAACTTAGATCAGCTGTCAAATAAGAAGGATTTATCTATGATGCACAGTTGGTAAAATCAAGACTTTTGCCTGGGTCAGGTAAAGTAAAAGCTTAAATGTATAACCTCTTTTCTTCCCAGGGGACATGCATAATCTGGTATCTGGATCCCACAAATAACAGGCCCTTTTGGTTTTGAGATTAATTTCCTTGAGGGAAAACAACTCTTTCTGCACTTTAATTGCTACATACAAGCTAAAGCCAAATCCTGAACACAGTGTTAACGTAAGGCACTGATTCTCACTGTCACTCTTTGTGTATGTACTCCCTTTCCCTTCTTATTTCATCTCTCCTTTTTTTATCTTCTCTCGTACTTAATAAGGCTTAGCCAGGCAAGATTTCAACTCTTGCTGTGAATCTGCTACCATAATGACAGCTAAAAGCAATCTGAAAAAAAAGACCCTGCAATTCCCCCTCCCCCAGCGTTATATTTGTTCAAGTTTGCAGGTCTTTGACGGGCTAAAAAAGCTGTACAGCTCTGGTGTTTTCCTTTTTTTTTTTATTTAACAAGAAGCAGCAAGTGAAAGAAGCACCGTGAAAAGCATATTTCTTCTTCCTTTGGGTAATTTCTATTTTCAGGGAACTAGGACTGAAAAAGCAATGACTGCTTTGGCAATCTCCAACTAATTTATTTTCTTTCCTTTTAGAAGGCCAGCTATTATACTTTAACACTGTAAGAAATACTATGAAATTGATGCTTCTTTTCTATGTCCCTATAGAAATATAGTAAAAAGAAAGAAGTATGTGTCTTAATATTTAACCTTGTAAATGATTTTTCTCTTGTGTTGAAAAAGATAGAGGGGATTATGTATAATGTAATTTCTACCCATTTAAATCAAGTTTGCAAACTGATGTCTGCATTGAGGAACCTAAATGAAAAAAATATTGTGTCTTGATTCTTTTGCAAAAGAAATTTAACAAACAAAACTAACACGAAATAGAAAATAAAAGAACTAAGTATTTCAACTGCTACTAATTGCTGGACAATACTGACTAAAAGATTATCCAGTTCACCAGTTTGCAAGCATGGTTTTGTGGTCTTAATATAAAAGATTAAAAAATACATAAATAAATTTAGTGCACTCAGACCATCTGTAGTTTTTCATTAGTCACATATGGTGATCTCAGCATGAGGCTTGGGCCAAAAAATTTCTATGTTTCACCCTCATGTGATTTAGGTGGTTTTTATTTTCTACACACAAATCAGTCTGTGCCTTCTCAAATGGATGGTTCACCCTTGTTAAGACCTTTAAAAATAAGAATTAAAAGATGCAGATTAAACAACTTTGCTAAGCTGTTGAAATGGTACAGCAGAGGTAGATGAAATACTATTTAAATTTCCATCTAAGGAGGAAAGTAGGCAAACAGGATATTTCCCTGAGTTCTTCCACTCCTACTATGTAGCTTTTTACTCACCTGGCTGGAAAATGGCAGACAAGATCCTGGTTGTCCCTGAAGGTGTGACAAGCCACTTAAAACACTGTGCAGTTTCATTACTATTAACTGTTATCAGTATACTGGTTGCCACAGCCATTAATCAGTTATACTCTGAGGCCCAAGATGGCTAAATACAGCAGAAAAATAGTCATGAAGAATCTTCTCTTATTAAACTGCTGAGAAAACAACCTGAATAAATTTGATCTACCATATACCTGCACATTGCCCTGGTGAAATCATGGAATAGTACTTCTATAAGTACATATGGGACCGCTGATTCTGAATAGCACCAAAATGGCTCTGCAAAATTGAATTCTTACAGAGCGAGTATTCAGGCATGGCTTCAGGGCAGTCATCAAGGCTCTGTCTTGTAGCAGGAGACGTATGCTAGATCTAAGCTAACTAGGTTGGGGATTGCTATCGGTGTAGCCATAGCAACACAGAGCTTAGCCTGCGCTCATTTCTGATCTGCGGCAGAGACGTGCTAGCAGCCAGAGCACTTGCTAGTTAGTCTGAAGCTAGCTTGGGTATGCCTGTTTGATCTGAAGTGCCTGCACTAAACACTTATTCTGAGACTGCTAGCAGACAGAATATTCTGCTTCGAAAATCTTTATGCATACTGGCTATCTGCTGGAAGATTGGACTTTCAGATCAGGCAGCATTAGAAAGAGGAATGTTTTAAAAGCAAGCTTTTCCAGTTATGTGAAAGTTATCATGAGTGTTTTTCTAGAATTGGACTGCTTGAACATTGTATTACTATTACTGTTGCTAGTTGCTGTTGGTTTTGATGTTGTATACAGAAGAGCTCTAACTTATTCTCTCCCAGATATACTTGCACACGTATGTGCATAAACATCAGTGCCGAAGGGAATATATAATTTGAAAGACACATCAGAAAGTTTTAGAATTTCACAAAGGTTTCCCGATGGTAATGTGTCTGTGGTTTTGAAGCTGTCAAATATTATAGTACAAAAGAAGTCATAGAAAAAAGAATGCAATGAATGTGCAAAAGGTCTGGATGCAAGGAAACTGAAAAAGGAACATATTTTGCTATATGGTTGTTTCACCTACAAATTTAATGTCTCTGCTGTTTCTTGGATAATTAATGAAAACTAAATAAAACATGATTTTTATGGAATGAATTGCTTGCTTTTCTATTCTTTGTGGTTCTACAGTCCCTAGAATCCTTTGGGGATGGAATTCATAATATAATTCAACTTAAATTTTAAAGTAAGATTTTTGAGGCTGTTGCAAAATATTGTTTACTTTTAATTTAACTTCATTATACAACTGTCTCTGGAAATGGTCAGGCCTTTCCCAGTGGATCATTTAGTGACCAAGAATATTTAGCTCAAGGATACATATTTGTGAAAATGTGCTATTTTCCACAAACTAGATTTGAAATATAGAAAGTGTTTTATGACCAATTAAATATGCTGTTTGACATTCTGAAACAGATATTTTCTTTTCTATATTTTTTGTTTTATTTGTAAAATATTAAGTCTTGTTACCTTGTTTGTTTTTTTTTTATGTATTTCATCAACCTCAAACAATAGATTATTTCTTATCTTCATTTTAGAAACAACTTTTTCACATTTTTTCATTGGAATAGAAATTGCAATAACTTGAAAATATGATGAAAATGAAATAATCTACAAAACTTGCCTCCACACGTAAATATTTTCATTTTGTAGAAAGAAGAAGATAGTCTTGCCTAGTAACGTATCATTCTCATAGTTTTTTGCTAAATCTATAGCAGGAACCTTATTGTCAAATCCATTAGCAAGATTAATTGTGAGAAGGCAGTATCAACTTCAAGTAGGAATATTCTTCTCATCTTTCCTTATTGTTTTTTAATTCTTTTACATGCAAAACCTACTCCAAAGGGAATGGAAGCTTGCTTAATGAAACTTGACTGTACTGCCAAGACAAAACATTGACAAGTACTTTACAGAGATTTTTTAAAATGCATGGATATTAAGGATAAACAGGTCAAGTTTTCAAGTTTTTCTACATGAACCTTTCATTGCAGAGGCTTCCAAATTAGATGTAATTCCTGCAGCTGGTAATCCTGGAAGGTGTGGGTAAGAATAGCGAACCTGACAGAAATTCCACAGTTTCTATATATACCCAGACTTAGCTTACTGGAAGCAAAGCTAGAAACTCGAAACAGGGTCTTGCACTGCATTTCACTATTCAAGAAAGCCCTGTCTTTTTCTTTTTATCTCCCTGTCATTTTTCACAGGTACTATAGTCTGTGGCTGAGGGGTTAGGTACACATCATGTGCAGCTAGGCAGATAAAAGATATCTGTGGATTCATGAAGTCTGGGTAATCCTTTCTGTCCAAAACAGAGATTGTTACTGTTGAGCTTGTGTTTGCCTTTTTTTTTAATATACTGTGAGATAAGATTTTACTGGCTCAAAATCACAAGTGGACAAGCCTGGGAGGAGAGAGAAAGGAAGGTGGAAGGAAGCAGCAGCCACAGTTTATACAAGAGATGCTGAGAGGCAAACTGCCAACATCCACAAGCATGGAGGTGTCACTGGCCAGTAAGACCTAACAGTACTGGCTGATGTTTTCCCATACTCACAGTCTGTTATTTACAATTCTAATCAGTATTCAATATCTCTTTTTTATTATACCTCTGCAGCTCACCCTACTAATGATAATCTATTTTATACTACTCTGAGAAATAGAGGTCATTATCTTGAATGTTAAAAACTTGATTTAACTAGATGGCTTAAGTGGCCATGAGATAGCTTGTTCTGAGAGAACTTATTCCTTTTGTATATGTTGATATACAAAATGGCTGATACACCCCTTCTGTCACGGTCAGTATGTGTGAATATAATTGTGTCTTTGATTTGTTGTGGGTGAAAGTAACAGGAAAAATACTGCTGAGATTTGGTTCAGATCTTGGATTTGTTTGGCAGTACAAGGAGCATATTCTTAGGCATAGGACTAACCGTCTTTCACATTTTAAGTCTGTATGGAGAAGAGTTCACGTAGATTCTACTAAGACCATGCTGTTGTAGGAAAAAGTCCATAGGTATAGCCCTAGCAATAGTGTAGGGAGTGCTAGGGTTAAATAAATATAAAAAAAAATAAAAAAAAGAAATGAGAACTTTGAAACTCAGGAATGATTGATGTGCTTCTTTCCAAGTAATAAAAGTAGTAAAACATTTTCGAAACATTTTTATCACTCTCAACCTCTGAAAAATCAATAATTTAATATATTATGTGTTAAAGAAAGCTAGAAGAACCTGACTGAAACATTAGAATACTGTTTGGACTGCCTTAGCTAGTAGAATGATGCATCAACCTCTTAGAATTAATTGTGAAAATACAGTTCTGAAGGTGCTTGCTAGAGCAATATCCAGAGAGAAACATGGGGATATGCATCTTTTCTCAAATCATTTATTGGTCTTTCCCCAAAAACACATCTACAAAGCAAGGATGAGACTGTCGCTTGCTGCTGTCAGATGTCTTGCAGAACTTGAAGGTTGAATTATGTCTACAAGCAGTGGTTCTCAGCTGCATGCAGTTTATAGTTGCATTCTAAGAAAATCTAGATATAGTAACAAGATTCTACCAAATTCTACATGAAAATTTTGCAGATTCTAACCTTTATTGAAAAAGGAGGTTTATTTCTTAATATGCTTTATATAAGCACTTTTTTGCTTAATTTGCATGGCAATTTTTCATTTTTTTTTTAATCATCTTGTATCAGCTTATGATATGTTTCTTTACAGGAGATATAGATTCTTTTTCCTTCTGAACCTTTTTTTTGGTAATTTTTAAATTTTCTTACTATCACTCATGAGATTTTAGGTCAGCATCAAACATTTATTATAAAAAAAGTCAAAACATTAAATAGAGGCAAAATTTTAAATATTGCTAATGCAGCAATCTTAGCTGACTCACATAATCATTATCAGGTTAGATATCAGTTCAGATTTTATGATTTATCAGATTTTATTCAGGATCATTAGGTCTGTATAATTGGCATATATTTGACAATTTTCCTGAGCAGTTTCCTCTGAGTAAGTTGAACAGTATTTTAAACATAGTTCTCTAGACAACATGGTAAGCTATCACTAAAAGAGCCAGTATCATTTATGCCGAGAAGCTGCACCAGATTTTATGTGATGTATGACGCCTGCCATATGGATTAGACCATTTAGCTATTTCTGCACTTTTCAGGTTTATATGTCTCTTAAATGACATATTAAGACAACTCCTTTTTTGTTCTTTCATTTTCTAAGTAATTTAATCTAAATTAGTGTTCTGGAAGCTTTTTCTTTTAAAAAACGCTTCAAAAAATACTATAAAGATAATTCCATTTTTGTACTAAATAGGGTTAGACGGCATGGCTTTCCTAGTTGTGAAGCCATACACATTTAAAGTTAGGTTGCTGACAGGTCAAAAAAATGGGATTCTTACTGTTTGTCTATCAATATTGTCCTCTACAGTTATGTTTCCATTCTTTTACAATCTTTGCATTTGACTAGCACTTAATTGCACTTGAAGACAGTGAATCACCAATCAGATAGTAAGATGAACCGTATACTAAGTAGAAGGCAATATTTTATCCCAAAACTAATATCACTATGATCAGGCAAAGGAAGCACATATGAATATTGTGCTAAGTTTAGATACTCATAATTAATGGAATTAATGAGGAAGAGAAAGCAAATTAAAAGAAGAAAGGAAATTTTCACCTTTTAGACAAAAATACTCCTTGTATCATTAATTCATAAAATCAAAGTTTCTGTTATGTTTGGAAACTAATCTCACATAGACACCTGCAGAAGCTACTGATGAACTGGGTAAAAAAAAATCAAAAGTAGATATACATTTATGGTACAAATATGTTGTCCCAAAGCCTATAAGATAAAGATTTCTTGTCTTCTTGTGCCCAGAAATTGACAATAAGGCTTTTCACTGAAATGACTTTAGAAAGCTGTTTTCATTGAGATATGAAGGCAAATACGTGTTGTGGTTTATTAACTGAGAAAAGGAAGAGGGCAAAATCTTTGAACACTGCCCCACAGTACAAATTTAATTTTGTTTGTTTTAGCAGGTACTTATGTTCCAGTAAAATCAAATGTCCTGTACTAAATGTAAATATCCACACCTTGTACAGTCTATCCTTCAGTATGAAATTTAGTTTTCTTGATCAAAAACCCAATCAAAGGAAAAATAAAAATTCAACAAAGTCAAAAAGGAGTCCCCCTTCCACCCTTGAAGCTGACATGCATCTCTTCTACATATTGGGGAACAGAGCTCTTCACTCTTCTCTGATTTCTTTTCTTCTTTACAAATTTAATCACCAAGAGGAAGAGTTCCAGTAATTCTGCTCCCAGTAAATAGGCAGTGCTGGGCAGTCAGTTTTAATCCTTAGAAAATGGGGCTGAATCCTATACCAATAAACATGTTGAGTAAGCCATCACACAGTATCATTTTTTTGTTGTTTATAAGAGACTGCATTTCATCTTCAAATTAATAAGAATTATGTACAGAAGCTCTCCTTGTCCAAACCAATTTCCTCTTGCAGTTTTCTTTTCTGTTCAAATCCCTAGCCAGCAGTCATGCAGAGATAAAAACTCTTGAAGCTGCTCTGCTTTTTAAATCCAGTGGTACAGGCAGCACTTCACAGAGAGCTTGTACAGCACACATGCACAAAAGTGACTTGGAGATTGGATTGACACATTCTGTCCTGTAAATCAGCACAGAGACTAAGTGATCACAGAACATCATCCCTCTAGGAAAAAACTACTTTTATTTGGATTTGTGTAAACATTCAGAAATAAAACATACTGGAAAAATCTGCTTTTTCATCCTTCTCAAGTTCTTTTCTTTCCTCCAAAGAAGTAAGAATGTAAACTTTTTTTCCAGTTTTTATATATATTTTTTTTTCCCCTTGGAAAATTTGCACCAAATTCACTTTAGTTCGTGTATGTAGGTCTGAATGAACTCTCATAGTCTGATTCCACAGACACATATTACTTGTTTCTTTGTAGGGACAAGGCAAGGTGTCATTGCCCCAGTAGGTGTATTGCTTACGGTTCTACATGCATCTATGTCTGATTATCTGGTGTAAAACATCATGCTGATTTTGGTAAAATCTCCATGGGCATTAAATATTACTACAGAGAAGGAATATTTCATGCAAGTTATTGATGCACACACCATACGCATTATTATGGAAATTGATCACTGTTTAAGTTTGTGAACACTACTGTAGAAGTGTAATGATATACAGTGTTATATAGTAATCTATTTTTTTTTGCTTAGGATTTTTCCTTTCTATTTTTGAACAATTTGCTGCTTTATGTAAGATCCTATACTGTCTTTTCTTTTATAATTCCAGACTGCTAACATCACTTGCCATTAACGCACTTTTAAAAAATCTTGTTAATGTTATGCCAGTATTGTTCTGGCAACATTTATTTATTATCCCACCTCCTTATTGCAGTAAAAATTCCACTGGCAGTAATATGAGAATTTCTTATATTATGACTGCTAGAGCTGATTGTCAGTACTATTCCTTGTATGAAAGAGCATAGGCACTCCTTACCAAAAATAAGTCAGCTCACATAATATTTATCTGCATTTTTATATCATGTTGACAAAACCCTGTTTTGCAAAGAATAACATTCTCAGCTGAATAGACTTGAAATGAAAAATCAGAAGACCTTCTGTACCAAAAGGAGTAGTGATGGTCCAAATCAAGCTCTTCATGGAATTGGTAAGGTCTGGAAACCTAATCATTTCTAGTTAAGTAAAGAAAAACATTATGTGGTATGATTGTGTGAGAAAAAGAGGAACTGGGTCAACTGAGAAGAATTAATAAATCCTCAAAACAGCTTCTGCTTGCTTTTAAATTTAGTGAAAGTCTTCTTGAAAGTGAAATGCACATCAAGTATTGTTGTGAACACAGGTGATAGCAGGGCATAACAGTTCTCTGAGGTATTTCAGACAAGGAAATTGATATAATTCTTACAATTTCTTTTAGTTATTTTATGCCATCAGACATAGCACTTCTGCCCCAAAGAGATTTCAACTAATGGTTTGGTAATCAACTATTAAAGATAGATACATTCATACGCAGATAGACAGAATATATGGACAATATTCTCCTGCCTGGGTCCCTAGTAAACCTCGGTGACCTGACAAGAGACCACATTATTTTCTGTGAAGTAAGCTGATAGCTCCAGCTCATGCCATGCAATGCGAGCATTTTAGATTATTAAAGCTGTTCACAGTTCAGTGCAATTTAGATGGGACTTTATTTAGCAGGTTCTCTAATGGCAACTTCTGTCTCCAGGGATTAGAATTTCAAAAATCTCTCTTGCTTGTCTCTATTTGTCTCTTTTCTGGTACTCATGTGAGTGTACTTACATTTTGCTTGTATAAAATTCTAACAGAAAACTATGGAAACTGCACGAAAAGAAGTGAATACTGCACTGCCAAGATATTAATATAAATTATCACTGAACTTGGCATAGCTGGTTTTAGGTGTCTCATTTCATATTTTTTTGATGAGGTGGGGAAGTAAATTGCATAACTGTCTTGTCTCATGTGATTATAAGCTTCACAGACCAACAAAACTGCTCGGTTCATGGAGGCAGCAGTTAGGGAACAGCTGTAGAAGGACTCACCTCTTGAGTATAAAAATAAATGGAGGACAGTGGGAAGGAAGCAATCTTTCCAGACAATGTTAATGGGAAGGAAAATGTAAATACAAAACACCTTAGAAGAGGCTGGTAAGTATTGCCTGGGGCAACTGATAGGTATACTGCTTTAAACTGGCACCTTTCCTCCTGCAAGAGCAAACAAAGACTGAGATTAGTGAAGGAACAAAGAAGCTTTTAGATAAGACTGCTCTTGAGACATTTGACATTAGATGACTGATAGAAAAAATAAAAGCAATATAATCCTATTAACCACTACCCTTCCACATCTTAAACGTGGCTGAGAAGTTCAGACTTCTATCACAGAATCAGACCAGTTATTGAGCAGCAGCAAAGGGCAGCTGCTGAAATCTTAAAGATGAAAACAGATCCTCTGGAGGCAATGAGGGGCACTTGGTAGATTTCACATGTACAGTGATTTGAACAGGTAGGTACTCAAGGTCTGAATATAGAAAGGTGACACAATACTTCTGAGGCTGTGATGGTTAAGATAGAACACCAGAACTTTTCAGGGTGATATTTACGTGAGTTGCTATGTTTACTGGAAATTTGGGCCAGTGGCTCAGCACTGCTTTAAGCAAGAGGTCTCTATGGAGCACCAGCCATCACAGTTATTTAAGGCCTCAGAAGGCAGCTAGGGGAGTCATTAACTTGATTCAAGGGAAAGGTTGTGTGCACACAAGACAGAAGTATGAAAAACATCCTACTCTATTTCTCTGCTATGCAGGCTACCTGCACAAAAGAGAAGAAACTGGCTGTTCTCATCTGGAACCAGGGAAAGGAATAAAGGTTAAAGTCGAATCATTTGCCTTAGAGGGTATACAAGGTAAATGATACAACACCAGCATCGATAAGGTAGCTGTAGGTGAGTTTTAGGGTGTGGAGTCTTGTAAGACCATGCATACCTAGGTAATCACGTTAGTGATATCGTGCAAGGCCAGTATTGCTTGAGGAACAATATCAGAAACACCAAAGTTGTGTATAAGTGCAGCAGAATTGGAACTAATGAGGAAAAAAACAATTAGGAGGTTGGTTGTTTGGGAGGAGTTTGGACATAGAGGTGGATGTGTGAAGGAGGAAAAAAGTGAGTTCAGAAATTGAAGTAATGGAAAATGAGATTAAAAAATCATGTAACAGATAAAGGAGGATGAATCCTTAGCCAGTATGATTGTGGACACCTAGGCTGAGAGTGGAGTTGTGGATCCAAGACCACCAGGACACCAAAGAGAAAAATCCTTGGCGCACCTTCTCCATTAGGCTTATACCAAGAAACTTAGAGTGGAAGGGTGGAGAAAAGATGAATAGATTTGACTCTCAATACTAAAAGTTGTAGGGAGGAAGGTTGATGAGTTTGTAATTCAGTAGTTGTGATTAATTACTTTTAATAACAATTATTAGATTTAAAATTGTGTTACAATATGCAAAATCACTAACTGTAATTTAGCAACAGTAATATGTTTTTTAGTAAATTAGGTTATTGATTTTAGAGTTGGTTTATTTGCTTCGCAATAGTGTGCTTCTTAATCATTAAAATCTTTTGTCTCTTAGATATTAGAAAATAAAATATGTACCAGCCAACACCAATTCAGGCACAAGGCAGACATGTACATCTCTTGACAGTGTTGGGTGCAGAGCAACAGGATAAAAGATCTGTCCCAAAAATAATCAGGACATCAAGTTTATGAAATGACCTGGGATAACGGATGTCAGCTTTTAAAGCACTGCCAAACAAGGCTACACAAAAAGCAGTAAGCTGTATTCGTTTCTCCTTTATCACAGCAGGGCTTTTTTCAAGTTTTTGAAGGGCTGCTTGCTTGTCATGGAGATAAGTCTAGAGAAGACTCATCAGAAGACATATAATTAGAATGGAGCAGGCAGCCGTCTTCCAACAGTGAGGTGACAGACACACAGAATTATGATCTGGCCTAGCAAACCTAATGATAGCCATGTGAAGCTCTAGAAGCTAGTCGAAATTCTGAAAGCTTGAAAGGACAAAAGACCTTTTCAACAAAGAAGCATGATAGTTTCTTTCCAGTAAATCTGAAAAAAGAAAGAGGGTGCAGGCTATTGAAGCACAAAATATGCTTCAAGATAAAGAGAAAAAGAGGAAAGAAAGGATCCTTTAGATGCTGGTGATTCTTAAAAGAATGTATAGAGCAAGGCTGGTAAGAGATTTGAGTATTGGATAGAGTATTGGTTGTGTGTAGGGGCTATAATTCACTGAATTTGCCCTGTGAATGATAAAGTCCTGGAACTCAGAGACAGGTTAGTAAATATGCTTGAAGAGGAAGATAGTAAAGGAAGCTTCTCAAAATATGTCATCCCCATGAATGAAAAGTAACTCTGCTAATTATGACTTTCCTTTCAGGGATCCTCTGGAAAAATATCTCATTTCCAACCAACTGGATATCTAGTTGACAAGTAGCAACTTCCCGGAGTGCAGACTGAAAGTCAGAAGCTGAGTTAACACCAGAACTTGTCTCCTTAGAAGAAACTGGTAAGTCACCTCTTACCTGTGGAGAAAACTGTGGATGGAGGGAAGGCATGCTAAAAAGATTAAAGCCTACTGGCTGCAGCACACTGTGTAAAGTGGGAACATATCCCTGTATGCTCTGTGTGGGTAAAATTAACTGGTTTAGGAGCACTTATACTCTTGCCAGAAAACTAGATGGCTTCTACACAGGAATTCTCCCTACTGCTGCTTTCATGCACTGGTGCTGAATTTCAAAAATCCTGGAAAGCTCTCAGAATTTCAAGAGATAAGAGGACTGTCAATACAATTCTAACATTAGATTAACATAAAGGATGACCCAAAGCTCTGTATATTGACCTCAGTAATAGGAGAATAATGAAATTTGTGCAGAATAGTGGTAGTCTAAATTAAGGACTCTAACATAGAAGAATTAGAAGTAAAAAAGTAATTTTAATGCCAATCAACGTGGTTTCAAGAATGTATGGTTTGCAGATCAATCCCTTTCCTGCTGAAAAAAAAATTGTGTCTGGTTGCTATAGACAGTCATGTTGATGAATGCATTTGACTTAATATCACATTCCATTTTGATTTAAAAGCTTTCTTTATAGAAATAATACAGTCTATACTCAGTCTATATTCAGTAATTTGCAAATTAACTTGTTGATAGGTATGAAAATGAAAGCTGTGAGTGGGGAGATATGAGTTTGTTGTAGCAGCCATGACAGGGCATAGCTGTTGTGGGATCAGGAAGTTACAAGAAAGGCCTGCAAGGTGAGCTGGGAGAAACTTTGCTGGCCCTTATCATTCTCCCTTTGCTTGGGAGCTTGGGAGCATTTATATGCAGGTCCTTCTCTTGGTCCCTGCCAAAGCTGTGCTGTAGTTGACTGTCATGTTGATCTTTACCTTCTGACTTGACTTTCTGGCTTGACCTTAAAACTGCCTCATCCTCATGGCCATACCCAGCAATCACTGAGCTGTGGCTGACCCTGTTATCCATCAGTGGACCTGCTCTGCTCTTCACACAGGGGTATACCAGACTGCTTCCTGCATGCGTGAGGGCACTGCCATGCCACCCATGATATAGCCAGTGGTGCTCAGCTCCCTGAGCCCTGCAGTGCAGCTGGTCCTGCTGCTCCCTGGCATAATGTACAAATTTTTGTTGACCAATTTCTTTAGAGATTTAGAGACATGGTGCTGCTCTGGAGTTAAAAGTTATTGTCTCCATTCTCTAAAACTGTATAAGTTCTGTTGAGTCCTTTGCTTATAAAAATGAATACGTTACATTTCTTGTAAAAATTTCTTTCAATTCCATACCCTATCCAGAAGGTAAAAGAGTGGAACTTGGGCTTTTTTGTTGGCTTTTTTTCAGGTTTGTTTTGTACCTGTGATCAAAATCTATAGATGAACATGAAATTGCAGCTATGCTTGCTACTGTTGTCTTTTATTGCAGCTGTAATTAAAGGGGTTTCTTGTGGGCTGAGAGTAGGAAAAAAAAGGATGGGATAAAGAGATATATAATACCCAGACAAGAACAATATAAATGAAAAAACACATGAGCAAAAATAAAATAAAACAAGCCATAGGCAGTAAGCTGTTTTACTGTAATGGGTACGATCTATGGGCTGTCATCACAGGGAACACCTAAGCAGGCACAGAAAAAAAGCAAGCAAGTTTTCTCCGATTAAGGAGGTTACTGATGTCCCTCATTCTTCAAAATAAAGCTACCAAGGTGGTCTCTGGCAGTGTAATAATGGCTAAAGCTCCTGCTGGAGGCAAACTGTACTGCTTAATATTGTTATTCTGTCTCATGTCTTTGGAGAGACCAGCCGATGAGGATTACTTTGATACCATAAGCTCAGTATTATTGCACATTAATACACTAATGGTACTGTATCATCTTTTCATGTCCTCAGGCAGCACTGGGGAGCTAGAGCTATATAGAAATAAATTAGAAGTGAAATTTAGATGCAAAACTAGCAGAAGGCAAAAACCTCCAAACAGAAGACAGAAGAAGCTAGCTACAAACAACAGACTTAGCAGAGTAAAAGTAAACTGCCTACCTAACATTTAAAAGAATCTCAAAGGAGAGACATGGAGTTAAGACTGCCAGTTCTATTACTTGATGTACTTCAAGGAGATGTTAGGTGATTGAGGTAACAGACTCATTGGGGACACTGAATAGAACTCTATTTTATATCATTATGCATTTTCCTCTCCTCCAAACAGAACATCAGCTTTACAGTACCAAAAAAAAAAATAAACTGAAAAGAAAAATTTCTAATTATTTGTGATACTGAGACATTCATCCAGAATCTGGGAGCAAACTTTTTCCTAAGTAATTTTATTGGTACTGCAGTGTCTTTGGCAGGACTTATTAGTTGACAAGATAATGATCCCACTAGTGGAGAACTGCAGCTGCTAATTGCATTCTCTGTCCTGCACTCTGATGACTCTCACCTCAATAGCATTATGGAGGGTTCTAAATATAGGAATGACAGTATTTGTCTCTGTACAGGTACTATCTCTGTACTGAAGGGCTCCAAACCATGGGATCTAGCCAAAACAAGACATGGTTAGTTTCTTACAAACCTACAAATTCTCATCAGTCAGTCCAGTCTCAAAATGATGTTACAACTATATAAAACAGTAGAGGTATAACTACAGAGTCATACAGCTACATGTGGGTGGCCACAGCCCTGTGCCAGTCCAGTAGCTATTCAATGAAAAAACTTTGCGCTAACAAAATGGCATGCTGTTACTTGTACCTGAGCTACTAATTTAAACTGCTGGAGAGACATGGATTTAATGAATGGATTACCTGCTGAATAAGGAATTGTGAGCGGACAATAGCTTAATGTCCAGAAGTGGTGTCCCTTAGGGGTCCATACTGGGACCAGTGCTCTTCAACGTCTTTGCAACAGACAGTGGAATTCAGCGCACCCTCAATCAAAGTTTACCAGTGACACCAAGGTCTATTTTGCAGTCAACAGGCTGGAGGGAATGGTTGCCATCCAGAAGGACCTTAACACTCTTGAGAGGTGGGCCAATGCCAGTCTTATGAAGTTCAACAAGGCCAAGTGTCCTGCACTTGACTGAGGGCAATCCCAAGCAGGAAAAAAAAAAAAAAAACTGGACAGGGAATGGATTGAGAGCACCCCTGAGGAGAAGGACTTGGTGGTGTTGATTGATGAGAAACTCAACATGACCTGACAGTGTGCACTTGCAGCCCAGAAAGCTAACTGTATGGTGTGCTGCATCAAAATGAGCACAGCCAGCAGATTGAGAGAGGTTGCCCTGCCCCTCTGCTCTTCTCTCATGAGACCCACCTGGAATACTGTGTGCAGCTCTGGGGCTCACAACACAAGAGGGGCATGGACCTGCTTGAGTGAGCCCAGAAGAGAGCCATAAGGATGGTTAAAGGGTTGGAGCACCTCTGCTTTGAAGACTAGCTGAGAGATTTGGGGGTGTTCAGCCTGGAGAAGAGAAGGCTCCAGGGAGACCTTATAGCAGCATTCTAGTACCTACAGGGTGCCTACAAGAAATCTGTAGTGGGACCTTTTACAATGGCATGTACTGACAGCACAAGAGAGAAAGACTTTAAAATGAAAGAAGGTAGATTTAGATTAGATATTCGGAAGAAGTTCTTTACTGTGAGGATGACTAGAATAGGTTGCTCTGAGAAGCTGTGACTACCCCATCCCTGGCAGTGTTCAAGGCTAGGTTGGATGGGGCTCCGAGCAACCTGATCTAGTGAAAGGTGTCCTTGGCAGTAGGGTTGGGATGAAATAATTTTTAAAGTCCCTTGCAGCCCAAACCATTCCATGGTTCTATAAACGTAGCATGAAACTGCATTTTGTCATGCTTAATTGGTATTGAAATTGTTTTCAAACTTTCAAAATTAACAGCAGTAATTCCCCACCCCCACCCCAAGTCTCTCTGAATACAGAAAACTCTCAGGAGTTGTTCTCGCATGGTTTCATATGACCCGCAGCAAAGTGTACCCTAAATGCTTCTTAGGCAGTTAGACACTCCTGATTCATTTGTCCATAGCTGCAGTTGGTGCTACTGACATCACTAGTGACATCACCCCACAGGCAAAAGGAAATTTGAAGGTCCTATTATTTAACACTTATTCAAAAGAAAATTTGTTCTGAATGAAAACTAAATAGATAAAGTGAACATTTTCTGAAGGAGAAGACAGAAAACACATATAGTGCTTTAAAATTCCCTGACTTTAAATCCCAAGAGAGAATGAAGACTCCCTTATCCGTGCTAGTGTTCCTTATAACCTGCTGTGGTTTTGATACATTAGTAATTTCTTTTGAAACAGAGACTCTGCAACTGAGATTAGTTTATTATAATCCTCTGAGAGGAAAAGCTTTCAAAACTTTAGTAGCCGCCCTAAAAGTATTATTCTAGTTTTTCACCTATCATTTTGCTTTTCTTCATTCATCCTTTCAGTGCTGCTGTGCTCTAGCTTCTGTGAAATATGAAGAGGTTCTGAGCCATTTGACCATCAAGCCTAACAAGCTGAAGCTGTGAACCATCTCCACGGGTGCACTGCCTCTGTTAGAAGGTTTATCAAGGCATAAATAGAAGCCATCACCCCTGTGAAGAGATTCTAACTGCCAGGAGCAAGTCAGTGAAGAAAATATTGGTGATTAAAAAAAACAACAAACCCACTGTAATGAAGTATGGCTTTTTTTCTGCTAAACATCACTGCTCTAATCAGCTGAGTTTCTGCAAGGGTGGTATAGCAATCAAAAGGAAGGAGTGTTATAAATCAGTGCTAAAGTTGTGCTAGTATGCTTAGAAACCAGTGTGTTAAATCCAAAATAGTCAATTAAAGACTTCTGACTTAACTAGTATTCTTGTTGTGAAGTTGATATTTCCACAGCATTAATTTGGCCTTTGTTTTACAATAGATTTTATGCAAATGGTATTTAAGGTAAGCCAGTTGGATGTTTACAGCTCTTCTTGCCCTTGAAAAAAAGTATTCTAAAGTGAAAGAATTTGTAGTATTGTTTTAAGATAAGGCTAAACAACGAAAGAGAGGTTTTAATCTTTCTCAAGAAATATCCCATATGTTACACTATAATATGATCTATAAACTTTGATACGGAAGTACAGTAATGTGATGTAACAGAGAGCGACAGGTAGAGGTCAGGTAGCATGCTGAATGCAAATAAACTTCCCTAACACTTGTCATCACAGATGTGAGAAAATTGATGTGTTCATTTATACCATCTTAACATCTGTTGCCACAGTCCTTAAAAAGAAAATGAAATCAGTGTATGAAGCTGGGTGATTGTATGTGACAACTTAGAAAACATTTGTCAGCTTTAGTCATTGTCCTGTACAGAGCATGAAATTTACAGAGCAGAAGTTTAAGTACTCCATGCTACTGATTCTGGTCCTGGTATTTACTGCAAGAAGCAGAAAAGCAGAGCTGGAGCAACATCAATCAAAGAAATAAAAAGGAAGACATACAAGGTATTTAAACCACAAGGAATCTGGGAGCATGGAATTTTAATGGCACCATTCACTTTTTGATGCGTATGCTGGTGATCTTTAGGGTCACAGACTTATCCGTCTTGTCTTCCTACTTATATTCTTAAACTGTGGGGTTTACAACTTTCATTTCAAGACCTGTTCTGCCCTGTGCATGACTCACTTCTTGCTATTCTTAGAACAGCTCTAGTTAAAATACCCATTAGATGACAAAGTTATAGATAACATGGACTTTCTTCACCAGTGGAATTGAAAACCTTTTAAAGCTGGAATAGATGCTTATTTCACTGCAGCAGCAGCAGACATGATGGGGCCCTCAGCTTTGGTTTCTGAACCCTTGCCAGGCTAGTCAGACCTTATCAGTAAGAGATGTTAAATAATGGAATGGGGGAAAAAAGGCGGGGGGGAGGAAGGTAAGAGAAGGCAAAGAGAAGCAACTGACCTTGGCTAAAATGAATATGTTGGTTTGACAGATTTCTGAATATTGTTCAAAGCACTTTGGTTTATCCATCCCAGCATGGCTGCCCTCTCTGAGCCCTTTATGCAAAATTGGTGGTAATTCATCTAGAAACATTTCCAGACATTGACTCAGAACTGTTAGCATTAAATATGTCTAAACAAATGGGGTGGTTGTGGGAAAGGTGAGAGGATGATGGTTTTCTTCTGCTGCAGGATACTTTGTGATGTGATAATGAGGTGTTCTTTTTATAATAGGCCATAGTACCATTTAAGTATGAGGATTTCACACACCAGCAAATTTCAAAGAACTGTTTTCAGTATTCCAGGAAATTAAGTGATAAAACAAGGCTTTTTACTCAGTGTGCATTCTCTGCTCCCACACTATACACCTCTAATGCAATTTACCACTGAATTAAGCATAAGATGTGATTTATCCCACCAACCTAATATTTCATGTTAGTCAGTGGGGTAACTGCTTTTACGGCTTAGCTTTATAATGCCATTATAGTTAAGCACACTTCTGCCTTAGCAGTATGCTTAAGGGGGCCTGTCTTTGATATGTGTGTGTAGCTCCTATTATCTTCAAGGAACAAATTCTTCCACAGTGCAAGCTCCCTGTTGTCAGTACAGCTAAATCAGGGTTCTTTGGCCCTTATGACTATGCTTTTGCTGTCAGCTTTTATAGAAACAAAATGTCCCAAGGGGATGTAAATTTGCACAACTCCTGCTCACAGCATGTATCAGTGGGAAGAGGGGGAAGTGGGGATGTGGATTAGCCCCTTTCTATTTTAGGATGTCATGCTTTAAAGTACAAGTTTTGCTTTTTACATTAGTGTATGCATGCTATATTAATTATATTGTATGATGTTACCAACACTTGAACTGTCTTTTGATCTCCAGGTAACTTGGATTTCATGTAGGAAAACCACAATTAACACAGAAGAGAATGAACATTCAGTACCCATGACCTACTCTCACTGTTGCAGGCAAATGGGTTTTCTCAGTTTTTCTTTTTAAATTAGGTTCTACAGAATCAAGGATTACCTGTACTCCAGTTGATCATTTCCTCCAAATGACCCCATGCTGTTTTTAAGGGGAAGGAGTGCAACTGAATTTTTTTTTATTTTACAAATCTGCCCAGATTTATATTCACAATAATTACAGGCTGCACCTAGACAGTCCATACCTTTTTCTGATCTCTCATGCACCATGACATTTTGCATTGTTAGGTAAAGGTAATACATTTTGTAGACTGCTGTAATATTGTGGGGATACTAAACATGACTTCAGCACACTGCTGACATTCAAGAAGGATGGAAAGTTTCCATGCTGTCCATGTTTCAGTCATTTTTTTTTAATCATTACTGCAGCCCTATCTGCCTTTACGTGTGCTATTCTACTTTGTCAAAGCTATGTATAGTATAGTGGAACTGGATGAAAAATAACAGTGTGCTAGTCAAAAATTTCCTGCAGATCAGAACCTCTCCACAAGCATTTTGGATTATCAATTTCAGGGTGACATTTTGCTACTGAATCTTAACGGACTAAAGCACTTGCTTACAGAGTCTAATAGGACACAGTAAAAGACAAGGTCACGTACTGTTTATATTATTTATGTTTATACAACTGTAAACATATTACTGGATCCTGTAATTACTGGGTTTGAGAGTTAAAAAAAACAGAAACAAACCCAACAACACCCCCCCAGACAAAAAACTACATCTTGCAAAAGGCTTTCTCCAATTTAGATATAGCTGTGAAGAGGTCAGGGTCTCAGTCAGGCTAACATCCTAATGACCTATTCAGAATTAAAAGGATGAGAGTTCTATCCTTGTGGGAAGAACTAGCAGTTTGTATAAGAGACCAGATAAAATCTAAAAATCTGAAGGGATTTTTTTTCTTTCATTGTCCATGTTCTTTAGGAAGTCAAGATTGTTTATGATAGTATTTTCTACTAGCATTAAACTTAGGAAAGAATTGATTAAAAATTGACAAATGCAAATATTAAAAGTCTTTTTCTTTTAAGTTGTAGGAGGAGAAAATTTACGTTGGAAGCCATGGCATAGATACCATGAAGCTCCACAGCACTATTTTACAGGAACACTTAACACTATGAAAGGAGCTTCTCACCAAAATGTGAATATAATGCTTTAAAAGAACCTATTAAATCAAAGAGATTAGGAATAAAAAACTGATAGAACAAAAGAAATAGGAAAAGGGGTAGGAAAACACTGGTGAAGGAGAAATTAGAATATGAAGACTGAAATGAAAAGAAGGAAGAATAGAAAATTTTAAAAGTATAAATACAAGAGCAAAAATAAAAGAGAAGAAAAGCAAACACTGGTACAAGCAAAGAGAGAGTACAAGCTAGAGAGGTTTTCTTTCGTGCTGCCTTATACAGTATGTGGCAAGAACATTATATGGAGGCAGACTGGTCTTGCCCAGCTGCTATTTCCAAACATTACTCATTAGAAACTTATGAGTGGCCAGGTATGATAGGATGGCTCTTTACCTCTCACTCTTACTAGAAAGCTAGCCAGCACGGCTAAAAGTTTATATAGGAGAGGAATACTCCTAGCAAGGTAAAAAGAAAATGTACAAAAAGGCTCAAAGTGTGCCAGAAAGACCATGGTCTGGCATTATATTTGAACAGTGATGCACTGGTTTTACCCCATAAGAGTAATGAGAGACTACAGTTCATCCTGTTAGAGACAGACAATGGTCACAAGCTAAACTGGAAAAAAGGCTAAAGGGAATTAAATACCGAATGTCAATAATAAAGGAGAAACAGCAAAGACAAAACATTAGGAGCACCAATACTTTTCAGTTACAGAAATTCAAATGAACCTGAGAATACTAAAATGTCAGACAGGAGAATAACTTGTTATGTTTTCCTTAAAAGGAAAAACTTATGTGAAACTATAAACCAGAAGCCTTGAAAAGCATTCTGACAGTGGGACTTTCAAATATAAATATAAACTGCACCACATAACTTCAAATGGCCTTGGAAATCAGTGAGGAATTGCACATTATGCTGTCGTTTTCTTTTATTTCCCCATTTTCCAGCTTCACTGGATTTTAACAAGAGCATTAAATACAAGGATAGAACAATAGGGGAGCATGGATGTCAAAGTTTCTAAATCTCAGGCACCCCTCCCATATGAGCAATGTAATCTTAAAAAAGAAAAAAGAAACAAACAAAAAGCTCAAACCAATAAAACCACCACCACCTCAATTAAATCTTTCCACTATTTAAAATATGAATTTTTATTTCTCTGGCAAAAGAATACCTTGGTTTTCCATATACATTCTTCAATAGGAGCCAGTCTTATGTCTCTCCAGGGATTACTGGAGAGAGGGGAAACTACCTTAATATGGGGCAAAAATGGCCTACCTGCTTTGATACTGTGTAGATGGAGAAGACCATGGTCCGTTTTCTGAATAGTGAGCACGCTGCATTACTTTGCATTCCTGCAGGTGTTTTGTGTGATTTCACTGGCAGCTTCAGGTCACCAATTTGTAATTCCCAAAGCTCTATATGCTTGCTTCTCCAGAGCTACAAGAATGGTATTTGTTTGTGAAGACTGTACATTAATCAAGACACATCACCATTTGGAGAGCCATAGTAGCATTTCATCTAAAAAGCCTCCTTTGCTGGTAGCAATTTGGGAAGTTTGCCATGTAAAATAATGCATATATGTCTGGAGATGGCATTTGAATTGGGATGAATACCAGCTTTCCTAGCTGCTGGAAGACAGAATTGGGATGCAAAAACATAGCCTAGAGGTGCAGGTGCTCAGTGCCGGCTAGTGAATCTGGAGAAATCTACAACATCCTAATTCCAGCTGAACTTGGTGGGAGTTTCAAGTATACTCAAGGTGTTGACCACAAGCACCAGCCAATGATTTCTGACTTTAGTTTTCTTTCAGAGTCTAATTGTCACATCAGTTGTTTTGGATCACATTATTCTATTTCCCCTTGCTTCCATGCCAGCACAGGTATTTACTTGCTGTAACCTCAACATTAGTTTAGTTTCATTCTAATTATTTTGTCTAAAATCAGAGATTTTCCATGGAAGTTATAATTCTTGCTATAATGAAATTATGTCCAGTGACATTTTACCTGAAAGGGGATTTGACTTTAAGAGGATTGTATGATAATCAAGAGAAAATATCATCTCCCTAGATTAGCTTTGTCTTATGAATGCTAAAATTGCCGGGCTTTGGCATTTGAAAGTGAGGTACAGTCGACATTTGTTGATGACTTGTTTCTCTGTTTCCACTCTGAGCCTATACATGATTTCAAACCTTGGTGTTTTGTTGTCTTTTTTTTCTTTTTTTGTGTGGTTTTATTTTATTTTATTTTATTTTACTTTATTTTATGTTATTTTATTTCATTTTATTTTGTTTTGTGGTTTTCTTTTGAGAAAATTGAGTCCAGTTTTTACTGATCCTCTGTTGGAGATGGGTCCTGATTTCCCCTAAAAATTCCCAGACTGACTGAAAGAGCTCCCACAAGGTAAAATCCCAGTATAAGAAAGGTTGTTCAATTTGTCCACAGTGCTTGAGTGCTCTGTTAAGCTTTTTTTGCCTGAACTACATCTTCCCTACGTTCATGCAGAGATGCCTGTCTGAACTGGGGCCCAAAGGACGAGACAAGCAGCAAGTAAAGCACGCAAACAGGTAGGAGTGCATCAAAGGGCATATGAAAAACACCAACAGGCAAGCTTGGCTGCAAAACAGATGGTGTGGAACAGTGACCAAACTACCACCTGTGTTGCCCATATCAGGTGGCAGCTTTAAGCACATATCAGCCAGAGGCACATTAATATTGTAGAAAGGAGAAGTCTCCCAGCATGGCCATACTCTTCTACACCATGCTGTGCTCTGCGGGGCCACATCAAACACAATACATACACCTTTATCTGTCCTGGCAGGCAGACAAGTGAACTGGCATTTCCTTGCTCAGCCACAGCAGGTGAATTTTGCACAGGGATGGATTAATGGGAATGAGGATTTTTAGATAACCTGTGAGCCTGTGTCAGGACAGACTACTTGTGCCTCCCACATCTGCAAAACATACCACTGCAGTCAATGTGAGACCCCAGCTATGCAAGACATAGTTCCTAAGAAATACCTCTGCACTTCACTGTTCTATAGAAGGGACATCTATGAGAGTCCCCTCAGATTACTTTTGGGATTTGACTGATGTTGCAGGCACTCTCCTACTTTTGCAGACTGATACAATTTTTCTTTGCCTTACAATGCTAGATAGTGCTGTAGCTATTGCAGGATCAGGAGGATTCTCAAACATTGTACACATTTATTCAGAAACCAGGAAATAAAACATAGATAGCAGTACCACATGCTCTTGACATTTTAGCAAATGAGAGGGCCGGTGATGTGCAGAGGCATGCAGGAAGGACGCGGAAGCTCTGCCAGCTCCACCAGGGAGCAATGGTATCCACCCAGCAGAAAGTCACAGTCTTCCTAAGCTCTGCACCTACCATGGCTAATGCAGCTACCTCTGTTTGGGAACACCCTGCCACCCTGGTGCCTGGCTGCAGGGTGTGACTAACTCTGTCAGTACAAACAGCAGTGAGCAAGCCCAGGTGGAGGAACTCTTCCTCAATTTGAGGCAGAGCACAGGGACGAGGTGAGGGGGTTAAGGAGTATCAGAAAATGTGTGAGAGAGCCTAATGGAATTGTACCCTACCTTCCCCAAGACAGGCCCAACAGGCAGACAGCATGCATGACACAAGGGATTACCTGTTCTGTCTCTGCCTGTCTGAACAAAGTGACTTAAGGGATAGGGGCAATGGTGACAAGTTCTAGCCTGGCACAGCAGGAACATCTCAGTGACTGCCCCGCCTTCCCAGGTGCCTTCACAAAGTGGGTGTGACTCTGCAAGTGGAACCAAACAATGACAAGGAAAACGGTTCATCTAGCTTGGAGGCATTGCTAAGATTAAATTGGTGTTAAAACTGCTTTCATAAAGATAAAAAGGGGTCACTGTCATAGGAGACTCCCTTCTGAAGGGAGCAGAAGGTCCAATATGCCAACTAGACCCACTCTTTGGGGAAGTATGCTGTCTTCCTGGGACTCAGGTTAAAGATATGAAGAGACAGCATCCTACCTCAGATTATCTATTATTGATTTTACAGGTAGGCAGCGATGAAGATACAAATCCAAGGTCAAACAAGAGATACTTCAGGGCCTTGGGACAACTGGCTGAGTTACCAGGAACACAAACACTGCTCTCTGTCCTTCCAGTTGCAGGGAATCATAAAAACTTTCATGGCCTAAATGAATGATGAGGGAAGAAACAGGAAGAGCCAGCAGATCAATATCAGGCCCTCATGTCACTGGCAGAATTTTAGGGTTTATGTTTATACTGCAGAGTATTTGTCAAGGTATGTGGCTAGATTTCCAAACTGAGGTTAAAGCAAACTGGCTATTTATGCAGTTTTATGTGGTACTTTGTCAACTGCATATACAACTGTCCAGTTATTCTGTTTGGGTTTTGAATTGATGTATTAAGAATATATGTACATTAATTTGCTTACTTATTTAAAAATTCAGAATAAGATTGAAAGAAGAATTCATGCATGTAGCTACAATTAATTTGGCTGTGGTAAATCTTGATGTCAGTTGCTATGGAAGAGGTTTATGAATCACATAGCAGGGAAGTTCTTGTAGAGGAAAATTTTTTTGTTTCTGCTTTTAACAAAATTTTCCATATATACAGTTGTATAGTAACACAGACTGAAAAGTATATGTTTGTAAAGATTAGGAAAGTGAAAAATATATGTTGGGAAGAGAAATTATTGGTATTCATTTATTAGAAGTAATATGAACCAAAAAAATGAGGAAATAGATGGTGGGCATGTCTGAGAAAAACTGGAAAATGTGTTCATAAAGGTTTATCTGTCAGAGGGCTGAGACTTCTTCCTGGATCATCTCACCCTGTGGGTATGCAACCCTGGGACAGTGTAGAACTGTGGATAAACTGATGCTTAAATAAAATGGTATATTCTCAATTTTAAATGAAGAAGAAATAAATAAAATATTCCTGACATTCTTATGTCTAAATTAAACTATGGACAAAACCAGAATTGATGAGAAGCCTTTGTAATTTATTCATGGCAGGGAATATCCGACCTTGAAGATGAAGCTATGTGGGGAGTTCTGGTGTGAGATTTTTCTTTGTCATAGATTATAACAATATTCTCAGCCTCTTGTCATCTTCCTTATTGCTTTTTTCTAAGCTCCCTGATTGCCGAGAGTCACTGGTTGGAAAGATTGCTTGTTTCTAAGCTTCCTGATTGCTGAGAGTCACTGGTTGGAAAGCAGTGGTGGATATAAACGTTATACAACAACAATGAAAAACAAGAGGACAATTTTTTGGTTGACTTATGTATATTTGCTATGTCAAGAATTAAGCACATAATGTAAAGAACTACTTTTCAACTTAACCTTGTTGATTGTTGAGGCAGATGTATATGGACCAGTTACAAGTGGATGAGTAAATTCTTGAGAATGTTAAAGAAAAAATTAATCACCTGTAAAAAGACTTTTCAGTAATACTATTTGCATACTAATCACTATTGCAGTTTGAAGTGTAATCTTATAAATAAAAACTCCTTCGTGTTATATCTGTTAGGCCTTTACGACTGATGCTCAAAAAGCATGCCACAATGAAAGCATGTTTGGTTGGGTTTCTTTCACACCTAACTTAGAAGGTGCTTCCAATAGTCTAGATACAATAAATAAGTAGTAGGAGAAAACTGGCCAAAATATGTACACTTGCCTCCTTTTAGGATACTGTTGTCCCAGATGCTGTGTCAAAAGCCAACACGCAATGTAGATGTGGGAAATAAGGTGATTGATCAGAGGTTTTTGTCAGTCTGTTCTGAAGAATTAGCTTGACCTAGAAGATCTTTGTGTACTAGAGAAGAAATTGTACCAAATACCAAAAGGATGTTCTGTATTACTGAGTGTTATATGATCTAAGTGAAAAAGCTGCTTCCATCATGACTGACAGATCTGTGCTGCTGGGAATTGGTTTGCTGCTAGTCATAATAGACTTCATTTCCACAGCTCTCTGGTCACCATTTTTCGTTAAAATACAAAGAATTTATAGAGCAATGCTCTATTCAGATTATATGGTTGCCCTTCTGATAAAAGAAAAAGCTTTCTAAAAACCAAAAAGATTTGAATGTCAGGTTTTGTTCCTGCGATATTAGCTATTGTAAAAAAAAAAAAAAGAGAGAAAGAAAATGGTTGATGGGTAAATATGTCACACAGCAAATGTAAAAAGCCTCCCTACATCATAACATCTTGAAAATAATTTTGAAATAATAATGGAGTATATAAACATTTTGGAAAATGGTACCAAAATTTTGTTTATGTAGAAGGCTGCAAGTAGGATTAAGGACTCACCAACTGGACTTGAAATGTTAACTATATGTACTGATAAATATTAATTCAACAGAAAGAACTAGAAAAGTTTATGTTTTGCAGTGATTTTTTTGAAATTCTAAGGAGGACCACTGGCAACCTTAGAATTCCAATAAAAACAAACCAAAAAAATGGCAATTTTTATGAAAATCAGTTCATCCTACAGTTGGAAACTATGTAGTTGCAATTGGAAAAACTCATGGCATGGATATTATGATATAAATATATGGATATATATAATATAAAAGTCATGCCAAAATACTGGGGCTTTAGCTGAACATAATTTTGCAACTTGTTTCAGAGGATTTCTTTCAAATTTATTTCTGAAACGAATTATGCTATTGCAAAACAACAGAACTTCTGAGAGACTTCATTTTTAAGTATAACAGGAACACAGTTCCAAATGTGAACACTGGATATTAAAGATATTTCTTTATAGGGCAAGTCTTTGGCGCAAATGCGAATTTGTCACTGGTGCTGTTTACAGAATCATTACAATTTTTGTCATGAGACAGAGGTATAACTTTTTCTGCCTCATCTGTTCTGTGAAGGGTAATATAAATGGTACTACTATGACCTTTTTAGTATTCTGTAATTTGATTCTCTTGCCATTCCTATCCTTTTCTGTTTGTAACCTCAGCAACCTATGACTAGAATGGACACTCAGTCAAAACACAGAATACTGAAAAGGTCACAGAAGTAGAATTTACTGCATCTGCTTCTCAGGACACACTGAGCAGTAAAATAGTGGTACCTGGTTCTGATGATTTATTTCTATGACTGTAAAAGAGGCAATCTAGTGTCCCTATGATAACATCTCTGATAGGAAAAGTTCTGCTTGTACTCATATGCGTGCTTGTAATAGTGAATAGATATCAAGCTAGGATACATACTGCTTCTTTAATTTCTTTTGTTGAAAAAGCTAATAAATTCAGTAAAGTGTATTTGCAAAGTTTACTGGCCTTTAAATTATTATTTTCTTCACTTTAGGTAAGTGGATAAGTAAATGAGGTGGGAACTATGCAGTCTATTAAAGTAAGTTTGTCAGGATGAAAAAAAATCACTGTGCAGCTAATGTAAAATGTTTGTAGTTCACAAAGCATTCTTACTAAAGGTTTTCACTCCTACATATTCATGCTTCCAATGCTTCATCTTATAAAGCCTTCCATTTTGTGATTATATACAAAACATATTGCTCCAGCGGAATATAAAGTTGGTGGACTTTTACAGTGTTTTCCCATGTAAGCATGAACAGTTTCTTTTCCTCTCCTCTCCTAAGAATCCATGGTGTTAACTAAATTAAGGTGTTTACAAATGCAAGAAGGGAAAAAATTAGACCTAAGAAATTTGCTTAATGAATTAACTCAACTAAAACCCATTTTTGTATGGTAAACCCATAGGCAATTATAGTGCTCTTTTATTAGCTGGAAAAAAGATGACAATTTATTAGGTTTGAATCTGAAGATTGTACATCATGTATTTTGGATATTTTTGTTTTAGAAACAAAACAGTTAAGTGCAGATGTTGATTTGATGTACATTTATATTAGTCAGCTGTGATGTGGTGAATAAGAATTAGGTGTTCTAATGTATTAGTTGCAGATGGGTATATGCTTGGAAAAACAATAAGCAGGTAATGTAAATGGTATTTTTAATAAATGCATCCTTTGGAGTCTCTCTCAATGCAGCAGTCAAGGCTGTGCTTCAAAGAGTAAACAAGGTGTGAGTCTGTGCCAAGATTACGTCTATAGCAGCTGGGAGTACTCCTCTGCTTTCTACAGTGCATTTGACTAGATTCTCTGGTCATGCAGTCTTAATAGAACATGCCACGGTACTCTCCTAACCTCTGCATTTGCATTTCCTTCCAAAGGAAGCATGTGGAAGGAAGGTTTCCACTGATGGCTCATTCCCACACCAGCTGGGATATGACCAGGAAACCCACTGAGGGAGGTAGCAGGACTTAAAGGATAACTCCCGAGTAGAAGTAAGAGCTAGCTTGATGCTACTTCACTGCTTGTAAAAAACAACAGCTTTGAAAATATGCCAGAACACAGGGATTTTTTAAGTCAGTAGGATGCTTCCCATTCACTTCAGCAATATTGGAGTTGCTATCAGCAAGATGACAGTTGTTTTCATTTACTCAGATTGCTAGCAATATCAGTTGCAATTGCAACTGCAAGAGAACCTACTTGACAAGACATATTTGACCCTTCTTACTGCTTCACCAAAATACCAAGCATGGCAGCTTGCTAACTCAGCTTTCAACCTGACATGCACAGTGAAAAGAATAGTTGTCACCTCTTCCTATTTTAGGTTTATCTTGAATTGATTATTTATCAGCTTAAAGTCCCACATCTTTTCATTTTAAATCTATGAAGGATCCTCATTTGATGTACTAAACCTAATGGATTGTATTCAAATAACATCTATTAAACAATATTTCTGGATGTATGTGAGTAAAGGAAAAGGCTGATGACTATATCTAAATAGTAACTTGGTGGTAATGTTTAACTTTTTTTTTTTATCAACAGATTTTTTGTCTGCATTGCAGTCCATCTGTTCTCCTACCAGTCAATCTTCTTCCAGCACCCTTTGAATCTAGGGTTAAATCACAACATAATTTAACAGAGGTGTCAATCAAATTAAAAGTTTCCTAAAAATCAGTACTGAAATTAGTAGCTTTGTTGACAGAAGGCAGAACATTTATCTCGCAAGGCTTGCTGACGGTGTACCAATCAACTGATAAACACACAGCTTAGAGAGAGACAAAGCTCATCAAAGAAGAATGCTCTGGGGTATCTGGGAAACATATAACATCTGCATGGGAGATCTTAGCTCTTCCACAGCTTGAGCTGTTGCAAATAGGTTCATATTATTCAACATTCATAAAAAAAAACCAAACCAGCAAGTTTAAGTTGCACTATTTAGGGAGCAACCTTATTATTTTCCACACCTTACCTGAATTTTTGTAGTAAAATATGACAACATTTATCATAAATAACTATCACTGCTTGGTTTTCATACTGTTCCACAGGTATCAGCTATTAGTCACTGTCAGACGGAAGGATACCAAGCTATATTAGCTTTTGGTCTGACCAATAAAATTTGTGTGTCCTTATTTTCACTCAAGTCTGAAAGGAGGATGTTAAATCCCAACATTTCTGTCACCATTCTTTGGTCTTTAACAAAAGCCTGGAAAAACAAGCCAAATTTCCTTCCTGCCCTGAAAAAAAAAAAAAATAATAATTGTTACTTCTGTTCTCAGCTGCAATGCAGAGCAGGAACAGAAGAGAGAATTTGACCCTTTTGATTAAACAAATACAATGAAATCAAACTAATATGTTAAAGTGCTAAAAAAGTGAATAGTTCCAGGATATTAGAGCTTGATTTTCTATACTGTTAAACTGTTGGAAAAATCCCTTGAATAGTTCTGTCTTGGGCCATCTAACACTCTTCAGACAAGTCCTGAGCATGACAGGGAAATGTGCACAGACCTGAAAGGCACTTATGTTCGGGAAAAGAGTATTTAATAGTAAAAACAGGGCCCATTCCATGCCAGCTGACTTCAGTGCCAGGAAATGATCCCAAGCTTGTTTAATTTACTACTCTAGTCACAGCCTAAGTGTCCAGGACTAAAAATAAACACATTCACTGAATATTTTAATCATGCAGCAATCTTTACTTACTACCTCCAATTACCTTCATGCTACACAGACTTCCATCTCAAATCCAGGCTCACTGTTTCCTAGAAGAAGAAGAAAGCAAAACTAAACAAATATCTGTCCTTACCAGTGTGTTGCTCATGCATGCTGAGAATCTAACACATCAAATCATTTATTCAGGAAGCTATATATAGAGCAACTAGGAATGTTACTACTTGTGGGTTGAAAGGATTTGTGTGTGCTGGTGACATGCCACTTTATGTTTCAACAATCAAACGCACATCATGGGGCCTCATTTTAAATAGACTGTATGTATGAGTGAGATGGATGGTGGTTTATCTTGTGAAGAGTTTGAAATAAGTGTTACAGATTTGTGAAAACTGGGAAAGAGTTTTCCATGTCTTTCACCTCTCTTTTCTAATTTCACATAACAATGTTTGCAAATAAACCTAATTTCAAATGAGGTTTTCAGTTTTTTCAAGTAAAATGTCTGGTAGGAATTGGAGAAAATGCAGCCTTTCCTCTAGGATATTATACTGTGACCTATGACTTCCTTCTGTTTGGAATTTGGCCCTTACAGTGTGCTCACCAAAATCTGTTCAAAAATCAACCCAAAAAGTCAGCGATAGGAATGTGGAATTTATCTACCTCTATTGTATCAGATTTATTACTTGGAAGAGCTGATGTTGTTACCACCTTCCTCCTTTTAATTTGTTGTCAGTTTTAAATGACCAGAGCACCTTCTTCTTGGGCAAATGGCTTAGATTTCAATTCATATCAAACTACTCCCCGTGCACCAGAGACTTTGCAGTAGAGCACCTTTCCAGGCCTTTTCATGGAAAGAAAGTACAGCTAACAAACTGATCTGAGGAAGAGATCCTTTCTTTTTGCCCTGGGTTCAGCAGTAGCAGTCATGTTTCTCCTTCGTGGTAGCTGGTGCAGTGCTGTGTTTTGACTTCCAGCCTGGGAACAGTGTTGGTGATACCGATGTTGTTGGTTGTTGCTAAGTGATGTTTACCCTGACCAAGGACTTTGTGAGGCTCAAGCTCTGCCAGGGAGGAGGGGAAGCCGTGAGGAAGCAGAGACGGGGCGCCTGACCCAGGCTAGCCAAGGAGGTATTCCATACCACAGCACGTCATGCCCGGAGGGGTGGGGGGTAACTGGGAGTTACCCAGAAGGACACGGGCTTCCAGGTGGGACTCGTTTCTTGGCTGGTGGTATTGTATTCTCTTCCCTTGTTATTTTCTCTTATCATTGTTGTCGCTGGTAGGAGCAGTGGTGATTTGTGTTGTACATTGGTTGCTGGACTGTTCTTGTCTCAACCCGTAGGAGTTGCACTCTTTCGATCCTCCTCCCCATTCCTCCGGGAGCGGGGAAGGGGAGAGCCCCGGGTGGGGGGGCCCTCAATTGCTGTCAGCCTGGCACCACTCACTGGGAGTGAGTGAACAAGCTGTCTGGCTAGGGTTTAAACCGCGACACTTTTGCTTTGTCAATAAAATATGTTCCTACAGCATACCTCTGTGGGACACAACTATTTCTGGCTTTTGATGACAGAAATTGTATTGTAGAAAAGAATAATCTGTTTGGTTTCCTTTTTAAACTCTATTTTGTCAGCTGGTTCTTATGGGAAACCAACCCATGAAAAGTCTTTAGGGTGAGCTCAGTGATAACTGCCATTCTGTGACTTGAGAAAGTAATGTGATCTTGCTGTATAGAACAGCCTAAAAATATTGACAACTTTTTCCTTCAAAAATATGTCAATCAAAATATTTTATTAGACTGTACTTGTATCAACAAATTATTTCCTTTTTGCTTTCATATTATCATTTTGTTTTTCTAAGATTGAACTGTTTCATTCCAACAAGTTAAAGCAAAACCATCTATATGATCCAGAGTGGAAAAGACGTGGAATCTGTGATGTATCCTGTTCATGTTTCCAACACAACAAGCATCCTTCTCTGTTCAATGGTCTGCTTTTTATCAGCAAATCCATACATAATTTTGAAGATCCAAGTTCAAGAAAAAGAAACTCAAAAAAGTTTCAGAAAATGGTTATGGGAATAATAAAAGAAGGAAAACTGATCTTGTGGAAAAAAAAAAAACAGAGCAAAATGAAACTTGAGCAGATATAAAAGAAATCAACATGTCAGGAAGAAGGGTCTGCTCTGTTCTGAACAAATAGATAAAAAGAAGTTTCTGCAAGCTAGAAAACTCCAGCTAACAAAGATGGTTGGATATGTATCCAGTTAGGATATTCATCTGAACAATGTGGACAAAACTTACCATTTGTTTTAAGGCAAGGCTCAATTAAGCTCATTAAGACCACAATCAACGTTCAAAGTGCCAAAGTTTTATTATTAACAGATAGTTTATGCTTCTTTTGGATTTTTCAGTCAGTTTGTATCTTGTTTTGGAGGGCAGGAGCAATGTTACTCTTCCTATACTAATATTAGTTCTAACTGGAAGAACTTCAAAAAAATAGAAAACTATTATGGACTGCTTTATTGTCCTTATGTCAACAGAAACATTCCTATTTACTTCTTTGGAGCCAAACTCAGCTGAAATGTGAATTTACAATAGCTGGAGGTTAAAGACAACCTTTTCAAACTTGAATGTCTAAATGCAGACACCAAAGTACCTAACAGAAAGTTACAGCAGTGGCCAGCATTACTTCATTGACATTTAAGCTTGAATATTTTTCTCTGTGTGACTTGTTCAAACTGACACTACTGATCTGAAGCAAAGCTGAAAACTCTTGATTTTTTTGTCGTTTTATAGAAACTGCATTGTGTTATTACATAGTCAAATTCTGAAAGTTTTATGTACTTGTAAATGTCTACACTTCCGTCACAACACTGGGAGCATGGACACCGACATGAAAGAGAGCCAAATAACTCCATTGCATTAATAATGGGAGACAATAATTAGGGTTGCTGCTTTATTCTAATTATAGTCAGCTGTTTGCATCTAAAAGGAAGAACAGAAATACAATCTCTGAGTTAGATTTACAGAAAGAATTGGTCAGCAACTGACAACAGAAAGTGCTCATCCTCTACTTTATGGATACTCCTAACAAAATGTCATTTATAATTGATTGCTTGGGCAGTGTATACCACTGCTGTTGAAACAGAATGAGCTACTTGTTTTGCCTACAGCTAAGAATTTTGACATTTTGACAATCTTTTATATACTTTCCCAGAAGAAAATTTGTAGGGTTTTACATTTGACAAGTATTTTATTCTGTTCTCACTTTCTTGGTAACACATACACTCTCCAGTTTTATAATGAACAATTTATCTGAAATATGCTGTTCATTATGAAAAGTATTATTGATTGGCAGTGCTACAGAATGAAGACTACCATTGTTAAAATAGCTGTAGTTACCTGGAAGAGACTTCCGTCACAAAAAAAAAAAAAAAAAGAAGTGGGAAATAAATACACTTTTTCTTTGGTAATATATTAACAATCAATTTTAGAAGTAGTATTTCAAAACAAGCAATATGTTTTTCTTTTATATTTATTAATGGGGAGCATGGTATTAACGTAATTTTCAGGTGACTACAGGCATTATATCCTCAAATCTACCTTTAACATTATTTTCATATTTTTTTCTGATTTGTCAAATCAGCAAAATTAGACATTGTACCCTAGAAAACATTTTAAATATTCTAAAGCCTAGAAATATCATATTTTCATTACACAATAGATATAAATTAGTTAGGAAAAAAACCCCCTATGTATATATATGTACTCTTGAATCATTAAATTCTGAAGTTCTCTTGTAGCGTGCCTGATAATTTTTGATAAGCACTAACAAGAGCGGAGCTAGTATAACCCAAACCATCACAATGTCAAAGAAAACGATTAATTAAAATAATTTGTAAGCCAGACTGTAATGTGAATTGGATTCTGAGCACAATGGGTGGTTTTGTTTTAGTTTGCACTTTTTTTTTTTTAATTTTAAAATAAGTTCTGATTTCAACATGAGAATTTAAAAATACAGTAATGCTTTTCTGCTGGTATAAATTGCTGTAGCTCTGTTGACCAAAATTGAATTACATCTTATTTACACTTTCCGGAGACCCAGTCCACTTCCTCTGCAGCTGCTGTTACTGATCAATATGCATTCACTCTCCACAGCTGAGGAAAGCAAGTGATTACATGAACTCAAGTTTTCATTATGTTCATTATGTAACAGGAGGCAGAGGCAGAAACAGAGGAGAGAATCTAAGTTTCTTAGATTTAATTAGAAGGAAAATCAAAGTAAAAACTGCCAATACTCTAAAGAGCTAAGGAACATATGCTGTTCCTTGTCAGTTGCTATAAAGGTCAGTTCATTTATTTCCACTGAATTTAACTGGACTGTAATGGGAAAATTCTGAAATCCCTTGTTAATACTCACGCTTTTCCCCATGTGAAGTGTTGAGAATCTGTTTAGTTCCTCTCCTAATCCACACTATTCTTTACAAAATAATAACCTCCTGTTACAGTTTTCTGTATGTTAAAAATGGATGTGTATAAAAAACCCTATGAATTACGTGTTAAAGTAGAATTGTTTTTCAATTCAATTGTCTGTCTATCTATCTATCTATCTATCTATCTATCTATCTATCTATCTATCTATCTATCTATTTATCATCTATCTATCTCAGACATTACCTACTATATCAGCCTGAGGTAGACTTCAAAACAGGTTATGAATCTTGGGCACACTGAATTCAATAAACTCAACTTTACCCCCAAAACTCAGCATCTATTTTCCATCTGACTTTAGGTACTATGGTGGTTCCAATCTCAGAATTTCCCTATGCTAGATAACCAATTTCTTGTGTAAGTAGTATAGCTAAATGAAAGTTCTTGTATCTGAATTGACCAGGTTTTGCACACATAAGTTCTGTGTTAAGAAAACCTACTTGCGCACACACAAACACAGAGAGATATGTGTAAGTATAGGTATACATATACAAATATATTACATTAAGTGTCCACACACTCCAAGACTTCTTAATTTTGAACCATGATTGATTTGCCTTTAATTCTTCTTTTTTTTTGTGGTTTGGTTTTGACAAAACACACAATTACTGCTAATTCTTTCACCTACTAGCCTCTGGGACTTTGAATTAATTTACCTACACCTTAAATATTCATTGAGTCTATTTTAGGCAATAATATATTTATCTTCTCTTTTCTTACAATATAATTCTTACAAAACAATTCAGTGTGACATATTACCTGGTTTTCTGTGGTCACATATTTAGTGGTATGCAGTATAAAGAGTTCATTCTGTATTAATTTGTGATTATTAATTTAAATCTTCATTAAAATAATTATTTCAGCCATTCCGATGGCCTTTTATGATCTGCCCCTTAGAAATGTCACAGAACAGATTGCTGCAATTTTAGGCTTATTTTGTTCACCTTTGGTCCAGCGTAACAAGCTTCAGCATTTGCCTTTTTTTTTTATTCTTGCTTTGACAAAATTTTGTGGTCATTGTTTTCCACAAGAACAAGCCAAATAAAATTAGGAAAAAACAAAAAAAAAACAAACCAAAACCAAAACCAAACCTGTAGAAAGACAAATCTCTACCAAAACAAACAGCAAAAAAAAGTTTTTGCCATTCAGTGTAGACTGAATGAAAATAAAAGCCTACTTTCTGCCCCATCCCCAATTATGTCTAGAGTTGCTGATTCTGAGAGTTCTCGCATGTCCCCAAACACACAGCTCCAGATAGAGCTACATAGATGTAGACATACCACACAGATTGGTAGGCGTCATATGATTACATAAGCAAGAACTGCTGTTACTTGTGCCTGTAACCAAAAAGGAGACCTGGACATACTTTACTTATGGGAAACCTGCTGCCTGTGCACTAGGTTGCCTTTTGTCAGGCCTTATTATGTTTCACCAGTGCACAATCTTTTCATGTCATACAAATATAAATAATTGAAACAAAAGTGATTATTCTTCTTTCCCTTTCTTTCTTGCACAGTGTATATAATGACTTATTAATGTTTGGGGTTTTTTTTTTGTTTTTTTTTTTGTTATGAAAATGCAATTTAAGCTGAACTATTTCTTGTTGAAAGAACTGTTACACACTGGCTCACTGTGACTGATACATAAGTGATATGCAAGTTTTTGAATGTCATGTTGAAAGATAGTGTGGAATAGGTAAGCAATGACATTGAGGATAGGAAGAGAAACAGTAGAGCAAATTAGTCATCTACTTCCACAGTAGTAGATGCAATCACAAATGTGATGGAGGCAAAAAAACTGATGCCCTCTGTCATCATTGATACAGAGCTCACCAAACAATATTAATAAGGGGGTTGGGCCTCCAGTAAATGTACCTACAAGGTTAGCATTTCTCTAACCTTCCATTTCAGACTGCTAAAACTGGCCATAATATGCACATTTTTTATTTTTGTTATTCTTTTTTAAAACAGAACACATCAACATAATTTGGGACAAAAATTAATATTGATAAGCATTCGGTGCATGGAAAAAAGCATTGAGGAGTCAATATTTTTTTTAAAAAACGGCAACAATTGAAAGAAGATAACTCTGCCTCATGACAGTGTAATTCTGTAGCTAGGACACAAGAATAAAACTTATTTCCTGTTCTGCCTCTGACCTTCAGACAATTCATATGCCTCTATTTTGTCTGCCACTTGATGTCAATCTTCTCTTTGAAAAATAGATTGTATTTCTGGAGCATGCTTGCACTGTGCTGAGCACAGTCAAGCTGTGGGTTCAGCCCAGGCCTCTGAGTGCTACATGAATGATAATAATAGGATCACATTAATAATCTGTAATACAAGTTCATCATTTGAGAACTTTAGAGGTACTTTCAGAAGACACAGAATACCATCATTTATACAGAATAATACCTGTAATAATTAAATATGCTGAACTTGATGCAGAAATTATTGAGCACAGTTCTGTGTTCTGTGATGTTAGCACAAATGATTGGAATAGTTCCTTCAGGCATTACAGTCAATGAATCCATGAATAGTAATACAATAGGCTTTCTTCCTTATGTTTCCAATTAAATTCAAATTGCATTAGATTTTTTTTTAATATCATAAATGCAATCTTAATATATTACATTGTTTACAATCTGGCCAAGCTAAAGCCTGAGGAGAAGCCTCTTTCTTTAGAAGCTCATTTTCCCCAGAGAGCTCAGTTTTGCAGGTTTAACATTAAATTAACTGAGTCTTTGTGCTATTTTTCCTGTTCTTAAACCAATCAACATTAATCAGCATAACCAGTCCCCTGAATAGCTGTAATATCTAGGTTTTAATCGGGCATTATTTACTATACTGAGAATGTTAAGCCAATTGCAGTTGGGAAGTGAAATGGTTAAGTAATGTCACCAAGTGGTGATGTAGGTAAATCAATGACAGTAATTCTGCCCAGACTTGCGTACCTGTGTTTTGAGTCTTTGCAGAACAATGCACATCTTCAGCTTCAACCTGTTCAACATTGGAGTCTATTAAGAACATTTTGGTGAATATTTATTTCTGTCTTATTTTTTAAACTTCTGATCTAAAAGAATTAGTTTTCCCATAACTTCTATCTGATATAAAACCCAAACACTTTGTTTTTTCCTGGGTACATCTACATTTATATTGTCATTCAGCATGGCAGAGATGTGTTGAAATAGCTCCATATTTCATATTGTTGTGTCAGCGCAGCAGTAATGGGAACATCTTTGACTCAGTTCCCTACTTTAATGGAATTGTGGTTACCCTATATCTCAAGGTTTCAAAACTCACCTCATGCTCACAATAACTCTCAGGTTTGATGATGCCAGCCACATTTTATTGCTCTATTCAGAATAAATTATAACTACAAATGCTATGTTTTTAATGCTGTGCGTATCACCTCTAGACTGGTAATTTGGGCAGCGGAGTTCTTTGTCATCTTTATACATTTAAGATGTTCCTGTGTTGAAGCACCAGGGGAAATCTGTAGTTTTAAGGCAAGCAATTTACTTAGAAGTATATGAATAGCATATTGGGATTTAATAGTAATTTAGAAAGTATCGGAGTAATAAGTTTAAAATAGGAGCGCTTGTGAAATATCAGATTAAAAAAGAAACTGTCCAGTTAAAAGTAGAAGTTATTTTTTTATGGTGTGAGACAAGAAGGCAAAAATGCTGCTAATTTGTCTACGATTAGAAACTAGTAAATGCTTTTCAAAGCTCCATGCGGAAACTCTGTGAGCATGCAGTAATTTTTAAATGCTGTAAAGCTGGTTTCTGGTCCTGTGCTTTGAAAGGAAACCAATAACCTGAAAAGGATGACTTAATCTGATTTTATCCTACTGCATTAAGATTTCTTGGAATAAGCACAATATTGCTTATATATCCATCTGAACTCTGTGCTGAGGCTATTTATTAAAGAGATTTTATTCTTCTGTGGGAAGGATAGCAGACACCTTCAGGGGAACACTTCAGGAACCTACCGGTGATTACATGTGCAACCAGTAGTGCAAAATTCCTTGAGCAGAAGAGAATCCACTTGCTGTAAAGGTCTAGCTCCTGGGTGTTCTGAAAGACTCAGGATATTACAAGTGTTGCTGGTATCATCTGGCATTTTACTATCCCCTTTTCCCATATTTTTCATCAGGCTTGAAACAGACATCTCTGCAGATGAGGTTCCTAAATTAGCTGAAATCTAATCAGAAATCCATCTGGTACAAACTCAAAGAAGTTGGTAGGTGCGATTCATAAAAATCACATTATGTGTTTCTGCATGGCATTATTAATACTTTTCTTGCATGCTTTCAGAAATGAAACGTAGCTCATTCTTATTCCAAAGAAGTGGGACAGCCCTGTTATGCTAATAGCTGCGCTGCTTAGACGACCCAGGAAAATGCATACTTTCACTAGCTTTCACTGGTTCTATCACCAGGCTACACACTGAGGAAAGGAAATGGGATAAAAAAAAAACAAACCACAAACCCCAGCCCTTTATAATGGAGTCTGACAATGTCTTACTGCATCAGTTGTAACTAAACATATTACCATGATCTGATCATAAAAAGACTTGTCAGGGAAGTAATTAACTAACACTATAGGAAATATAGGAAAATGTTAATGCCTAGAATAACCATAAGTGTTTAGCATTCAGATCAGAATGTTTTTGTGAATAATTTTTCATGTAAAGTCCTTGCTTCTTGGAAGCCAATGAAAATACAATTATATTCCCTTTAACAAAATTTGAAGCAGAGTTTTAATTGGGCCTGTTGAACAATATAAAAACAAAAACAAAAAAAAAAGGTGAAAAGCTAATAAGTTGTCTTCTGATACACAGAAGACATTTTCCTGTGCCTTTTTTTCACATCACAAAAGCAGTATCATAAAGTTCACTTGGTTCATAATGCCAGTGAAACCACAAGACAGTATTTCTCCTTTCTGTTATTGTAGCACTGCTACTAAGGTATTACTACTATTACAATGCTATTGCTGTAGCACTAATAATAAGAAGATATTTTAAGAAGAATAAGTTCTACACATTAGTATATAATTAATATTTTTTATTAAAACTTTGCCTTAACATTCACACTATTTCTAAACATCAACATATGGAAAATTCCAGAGACATAACAAAACATTGATCCATTTAACCTTTTGGGCCTTGAAGAGTCATTCAAAGAAATATAGTAGCTATGTTCATAGTGATGAATAAAGCACTCTGAAGACTAAGCTGACTGACTAAAGACTTCAGGATATATCTCCACTTTTCTGCCGCATAGTTAAAAAGAGAAAAGGTAGGAAAGCGAAGTAAACATGTCAGAAATCCAGATTATATGCTTAGCATGCACCTTTTTCTGTCTGAATCCTTAATCGGTACTACTAAGCGCAACACAAAACAATTTTCACCACGCATTTAAGAATTTAGAATTATTCCATAAGGGGTGATGTTGAACACACTCTAGTAAATTGTACATTTCTTAATGCATATCATTGGTGTGAATCAGAGGAACTATGTTCACATGCAGATTAGCTAACAGGAAACAAGCAACAAAAACTCCTTATGTCCTCCATAGCTGAATTTTCTTGGCTCTTTTTGCTGTTGCTGTTGTTCGTAAGCATTTGAACTAATAAACTGCAATCACAGCTTGTGAAGAATTATTTTTTTATGCAGCTGGAAAGGAAAAGCATAGTGCTCTTTCTCTAATTCAAACACATGTTACTGAAGACTGCACTTGAAAGCACTAAAAATGAAGACTTTGCTTGTGTTGGTAAAATGAGATCTGCTGGCTTAAGCAAGGGCTGCTCTCTCAGGCAGAACACCTTAGATTGTCTCACATACCAGTAATGGGTGAGACAGTCCCTCTCCCCACCCAATATTTTTATTTATCACTTCTATTTATTCTTCTCCTACTCTAATTCATATGATCTTTTTAAGCAAAGAGCAGGAGGATGTGTGAGTACTTCCATTAAAGTCCTGCAACACTGGACATACTCCCTTCACTGCTTCGGCGGTTTTAGAGAGTTCTGCTAGTTGCAAACCCTGTAAAAGTCATTAATAAATTAGATATTCTCTTCTTTTACCTACTTGGAACAAGCATCTTATGGAAGTCTCAGTGTTTTTTGTATTTAACAACACATTTGGAGAAGCTCCATTCCCTCTGGTTTGTAAGGCATGCTTTGAAGCTTTATATAGCAACATTTTCTAAAAGGACAAGCTGAGATTTTGAAGGATTTACATTCCAAAGAGGCTGGAGAAGAGACCAAACTTTACAAAGTTTATAACTTGTAGGCAGAAACTGCTGAGAATTTCTATTTTCTCTACCTTATGATTTCATGTGTTTAACTTTGTATCTCTAGTATTACCGGATCATCCAACAAGGCTCATATGCCTGATGACATCCCTATTATCTGACCCAGAGTATGCTAGTAGGGATTTTTGTTTTGTTTATATTGGGTCTGCAGAGGATCTCGCACAATTAGATAATTCCTTATGATGTGTAAAGCTTTTCTTCAGCCTATTTGGCTACATTGTTGATTCTTTAGGGCTTATGTGTCATCATTATCATTAATTTTCACGACTTCTCAAAATTAAAATCAGGAACTCACTGAAGAAGTGTTCAGTTGTGCTACAGTAACTGCTGTTTTAGTAAGAAGAGAAAAATAACTTCTTTTGCTCCTTTAAATTTTTATTGCCTTATGGTGTATAAGACTGATGAGAGAACACACTCAAAAGCTTAACAGGTCTTTTAAAGGTAACTACCCAGAGTTCCCATGTATGGCTTTCTATTGCAGGTAAGAATAAGTTGTCAGCATCATTTACATGGTCTTAAAAATTCACAGTTCCACCTGTGGATGGGGCACAGTACTCAAGTACCATTGCCTATGAACTTTCTCTCCCTCTGAGGATAAAGATGTCCAGCTTTGAACCAGCCCTAATGGAGTAAATGAAGAATTTATTTAGCATTGCAGCAGAAAACAGCTTATTGTAGCTGTTCCTCAGGGACCACCTAGGAATAAAAATCACCTGGCCATCATTGGGCCAGGCTCAATGGTCATCTTTGCCAAGAGATGCTGTTCCTGAGAGTCCTCTTTATTCCCATGCTCTTCTACCTCATTTCCTGAGAACGGGGAACAATGGTATAAAACTAAGAACTGTACGTCATTTAGGGATTCAGCCACCTTGTTTCAATCTTTAATAGCTTCAGTTGGAAAATAAGTGTGGAGTTTTTTGGTGTTTTTTTTTTTTCCTTTTTTTCCAAATGTTCAGCATCACAAAGGCCAGCTAGAGTGTACATCATGGATTTCCAGGGATGTACATTGATTTACACCATGTTGGGCAATACATTTTCTGTTATTTTTTTAAAGGCCTTCTGATTTCATACAGTGCTGGACTACTGCCTAAGTTACTGGATCTTCTCAGCCTCTCACATGTCCATGAGTTTGAAGAATAAGGTCCCACTCAAGCTGTGCAGGTGCATTAGCACCATGGAAACCCAGGCTGTTTCTTCCCAGTGGGGAGAGCACAAAGAGCTGTCATTCACAGTTTACAGACAAACCAATCAACTCTGATGGAGGTCAGAGCTGCAGACAGAAAGCGTGGTGACCTTTCTGCACTTCCATGTCTGTGCAAAACCATCACACAGGTTCCTTGGGTGAAGATTAAACAGCTAGATTAAAATAAATTGAATTATTATTCCCTTCCCCCAATTAATAATAATTAATAGTATTGTTAAAATATTTTACTGGGGGCTATTTTTACTCAGTTGCTTCTGTTCTTTGCAAAAATTATGATTGCTGCTTTACCTCATGTCCCTTCCCCTGCCTTCAGAATGTCTTATTTCACATGAGCCAGTCAACAGGGAAACAGGTCTACTATGCATGCGTATGTTTTAATAGCAACACTTCTGGCAAAACCTAAATGTCGAGATGTGCTGCAGTTGTATAACCAGTTGTGTGACATTCTCACAGCCAGCAAATAAATTGATAATTAATTCAGCTTTAAAGGATTTGAGTCAGGCTTTCAACTCATGAAAATCAATGCTTTTCTGCCACAATTGAAAGAGCTATGCCTATTTACCTCCCTTGTAGGCCCCAGACTTCTAAATTTGACATTTACATTTTAAACATCATAAATCTACAGAAGAGTCCTTAACTCTGCCAGAATGTTTCAGTATCATGTAGGGGTCACAATGCTCATGCCCTAAATCAGGAAAACAATTAACCACTAGAATTTTTGAGGTCATCCATGAGCAGGAAAGTAATTAGTTCTAGGGGCTCACAGATAAAAAATTAGCTGCCAAAATGCACAGATGGAATTTTCAAATAATGCCTAATAAGGTGAGATGCCTAACTCACATTAATTCCTTTGAAAATCTGACCTTTAAAGCTTAATTTTAAGCTTCCCCATTATGGCTTAAGAGTGTGTGAAAACTTAAGTATGTGCTTGAATGTGTTTCTTGTAAGAAGATTCTTCTATAGACAAAAATACAGTCATCTTAGGCCAAGAGATGGCAAAGGCAATGATCATCCTGAATCGAGGGATTTTGTTGGTGTGTTTTGTGCAGCAGCATGCTGAACAATGCCCTTTTCCAACTGAGATTAGTTAAGGGGGACCAGCTTTCAAATGAGTTATTCCAAGCACATGCACATGTCATTCCAAAAGAAAAATATCTACCCCTGGCCGTGGTTTGTGAAGCATGATGGATTGCTAGTTCCTTGATAAAGCTCTGTGCTTCAGTTTAACTCAGTTCCTTTCTTCTCTGCTATGCTTATCTTCTGCTCTTATGCCCTGTGACTGTCTGCAGTGGAGCTGCTAAGTATCCATGATGAGGTAAAGGAAAGAGAAATGTAGAAAAATAAGAGTATGAGTTCTCAAAAACTCAGGATAAGTTAACTTGTCTATGTGGAGAGAAGGAAATGCAATATTTAATGAACTGCTAGCTAGGATTTCTGTGGCCTAGGACAAATTGAAATTGCTGTATTGTTTTTTAAATTGATCAGCATGGGGCAAAAGATGGCTCTTTGCTCACGTAAGAATTTTGACTTTAAATATCCACCATATTTCTCTGAGTTCACCCTGGAGTTCGAAGTTCATTTCTTTTTTGCACTGCATGCAATATAAATGAGACACACTCTTTAGCATGCATTACCTGTTATACAAACAAATATACCTCCTGGAAATTTCTAGTCCCTTTGCAAGGAACTTTTTAATTTAAAAGGGTTGTTTTTAACATACACAAGTTCAAACTGACTTTACCTGTTAAATCCACTTTCACTACTCCTCCTTACAGACAGCTGAATCTATCTGCATGTGGGTATATCGAATCAGCCATTTAGAGCTTGTGTCACACCTATGCTACATGATGACCAATAAAGGGATGTTAGGTTGGCAATTTTCTTAGCAACTGGGCCACCATGGGTAAAAAGTTAGTTACAGCCCATAGAATCACAGAATGGTTAGAACTGGAAAGGACCTTAATATTGCCTAGTTAGAAACCCCTTGTCATGGACAGGAACTCCTCACACTAGACCATATGGCCCAGCACTCTGTCAAACCTGGCCTTGAACACTGCCAGGTATGGAGTATTCATAACTTCCTTGGGCAACCCATTCAAGTCCCTCACCACCCTTACAGTGAAGAACTTCTTCCTTGTATCTATCCAGAACTTCTCCTGTTTAAGTTCGAACCCATTACCCCTTGACCTATCACTACAGTCCCTAATGAAGAGTCCCTCCCTACAGAGGCCCCCTACAGATACTGGAAGATCTCCATGCAGACTTCTATTCTCCAGGCTGAACAGCCCCAACTTTCTCATTCTTCATTGTCTCAGCCTTCTACTTCAGTCTGTCAAAGCACAGGGGGTGCTTGAGCCTCCTTATCATCCTTGTGGACCTCCTCTGGACTTGTGTCAACGGTTCCGTGTCCTTTTTATGTTGAGGACACCAGAACTGCACACAATACTCCAGGTGAGGTCTCATGAGAGCAGAGTAGAGGGGCAGGATCACCTCCTTCAACCTGCTGGTCATGATCCTTTTCATGCAGCTCAGGATGAGGTTGGCTTTCTGAGCTACAAGCACACACTGAAGCTGGCCCATGTTCATTTTCTCATCTACCAAGGCCACCAAGTCCTTCTCTGGGAACTTCACATGACTGCCATTGATTTTTTTAATATGATGGACAATGGCTTAGGAATTTCATTTGCCAGCTCATTCAGGACCCACAGATGGATTGCATCTGGTCTTGTGCATGGACTTGTGCACATTCAGATTCCTAAAATGATCTTGAACCTGATCCTGTCCTACAGTGGACATAAGGTCTTCATTCTCACAGTCCCTGCATCTTTCTTCCAAGACTTGAGCAGTGTGATCAGAGCACTTGCCAGTGAAGACTAAGACAAAGAATTCCTTGAGAACCTCAGTCTTCTCCAAATCCGTGATAACCAGTTCTCTCACTTCCTTCTGGACAGGTACAGCATTATCCCTACACTTTCTTTTGGTGGCAACATACCTACCATGGCCCTTAGTGTTATCCTTGACATCCCTGGCCAGACTCAATTCTAACCAGGCCTTAGATTTCCTGACCTGGTCCCTAGCTTCTCAGACAATGTCTCTGTATTCTTCCCAGGGTGCCTGTTCTCCTTCTATAAGCTTCTTCTTTCCTTCTAAGTTTTCTTAGCAGCTCCTTATCCATCCATAGAGGACTCCTGGCCTTCTTTCCCCATTTTCTTCTTGACAGGACACAATGTTCCTGAGCTTGAAATAGTTGATCCTTGAATATCAACCAACAGTCTTGGGTCACCCTACCCTCTAGGGCTTTATCCAATGGAACCTTACTAAGCAGCTTCCTGAAGAGGCCAGATTTTGCTCTCTTGAAGTCCAAGTCAGTGAGCCTGGGAGTGTTCGGATGGATAGCTGCCCCACTCCACCAACAAACCTAGTTTAAATTTTAGTTTAAATTTTAGAAAAGCAGTCTTCTTGGCTAGGATGACTGTAGAGAAGAAATCATCACACAAGAATTAGCTGGGGGTTAGGGCTGGCTTTCAAAACTGGTTTGTGAGGTGAAGTACAGAGAGGAATGGTTTCGGAAGCCACAGACCCATGTAAGCAGTGGTCTGCCTTCCACAGCATTACACAGAGTGAGTCTGAAGGCTGTAAAGGAATGCCATCTAAAAAGACTAAGAGAAATACCAAAGGAACTCTGAGACTGTTAGGGACACTGAAAAGAACCTGCCCCTTTTTTTATATATGTTTTACTGTCTTTGAAAATTTTGTGCAGTTTAACATTAATCTCTCAGTCTGGAATTCATGTTTAGCAAGGCCACTGTTTCTGAGAAATTATATAAGATAGTGGGACTGCTTTCATTTTCAGTAAAGGAAATGAAATTCAAGAAATCAAAGAAATTAAAGAAATTTAAGAGTTTGGGGATTTTTTGTTTGTGTTTTGGTGGGTTTTGTTGTTTGTTTTTTGTTTGTTTTTTTTTTTTATTTGCTCATTTTGTTTTTTGCTTTGGTTTGTTTTTTTTTTACAGTGCAAGGCATATGAGGTTCTAGTTCTCTATACCCACTTCTATCCAGTTCAAGGATTCATCCCATTTAGGTAAAAACCTCACAGTATAATTTTATAATAAGCCAAAGGCAGCTGAAGAATAAAAAGTATTTTGCAATTTACAAGATTAACCTCAATCTTATGCAATAGAAGAATTTCCTCTCATTTCTTTCTCTGGAAGGATGGAAATAGTCTTTTTTTTACATAGTCTCTATTATGTTTAACAAAGAAAAATCTGTTTACTCCCAGGTGTTGGCAGTTTACCGTGAACATCTGTAAAGCAGCATGCTCTGAAGTTTCTAAAATGTGCATGAGAGAGTTAGCTTCTAAATCCTGCCAAAAGGGGGCTGAAATTTATTCAAGTTGATCCTTTAAACTACAAAAAATGATAGGATCCATACAGTGCACAGTTTGGTTTTGTATTTTATCAGTTTTTTACATTTGAAGAAAGCATGGAGTTCTTCCCTTTTTGCCAGCCTGCTGAGGAAATGATTGAGACAATAAGGATTTCACAAATGCAATGCTGAAGGTGCTAAAACATCATGGAAGTACATTTACATTATATTATTTATGTTTTTGCTCTCTCTGCAAAAAGTGCAAAAGTATCTACTTTTACTTCGATGGAAATATGAAAACAACAAAAAATGCCATTGATGTTAAATCTATTTCTGTTCTGTAATGCTTGGATAGAATTATTTTTATGTATCTCCAAGAACTTTTGAATGCTATGAATTTTCTGTCCAATACAGTATACCTCACACTTTTTATGGATTTAAGTATTTGTCTAGTCCAACTTGTTTCCCAGAAAAGAAACCTGATTCATTGCTTTGACTGGCTTTTGCACATATTTGAAATGTTCCCCCCAGCATTGCAGATTACTTTGTGAAAAACCTTGTCACATTTTTTACTACCTGTACTGACTCTGAAATGTGAAGAGAAAATGTATCAAAACTTCCTTCAGAATAATGTGGAGTGAAAGAGAAAGGAATTAAAAAATAAAGGAGGCTCTGGTACCTTATTGCTTATTGTGACATATACATGGCAGCTTTGATGGACTTCTAGTGCAGATTTATTACCAGAATCTGCAGCTTGCTGTAAAATGCAGTCAAAAGAACAAATAAAGAGCAATGCATAGGAAGTAAAGATGCCACACAGTAAAATGGCTCTTTCTAAAAGCCTGCCTTTTCTCAAGCTTTTTCATGAACTTTTTATGAAGTTTCTAGAGTAGACCAAAATAATTAGGGAAAAATGACCTTGAGGTTTATGCTGTGTTCAGAAAAGTGACTTGTCCAATCACTGGAGGAAAGGGTGGCAGATTGTGATTGATGTTTTTAGAAGAACTACAAAGTGAAGTGTATGAATGGTACCTTAGCTTTCTAACCGTGTATGACAAATGCAGGCACTGTGAGAAGCTCTTTATCCCCAGATGCTATGAAAGCACATAGCAAATTTCATATGGATGAGCCTATGCAAAGACTATCCAAAAAGCTAATCTAAAATCTCATTTTCAGAGTTGATTCTGGTGTTTCAGAAGAGAACATATCCCTGAATATAGATCTTATATCAGGAGGATTAGGACGTCAGTGATTAATATGAATTTCATTTTTAGGCACACCATGGGATTTCTATGGCATACATAAAACACTGAACTTGTTGAACAGCATGTCCCTTTTCAATTACAGTTTTAATGAAGAAATGACTTTTACAGGAAAAATATCTCATGAGCTTAATATTATAAAAAGCTGCTTCTTTCCCCCTTTTCTTGTTAGTCCCCTTAAATCAGGTACATTTAGTTGTTCTTGATGAAATAATAACATTGTCATTATCTTGCCAGGCTGCACCATATTTTATAATGAAATGAACGAACTCTTGTCTCCCCTACCTTTATTTAACCCTCTGTAGCTCCACTAACATCTTGGGAAAGGGAGCAATTTTAGTGAACTCTTGTGTCAGGCTTTAGAAAAAAAACATTGTTACTATGTTAGCATTCAGAGTCAAAAGGGTTTGAGTATCCTGTCAGCCTTTTAACTGACTTTTCAGTTTGAAGGGATTTGTATGTATGACAATCCACTCTAAAGCTTTCAGTTCGAAGTTGGGGCTAGCGAAGGCTTGCTACAGCACTAAGCTCCAGGATTTCTTGAATGGCACAAACGGACACAGATCACTGGTCCACTTGCCAGCATCACCACCAAACCCCTTGATTTTCTTCCAGAAATACTGATACTTCAGCCCTATCAACATAAAAAATATTCTGTTATCTGGAACTTTTGGCTGTGACTTTCCAGAGCAGTATTTATGTGCATGCTCTTTTTGCCAGCTGCAGGTGTTCCCCAAAGGAGAGAGTGGAACCCCTAGTCAAATTAATGTGTGCTATCAAATAACTTAGGAATAAAAAGCTCTCATTCCACTTACGGTAACCCCCAATTTCTGCTACATGTATTTTTTTTTTTTTTAAGTGGCATTTTATCAAGATCATTGTACTTACTTTTGATTCACACATATGAAACTGAAGCCTGATTTCTATATTAGTCTGGAAATTGTTTGACTGAGAAAGGCATTACTGAATATATTAAAAAATGTGACTCACATCTGGCCTGTGTGCAGTGTGTAAACTGATATGAAATACAAAACATAAATTCCTATTCTATTGCTTTCCACTCATTGTAATTCCATCCGTAAATATTCTTCATTCACTTCTTGAGCCTTCCTTTTCTTAGTCCATCCACACTTGGACCCTCCATTTTTTCAGTTAGTGTGTAAGTGAAAATGTAGGATGTTTTCAGCTATGGGAAATGTTATTACAAGAAAAGGTCATAAATTTTCTCCCTGATTAATTTTCCACTGAATTTTGTAAATACAGAAAAATGAATGGTTGTGAACAATTAACTATTTTACACTTTATTTCACTCTCTGAAATTTTGAACACTCATCTTCCTTCAAAATCAGAAAGAATACGTTAGAGTGAAAAATCCCTTTTCATAAAATATTGATGGTAAAGATGTAGTACACATGAAAGTTACAAAGGTCAGGTTCCTGTGGTCAAAAATGTATTGAAACTTCCAGCCATAATTTCATAAATGATGCTGGTGTTTGAATGTCAGTTTCCAGGGAGTTATGAAAGTGTTCACATCTCTTTTCAATGTATTTTGCTCTGTTCACAGTGTAAGAAGCCAGTGAAACTGTAGGACTTCTTTTCCACATAATGCACTGAAATTGCCTTTGAAAATGCATGTACAAAGTGCACACAAATGGTCTTTTAGTTTATAGTTGTTGCTCAGATATAAATGCAGAATGGATACCACATATACAGAAATCCTTAGAAAATAATCTAAGCAAGTCAGTGGTCCTTTTTAAGTATCAGTAGCAATTTGATTTTGATGTTATAAATAAATAAAATACAAGATATTATGCTTGCTTCAAAGTGAACAGTCCTACTTTTCCACTCTGTAATGATTTCTCCATACATAGAATTTTTCCATCCTCCCTAGAACAGGAGAGCTATTTGAATATGTAATTTTTATGTAGGTAAAAAATGTTTCTGTATTCCACAATTGTTATGAAGCTGTTGTGGAACAACTATGGGCTTGTTTTTCTTCTGAACTACATCATGAAGCATGTGATCTATCCCCATGGATGCTCTCCCTGCAGTGTGGGGCCAATAAAAACCCATTGTGGGACTGCAGAGACTTTGATAGGCTGAAGATGGGTGTCTCATAAAGCCCTACTTGTGCTCTCTTGTTCAGGTTCTGGTACTCATTTTTATGGGTCTCAGAATGGATTAAGAATGGATTATGGGTTCACAATAAATTATGGAGTTAAAATGACAGATGACTCTAACATAACTTCGGTACCATATATCACATGGTATTACTGAAACAACATAGTTTGGTCTGCTTATTCAAATACTTTTATAAATAGCATTTTTCTGTGGTCAGTTTATCTCTCAACTGTAAATGCAAACATGCCTAAAGCTTTTTATTTTCTTCTTTCTCCTTCTTAAATGCAATCCAAAGCTTTGAGTGCTTCTGGGCCTGACATATGAGGAAACATTCCTGTGTGCATTTCACATGTTTTTTCAGCAGTCCCTGTGGTGCTGAGAAAAATTTCCATGCTGCTTTAATGGATGACATTTCTCTGTAAAGTTTCCTTGAAAATAACCTGTAGAAAATAATTGCTCCATCTTCAGTCTGATACAACTTCTGACAATGTGTACATGTTCAGAAAGCAATTAGTAGTCAAGTTTGGCAGGAGGGAAGAGAATAGAGCTCTCTTTTGTCTACATATACAAAGCAAATCAACTGTTTGAGTTTGCTGAAGATTATGGAAGCGTCTACTCTCACAGTATACATGCTTAAAGTTGTATTAGATGTTAACACAGACATTCATTGTTATTCCTTCTTGTAGAAACATTAGATCAGCCTTGCAAATTGTCCCTATTATTGACCCTTGCCTGAAGACTCAGGATGGATGGTTTTGACTATGAAAATATATTGCTTATCAACATTTAATATTTTCATTTTAATATCTTTCTATTCATTGAGTTGTTAGAAAAAAAAATTAATTATAAGCCCACCATCCAAGAGAGGGTTTTTAATGCTGAAAAAAGTCAAATATAAAGAGTCTTAAGAATATATTTTCTAAAGTAGCATGGGTTTAATATGATAGTTTTAAAATCCATCTTATGACACAACATGACTTGTTTCTTCAAATTTTGCCTTTTAGGATTGTCAACATCATACACTGTACCTATTTTACATTCTGACCTGACTGCAGATAACGTGTTTCTTCTTTATAGACTTCATAGTTATACGTATATAAAAATATATACAGGCATTTTTTTTTAAGCAAACATATGCATAATTTTGTCTTTATAAAGGTGCTTACTGACAAATCTTGAAGGCCAGTCAACACTTGTAAAAATATAACAGCAACAATACAAATTTTAATCTAGATTATTCTGGATTAATTAGATTAATTAGATTAATCCAGATTAATCTTGTATCTAAGGTGTTACAATAGAAGACACTGTTGTGTCATAAACAGTATAATAAGCAAGATCCTTGAAAATAACCCAGTTTAAAAGATTTTGTAAAGAATGACAGTTAGAATTATGTTGTTGAAGATTTCAGAATAGACATCTCTCAGAAGGCAAGAAATCCTGGAGTCCTGGTGGGTTTCTCATGACTCTTTAATTGAAGTCAGAAGTTCTTTAAACTCTCTAATAAGATTTTCTAGTAAGATTTGAATCACATATATATTGGATGTGTTTGTGAAGCAGCGTAATTACACCCTCAGTTTGGGCAGCCATCAATTTCTACAGTCCTACACTCTATGGTTATTTTTTTATAATTTTTTAGTCGTTCCCTGTGCGGGCAGGCTGTGGTCTGCTTGGCTGTCTTCCTGAGATAACACAGGACATGATTCCAACAGCTTCTGTAGCTTCTGGGTTTGAGCTCTAGCTCTTCTCAGAACTGCTTGGATTTTCTGGTCATTTTCTTTTATTCGTTTTTTTTTTTCCTGACATAAACAAGTCTGGCCTGATTCCTTTTTTTCCCTGACAGAAATGGATATTGACAATTTGTTGGCCAAACATGTCTTCCTACTTCAAGGCATTGCATGTGTTCATTTTTTTCTCTTGTCTCTATCTTTCCTATTCTATAATCCCAAGGATATGAATCATCTGGGGTAGCTGTTTGTTTTTTTTTTTTAAGCTCTGTTCTCTGTTCTTTTAGGAATTTTTCCATGGAAGAGATCCCCTAACATTTTCTTAAGTATTTCAGTGCAATGTTCTTCCTGATAAGTCCTGAGACCTGGCACATTTGATTAATTTAGTCTTTCTTTGTCCTTATAATATATTTGAAAATTATTTCTTCTCTTCCTTTCCTCTTCCCTTCCCACATATATTAATTACTGGCACATTTGGTGAATGTGCTTGAGTTGGGGGCAGAAGCTTACTCTTTCCAGCCCATTCTTCTATCCATGTACCTTAAACACTGCTCCCAGCTCCTCTGCCAGTGATAATCATGATTTTTGACTACCATATATTCCGCTGCACCTACTTCTTAGTTAATAAATAAATATTCCACTTGTTTCCAGAGTAGCAGCCCATTCGTCTTCTGCTGCAGTGCTTACCACTGATCCCATGAAAAATTTCTCTGTGCTAATCATGCTGTTATCAATTCTTTCTTCATACTGTGCAGAGTTTTCTGGCATGTGAAAATTCCTGCTCAGTTGGACTTTTGATGGAACTTTTTGCAGCTTTTACTTCTTCCTTTCCAAATGTCAGGTAGTCACTTATCTTTTGAGAATGACCACAGCATAGGAACTTTATAGTGTCTGGCAGTGGTTCAGACTTGCCTGGCTGTTTCAGTTCTTTTCTATTATCAGTTACAATCACAGTACAAGACTATTGCCTGTTTTCCTTAATCCTTGTGTTTACAACCAGCTAGGCAGAAGACTGGTAGTCTTTTTTTTTGCTCAACAAATTGAAGATTTATTAATTTTTAATTCTGTATCTTTCTGACATCCTACAAGACGTAGTCTGGGATCCCAATTATTAAAGGGTCTCTTTTTTTGGTATCCTTATTCTTTCAAGATTTTAAGACTGATCTTACAGTTGTAAAGGCTAATCAAACTTTTCCACCCATCAATAAACTTTCTACTTATTTTTAATAGCATGTTTCTATTTATTGTAACAAATTTTTTTTCTACTTACAATAAACATTGTATTTAATTCTTAAGTATATATTTACATTTCATCTATATGCAGTATTAACTTTTTTCGTACTTGTTTACCGTTGTTTGATATTTACTCTTTCTGCCTGAGTTGAATGAAAATTATTAAAACCACCGTGCTCTTCAGAACAAAACATAGTGGCTAAATAAAACACAAAGAGATTCCTTCTTTCTTTTTCTTTTTTCCCTGGTATCCCCTCCTGACAGGTACAAACTAAATCACTTTTTTATTGAATATTTCAGTAGAGTCAATCAGATTTGAATTCCTCCAACCTTCTGCTCAAAAACCAAGGGATACAACAAAATTTTTTTTCTTCCAGTGTCTAATATCAAGCTGTTCATCATTAGTTCTCATCTGAGCTGTTTCACAATAGACCATAAATACTCAAATTTCCTTTACAGTTCCTCTAGTAGAAGTACTTCGATATTCCTAGTTTTGTCTTGGCACACAGGCAACAAGTTGTCACCAATGTCTCTTGCAGGCATATTTCTGGCTGCTCCAAGGAATCCCACCTGAAAAATCATGTTAATTCCTTTAACAGGATTTCAGTCCTTCATTCTTTTCCCTTCCTTTGTCTTTACATGTAAGTTAACACTGTGTCTGCCTATTTAATGATACGGCCTTGCTAAACTCTTTTCTTCTTCAATCATCCCATGCTTCAAGCCCTCTTTCATGGTTGTTACCATGGATTATTGATGTTTATTTTCACTTTCTCCTCCTTTTCTTTTTTTATTTCCAGGTAGGGCAAGTTAATTAATTCAAGCCTTGTCAGCCACATACCTGCTAGTCATTCTGCTTAAACACTTCCTTTCTTGTGCTTTTTACCTATAAACTGAATCTAATCCTGCAAGTTGCAGCATGCCAGTAAATCGAGTCATCCTTAAGAAGCCCAGTTGGATCCGGTAGGGTTTATGTCTCACAGACAATCATCATCTTTCTTAGAGCTTCGTGAAGACTTGTGCTGTATACACCTAGCTAAGATGACATTATTCCTCACATCATGTTGAGATAAGAAGTGTGATTTTACTTATATTTACTTATAGCACAAACCTGAGAATTTTGAAAGCCCCTTTTATTTTTTTTCCCCTATTTAGTTTGAATAAAAATATATGCTACAAGAATTTCTTCTTATGTATACTACCTGCATATCTGGGTAGAGGTATTTACTCAGACAGAACCTGTGGAGAAAGAAAGAGCAGGAAGATGGCTTTGATTTCACTCCTCACACTCTCAGTGTCTCATCTGACAGCTGTCAAGCTCTTTCATAATGCAAGAACACTTTTTAAAATTTTGATATTTAAGCAGAAGCTCCAGCTGATGAAATGATACCTCTGCTAGCACACACTTGTTCTGTCATTCAATCCATACATGTTATATTAAAGTATTTGAAGTTCAGACATATCCATTAGCCTAAAACAATCGTGGTAAGACAAAAGATCTGTCCTGGTACTCCTACAAACAAAAGCCCAATAAGGAAGATAGATACAGAAAATTAGAATAGGTTCCCTGTGCCTGTGCTAAATTTCATTTTTAAGTGTTATTTTGCTTGTTTAGGTTATAAGTGACAACTTAGAAGTCTTTAAAGGCATAAGAGTCTTCCTTTGCTACCATGAAGTTATGTTTAAATCCCAATATACAGATAATGCTAGGTAAGTCAAGGTTTTATCAACAGGTTTGGGCTGACAGTCTCTCTAGGAGACAATGAAAATATGAAATGGCATCAATAGACATAAGTAAGAAGAAATGCCCTGCCATCTGAGAAATAAAGGAATTTGTAGAACATGTAAAGATTCTAGCTACTGTACAGCAAATGATACCATACACAATCCTTCCAATATTAAAACAGTGAATTTACATGCATAAGACAGCTGGAGTTCCAGTGACTGAATTTTAACATTACCTGTATATTTAAAAAATTTCAGCCATCATTTGTCTGATATGCACAAACAATTGCTATGGCACAGTTTGTCACTGTGGCATTGAGAGTGAGGTCTAGAACTATGAATAAGATTTTAATCTTTCATTACCTGTGGCATTCAATGACATCTTTCTTTGCTGTGAAGAAGTCAGGCAATTTATAGAACTGCATCATCCTTTGAAGTAAAATTAAAAAGGTACTCAGTACAACAAGATCACAGCCATACTTCTGCTTAATCTATGAAAAGTCTAATTATTTACCTTACCTTCCTTCAGTGAAGGAAAAGGAAGGATTAAGTAGCTAATACTGATAATATGTAAGGTTGCAGAAAAGATATGTGTACCTCAGATGACACATTTTGTGAATTTGACGTTAGATTTTTATTTTTTTTTTTCCCAGTTCCTCTCCTGGCTAATAACCCCTAATAGCATCAACAGCAACAAACGTTTTAACTCTAAACACCTCCAAAAACATGGTGGTGAAAAAAGTACACCTCTAGAAAAAAACAGCCTAGCATTTCAAGATGTGGATTTTAAGCATAGCTGGAACTGCATAGTGAAGCAGGTATTTTCAACAAAGTGACTAGCTCCACTCAAGAATTAGGTGAGCTAAGCTGATGAATAGGGTAAATTCCTCCCAAGAAAGTGCCAGCTCATCTGTATCAAGCAGACCAAAAAGATATTTTACTTCTCTTTATTCGGGGGATGTAAATTGTGCTTTAAAAGCAAAGATTTCTCTGCATGTTGAGATGGAAAAGAACCCAGAACTTTTAAACCCAAGGAGTCTTTGAAAGCTATTTTTAAATTTTTTTTTCCTGCAGGGTTCTACTGAGCTTAATGAACCTGGCAGGCTTGTCAGGCAGTCCTGCTGGCTCCTGCAGCCTGTGGGAAGTGTGGTTACTCTGAAGCCCATCCATCTCTGTGTTGCATCTCAAAGCAGCAGCTATACCAGATGTGCTAATGGAGCAGCTCTGCCAGCCTAGTTGAGAAGCACTTACTTACAGTTTTCAATTCTTTGCCTACTAAATTACCTCTGTACATTTAAATATATACACATGTGCTAACAGGCAAGTCACCTCCAAACCATTGTAGTACTAAGATGAAAGCTTCTCAAGCCATTTGCTCATTTCTTGCAAATTCTGGTTCAAAGCAGGAACATCATTAAAACTGCATTGAAAACAACTAGTTTTCACAATTTTCATATTTTAAAAATAGCTTTCATAGAAAGAAATTTTGTCATTATTTCCAACAAGAAAGAAATTGTGTAATTATTTCCAATTGGTCAAGAAAGATTTAAACTAGATATGTTGAGGGAGGAGGGCATCATTCTATTCCAACACACCCCATCAGTTACCAGCACCTATAATAAATGCCCGGAGCAATGTGGATATATTCCAGCTGCTCCAGCCAGTGAGCCAGCTTCATTTGGAGCTTGGCTCAGATGCCTCTATACGAATGCCCGTAGTATGGGTAACAAACAGGAGGAATTAGAGATTTATGCACGCTGATGGGGATGTGATATAATAGGCATCACAGAAACATGGTGGGATGGCTCCTACGACTGGAGTGTTGGGATGGAAGGTTACAGGCTCTTTAGAAAAGATAGGCCAGGCAGATGGGGAGGGGGAGTTGCTATTTATGTTAGGGATAGGCTGGAGAGTATGGAACTCTATCTGGGGACAGGTGAGCAGTCAACAGAGAGTTTGTGGGTTAAAGGGAGAACAGCGATGGGAGACACTGTGGGGATCTGATACAGACCGCCTGAGCAAGAGGACTCTGTGGATGAAGCACTCTACAGACAGACAGGAACAGCCTCAAGCTCACAGGCCCTTATACTCATGGGGGACTTCAAAAACCCTGATATCTGTTGGAGGAAGGGTACGGCCTGGCACAGCAATCCAGGAGGTTCTTTGATTGTGTGGAAGACAACTTCCTTCTGCAAGTAATAGAGGAGGTGACAAGGAGAGATGCCATGCTTGACCTCATGCTCACCAACAGGGAAGGGCTCGTTGGAAACGTGACGTTCCAGGGCAGCTTTGGTTGCAGTGACCACAAGATGGTCAAATTCAAGATCCTCAGGACAGTGAGAAGAGCGTGCAGCAAGCTCACTGCCCTGGACTTCAACAGAGCAGAATTTGGCCTCTTCAGAAACCTGATTAGTAAGGTTCCATGGGATATAGCCCTAGAGGGCAAAGGGGCTCAAGACTGTTGGTTGATATTCAAGGATCACCTGCTATGAACTCAGGAGTGTTGCATCCCAACTAGAAGGAAGTGCAGCAGGAGGGCCAGGAGACCTCCTTGGATGGATAAGGAGCTGCTCAGGAAACTCTGAGGGAAAAAAGAGGCTTACAAAAGGTGGAAACAAGGAAAGTCGGCCTGGGAAGAATACTGGTATGTTGTCCACGAAGCTAGGGACCAGGTTAGGAAAGTTAAGGCCCAGTTAGAATTAAACTTGGCTATGGATGTGAAAGATAACAGGAAGGGATTCTACACTGCAAATAAAAGACAGACTAGGGACAACATAGGCCACCTCCGGCAGCTATCAGGAGAACTGCTCTGACTACACCACCCAAGTCTTGGAAGGCAGACACAGGGACTGTGGGAATGAAGACCTTAGGTCCCAGTGTAGGAGAAGATCTGGTTCAAGACCATCTTAAGAAACTGAACATGGGACCTGATGAAATCCATCTGCGGGTCCTGAAGGAGCTGGCAAATGAAGTTGATAAGCCACCATCCATTATATTTGAAAAATCATGGCAGTCAGGTGAAGTCCCTGACGACTGGAAAAAAGGAAGTATAAGCCCCATTTTCAAAAATGATCCAGGGAACTACAGGCCAGCCAGTCTCACCTCTGTGCCTGGCAAAATCTTGGAGCAGATTCTCCTGGAAGGCATGCTAAGGCACATGAAAATCAACAAGGTGCTTGGTGACAGCCAGCATGGCTTCACTAAGAGGAAATCCTGCCTGACCAATTTGGTGGCCTTCTATGATGGGGCTATAGAACTGATGGACAAAGGTAGAGCAGTTGACATCATCTACCTGGACCTGTGCAAAGTGCTAGACGCTGTCCCACATGACATCCTTGTCTCTAAATTAGAGAAGCATCAATTTGATAGGTGGACCACTCGATGGATAAAGAACTGGATGGATGGCCGCACACTGTTGGTAACAGTGGGATTGAGTGCGTCCTCAGCAAGTTTGCCAATGACACCAAGCTGTGTGGTTCGGTTGATATGCTGGAGGGAAGGAATGCAATCCAGAGGGACCTAGACATGCTTGTGAGGTGGGCTGATGCCAACCTCATGAAGTTTAACCATGCCAAGTGCAAGGTCCTACACCTGGGTCAGAGCAATCCCAGGCACAGCTACAGGTTGGGCAGAGAAGAGATTCAGAGCAGCTCTGAGAAGGACTTGGGGGTGTTGGAAGATGAGAAAATGAACATGAGCTGGCTTCAGTGTGTGCTTGCAGCCCAGAAAGCCAACCGTATCCTGGACTGCATCATCAGGAGCGTGACCAGCAGGTCAAAGGAGGTGATCCTGCCCCTCTACTCTGCTCTTGTGAGACCTCACTCTGAGTATTGTGTACAGTTCTAGTGTCCTCAACACAAAAAGGACATGGAACTGTTGGAACAAGTTCAGAGGAGGGCCACGAGGATGATCAGGAGACTGGAGCACCTCCCGTATGAAGACAGGCTGAGGAAGTTGGGGCTGTTCAGCCTGGAGAAGAAAAGGCTGCCTTGAGACCTCATAGCAGCCTTCCAGTATCTGAAGGGGGGCTATAAGGATGCTGGGGGGGGCTCTTTTGTAGCAGTAGGATAAGGGATAAAGGGTTTAAATTAAAACAGGGAAAGTTTAGATTGCATATAGGGAGGAAATCCTTTCCTGTTAAGGTGGTGAGGCACTGGAATGGATTGTGCAAGGGAGTTGTGAATGCTCTACCAATGGCTGTGTTCAAGGCCAGGTTGTACAGAGCCCTGGGTGAGATGGCTTAGTGTGAGGTGCTCCTGCCTATGGCAGGGGGGTTGGAACTAAATGACCTTGGGGTCCTTTCCAACCCTAACTATTTTATGATTCTATGAATGTTGTCACTACTCTTGTTTAAATTCACAGGCTGATAAGTAGCAAGTCAGATGGCTAAGAAGTAGGTTTACCACTGCTGCATGGTAGTGGAATATATAACTGCAAAAAGAAAGTTTAAAAACAGAAACCAAACCAAAACCCAAGCATTTTTTTTTTAAGGCTTGAAAATCCCATTAGAAGTCACTAATAACCTTTATCTTTAATCACTGTAAGACCTTAAAGGCTCACCAGAACTAAGCAATACCGATGCTGAAATTTGTGGCACCTGTTAATTTACACATCCATCTATGAGTTTTGTTAACATCGTTTAATGCATGCTTCTACATTAATGCTTGGAAAACACCAAGAAAAATGTAATATATGTCTTTCTAATAGCTAGGTTTCAGAAGCATGCAAATGTACACGATCTGTTTTAATACAGAATATTCATAGTCCCGCTTCTGTAGGAGCACCTAATATTTCACTGCAGGTTGCAGACTAGAACTACTAGAGAGAAGTACAGCCCAAGGCAAAGTCTGAGAATACAGGACGCTTTTAAGCTCTTTCATAAAACTTTTCTGTAACTCCTGTTTTTTGTTCCGGCTTATGCATTTTTTAGTTTAACATGGTTTCACTGGAGTATGAACCAAAAAGATTGCAGAGCTTGGAGACCTTTGAATAACAGAGGAGAGGTGAACTGAGAAATTGGATTTCTTCAAGCTTCGTGGCCCAAGTGCTCAACTTAAACCTAAGTAACCATCTTTATCCCCTCACCCAGCCTTCCTTCTTTCTATCCATTGCTACAGATGGTCAGACCACTTTAGACAGACACTATTTTTCTGTTTCAAAACCCAACAAATTGCAGGGTCTGTAGCTTTTGAGGAGTGAAAATTAGGCATTTTGATCTCGTAGGCAAAGGGCTTTGAAGACTGCTTGACTTGGGCAGCAGCAGCAACACAGTTCAACAGAATGGAAACGTCTGGCATTTTATTTTAAACACAGTGTAATGTAGCTTACGGAAGCATATAGACTGTGGTGGGGGCAGAACTTTTGGGCTTTTGATTTTTTGCTTATTTTTAGTGATTGACCAATATTTTAACTATCTTAACAAACCAAACCTATGGGGAAAATTGACATCCAGTGTTACGGCTGACTGAAGGGAACTCAGGCCCTGCTGATTTTGCTGTTACTATTATTAACTAACTTTGGTATTTAGGTGTGTGTGGAGATATGATTTGCATGAAGAAGAGCTACTGATAGCAGAAGTATTTATTAGAATATTCTTGCAGAAGTAAGTTTTCACATGGTAAATGAACTCTATCCCTCTTAAAACCTATGGGGTTGTGAAAGCTGTAACGTTATTTTTCTCCTTCTTAGTAGCTGGTGCAGGGCTATGTTTTTGACTTTAACATGAGAACAGTGTTGATAACACACCAATATTTTTAATTGTTGATAAGTAATGCTTACCCCGATCAAAGACTTTTCAGTCTCTTGCTCGACTAGTGAAAAGGGTCATGGAAAGCCAGGAGGAAGCAGAGACAGGACACCTCATCCAAAGTAGCCAAAGGGGTATTCCACACCACAGCACTTCATTCCCAGTACGTAAACTGGGGGGAGTTATCCAGAAGGCCCAGATTGCTGCTTGGTTCAGGCTACATATCGGTCAGTGGGTGGTGAGCAATACTATTGTACAACACTTGTGTTTATTGTTTTCTTTTCCTTTTCCCCTTTTAGTTTTCCCTTATCATTATTATTATTGGTAGTAGCAGTAGTGGTTTGTGTTATACCTTAGTTACTGGACTGTTCTTACCTCAACTCATGGATTTACATTCTTTCTATTCTCCTCCCATCCTTCTGGGAGAGGGGGAAAAGAAGGGAGGGGAATGAGCGAACATCTGCATGGTTCTGATTTATCAGCTGGGTTTAAACCATGACAGTCCTCTGCGGTGCCCACTGTAGGGCATGAACCCATAACACTGAGATTAAAAGTCTCCACTTGTGGAAAGACTTTTAGTTTGTTCTCACTCACAATGCTTCAAATAACACTAGGTTCTCTTTTCTCCTCAACTTTTTCCCATCCTCACCAGTTTTTTGAAAATGCACTACATAAGATCAAGGCTCCTTAACTTATTTCTACTGGTGTCTTCTTGGTAATTTTAGCCAAAGTTACGTGAGGAGGAGGTGGTATCTCTGAATGTAACAGCGAAGTATACCAGCTATTCCAGAAAAGACAAAAATACTGTATTCTAACCAAGAAGTGTGACAAATCTGTAGCTGCTTCTTTGAAAAATTTTTTCCATAGGAATCTGGGAGACACCAAAATCTTGGAACTTCTCTGAGGCTGGACTAAAATGTATATACATGCTGTTTAGAGGTTAGCCTCTGCCATTTCAGTGCCACTGAGCTGAATTCACTGGTGCCTTGTGACAACCAATCTGCATGAAAGAGTTTGGTTTATCTGGTTGGCTTTAATGAGTTGTAGGATGCTGTGCAGTTTTCTTTTCAAGATAGGAAGCCCAGACAAAAGGCTTTCAAATTTGTAGGTTTCATGTCACTGCAGAAACTTAATGCCCTAAATTGCTGTTGATGGTTATAGGCTCACTAAAAAGGCAAATATTCCTGTGACAGTGAAGAAGACATAAAAATATCTCTTTAGGAAAGCCTCTTTCAAATCATTAGCTGGTAAAACCCAAAGATACTTCTGAAAGAAAAAAATAGGTAGATGAAACAGAAAATTGGTCTCACAAGCAGTAGGAGCCTTATTAGTAATATAAAATGCCTTTTGGAGATGGTGAGAGTGTGCTGAATCACTGAAATCATGCTCTGGATTCATTTCACTGACTGTTGAATCAAAATACAACTCCTAGTAGAATGAGCAAATGATTGCTTCAATGCAGCTTTAAAACTGAGAGATTAAATCTTCAGTTTGTATTTTTGAATGAAAAATATTTTACAAGATTCTCAGCATCAAAGAGTGGATAAATTCCTAATAGGGAACCTTGCAGGAGTTAGCAAAAGTAACTTTCCAATTTTTTGCAAAAAGCTTAAGTGTATATTGGACACAGATAATGGCGAGGTGGTTTTGATCAGCCTTTTCTTTTTAGGCAACAGATGAAAAAAAAAACCTGAAAGAAATATAATTCAAAACTCTAGCAAGTTTCATTCCATTATCCCATGTCTTGTCACATTACCTTATTTTTTATGCGATATGACTTGATATATGTTAGCATAATTCAGAAAAACATGACGTAAAAGGATGTGGCATAGTGGAAATTTGGAATGAAAAAAAAAAAAAGACACCAGACAAACTGCTCTGCCTGGGGATAATGGACCACCTCCTTCTTCTTCCTTCTAAACCACTTACTATATCACTAACTTTTCAAATCACTGCAGAATTACAGCATACTGATAGCATAACAATAAGCACAAAAACTCAGCAGGGCATCTTCCTCAATACAAGAGCAAAGAATCTAAAAGACACGAAGCTCTGCATCAGTTTCACAACGCAGCTCCACACAAATACAATCACATACTTGAATGTTCCTAACATTACAGTTACGGATCAAAGGAAACATGTAACTGTAGTGAAGCAGCTCTGAGACAAATGCACTGGTCCCAGGAAAATGGTAGCATGTTGTAACTGATTAGCTACAGGTGTTTGATACGGTTGAGGGTTCAAAGCATGAAAACTTATAAAACAGTGTAGAGATAAGATCTCAATCTATGTCAAAGAAAAAGAATTCTGGTAGTAGTGAAATATGTATCACAGGTGAAACAATTATGATGTTTAGAAATGTAATTTCTTCACTTTCTGTTTTAGATCACCTCAGTATTTTAGAAGTGATCTAAAACCAGTAAGGTAAAGTATATTCTTACTCTCTTTTGTAGAGCTTGTGAAAGGTCTTTGTCTTAGACAAAGTTAAGTGAAACTGGGAATCATTCCATCGATTTCAGAGGATGTTGGATTAGGTCCCCAGTAAATTGTCTTTTTACAGGATCTTTCACTGTAACAAACCCAACAGGTCACAGTTTAATCAGATCAAAAGTTTCTTTTGAGTTTTTTATTAGCTTTATTTTTACTGTATTTTTTAAACCAGACTTCAATCTGTTTCTGTGACTTAAATACACTATTTTTTTTAATTTACTTTGTTTCATTTATATGTAAAATAAAGCAGCTTTTCTCCTGTCTTTTGGCAATCAGTGCTTTTTCCACTCAAAAAGCCTTGTATTTGTTCTGTAAGAAATTATTTATTCATGTGAAAAAAATTCTAGCTCTTCCAATTTTCATTTAATTTGCTTTGGTATCTTGGAGTGACTCAGAGATTCAATTTTTCAAATACATCATTTTTAGCTTTACTGCTTGAGTTGTAAGTAACACAGGAAGAAAAGAGCAACAGCAGAATAACAAGGTACACAAATAATACTGTTTTGTTACCAAAATTAAAATCTGATAAAGCAAAACTTTGTAATGTATTGTTCCTTAGCGATTGAAGATATATAAGTGCTATAAGGGCAAGCTGTTAGTGGTATTTTTTTGTTATCACACTATGCAGCATTAAAAACCTTTCTAAACTCCAAAACCAAACTTATTAATTTATTTTTGCATTTTCCAACCTTCTCATTCATTGAGAAATGGAAAATGAATGTAATGCAAATTGCACTGCAATTGTGCTGCAATTGCACTGCAATTCTATGCAGTTAACACCTATATATCACTGGCACTTAGCTCTCTGAATATATTTCAGCACTTCAAAGATAATTAGAATTAATTTTGGAGTAATCTTTAGAGATCTACCCACATCCAAACAGTATGGATGCCATTATCACCTTGTTGCATTTCACTATGACTGAGAAAGCTTCGCTAACCTATGCATGGGCTTTGACTTGCGTGCCACTCATTTCTTAGTTTATACATTAAAAATTATCAATATTCATAGTAAAGTAGGCCATCAAAAAGAAAATTCTTCATTCCTGCTTTTCTGTCAGAAAATTTTATTCTTGGATGGCTGAAAGACCAGTAGGAGATGGAAATAGTTCATACTAATGCATAAGACAGAGCTACCATAGAGAAGACCCATTAGAGGGTCACTCATAACACCAATTTTATGCACATTTTTAATATAAGAATAGTTGTCCTTTAAATGTTTGCTTCTTTCCTTCCCCCTCCTCTTCCACCCTTCCCTTCTTGGCTGCACAAGTGCTTAAACAATTAAGATAGCTAAATTTAAGTGAGATGAATACCTCCTTAAAGGTCAGTGGAGAAATACCATTGAGAACCACTGAAACATAGGGCTGAATTGTGTCCTGATTTGATTTTAATGCACCTTTGAAAAGTGTAAATTATAATATTGTGGTTAGTAATCTCATTAATTATGTCTCTGCAGACTTTAATATGTCCTTTCTCAATACTCAACTCACACATTTTCCTTAGAAAACTGTTTTTGAACAAAAGAAATGATTTTTTTCCCATAATTTTCAACTGACTTTCTGAAGCTGTTAAATTCAAACTATTTTCTGTTTTCCCCAAAATGAAAATTAGTATTAGACTAGAAATGATAAAAAGTCTAAAACAATGTTCATAGTATGTTTCTTGAAGAGGCAAAACCATGGAAAATCAGAAAGCTGGATTTTTAAAACTATACTGCCACTAAAGACCAGTGAAAAACAGTGAGGTAAAGTGTATTGAAAAAGGAGTACTTGGGGAACAGTCAAAAAAGTGACATTTTATTCTACCTCTGCACACGCAGGTGTGAAATCCCAACAGTATAGAGGAAGCTGAGAATGACTTGGCTATGACATGCGTGGTCCAAACAAAGTTAAGAAAAAGAAAGTGCAAACTGAGGTTAAAATATAAAACATAGTGAATGGATAGGAGAGTAACAGATCTTCCAGGACTTATCACACTTTGTTATAAGATGGATATATACCCTACTCAAATCAAATTATCTGTGTCTGCAGGACTACCTTCCTGCAACAAGCATCTTTTGTACTTTTGTTAGCCTTCGTGTCACTAACATGCCCTTATTTTATTTCTTCCCTAAATTGGTGTCCTGCAATTGCTGAAGTTCTCTGGGGCTTCTGCTCTGTTCTCTCTGGAGTGTGGGTGGTGGTCCATGCAGCAAAGGTTTTTTCCTGCTTTCCTACTGTAGAGGTACAGCTTTAATAAGCCTATCAGATGTCTGTTACAAACAGCCCTCACTTGTGATGTGTTCATTTACCAATCGTGACTTTTGGGGAGTTTACTGTTTCCTTTTTACAGACTATTTCTTAAGGCATCTCTTCAAAACAAACCCGCCAGTTCTTTTTCAGATTGCTTCTTTGAAATATGTGGTCAAGGCAGAGAAAGGAAACAGTGAGACTGCCATTTGCTGTCCTGTGGTAAAGGTTCAGATCTGCTCTTTTCAGCACAAGTTCTCTCATGCCTGGGCAGATCTGCCACCAGGGAAGGAACCGTGGCAGGTAATGTTGTATACTTTACTTCATTTCTCTCCAATAAACAAAACAGAAAGGGCTTCAGAAACTATTCCTTGGTGTCTTGAATAAAATGCTGATCATATTAGCTCCTTCTATCTGTCTTTATCAGCCTCATATTCCCAAAGTGCATACAAAAATGTTTCATGGCGTTTCTGTTAGCTGGGGAAATTTTTGTTAGTAGAACGAGACAGATGGCATGAATGGGAAATCAGATTTGAAGCTACAGTCTTTCGTTTCTGACATTTTGCAAGGAAAAACGTCCCTTCGGCTAAGTTTTTGCGGCTTCATGTATGACATTTTGTCATTAAATTTGACTTGAGATCTGGTGCTATTTCTACCAGAGAAAAAAGAGAGAAATATGTCAGGGAAGCATACATGGGAGCAGCTCTCTCTTCTAAGGGATGTTTAAATGCTGTTCTTGGGAAACAAACAAGAGGAATTAGAGATGTGTGCACGTCTACAGGGGTATGATATAATAGGCATCACAGAAACATGGTGGGATGGCTCCTATGACTAGAGTGTTGGAATGGAAGGTTACAGGCTCTTTAGGAAACACAGGCCTGGCAGGCGGGGAGGGGAGTTGCCCTTTATGTTAGGGATAGGCTGGAGAGTATGGAACTCTGTCTGGGGACAGGTGAGCAGTCCACAGAGAGTTTGTGGGTCAGGGTTAAAGGGAATATAGCTATGGGAGACATTACTGTGGGGATCTGTTACAGACCACCTGATCAAGGAGAAGCTGCGGATGAAGCACTCCATAGACAGATAGGAAAAGCCTCCCGCTTGCAGGCCCTTGTTCTCATGGGTGACTTCAACCACCCTGACATCTGTTGGAAGGACGGTACGGCCCGGCACAAGCAATCCAGGAGGTTCCTCGATTGTGTGGAAGACAACTTCCTTCTGCAAGTAATAGAGGAGCTGACAAGGAGAGGTGCCTTGCTTGACCTCATGTTCACCAACAGGGAAGGGCTCGTTGGAAATGTGATGCTCCAGGGCAGCCTTGGATGCAGCGATCACGAGATGCTCGAATTTGAGATCCTCAGGACAGTGAGAAGAGCGTGCAGCAAGCTCACTGCCCTGGACTTCAAAAGAGCAGACTTTGGCCTCTTCAGGAACCTGCTTAGGAAGGTTCCATGGGATACAGCCCTAGAGGGCAAAGGGGCCCAAGACTGTTAGTTGATATTAAAGTATCACCTGCTGCAAGCTCAGAAGTGTTGCATCCCAACTAGAAGGAAGTGCAGCAGGAGGGCCAGGAGACCTCCTTGGATGGATAAGGAGCTGCTGAGGAAAATTCAAATGAAAAAAAATGCTTATAATAAGTGGAAGCAAGGACAGGTGGCATGGGGAGAGTACAGGGATGTTGTCCAAGAAGCTAGGGACCAGGTTAGGAAAGCTAAGGTTCAGTTAGAATTAAACTTAGCTAGAGGTATTAAAGGTAACAAGAAAGGATTCTACAAGTACATAGCAAATAAAAGACACACTAGGGAGAATGTAGGCCCCCTCAGGAAGCTCTCGGGAGAACTGGCTACATGGGGTTTGGAGAAGGCTGAGGTTCTGAATGACTTCTTTGCCTCGGTCTTCACTGGCAAAGGCTCTGACCAAACCACCCAAGTCTTGGAAGGCAGATACAGGGACTGTGAGAATGAAGACCTTGCGCCCACTGTAGGAGAGGAACTGGTTCGAGATCATTTTAGGAATCTGAATGTGCACAAGTCCATGGGTCCTGATGAGATCCATCCGCAGGGTCATGAAGGAGCTGGAAAACAAAGTTGCGAAGCCGCTGGCCATCATATTTGAGAAATCATGGCAGTCAGGTGAAGTTCCTGATGACTGGAAAGAGAGAAATATAACCCCCATTTTCAAGAAGGGGAAAATGGATGACCCAGGGAATTACAGACCAGTCAGTGTCACCTCTGTGCCTGGCAAAATCCTGGAGCAGATTCTCCTGGAAGGCATGCTAAGGCACATGAAAATCAACAAGGTGCTTGGTGACAGCCAGCATGGCTTCACTAAGAGGAAATCCTGCCTGACCAATTTGGTGGCCTTCTATGATTGGGTTATGCAGCTGATGGACAGGGGTAGAGCAGTTGATGTCATAACCTGGAGTTGTACAAGCATTCGACACTGTCCCACACAACATACTTGTCTCTAAATTGGGGCGACATCAATTTGATGGATGGACCACTCAGTGGATAAAGAAATGGCTGGATGGCCACACGCAAAGAGTTGTGGTCAATGGCTCAATGTCCGGCTGGAGACCAGTAACGAGTGGTGTCCCTCAGGGATCGGTGTTGGGACTGGTCTTGTTCAACACCTTTGTTGTTGACATGGACAGTGGGATTGAGTGCACCCTCAGCAAGTTTGCCGATGACACCAAGCTGTGTGGTTTGGTTGATACCCTGGAGGGAAGGAATGACATCCAGAGGGACCTTGACATGCTTGTGAGGTGGGCAGATGCCAATCTCATGAAGTTTAACCTTGCCAAGTGCAAGGTCCTACACCTGGTTCAGAGCAATCCCAGGCACAGCTACAGGTTGGGCAGAGCAGCCCTGCAGAGAAGGACTTGGGGGTGCTGGTTGATGAGAAAATGAACATGAGCCGGCTGCAGTGTGTGCTCACAGCCCAGAAAGCCAACCGTATCCTGGGCTGCATCAAAAGGAGGGTGACCAGCAGGTCGAAGGAGGTGATCCTGCTCCTCTACTCTGCTCTCATGAGACCTCACTCTGAGTATTGTGTGCAATTCTGGTGTCCTCGACATAAAAAGGACATGGAGCTGTTTGAACAAGTCCAGAGAAGGGCCATGAGAATGATCAGGGACTGGAGCACCTCCTGTATGAAGACAGGCTGAGGAAGTTGGGGCTGTTCAGCTTGGAGAAGAGAAAGCTGCATGGAGACCTCATAGCAGCCTTCCAGTATCTGAAGGGGGCCTATAGGGATGCTGGAGAAGGACTCTTCATTAGAGACTGTAGTGACAGGACAAGGGGTAACGGGTTAAACCTTAAACAGGGGAAGTTTAGGTTGGATATAAGAAGGAAATTCTTTACTGTGAGGGTGGTGAGGCACTGGAATAGGTTATCCAGGGAGGTTGTGAATGCTCCATCCCTGGCAGTGTTCAAGACCAGGTTGGACGAGGCCTTGGGTGATATGGTTTAGCATAAGGTGTCCCTGCCCATGGCAGGGGGGGTTGGAACTAGACGATCTTAAGGTCCTTTCCAACCCTAACACTTCTATGATTCTATGATTCTATGATTCTTGTCAATGCTGAAGACTGAAACTCACAGAATAAAAACAGACTATAGAGATTACTATCATTTTTTTTAAGTAAGCAAAGCACCATATACAGTTGGAAGGGTTTTTTTCTGTCTAACTACGTTTTCCAGATAAAGCACTCCAAGAATGAAGATCAACAGAAGAAAGTAGTAAAAAAAAAACAAACAAAAAAACCCCTCATGTAACATAAAAAGAAATCTGTTCTTCAAATGAAATTTGTTTTCTGTTGGTAAGCACAAATTTAATTTCAAAAGCTTGATAAATGATTTTTGGTGAACAAGGGCTAAATAATCAAGGTAAAAAGGAAAAGTATGAGCACTCAAAGGATTGCTGAGGCAGAACTGGAACACATTTTGCAGTTTCTCTTGGATGATGAGAGCCAAAGAAATAGAAACAGTTGCACTGTGGTTATTGTATTGATTCCAAAGCCTGGGTAGCTAAAATCAGATGGCCTAACTTACACTAAGAATAACTTAGATATACCAGAAAGCTTGCAAAGTGCTTTTAATATGACCTGCACAGTAAATTAAAATTATCTTTCCCCCTCAGCAATACTAGGCAACTATACAGATCTTCATAGGCTAAGTAAGCATATGAATGAGACCTTGGTGTGCTGAACATGATTTCAGTTTTATCTCAAGGATATCTTCTCAAGGGATGACAAAGTTCTATATGCACAGACCAAGACAAGTTTTGGCATTTCTCCAGTGTCTGGATGTTGGAACCTCTACTTGTCAACTTGTACTTGTGAAAGACTAAGAGGTAGTCTCCTCTTTCAGAACTGAGACAGCCAGAATAGTTTCTTTGTACAGTATTCCTATGGTCGATATATTCGTTAAGACTGTGGAAGTTTCACAGTCAATTCCCTCATACTCCTGAGGAGATTTTAATCCCTGTGAAAAACAACATTTATTTGACTGTTCTAGCCATCAGGCTAGATGGAAGGTGCATTGGAATGGATGGATGGATGGATGGATGGATGGATGGATGGATGGATGGATGGATGGATGGATGGATGATGCTTGTGGCATGTTTTTATTCTTGTCTGGAATAATGATACATATTATTTTGCTTGCATAACTAGTATATTTTTGTTGGGAGCAAAATGGTGAATTGGACTCAGTCATTGAAGGTTTATGCATGTTACTGAGGAATTTTGTTTATTCTTCCCTTCATTTGAGGTACTCCATGCTTGTGGCTTATTTGAGGAGTAAGGATGTGTAATTATGGGTAAGAAAAGTAAGAGTAAATAAAAGTAATTTCTTCTATATCATCCATCTAGACTTTTTTTCTCTGATTATCAAAAAAAAACCCCATATTATATTTATAAATGTTCACAAGTCCTGCAAGTGAGATGTAGCACATTGATATTTGTAATCATTCTTTGATGTTATTTGGTGTATTATGGAAAAAAATAATGAGATGTTACAGTTCATATTATATATTTATTAAATAGTACAGTTTGTATTTAAGGCCTGAAGGCCTTGAAAATATACATAGTTGAAAAAATAGCATGTATGTGTAAAAACATCAAATCTGTTCAATCTCTGAGTATTGTCATAGTAAGTTTAATACATCACTTTCACTTGATTTTATATATATATATTATTCAGGGACATATGGTAACCAAGATAAGCCCTTGCAGGAGAAGCATGAGGGAAGGTATGAGACAGACGGCTGTGTCACTTGGCCTTCAGCTTTAAACCTAATAGGCCACCTGAGGCAAGTTGACACACATCCTCTCATATTGCATGGCTTGATTGCAAGAAGCATTACCACAAAGAAACATAGATTTTTAGTGTAAACCAGTGATTATACTAATTATTTCCATGAGCATGCCCAGTGCTATTGAATTGAGGGGTTAGGTGTGGCTATTTACTTAGAGAGAAAGGATTGCTTTTTGTCTGGTGAGGTCTTTTATAAAAGTTTATGGCAATAAAATGCATAGTAAATATATATAAATTGAGCCCCCCACCAAGATTCAGGTGTCAGCCACTGTAAATTTAGATTTATGTTCCTTTTAACTGACTGTTAGCATAAGCAATTCATTTCACCAGATTCAGAAATCTTCTGGCAGTGGTACGTGTCTACCTTATATTTATTTTAATTTTCCTTCCAACATACAACTGAGAATAAAACCATGTTTTAAGCAAAAGAAATAAATGCAGAATTCTTTTGATCTTTAGAAGAAACAATTTTGATTACTGAAGTATGAACAGTATGTATTATTTTTGCCAGTCTCTAGACAATAAAAGGTACATTGATTTCTGTTATATGTTATTGGATATATACATGAAAAATCCATTATTCTGTAACTATGGGTCTTCTGTCCTCAGTGTTTGAGTTTGAATGTGACATTTGGAAATAAGAGCTAGTAGTCATTGAAAAATGTGTTTAATACAAATGATTCCTAATGTTAAATTGATTTTTTTTTTAAATTCAACCAAGCTTCAAACAGTACACTCTAAATATAACTCTTAAGAGATATAATAAGCTACAAATTTTTTGTTGGCATTTGTTATCAATTTTTTTCTGGTATTTGTTTTGTTATTTTGGTTTTTGTTTTTTTTTTTTACTAAAATGGTACCTGTGATGATTGTTCTGTTACCTTTTATACTGAGATATAAAGAGTGCTATTTTCTTGTACCCAAGCTATATAACTGATCACTTCATCTATCCATTCTCCAGGACTGCCAATATAGTTTTCTGAATGAACTGTTACTGGAGCAGCTTTCTGCATTTAATGTTGCAGAATTCGTCACTGCTGCAGATGCTGCTACCCTTTGGACAATAGTTAGATATCTGTGCATGTCTAAAGCTGTAATTTTCATATATGTTTCTAGTCAAGATCTAGACATTTTTATGTAGCCTAAACTGAAATGGGAATGTGCCCTTCTGTGGTGGGTTGACCCTGGCTGGACGCCAGATGGCCACCAGAGCTGCTCTATCAGTCCCCCTCCTCAGCCCGGCAGGGGAGAGAGAATATAACACAAGACTCATAGGTCAAGATAAGGATAGAGTGATCACTCAGCAATTGCCATCATAAGCAAAACAAACTTGACTGGGGAAAATTTGTTTAATTTATTATCAATCAAATCAGAGTAGGAGAACAAGAAATAAAACCGAATCTTAAAACACCTGCCTCCCACCCCTTCCTTCTTCCTGGGCTCGACCTTACACATGATTTTCCTTACATCCTTCCTCACACTGGCACAGGGGGACGGATAATGGGGGTTGTGGTCAATTCATCACATGCTGTCCCTGCTGCTCCTTCCTCCTCAGAGGGAGGAAGACTCCTCATGCTTCCTCTGCTCCACCGCAGGGTCCCTCCCATGGAAGACAGTCCTCCATGACCTTCCCCAATATTAGTCCTTCCCACAGCCTGTAGTTCTTAATGAACTGCTCCAGCGTGGTCCCTCCCAAAGGGTGCAGTTGCTCAGGAACAGACTGATCCAGTGTGGGTCACCTGCAGAGTCACAGCCTTTTTCTGTAATCTCCCTGATCTGACGTGGAGTCCTCTCCTGACAGCAGGCAGTTATATGCTTCATCATGGACTTCCACAGGCTGCAGGGGAACAGCCTGCCTCACCATGGTCTGCCCCAGAGGCTGCAGGTGAATCTGCTCTGATGCCTGCAGCACCTCCTACCCCTCCTTCTGTACCAACCTAGGGTCTGCAGAGTTGTTGCTCTCACATATTTTTACTCTGTTCTCCCATTGCTGTTCCACAACAAGCATTTTCTCCCTTCTTAAATATGTTATTCCAGAGACACTACCAATTGTCTCCGATGGGCTTGTCCTTGGCTAGCAGTGGGTCTGCCTTGGATCTGTCTGGAATCGTCTCTATCAGACACAAGGGAAGATTCTAGAAGCTTCTTACAGAAGCCACCTCTGTAGCCCCCCTGCTACCAAAACCTTGCCATGCAAACCCAATGCACCTTCCTAACATAAAAAATTCAGACAGAAGCCCTACGTTTTTGGAAAATCACTTCTGGTACTTCACTGGGCAGTCACTACTTGGGAGACTCACCAATTTTTTCAATGAGCCTCTGAAGCCTCAGAAGGTGTTACAGAAGTAATGTTTTAATAAAACATTAGTAGATCAATAAGAATCCCAGTATATCTGGGCTGTCTTTAGTTAAGGAACAGCTTGAATCAACATGTGAACACGTCTAAGCTCTTGCTAAAACTGATCCAGGTACTGTTTTTCCTTTGATATAAACTGCAGGACAAATTTCAGAAAACATTTGCCAAATATTCAGTCAGAAGAGACAATACCCCAAGCTGAAATGTCTTTGATTTGATACCCTGAATGAAGTTTAAATACTTTTGTATGAGAGTTGGCTCAATTTTACAAAGAATCCCTAAATGCAAATATGAAATCATACTGATTTTCACAACCAAGATTTCTGTCATATCTGCTAGGGGAGAAATGTCAGTCTAAAATATTTTTTGACATTTGGACATTAGAAACATGAGAGTCGTATACATCTGGGGGAGTACTTCTGGAATAACCAATGAGGATTGCTGTAGAAGAAAAGCCTGCAGTGCAAGCCTCCCCACCTTTGTCCTTTCATCTACAGCATATTCTTGCATGGAAAGGGTACATTAACCCTTGCACCATTCTGGCAGGATTCCCAGAAATGCAGAGAGAAATAACATGTATAAATAAAGCTACGCTAAAGGCAGACAGCAGTTGTTTGCCAGCTTGGAATATACAAAGGTCTTTATACTACAGAACATCCCTACAAAATAAAATGGTAAAATCCTGGCCCCACTTAAGTCACTGAAATAATGCCTTTTTACTGGTGGCTCAGGAACTGTTCAGTGAATCTCAGATCTGATGGTGCAAAAGGCAGATTCATGTTAAAGGAATAATTGATGCCAGTCCATTTTAGACTAAGATCATATAGGTTGCATTGATGAAGTTGTACTTCATTTTAGAAGTCCTTATAGTAGCATAATATCATATAATCCTCTGATTTCAATGATATATTAAAAAAAATTATAAAACCAGATGTGAAAAGTTCTTCCTTTCACTATGGTTTAGGTAAGTAGAAAAAGATTATACAACCATTTTCTCCAAAACAAACAAATATAGCAGTGGCTATGTCTCATGTCAAACAAGCTTTTATGATCACACAACACCATTATCAACTGAGCCAGAAGAAGTTGAGTGATATGCCAGACTGACAAGAGCTGATTTTGTCTGACTGCCTTTGTAACACTTACTGATTGTTTCTAGATTTTCCATCTGTTAAACCAGGAAAAAGAATATAGATTTCTTTCAATAAACTCAGATTTCTTCCCTAATAAAATGTCTTCAGTGGCCAAGTAGTTTGAATGCTGAAATGACAAAGGAGAGGGAAGAAAAAACAAAACAAAACAACAAAACCCAAACAAACAAAAGGATCTTGTTTGTAGCCAGAACATAGAGATTAATATTATAGATGTTTAAGCATATAAAATAAAGTAAATCCAACTGGAAAAGTGAAATCTAGACAAGATTGTTGAATATCTGACTTTATTAAAACTGAAAGGTCACATTCATTCTTAGAAGAAAAGTGCTAAGTTCAGTAATACTATTTCAGGAGTTTGGCACATTTTTTTCCTCTGCAGATACTATTTTTACAGACATAATTTTTCTCACAAATACCAGTAACTATTATTACAATAAATAATGAGCAATTATGCAAATAGGTAAAATATTATCCAATTTAATTATATTATTTCACAAAATAATCTGGTTCACTTGAAGCTTTTCCAACGTTATAACCTCTCACCAGTGCATAAGAAACACATTCAGAGGTACAAATATGGTAAAAATGGTACAGATCCAGCATCCTCTGTCCTTCAAAGGTGTGAAGAGAGAAGGAAGAAAGCCCTCTGAGTGTGGCACATCAGCTCTCTGGCCCCAGGTTCTTAACCTAGAGTCAGGGAGCAGCAGCATAGCTAGTGCAAAACTTTGGGAGCTGGGAGAACTGCTGATAGTGCCCTTACCCACATGGGATGCAGCCACAAGGTGTCCCAGCAAGAAGAGCGGAGCAGGTCTGGCTATGCCAGTAGGGCACAGCCTCGATCTCTAGCTGCCTAGACAAGCCAGGTTAGCAAGGCAGGGAGCAAAGGCAAGGACCTGGCCAGCTCCCAAGACATGTGGGGAGGTGCCAGAAGAGATTCCGACATCTCTTTCTCACAGTGTAGCTGTTGTCACAGCAGCCTGATCCAGGGTCACAGCTGCACTGTAACAGAGATGACTTTGCACAGCAACTGCCAGCTCCCGGGAAGGTGGCAAGGCTGAAGAGACTCCTAGTACCCTCAGCACCTGGACACAACCCAGCACACTTGGGCATGTGCACAGCTCAGAAACAGCTATGAGAAAAGAAGGAGCTTTATAGTAACAGGACAGGCTGAGAAAAATGGGGCTCTTCAGCCTGGAGAAGAGAAGGCTGAGGGGATACATTGCAGTGTCTGAGGCAGGGAGGTACAAGGATGCCGGGGAGGGATTTTTCATCAGGGACTGTAGCGATAAGACAAAATGCAATGAGCTCAAACTTAAACAGGGGAGAGTTAAGGAAGGTGTCGTATTTTAAGCTCAACCAATAACCCAGTACCAAGCTGCCGCTCGCTCACTCCCCCACACCCCCTTCCTCCCCCAGCTCCCAGAGGGATGGGGAGGAGAATCGAAAAAATGCAACTTCCACGGGTTGAGATAAGAACAGCCCGGTAACTAAGGTATAACACAAACCGCTACTGCTACCACCAGTAATAATAATGATAAGGGAAATAACAACCGCTCACTACCCACCGAACAATACCCAGCCTGACCCGAGCAGTGATCTAACTCTTCCGGGTAACTGCCCCAGGTTTACATACTGTGGTATGGAAAACCTCTTTGATCAGTTTGGGTCAGGTGTCCTGTCTCTGCTTCCCCTGGCTTCACCTCCTCCCTGGCAGAGCATGAGACTCAGAAAATCCTTGGTCAGAGTAAACATTAGTTGAGCAGCAACTAAAAACATTAGTGTTATCAGTGTTGTTCTCAGGTTGTTTAGCATCGTCACTGACATGGACAGTGGAATTGAGTGCACCCTCAGCAAGTTTGCCAATGACACCAGGCTGTGTGGTTCAGTTCATATCCTGGAGGGAAGGAATGCCATCCAGAGGGACCTTGACATGTTTGTGAGGTGGGCAGATGCCAACCTCATGAAGTTTAACCATGCCAAGTGCAAGGTCCTACACCTGGCTCGGAGCAATCCCAGGCACAGCTACAGGTTGGGCAGAGAAGAGATTCAGAGCAGCCCTGCGGAGAAGGACTTGGGGGTGTTGGTCAATGAGAAAATGAACATGAGCCGGCTGCAGTGTGTGCTGGCAGCCCAGAAAGCCAACTGTATCCTGGGCTGCATCAAAAGGTGCATGACCAGCAGGTTGAAGGAGGTGATCCTGCCCCTCTACTCTGCTCTTGTGAGACCTCACCTGGAGTATTGTGTGCAATTCTGGTGTCCTCAACATAAAAAGGACATGGAACTGTTGGAACAAGTTCAGAGGAGGGCCACAAGGATCATCGGGGACTGGAGCACCTCCTGTATGAAGATGATAGGCTGAGAAAGTTGGGGCTGTTCAGCCTGGAGAAGAGAAGGGTGCGTGGAGACCTCATAGCAGCCTTCCAGTATCTGAAGCGGGCCTATAAGCATGCTGGGGAGGGACTCTTCATTAGAGACTGTAGTGATAGGACAAGGGGTGACGGGTTAAAGCTTAAACAGGGGAAGTTTAGATTGGATATAAGGAGGAAATTCTTTCCTGTTAAGGTGGTGAGGCACTGGAATGGGTTGCCCTGGGAGGCTGTGAATGCTCCATCCCTGGTGGTGTTCAAGACCCGGTTGGACAGAGCCTTGGGTGATATGGTTTAGCGTGAGGTGTCCTTGCCCATGGCAGGGGGGTTGGAACTCGATGATCTTAAGGTTCTTTCCAACCCTAACTATTCTATGATTCTATGAAAGCCAAAAACACAGAATTGCACCAGCTACCAAGAGAAAAATGACTGCTTCTGCTGAACACAGGACAGAAGGTTAACTTAAACAGGTTAGATATAAGGAAGAAATTCTTTACTGTGAGGATGGTGAGGCACTGGCACAAGGTGCCCAGAGAAGCTGTGGCTGCCCTGCTTCTAGCGGTGTTTAAAAGCAGGTTGGATGGGGCTTTGAGCAACCTGGTCTAGTAGGGGGTGTCTCTGCCCATGGCAGGGGCATTGGAACTAGATGATCTTAAGGTCTTTTCCAATCCTAACCATTCTATTATTCTATGATTGTGTGACTGCCTGTGATGTGAGAAGTTCAACATGAGCTAGCAGTGTGCTCTTGCTGGAAACAAAGCTAATGGCATTCTGGTCTAGGCTGCAACAGACAAAGTATTGCCATATATTATGGTAAAAGGAGGTGATCCTTCCCATCTACTCAGCAGTGCTGATGTCCAGTTCTGGGCTCCCCAGTATGAGAGAGACATGGATGCACTGGATACAGTCCAGTGAGGGGCAAAAAGATGATGAAGTGTCTGGAGTACTTTTCCTATGAGGTAAAAGATCAGACATGGGACTATTTAGCCTGCAGAAGAGAAGTTTCAGGGAGGATCTTATTAAATAATGAGTACATAAGTAACAGATACATAAATATATAGTACATGTACTACATATATGATTATAAGTATATAAATTCCTGAAAAGTGTATGCAAAGAGAATGAAGCCAGCCTCTTTTCAGTGGTGCCTGGTGACAGAATGAGAGACAATGGGAACAAACTAAGAAAAACAGGGACTCCCCTTAAAAAATCAGGAAATGTTTTTACTGTGAGGGTGATGGAACACTGGCACAGATTGCCCAGAGAGGTTGCGGAGACATCTGCATATGGTTCTAGGCTCTGTGTGGCCTTGTGTGGCCACCTTCATAAGTTAGCTGATTTCAAATTCATGACTAAAGTTATGAACTTCAGTTAATTCATAGTACCTGCCTAGGTTTAATTTATTTAGGTTAAGTCTTCTTTTTAAATTTGAATACATCATCACTCTTTTATCATTTAAAATGATTACATTCTGTTTTTAAATCATTCATCAACATCTATTTCCAGTCTACTACCTTGCAGTTAAAAGGATCATTTTGTGACTAAGTGTCTGACTGAGTGAAAATTTGGAATGTAGCTCAGATCATTAAGAGGGTATCATATTGGAGTGGTACTATATTTAGGATTAATCTGGATGGCTGGCAAAAGTAAATGATTTAGACATCATCTGTTGCTGATGGTCATTTGCATTATTATTATGGTTTCTTTGTGACACTGTAATAAAAGTCATCAAGAACATACTAAAGAGAAAGTTTAACATCCTAAACATCAGGTTTTGAGTGCAGACATTTCCTGAAATAGGTCCAGATCACATTTCTTGTTAACTTACCTTGTGTCTTTCTGGTGTGGCTTTACATAGGTCTGTTTCTAATGCCATTGAAATTGGTGGCTCTCTACAAGTCAGATTAGAAGCATTACATTTAAAATGCCACCTTCCAGAATAAGCATTTGGCCAAACTTCTCTTTCTTCACTGTAAGGTAGTGACTCGTTCGTTCATTGGCTGTTTGCTTACTGAAAAAAAAAAAAAAGATGTGTACATGCATTTCAAGAACTGCTATGCACTGATTCTATCTCCATATAAAAGATGCTTTAGAGAACAGACTTCAGATCTGAGGTCTCTTACCCATATAAAGATAGGAGTTTTAGGTGATTTGTAGGACAGGAGAATGCAACAAAGGAAATGAAACTGCTAAATCAAGAGTTAGGCAAAGAAAGAACTTCACTGGTAGCTATTTACTGTACTCTTTGACATCACTGAAAGAAATGTCCTATTTCCATTATAGTTACCTATAAGTCTTACTTTTCCAAAAAAAAAGAAAAAAATAATGAACAGGGCTAAGATTAATTACATTTAATTTTTTTTTTTCCACAAAGAAACTGCAGAACTGAAAATAAGGAGCAGCAACCTTTGTACAACACCAAACTCCAAAGAATTCGTATCACAGATACAGTTCAAAATGGCCAGTAGTGAATACCATAGTGAAGCCTTCACATAACTCCAAACATATAGACATATTTTTATTATGAAGTATAAGTGGATTATTTTTCTTTCTGTCATCAAAAAGGCTTTAATAAATTACTCATCTCTTAAGTCAACATGAATTATAGTGTTACTTACCTTTACTTCCAAATATGGCAGGTGAAGGTAAATCTAGTACTTAGAGGTCTGTCAGTTTTATTGGCTTAATAATTAACTATTCTACCACGAGTATATACATATTCAGTGGAAATAAACAAACTAACCATAAAGAGTCTGACATGATGAGATAACTGCCTATATATTTTGGGAGGCCAAAGAACAGCAAAATCAGTAACAAAAATAAACAAAAAAAACCCCAACAGAAATCATCTATAGCAGTGTATGTCTATCACATTAAAAAGCAATTAACAAATGAGATTTATACTGTTTGGAAGTCTATAGGGCTGGTAATATAAAAAGTCATACAGAATAGGCCATATAAGATACATCAACACCTGTGAAGAAAAATTAAATTAGTTATTCAGGGAGTTGCAAACTGGAAGCTACAATTGGGTAAGAGTTTTGCTCTAGCAAAGAAAGAATTGGTGTGAATCAGTCCACCCCAGGTTTCTGACCTTCTACTACCAGCCCATTCTTGGACAGCTAACCAGGTAATGGGAGGACATCATGGAAGCTACCTCTCTCACCATAAAGTAGTTAAAAATTGAGTAGCCACCATGGCCACTGTCTTACGTCCCTTAGTGGTTTTCCAAGAGGTTTTATAAACGAGCTCCTGAGAGACTTAAGATACTGAACAATAATGGTCCCAGTATGAATCCTGGAAGGACACCACACATTACTGGTTTCCATTTGGACATGGAGCCATTGATATTGCTACTCTTTGGACAAGGCCATTCAGCCAATTCCTTACCTATCTATCAGTCCACCCATCAAATCAGTATCCTCCAAGTAAGTGGCAAGAATGTTGTGAGAGACCGTATAAAAGACCTTACAAGGGTCCAGGCAGATTACATCCATAACTCTTTCCTTGTCCAGTGTTGCAGTCACTCCATTGTAGAAGGCCAACAGACTACTTGGGAGCAATTTGGTTTTGGTGAAGTGTCCTGGGTTCAGCAGTAGCAGTCATTTTTCTCCTTTGTGGTAGCTGGTGCAGTGCTGTGTTTTGATTTCCAGCCTGGGAACAGTGTTGGTGATACCGATGTTTTCGCTTGCTGCTAAGCGATGTTTACCCTGACCAAGGACTTTGTGAGGCTCATGCTCTGCCAGGGAGGAGGGGAAGCCGGGAGGAAGCAGAGACAGGACACCTGACCCAGCCTAGTCAAAGAGGTATTCCATACCACAGCACGTCATGCCCGGGGTGGGGGCAACTTGGGGGGGGGGGAGGAGTTACCCGGAAGGACACGGGCTTCCGGGTGGGACTCGTTTCTTGGCTGGTGGTATTGTATTCTCTTCCCTTGTTATTTTCTCTTATCATTGTTGTCGCTGGTAGTAGCGGTGGTGATTTGTGTTGTACATTGGTTGCTGGACTGTTCTTGTCTCAACCCGTGGGAGTTGCACTCTTTCGATCCTCCTCCCCATTCCTCCAGGAGCAGGGAAGGGGAGAGCCCCGGAGGTGGGAGGCGGGGTGTGGGGGGGGCTCAATTGCTGTCAGCCCTGCACCACTCACTGGGAGTGAGTAAACAAGCTGTCTGGCTAGGGTTTAAACCACGACAGTTCTTTTGGCACCCAACGTGGGGCACGAGGGGTTGAGATAAGAACAGATCTGACTGGATTGATAGTCACTCTGCACAATGCTGATTTATTGGCTCTCAAGGTTGTTCCTCTTGATCTCACAGTTTCAGTATATCGTACCTTACTTCCATCTGGTATTTGCGGTATTAGTGTTTTTCAAGTGTGGGGCTTAGGCTAAGGTTTTTGTCTCATTGTACTTTATGGCAATGACTTGTAATACAATAGAATCATTGATCATGAAACTGATCTGGCTTATGTTCCCAGTGTGGTCACCACCTTTATACTTTGGGAGGTATATGATGGAGGTGCTTAGCAATTACACATCATTTTTCTCCTTCTCAGGTGCTCAACCTGTGAAGGAGACATCCTTTTACCCGCCCAGTCCTCCCCCCAGACCATTTACATTTGAGAGTTTTGAAGTTTTTGAATGGCTTTTTAATGCTGTTGAGACTTGTTTGCTGATCGTGATGGGAATCGCCATGCTAGCACACATACAGAGTGTGTTTTGCCCACAGCTGATTTCAAGAGTTAAGCAGAGCCAGGTTTGGGTCTTGACTGGGGTCAAACGACGATGTAGGAGGACCAAGAGATTTTCCCTGAGGCTGGACAGCCATGAGTGGCAGGGTGTGTGGGATAGTATGGGCAAGTATCTAGGTCAGTGGGCCCCTCCAGTACTTTGGAATTTCACTACCAAACAACTGCAAAATCCAGAAGAATTAGTAAAACACTGAAATGAGGTGTGTGGTCATTCTGGCCATACCAGAGATGGAGAAATCATGGCAACGTGCTGGAGCTTGGCCTATGCTTACAAGGCCTTGTTCAACACTATCCAGCACCTTCAAAAGGAAAAGAATGTCGGCGGATCTGAGGGCAAAGCAACAGTCAGCGCAGCTACTCCAGCTCCAGGCACAGCAGCTGCACCACCCCCAGCAATAAGTACAGTCGCTACTCAAACCACAGTGATAATTACTGCAGCCAAACCAGAGGACCACTTTGTACCAATATCGGTTGCCCCTGTACGCAAGAGAACAAGCAAAAAAGAGGCAAGAAGGGTGAAGCAAGATGAAGAAACAATGAATTCACCACCCGGTCTAGCATCTGATCAGGAGTCATCATCACATGACGAAGAAGAAGAAGAAGAGGTAACTTCTTGACCTTGGACCTCAACCGAGCTGCGGAATATGCGAAAAGATTTTACCCATCAACCAGGGGAGCACATCATCACCTGGTTGCTCTGATGCTGGGACAATGGGTCCGATGGTCACGAGCTAGAAGGTACAGAAGCCAAGCAGCTGGGATCACTTGCTAGAGAAGGGGGAATTGACAAAGCAATTGCAAGAGAGAAAAAGTCCTTCAGTCTTTGGAGGCGGCTCTTGGCAGCCGTGAAAGAAAGGTTTCCATGCAAGGATGATGTTATGAGTCGTTCGGCCGAGTGGACTACTACAGACAAAGGCATCCAGTCTCTGAGGGAATCAACCATCGTAGAGATGATCTATCACATCAAGCTGAATAACGGGGATACACCCATAGATCCAGATGAAGTTGAATGTACACGACTCATGTGGCGAAAACTTACACGGAATGCACCGTCATCATATGCCCATTCATTGGCAACAGTAACCTGGAATGACATAGTACCACTAACAGTGGATGAAATGGTTCATAAACACTGAGAGTTCGATGACAATCTCACCCCTTCCATCATCTCAGCTGTGAAAAAACTGCCCCAGGACCTCAAACAATTGAGGGATGATCTATCTGATTTATCCAGCTCCTCACGTGTACCAACACATGTCTCAGCTATTACCAAAAGGCGTCCTATTGTTCAAGAGAGGAGATACAGGAGGTGTACGCCACGGGGTACCCTATGGTTTTACCTGCAGGATCACAGAGAAGACATGACAAAGTGGGAGAGTGATGGTGTATTGAAAATGTGGGATCGGAGCATGACGTGAATGGTATGGAATAAGGGGTGGATAATGTCCTGAGTTCAGCAGTAGCAGTCATTTTTCTCCTTCGTGGTAGCTGGTGCAGTGCTGTATTTTGACTTCCAGCCTGGGAACAGTGCTAGTGATACCGATGTTTTCACTTGTTGCTAAGTGATGTTTACCCTGACCAAGGACTTTGTGAGGCTCATGCTCTGCCAGGGAGGAGGGGAAGCCGTGAGGAAGCAGAGACGGGGCGCCTGACCCAGGCTAGCCAAAGAGGTATTCCATACCACAGCACGTCATGCCCGGGGTGGGGGTGACTGGGAGTTACCCGGAAGGACACGGGCTTCCAGGTGGGACTCGTTTCTTGGCCAGTGGTATTGTATTCTCTTCCCTTGTTATTTTGTTATTTTCTCTTATCATTGTTGTCGCTGGTAGTAGCAGTGGTGATTTGTGTTGTACATTGGTTGCTGGACTGTTCTTGTCTCAACCCGTAGGGGTTGCACTCTTTCGATCCTCCTTCCCGTTCTTCCGGGAGCGGGGAAGGGGAGAGCCCCTGGGGTGGGGGGGGGGTGGGGGGGGCCTCGATTGCTGTCAGCCCTGCACCACTCACTGGGAGTGAGTGAACAAGCTGTCTGACTAGGGTTTAAACCACGACAGTGAAGCCATGTTGACTAATTGTACCCACCTCCCTGTCTTCCAGATGTTTTGACGTAACTTCCAGGAGGACCTGTTCCATGATCTTAGCAGGCACTAAATACAGGCTCACTGATCAATAGTTCCATGAGTTTTCCTTACTATGCTTTATAAAAATGGGGTGATATTCCCTTTTCTCTAGTAACTGGGGACTTTGCCTGACTGCTGTGACTTTTCAAATATGATGGAGAGTGGCTTAGCAGCTGTATCTGCCAATTCCCTCAGGACCTTGGGAGAAGCAATGCATCTATGGAATATATACAGTATTCCATTCAGATAACTTGTTTGTATTAATTTCTTTGCTTCAGTGCCTCCCCACATAAAGATGACATAAACTCAAATGCATAATGCAGTAAGGAAAACTGTCTAAAATTAGAGTAGAAATGAGGAAGGATGGGATTTTGAAAACAAACAAACGAAAACATGAAATAATGAGGCCAAACAAAGCAACTCTTCTCTGCCGCCTGCATGTTTGAAGAATGGTTTTCAATCCACATTTCAATCACTCCCAATTGCCCCTTCTAACCTTGTTTTTTTTTCAGGATGAAGGCAGCAAAGTCAAAAGTATCAAGGTTTACAAGTTTTTTTCTGTCAAATCTACTTCTCCCACATGAAGACTAAGTTAACCAGCTCTGATGTTTGCTCTGTTTTCTTGTGCACTGTGCAACCAGTTTCTGAATCAAGACCTCATTGCAGAAGACTATGTCTAGAGCATAACCTTTCTTATTTTTGGATAAAGCAGTAATTCACACTGGGGTTGAAATTTAATGACATTCTTTTCCCTGTTGTGCTCTGTATAAAGACTTACAGAAAGAAGGCTTTGGTGCACATAAACAATAACACATTTAACATGACCAGTCAGTCTTGCCTCTGTGACTGGCAGGATCATGGAGCAGATTCCCCTGGAAAACATCCTAAGGCACATGAAAAACAATGAAGTGGTTGGTGATAGCCAACATAGCTTCACTAAGGGCAAATCATGCCTGACCAATTTGGTGGCCTTCTATGATGGGACTATGGACCTGATGGGCAGGGGCAGAGCAGTTGTTGTTTTCTACCTAGACTTGTGTGAATTGTTCAATACTGTCCTGCATAACATTCTTGTCTCTAAACTGGAGAAGCATGGATGGACCGCTCAGTGGATAAGGAATTTGCCGGATGGCCACATGCATAGAGTTGTGGTCAACAGCTCAATGTCCATATGGAGACCGGTAATGAGTGCTGTCCCTCAAGGTTTGGTGTTGGGACCAATTCTATTCAACATCTTTGTCAGCAGCATGGGCAACGGGATTGCGCGCACCCTCAGCAAGTCTGTCGATGATACCAGGCTGTGTGGTTCAGTTCATATCCTGGAGGGAAGGAATGCCATCCAGAGGGACCTTGACATGCTTGTGAGGTGGGCAGATGCCAACCTCATGAAGTTTAACCATGCCAAGTGCAAGGTCCTACACCTGGCTCGGAGCAATCCCAGGCACAGCTACAGGTTGGGCAGAGAAGAGATTCAGAGCAGCCCTGCAGAGAAGGACTTGGGGGTGTTGGTTGATGAGAAAATGAACATGAGCCGGCTGCAGTGTGAGTTCACCACACAGAAAGCCAACTGTATCTGGGGCTGCATCAAAAGGAGCGTGACCAGCAGGTTGAAGGAGGTGATCCTGCCCCTCTACTCTGCTCTTGTGAGACCTCACTCTGAGTATTGTGTGCAGTTCTGGTGTCCTCAACACAAAAAGGACATGGAACTGTTGGAACAAGTCCAGAGGAGGGCCACAAGGATGATCAGGGGACTGGAGCACCTCCTGTATGAAGACAGGCTGAGAAAGTTCGGGCTGTTCAGCCTGGAGAAGAGAAGGCTGCATGAAGACCTCATAGCAGCCTTCCAGTATCTGAAGGGGGCCTATAGGGATGCTGGAGAGGGACTTTTCGTCAGGGATTGTAGCAATAGGATAAGGGATAAAGGATTTAAATTAAAACAGGGGAAGTTCATGGGCTACATGGTCTAGTGTGAGGAGCCCCTGCCCATGGCAGGGAAGGTGGAACTACATAATCTTAAGGTCTTTCCAATCCTAACCATTCTCTGATTCTATCTAATAATTTAATTAAAGTATTTAATAACACAGCAAAGAAAAACTAAGATACACACTTTCACTGACCCTTTTGGTGAGAGATTTGAAACTAGTTAAATAATTTATTACTTTAAAATGATCCAATATATGTTGCATCATTATCTAAATGCCATAACCTGAGTTGGAATGATATTGTGAAAACACATTGTATTTTATATTCCCAGCTTCAGCCCCAAAGGGCTTACAATGTAAACAGACAACATAGACAGAGTCAAAGAAGTCACATCCAAAAACTAACAGCAGAACAGTGATCCCCTGATAATAGAAGCTAGTGAGTTAGTGTTGGGGATCCCTTGTGCTCCTTCATGCTGCCTTAGACACATTAAAATTGAAACAAACTAAACCAAAAATGATAAACAAAATCCTTCCAAAATTTCTCTTTTCCCATGTTTTATCCCTAATACTGAAAAGTCAACGTAACCCTTTTGCTTTCAAGAATGAGAAAGTATCATTTTTGAACCAGAGTCCTCCTTGTATCTGGCTTTATGAAACAAACATTTAGTAACTTTGCAGACAGTTGTGATAAACCCAGAAATCTGTCAGAACAATAACCACAGTATCATCAGCTTTGGAGTAAAGTAAATGTGTTTTATGCATTTGTTTCACCCTCAGAAAACACACAGGTGCAGTGAAATACTGACAACAACATATTTTAGTGTACTGAACATCTGTTTTACAAGTGTCTAACACTTTTGGTTATGTAGTAGACTCTTCCATGCTCTCCTCATGGGTTCAGCCAGATTTTGTGAGTACCTACACAGTACAGCACAGGTGCACACTGAGCCCCTAGAACTGAATGCATGTCCCAGCCCTCTGCTGAATCCATAGTGATTCTGAAGGGTATGTGTGTATATCTGTTTAATATGAAAAAAAAATTGGGACATGAGTTTGATTTGCTCTTACAGTTGCCTGTGAGGTAACAAAAATGTATTGACATGTATGGAGTCAGAACAGAAATGCTCCAGAGACTATGCATTTTAATCAATAACAAAATGTTTGCTGTAGAAGCATCAGTAATTGATAACGTCTTTTATGCAAACAATTTCGATTGAGATTTCTTGTTTCCTTTAAAGTGAACAGGAAGCATCCTGAAATTTTCAGTCCAAAAGATAATTATTTTTTTAAGTTTGAAATATGCATCTTCTTCAAACCATTTAAAACTTATGTTTTTTTTTTCATGAATCTTACTTTTGAGAAATAACGAGCCACTACTACGTTTTTTTCTTGAAAACACAGATATGCTGTGCTGTAGTTAACTGATCATTCATATTTCACAGCTGGTTTTTTTTTCCCTTCCAGAGACATTCCTGATCAAGTGTCTCTTGAACTCCTTACAATGAAGTTGAAAAGAAACAAACCTTAAAAATAGAGAACTTTCAGAATAAGTCATATTAATTAATAGAGGTTGTTGCCTATGATTAATAAAAACTTGAATGGCTCTTGTGTTAATATTTGGGATTGTGCACCAAAAATTAATCTTTACTGGCTGTGGTGTTTTAACAATGCAGTAGGAAGAGAATTTACCTAGTAACCAGTATCATTGCCTTTAAGAAGCAGGTTGAAAAATAGCTATTTAAGCCATAAAGTGAACATATTCTAAAAATTCACTGTGACAATGATATATCCAGAAGCTAATTACAGCAATTGCTCAAATATACAATCACTTCAGACCAAGCCCACTGGCTCAAAATATGCAGTTTCTGGGTGTTAATTGCCACAAATGTTTTGGCTGAGTATGCTCTGTCACTGATGGGAGGGCAAAGCAATGTTTTCTCTGCTACACTCTTATGTTGCAACTAATTGAGTAAGACAAAACAAAGAGAGCTTCATGCTCTGAAAGCAGAATGTCCTGTAAAGAAGAAATGATTCCATATGGTAAAGAAAGTTACAAGTCCTTTTGTCAAAGATTAAGCATATCATCTTGTGTCCATTTTTTATTATCAAGGAAGGATGGAAGCTGTTAGCTGGCACGTTCTTGTAGCATTTCACACTGCTCTGGGCTGGAAAGCAGAGATAAAACTTAGGATTCCCATGAGCAATCCGTATGATCCTAAACTATAAATAGTGACTGAAGCATATATATATATATGCATGTACATGACAATATATATTCATGAATGGTAGCAGATCACATCACAAAATGCCAGATAAAATTATTTCAACCTTCACCATATCCTCTGAACATGTAACTTCACCTCATATTGTAACGTTTCAATGAATAACATCCTCTAGCCCTTACACTAATATACTTTTTTTCTTTTCAATAGTAATTTTAATTAATTCATCCTTTCTGACATTTGCATTTGTCTTTAAATGCCACTAGATAACAGGGTTTTAATCATTTCAAATAGCTTTTTAATTACAGACCTAATTACTTTTGCAGAAGGTTAAGCTGCACAAACAGGAATAAAACTGTTTGCTTGTTCTCCGTGTTAAGAATGATGTAGTGTTTTCTCATTAGGTATTCTGTAAACTTACTCTGTCAGTTCTATGTGACATTTGGAAAAAAAAAGGGCTCCAAACTGTATATCAGAAGGCTAAAATTACATTCTAGGGCAGCTTAACACCCAGCTGTGCAGAACAGTCATTGATCTTTTAATTAATTATGAAATCAAAGTTAGGTGTGACTTTCCATTGCAGTGGTCATTTTGGGCTGTCATATTTGAAAATGTAAAGGTACAGGGGAACATATAATCATCTCGTTGGATAAAATGTAAACACTTCTTTTCATGTATTAGTTTTTTTATTCTGAAAATTTTCCACCACTCACAATATTCTGCTGGATAAATGGAAAAGAATTTCTTGCTGGAGAGATTCTATGCCTCTACTAGAGGGTAGCCAGTTTGTGTAAACAAAAACAAGAGTTAATTTACACATCGCTTTTATCATATATGCTGCTTGAAGGCTAGTTCATCCTTTGTGGGTAAAGAAGATCTGAATAAGGCCTGTGTGGTCAAAACCTCTTTCATTCCTGTCGAAAAACATGCCAGGTATATTTATATTTTATGATGTTATTATTATACTAGAACAGCTGTCTAATTGCATAGTTTAATTTGTAAACAGCTGCTAAATACAGTATTTTTTTTTTAAATCACAAAGCTAATTTTAGCTCAGATAACCAAAACTTGCATATTCTGCTGCTTCTCTAGTCCAAGTGGGCTAATTAGAATTGAGAAGCAAAAACATATATACATCTATGGGCTTGACTCCCATTTGATAGTCTACATCTCACTAACTTTAAATAATCTCAAAATGTGAACATATTGTCTTTCAGAGTTTAAGCCACCCTTGTGCCGACTAATGATGTAAACATGTTAATATGTATATGTTAGTTATACTTTTCTACTTTTCTTGCTTTGTTTATATTCAAGGGAATATCACTGTTAGTTTGTGCTGTTGTAAATATCACCACTTCAGAAAAAGTAAACTCCCCTTCAAGGGAGAGAAATACAAAAATAAGCCTAGGTGCAAAGTTTAGTGCAAGAAAAAGGATTCCAAGTCTATTATCATCCAATCATAGAACTGTATAGGTTGGAAAAATCATTAAAATTATCAAATCCAACATCAAATCATCACTGTCAAGCCCACCAACAAACCATGTTCCTGACTACCATATCTACAAATCTTTTAAATACCTCCAGAAACGGTGTCTCAGCCACTTCCTTGAGCAGCCTGTTCCAATGCTTGATGACCTTTTTGGTGAAGAAGTTTTTCCTAATATCCAATCTAAATCTCCCCTGGCACCACTCAAGGACATTTGCGCTCTTCCTATTGCTTGCTACTGGGGAGAAGAGGCCAACAGCCACCTTGCTAAAGTAGTTGCAAAGCGTGATAAGGTCTCCCCTGAGCCTCCTTTTCTCCAGGCTAAAACACCCCCGTTCCCTCAGCTGCTCCTCATAAGTCTTGTGCTCTAGACCAGCTTGATTGACCTTCTTTGACCACATTCCAGCATCTCAATGTCTTTCTTGTAGTGAGGGACTCAAAAAATGAACACAGTATTTGAGGGGCAAACTCACCAGTGCCAAGTACAGGCGGATGACAACTTCTCTGCTTCTGTTGGCTACACAAGATACAAGCCAGGATGTGTTTGGCCTTCTTGGCCACCTGGGCACACTGCTGGCTCATATTCAGCTAGCTGTTGAACAAGATCACCCAGTCCTTTTCTGATGACAGCTTTTCAGCCACTCTCCCCCAAGCCTGTAGCATGCAGTTTGCATGTGGTGTGCATTGTCACACATTAAAAGTATACACTTGAAGATACTCATGTAATTGCAAATCTCTCATTACCAGACAACTAGGTAGACCCCTTGGTGGATAAGGATTTGCCTGGATGGTCTCACTCAGTTATGTTCAATGGCTGAATGTCCTGGTACAGACCCAGAGGTAAGTGATGTCCCTCAGGGTTCTGTATTGTGATCAGTATTATTTAACAGTTTTGCTGGGGACAGTGGGATTGAGTGCACCCTCAACAAGTTTACAAATAACACCCAGCCTAGTGGTGCAGTGAATATTATAGAGAGAATGGATGTCATTTAGAGAGAGGGTCTTTGATGCACTAGAGAATAATAATTACATTACTGTTTGAGATTTACATTGCAGGAATTGTGACAGACCACAGCCATCATTGGGAACACAAGCTCTGTTAAGCTCTTAAAATCCATAACAAAATATGTATTGAAGTAATTTGTAAGATCCCCCTGTCTTTTCTGCAGTCTGAACAATTCCACCTTTCTCAGACTCTATTCATATATTAGGTGATCTCATCCATTAATCAAATCTGTGTCTCTTCACTGGACTTGCTCCAGTATGCCCGTGTCTCTCTTGTACTGGGAAAGCCAGAACTGGACATGTACTCCACATGATGTCTCACCAGTGCTGAGTAGAATGAAAGGATCACCTCCCTCAGACTGTTGGCAACACTCCTCCTAATGTAGCCTAGGATGCAGCTGACATTCTTTACCATATGGGTACTTTCCTTCCCCATTTACAACTTGCTGCCTAGCAGGAGTCCAAGCAGAGTCACTTTCCAGACCGTCAGCTCTCAGCCTGTACTAATGCACTGGGTTAATCTTTCCCACGAGCAGCACTTTCTTTGCTGGACTTCGTGATGTTCCAGTTTGCGCACTTCTCCAGCTTGTCAGGGTCCCTGTGAAAGGCAGCTCGGATACCTGGTCTATCAGCCACTCCTGCCAGTTTTGTACCATCTACAAACTTACTGAGAATGAACTCTGTACCATCATTCTATTGATTAATGAAAATGCTAAACAGTTTTGGACCCACCATTGACCCTGGAGCACATTATTCCTCCAGCTAGACTGTGTACTGCTGATCACAACTCTCAAGCACCTCCTATCAGAAAAGAAGAACAAGTTCAAGACCACTTGAGGAAAATGAACACAAGTCCATGGAATCTGATAAGATGCATTCCAGGGTCCTGAAGGAATTGGCAGATATAGCTGCTAAGCCACTCTCCATCTTGTTTGAAAAGTCACAGCAGTCAGGCAAAGTCCCCAGTTACTAGAGAAAAGGGAATATACCCTTGTAAGGTCTTTTATACAGTCTCTCACAATGTTCTTGCCACTAACTTGGAGAAATAATGATTTGATGGATGGACTGATAGATGGATAAAGAATTGGCTAAATGGCCTTGTCCAAAGAGAAGCAGGCAATGGCTCCATGTCCAAGTGGAAACCAGTAATGTGTTCATTGAACCACCAGTAGAAAGGCATTATTTCAGTGACTTAAGTGGGGCCAACATTTTACCATTTTATTTTGTAGGGATGTTCTGTAATATAAAGACCTTCCTATATTCCGAGCATTCAAACAAGTGATGCCTGCCTGCCTTTAGCATAGTTTCATTTATACATGTTATTTCTCTCTGCATTTCTGGGAATCGTCCCAGATTAAGCTTCTGTCAAAGCCAAGAACCTGTACCTGTAAGAAGCATGAGGTCAAAGAAACAAATTCTCCTAAAGTGGCTGATGGACTTGACTCACTTATGTCTATGAAATCTACTGCTTTTTACATTTCAGATGTTAATGACCAGGTTATGAACTCATAAAGGGAATCGCTTGAGTGTAGAAATATGAACATAATTCATAATTGCTCATGATTAGATACCAAATTTCTAAGCTAGCTTTGGTGTACTGAAGCAAAATTAGTTTTAAAGTAGCTTTATAGTGCAAGAAGTAAGTGCCTTAAGTCATAATGACATTGCAGCTACAAAAGTTTAACCCTAAGACCCTCAAAACTTTGACAAAGGTTTTGAATTTTCTATATTTTCTCTTCCTAAGAGAAGCTATAACAGGCCTTTCCAAAACCATCATTCTTGCTTGACAGTTGCTAATGTCTTCATAGATTGTTATATATCTCCCTATGCTGTAAGTTATAAAAAGATGGGTAATGTCTATCTTGTGGTGATTCTCTGCACTAAAAGCATGCAATTAGCTGCTTGATATATCTCTGGCCTTGCCCTTATTGCTCCTAGTCAAGGTTAATTTGGTAGCCACATAACTGAAGACTCATTAATGCAAGATCAGGTTCTGCTTTGCTCTCCTATGATTATAATTTTCTTCTGTGTATTTACAACATCATACTGAGGCTGTACAGCAAAAGATAATGCAAAATGTCTCACAGCTATTCTGATGGATCAAAAATAAACAATAAGAGGTGGCTGTAAAATCATCACATATATCAACCCATTCTTAGAAGTGCTTGTCTCCCCATTTTATTGCCAAAGGAAAATAGATTAATTATTCAAAGGAATTTAAACAACAAAATGTTTTATAGCAGCATGAGGTAGATACCAAGCCAAAAATTTGTGTGTGTAGAAAGAGAGAGAAAAAAAGAAATCATGTAACAATCATGAAAACAATTGTAAGTAATACAGAATTATTGTTTCATTAGCTAACTTGGACAGTTACAGTTCAACAATTTTTCTTCTTGATTTAATTACACACAGACATCCAGTGCCATCTGAAATGCACGAGTTTAAAAATGAATTTATGACCTGTTGCAGGTGTCATTCCAGAGTTATGAATTGAATGTATGTTCTGTCACGTCTCTCAGACTGAGGCAGGCTTCTCAGATACCCTAAAACATAAAATAGCACTGGATCTCTGAGTATATGGAAATGAAAAGTCTTTGGTCAGTAAAGCTAGGGGACCCTAGAGTTATTCAACTGGCCAAATAATGTTACGTACTTTGAGTAGAGCAGCTCTTTAGCATCCATGGACTGTATTGGCTGTAATAGCTAATTCATCGTTTAAATCCAGCACCTTATCAGGCCAGGCTGAATGCTCCTGAGCATCTTAGATCATACCAGAGATCCAAGTGGAGACAACTGAACTGAACTCTTTTTCTTTCTATTGGGAATTTATACACAAGGGATGGGATTCAGATGCCTAAAAGCAAGGCATATTGTGTCATTTCTTGGTGCTGGGGAAGTATTGCACTTGCTTTTCACCTCCTGCTACAAATGCATGTGGTTATGCATCATACCTGATGGCTTTATTCTAATGTATTGTATACCCTGGTGCATCCCAGAAAGTATAAGATACTTCTGTTTAGGCAACTGATTTGCTTTCACGTGGGCAGCTACATTTACGTGTCTTAATCTGAAGCTGAATCCCACACAAGTTTGTTCATAAACAAATTTGGTTTCATTTAGCTAGTTTATTTACACAGACAAACTTAATGAATACTATTGATTTTACTCTAAAATTATATTAATTATACTAAACTATATGTTGTAAGAAAAGTAATAGTTCAGCTCCAGTTTAATATTCCTAAGTAAATTAAAAATTCTTGAATGTTCTTGACCTCATTTCATTTGATAAACATAAGAAAAAATCAGGACCATCTTAGCAATAGGCAGCAAATTCCTTGTCTCACTGAAAGATAGCATCTAGGTGATAAGTAATGCAGGAGCTTTTTCATGTGTTCCTTTATAGTCAGGTCTAAATTTATCAATAATAGTGTTGTCTAAAGGTATCTTTTGTCTTCACCAATGGCAGCTACAAATCAATAACAGCAACAGCTGTTATTTGTTCCTATGAAAAATTCTGTACTTGTGAACTCTCTGGTTATCATATTTTAAGAATATGTGATTATCATAATGAATTAGTTCATACAATAAAAAACAAAACAACTGATCATACTGCATTATCATCTTAACTTGTGCTCATCTGGACTTAATAGAGTAGAATCATAGAATAGTTTGGGTTGGAAGGGACCTTCTAAGGCCATCTAGTTCAACCCCCCTGCAATGAGCAGGGACATTTTCAGTAAGATTAGGGTGCCCAGAACAACATCCAGCCTGGCCTTGAACATCTCCAGGCGTGGTGCATCCACCATCTGGGCAACTTTTTTCAGCTAGGAAAAATACAACAGGTAAAGGTAAGTAAAGTGTGAGCCTAAAATCTCACTGTGGTTTTTAGAGAAATGGAATTTGTGAATGTGGGATTCACCATTTTACAGAAACCACAAATAGCTTTCAATCATAGCAACATGGCTACTTCCGTTTCTGTTGATGCTCTCTTACTTCTACTTGCATGACCTAGATCTTACAAGTTTCTGATCCACTCCTAAATTCAAAAGTCTGGTGTTATGGGTGTTGATAACATCATTCTTTGTACACAAATGTATTTAGCTCACACACACCCTAAAAAAGAATAATCCTGTGATATTATGCTTATATGCCTTTTTTGCACCTTTTCAATATTAAGCACTCTCTGTATGAGGTGCTAATATATTTTCAGCATGTTTTCTCATCTGGGATATAAAAGCTACTCTGTGAACAGAAGTAAATTTAAATTTACATAAAGTATTAATGTACTAGCATGTTTCAATTGTATGTAGTGCTAACAGTTATAAACTTGTACTTCAAATTTTGTTGTCTGGATCTGTATGCAGAGCATGAACAAAAGAAGTACTAAAATGGATGCCAATAAGTAGTTAGAATATTAGTCTACTTTAACAGGACATAACAATGAGTAGTAGCAATTCAAAACATCTTCAATCTTGTGTAAAGGGAATGAAGTCCAGAGAAGTAAAACTTTTCAAGCAATACCACCCTGAAATGTTTCCAAGTGCATCATCTGAAAATGATTCAGCTTTTTAGTTAGACTAAAAGTTAAAGATAATGAATCTGCCTGAAGTAGGACCAATCCCCACTTAGGTACTGTGTGTCTGAACTTCTTCTGGGTCATTAATCATGAGTTTTGAAATGCTGACTAAAATGCCAGAACTGAAAGGAAGTTCTAGTAGCAAAATATTTATCTGAAACAAATGCCAAAGATTGCCATGAAATCTAACAGGGTGGTTAAATAACCTCTTTAGCTTGATAACAGACAAATCACATGTCTATGTATCACCCATGCCCCATTTAAATTGGACTGAATACATGGCAAAAAATTACATTTCTGGGTTCAGAAAATAAGTGATATATACTCAGTTGACAATACAGAGCAGGGGTCTACTATAGGGGGCAGACTGAGCATGTCCAATTCTGTTAAAAGTCACAGTTGGAGTGGGAAAAGAATATAAAAACATATTATAATACCCACCATATCAGTAAAAGGATGGAAAACTGTGTTTTCAAAGTGAGTTTTTTCACAAATTCCATTTAATTTTGGATTTTGCAACATCCAAATCTGAAGAGTTGCAACTGTTAACATTGTACAAAGCTGACTTTGGGTGTAGGAAAATCAGGCCATTTCTCAAGACAGCAGGATAGAATCATAGAATCATAGAATAGTTAGGGTTGGAAAGGACCTTAAGATCATCTAGTTTGAACCCCCCTGCCATGGGCAGGGATACCTCACACTGAACCATGTTACCCAAGACTCTGTCCAACCTGGCCTTGAATACTGCCAGGGATGGAGCATTCACAACTTCCTTGGGCAACCTGTTCCAGTGCCTCACCACCCTCACAGTGAAGAGCTTCTTCATTATATCTAACCTGAACTTCCCCTGTTTAAGTTTGAACCCGTTACCCCTTGTCCTATCACTACAGTCCCTATGGAAGAGTCCCTCCCCAGCATCCTTATAAGCCCCTTTCAGATACTGGAAGGCTGCTATGAAGTCTCCATGCAGCTTTCTCTTCTCCAGGTTGAACAGCCCCAACTTTCTCAGCCTGTCTTCATATGCTGGAAGAGTCACAGTTCTGCTGCCTGTTTTGCCTGTACCAAAAGACTGAGCCATTTAATTGTTAAAATGAACACTAGCAAAGCAATGAGCATTTTCCTCCTAACCCAGAGAGCCAGGTGAGTGGGACTGTGACAGTTTTCTTTGGAAATGAGGGGCAAGAGTGAATGCTTCTAGATGCAGCTGCCCTCTCTTATCTTTTTGTGATGCTGTACAGCATCATGGGCAGGAAGCCTCTACTTTTGGATTCTGCCTTAGCAACGACAGTTGACCATCCTTTCCTAAACACCTTCCCACACCACCCACCTTTTTGACAGAAACAACACAGGAGGCATAGGAATAGTGTTAATGACATGGGATAGGTTGTATGAGAAAAGACAGAGGGAGGAGCTCCTGAAGGACTTTTTAGATGAAGGGGTGGGAGGCTGGAGTCACAGATGTATGGGAAAAGAACTCTGTAGGTCACAGCCTTGAAAGGGACTAGGGACATGGGTTCTGTGCTCCAAGTAAATTTGGGAAGCAAAGGAGCAAGCAAAGGAATAGCTGAAGGCAAATATCTGATGTTTTGTGCAGGATGACCCAGCTTAACTTCTACTGTGTGTTATGTATGAAGTCACTGAATTGCTTTAATTTTCAAAAAAATCCATCCAGATTTCTTGCAATCAATCTGTTCCTTGACAGTATGAAACATCATAATGAACACGCTCCACTTACACAATTGATACTGGCATAAAAGAGAGAAAACACAAAATTAGTCAAGATAAGTGATGTAGCTGGAGTCAGTATTCCCAAACAGGCAAAGCTAATTTGTTAGCTGATGCCAAAAGGTCATATGAGCATCTTGTTTTCAGACTAGGCTAATGCATATGACATATTTCTACAGCTAATACCATGCCAGGGTTTTACTTCTCAGTGAAGTGAAGTGACACGGACCATGTTAGAAAGTAAAACTTTGCTTGTATAGTTCTAAGAAGTGAACAAATTGCATTCTGTTCTTTTAAAGTGAAAACATTGCTGCCACTCAGCAAAACATGCAATTTCAATTTCACCATGTTCCACCAGGAAATCAAGCTGTTGGCAGATTTCCCATTTCACTTAAAGAACATGCTGGGATAAACCAGATAACAGATGAAACTGGGAAAGAAAAGGCAAACAAATGTAATAAGTACAGGTCATTATAATGTTGCACAGATCTAATAGCTACAAGTTAAGAATTTATAATGGTAATTAATGCATAACAGAGAGAGAGATGTCACCAGAAAAATTAAGTTTTCCTACTGACACATTTTTTTACACAAGATTAAATGAAATTATAGGCCTATTTCACAAAGCCTCTCTTGCAGAAGTCTTGTTTCACTGAACTTCTGAGTATGGAAATTTTCAAGACTACTGTGTCTTCTCAGATAGGTCCTTCTTTCTTTAAAGATACAGCATATTTGGCTAGCTTGACATTCCCTGGTGTGAATATAGAAGTTCTTAAGATGGGCGGATTTTACCAGAAGTTATGCTTTTTGCAGTGAATTTTCAATAAGGAACGTTCCTAGACCTATCATGAGTTGTAAGTATGGGTTGTTTGGGTTTTGAAGACATAGCATTCCTTGTTTTAGTTGTCTGAATCTCTTTACAATTGGGAAAAGGTTGGATGTTCTGGCACTTCCATACAGTCTTGATAGGTTCTAGTAGCCCTGTCAAAAGCAACCAGCAAACTCTTGAAGAAGACAACTGTAAAACTTTCTCATTTTTCATTTTTACATTGACTCTTATTACTTGCTGAAAATTTTATGTTAAAAAAATGAAACAAAAGAAAAAACTTTTAAAATATATGAATCATATTAGCTGGAGGAGTGCTTACAACAAAATAATAAGTTGGTTTCATTATCTATAATAATTAAACTGATTAAAGAAGAAGCAAGATTTTAGTTTCACTTACAAGACATAAATTATGGGAGATTCCAGTGACTTTTAAATAATAAATATAAACTTCTTCTGAACTGAAAGAGGTCTGAATTTGGTGCATAGACCTCTTCATAACCCTCAACTTAGAGATGACAGCAGCTGGTATGTTGACTGATTACTTAATGCCTTTTGAAAACCAAATGTTACAGTGTTTACTAAAAATTAGAGGGAATTGCATATTTACTAAATGTAGATGAATAATTCATAAGAATTTATTTATTCAGTGAATTTCACCTCTTCCTCAAATTGAGTAGATTGGAATTTTAATGAATATATATTCATTAATTGAACAGCTTCAGTGAATAACTCTGTCCATTCTCTTAACAGGAGTAGGACACAGAGAGTATTCAGAAAATGAAATAGGATGGGTTTCATTCAGAGAAATAGAATATTTTTTCTGGCGTGGAATATTCCTATTAAAAATATTTCTTAAAACATTTCCAATTTAAATGAGAACTGAACAAAATAATTTTTGACACTAACCATCAATTTTTCCTTAAAGTCCTTTGTTTCTGTGAACATGAATGTACTTGTTACTACTTCCACACTTAAAGCTAACCTGAATATGTATTTCACTTTATGTATTTCATGTCAGTCTTTCATAGTGGATTCTAGTTCCTAAGTGATGAAGTAAGGATTTAATCTTCAGGAAGACAAAGGATTAAAATTATTATATAACAATAGTTGTGAGCAACTCAAATTATTTAGCTGGATCTTTCTTTCAACAGAGATGCATCTGCTTTTTTTTTTTTTTCCGCCTTATCTAGTCTCAGGTTTCTATTGTGTTCTGGGAAACAGTATTTATTTGTTGAGCCACTTCCATTTTCACCTCCACACTGTATCCACTACAAGTCATCACATGAAACTTAATCTATTTTTATTAGTGGACTTGGTCAAATTTGGTTTTCATCTTTTATAGCATTGTCATTAAGCCTACCTAGTTGCTGATGCTTGAAGAAAGCAGCTTATGATAGATGTAACAAAATGTCATACCTCATTACCTGCAATCTCTTCCAAAAGTCCTAAAACGGAAAGAAAATACATGGCTTTGGAATTTGTTGCTTAGAAATTTTCAGGGACAGAAAGCAGGAGATGCATTTGCTTTTCTTTCAAACGTACCCTGAGTTAGGGATTGCTTTGGATACAAAACCATTAGGCAGTCCAACTAGAATAGACTTCCAGCAGGAATCTGAGCCTTCTATTTAGAAAAAGATTCTATAAGAGCAAAATGATTTTTTTTTTTCTTTTCCTGTCGAGTTGCTGAAGAATCCTAATATCTGCTCAGGTTTAACCTAATTTAGTTTCTGGTTTGCTGTATTGAAACAAAAAAACAAACAACAGTGTCATATTAAACTACAAGTTGCATTCTATACAGAATGTTTCATTTTCAAATGAAAAGAAAAATCAATGAACAAAAACTGAGATGATACACAGAGCAAGTGAGGGCCATGCTTGGAGATCACCAAAAACATGAAAAAAACCCCTTGGGTCTCTTCTTTTAAGAAAGGCAAGAAAATATGAGCTAAGAAATGCTCACTGAGAAATAATGTAACCACTAAGCATCCCAGCATGGAAACCAGCATGGAAACATCAGTCTTTCTGGCTACAGCAGGGTCTGTTGGATTATACTTACCAGTTATATTGAACCTTTGTCTACATACACAACATTTGTGCTCTGTGGTGGCCCTAGTATTTAATCTCCCTGTCAGATGTATTGGAGCATATCACAATTCCTTTGCTGCCCACACATCCAGGTTTTACTTCAGCTGAAATCAGGACATGAGGAGATGTTGTTGACCCAGATTTCATTGCAATATGCAAGGAAATATTTCCCCAGCTTCCCCATAGAAGCAGATGCTCTGAGATGAAAGGGAGACTGTTTAGCCAAATTTTATAGAAACAAGCTTCTAGTAAAGTGAGTATCTGTGTTCTCGACTCTACTCCAGTGAATGTTTAAAGGCTTAGGAAAATGGGAATATATGTGATGGAGGTACGTGGATGGATGTGACAGATATGTTGATGTACATTCTTATCTCCTGCCACCTTTTATATGATGTTGAATTCACACTTCCAGTGAGGAAAAAAAAAAAAAAGGTGGAAAACTCCATGCCCCTCATCCCAAGTGAAAATAGTAGCTTCCAAATTATACTGCTGTGGTAAGAACAAGTATGTTTTTCATACTCGGATGTATGGAAGTTGGTACTAAACCATGTATATTATTTTTAACTGCAGTCCCCATGTCCTCAGCACAACTGAAAGTGATGAGGGGTTAAAAAGAGGACACAACCATTGTGGCTCACAATGACCATAACTTCTTTAATTCTTAAGTTACTTTAACAATTTTCAAGGCCCAGTTTGAAAATGGTCTGCACTGTACTTATGTTTCACTCAGAAAATGAATTCATAACTGACTTACAAATTGTTTTCTCTGGTTTCTCAACAGAGCAGTAAAAAAGAAGTTGTCAGATGCATCGTGTGATCTCATGACTTGTCCCAGAGTCGAGCTGCCATACCACAAGAGTTGAACTGCCATATCACAAAAATAAATATTACACGACAATTCACAGTCACAGCAGAGAGGCCAAAGAAAGTCGATGGCTTTGAGACCAGTGCTCCCTCAAGTACATGGCTCCTTCACACAAGGATATTAGCGCAGTACAGCACTGAATCATCCATGAATATTTACTAAGTAGTCACTATGGTACTTTGAGGCAGAAACAAATCCTTTTCCTCCAGCATTCCTCTCCCTTTGTAAATCTTTAAAGTTCTTATTAATTTTTAAACACAATAATGTTTGGACTCAATGACCTTAAAGGTCTTTTCCAATCTGAATGATTCTATGATTCTATGATAACCATAATAAAAATCTGCTGTCCTTGATGGATCTGAAGTCATTAACTTGGCCTTGTTTTCCATGTGGGATTTTTTCAGCATCCATTGTGTGTAGTGCTAGTATCCATAAACTAAACTGCAGCAAGTAGCTTAGAATAATTAGTCATTGAAAGTTTTCATGGACTACAGTGGTTTTTATCCACAGAGCAGACACACTTGAGTAGAAACTGGAATACCCATTATGCTACTGGAGAATGTATAAGACCTTACCAAGAAAATGTTGCTCTTCACGCTTCTGGAAGAGTATTCTTTCCCCCTTCTAGGGAGAGGGAAAGAAGGGCCCCTCACATTAATCCTCTTGGATTAACACTGTGGGGCAATTAAAAATGCTATAGTTCAGCTATATCCACCACTGCATACACCTAGCCTCAGCAACCCCAGAGTTAATATACTGAACTATAGTATATTAATATAATGAATTATATTAACTCTAGAGAAAGCAAAAGTTATTAAACTTCTTTTGTCTCTTTTCAGAACAAGAGTGCAACAGAAAAGTTAGGCACAAAATGCGAAGGTACTTAAAACACAAGCAGAAAGGCTTGCAAGTGTTCTGTAAGTGTATACATCTCAATTTTGAAGTCATATATTGGCCTAGCAATATGAAATAAAACATAGAATAAAAGAATAATTTAAAAAATATTTGGAAAAGTGCAAAATGGCCAGGTTATGTATGATATATTTAATAAGTCTTGAAGTGGGTTTGATGCATTTTCAAGCAATTTTAAGCTTGTATGAAGTGAAAACTTGAATTAAAAAAATAAAAAATAAATTGTATTTTGAATTCTGAGCTCATACAGTTGTTGCTTGTGGGTTTTGCTTAATCTTTTTTTATCGTAATCTAACATGGTTAGCATAAAATAAATATATTTCTGAAATAGAAAGAAAGGTTTATGACTGACAGAAAAAAGATGAGGCAGCAGTGGGAGAACAGCTGCTTCCTCTGTGTATTTTTCTTTCATGATGTCTGTTACCTTAAGATGTCACTTTCTATTTCATTGTTGGGCACGGGTTGTCACAAAAGCTTTATGTAACCAAAACTTCCAATGAAGCTGCGCTGTATGTATGCCCTCTCTTCATGAACAGGCATGGCACCAAAGGTGACATCTCACTGCTTCTTGGCACTGAAGGGAGACCTCTGTCTTCCAAAAGTCTCTGGACATCAGTGTGGTATACCCACAGGCCTTCAACCTCTACTAGGTAAATTATTTTAGGAAAGGATAATTCCTTCTTCTTCCTCATGATTGAGCAGAAAGGACACAAGATGCCCTTGTTTATGTTAAAAATGCCAGTATAGAAAGGGGGAGTTTTGTTATCCCTTTAAAAGAGAGATTGATTACATTTTCCATAGCAGATGGTCTCTTGGTATGGAACTACCTGTTGAAAAAAATGCAACTGAAAACAGAGCTAAGGGACATAAATACTTTAATATATTAAAGCTTTTCCCTATTTTTCTTCTTTTTTTAAATGACTGTAGTGTGACTACCTTAGTGCAGAAATATGTCTCCATGCATAGAACTATGTTGTTCAATGCCAAAATGCACAGTAATTGCATATGCTTTCATTCTGAATATATTAAACTAGCTATTTAAAAAACAACTATCAGGTTTTAATGAATCCTCTCTACCCTTCCAGAAACATAAGTTGCATTCCTGGCCTGCTTTCTTAGCTGGTCTCTGAGGGAAGGCAACAGGCTGTGCCCATATGCTTCTCCCGCATTAGATGGTTAGATGGCCTCAGTGACTCTGCTTTAGTGACTAATCTGGAACATACCTGAATTAATTTGGTCAGACTTTTCCCATAACTTCAGCAACAGTAACAGTATCTTTCTGAGGTGTTGCAGTTGAAAATATCCACGTCTACAGCAATTTGCATTTCCCGTTAACCAGTTCTCCATGCTAGATGCCTATGAAAGGCAGATAAAGTCTCATTTTCTTCCTTGAAGAAACAGAAAATTTCATATATTTGCATTCAGGAAAGGAACACAGAGCTGGAGGAGAGGACTGAGAGATTTTTTATTTCATCAGCTTTAAACTGTCTTCCATTCTGTCTGCCAATCCATGAAGGTTGCTATGACTTGCCTCTGTTATAGACTAGCAATGAGGAGGCAATTAAATCTCAGAGACTCGTGCCTGGGGGCACATATCTCTCAGGGTGGCTCATTGTATACACTACTTCTTGCTCAGGGCTGTGCTTACAGGCGCAATTTAGCTCACAGGTACTCAAGCTGTCTACTGGATTGTCTAATCCTCTCCTATGCCAACAGAAGAGGACTCCCTTTCATGTATTCTGAAATGCTTTGTCCATTTTCTTTTTGAACTTGACAGTGTAAATTACTTTCTCAGTTTTGCACACAATTCTGGTCACAGTAATGAACATTTCACTTTTCAGTCAGTCCTCATTTGAATGCAAACTCTGTTCTCAAGATGTGCATGGCTGATCGTGATTAAGATATTCTTCTCTTTTTACTTACATAATCCTTTGAAGTTCCATGCATATGGGGAAAGAATAATATTGGAGTGGAGATCTGCCTTGCAGATCTGAGAGGAAAATTCCAACCTTTTGATTAGGATCATCCTTTTCTAACATGAGATAAGCAATTCAGTAGTTTGTATCTTCTACAGTAACTGATAAGTTTTGCAGTCACTCTCATGGGATGGGCCAGATTCTTTCATACTTAGACTGACTGAACCCTATTTACTTGATTCAAAATAACTGTTTATAAAGTAAATTATTTTATAAAAATAATATCAGCTGGCTCAGTGACTCAGATTATGCATTCATATACACAAAAATGAGTCTGATATATTTAAAAGTTTATCTCAATGTATGCGTATGTGTATGAGAGAGGGACAGAAAAAGAGGAGCCAGCTGAAGCTGTAAAATATGTCAGACAGTTAATCCATTAAGAAATTCTGAACTCTGGTCAGCAAGTCCTGTTTGACCTGGGAATTTTACGAACCCACTTAGCCAAAGTGGATTTGCTGCAAAAGTGTTGAAAAAGCCAGATAGATACAAATATATTCCACACTAAAAGTCATTGAAAAAGTTACGTGAGTGTGCTGATCAGAATAAGCTATACTACAATTTTGGCATAGCTAAATAGGGAATTGCTGGGTATGCTCAAGTGGAAGAGGAGAGTTTACAGGTCATGGAAGGAGGGGCTGGCCACTTGGGAGGAGTATAAGGCTGCTGCTAGAGGATGTAGGAAGGCAGCTAGGATGACTAAGGCCTCCTTAGAATTAAACCTGGTGAGAGGGGTCAAGGAGAGCAAAAAGAGCTTTTTCAAATACATGGCAGATAAAACTAACACCAGAGGCAATGTAGGCCCACTGATGAACGGGATGGGTGCCCTGGTGACAGAAGATACAGAGATGGCAGAGTTACTGAATGCCTTCTTTGTCTCTGTCTACTCTGCTGCAGGCAGTCCTGAAGAGCCCTGTGCCCCTGAGACCTTAGATGAAGTCAGGTCAACGGAGCAGTTAGCCTTTCATGAGGAAATAACACGGTGGATGGATGATGGCAGAGCGGTGGATGTGGTCTACCTTGACTTCAGCAAAGCATTTGACACAGTCTCCCACAGCATCCTCACAGCTAAATTGAGGAAGTGTGGTCTGGACGATCAGGTTGTGAGGTGGACTGTGAACTGGCTGAAGGAGAGAAGCCAGAGAGTTGTAGTCTATGGGGCTGAGTCTAGTTGGAGGCCTGTAACTAGTGGAGTGCTTCAAGGGTCAGTACTGGGACCAGTATTATTTAATATATTCATCAACGATTTAGATGAGGGAATTGAGTGTACTATCAGCAAGTTTGCTGATGACACTAAGCTGGGAGGAGTGGCTGACATGGCAGAAGGCTGTGCTGCCATCCAGCGAGACCTGGACAGGCTGGAGAGTTGGTCAGGAATAACTTGATGAAATAGAACAAGGGAAAGTGTAGAGTCCTGCATCTGGGCAGGAACAACCCCAGGTTCCAGTATAGGTTGGGGAATGACCTGTTAGAGAGCAGTGTAGGGGAGAGGGACCTGGAGGTCCTAGCGGATGACAGGATGACCATGAGCCAACACTGTGCCCTTGTGGCTAAGAAGGCCAATGGCATCCTGGGGTGTATTAGGAGGGGGGTGGTTAGTAGGTCGAGAGAGGTCCTCCTTCCCCTCTACTCTGCCCTGGTGAGACCGCATCTGGAATATTGTGTCCAGTTGTGGGCCCCTCAGTTCAAGAAGGACAGGGAGCTGCTGGAGAGAGTCCAACGCAGGCCGACTAAGATGATAAGGGAGTGGAGCATCTCCCTTATGAGGAAAGACTGAGGGAGCTGGGTCTCTATAGTTTGGAGAAGAGGAGACTGAGGGGTGACCTTATTAGTGTCTATAAATATATAAAGGGGGAATGTCACGAGGATGGAGCCAGGCTCTACTCAGTAGCAAACAATGATAGGACAAGGGGTAATGGGTACAAACTGGAACACAAGAGGTTCCACTTAAACTTGAGAAGAAACTTCTTCTCAGTGAGGGTGACAGAGCACTGGAACAGGCTGCCCAGGGAGGTTGTGGAGTCTCCTTCCCTGGAGACATTCAAAACTCCCCTGGACACATTCCTGTGTAACATTATCTAGGTGTTCCTGCTCCGGCAGGGGGATTGGACTAGATGATCTTTTGAGGTCCCTTCCAATCTCTAGCATACTGTGATACTGTGATACTGTGAAAGATGAAACCTAGCTACTCAAGATTTCAGATGAAAAATCCCTTTTCCAAATTCTCATAATAAGTAATTTCTCTGAAAAGTTAATCTCAAATGCTCCAAAATATCCCAGGGGATGCTTTCCCAGTCCTCAGGGTGGACAGGAGATAAAATGGGCATAAAATTATATTCTGCAAGAATCCGGTAAACAGAAGTTCATCAGTGAGACATTCTGTAATAGTCCTTTTCCAGAATAGAGTCAGAAACTGTACTAATACAGAAGTAGAAAAAGAAAACCAAAATATACAAAGGATTTTATCATATGTTCCTTGTGTCCTCATAAGGTTCAGACCTTATGTATCTCTGATAAAGCTCTTCCAACACCATCTGTAAATGGTATAATAAAAAAAGTTGGCTTATGTGCTGATTGTGTGAAGAAAAAGAATTCCAATGTATCAATCTTCCCTCAAATGTAAAAAAATAAAGCCTAAAATCTTCAAAAGTCACTTATAAATCTCATATTTTTATATGTATGATTACACTGACTCTTTTTCTTTGCACTTTTTAACTGTGCTTGAAAAAAGAAAATAACACTGACATCATATATATAGGACATTATAATGAAATCTGAATATTTTTCCAATTCTCTTGCTGATCACTGTTTTACAGCTGAAATTACTGAAATGAACTGGATGTTTTCCAGGTATTAGTAAAACCCCTTGAGCAACCTCACTTCATGCAGACATTGAAAATAGATTTTTCACAGGTTTAATATATATCTATTGCTAGTAATATTGCTGGGATATTTCATAATCTTGAATGCTAATGACCACTACAATTAAAATGCTTCACACAACACATTATGCATAACTCCCCTCTACAGACAGAAACAAGATTTATTTATGAATCACAGTCACTAGTTTCATAGCAAGCCAATATGTAAATAAAGTAAAAATGCATTATTTATCTGACGTTTGCCAAGCCAGGTAGGGAAATGTAATTTACAATATGAAATCCCAGATATGGATGCTTTTAAGTGTCATTCACAATTAAATTGCATCGTTCCCCTCATTTAAGTAGCCAGAAATATTTAGTTTTTCATATTTCAAAATGGCTGAAATATATTGGTTCTTTTCTTTCTCTATGTAATCCTAAACCATTGCAATAATAATGTTTCTTAAGAGTCTTTTTAAAGATGATAATATTATTAAATACATATTCTACATTATTATATTAAGGACATGGTTCTGTCAATGTTCTTCATTAAAAACTTTCCTATGCTTGCTCTCAGAGAGAAACAGGCAGAAGGCAGCTGCGGGATTTCTTTATGCTGTCTTCTTGCACTAAATTCCACAGGAAAAGAAGTACTTTAATTGCCCATTTCTAGGAGTACTAGATAGGTCTTATTGACTTAAGTGTGATTCTTTGGAAGCACAAGAGACAGTGGGAAAACTAGTATGCTCTGAGGTGATTATTTACATGTGTTTTTCTTCTTTTCTCAGTAAAGTGACCATGAAATTTCACTTCTGATGCCTACATATGTGTTTGATATCTTCCGCCATGGTAAATAAAAGTATCTCCCGTGAGGATCTAGTCTTCAAAGCAGACTTCTCTAAACAAAAAAGAAACAAAGATCTCCTTGATTTGGACTTCACAGAAACGTGATTATTTTGAAGTCTGGACAAATTTTGTCATTTTCAGCAAGCTCAGAGAGTTTCCCAGAAAAGGTGAGCTGAAAGGGTACTCTCTTCTGTGGTTTCCAGTTGCTGCTGCTGTCTTGTGCTGTTGGGTTTTCCCCCTACAGTGAATAGTCCTACATACAGCACACTTAGATATGGTACAACAGCAATCTGTCTGCAGTGTTAAAGTAACTCATCAGCTTCACCTTTCTTATTTATTTATATGTCTTTGCGGGTTTCTGGGGAAGGCTATAAACTGAGACTTTTAGGCTTGCACAGCTCAGTAACTGGGTTCATAGCTGCAATACCAACTTTATAAAGGATGATCATGAAAAAGAAAAAATGATCAAGCAAAAGTCCCATTTCTATTCAGAGTCAATTTTGCAAATCAGGACACAAGATGTCCATACAAAAAGCCCTCACTATTCAAATGCACTTAATTTTAAAAGTTTACCCTTAAGCACTGCAGCCAATGTGGACATTAGGAAAAGGAGGGTTCTTCTTAAAAATGACCAGCTAAGTATTTAAGATTAATGTTTCAATGCAGAAAAAAAAACCAAACAACAAAGCACAAACTCAACAATAAAACCAGCCAAACCAAACCCTGTTTGAAAAAAAAAAGTAGGATTATTTATGTAATTCTAATGATTTTTCTAATTATTTCTCTCATTTAATTTAGATTGTTGATTCTGTTTTTTTTTATTATTTTTGGTTTTGGTTGGTTGGTTGGGTTGGGTTGGTTTTTTTTTTTAATGCCCCTTGCTGTCTTTTAGACCTGTCCTTCTGAGTGGCTATGTTTTGTGACTTTGAGAACTGATGATTAGAAGAGCAGAAAGGAGAGAAATGTGGGAAATGAAATCGCTTGGCACAGCAGGATGAAATAACTCAAGGTAAATTTAAGTACTGACCTTTGATTTCAACTTATTCAACAGAAATGTGTGTATTATTATTTCTTAGTGGAAGAATCAGGCAGAGAAAAATGGTGCTTTCTGTAGAGTAAGAAATCAAAATTTTATTTTTTTCTCCCTCCCCAAAATGTCAGATTATGTTGGTTATTACTTTGGAGCTCTGAAAAGGTTTGGGACTGCTCAGTATCAGCTTCTCTCTTACATGAATTCAAATGAAATCTACTCATTAATCGCTTTTGAAAACCCAGATCAGATATTTTTTCCACATTTTTTATTATTATTATTTTTGTGACAAAAAAATCCCTTTCAAGATAGGCAGATTTTCATAATAAAAGCAAAAAGGTTGAAAGTTCAGTTTATTTCTTTTACTTTTTGATGTTTTAAAAAGGAGTGCTACTAAAGAAAAGGAAAATTTCCTTATTACTACTTTCTGACTGACACTTTTTTTCTTTGCAAGGTTCTCTGTTTATTGAAACTTGCAAAAACATGGGCACCCTAAAACAGCTATATAAGTTGAAGAATTTGAAACCTTTAATTAGAAGTGCCTGTAGATTTCACAATATGCTGCTCAGCTATCACTAAGGTTTGCTGCTTTCATTGTACTTTAGTCTGCCAGCTGTATCTGATCCAAAAGTACAGAAACAGACTTGTTTAAACTCAGCCATTGTGTAATGTTTGTGATGTGTGCATAATGAATTCTGAATGCAAATATATGCTGTAAAATGAAATACTGAAAACCTGTATGACAAGCAGTAGAGCTGCACAACACAAAATATGGTTTTATAGCATAAATATTCACTTGTGTCAAATATAGGAGCTGCTTAAAACAGAGCATTCTAATTATGCACAGTTTGTTACTCAGTCTCAGCTCTCTCAACTCCTTCCTTTGAAGTGCTTGACCTTAGCTGCAAGAACAAAACAGAAAGAATAAGTATCTGACTTGTAAGAGTCACCCCACAATTCTGCAGCAGTAGAATATTTTCCATGCAATTTTGATATATTTAGCTCCTGAAATCATTTGGAGACAGTGCCTGTTAATTTTTTGTGGTTTTGTGGTTTGTTTATGGTTTTGAGGGGGACTTTTCTTTGTTTCTGGGTTTTAGTTTTGTTTTGGTTGTTGTTTTTATATCTGAAACAAGGAAAAATGCCACTCCCTGAAAACGAAAAAAGGGTTTTGCATCTATGGGAACATGAACAGCATTTATCCCAGGCTGATTGGTAATATAAGATAATCAGTGATACAGGAAAAGGCAGAGTTAGATACATAAGGCTCTGGTTAATGTGAAAAACCTTAGAATTTAATATGAAAGAGAATCCAAACTTTACTAGGCCCTCAACTAAGCCTTTCTTCTTCTCTCATGTTGGTGGACACACTGTGGGTGCTACTGATGCCTCTGAATTGCTGACTTGCACCAGTTGCGCCTGCAGTCATTTACAGCTTCAGACCTTTAACTTCAAATTCATGCCCTAAAGAATAAAAGAATCATAGAATAGTTAGGGTTGGAAATGACCTTAAGACCATCTAGTTCCAACCTCCCTGCCATGGGTTGGGACACCTCACACTAAACCATGCCACCCAAGGCTTTGTCCAACCTGGCCTTGAACACTGACAGGAATGGAGCACTCACAACCTCTCTGGTGAACCCATTCCAGTGCCTCACCACCTTCACAGGAAAGAATTTCTCCTTATATCCAATCTATACTTCCCCTGTTTAAGTTTGAACCCGTCACCCCTTGTCCTGTCACTACAGTCTCTAATGAAGAGTCCCTCTCCAGCATCCCTATAGGCCCCCTTCAGATACTGGAAGGCTGCTATGAGGTCTCCAAGCAGGCTTCTCTTCTCCAGGCTGAACAGCCCCAACTTTCCCAGCCTGTCTTCATACGGGAGGTGCTCCAGTCCCCTGATCATCCTCATGGCCCTTATCTGGACTTGTTCCAACAACTCCATGTCCTTTTTATGTTGAGGACACCAGAACCGCACACAATACTCCAGGTGAGGTCTCACGAGAGCAGAGGAGAGGGGCAGGATCACCACCTTTGACCTGCTGGTCATGCTCCTTTTGATGCAGCCCAGGATACGGTTGGCTTTCTGGGCTGCAAGCGCACACTGCCAGCTCATGTTCATTTTCTCATCGACCAACACCCTCAAGTCCTTCCCCGCAGGGCTGCTCTGAATCTCTTCTCTGCCCAACCTGTAGCTGTGCCTGGGATTGCTCCGACCCAGGTGTAGGACTTCATGAGGTTGTCATCAGCCCACCTCACAAGCATGTCAAGGTCCCTCTGGATGGCATTCCTTCCCGCTAGCATATCAACCGAACCACACAGCCTGGTGTGATTGGTAAACTTGCTGAAGGTGCACTCAATCCCACTGTCCATGTCAGCGACAAAGGTGTTGAACAACACCAGATCCCTGAGGGACACCACTTGTTACCTGTCTCCAGCCGGACATTGAGCCATTGACCACAACTCTTTGTGTGCGGCCATCCAGCCAGTTCTTTATCCACTGAGTGGTCCATCCATCAAATTGATGTCTCTCCAATTTAGAGACAAGGATGTCATGTGGGACAATGTTGAGAGCTTTGCACAAGTCCAGGTAGATGACGTCAGCTGCTCTGCCCCTGTCCATCAGCTGCATAGGCCCGTCATAGAAGGCCACCAAATTGGTCAGGCAGGATTTCCCCTTAGTGAAGCCATGCTGGCGGTCACCAAGCACCTTGTTGATTTTCATGTGTCAAGCATGGCACCTCTCCTTGTCGGCTCCTCTATTACTTGCAGAAGGAAGTTGTCTTCCACACAATCAAAGAACCTCCTGGATTGCTTGTGCTGGGCTGTTGCATTGCTCCAACAGATATCAGGGTGGTTGGAGACCCCCATGAGGACAAGGGCCTGTGAGCATGAGGCTTCTCTTATCTATCTACAGAGTGCTTCATCCACAGAGTACTCTTGCTCAGGCGGTCTGTATCAGATCCCCACAGTAATGTCTCCCATCGCTGTTCTCCCTTTAACCCACAAGCTCTCTGTTGACTGCTCACCTGTCCCCAGAAAGAGTTCCATACTCTCCAGCCTATCCCTAACATAAATAGCAACTTCCCCTCCCCATCTGCCTGGCCTGTCTTTTCTAAAATGCCTTTAACCTTCCATTCCAACACTCCAGTCATAGAAGCCATCCAACCATGTTTCTGTGATGCCTATTATATCATACCCCTGTAGAGGTGCACACACCTCTAATTCATCTTGTTTGTTCCCCATGCTACAGGTGTTTGTATAGAGGCATCTGAGCTGAGTTCCAAATGAACCCGATTCATTGGCTGGAGTGGCTGGAATACCATTGCTCTGAGCAGTTATTATAGGTGCTGGCAGCTGACTGGTTGTGTTGAGATGGAATAATGCCCTCCTCCCCCAACACATCTAGTTTAAAGCCTCCTTGACCAGTCTGGCAAGCCTCCTACCAAAACTGCTCAACCCAGCTCCACCAGCCCCCAGTAGACCTGGCCTACAAACTTGGGGCCCATGTTCAAGACACCCAAACACTTGACTATGACACCACCCTTTTAACCATTTATTAACCTGGCCAATCCTCCTAGCTTTTTTAAGGTCCTCTCCTGTATCCTGGGGAATTGACGAAAAGACAATCTGAGCTCCAGAGCCCTTAACCACCTCTGACAGGGTTCTGTAGTCCTTCTTTGTGTTCTCCAGAAAGGTAAAGGTACAGAAAGTTAAAGCGGGTGTGGAGCTTAGTTGAACGTAAATCAATTGTATGTACATATGAAAGGAAGTAGCACTGCTCCTTGGTTATAAATGGTCTTTAGTGTCACAATAATGTGTCAATTCAGTTGGAGGTACATAGTTTTTAAAGAGAATGGAGACGGACATCGATATTTGACAGTCTGACTGAAATGCAACCTGCAGAATATCCCAGAGACAGTAGAAAAGTCAACCCAAGAAAATAAGACAGCAGTGTTAGTCTGCAGAATTTCTTGACAACGACATGTAAGTTTATAACCTACATTCGGTTCAAATGCCATGAGCAGCCTTGGGTTCTTATTCCTATTTGCAATAAACAAACCAAACCAGAAAAAAATGGAAAGAAAGCCTGCAAAAAAAAAAGATTTTTAGGTACAGTTGTCACATTCAAGAGCAGGAGCCCATTTTTAATGAACTTGAAGATGTTAACATTAAAACATACAAACTCACTTTCTGAGATACTGGTTCAGATACAGCTTCTTAAAAAATAGATAAATGACATGTAAAATTCAATCTGTAGCTATAACTTACTGGGGAAAAAAAAGCATCTTATATTTCATCACACACTCATAAGAACAGAAAAATGTATTGGAAATGAAGGACTTTGCTACATGTGTTGAAAAAAGAAAGCTGTCTTTAACTAGTCTTCTGAAGGAGACTCTGTGATACACAAGCCTTTCTGAGAAACCAATTTATTTCTCAGGAATTTGCCAAATTACAGTAATTCCAAGCCTCTGGTGTACATATTAAATAGTGAGCACGGAATGATGGACTATGACTTCGAAGATACAGGTTAACCATTTTACTTAATTTGATAACTAAAACTTCATGATTATACACCTGGAAAAATTTGAATTGGATTGATATACCAGTATAAAAGATGATACCCAATCAATGGAATTGTTCCTTATGTTGTCTCAGATGTCTATACTCTCTGAACCAAACTTAGATTACCAGAACCACTGAATGAACACTCCTAATTCCACAATTTCCAAACTGTTTGTGAATTATCTTAGGGACTGCAGTGATAAGGAAAGGGTAATGGGTTAAAACTTAAAGAGGGGAAGTTTACATTGGATATAAGGAGGAAGTTCTTTACTGTAAGGGTGGTGAGGCACTGGAATGAGTTGCCCAAGGAAGTTGTGAATGCTCCATCCCTGGGGTGTTCAAGTCCAGGTTGGACAGAGCCTTGGATGACATGGTTTAGTGTGAGGTGTCCTTGCCCATGGCAGGTGGGTTGGAACTAGATGATCTTAAGGTCCTTTCCAACCCTAACTATTCTGTGATTCTATGATTCTATTTTCTCAGTTCTAATTGCAGATTATATAGAGTTTCTTTGTTAAAACGTATATTTAACTCTTCAAAGCTGTCAGACTGCCTCTTTTCCTGATTAAATTTATTGAAAAATGCCATAACTTGAAAAAGAAATTGAAACACCAACTATATCCAAAATTTAATGCTGCCCTTTATGCTCCTTTCCCCCTCTTAAGGGCTTGAAGCTACAGAAAACATTCAGGAATTGCTCATGTGGATATTCTGTGCACATTCAGGTTTTTATTGCAAGTTAAAGCTATTCATGGTACATAAAGACCGCAAAACAGTGCTCTGGGTGTAACACAATGTTTTCCCAGTTCATACAGTAATATAGTGATTTTACACAACCAAATGCTTTTCTCTGGAAAAAGAAAAAAAAAAAAAAAAGAAAGAAGCTCTTTACATGCAGAGCTACTATTACATTAGAAACTCGTATCATTCATTTTCCTAGCAATTTCTTCCTAATTTTACTTTTATTCTTTTTCCTTTCAGGCAGCTTTGCCTTTTAGACTTGATTTAATATGTGAGGGTGTGTGAAACCTTATGTTGATACTAACAGGACTCTAGTCAGAGAATGGAACTTGAAATTGTATTTATGTTGCATGCTTTCTGTACTCTTTCACAACAGTCCCATGTTACATACTATCTCATTTTCTCTTTCATACTGCTTCTGTGATCATAGGAAGCATTCAGGCAGTGTAGCTTGTACCCTCTTTCAGCATAGTTAACACATTCATTTGCTAGCAGACCGTTTATTCCATTTATGTGTTAGCTCCCCTCATTTTCATTTTATTTATACAATTGCAGTATGTTGACATCATCTTAGTTACAATATTTTCTTTTGAACCCAGGACAATATAACACATTTTCTCCGTTTATTCCATTTATGTGTTAGCTCCCCTCATTTTCATTTTATTTATACAATTGCAGTATGTTGACATCATCTTAGTTACAATATTTTCTTTTTATATTTTCTCCTCCAGATAATCCAAGAGTTTCTAATCTTTTCTTCCCTTCCAGTCCCTGGTGCATTCCCAAACACATCAGTTGTTTCTCAGCAATATCTACTTTTTTTTTTTTTTGTGATTTTCATTTCATTTTCTCTACAGATACTTAAAATATTTACTGCCATTCCAGATTATACCCATGCAAATCCTTACAAGCCTTTATATGATTGTATGATTCTATATTTTGCAAATTTTAATTTACTTTTTATTTTGGTCATTTTAACAACTTAGTAAAATTAACATCTATATATTTTGCATGTTTTTTTTAGACATTACCAGTATTTTTCACCTTATCACCTCTCTATTATGATAATCATAGAGGTTATATTTGTATTTCCTTTTAGCATATCCACTGGGTTTCTCTCTACTAGCCTAGATACTTTTTTTCTCTTTTCTGTGTGAAAAACCGTCATTGCAGTTGGAGTCCTTTTCTAGAAATAAGTGCAGGTTACTGGAACAGAATTGCTTCTAATTTGTTTTGAATGGAATATCTGCTCCTGCTGCTAACTCCCCTTTTTATTATCTCCAACTGATAAAGTATATTCTGAGGTTTTTATAGCAGTCTTTTTATGGAATTAACAATGATGTTAGTATTTTCATCAGTGTAATGGAGATTGGACTCTAGCCTTAAATCTTCAGAGTACATTATGTTTTCTTCTCCTACATTTTCTGTTCATTATCCCCAAGACATCACCTGCCTGCTTTTCTTTTTCACTTTTTGCATTCTATTTCTTTTACACCTGCATTGTTCTTCAGTGGGCATGGGTCTTTGGATGTTCATTATCTGTAAAACTTTCAGCTTTAACATTCTGTCAGTCCTGTGCCCAGTGACAGCAAGTGATTGTTGAAACTTGCTATCAAGGTGTACATGCCATAGTTTTCAACTGCTTCTTTACAAATTTGACAGTACTGCCCATGGCCATTTTTCATAATCATAATTTTAGATATGTTTTAATCAGACCTGTGGGTTCCATTTGGCTATGTACAAGATTTGTACTACAGTCAATCATACTTTAACCATTATGTAGAAAATTTCCTGTGATTCCAAAATTTTATCCAGAAGAACAGGCTGAATCAGAAAATAAAATGCAATATGTTATCTATTTACAAAGCAAATTCCAAACAGTTATATTTGTGCTACAGAACTCAAACAGAAAAATCAATTTACCTAACTCGTATCTAGAAACACAGACATGGGAGAGTGTTAGAGGGCAACCCAAAGGACATTGCAAAGCAAGCCCTGCATCAGCTGGCCTAGACACTCCTATAGGATAAAGAAGAATGAACAATACGTGACTGTATTATCCACAGCAATGGAATGGGAAAATGAGCCTCAATGTGTAGAATACGGAGCACATAATGGTGAACTGGGGGACAAAATTTCCATCAGGGGGTCTAGTGAAGGTGTAAAAGCATAATTCCCAATATGCTTACCTTTTTTGTCTTACGTAACTCATGGCTCCAGAAACATCCAAGCTGCAAGACATTTGCATTATGTCCTGTTTGACTACAGAACAGGAAAAATACATGCAAATCAAAGTTCTTTTTTTGATTTTTGTTTTCTTGCTCTTCATTTGTCATGAATTCAAATGGCTTGATATTTAGGCAGCTGACATATTCTTAGGGGCACAAGTCAACTGATAAAAAAAAGTCACTATCTTTCAATGACGATTGCTTCTAGAATAAATAAATCAATATCAGTAGATTCTTACCGTTTCTACAGATGAATTTACTCTTATACTATTTACGTATCCTGTGATGCCTTTCCTGTAAATGTCATTATTTTTTCATGCTCTTTGCGCTATGATTCATGTAGTTTGGTAAAGGTTTGGTTGTTCCTCAATTGGTTTAAAAAGTTTTCCTGGACATGGTTTGCAAATATAAGTTGATTTTGATAAACGGCTTTCAGAAAAAATTTGCGAGGTGCAAGAGCTCACAGAACTGATATTTGTTAGACTATCACACAGGTTAAAAGTCACACAGGACATGTGGACTGAAAAAACAGTGCCTAAAATTGTTAAGACCTATATGTCACAACAATGCTGTAAGTACTAGGTTGGAAACTGTTCCTGCATCATGTATATTCAAATATTCTTGCCAAGACATGTCTGTCAGACGCTCCAAAGTTGTACCTACACATCATTTTATGACACAGGGAAGTCTAGAGGAGCTTCTGGGTCTGCTGAAGTGAAGCAATGTTTGCAATAACTGCACCTCAGTCCATAAGATGTATTCATAGGCCTATTCCCAGATATTATTTTGACACTGTGCAGAAATGTGTTGGTGAGCAAGTGTTCACTTCTGGGAACATGGAAACCTTCCTGTATCTCCCAACAGAGGAATAAACCCGTTTTGCTTGGAGGGATAAATCTGTTAGCCCCACTGTTACACAATCAAAAGGTCTGTCCATTCTTTCCTGGATTTTTCTTCCAGGATACACTGAGGTGGAGATGCTGTAAGTATCTACTTTGTGTAAGGACTTTCTGAGTCAGAGAGAGAAAACAATTGTAATTAGAATGTTGTCGGGTGTTTCTGAGATTGTATAAATCCTCAGGAGCCTTCCTCCAAGGAAGTAGTCAAAAACATATAAAATGTTTGGGGAAAAAAACTCAGCATCTTGTGTTTTACATAGATTCAGGTTCCTTCTGTCACTGAGTATTTTTCTTTTTTTAAATTAAATTTAGTTTGAACTAAACTGATTCTTTCCCCTTCATTTTTCAATTTCAAAGCTCAGAACCAAAATAAATTATTTACAGTGATTTAGGTGGCAATCCTTAACAGGAACTTGACTGAGTCTGTCACTGTACCCTAGTCCATCTTCTTGGCCTTTGAAATACAGTGCAATTTTGTAGCCTATACAATAATTTCTACACCTTCTATATCACTGTAGTATCTCAGTATCCTCTCCCTTCCAGCCCTGTGCCATTGTTTTTTTTTTCCTTTCCTCTCTTCTTTTGCTCACTCATGTTTCCTTTTCCTCTCCTTCTGGTTCTTCCCCTTCTTTATCTCTTATTTATTTTCCCTCCATTGCTGCTCTTCACCCTTTCTAGTTACTCATTTTCACTTTCTCATCACTCTTATTGTTCCACTGATTTCTACCTCATTCTCCATCCCATGCCTTCTCTGCTTTTTTTCAGTTGCTTTCTCCAATGCCTTCTGGTATGCCCTGTAGTGCCTTTGCTTTAAATTCTTTTCCTTAGCTCTCTACTTTCTCACTTTTAAATAGTGATCCTAAAACCCTGCAGCCTTTATTAAATAGAGCATTTTTCAACACATTTTTTCTTTTACATAGAACTTTCCTTATTACATAGAACTGTCTTCTCAAAAACAGTGCTTTGAGGGAGATGAAGCAAGAAAACAAGTTTCACTGCAGCAGTCAAATTTAGAGCCAACTTGCACAGCCTGAAAGAAATATCCCAAATCTCTTTATTTTTCGTCTCTGAGAATACAATTGAATTAAAAGATAAACAACACTTTTTACTGACTTTTTTCTCATTTCCAACTGAAAATCTGGTTCCACAGCCAAGTAAATTTACTCAAAGCCAAGCATCCTCTTCCTCCTATTTGCACAGACAAAATCCAGACTTTTTCTTCTTGTTGTTAGGACTAATAAGAAAAATTGCATGCAGATATCTGTTCACTCCAAGTCATTCCTATACAGACATTGATTGTCCTAGTCATCACAAAATAATGCTATTCATTAGTATTAGTATTCCTAATCTTTATCAAAGCTTGTACAGTTATGTCTGAATGTAAATATACAGTACCAGCAGTGTAATCAGAGTGCAAGCAATATCAATACTGCATTCAAGTACTGCTCAGCAATACATGGAGACTCAGCAAAATAGGAAGTTGAACTTGTAGAACTGAGCAATTAATCTTTCAGAACCGGAACATGTAAAGGTGAACAGTGCCCCTTTCCTCTTCCTCTCCTGCGCCTCCTTACAAAACTTTCTGTCCCCTGATTTACCCATTAAAAGTTAATTTTTTTAGGTGTTAAAGTGAGCCAAGAGTTTACCCTTGCTCTCTGGGCTCTGAAGTCATTTAGCCAGAGTGATATTGCATTGCTTACAGAGCATAAAATGCATCTTCAGTCATAACAAATACTTTTGCCAAAATCCTGAATCTGCACATTTCTGAGAAATTCTACTGTAAAAATTACAGTCATTTGGAGAACAGGATTGTCCTACAGCCTTCCTTGATGCCCAGTGGGCATCCATCAGTAAAATTTTAAACAAGCAATAGTGATGGGGAAACAAAAAAGAAATTCGTAATACCAGCACCAGATCGTTGCAGCGAGGTAGCGTTACTGCTGAGTAAAATAAACCACTTTCAGACAGCCCTGGCTAACCCCATGACAACCTCTGCCTCTTAAGGCAGTGGGATCCTGCACTTATTCTTTTGTTTACACTAGGGGTGACCATTCTTCTCACAAGAAAAGAGTATTAGGCCTACATGGCATTCAAACTCCTGATCTGAACAACAACCTGAAAATCTGAAAACCAGTGTAACTTTACTATAGAAGCAGTAAGAAAAAAAAAAAAGGTGAAAAGACCAGAAATTCTGCACTAGTCTTGGTCACTGAGCACTAAAGTTAAATTTTATTTTTGCAATAGCTTATGAAGTTATTAGAATATGAATTTATTAGAATATAAAGTTATTAGATATGAGAAATAGGGGCAGTGTAGTTGTTTTTTTTTTTGAGGCTATCAACCTCACACATTCTTTAATAAAACCCTTTATTTTATTGTCTCCATATTAATTCTGATCCAAGCAACTAAGCAAAGTGAAATGATCTTTTTTTTTATGTGTTTATTTGTATAAAATATATAATCAGAGTTTGAGGTTTAGGTATTTGGGGTATTGCCTGAACCTGAAACAACAATCGTTCATTTCTTAAATGTGTGGTTTACTTGTTTCCCAGATTAAGTCTCTGATTGAGCTCACATGCTCCACAGGAGGTTCTATGTGAGAAGTGGTGTCTATGTATTGCCTCAGGTTCTGTTGCAAGACTAATGCAGGGAAATAAGCACTAAACACTGTAGTATTAGCTACTAGCTGCCTTTTACATAAATTGGAGGTAAAAGAGGCTTGTCCATGGCATAGAAGACTTGAGTTGCAGAACTGTTTTGAGGATCAGTACCTTTAACTTAAAAGTCCATTAAGTTATGCTAAAAAGAAGGTTCTATTCCTGTAACCATCATCACTTTTTTCCCTCTGGCTGCAAACCAGACTGGATTAATAGGATTCGCAGAGGCTGCTCTCTTTCCCCTTCTCTTTGCAACCTCCCATTTGTTCCCTGTGTGCCTCAAAGTGAGGAGTAAGATATCCTTTGCTCAACAACTTTTTCATCCTCCATATTTTTATGCATAAGATGAGAGCCTAGCTGGCTTCAGTGTTACTTATTTTAAAAAGCGACAGCCACCTTCCACTGTGAATTTTATTGCAGGTGAGATCCAGGTAAATCCTAAGGAGATAAAGGCATCTAATAGTATTTATCGTGGTTTTTTTTTTTTTTACCTTCAAGAGATCCCTATACCTTCAAAATAAAGAAGTGATCTTCAAAAGATTGTTTTGGGATCATTTCTGGGTGTTGTCTTCTCTGATAACCTCTTGGATAATTGAAGTCACCCACATCTCTCTTCCCTACTAGAGGAACAGACAAATTTTAGACTGAGTGATAGACACTGTTTTTCTGTTGTCTTCCTATTTTTCCATTGTCCCATATAGAAAGTGTCATTTGGGGGTGTATGTGGAGTTTTTTGGTTTTGCATTGGTTTGGGTTTGTTTCTTTTTTTCTTAAAATAGCAGTTTCAGAGCATTCAATGGTCTTGTGCATAAAGTATCAGGACATCTGGATTCTGTCACGGTTTCTCAAAATCTTTATCAACTGTTCTATATTTATTCTCTACTGGATTAACAATGTAATAAATAAACCCAAATCTTCTAAAATATTTTACATAACTGTATAAAAGGACAATTTGGTAAAAATTGGTACAAAGATATGTATTCTTGCACTTGTTTTGTAAGAACATCTGATTTGAACCATTCAGACCTTCCAGATTGAGAGGAAAGACAAAATATATCTATATCTAGAAAATAAACCAGAGTTTACCTTTCTGCTTTTTGCAGTTATAGGTCATAACTCTCAATACTTGGTGATATTAGAGCCATTGGAAAATATCCACATTCCAGGGAGCTCTCTCTTAAGACATTAAAATTACCACAATTTTATAGGCTACTTAATTAGTTCATTATAAGATTAATTCATTTAGATTACAGAAAAAGCACAAGCTCCTCTTAGTGAAAACCAGCAACGATTTGGCTGTCATAAAATTATTAAAGGAGTTGTTCCCTGTTAATTAAACTAAATGAAGACTATATCATATTACTAATGAGAAGAATAAAATGTTGAAATACTGCATCTTTTATGTTACAAATATTATTGCCATTTTAATTACATATTGACATTAATAAAATACAAAAAGGAACACTTAACACTTGGAGTTAATGTGAGTTTTTTCCAGCTCTGAGTTTCTGCACATTTTATATCCTTATCAAGGTCATCAGCTCTCAGATAATGTAGCTAAAACTCAATTTCTGAATAGTCTCCTGCTGTGCTTGATGTTGTTTTCTATCCTCATGAAAAACAAGAAACTCCAGGAAGAGGGTAAAATTTCTTTTTTTTTTCCCCAAGATTTTTTTCTTTTTATGACCATTGCTGCCATTTTTAAACTTTCAGATATTTTTATCTGATGATACATCCAGAAGAAAAGTTAATTATTCTTGAGTTTAATGTTCCCTTCTAGAAACTTAACATTCATATATCTGAAAACGTCTTTTTGTATTTGTAGCTTCATGTATTGATTATAAAATTTTCTTTTTTTTTTTTTTTTGAGTCTTTGGGGTTTTTAAATTTTATTGTGTTACTTTGCTGAAACTATTTGGTTATAGTTTGATTTTTCTTGACTCCTTCAAAGAAAACACCAGGAAATCGCTGTTGTAAAAAGAAGTTGATCCCCAAAGCCTTATAAAAGTGCTGCATCTGTTTCTTTAAATTAATTCTTGTTGTGGTTTTCTACCAATAAATTTGCACATACTCTCCCTTAAAAAGATAGACTGCGCTGCAAAGTCAAAACATGGAACGAGCCTGGTTTAAGTCAACATCAGGAAAAAGTTTATTTCCTGAGTTATGTTTATTGCTAATTAAACAAGTTAGTTAACTTAAAACCAAAAGCTGTGAGGAGAATACTAGAAGAGTGCTAGTGCGTCTTGGGGAAGGGTAACAACATTATAATGGCTGTTTGACAAGAAGTAAATGTAAAATTAAAAAGAATTTTTTAAAGACTTGAAGCAGCTAAATCAATTCAGCCATGGAAGAATCCTTAAAGTCATGCTAGAGAGCCATAGAAGAGGTAAACAGCAATCTGAATTTTGCAAAAGTGGTAGGCTAAGACAACATACTTCTTAGATTTATGCATAAGTATACATTAAATCTGGAGCACACTATAACTTGCATTGTCCAAGGACACCCCTTAAGAATATTCTAAGGATATGTTTTCTCTGTTGATAAACAGCTGGTTTAAATGTTTTTCTTCAACTTAGTTGAAAGAACCACTATTCTTAAAATCTGAAGCATCATCCGTGATCAAAAAGACCAAGAACACAAACGCTATATATTGAGATAATACACATTCATCTGTTATCTAGTTAACAGACTCTCTATCTCTGCATGCAAAAACAAGGATTCATTTGATCTGTATGGATAGAGGACAATATTAGGACACCACTAAGTAATCTTATTAATATGAATTTAAAAAGATCGGAAAGGGTTTGCAATTTTATTTGCCCCACTGTTACATGCGTGTAGAGTCGTAGTATCATAGAATCATCATAGAATCATAGAATAGTTAAGGTTGGAAAGGACCTTAAGACCATCTAGTTCCAAACCCCCTTCCATGGGGAGGGACACCTCACACTAGACCATGTCAGTCAAGTCTCTGTCCAGCCTGGCCTTGAACAGTGCCAGGGATGGAGCTCTTACCACTTCTTTGGGCAACCTGTCCCAGTACCTTCACCACTCTCACAGTAAAGAACTTCTTCCTTATATCTAATAACAGCTGAATATGAAGAATGGGAAATAGAGCAAGTCAAAAACACTAGCATCATAAGGAACTTCACTAATTTGAGCAATCATTCAATATTTACATTTTAGCTTCATCAAGCCAATTGGGATTTCATGGAACTCCATAGGTTATACCTGATAATGTCTGAGATGGAATTTCCATTACATTTAGACAATGCATGATCTTTATTGCAGTCAGAATGCAATAATAAAAGTGGCAGGAATGAACTACATACAATCAGCTATGGTAGCAGTGTGCATACAATTATATATTTAACATGGTGACAGGAACATAAGCAATCTAAGGAGTTCTGAATATGGTGTAGCTTTGCTTACTTCTTTACCGAAGAAATTGCACAAATAAACAAAATGTTTTTTTTTATTAATTTACAGCCACATGTTCAAATATCAGAAAGATTTATTACACAAAAATGCCAGCAGTAGTGATGGAAGGGGAAAACTTGAGCAAGATGATTTTGTACATATGTTCAGATTTTGACTTAGCTAGTTCATATAGAGAAATATTTGAAAAAGGTTAGAAATTAATACCTATGTCATGGATACTCAGAAGCTGGAAAAGCAGAAGTGATCTCAAGAGCAATAAGCGGGTATCAAAGACGATAACTTGAGCAGCAAGTAGATGAGTTTGTGAGAATTCCAACCTTAGACAAGAGACTCAGCAGTCAGAAAAACGTGAAATGCATCATTTTTCAAAATAAGCATATCATAAAAATAAATTAAAAAAAATGAAACAATCAATATGAAGAGAATTATATGAAACTTTCTTTAGAAATTTGTTTGGACATTAAGATATTATTCATTCAAAGATGCATGGAAGGAAGAAAAGGGAAGAAAAGACTAATAAGTTCTTGGAAATAAAGGAGGTAGGGAAATCGGTAGGAGTGAGGTTCTGCCAAAAAAGTTTAACAAGAAAGAGATGAATGCTATTTGTGCAGTCAAACTGTGTGTGTAACTGACTCTCAAGTTAGGGCCCACTTTGTGTAAAGGTAATAGAAATAAAAGAAAAATAATAAGGATCATAGAAAACATTCTTCAAAATATCACTGACAAAGTTGTGCTAAAAGTCTGTGTTTGTTTCCAGGCCGGGTATTTTTTTTTTTTTAATGTCTATTTTATGGTTTGTCTTGGTTTCATCTAGGATAGAGTTAATTTTCTTCCTAGTAGCTGGTGCAGTGCTGTGTTTTGGCTTTAGTCTGAGAACAATGCTGATAACACACTGATTTTTTAATTGTTGCTAAGTAACACTTACCCTGATCAAGGACTTTTTAGCCTCTCATGCTCTGCCATCGAGGAGGAGTACAAGAAGCATGGAGGAAGCAGAGACAGGACGCCTGACTCAAACTAGCCAAAGGGGTATTTCACACAGTTGATTCACATGGTGATTCCACCACTTCCCTGGGCAGCCTGTTCCAGTCCCTGATCACCCTCTCTGTGAAGAATATTTTCCTAATATCCAATCTAAACGTCCCCTGACACAGCTTAAGGCTGTTATCTTTTGTCCTGTTACTTGTTGGAAGAAGAGACGACCTCTACCTCAATACAATGTCCTTTCAGGTTGTTGTAGAGAGGGATAAGGTCCCCCCCTGAGCCTTCTCTTCTCCAGGCTAAACAACCCGAGATGCCTCAGCCTTTCCTCATAGGACTTGTGCTCTAGACCCTTCACCAGCTTTATTGCCCTTTTCTGGACCTGCTCCACCACCTCAATGACTCTCTTGTAGTGAGGGGCCCAGAACTGAACACAGTATTGGAGGTGCTTCTTTCTTGTTATCTCCCTTTCAATTACTATTATTATTACTACCATTGTTGGTTGTGGGGTTTTTTGTTTTTTGTTTTTCCAAGTTATTAAGCTGTTCTTATCTCAACCCATGGGTTTCGACATTTTTTCTGATTCTGCTCCCCATCCCACTGGAGGGACAGGGAGGCAGCGAGTGAATGGCTGTGTGTTATGTAGCTGCTGGCTGGGGTTAAATCACTACAGAGATGTGATACTTAAAGCTTCTGGGTACCAGTGTCGTGACTGTCATAGCTGATATGAAAAACGTGTAACAAGGCAAACTTTCAGTACAAACAACATAATATGAGACATCAGAAGCTAAGGAAGAGATCTGGGGTATTTTTGTTTGTTTGTTTAAAACAAATCACATTACAAGAGGATCTGATTCTCTTAGGAAGAGTAATGTGTTTATGGTAATTTTGGGGAAGTAAGAAAAAAAACTGTAAGTTAAATCTATTACAGAACACCCTACTTTAAAAATCAATTCTTGATTGGTCACAGGTATAGAGGTGAGCATGTGCCCAAACTACACATCCGGATTAAATAGGAACTATGATGTACTAAATCCGTTAACTTTTATAATGATAATGGAAGCTCATCTCAGACCATCTTGCTTTTCTTTTTTTCACTAAAGAAAATTACAGGATTTTATATATATATATATTCAGCCAAGAAAATTCTGCTCTTTCTACACAAGAGGTATAATTGTGTGAGAAGAACTTCATTTATTTCACTTCAGTTTTGATTTTGTAGTTTTAAAAAAAGTGTGTTAAAACCAGCAGCATCATGCAACCCTTGTGTGAGTCACCATTTATGAGTAGTTACATTTAGAAAATAACAAAAAGCCTCTTCTGTGCTTTTTAGCAGCAAACTCAAATAGACTAGCATCTCAGGAGAAAAGTACTCTTGTCTCCATGACACCTTGAAATACCCAGTTACCATAATACCCACAATTTTAGAAGATTGGTCATTCATAACAGATTAGAGGAAGCATGAAGGAACCAATCCAGAATGCATTTAAATGCTCCATTATCTTATTGGTCCAGCTTTTTACCTGATAGAAAGGGCTTGTTTAATAGTTTTGTCAGTTGCTGTTCCCTTTGTATTACCATGTATGAAAAAAACTGAACTACATGAAGAATATAACCACTATCTGCCTATGCAAGCTTTTCCAGGTACTTATAAGCAAACTTGAGTGTGTTTATCAATCAGAACCTATAGATATTTCTGAAGTTTTCTCTCCTATTTGAAGCTGCTAATTTTCAGATCCAATCAGAAACAATCCCCTAATTCAATTCTAGCTACTTTATACTTTTTTATTTTAACCCACATAGTAACATCTTGTAAAAGGACAAACCACTTGATGGAGAAGAAGAATATGGGGTATCTTTCAGAATGTTGATTATAAGATGAGAAATGAAAATTCTGGGCAACTTTGCAGCAAAAAGGAAATAGGATCCTGCAGACTTGGAGACTTAGGGCAGTGAATAGTGATGGAAAAAAAAAATTACAATAAAATATACTGAATAGTTGAAACTGCTAGTGAAAGCAGTGAAGTAATATTCTGGCATCCACACTTTAAGAAGCATGACAAAAGATTAGATTTAGTGAAGAAAAGGCACTGATAGATAATGTACTGGCTTAAAGATTTTTACAGTAAAAGCTATGAAAAGGTTGGCATGTTTAGATTATTAAAATAAAGAGAAGTCTCAACAGTTTTAAATTAATATCTTCACCAACAGTGACTGTTTAAAGGAATTCAAAAGATGTTAGCAGAAGTTAGAAAAATTTACACCCAGACAAAATCAAATTTTGTGAAGACACACATATTTTTGAAAGAGCAGGATAGTAATGGTTGCAGCATCTACCAAAGGAAATAGCAAATTCTTTATCTTCTGACAAGCTGCAAGTCAACAGTAGTATAATTTCTTAGTGTAGTCCTTTGTCCTACAGAAGTTTTGGGCTCTCCCCATCTGAAGAATGACATTTTAAAGGTGTTATGTCAGCCTTAATTTTTGTTAAAAATTTGAAGATCTTGAGTTAGACAGTGCTATTTTGTCTTATAGATGAGCATAATTACTGGCCTAGGTCTTATAAAGGCTTACAGAAATGCTTTGTTTTGCACATTTTGTAATTAATTGGTCAATTTACAATATATACAGAGATTAAGACCTGCTGAAGGAAGGTACCCAGTAATATTTAAGTGAACTGATGACCAATTTACTTTTCCTAATTAAGTGATATGAAAGTAAGGATGGAGTTTTAGCACAGTGATCTGTGGAAAGAAATGGGGTTGCAGCACACATTTAGATGGAAATATTTGTTGACCTAAGCTGGTAAGACTGAAATGGAGTCAAGCTTTTGTTTTCTGTCAGGTTTTCAGATGAATGTTCTTCTCCAGGTACAACAGAATACAATATGTATCTGACACCATCTCAGTGACCAGGCACAGGAAAAGTGATTGCCAACATGTTTTCAGACCCAGACGTTCAAAACCCCTCAATTCCTTTTTTTTTTTTTTTTTTTTATTACTTTTTTAATCTGCCAGAACAACTACCAGTTTAGGAGAAAATTTGGCTTTGCTACACCACTAAAGATTTCACATTAATCTCAGTGTCTAACTACCCAGTAACAGTTTTATTTAACCTACTCAGCCCTAGATAGTGTATACATGACAAGAAATACTTACTTCCCCCAGCAACCGAGAGCAAGAAAGGGTCATGAATTACCAGGGATTGTTGATTTAAGCATTACAGAGATGGTAAAGCAACTTCCTCACTAGAGACTGGGGGACCAAGCTCTGCAACTATCTCTTTAACTTCTGGTTGGATGGGTTGTAGGGCACTTTAGCAAAGACCATCTGTACTGGGAAGTGTACGTTTAATTTGATTCTGGTTTAAAGCAAAATAGTTGTATATAAGCTCATAGTATTATACTGCTCATGCACAAAAATTAAAGAGTTAGTTATGCGGAAAGGTCAATTGCTAGTTTAGAGCTTTTGGACTAACTGAAACTGGGTTTATTACATGCAGAACACTCCTGATGAAGCATGCATAAATGTCTTGCTATGCTTCTTACAGGAGAAATATCAAATATGTGCTTTTTGCTATAAAATATTCAAGACCTAATTGAAATATTACATAGGAAATAAAACAGCCTTTCTCATTTTCTCCAGATGGATTTGAAAAGTAGAGGCCAGTGACCATAAAATTACTTTAGTTGATCCCATATTGTCAAATTCATAAGCAGAATTGAAATAAAAAATCCTACCATGCAATACAGGCACAGATTCTGAAACTCAGAGTATCTGTCAGGTGAGCTACCAAGGGTGTGTCTGGCTTTTGGTTTAAATGAACGAAACCTATGGGCATCTATATGTTTTCTTCATTAAGCACATGGCTTCTGGAATGTTTATATTTTTGAGTTAAATTAATTCAATAAAATTTCTGTGAACATAAAACTTGGGAGCTTAAAATCTGATTTAACAGATTATGATATTTGTTTATGGTTCAAAATTTCTGTCTTGAATCAACTCTGCAAAACTCTTTTAAAAGAAAACAAGGAAAAAGTTATTGACAGCTATCAGACAGAAAAAAAAAAAAAAAGGTATTATTTTTCTAGTACTCTCCAGGATGGAATAAAGCCAACTCTGAATTATCACAAAAATGGATTTTGCTAGGCAAAAAGCCCCTATTCATAAAATTACTTTTTATGAGCAAATGTGAATTCTATGGCAGAAAAGAACCGGAGAAGCATACCTATAAATTAGTTTGGTGTGAATTTTTATTCATATATCTTAACAGGAAGATACATGAGCAAGACACTCTCCTGGTCTACTTCTATGTTTAAATCTAAGTGCATTTTAAGTGGCTTTGTAGAGGCATACAAGTTGATGTTATATCTATAAACTCTCTAAACATCTAGTATTTCCTGTGTATGTGGCCTTTCATCTTCATTTTCTGTCTGTTAACAAATCATATGTTTTAAAGAAAAGCTTTAAAACATTCAAACAATTTATGTTTGAAAGAAGAAATATATTTGTCAATGTTAACTCCAAGGCCGTGTCATGTCTTTGACAGCTATCATCCCTGAAAAATAAATAGTTATGTTGCCAAATAATATCTGTTTAGTGCAAATGCACAAAGCATTGTGCACATGAAAATCTCTCTATCTCAGTTTTTCCTTGGATTTTCTCCCAGAAAGAAGACATTATACACCTACATTGCTCTTGTAACAATATGGCTAAAATCAAATGCTTCACCTTAATTAGAAACATATCCTAATATTGTTCTAATATAGTAGTATATATTGTATATATACTATATATACTCTGAATTTTACTAAAAAGCTGTTGATCATCTTTACAACAAAATAACATATGGATAAATTAGAAAGGCAGGGGGGGTTGGAACTCGATGATCTTAAGGTCCTTTCCAACCCTCACTATTCTATGATTCTATGATTCCATGAAATGGATAGAAATAGCAAGGTATGATCAATGACAAAAACTATAGGTACTGGAAACAGCTGTAGTATGGACTGTATTGAAAAACTATAAATTTTTCTTTCAAGGTGATGAGTAGAGAGGTAGCAAGGCCATCAAGTACAGAAAGATGTATTCACTGACTATTCTGTTCCAGTTAGGGTTAAGTTTTTTCACACCAGCTTTTCTGTAGCTTCCAGGAAATCAAGGTATAAATCAAACCATTCAATGAAATTTATGGTGAAATTTTGTATCAGAAATGTATGAGGCTGACTTTTTATCTCTGTGAAGGAGGTAAAAGCTTGCACGTTTCAATTTTCCTAGATGCTACATTACACCTTTGGAGGCTTGGTGCCTTCCTTATCCTTCATTTTTGCACTGTAATAGAATCATAGATTCATAGAATAGTTAGGGTTGGAAAGGACCTTAAGATCATCTAGTTCCAATCCCTCTGCCATGGGCAGGGACACCTCACCATGTCACCCAAGGCTCTGTCCAGCCTGGCCTTGAATGCTAACAGGTATGGAGCTTTCACAACTTCCCTGGGCAACCTATTCCAGTGCCTCACCACCCTCACAGGAAAGAATTTCCTCCTTATATCCAATGTAAACTTCCCCTGTTTAAGTTTTAACCCATTACCCCTTGTCCTGTCACTACAGCCCCAATGAAGAGTCCATCCCCAGCATCCCTATTGGCCCCCTTCAGGTACTTTAAGGCTGTTATAAGGTCTCTATGCAGCCTTTTCTTCTCCAGACTGAACAGCCCCAACTTTCTCAGCCTGTCTTCATATGGGAGGTGCTCCATTCCCCTGATCATCCTCGTGGCCCTTCTCTGGACTTGTTCGAACAGCTCCATGTCCTTTTTATGTCAAGGACACCAGAACTACACACAATACTCCAGGTGAGGTCTCACGAGGGCAATGTTCGTTAATGTTAGTTTCATTTGCACACTACTTGATGTTTCCTTTTTGGCAAATTGCCAGTATTATTTTTAGTATTTCCTTTTTACTACTGAATCCCTTGCTGGAGAAGCATTTGGCTTTTAGGAAATAGAGACACAGGAGCTTTAAATCTTAATGAAATTTTTTAGATTAACAATACAAAAGTAACAGTAGAATATTAACAAATTGTCAGAACACACCAAAGTTATGTTGTGTCCTTCTTCTACTGCAATTTTTTTCCCCCCATTTTCTTTTCCCAAGGTACTGGCACATAATGTTTCCCTTTCCTCATTCTCCTCCATTGATTTCCAGTTCTCAAACTAAAGATGCAGCTGTGTGGTACAACTCTGGCACCCAGGTGGTTTTATATGGCCATCTTCATTCAACTGCAAATTGGCAGAAGCTGATGGGGCAATCTGGGGAAGCACTATGAAATTTTTGCCCTCCTCTGCCTTACAAAGCCCATTTCTGGTCAGGGGCTGCTTGAGCAGATAAACCTTGCATTCATCTGACCCCTTTCTGTGTTCTTGTGTTTTGTGCTGGAATTCACTCCCTACTCAAAAGTGTACCCCAACATCACCTTCCATTTCTTTACTGTGGTGGAATAAACTTTATGCTGCTAGGTTCTCTTTCATCTGGACAAATGTGCAAATAGACTTTATGACATATCAAAAGAGTTAAATGGTGTGAACTATACTATCCCTTCTCTCTTAGCTATAAACTTTGAACTGCAGTTGCTTTGACTTTCTGTAACTTGTTTTGATTAGGAAAAAGAGTATCATGCTTTACTCTTTTATATAAGCTTGTAGTGGTTTAAGCCCAGCCGGTAACTCAGAACCACGCAGCCGCTCGCTCTCCTTCTTCTTCCTACCCCTGATCCTGGAGGGATGGGGAGGAGAGTCAAAAGAATGTAACTCCCACGGGTTTACATAAGAACAGTCCAGTAAGTAAGGTATAACACACACCACTACTGCTGCCACCAATAATAATAGTAATGATAAGGGAAATAACAAGGGAAGAGAATACAACCGCTCAATCTAGCCCTTCCGGGTAACTGCTCCCAGTTTATATAGTGAGCATGACGTGCTGTGGTATGGAATACCTCTTTGCCTAGCTTAGGTCAGGTGTCCTGTCTCTGCTTCCTCCCGGCTTCCCCTCCTTCCTGTCAGAGCATGGGGCTCACAAAGTCCTTGGTCAGAGTAAGCATTGCTTAGCAACAACTAAAAGCATCGGTGTTATCAGCACTGTTCCCAGGCTGAAAGTCAAAAACACAGCACTGCAGCAGCTACTAAGGAAGAGTAAAATGCTACTGCTGAACCCAGGACAAAGCTCAAAAAATTTTTTGGAAGGTCACTGCATTTATAGGCATTTGCAATGAATAACTGATGAGAGAGACAGAGTGGAGTTAATGAAAGAAGTCATGTCTAAGAGCCATAAAAGATGAGCAGAATGTCACTGCAGTCATCAAGAAGCATGGTAAAAGACCAACTATTTTACCAAAGGGAGAATTCCCCCTGAAACTTCTTATCTCATTTTGCAAAAAGATATTTAAATTATTTTTAAAATAAGTAACTGATCTTTTGCAGTTATTTCTCTTCCATTCAATGGAGAAATACCTCATCACCTAATTCCTTTATGCCTACAAAGAAATAATAGTCTGACAACGTATGCCTTCAGTGTAATAAGGTTTACTGCATAGTGGAGAGCAGCAAGGTTTTATAAACAGAAAAATATTTCTTTTAGAATAGCTAATGCTATTCCACCATTGTTCTGCACTGAATATTGTCCCCACATTTAATTATTATTCCTTCTTCATACTAGTCACCTTCATGTAAGAGCAGCACAACATTCACTACTGGGAAGTCACTGAATTTCCAGAGGAAACATGCTGGGTTCTTAACTCGATAAATAATTTTTCTACAAAAAGTTTGTTCAGGTCATAAAAGAAATTGAATAAACCAGGCATTGCTGTCTTCCAGAGACAATACATGATTATACAAAAAATAAAAATCTCTGGTTTCTTTTAATGTGATCTCACATGTTTATTACAGTCAAATAAATCTGAATTTTTACAGTATTTACTTATTTGTCAAAACATTTAAATTCACTGCAAGTCTAATATCTCTGTAACTACATACAGAAGTAAAAATATAACTTGAGAGCAATCAAACTTCATAGTTTTTAAAGGTACCACTAATTATAAATATTATAACAGCTTTGCCCATTAAATGTTATAGCTACATTACAAACAGAAGACAAAACCTCATAATTTTTCTCATATATATTTCCAGCAAAATTTTCAAGCTGATATAATGTGATATGCTTTTCAGCAATGATTAGGAATTCATAACACTGAGATTTCTTTACAAAAAAGGTAGTGCAGAAACAAACACAAACATTTTTTTTCTTATCAGCTTATCTCAGTATCTGATTTATGGTAGCTCACTACACATTTTCTCCCAGTGTGCCATAATTGTAAAGCAGAGCACATTGAGCTTAAGCTGCAAATATGTTTTGTTCTTATGTGTAACAGAGCCATCAGAAACTGCATTGTCTGCTTTATAAAGAAAAAATAAATGAAATTATACAGATTACTTATGCAACAACTGAAGTCTATAACTATTTTCAAAGTATAAATAGTAAAGTATGCATATCTATACATAGAATCTAGGGAGAAGAAGTAGAAGATTGGAGGGAACTCATAAATGAAGGGGGAGTTGTTAGGAGAAGCTTACTGGCCTGCAGATATATTTGTTTCCACCACAGTGGTGGCTGAAATCTTGTTCTCTGAAGCATTTTAAACTAGCTTGCAGAAGTCAACATGAAATGCTCAAACATAAGCTGGCAGGCAGATAGACTGACCACACAATTTAATAAGTCTTTTATAGCTCTGCATTTTAATTTCTATGAATATCAAAGCCAACTGGAATTCTATGAAAGACTACTGATAAGTAAAATACCAGACTGATGCCTCATAGATTAATTTTAAGGCATCAGTATGTAGTATTAGAACACAATAAAAAATTCAGTATCTGTTATTTGGATTCCTTCCATTTGCAAGATAAATACTGTGCTTGCATATAGGGCATGGGGGTGGTTATTTAAATATTCAAAGTTTTCCACTAGAATTAAAAATATTCCAAATAATAGCAGTCTAAAATTTTCATATCTGTCCCTGAGGAATTTTACGGTTTCTTCAATATTCAAGTCAGAAATAGAGGCAAATACTGAAATTATATTAGGAAGGAGTAGACAGTCTAAATTTCCCAACTTTTTGTCTGCCTGTCAGTACTAGGGCAGCACCACAGGTTCTTCTCTGAGTTCAGTGGTGGGTCTGCTTATTCAAGTGCCATTTACGCCATATGGACAGCTTGAATTCAAGACATGGAATTCCCTGCAGAGGCCGTATTCGGAGCCCTGAGCCGACCACTCTGGTGAAAGGAAAGGATTGGTACTGCTGTGCAGTGACAAGGAATGCTGGATCATGGGACGTTCCCAAGGAAATCAGAAGCTCTGAGAAGAAAACTGATGGAACTTACACAGAAGCTCACCAAGGTACAACAAGTGAAAAAATGCAAGAAAACAAAAGAAAATGAGCATTGACTCACACTCATTTGGAACCCACCAGCAGCTCTTAAACTGTCATAGAAGTATCACTTGTGTCATATGAACTACGGTAAAATTTAAAGGCTGAAATCAGAAGCTCTATGGATAAAAAGTTCTAAAGATGTTATTCAGCAGATTGAAAGTTGTGATGCAGTAGCTATTACAGCTGGAGAGCTGTTGGAAATGTGGAGCCCTTGTGAAATATTTGTAGAGGAAGAAGATAGATTCTCATTTGTTGTGTATTGGCACCAAAGAAACCCACTGTGTAGACACCTTACAATTAAGACTGTGTATAGATTTTTTCTCCACGTTTACTAATTCTAGGTACTAATTCTAGGCTAAGAAGTAAAACATATTATTTATAGGGGAAGGGCATTTATGACATTTTATTTTCAGGCTTTATACAAAAATCTATATGGAGAAATAGAGATACCATTGATCCTATGATCTGCTGTTTTGCTTCCCTACAGAAGGAAAGGTGTAGTACTTAGATGCGACATTTGTGCTTTACTGCTGCCTTTCCTACAGGAGACGCATCTCCACATACAAGGATACAATATACACCTCAAAGTAGAAATATCCTCAGTTGTGGCATTAGCATGTTTCAGTCCATGTCGGACAAAGTTTAATTATGGATGCATGTGCCCCATGATGTAGGTGGACATTGATCTTTGCTGGAACCTTGAGGCATTATTCTTATGCAGATAGTAAGAATAACTTACTACTGTGGGTGCATTGAACCCACACTGCTTAAGCATTTCTGAATTTGTGCAAACTGGGCATGTAACTTCAGTCACATGCAGATGCAGAAGTTTTAACCTGTCATTTTGCTAGTGCGCTTGTTTTTTACAGAGGGTGCAGCACACCAACAGGTTGCAGAAACTTAATTAGTCAATACTTTGAGCTGAACTGCAGAACCGTGTGAACACACCAATACCATTTCTTTCTGCTTATGTCACAGTAAGAGAGCTAAGATAAATTATATCGCTTGACACGAGTCATGGGCCAAGAACACATCTCTGGATGAGAAATATGGGACGTGAAACATAATGCAGATGTTCTCCTTTGTAACTCCTTTATCCACTCAGTGGATAAGGAGTTCTCTGAATGGTTGCACTGAGTGTTGTGCTCTATGACCAAGTGGAGACCAGTTGCAAACAGTGTTTCTCAGGGGTTAGTATTGCGACATCTTTGTTAGCAACATGGACAGTGGGATTGAATGCACCCTCAGCAGTTTTGCTAATGACACCAGCCTGTGTGTTGGTGGGGAAAGGATGCCATCCAGATGGACGGTGAAGTCTTGAGAGATGGGACTGTATGAACCTCAGGAAGTTCAGCAAAGCCAAGTGCAAGGTCCTGCACCTGGGTCAGGGCAGTCCCAAGTGCAAATACAGGCTCAGTGGAGAATCGATTGAGATCAGACTTCAGGAGGACTTAAGTGTGTTGGTTGATGAGAAATTTAACATGAGCCAGCAGTGTGAGCTTGCAACCCAGAAAGCCAGCTCTATGCTGGGCTGTATCAGAAAGAGCATGGTTCTTCTGCCCCTCTACTCCACTCTTATGAGCTCTCACCTGGAGTACTGCATCCAGCTTTGGGGCCCCCAGGTAATATGGACATGCAGCTGTTGCACTGAGTCCAGAGGAAGCCACAAAGATGATCAGAGGGCTGATGTCTCATGTTGACAAGGCTGACAGTTGAGACTATTCAGCCTGGAGAAGAGAAGGCTCTGGGGATACCCTATAGCAGCCTTTCAATACCTAAAGGGAGCCTACAGGAAAACTGGAGAGGGATTTCTACAAGGGCAGGCAGCCATAAGACAAGGGGGAATGGCTTTAACTGAAAGAGGTATTAGGAAGAAATTCTTTACTGCAAGGGTGGTGAGACATTGGAACAGGTGGCCCTGAGAAGCTGTGGATGCTTCAACCCTGGAAGCTTCAAGACTAGACTGGATGAGGCTTTGAGCAACCTGCTCTAGTGGAAGGTGTCACTGCCTTTGGCAGGGGAGTTAGAACTAGATGATCCTTAAGGGCCTTTCCAATCCAAACCATTCTGTGATTCTATGGTACAGTGAAGACTTTGTATAGCACCTTTGGCACTGAATGTGACAACAAAATACTGTTCCTGTTGTGTTTTCTTGTCATACAGTCTTGTTGCATATATATTCTTATGCCTTACAATATATATACAATGAATTAAAAAGAATGTTTTTTTTTGGCTATTTCCCATAAATGTTCAATTTACATCCCAAGCATGAACATCTGCTTCCAAAAATTTTTGGATTTAATTTTCATTTTAATAAGCCAATGTTTAAGGTTTCTTAATGTCTGCCATTTTGCTCTTCCTTCAACATTTTTCTCTATGGAAAAATGTTTTTGTAATAGAAAATTACAAGCAGAATTATGGACAGAAATTCAGAACAAGATCTGTCATTCCATATTGACATAAAAGAAGCATTTCCCAGAACACTGAAACCTAGAAAATGCATTGGGGTTTATTCTCCACATCAACTGGAAGTGAGTACATAAATATCTTGGGGTGTGAAAAGCAGACTGTGAGGTTTAAAATGTTACTGTTTATCACATATCAACACTACAACAGAAAACATGCTTCTGAAAAATTCACAGACAGTGAGGACATTTTCAACATGAATGAAGATCCAAAAACTCATTGTTCTAAACTTTAGCATGTCAATCTTATGATGAATGCCTGTAAATACTTACTTACATGACAGCGCTTAAAGATATTTACCAAAGCTCATTAAATTTCACTTAATGGACAAGTAAAAGCTGGAGCAAATCCTTGATATACTTCTGGGTTTTGGAATGTCATGTTCCAAAACAAAAACTGACCTTGCATTCAGTTAATAGGGTAAATAGGAGCTTTTTAGGAGGTATTTTCTAGCAGTGTTTTCTGTTTTCCATTCTTTCTGTGCAGAGGAAAAAGTGGTGCTTCATATTTGCAACCCATGTTCCAAGAACTACAACATGGAAGCACCCTTGGGAAAAGAGTTTGCTCTGAGAATGTTACTGAGGTATGTGAAGGGAGAAATAAAGTAAGAAGTGGCAGCACCGACTGACTGAAGCAGACAGTTTCACTTTGAAAAGAGAGTGGAAGAATCTCCAGCTTTATTATTTTATATTGTAGGGTTGTCCTGGGTTCAGCAGTAGCAGTCATTTTTCTCCTCCTTGGTAGCTGGTGCAGTGCAGTGTTTTGACTTTCAGCTCGGGAACAGAGCTGATAGCGATGTTTTGGTTTGGCCAAGGACTTTGTGAGCCTCATGCTCTGCCAGGGAGGAGGGGAAGCCAGGAGGAAGCAGAGACAGGACACCTGACCCAAACTGACCAAAGAGGTATTCCATACCACAGCACGTCATGCCCAGGATGTAACTGGGAGTTAGCCGGAAGGGCCGGGGACTGCAGGGTTGGAGGAGGTATCGGTCGGAGCTTGGTCGGGCTTGGGGGGCTAGTTATCGGTCGGCTGGTGGTGAGATGATGTATTCTCTTCCCTTGTTATTTCCTTTATCATTATTATCATTGGTGGTAGCAGTAGTGATTTGTGTTATACCTTAGTTACTAAACTGTTCTTATCTCAACCTGTGGGAGTTGCATTCTTTTTGATTCTCCTCTCCGTCCCTCCGAGAGCAGGGGGAGGGCAAGAAAGGGGGGGAAGTGAGCGAACGAGTTACCTGACTGGGTTTAAACGACGACAGTTCTTTTTGGCGCCCAACGTGGGGCACGAAGGGTTGAGATAACGACAGATCTGACCAGATTAATAGTCACTCGTCACAATGCTGATTTATTGGGTCTCAGAGTTGTTTCGCTTGATCTCACAGCTTCAGAATGTTGTAACTTACGTAGAGCCGGTATTTGCTGTGATAGTGTTTATCAAGTATGGGGCTTGGGCTAAGGTTCTTGTCTCACTGTGCTTTATGGCAATGGCTTGTAATACAGGCGGGCTCCAGCAGCAGGGCGGGACGGACGTGGCCGTGGACTTGTACGTGGCCGTCCGGCTGCTCTTCACCGTCCTGGCCCTCACCCTACTCTCCATCTTCGTGAGGCTGCGGGGAGCCGAGGGGGAGCGGCCCCGGGAGCCGGCGGCAGCCGAACCGGGCCGGGAGAGCGGCCCCGGGGACCAAGCGGCGGCGGGAGCGGGGCTGGAGGCCGCGAGGGGACGGCTGCCGGTGGAGGAGGTCGGGGCGGTCGAGGAGCGGAAGGAGGCGGCTGCCGAGCAGCGGGAAAAGGCGGCGGAGGAGCCGAGCCCCGCGGAAGAGCCGAGCCCCGCGGAGGAGCCGAGCCCCGCGGAGGAGCCGAGCCCCGCGGAGGAGCCGAGCCCCGCGGCCGAGCCGAGCCCCGCGACGGCCGAGAGCGTTTCCCGGAAGCCGCCCGCCGAGCCCCAGGAGGATGCAGGAGACCACGCAGCATTTCCCAGCAAGGCAGAGGAGGAAGAGCTGGACTCAGGAAAAGAGAAGCTGGCGGTGGGAGAGCCGGCAAGCACAGCAGCTACACCAGCCCCAGTGACAAGTATAGCAGCATCGTTTGAGAGTTCTGAAGGTTTTGAATGGCCTTTGGGTATCCTTGGGACCTGCCTGCTGATTGTGATGGGGATCAGCATGTTGGCACTCACACAGACTGTGTTCTACCCACCACCATTTTGTCTGATCTCAAAAGTTAAGCAGAGTCAGGTTTGGGTCTTGTCTGGGGTTAGACGAGGATATAGGGGGACCAGGAGACTATCCCCAAGGCTGGACGGTGATGAGTGGCAGGGTGTGTGGGACAGTATGGGCAAGTATCTAGTCCACTGGGCCCCTCCAGTGCTTTGGAAGCATCGGAGATGGAAGGCAGCTGTATGGAGTCCCCAGCAACAAGCTGCAGAAACTGCTGAAGGGGACAGTGAATTATTTTGAGCCTGGTGGGCCCAATGCACTTCAGGCCATCAGAGCAGAGATGCAACACAGAGATGGACTCATGATCGAGGGGTGGACTTAGCAATGGACACTATTGCCCAGGTTATTCACGAGTGTGAACACTGCACACAGTCTCTCCTGCTCTGGAAGACTGTTACAAGAGATGGAGCCTGACATCATGGACCAGATGGACTCAGCAGCTTTATAGGGACTGGTCCATGCACTGAGATAAGAGTGATGGTATACTGAAAATGTGGGATCTGAGCATGACGTGAATGGTATGGAATAAGGGGTGGATAATGTCCTGGGTTCAGCAGTAGCAGTCATTTTTCTCCTCCTTGGTAGCTGGTGCAGTGCAGTGTTTTGACTTTCAGCTCGGGAACAGAGCTGATAGCGATGTTTTGGTTTGGCCAAGGACTTTGTGAGCCTCATGCTCTGCCAGGGAGGAGGGGAAGCCAGGAGGAAGCAGAGACAGGACACCTGACCCAAACTGACCAAAGAGGTATTCCATACCACAGCACGTCATGCCCAGGATGTAACTGGGAGTTAGCCGGAAGGGCCGGGGACTGCAGGGTTGGAGGAGGTATCGGTCGGAGCTTGGTCGGGCTTGGGGGGCTAGTTATCGGTCGGCTGGTGGTGAGATGATGTATTCTCTTCCCTTGTTATTTCCTTTATCATTATTATCATTGGTGGTAGCAGTAGTGATTTGTGTTATACCTTAGTTACTAAACTGTTCTTATCTCAACCTGTGGGAGTTGCATTCTTTTTGATTCTCCTCTCCGTCCCTCCGAGAGCAGGGGGAGGGCAAGAAAGGGGGGGAAGTGAGCGAACGAGTTACCTGACTGGGTTTAAACGACGACAAGGGTGTTTTTTGTTGTTATTGTTTGGAGGTTTTTTGTTTTGCTTTGGGGTGTGGTTTTTCTGTTTTTTTTTGTTTTTTTTTTTGTTTTTGTTTGTTTTTAATCACAGATAATAACATAGAAAATTATACTTTCAGATTAGAGGCATAGTGAGTAGTTATGTGAATTTTGTATACTCTACTCAAAGTAATTCAAATTTACAAGAAAATTATACCCATTTAGCTCAGTCAAGCAATACAGATATAATGTGTTACAGACTATGAGAAGTTAAGAACCATCGAGGAGCTGATGAAGAGTCAACTAAGATAAATGGGAAACTTTCCAATCATTCAGTATGCCAGTTACTGGCAGGAAAACTTTTATAAAGCCATCCTACATAGAGGGATGCATGCACTAAGAGCTGAAGGAAATTGACAAAAATGTCAGAGGTAGGTTGCTGTTATACCTCTGTCCCACTGTCCTTGCATGGCTTTATGGAGGCAATAATAACAGCAGCATCCTGCTCTGAAGACAAGGGCAGCGAGGTCACTGTTTGTGTGCAGCCAGCCTTGACCAGTGTGCCTTGGAGGTAACAGGTATATAGAAACTCTTAGGCAATTGTGCCAGAAAGTCTTACTTAGCCAGGTATTTCAGGCAGAAAAAACCCGACCCATGTCCTTCCATCTCTCTGTCAGGACTCTCTATTTCTAGCCAGTGGCAGGCTATGAGGGTAGCTCTGGTATACCATGAGATCCTGTATCAATATCCAGATCACTAGTCTGCTGCAAGCCCGGCAAAACCAAAAGAGTTCCTTAATGGTGTACTATTCCAATATGGAAAAAAGTGTTAAAAATCAAAAGCACTTGAACTACAAGTTACTGATTCGTAACTATGAAGTCCCTGCTGATGGCTCTGTGCGCCTGCAGTCTATCAGGCTGTCCCACTCAGTGACAGAAAGGATTTCAATTTAACTACGTTCATATATCTAGCTTGCATACTGTCACGTTTCTTAATCACTACAGCTAGAAGCTGATATTTTAGCCATGGATCTTACACTTCTGTGAGTGCTTTGTAGACAAATATTAAATTTTATTCTGATGTTGTTTATTACTCCCCAGAAAATGAATTGTTCACCATTAGTATGGAAACCCTGATTTGATAGAACTGTTGCAACCATGTAGACTTGCAATATATTATGTCCATTCCTGTTAACAGGCCATAGTTTTGCCCTGTATTTACAAGGCCTTGGGACTGAGGCCAGGCAGACTAGGCTAGCTCTCCTTGAACCTCTCCCAGTCTGCCTGCAACTGTTTTACTGAGCTGTGATAGTAATTTCTCCAATTGACTAATGGTCAATTTGTTTTCCTTTTGTTTATCTTTGTGTGATAAAAGTAATGCATTATGTAGATTTCAGTAAAAGCAGTTATTCTATGTAGAATGAGATATTTATGACTTAACAATTCAGTGTGGAGAAATGCAGGGCTGACACTAGAGAAAAAGAGATACAGGATGCAGGGTAGAGAAGTGCAGGCATTGGATGGGGCACAAGCTTGGCCCTGGAGATCCCACAGCTATGAACACCTCACCAATGGTTAATCAAATAAATGGTTTTGGGGGATAACAAAGAGAACAAACAAATAGTATTTCCTACAGCTAAAAGGCAATGTACATAGCAAATCCAGACATAGTGTGGAGCTGTATACAGATGAAGAATGAGCAAATGTATAAAAAATGAGCGAATAGGTAAAAAAACATGTTAGCAAACATCCAAAACTGTTCCCAAGTGGATCCTAGAGGGAGGAAGGTGAAGCTATCAACAGGAACATCATGTTCCTCCCAGTGAAGGATTCCATTGCTCAGGGCAACATCACCCTGACCTGCACCACCAAAATGAAACTACCAGCCATACAATGCAGAGGAGCAGGCAGAAAGTGGGCATAAAACCTGGAAAAAGGTGAGGAAACTGAGCATGTAAATTGTATTGTTATTATTTCTTTTTCTGTATCAATTAAATTTACACTAATAATGAATGATTACACTTCAGATTTCAGTTATACAAACTAAATTTTTGGCTTCACTTGTCTATAAGGTATGATTCTAGTTTGCCTATAAACAAGATTTTGAACATAATACTGTATTGCCTCTGGGTAATTCAAATGAGTCACTGATCGTGGGCTTTAATCATGTTGTGCACAAGTAAAGAAAGCAGTTGTTCCAAATTACTGTCTTGTATGACTCCACAATCTGTTGCCTATTATGATCTAGTCTAATTTTTGGAAGCAGCTTGTCAATGCTGATACTTTTTTTCCCAGAGATGCTGCGTATCCACAGGATGACAAAACATTCTGACAAGATTGGAAGAGGAACAAAACACCAAGGGAGAACAACAAGGATGTTAGACTATTTTTGTTCTGGATTTCTGGAAAATTAGAATTCAAGGGATAGAGGAAACAAACAGATGTTGGGTGAATAGAAGATGTTTTGGCAAAGATACAGTGTCCAGGGGGGAAAAAAAGAAAAGGAAAAACAAACAAAAAAAACAAGCAACAAAAAAAAAACCACCAATACCCAAAACCTAAAAGCTTTCAATGTAAAATAGGGCATAGTTTTTAGTCAGCCAGGAGTTGTTCCGGGAAGATAAGCTATGGATGAAGCAGTAAACTCTGTGTCTAGGGCCTGGATTCTGGTAGCTCATACCATTTAATTACTTGCACATCCCCACCACAACTTTAGCCTGTGTCAGTTAGCATTCTCACAAACAATAAGCAGGCACTGCTCAGGGAACACCAAAGTAAAACTGTTGTCCCAGCAGGTAAAATGAGTGAGGCCACCTTTCTTGGAGGAAGGTGAGCAGAAAAAAGAGGAGTTGAGAAATTGCGAAAGTCAATTGTCCCTTTTTGTGTTAATCTCAAAACTCAAAAGACAGAAGGAGCTGACAGCTCGTTATCGCTTGGGCAAAGCCATGGGGACAGAGCAGGGGATTGTGCTCCCCAAAGATGGGGGATGCTTTCTTATGCTGTTTGCCCTGAAGCCATGAAGATCAACTTCCCTGGCAACAAACTTCCCGGAGACAGGACAGACACTGTGGCACCCACAGGGGCACAAAATGAACTGGGTCTGGGGCTCACCAGGTCCTCTGCGAGTGAGTCTCCAGCTGTTGGAGGGTTCCAAGAGATCCTGACCCTATAAAAAGGCACCGTCCTGCAGCCATGTGCATGAATCCCTGCACCCTGGACCCCAGCAGGCTCACTGGCTACAAGGACCACAAGGACTGCAGCTGAAAGAATTTTCACTCACTGACCTCAAAGATGTCACTGGCTCCACAAGGTGGTGATCCCATTTCTCTGTTTTCTTTCCTTTCTCCTTTTATCCTTCTACTTCATATCTTTTATAATAGAAACCTGCCAAGACCTTTGTTAATCCTGACACAGTTTTAGGGAAGTTTTCAATAAAATTAATCGTTTAATATTTCAAACTCTCAATGGCCTGTGGTTTCTTCCACTATCCATGCAGAGTTTTGGTAAAAACCCCTCCACAGCCACGGGGTGGGAAAAGGCAAGATATGATGGCAGGCTGTGACACATGGCCCCATGGACACTAAAGCAGTTTAGGCTTATGTCCTTTTCTGTTGACTAGTCTAGATGCTGCCTGACACGCCAGCTGAGACTCCTGACAGGGAAAATAAAAAGATTTTGTTTTCCTTTGTTTCCTTCAGAAGGGCAGATGTTATAATGGGATGCATAGAACCATCGAATGGTTTGGGTTGGAAGGGACCTTAAAGATACAATGACTACTTAAAAAAAGTACCTGGGAAGGCTGGTATACATCTGTGGTTTAAAGAAATCTAAACTTGATGAAGGTCACACAGAACTAGGAGTAGATTGCTCCATGATGCAAAACTTATTTATCCACCCAGAGCAAGTGAGAATTATTGCAGATGGCCTTTTTTAAGGAAAATAGATCACATCATACAACCACAATTGAATTTGCAGCTGTGTAACTTGGAACTGTATGTACCAGAACCGTGATTTTTATTCTTTCTGTAAGTGATTTTAATCAGAGCATAATATTCATGTACTCTGAAAGCCAAAATGAAGCTTCAGAAGAATTAGATGCCAGTTTAATATACTGTAACAAGAACACTGTGAAAATCTGCCAGGACTTTTTAATGTGAGTAATCACTCGTTATAACAGATGATGAAGTGCAGAAAAATACTTAACTACTATTATTTTTTTTTCAAAATTATAATAAAAAAATAAATAAAGTGTTGAGTCTATAAATCAATTAGTCTTTATTTTTCGTTAGTATGTCTGTTATTTAGGCAGTGCCTATTTTATTTTATCAAACACAGCCTTTTTTAGGTGATCTCAAGTCTGTTAGATCAAGGTGATTCCAAATTTGTTGTATTAATATTTATTTGCAAAATTATTTTAACATATTATCTTTAAAGGAAACAGAAAAACAAAGTCATGAAGGATATCGTCTGTCATGTTGTGAGTGGTGATGGCGACTTTTATCTTCCTAATATCACCAATAATGTTATCCCATGAATCTTTTTTTTAAGAAATAGAATGAAAGGTACGGACTCTAAATGAAGCAGGTGAAGAGGAAGGGGATTTCATTTTGAAGGGAAGCTGCATGTCTTAGGGTTCCAGGTTAGGGTGAATTCTGTAGGATTTTATCCTACTAAAAATTATGTTCACTTATTTTCTTTTTTTCAACCACAATAAAAAATTCAGGGTGAAAGAAAGCATTAAAAATATTCACTTAGTACAGTTATGTTTGTGCCTGATTTGGAGCCTAAAATATTTCAAGTAGGAAAAAAAGGAATTTATGGAATTTTTAATTTTTCAGTTCTCACCTTGAGATACAATTCTTGTTGCGCAATTAGGGATTTGAAAATATCAGGAATACAGGCATCAGGCATCACCTAAAGCTGATAGTGAATCTTTCATGGAACCAGAATACGCTTTTAGTACAAAGGAGAAAATCCCATAGAAAAAGACTGATTTAAACTTACTGTTGATATTTAAGTTGTTTTTAGATAAAAAAGTTTCCCAAACCTTCTGTTATGACATTGTCTATTTTTAACTTGCAAACTAGAATGTTATTTTTCATAATGAAAATGCAAAAAAGATTACTTCAGGCACAAGGAGACTGGTCTATTAAACAGACTGGGATAGTGAATATAAAAGACATATAAGAAGTGTGCATTTTAATTCACAAATATTCAATAAAGATACAACAAAAACGCTTATGGCTTGATGGCCACAACCTGGTTAAGCTAAGTTTGTGTCATGTGTATCAGTCTCACCATGCCAAAAGTTTCAAACACAGCTTATGAATACTCTAGCAACACAGAAGAGCTCTGCAGCTTGTTTTTTTTTTCCCACATGACCAAGACAGCAGTAGGATAAAAGGCCCTGGATGAAATTCTTCTCCACAAAACCAACCCTCCAAGTGTCAAACAGCAGGCATGTGTGAGGCCAAGAGTGATGGAAGGTACTAGGAGAATGTATTGGGAGTGATTTTATATGAAAGTTCAAGTACAAGCTCTGAAAGTCACAGTATCACAGTATGCTAGAGATTGGAAGGGACCTCAAAAGATCATCTAGTCCAATCCCCCAGCCGGAGCAGGAACACCTAGATAAGGTTACACAGGAATGTGTCCAGGCGGGTTTTGAATGTCTCCAGGGAAGGAGACTCCACAACCTCCCTGGGCAGCCTGTTCCAGTGTTCCGTCACCCTCACTGAGAAGAAGTTTCTTCTCAAGTTTAAGTGGAACCTCTTGTGTTCCAGTTTGTACCCATTACCCGTTGTCCTATCATTGTTTGCCACTGAGTAGAGCCTGGCTCCATCCTCATGACACTTCCCCTTTATATATTTATATACACTAATAAGGTCACCCCTCAGTCTCCTCTTCTCTAAACTATTGAGACCCAGCTCCCTCAGTCTTTCCTCATAAGGGAGATGCTCCACTCCCTTAATCATCTTAGTCACCCTGTGCTGGACTCTCTCCAGCAGGTCCCTGTCCTTCTTGAACTGAGGGGCCCAGAACTGGACACAATATTCCAGATGGGGTCTCACCAGGGCAGAGTAGAGGGGAAGGAGGACCTCTCTCGACCTACTAACCACCCCCCTCCTAATACACCCCAGGATGCCATTGGCCTTCTTGGCCACAAGGGCACAGTGTTGGCTCATGGTCATCCTGTCGTCCACTAGGACCTCCAGGTCCCTCTCCCCTACACTGCTCTCTAACAGGTCGTTCCCCAACCTATACTGGAACCCGGGGTTGTTCCTGCCCAGATGCAGGACTCTACACTTTCCCTTGTTCTATTTCATCAAGTTATTCCCCGCCCAACTCTCCAGCCTGTCCAGGTCTCGCTGGATGGCAGCACAGCCTTCTGCCATGTCAATCACTCCTCTCAGCTTAGTGTCATCAGAGAACTTGCTGATAGTACACTCAATTCCCTCATCTAAATCATTGATGAATATATTAAATAATACTGGTCCCAGTACTGACCCTTGAAGCACTCCACTAGTTACAGGCCTCCAACTAGACTCCGTCCCATAGACTACCACTCTCTGGCTTCTCTCCTTCAGCCAGTTCACAGTCCACCTCACAACCTGATCGTCCAGACCACACTTCCTCAATTTAGCTGTGAGGATGCTGTGGGAGACTGTGTCAAATGCTTTGCTGAAGTCAAGGTAGACCACATCCACCGCTCTGCCATCATCCATCCACCGTGTTATTTCCTCATAAAAGGCTAACCGCTCCGTTGACCTGACTTCGTCTAAGGTCTCAGGGGTACAGGGCTCTTCAGGACTGCCTGCAGCAGAGTAGACAGAGACAAAGAAGGCATTCAGTAACTCTGCCATCTCTGTATCTTCTGTCACCAGGGCACCCATCCCGTTCATCAGTGGGCCTACATTGCCTCTGGTGTTAGTTTTATCTGCCATGTATTTGAAAAAGCTCTTTTTGCTGTCCTTGACCCCTCTCGCCAGGTTTAATTCTAAGGAGGCCTTAGTCATCCTAGCTGCCTTCCTACATCCTCTAGCAGCAGCCTTATATTCCTCCCAAGTGGCTAGCCCCTCCTTCCATGACCTGTAAACTCTCCTCTTCCACTTGAGCATACCCAGCAATTCCCTATTTAGCCACGCAGGTCTCCTGGCCCTCTTCCTTGACTTCCTACGTGTCGGTATGCTCCGATCTTGAGCTCGGAAAAAGCAATCCTTGAATGCCAACCAACTATCTTGGGCCCCTTTACCTTCAAGCAGCCTTGCCCATGGGATTTCCCCCAGCAATTGCTTGAAAAGGCCAAAGTTTGCCCTGCTAAAGTCCAGGGTTGCAATTCTACTTGCTATTCTACTAGTCCTACCACACAAGATCCTGAACTTCACCATCTCGTGGTCGCTGCAACCAAGGCAGCCCTCAACCCTTACTGCTTTGACCAGACCCTCCTTGTTAGTGAGGATGAGATCCAGCAGCACTCCTCTCCTGGTTGGCTCATCCACCATTTGCAGGAGGAAGTTATCATCCATACACTGGAGGAACCTCCTGGACCGTGGCTGGGTTGCTGAGTGGTCCCTCCAGCAAACATCAGGGAAGTTAAAATCCCCCACGACGACCACGGCCTTTGACTGTGAGGCCGCTCTCAGCTGCCTGTAGAAGGCCTCGTCAACTTCCTCACCCTGATCTGGTGGTCTGTAACAGACACCCACAACAGTATCGCCCCTGCCAGCCTGCCCCTTAATTCTCACCCACAGACTCTCAACTCGCTCGTCATCTGTCCCTGGACAGATATCCCTAGTGATATCCCTGATCCGGGCTCCAGGCAGACTACACACTTCCCTATGATGAGGGTCAACTCTGCATATCGGGCCCTCTGTTCCTCTCAGAAGGGAATCCCCTACTACAATGACCCTTCTTTCTTTCTCATCAGAGGCAGTCTTGAGGTGCAAAGTCGACCGCCTTTTCCTATGTGGCCTTGTAGGCTGGCCTTGCCCCACATCCTCACCTACCTCTCCTTCAAGATCCAGGGCCTCGAACCTATTACAGAGGGACACCTGGGGAAGCAGGGCAGGAAGGGGGGAGGGTTTCCCACGACGCCGAACTGGAACTCGCTTCCAACCCTCGTTGTCTTTTTGGTCCCCTACCTCTGTGCAACAGCTACAGGGCAGGGGCTGTCTCGGGCCATCTCCCAGTGGCCATCCCCAAGTCTAGTGCTACATAATTTCCCCTTAGCATGTAAGGGAGCTACAGCACTCTGACCAGGCTGCTTTGCTTCTGGTTCCAGAGCTATTACCACCTCTCTGAGAGGGGCGATGGTTTCCTGGAGCTCCATGGATCTCCAAGGACCATTGTTACTTTGAGTAATTTTAGTAAATCCAACAACTAGGATAAAGACTAAAATGAGGAAATTATATATGGTAGGTTTTGTGTTCATGTAATTGTGATAATATTCACTCCAGGGTAAATACTTTTACTCTGTTTGTCTTTTTGCCTCTATTTATATTTCTTTTCTTCAAAATTATTGTGAAAACATGGCTTAAGTTTTATGAACAGCATTGCTCTGAGAAAATAACATTTTGATACAAAAGTGCACACAAAGATTTTTAGCTGTAGACAGATTTGTAACTTGATATAGCTTGCATTTCTTTAATTTGTTCTAATGTAATACAGTCTAATTATTCTATTCCATTGTGGTATGGACTGAAAAAAAGATTTGCACCTCAATGTGTACAAAAAAAATTATTTTTTTACAGAATTATTTTTTTTACATCAGAGACAAAATGTCAGATTAAGGTAATGCATACTTTTTTCTTTTGTTAATCCAGTTCTCTTAAATTTAACGAAAAATGTAATATTTCCCAATGTAAAACCCAAGGTTTAATTTCTGGAATTGAAAATAAAACTGTTAGTGAGGATGTACTTCACAGAATTCATGCAAGATTTCCAGAGACTGAAATAAGCATCTTTTCTACTGGCAATTGAAACAGCTGCATTTATAAATTTATTGGTCTAAATTTTTGTACATTTGTCAATTAAGAAATTTTATTTTATGCAAACATGGAATAATTTATATTACAATAAATTGAGGAAGCTCACTGTAGATCAACGACAGAGGAATTAAAAAGTGAAGCCAAGATTAAACACCATGAGGCTAAATATGCTCATAGAATACTGATCTGAAATCTCAGCTAAAGCAAATTAATATCAGAGCCCCACTCTCATTGAAAGTAGCTTCCCAATGAATTTGTTGAGTGAATTACAAATATTAATAATATCAACCACACTTTGACCTCATGGATAGCGTTTGTGTGAAGGAAGAACACCCTGGTACAGAGATTAGTTACATTGTGCTTCCAGTCTGGAAGCCTGAACCTCAAAATTTAAGCTGTTTAATTTTGCATATCTGTACATTATATATGTCATTGTTATGGACTGAAGTGGGTGTCACACTTTGAAATGCAGACTTTTATATATATATGCACGAGTCAACCACGATACCAGACCATTCTCATTATTTTCTTTCCTTGTGTGAGTTTTGTACATTATTCTCAACATTTCTTAGAAAGATCAGCTTAATGTTTGATACATATAGTACATAAATATGATACTCTATAAATTGTCAGTAATAAATTGACATTTCTAAACGTCAATTATGAGGTTGAACTGTTGTCCTGTGCTCTATTTCATTATCACTGCAGATAACCCTTTTATAGAAGTGGGAAGGATAAATGATTCAGGTAGAGTTCTTTACAATTAAATGCTCTATTTTACTAAGCAGACTTGAAGGAAATTATTATATTTTTAAAGCATATGAAAAGAACAATTCAAGTCATCTGTACCAATGACAGCCTGAAAAACAAAACAGAATTCTCAGTCTGTGTTCAAATCCAGTGGCAGTCCAGAGGCTAAATAAGAAATGCTATTGAAATAATAGGAACAACATCTCAAATGAAAAGTCAAACATCCCAGGCATCAGTGTAGTTAATTATTCTTTTGTTCTTTAGGAACAAAAGACTACTGTGCTGTCAGATCATGCAGTGTTTGATGCATCTTTCTTATGGAAGCTGGAAATATAGATTCAAGTCTGACATTCGTAAACATGATCACTGTGACAAAATAAAAAAAAAAATACATTAAAACAAATATTGATTAATTACTAATGGCATAAGGTTGGGCTGTTTGGTTGGGGTTTTTTGTTTCATTTGGACTACCATCTTTAAGACCTGATTCAGATTTTTTAAACTGTTTATGACAAATGTTTTTCCTTTTGCTCAACATTTTTTCAAAACTTTCCAAAACCAAAGTTTTTCTCATGTGGGTTCTCAGTTGTTTATTTATCACTGATAGGAGTTAATAAAAATTTAATTTCGGATGTATATGCATATATCCCTAAAATTTAGAAAGCTGAATTAATTAATTATTTAAGGACATGTTCTACTTCCATCCTTTACCTTGTCTTGTTCCACCAGTTGCGCAGCAAGAGTTTCTTGTAGAAAATGAGAAAAATCTGGATCCAAATGATCCTTGTTACAAAATCCTATAGTTTGTATATAAAATTTATATCATCATTAAATTGTAAAACCCCAAAATGCATGCTTTAATTCTCAAACTAACTAAAAGGAGGTTGACATTAATGGCAGTTGTGCAGCTTAATCCTCTAATCAGTTTTGGAAATCTAAATCCAAAAGTCATGCTGACAAAATAAATTAAACAGCAACCTACTCATCCTTTTCATTTCCTAAAACCCAGAGGAAAGCTTGAGAAAAGGAAAAATGAACCTAAAGGGTTCTTTTCCACCTGAAGGTTAGCAGAGCAGAGGCTGCACTGAGCAGCATGCTGCGGAGGGCTGCAGCATGTCATTTCCCTGGAGCTCAACAGCAGCAAACCCAAGTTGTCTGACCAGAGTGACAGAAAGTAACGGGTCTAGCAAGAAACCTTGTCCTTGTTCCCCTGCAGGCTTACACTGAAAGTGGAAATCAGACATACAGAGGCTGATAGGCTTTTTAAAAAATAAGCCTTCAAAGTCTATAATCTGCCACATATGATCTCAGCTACCACTATCAATCTGTCCTTAAAAAATCTTGTTAGACTGTTTGTATGTCTAGTAAGGATGCTTTCAAAGGATCACAGAACTAAGTGGAATAGGAAGAATAGTAAAGGTGTCCTAAATTATATCAAAGGCCCAAGTCACTGAAATTGGACTGCATGTTGCCTAGAACTCTTAGGTGTGTTAGTTCACTTCTGTCAGACACTTTTAATATAATTTGTACCACTGCATCTTATGCATATCATTCAAGTTAGAATCACAGACTATTTCTGCTGTTACTGACCAACATAGTTGAGTCATGTTAATTACCTGGTTTTGTCATCTAAAATGTATGTTTGCAGATTAATGATCTGATGTTAATGCCTGTGATACAATCAAATAATAGCTGCAGTAAGGTTGCAGAGAAACAGTTTAAAGTAATCTCCCTTCATGAAAATCAGAGTACACATTTTTGCTTTCCTACATTTTAAATTTGGTGCTCCATTTTTGTGTAATCCTCAAGATACAGAAGCTGACTCTGTGAAGAATACTTAAGTCCCAAGAGTTTGGTTTTCCAGAAATGCTAGGGCAATGTGGCTCTAGTTCTGACATTGCAGCAAATCTTTGCTGGCAGAGTCAAGAAAATTGCTTAGGCAGCACCTCTTTATTGCCATTACAGCATCTAATGTAACTCATGTAACTCTGGAAAACTCTTTGGAATAACATGTATTGAAAGTATTTATTTGAAAAACAGTGTAATTAAAACATAGATAGTACCTGTAGACTTCAGTTTTAAGTAATTTGCAATGAAATTATAAATTATAGACTTGCATACGTCCATTCATTCAGTGGATTTATGTGTGGTCTGAGCTAAGTGGTTTTGTTAGCATTGTGATATGTTCTGAATATTCATTAATTTATTCATTCAATTCTGAATATCACATCCTAAAGAGAAAAAAAAAAAAAGCTCTTCACAGCTCTTCAGAGTGGCACGGCTTCTGCTCTGGAACTGCCACACTTCTCTACAAATAGGTCTTCCGTATGATAAAAAGGTAGATCACATAGGGCACGAGTGTAACTCAGCAAAAGAAAGTGAAGCAGAAATGTTCACAGTGCAGATACAGGCTTTTTGTAGAACATTCTGCTGATATGAATCCTTGGAATTGATGATGAAGTATAAATATTTGCCTTATCCATATACATTGAGCTTCACTAGACTGCAAAAGTAGAGCTGAACCTGCTCTGTATATATTACCTAAACATGCTGTAGGCAAATAAAACATGATGTGTAACAGAACAATTTATCACCTAAGTTATAGATCACTTAAATGCACTACTGAAATGCACACAAGGACCATAACTGTTTCCTAATTTCTTTACTATGTCCTGTAAATTCAAGAGATAATGAGGAAACTTGTATCAATGAGAAACAGAAGAAATGTTTCAACAAGGTGCACATAAACAACAGAGGTCACAGTACAGTTTGCTGGGTGACTATCCTCTGTAATGAGCCTTTGTTAAGAAGCTAATTTTATTTTTACTATTTACAAAACATATTCATCAAAAACAATCAGTCTTGGTGACTCTCCACCACTTTCAGTGAAAAATAATCGAATTTACCATCTTCATCTTTGAAAAAATGCATAGCTATTTTGTACTACAGTCATATTTTTCCTAAATTATTTTCTGTTGGTGTATTTTTTCATTATTACCTTTTCACACTTTGGCTAGGTATACTTTTACTCCTATTCATAACTGTTTCTTAATAAGTCAGAAAATGTCTTACAGGCTGACCTTGTAATCACAGAAAGCTACTTATCAGGTTACCTATATGTTATGCCGAATGAGTTATCCTGGACATACATACATGCCTTCCCATTCTCATTCAAACCCTCTTCAACATGACCTTGTTCCATTGTGTAGTTCTCACAGCCCAACTCCATTAACACCATGTATGTTTGTGACAGGAAGAGATGTGAAGATAAAAATTTGGACTGCATTATTTTATTTCCATTGGTGAATACCAGCAACAATGAGGGGTATTTGTTTACAAATCTGACATTTAATAGTAGATTTTGAACATACATGGAAATGCATTCCTGATGTAAACTTAAAGTTTTAAGATTTTAAAGTTAAGAGGTTTATTTTGTTTCTCATTGGTCATGTCCCTACTGTTCCTCTGCCTCTGGATTTTGTTTCTTTTTCTTTCTTTCTTTTATTCTTTTTTTTAAGCTTTTTTTTTCTTTTTTTTTTTTTTGGGGGGGGGGGGGGGGGGGGGGGAGGAAACCAGAACAGCAAAGTCTTCTTGAAGAATTCAGTCAATACAACAACAAATCTGTTTAGAGCCCTGCAACCTTGTAACTCTCTCAAACACAGCTGTAACTGTAGTCTGATAAAGATAAATTACCCCTTTTTCCTCAGACTTCAGACTACTTATTGTGTAATGCACATTGTGGGTGCATTAGGCAATTCATAGGAATATCTATTAACTCTGTGGAACCACAACCTTTCACACCAGTTCAGCCGAATTAGACACAAAGGAGTAACTGAATTTAATCATATTTCTTGACTTGAATTCTATTTCCTGACTGGACAATACTTAGGACACTATTATTCCAGCCAATGAAAACTAAAGTACACAAAGCCCTTGATGCAAGATGAAAAATACCATTCCATCAACTATCAAAACACAATTGCTCAAAAAAATCTTTTATCAGAGAATTATCTGCAGAATCAGAAAATGTTAACAAGGGAAACAACATAAATTTAATGATGAACTGGTGAGTAGTTCCCATCAGTCAAAATAATTTATTTTCTTATCACAAGAGGAACAAGGACATCTTCACATATAAGGTATTTGAAGGTTAGAATACAAGAATTTTATTTTTCTAGTCTCTTCCTTTTGCACAGATCAGTAGAAAGCCTAATGAAGAATTTATCAGTGTAATAATAATGTGTGAGAAGAATCAGTTATCTGGGATGGGTACAGATAGCACTTCCTGTGGTTTTCACAGTATCTTCTGTGCATTTATTTTACACATTCAGGTATGCCAATTATGCCTTTCTAATTAAAGTCCTGTTATTACTGTTCAAATATGATAAAGGTTACAGGAACGTTCCATATTGCTCCTACTTTATTTGCCAAAAATGGCTTTTTATTTTTTTTAGTTAGAGAGTCATATACTCTGCAGCCGTCACCACAAATTGTCACCAATACTGACATTAGTATTCAAATATATCATAGTAAAATAAGCTGAGAACTGTACATACCCAATAAAAGGAAAAAAAGAAAACCCCTTGAAAGGTAGAACGATGACTGCAAAATAACATTTTGCAAAAAAAGATCAATATCAAACAGTCCACATCACCAGTCTTATTTATTCTGGTTATTTTGAGTGAACAAACTACCCTTCTTGCCAGCACTAACCAGTCTTGTAGGAAAATGTGGGGCATGACAGAATCTTAGAGAGACACTTAATCTCATAGTAACCTAGATATTCCACCTTCATATGCCTAGGTATTGTGCTTTTCTAGTGCATACTACCTCACCTTATAACAGGCTGTTCGTCAGATAATCTGGATATGCTGTTTTGGCATATAAAGAGTCAAACTGCTGCTAGGATCAAGGAGTTAATATACAATAAGTGACAAAAGGTTCTGTGGCATAGATTAGTGGCCTCTGTATAGAATTTGATTTAAAAATACTCCTCAAATCCCAGACACTGAACATCTCTGAAGGATAATGAGTTATTTGTTACAAAATGACATTGCAGAAAATGAAGCAGCCATTACAGATGTGCTCAGCAATAGCTCACAGACAATCTTGGGTAGCAGAGTGAGTTTTATAGAGAGAAGAGATGCTGCCCAAGAGAGTGCTATTATCTCCAACTCTTATCTGAAAATGCCTCTTATGATTTTTAGCATACATTTGGATAACTGCCAAAGAGCTTATTTTAAAATGTCACCTAAAGTACAGATAGCTCTTCTATCAGTAGAGCGCTACAGAGTGCCACTTTGAGACTTGAACCCATGACATTGTGTCATAAGCAAAAATCATAACAAATGAACCAGGGAGAACCTGGCAGCCTACTTCATGACTTCTTATCTTTACACAAATTGCTATGACAAAATGCACTGCTTTTTAAAGAGAAATGTTTGCTCCGAAACCTGGAATTATAACATCTGCTCTTTATTCAGTTTAAATAACCAGAGGTTAAGGCTATGTCATCTTTGATAAACATTTAGGTTAATACTTCAAAGCAGGAAAGGGACCCGTGAATGTTAAATACAATTCTTAAAAATGACCTTAACTTTTAACCTTCCCGTTTAATTGTGATTGCTGCTATATGTAGCTTCAGAATAGCAGTGATTCCCCTTTAAATAATGAATTGCCAATGCAAGACCTATTTCTACTAAGCTGAATAAAACAAAATAAAAAATTTTGGATAATACTCACTAATCTAATACTTGGTGTCTGTATTATCCACCCCGTTTTCTAGTAAAAGATCCAGTAGCCAGAAAACACTTCCATCATTAGAAGGTGTTTTTCTTGCATGCATACGACTACTGTGAGACCCGACCTTATCCTTTTTCTTATTGACATATATTTATGCAGTCTTTAATTCCTTCATCTATTAATTTTAGAAGCTGAAATTACTATGGTTTAGCACATAGCTATATTTAGGCACAGTCCATGCCTTACACAAAATGGAAAGTTTTACCAGGATAGCTATGTCAGCTCTGTTGGAAAAACACACCTTCCAGCTGATATTATTTATAGCCAAATGTACAATAGTACAGTAAAGTTTGTTGTTAATGGTTTTGTTGAGGCATTACATGAGAGTATAATTCTGATGAATTTTGAAATTCCTAGGTTTTAAATCACTGTTAGAAACTGCTAAGCAAGCCATTATTCTACCACATTTTTTTCCACTTTATTAACTTTTTTTGCTGAAATATATATTTGACATTGCTCTTTAATGATAAAGCCATACAAAACTAAATGGGGCCTACAAGAACCTTGGAGAGGGACTTTTTAAAAGGGCATGAAGAGATAGGATAAGGGGTGGCGTCTTTGAACTGTTAGATGGTAAATTTAAATCATATATTAAGAAGAAATTTTTTACTGTGAGGGTGGTAAGAGAGTTTGTCCAGAGAAGCTGTGGGTGCCCCATCCCTGAAAATATTCAAGGCCAAGTTGGAAGAGTCTTTGGGCAATCAGGTCTCATGGAAGGCATCTCTTGTGGTGGCAGGAGGGTTGAAGCTGCATGATTTTAAGGTACCTTCCAACATAAACCATTCTATGATTCTATGGTTTAAGAATGTAAAGAAAGTTCAGTTACAAAAGTAAACAATGATACCATATCACTCTGCAGAAACCCTTCTGTCACTCACTTCCATATGAATAGGTGATATGCAGGGATAAAATTATTTCATATATAATTTGCTCCTTTTTAAGATACAAGAGTTCTTTAAATACAAATTTAAATATTCTGTCATCTCCTTTATAAAAGGACTGAAATTCAAAGTACCTCATTTTTCTAAGACCCACACTGAGTTTCTGTTCTTTACAATTAGCTGTCCATTCAGGTGCTTCATTACAATGCCTAATGCAGTACGTTTAAAAAAAACACATACATGTCCATTAATATATTCTGATTATCCAAATAATTTTTCTAGTTCTAAAAAATAACACTGATGTTTGTAAATAGGTTTGACAGTGGAATCTAGATTCTAACACATAAACAATAATTTAAAATTCTTGTGATGTTCTTGACAGCATCTTCTTTTTAAATAATAAAATGTACATCAAGAAATTTTACATTAAAATTCTGAAACCCCTCAAGCTAAAAAATATTTTGGGTAAACAAAGTATGTGCCAGACTGAAGTATGTGTACTACCACACGTCTTGTGAGGCAGTAATTATAACATGTATTACTTTTGTACGTATAGTAGTTTCTTTCTTTTGGAAATGTTTTTGTTCTAAGTAAAAAAAAAATGTATTTTAAAACATTTAATTTAATTTTCCATTAACTTCCTCACCATCACAGATTCCTAACTGACTACTAGCAAACCAAAAGCCTCTTCAATATTATATGTACTAGCTCAGAAAAACAGGGTGGCTTAACTTTCTCCATCATTCACCACTCAGGGAATACATTATTGCTGAGCAAAGAACCTAAGCCTCTAAACTGCAGCCTTGGGTTCTTCACTACAGAAGGAAGATTTCACACTCAGGTGCATTTAAACTAAGTCTAAAAACGGAAGATACATGAGTCAATACGGCAAATCCCAGTTAAATAGTCCTACAGAGGTAAGGCTTATTGGCTAGGACACAGCATAGCGATTCATATTTTCTGGGATTTGTGCATTTGTTTACAGACAATTTTGAATCATGTTTTCTGAACCAACAATTACTCCGAACCTTACTCAGGGCTCTTTGCCTAGTGCTGTGTTAATGTACTAAGAATATGCCCTCAGGATTCAGCCAGCAGAAGCAAGTGTTGTATGAATTCTATGCTGACCCAATTTACATTGCAGCAGCAAGAATAACATGACAGATTGTTCTGGGTTTAGCAGTAGCAGTCATTTTTCTCCTTCTTAGTAGCTACTGCAGGCCTGTGTTTTTGACTTTCAGCCTGGGAACAGTGCTGATAACACCAGTGTTTTTAGTTGTAGCTCAGTAACATTTGGTCTAACCAAGGACTTTCTGAGTCTCATGCTCTGCCAGTGAGGAGCAGAAGCCGCAAGGAGGCAGAGACAGGACACCTGACCTAAGCTAGCCAAAGAGGTATTCCATACCACAGCATGTCATGCCCGCTATATAAACTGGGAGCAGTTACCCAGAAGGGTTAGATCACTGCTTGGGTCAGGCTGGGTATCGGTTGGTGGGCAGTGAGCGCTCGTGTTCAATTCCCTTGTTATTTTCCTTATCATTACTATTATTGGTGGCAGCAGTAGTGGTTTTGTGCTATACCTTAGTTACTGGACTGTTCTTATCTTAACCCACGGGAGTTACATTCTTTAGATTCTCCTCCCTACCCTCTTGGAGCTGAGGGAGGAAGTGGGGGGAGTGAGCAAACAGCTGTGTGTCTCTGACTTACTGACTGGACTTAAACCACGACAACACTTTTTGGAGCTCAGCATGGGGAACGAAGGGTTGAGATAACAACAGATCTGACCAGAGTGTGTCTAATCGTATTTGTGATAAGCATTTATTGTTTTGGATTAATAGTCACTTGTCACAATGCCCATTTATTGGCTCCCAAAGTTGTTGCTCTTGATCTCACAGTTTCAGCATGACATACGTTACTTACAGCTGGTATTTGCTGTGCTAGTGTTTATCAGCCGGGGGCCTCGGGCTAAAGTTCTTGTTTTGCTGTACTTTATGGTAATGACTTGTAATACAATAGACTCATTGATCATAAAACTGATCCGGCTTGCGTTCCCAGTGTGGTCACCACCTCTATACTTTGGGAGGTATATAATAGAAGTGTATAGCAATTACACATCTTTTTTCCCCTCCTTGGGTGGTCAGCCTATGAGGGAGATATTCCCACACACCTTAGTGACAAGTACAGCAGCTACTCAAACTCTGACTACAACAGATAACGCAGCTACTCAAACTCCAAGCACAGCAGCTACACCAACCCCAGCGACAAGTACAGCAGCTACTCAAACTCCAACCGCAGCAGACAGCAAGGCTACTCCAGCTCCAAGCACAGTAGCTATACCAGCCCCAGTGACAAGTACAGCAGCATCATTTGAGGGTTCTGAAGGTTTTGAATGGCCTTTGGGTATCCTTGAGACCTGTCTGCTGATTGTGATGGGGAACAGCATGTTGGCACGCATACAGAGTGTGTTCTATCCATGACCATTTCGTCTGATCTCAAAAGTTAAGCGGAGTTGTGTTTGGGTCTTGTCTAGGATTGGATGACAATATAGGAGGACCAAGAGATTTTCCCCAAGGTTGGACAGTCATGAGTGGCAGGGTGTGTGGGACAGTATGAGCAAGTACCTAGTATACTGGGCCCCTCCAGTGCTTTGGAAGTGTCGGAGATGGAAGGCAGCTGTATGGAGTCCCCAGCAACATGTTGCAGAAACTGCTGAAGGGGACGGTGAATTATTTTGAGCCTGGTGATCCCATAACACCTCAGGACATCAGGGCAGAGATGCAACATAGACATGGACTCGTGATCGAGGGGTGGACTTAGCAATGGACACTATTGCCCAGGTTACTCATGAGTGTGAAACGTGCTGCAATTAAGCAAGCCAAGCAATTAAAGCCTCTTTGGCATGGAAGATGATGGCTGAAGCACAAATATGGGGAGGCCTGGCAGACTGACTACGTCACACTCTCTCTCCTGCTCTGAGACTGTTACAAGAGATGGAGCCCAACATCATAGACCAGATGAACTCAGCAGCTTCATGGGGATTGGCCCATGCACTAAGGAATGATCTCTCTCTCTCTCTCTCTGTGCATGTGGATGTATATATATGTCTATATATGAGATAAGAGTGATGGCATATTGAAAATGTGGGATCTGAGTATGATGTGAATGGTATGGAAAAAGGGGTGGATACTGTCCTGGTTTCAGCAGTAGCAGTCATTTTTCTTCTTCTTAGTAGCTGCTACAGTGCTGTGTTTTTGACTTTCAGCCTGGGAACAGTGCTGATAACACCGATACTTTTAGTTGTTGCTCAGTAACATTTAGTCTAACCAAGGACTTTCTGAGTCTCATGCTCTGCCAGGGAGGAGAGGAAGCCAGGAGGAGGCAGAGACAGGTGTCGTGGTTTAAACCCAGTCAGGCAATTCGTTCGCTCACTTCCCCCCCTTTTCTTGCCCTCCCCCTGCTCTCGGAGGGACGGAGAGGAGAATCGAAAAGAATGCAACTCCCACGGGTTGAGACAAAAACAGTCCAGCAACAAATCACCACCGCTACTATCAGCTACAACAATGATAAGGGAAAATAACAAGGGAAGAGAATACATCATCTCACCACCAGCCGACCGATAACTCGCCCCCCCCAGCCCGACCAAGCTCCGACCGATACCTCCTCCAACCCCTCAGTGTCCCAGCCCTTCCGGCTAACTTCCAGTTACATCCTGGGCATGACGTGCTGTGGTATGGAATACCTCTTTGGTCAGTTTGGGTCAGGTGTCCTGTCTCTGCTTCCTCCTGGCTTCCCCTCCTCCCTGGCAGAGCATGAGGCTCACAAAGTCCTTGGCCAAACCAAAACATCGCTTGTTATCAGCTCTGTTCCCGAGCTGAAAGTCAAAACATTGCACTGCACCAGCTACCAAGAAGGGGAAAAATGACTGCTACTGCTGAACCCAGGACAACAGGACACATGACCCAAGCTAGCCAAAGAGGTATTCCATAGCACAGCACATCATGCCCATTATATAAACTGGGGGCAGTTACCCAGAAGGGCTAGATCACTGCTCAGTCAGGCTGGGTACTGGTTGGCAGGTGTCAAGCGGTTGTATTATCTTCCCTTGTTATTTCCCTTATCATTATTATTACTAATAATAATGGTAGTGGTTTTGTGTTATACCTTAGTTACTGGACTGTTCTTTTCTTGACCTGTGGGGGGTTACATTCTTTCGATTCTCCTCCCCATCCCTCTTGGAGCAGAGGGAGGAAGAGGAGGGAGTGAATGAACAGCTGCATGGTTTCTAAGTGACAGGCTGGGCTTAAACCATGACACAGATTTATTTCACAGGAGTCATCAATCAGCTTTCAAGTATCTGTAGCTTCCTGACACTACTGATTCGAGGAATTCCTTAATTTAATTAGGCCATTATTAGACAAATGTGACTGATTGAAGTTGGAGATTCCATTAATTCAAGCTTAATCTATAAGAACACATTCTAGACTAATATTCATCCTGTTTAGAATGAAACCAAAATGGACAATTATTATAACTGCAAACTTATTTTGGAAATTAACAGATGCTATCGGTGATTAATGTTCTGTATTTTTTGTGTGACCTAATAATGGGCAAGGATATGTTTCAAGTATTTGATTTCTTCCTGTTAAATTTCTTGTAATCCCAGGATTTATCTTCATTACTTTGTCTGAACCTCTGTTCACTTGAAATGCACTGCTCATACTCCTAGATGTGCTCAACCTAGCTCTATTTTTGCTGTAAATTGATCATGTCAGCATCACAATTGAAAGCATTTGGTAATAGCAACTGTAGCCATAAAGGAGTTCATGTAAAAGTGAATCTTTACAAAATCAAAGCTCCGCTCATTAATCTGGAAGAATGTTCTTCCCAAAGCTCCCTGATTCCATCTACAAAGTGAATTTATAGGAAGGCAGAATTGACGGAAATGAAATATCTGAAAAAAATACATTAATCACACACAGTTCTAATGAGTCCTGGTCCTTGTTACAATTAAAAAAATAATTTAAAAAAATGCTTAAAATAGGCATCTTTGTAGACTTGTAACTAATTAGCCAATCAAAAAGAATGTTTAACACTGACATAAGCAAATCTACTTAATTTTGATTAAATTATGTTAGATAAAAAAATAAAAAAAATTAGATCACTAATACAGAATTGAGTAAACAGGAAAAAAAAATCAAACAACAAACTCTCTATACATTTGCTTTTCTCCCAGTAAAATGGTTTATGTTCATCAACTGTTTATTTCCAGTAAAATGCCTTTTCAGGTTACCATAATTCAAATTTAAATTATATCTCTTGTAGTTTAAAAAGAAAAGAAAGTAAAGTACATTAAATGTGCTTCTAAGTAGGAAATTTTAGCATGTGATCCTGCTTGACAGACACTTGTGTATATTGCATATCACTTAATTTGTTTCAGCTTAGAATATGTTCAGTTTCAGGCTTCTTTTGGCAGACAAATGTGACTTATTCTGCATTTCAATTGGAGTATTTTCCTGCTGGCAGGATTTGATCCTGCTTAATAAATTAATATTTTCCTTCACCTCAGAGAAGGGATAAAATGTAAAGAAAAACTTTAAAAAAATAAATTACTTTTTTTTTTTCTGCTTCCACATAGCGTGTACAACTGTTTGACTATGAAGATTCGTTATGTACTACTTTGCTAGCAGATATGGAGGATAGCACAGTGCCTATTTCTTAGATTCAGTTTCTAGTGGGGAAAAAAAAAAAAAAAGAAGAAAAAAGTGAAAGCAAGTATGGAAGTATTTACATGTATTTTCTCAATTAGAACACCATAACAACAAGGAAATAATAAGGTAAAGCCTAAATTCTCATGCTGCCTGCTATCTCCCATGGGAATTATAACTTCAGATAATTTTGTATATGCACATGAACAAATTGCTTTTAAACAGTGCTATTCTGAAGCCCAATTTGTCATACGATTTTTGAACTAGTGTGACAGAAAGGAAGATTAAGCATTAGTCATTAGTTGGATTTTATATTTAAGTTGGTTTTAATCTGCAAAAGTATATAGACTAATCATGGTGTAGGAAATAAAAGTGAAGCTGGTAAACAAATGATCTATTTTCAAACGTTAAGAAGCTTACTCTAAGAGTTAAAGGCTTGCTTTTAAAATTTTTCTGAAGCAAGTTCCAAAAAGAATTTGCAATTTTTCTCCCTTTCCTTATCTTCTCTGTCAGCGAACAGATGGAAGACAAATCAGGAGAAGAAGGCATGAAAAAGAAGAATGAGAAAGTGAAAAAAGAGGATATTTAATGAAATAATGTTTCATCATCTTTTAAATATATCTAAATTTGTACAATTTTAGAAACCTACAGAATGCATATTTTTAGTGGTTGAACAAAAGTCCTGGGAGACCCAGGTACATATTAGGCATAGATTCATATGGAGGGTAGTATAATTATAATGCTACATGAATGTCATTAGGGCAAATACAATAGTGTAAAATTTCAAGTATATATGAATCCTTACAGGATAAAGTAGTATTGAAAATATTTCTCTATTTTAATTTTTATAATTGAATTTCACACTCAGAAATGTTAAAAAGATTTCTGATTGCTTTACATTTTCTGAATTATCTTCTTAGAAATCTACTTTCAGTAAAATCAAGATGGTTCATTTAGCTTTGAGTATTGCTAGAGAGGGAGCTACAGAAGTGTTATGTTTTAAGCCTGGAATGGAATTAAAGCCCTCACAGCCACTCACTCCCTGCAGTGGAATGAGGAAGATAACTGGAAAGGTAAAAGTTAGAAAACTTGCAGGTTGAGACGAAGACAGTTTTAAACATAAAGCAAAACTGCACACAAAAGAAAAGCGAATCAAGGAATTCATTCACTACTTCTCATAGTCAGTCAGGTGTTCAGCCACCTCCAGGAAAGCAGGGTTTTATCACGCACTACAGTTACTTGGGAAGACAAACACCATCACCTCCTTTTTCTTTATTCTTCCCCCACCTTTTACTCTTGAGCATGACATTATATGGTGTGAGATATCCCTAGCTCAGCTAGGGACAGTTGTTCCAGCTACATCCCCTCCCAGCTTCTTGGGCACCCCTAGCCTTCTCGCTGGCGGACCAAGTGGTCTTCATTGGCAAAGGCTCTGACTAAACCACCCCAGACTTGGAAGGCAGATGCAGGGACTGTGAGAATGAAGACCTTGCACCCACTGTAGGAGAGGATCGTCTCTACACCCACTCTAGCAGCCTTCCAGTATCTGAAAGGGGCCTATAGGGATGCTGGGGAGGGACTCTTCATTAGGGACTGTAGTGATAGGACAAGGGGTAACAGGTTCAAACTTAAACAGGGGAAGTTTAGATTGGATATAAGGATGAAATTCTTTCCTGTTAGGGTGGTAAGGCACTGGAATAGGTTGCCCAGGGAGGTTTTGAATGCTCCATCCCTGGCAGTGTTCAAGGCCAGGTTGGACAAAGCCTTGGGTGGCATGGTTTAGTGTGAGGTGTCCCTGCCCATGGCAGGGGGGTTGGAACTAGATGATTTTAAGGTCCTTTCCAACCCTAACTATTCTATGATTCTATGATTTAGTTCAATTGCCTGACAACTTCAGAGCTGAACAAAAGGACGTTGTCCAAATGTTTCATAAATGCTGACAGGCTTAATCTACTGACTACCTCTCTAGGAAGCCTTTTATATTGTTTGACCACACTCTCTCCAAAGAAATGTTTCCTGATGTCACCTGAACCTCCTCACAGTTTTGAATCATTCTCAGGCATCTTGTCACCAGGAACAAGAGATCAACACCTCCCTCTCCCCTTTCCTGCCTGAGAAACCTGTAGAGAACAATGAGGTCACCCCTTGCAGTGTCCTTTTCTCCAAATTAGACAAGCCCAGAGCCCTCAGCCTCTCTTCACACAGACATTCCTTCCAGCCCTGTCACCAGCTTTGTTACTTTCCTCCTCTGAACTCATTCAAGGATCTTCATGACTTTCTTGAACTGTGGGTCCCAGAACAGCACAGAGTACTCGAGGTGAAGCCATACCAATGCTGCATACAGTGGAGTAATCACCTCCTTTTATCTGGCTGGTTCTGCTGTGTCCTATGAACCCCAGGGTGTAGTTTGCCTTCTTGGCTTCCAGGGCACACTGCTGGCTCATGCTGAGCCTGATGTCAGCCAGTGCCCCCAGATCCCTTTCTGCAGTGCTGTTCTCCAGCCACTCCTCTCCTAGTTTACAGTTGGGTCTGGCATTACTCCCTGCAGCATTCGTTGTTAAAGTTCATGCCACTGATGATTGCATAGGAACTGTTCAGCAGTAACTAAAATGTTAGTTTGTTGTCAACACTGTGTTTATCACAAATAATAGACGTAGCACTCTAAACACTAATCTTGTCCCTCAAGAAACCACCTACCAGGTTGGTACCACCAGCAAACTTGTAGCGGTGCATTAAACTCCTGTATCCAGATCAGTGGTGAATATGTTGAACAGAACTGGCCTGGAACTGAGCCCTGAGGAACATGGGCCACTAGTGACCAGTCACCAGCTAGACACAACCGTTTGAGCACTGGTGTTCAGCCAGTTCTTCACTCAGTGCTCTGTATATCTGTCTCACACCTGGACAACTGTGGACAAGGATAGTGTGAGAGGCAGTACCACAAGCCTCATTAAAATACAGAAAAAAATGCATCCATTGCTTTCCCCTCATTCACAAGTTGGGTGACCTTATTGCAGAAGGATATCAGATTAGTTAGACAGCACTTTCCCTTCACGAACTTGTGATGGCTGTGCCTGATGACTGCTTTGTCCTTTAATGCCTTTAAATAGCAACCAGCATTATCTTCTCTGTATGTTTTTTTCTGGCTACTGAGTTGTCCTGGGTTCAGCAGTAGCAGTCATTTTTTCCCCCTTCTTGGTAGCTGGTGCAGTGCAGTGTTTTGACTTTCAGCTTGGGAACAGAGCTGATAGTGATGTTTAGGTTTGGCCAAGGACTTTGTGAGCCTCATGCTCTGCCAGGGAGGAGGGGAAGCCAGGAGGAAGTAGAGACAGGACACCTGACCCAAACTGACCAAAGAGGTATTCCATACCACAGCACGTCATGCCCAGGATGTAACGGGGAGTTAGCCGGAAGGGCTGGGGGACTGCAGGGTTGGAGGAGGTATCGGTCAGTGCTTGGTCGGGCTGGGGGGGGCGAGTTATCGGTCGGCTGGTGGTGAGGTGTTGTATTCTCTTCCCTTGTTATTTCCTTTATCATTATTATCACTGGTGGTAGCAGTAGTGATTTGTGTTATACCTTAGTTACTAAACTGTTCTTATCTCAACCCGTGGGAGTTGCATTCTTTTCGATTCTCCTCTCCGTCCCTCCGGGAGCAGGGGGAGGGCAAGAAAGGGGGGGAAGTGAGCGAACGAATTACCTGACCGGGTTTAAACCACGACAGTTCTTTTTGGCGCCCAACGTGGGGCACGAAGGGTTGAGATAACGACAGATCTGACTAGATTAATAGTCACTCGTCACAATGCTGATTTATTGGCTCTCAGAGTTGTTTTGCTTGATCTCGCAGCTTCAGAATGTTGTAACTTACGTAGAGCCGGTATTTGCTGTGATAGTGTTTATCAAGTATGGGGCCTGGGCTAAGGTTCTTGTCTCACTGTGCTTTATGGCAATGGCTTGTAATACGGGCGGGCTCCAGCAGCAGGGGGGGACGGACGTGGCCGTGGACTTGTACCTGGCCGTCCGGCTGCTCTTCACCGTCCTGGCCCTCACCCTACTCTCCATCTTCGTGAGGCTGTGGGGAGCCGAGGGGGAGCGGCCCCGGGAGCCGGCGGCTGCTGAAGCGGCCCGGGAGAGCGGCCCCGGGGACCAAGCGGCGGCGGGAGCGGGGCCGGAGGCCGCGAGGGGACGGCTGCCGGTGGAGGAGGTCGGGGCGGTCGAGGAGCAGAAGGAAGCGGCTGCCGAGCAGCGGGAAAAGGCGGCGGAGGAGCCGAGCCCCGCGGAGGAGCCGAGCCCCGCGGCCGAGCCGAGCCCCGCCGCCGAGCCGAGCCCCGCCACGGCCGAGAGCATTCCCCGGAAGCCGCCTGCCGAGCCCCAGGAGGATGCAGGAGACCACGCAGCATTTCCCAGCAAGGCAGAGGAGGAAGAGCTGGACTCAGGAAAAGAGAAGCTGGCGGTGGGAGAGCCGGCAAGCACAGCAGCTACACCAGCCCCAGTGACAAGTACAGCAGCATCAGTTGAGAGTTCTGAAGGTTTTGAATGGCCTTTGGGTGTCCTTGGTACCTGCCTGCTGATTGTGATGGGGATCAGCATGTTGGCACACACACAGAGTGTGTGCTACCCACCACCATTTTGTCTGATCTCAAAAGTTAAGCAGAGTCAGGTTTGGGTCTTGTCTGGGGTTAGACGAGGATATGGGGGGACCAAGAGGTTTTCCCCAAGGCTGGACAGCCAGGAGTGGCAGGGTGTGTGTGACAGTATGGGCAAGTATCTAGTCCACTGGGCCCCTCCAGTGCTTTGGAAGCGTCGGAGATGGAAGGCAGCTGTATGGAGTCCCCAGCAACAAGCTGCACAAACTGCTTAAGGGGACAGTGAATTATTTTGAGCCTGGTGGGCCCATGGCACTTCAGGCCATCAGAGCAGAGATGCCACATAGAGATGGACTCATGATCGAGGGGTGGATTTAGCAATGGACACTATTGCCCAGGTTATTCACGAGTGTGAACACTGCACACTGTCTCTCCTGCTCTGGAAGACTGTTACAAGAGATGGAGCCTGACATCATGGACCAGATGGACTCAGCAGCTTTATAGGGATATAGCTTTATAGTCCATGCACTTAGATAAGAGTGGAGTGATGGGTGTATTGAAAATGTGGGATCTGAGCATGACGTGAATGGTATGGAATAAGGGGTGGATAATGTCCTGGGTTCAGCAGTAGCAGTCATTTTTTCCCCCTTCTTGGTAGCTGGTGCAGTGCAGTGTTTTGACTTTCAGCTTGGGAACAGAGCTGATAGTGATGTTTAGGTTTGGCCAAGGACTTTGTGAGCCTCATGCTCTGCCAGGGAGGAGGGGAAGCCAGGAGGAAGTAGAGACAGGACACCTGACCAAAACGGACCAAAGAGGTATTCCATACCACAGCACGTCATGCCCAGGATGTAACGGGGAGTTAGCCGGAAGGGCTGGGGGACTGCAGGGTTGGAGGAGGTATCGGTCAGAGCTTGGTCGGGCTGGGGGGGCAAGTTATCGGTCGGCTGGTGGTGAGGTGTTGTATTCTCTTCCCTTGTTATTTCCTTTATCATTATTATCACTGGTGGTAGCAGTAGTGATTTGTGTTATACCTTAGTTACTAAACTGTTCTTATCTCAACCCGTGGGAGTTGCATTCTTTTCGATTCTCCTCTCCGTCCCTCCGGGAGCAGGGGGAGGGCAAGAAAGGGGGGGGAAGTGAGCGAACGAATTACCTGACCGGGTTTAAACCACGACATGAGTTTAGACTAATTTCTATCACATATAACAGAATTCACAGTTTGGGAGAAAGGAGCACTTGTTTTGCCTCACTCTTGTCAGGCATTACCTTTAGAAAGGAATTAGCAACAAGGACTGTTTTTCATTACTGGAACCAGGCTCAACCCTTCAGCAGGAGCTATGGACCTGCTGAAAACCTTTGTAGCTCCATATATTGTAGACCTAGTTCCAGGTTTTTCTTCAAGACTTTTCTTCAAGACCTGATTTTGTGGGAATAGCTCAGCAAGGACCCTTCTTGGTGACTAATACTCTTTAATGGTTATATCTACAGTGTCCTGGTTCAGGAAAAAGTCTAATATTTGGCACTTTTCCAAATCCAGCTTTGTGCTTCCTTGACACCTAAGTAAGGGCAGGTGATCTGGCTTCCACTTTTTACTGAATACTATGCAAGACAGTTTAAATGCAGGTTACATACAAGTTAGTTTTCTTGTAAGATGTCAACAAAGCTGTCTGTGAATAAATCTATGTTCTTGTATCACTGCCATTAGGTTAGCTGAGATACATACTAATGTCAGGCCAGAACAATTTGTGCTGCAGGTAAGGGGAGGCTGAGGGTCTGTACTATCATGTGACAAGGACTTTTTGAGCATTTGAGCTCAAAAAAAAAAAAGGTCCCTGTTTCTCTTGCCTAACTACAAATTGACAGCAGGGTAACTAGTCCAGATGTAGACATTTATATTGCAGACACCTCCTGCTTGATGAATCCAGCTCTACATAATTTATCTATAAACAATTAAAAAGAAACTACACAAGGGAAAGTAATATTGGATATTATTCACTGTTGGAAGGTTATGCTGCTTTTATACTCCATTCTGTGAATTTTTCCCAACTTTGCAGCAATTTTTCAAAGGCCAACAGGAAAACAGCCAAGACAAACTTGCAAAAGATCTGTACCAAAAAGGCTAAAGTAACCTGTTGATTACCACAGACCAATATACAATTTTTAATTTTTAGTTCATTTTTTTAAAGTCTCCTTCTCCTGCAAAAAATAACTGAACTAAAACAAAAGTTCAGAAACCTTAGTTTTTCAATCCAGAACGTTGGAGGTTCAATATGCAACCTGTAGTACAAGCTTCCAATATAAGACTGCAGTATCAGAGAACTGATATTCAATGCACTGATCTCTCCTGTGTTCTCACTAACCTGTAACAAGTTTGACCTTCAGTGATTATCTGCCTAAGCAGAGCTGAATTCCTAAAAAAGCAGTTACAAGCAGAGGAATATATTTCAACAGTTTGTTAGCCATATATACATTAACACTTCTAGTTATAAATAACCTGCAGATTCTATGAATGCTTTGTGTTTTGTGACTATTAGATTTAAAATCGCTAAATAGATGTGGACAGACTTATTAGCAGTAATGATATTCAACTCTGTAGTACTGACTGTATTTTGTGCACGTGCTGAAGACATGAAAGAATAAAAATTCCCTGATGAAAAGTTTTGCAGTCTAACTTAACAGGAAAGAAAAATGTTGAATAACTAAAGCCAGCAGAAAGTGAGAAAGACATGAATGAGTACCTTAGTGCTTTAGAGTTTATTTATCTATGAGTCAGTAAGATTTCTCTCTGTCTACTTGTGTATCTGATTATTTGCAAATATTTTCAGTAACCACTACTAAAGGTTTCAGGACTTTTTAATTGTGGAGCCACTTTTGTAAAACAGGCTCTATTTTGTCCTGGTTTCAGCTGTAACCCATCAATATTATAATCTTGAATGCTGGCATAAGTAACCAAGTTTCTGTTAGACAAGAAATCCAATTTGTAACCAACACGACTCCACTTGGGTCATGACCTGTAGCATAGAACTGCCAGCTCAAGTCACGACTTCACAGAGTACCTCTAGGCATTGAAGAGATACATGCATTAAACATTTGTACTTCAAACAGACATGTCCAGAAAAACTCTGTCTTTAGTAATCTGATCATCTAATCCAAGAAATGTCTTTGTGCTCAGAACAAAAGAGATCCATTTCTCTGAAAAATGAGACTCATTGTATTATCTTTTGCAAAATGTAGATCTGAGTCCTCTTACTAATAACTGCAGCACTTTCTCACAAACAACAGCAAATATCTCAATCTCATTAATGTGAAGAGTTTAAAGTCCCAACTACTAGCTTGTGTACTTTAAGTGCTAAGCGAACTCATCTTACTTGTCTAGCTCTTCAAGTGTGAGACACATCCTGGATTAAGAGCATGCATATATCATACCATGTGAGTGATAACTTCTGAATTAACAATGTTATTGCACTTGGCATTCAAGTTTCATCTGTATCAGACAGTGAACAATGTGAAGAAAAAAGACAGCTTGTCTCCAGCAACACAGGGTGGGATTCAATTTTTTCCTTTAAATTTCTACAGTGTAGGTGTCAATTTATGGGATGGTTGTCTAGGCTTCAAACAAAAGAAGAGGAAATTTAATCAAATATAGTTAATGTAATCTGGAGAGTAATTTATCTCTTTATAATTAGGTAGGCAGGTGTAGATTCGATTACATTAACATATTTTGAGATGTTCTACCATATATAAGGCTGCACAGTTGTGTTATTCATGCACAGTGTTGAAAAACTTTGTATCTCTAGAAAGCTTGTCCATTTTTGGCCCAGCAGCTGGAGGATAAGTGGGACACTGAATAGTATCTGTGTCTTTTCAATGTAAGAAAAAAAATAATCTCTGGAACAGCAGAAAAACAGAGGAGAAAATAATGAGAGAACCCAGGTGTTTTGTTTGTTCGTTTGTAGAAAAAGACTGGGGGAGAGGTATTGAAGAACTCAAAGAATGTGATTCAATTTCCTTTAACAAGTTTAGATGAGATTCTTGTCAAAGAAGTCTTCGAACAGAACTTGGGGTCTAAAAGTGGTCATCAGCTGCAGTAAACTAGCAAATCCTGGGGAATTTGTGTAAATATATAAATAAAATTCTCATGGATTATTATAACCAAAGTCAAAGGAATTGCCTTTTACCTTAATTTGGAATCTAGATTCTTCTGAGAGGGCTTCAGTATCCCATCCATCCATTTCAAATAACCAACAACTGATTCACTTCAATAGTATGATTAGAGCTACAGATATCGTGCATCATAATCCAGACATTAGTTATGGATACTTAAAAAACCCACGAAACTGTTTTTTTTGTTTGTTTTGCCTTTTATTATTATTTTTTGTCTTTTGGTTTGGCATAGTTCTCTGTTTCAAAATGTTTGCAATTATTTCCTTCTTGAGGCATTGTCCGTAGGAACAAGCAGTTTTTGAGGGGTTTCAAGATAAGCCAAGGATAATTATAGAGGGATTTACTGCAAGTAAAACCAGAAAATTCCTAGTTCTATAGCAAAGAACATTTTAACAAAAAGATTAAAGGAGGAGAAGGGGTTTATGAATGTTGCCTATTAGACAGCAATGCTACATTAACCCTGTATGTACTTCATATGTTAGATATTTACAGGGGAGGGTGAAGATAAGACCATTTAAACTGCTTATATAAATATGCAAATATAAAAGTCCATTGATTTAAAAATACTGATAAATGAATAAACTGGTGCATTTAGAAAGCTTTGTGGACAAGAAGCAAACCAAATTCTCTGTAAAATATTATTCTGAGCTATTGTACTATTTTTCCCCTACAAATCTGACTGATCTGGCATGCTTCTTTCAAATACACCTTGTTTTGATTGAGATATAAAGCACATTTTCCCTGCATCACATGAAATTCTTCAAGTATGTCATTATTCTTGTGCATATAAAACAATTTCTTTAATTGCATCATACCAGTTTTCTCATGTTGTTATTTTGGTGGTTTTTTTTCAACCATCGTCAAAAGATCAATTGCCTTGCAGGACCGTTGGCAAATGCAATCAATTTTTAAAATACTTTTCAGTCTCCAGTACCAAAGAAAAGTCATAGAGCAATTGTATTTCTAAGTTAAAGGGTAATTTATGAGCCTATACTAATTCTATAACTTCAGGCAAGAAATATCTAATGTTACAACTTTGCCACATAAAGTGTTTCAAAATTGCCCCTGGAATCCTATACCTCTGGGACATAAATTATTCTAGGCCACAGGTCAGCTAACACAATGATTCTTTAAGGAAGAAGACTCAACTTTATAACAGGAACTCATTGCCAGACAGCAGCATGAAGGAGTACTGGGGGAGGCGGAACATGACAGCTGTCAACCATCCTTATAGCTTCCCAGCTAGTGAACCCAAATTATTCCTGTTCACAACCTGGAGTTCTACTTTGTCTCCTGCAGCAGCCAACCCAAAGGGACTAATCGGACAACCAGAACAAGAGCTCTCTGATAGTCAGGGACTGCAGAGCAGGTGCAAAGCAGAACAAAATTTCCCAGCTACATAACCTGGGGGGAACCTGCATATAAAGGGAATCAAAGCCTGGCTGCTTGAACCACTTGACTCTACTTTATAGTTCCATTAACATGAAAGGAAAAGGTAAGGTTTTGGCACAATATATAGGAGAAATAAATATTATGATTCTGATTTATTGACTTTCAACCTTTTTAAGGTTAGAAACATGGAAAGAAAATCTAAATGATACGGTGCCTGTTATTTTTTAATTTTTAAACTAAATTTTCCTAAGCCATTTTATAAGGAAATTTAGATTATGAGGAAAAGTTTCATAATTAAAAAAAAAACAGTCAGCAAAACTCTAAGGCAAAACTGAAATAAGCAAAATACAGTGAGCCTAATTCTAATTTGTATAAAGCAGTTTAATACTACCTACTCTACTACCACAGAGAGGTTTGGAAATACTTGTAAAACTAATTTATGCCTACTTTAAAACTCATTTATACTGCCAGAACAGTGATAACTGAGTCACAGAGCTTCTGAGTCACAGCAGTCAACATCAGTGAAAAAACTGTAATTGTGTGTGTATTAATTACAAGTGTCTCAAACTGTTATTCATCATTAACACATCTAAAAAAATTGCAGTAAGCAAATCAGTGAGGAGAAGCTGTCATGTGAGACAGGATTTCAGACTGGAATTTTTAAACTGAAAATCTTTCATTAACTTGACTGAGAGCAGACACAGACTGCTGAAGAGTGGTCTTATAATTTCCATAAATATAGAATATAGAATTATTGGAATACAGTTGTAAAACCTATAAAGAGCAAAATATTTGACCAAAATACTGAATGACCATTTACAAATGGCAAATTGCTAGGGCTAGCACCAAAAATTCACCTATTTTACTGATCCAAATTTCTCATTTAAGGTAATCTTGCAAAAGTATAAAGGAGTTAAATAATTCTTTTTATGACAAAATTTAAGAAAAAATGAAGAATCCTAAAGTTAGAAGATTCCAATATGTTCTAAATAATGATATCTTTTTCAGAGATATCCCTCTTGAATTTACCCCTTTCCCTTACCTACCTTACCTGCTGTTCCAAAAGATGAAAAGTCTGGATTTTTCAAGGCAATTCTAGTGGCAAAAATACATTGACCCTCATGTAATACAGCTGGGGAATTGAAAAATATTCAATTTATAAATGTCATTCTGCAGTAGACTACTTGTTGAAATTGTGAACACTTTTTAAAAAGCCATTCACATCTGAGAGGTAAAGATTCACCATGTAATGATCAAATCCCTGATAGTCATTAAAATAAAGGACCCTGCTGAAGAGCAGCTTCAGATAAAGACTTGCAGAGAATAAAGGAAAGATTATCAGAGACAGACAAACACATGGTACATGTGACACTAGTTCCAAAGAAATTACCCCTTTATTCTGCAAGATAATTCCAGGCATAGCCAGCTAATGAGCAATAACCCTTGACATAACTAGGGTAGAAGTATTTTTTCTTTGCTTGTCTTCAACTTCTTCAATGCTGATGCCAATTCACAATGCTAAAAAAGTTTTAACTCTCACAGTACAAGCTTGGAGCTTAGAATCTGATATTATCACAGTTTAACCAATGTAATTTCAATTTTCAGTTTATACTTCTATCATTCCAAGTATCTTTAAATGCATATGGTAGGTTTAGTGTTAGCCTTTTGTCTTGTTCATGATGGAACATAGCAGGCTAATTCCAATTCTGATTGTGGTACTCAATCTGGATTGCATATGTGAAATACAATAAATTCTCCTCTGTTTTTTGATGAGTTTGTTTGTGCTATTCTATTTACTAGAGACAGCAAGAACCTCCTCTCTCTGCTGGCTCCTCCCCTCTGGAAGGAATACAATACTGGGTTATTTATTAAAGACCACTAGAGTACATTATCTGGAAGCATGCATTTCAGTATCACAGAAAACAGTTTCAATATGCCTTTCCTGCATTCCTTTGTGACCATCTACTTAGCAGATAATAATAACAGCTGACACAGACATTTAATGAGATTTCCTGGATTAATGATTAGCAAATGGTGGCATTAACCGAATGGAAGGTATCAGATCCCCCTTATGTATATAACATGACCAGATGAAGGCTTCACCCTGTCTGACTTTAGTCTGTTTTACTGAAGAATCTCTGTAAAGAAGTGGGATTAGAAGATAAGAGTCAAAGATTACAGGGCTCAAACATCAGTAGGTGTGCAGGAACAGGCAGAGAAAGGACATGTTTCTATGTTATATTGGGTCAAATCTCAAAATTAAAGTTTTGCGTATGAAGATGTGCACCATTCAATTCTCAGTTCTCTAGATAGAACACACATGAAAGTCAGAGAGTTTGATTTTTAGTTCTTTAATCTCTGAAGTCAAACGCACTGTGCACAGCTAATTTTTCTCCTAGGTAAAAGACTTTGAAAATGTGATGTATTAAATATGTGTTAAGTTTAATGACTGTGAACCTCAGGAGTTTGGAGCCGTTCTATGTGATGTCAGGACCTGATACATGCCCTTGAAATATCGGGAGTTCTAGCGTGTAGCTTTTAAAATTCTATTCTTACACACCCAAGAACATGATTAACTTCTGTTAAAATTAATCCATAAACAAATTGTTATGTAATTCATGATTATCAATATTCTAAGTGAATACCTCCCTCAATCACATCTCGGCTGAGTAAAGTACTATTAAAACCTGCAAACATTAAATACGCAGAATCTAATCCTTCTACTAGTAAACCCAAATACCATCTTCAGCAAGTAACTTCAATCCCATGGTTAATCCCACAGAAACCAGAGTGGATATTAGATATTAGAAAAAAAAAATCTTTTCTGTGAGGGTGGTGAGACACTGGAACAGGCTGCCCTGAGAAGTTGTGGATGCCCCATCCCTGGCCAGGGATTCAAGGCCAGGCTGGATGGGGCTTTGACCAACCAGGTCTAGTGGAAGGTGTCCCTGCCTGTGGCAGGGGAGCTGGAATTAAGGTCCCTTTAAGGTCCCTTCCAACTCAAACCATTCAGTGATTCTATGAAAAATAAATAAGTATATATTCAGAGCACATTGACATTTACAGTTAAAGTGATAAATCACATAAGAACATGAAAAAGGGTCATTTTGACCAAATAGTTGTGACTTGCCAAAAATAAGAAGACAACATTTATTTAAAGGAAATCAAACATACACCCACTAGGAGAAAATATTCTGTAACACACTTCCAGAAACTTGAACAATTAAAAAAAAGAAACAACTTCTAAGCTTCATAAAATTTCACAGGCTGCAGAAGTGCTGAATTTTAGTACTGTGATGTGGGTACAAATTTTCCCAAGGATACTTTAAGATCAGTAGCACCCAAAAATCATCCTATGATGGGCATACTTAGTGCATCAAGGTCTTCTCATGCACGTCCAGTTGTACTTCTCAAAGCTCAGCATTAAACTTTAAAGTTATATTTAAAATTCAAAAAGGAGATTGACGTGTGCTTTACAAAAGTGAACTGAAAAGTAATTTTGTAAAGGAAAGAGTGGATTTAAGCGAAGGTAATGACATTTTAAGTCAGCAGGAGGCTGAACAGAAAGTGCTGGAAAAGAGTCTGAGAAGCAGTATGTAGTTGATTTTTAGAAAGGAAGACTGAAAAGATATGAGAACCTTCAGCCTAACAACACAAAAGACTGCATGTAAATCTAGTCATAGAGGAAACTGAATAGCTGTTGTAAAAGCTCCATAAAAATGGGACAAGCTGCTATCCAGCTATCTTAGTCATGTCTAACATCAACGTGTATCTTATAAAAACTTAACAATCAGTTTTAGAGAAGTCATCCTTGTTTTACAGTTTATTTCTCAAGGACTCATGGAAGATGATGTATATAGTGCATAAACTTCTGCTTGTAAAACAATTACACTTCACAGAGCACAGGAGACATACAAGTGTAGGCAGGATAATAGAGCACCAGGGCAAATATCTGTACCTCTGCTTCTCCATCATCCTTACCAGATCATTCTGGTGACATTAGATTCCTAAATGAAGTCCAGAGTCATTCTTTTCCATTTTCCATCTCCTGTATTACCTCCTGATCTTTCACCAAATATTGCTTTTTTCCAGTTTATGTGTCATTTTTTTTAGGGTGTTTGTTTACTTTTTTGTTTATTTCTTTGTCTTTTGTGACTATTGCTTTAAAAAGTACTGGAGAAAGATCACTTCCTTCAAAACTGCATGACCGGCCTTGTTTTCTCTGATCCTCTTGATCCTCTTTCCTTTTTTTTTAGAAAATTAATGCCTTGCTACTTATCCCAGAACATAAGGGGATCTTGGAAATTGTAGGTTTTGAAATCCCCAAAAGTCAACTTGAAATATATGGCTAGAGAAAACAAGAAGTTTCTGTAGTTTCTGCAGGGATATCCACTAGAGAAAAAACAAATAATAGTTTTGCCACTTTGTTTTGCCCAGTACCATTTTTAATGGAATGAACTTCCACTAAATGACAGTGAAGAGTAGGAAAGAAAAGAATAGCAGTTCAAAATACAGAATGGATTTTTTTTGGGGCATTTAGAAAGGCTTTGCATTTAAAATTTTAAGTGCGCTAGTTCATACAAACTGTTACAAGTCAGATATATGAACTGCTACTCCAAAGAAGAATGATCAAATGGAGCATTTTCTTTTATTCACAAATCAGTCTAATTGTACGAACAAAAAAAAAAAGTTAAATATTATGATTAGGTATTTTTCTTGTAGAATAATGCTGAACATATGTATGCACCCTGACTGTAGCTGTATCAAACCTAACTTTATTGCCTGTTAGGCAAAAATGTCAGGATAATTAATTTGGATATTGCATGATTTCCTTCTGCTTCAGAAAATATTGTGCATCTGTGCATCTGTACATCTGTAGATAAGTGAATGAGATGGAGGTGGCTGTTAGATGTTTGCTGTGTCCTTGAGAGTTCTGCAATCTTTTATTCAGTGTTAATAATCATATTCACAGTTTTACAGATAATGTGCTCAGATGCTCAGATCCTGAATTTTGCCTACCCATTTTAAAATATCACCAGTCCGACTGATTTCTGATTATGTCAATGCCTTTTTCACTCAGTATGTTTTTCTCATCTCTGATCATTTGTGTCAATGTGACTTTGAAGTTCTTGGGAAAGGATATTTCTTTTTACCAGCATTTAAAATAGAGAGGAAAAATCAGAATTTTGTTCTATAAGGCATGGGAAGTCGTACAATATTATCTCAATAGTTGAATGAATTTAGGGTGCAATTCTTTCCAATATATGCTATACTTAATCACATTTCACAAAAACCCACTGCAAAGAGCAACAGTTTAGTTATATCTCTTCAACATATTTTGAATACAGGCACATAGAGTAAAAAGTTTTCTTGTGCCTCTGCTACTTTTTTTACCAGTACTATATCACTACATCACCAAAGTCATAATTTCATTTATATTTCCAAAGAATATATTCTCCCCAGTCAGATAGTAGGTGTGCAAAGGGATTTTGGATCCTCATTTTCAGGTCATGCGGGCAGTGTAGTTGGGCTGGAGTATGCCTCAGTTCTAGTTCATGTTCATAACTTAAAAAAAAAAAAAAAAAAAAAAAATAGATGTATGCAAGGAGCTTTTTAACAATTTATGTATTTTGTTGTTGAGCAGTTCCTCCTGTGAAGAAAGAACAGCCAGAACTACCCGTCCAGACTAAAGGTTAAGTCCTCGGACTGGAATTAGGACCTTAAAACTGTTTCAGCTCTAGACTTCAAATTATAGTCCAGACTAACTTTTGATCTTCCCCTTATATTTGGGTATAAATCCATATTAAAGGTTTCTGGATCTGTCTGGAACAAACTGGAATGATGAACAAAGCTTCTGCTCAACTTTCTTCGTAGAATGTTTTATCAGTGCTTTCCTGTTATTACTGTCTTTTTGGTAATGTAAGATTTTCAAGTGTGTTTGCTGAAGCAGTAGAGAAATGATTTCTCCTTTGTTCTGTTGAATAATCTACAGGGAGATGGGTTTTGGTAGTGGTGATGCCACTCCTATTTCTGCACGCTATTACATGCAGCATAAACTCTGATATTTCAGCTGAAAATGAAGAAATATATGAGGAAAGGATAGGAGGAACAGTCTTTGGGCCTCTAGAGGCAGACATATGGTGGAGTGGGAGTTTTTATTTAAGGTATGAAACATTAATATTGTTAATATTAATACACATCAACCATGTAAATGGTCTTAAAGGTACACATGCACTTTTAAAACTACTTTGAAATATATCAAAAAGCTATTCTGAAAGGTATATGGCAGAAATAAGACAATTTTTAAAACTGTTTCCAATACTTTCAGGTTGAATATAGAGTTATTCACACTTGTCTGTACTTTGGAAAGCCTGTGATTTTCATATTCCCATCATCTGATCCAACAGCTCCAGATCTCTTTGATTACTTTTTATTATTTAATTTATTTTACTGTTTCATTTCTAAGCTTTTCAGATAGTGAATAAGAACAAAACTGGTTTATTTTCTTATGGGTAAATTCATTTTTCTATGTGAAAAAAAAACACAAAATTTAATAAATTCACTGGAAATAAAGTGGTTTTTTTATAAGCTACATGGCATCATAATGACTGATATTAATGAATAAAAAGTTCTGAAACATTTAGCAAGAACATTTTATTTGGCTTAAAAATCCTTTGATCATGCTTTGCATCTGCTGTGTAACCAGCAAAGGTGGCACTACCTATCATAACTGACGGAGAACTTTGATAACAAGTAGCTATTAAAATTATCTCCTATAGTCTTAAAAGATAATATTCATAGTTGTTAGAAAATAAGTTATATAAAAAAATCTACATATACAGCAAAACCAACATGATCCAAACTAAAAATAAAGATATTAAAAATTTAACTTTGTGAGTAGTATGCGCAGCTACTCACAAAAAGCTTCTGGGGAAAAAAAAAAGCTAGTTTACAGACATTCTAAAAATAGTTAATTTTTAGTATTCATGGAATAAGATTTACTTGGTTTTGATTGTTTTCTTTATGTTTTGTTTCTTCTTCAGAATTCTTTATCATTTTTATGCTATCTATATATCATTTTTCACAGCAACATTTTCAGAATGTTCATAATGTTGGTCAGTGAAAGAGCAGAATACCAATATCTTATTTTTGTGATTAATGCAGCATGAATGGTGAACATGTATTTATGTTACATTTTGCAATGCTCTGAATCAATAAACAACTGTGACCACTACATATGTTTTTGATTAGATAATATATGATTTCAGTGGAAATTACAAATGCCAAAGAATACAACCACCCTGGTTATGTCAGTAAAGAGAAACTACAGTTTAAAATTGTATTTTAAAATAACATTTTAACATAAGAAGAAAGAGACTGAGCTTTGACTTTTTAATTCTATATTTTCCTGTTTCAAGAAACTGATAGTTAACAGGAATATTTGTAAACATTTCTCTGAAGAAAGTCTGTTCATCTTATTTTATAGTATTTTACAGAATTTTAATTTTTTTTTTCTTTTTGAGAACGTTTGTGTGCTTAGTCTCTAAGAACTGTTGTGGAAACATGATAAACAGATGAGCTGATATAGATTTTTTTGGAGTATTCTGTCAAGAAATTAAGATGGCCTTCTAGAACCTTGGAAGAAAAAACAATATTCTCTGACGTGGATAATCCTCATACAAAATAAAAAGCAAATTACAAAAATATAACTTTCAAGAAAGAGTGATTACTGCAGGAAGTTCAGAAGCAACCCATAGAGACCAAGAACCTATTGCATTCATTTAATCAATCCTTGGTTTTTGTGACAATCAAAGTAAACTGGTAACTTACTTATAAAGAAAAGGAGAGATTAACCATTATGATTTTTTTTTAGAATTTTCTAATTTCATTATATATATTTTTAAATGAAAACATAAGTGTTCTCTAAAAAGCAATGCAAAATGTTAGGAAAATTACAGAAGATATTGAAGCAAGTAGACCAACAATTTGTCCTAATTACTTCTCTTTGATATTAGCTTTATCCTACTCTTTCTCTGAAAGAAACATCAGAAATGTACTGTATCAGGTGCATGTATTTTATCAGCCAACACATGCTAAATGAATAGACTAAGACTGTAATAGCTCTAATGTCTGCCACAACACCATCTGCACTGTTATTTTTGTGTAAACCTCCTTGATAAGTAGCAATTGTATACGTTTAGCTACTGAGTTTCTAATTGAGGAATTTGTTAGCAAGTGCTAAAATTATTAGTGACTTAAATCTCAGGGATTTCAACTGTACTTTAAGATATTCCTAAAAGCTTTAAAAAAAAAACAACAAAAAATACTAGAGGGAAACCGCAAAAAAACCCATATAACATAAAAAGTGTAAGTGTGTGCCACCTAAACAAACAGGTCTAGCACCATTTTAAATATTCTTAAATACTTGATAATGCACATTCAAGTAAACCTATGCAAAATACTTCACAGGAGAAAAAAACACCACAGCAAAACAACAAAACCCACAACAAGCTCCCCGCTAACCCCCCACCAAAGCATATGCTTTCATTCACTGCTGAGATCAAAAATTACAGGCGACGGTGCTTTAGACTGTGCTTCACTCGTTCTGGTGCTCATGTATCTGTTTTTGGTTCAGTTTTCAAAGAACACATTCCCTGACAATTTTGGAGTTCTAGAAGACAAGCTCTATGACTGAAAATAGTTACAGAATTCTTGTTAAAGTGGAAAAGCTATTAAAGATAAAAAAATAAACAAAAGCTTAAAGAGTATGATTTTGCAGATAAAGTGCTGCTTTATAAAATTAAAGGGAAAAAAAAAAGAAAAAACAAAAAGAAAAAAAAAAGGCAAAAAGCAGTGAACACAGAACTTGCCAAACAGATAAAATGTCCATGTATTTCAGATTTTGTAGTGAAGATGCCTCCTGGAATTTTAGAAGAAAGTCCTTACTGGAAAACTATGGATTATTTATCTACAGAGAAGAACTTTGTCCACATTATATTTAATATCATTCGGCCTTAAAGATCAAGTCTGGCAATGAACTTGAAAGTTCACTTTTTATTTATAAAATCACATTTTGTCTTTAATTTTTAATTTTATTGGATGTTCACTCCTCATGGTGCATGAACAGGAGAAAAACAGAAACCCATCTTGCTGTCTGTTCATCTCATGTAATTCAAAAATTTCATTTCTGCTTGCATCTCAGATGATTATTCTCAAGCACTTATCTCAAAATATTCATCCAAATATTCAGCATTGCAGAAATTTTCCAGCCAGCTCCTAAATTATCAAATACTTTCAACTTGTTTGACCACACACAGTCCATGAAGGAGCCAACAGGAGAGCTTCAGCAATCAGTCATGAAATTTGCAATATAAGACATCACCGTGTCCACTAATATGCCCATAACAAGTTTACTGAGATCATATTGCTGGGGTGAGTAGCTTGAGAGAGGACGCCTTCAACACCGGAGCGGGGGGGAGATCAGCGTCCAGGAGCCTCAACTCAGAGCGACAAGAGCCTCCCACCGAGGGAGCCTCAAGTCCTCCACAGGACCTGCCCAGAGCCGGCAGCTCGGCTGAGAGCGAGCAGCTGACTCACACGGGGCGGAGCCAGGAGCAGCGGCACCAGCCCTGGGTGGGTAAAAACCTGCCTGGGGAACGCGAGCGACCAGGAGCGCGCCTGAGCGGGTTGAAGCAGGTTGCGCGGGCAGGCGAGCGGGGTGACCTTCTGATAAGAGGACTCGCCTGGAGCGCAGGAGGAGGAAGGCCTGCTTGCTTGTGCGGAGAGACGTAGATGGACCGATCGACCAGAGAGATCATGGTCACAACACGATCAAAAGCTGTAGTGAGGAATAATGTGGGTACCCAGGCTGAGCCTTCCTGCAGACATGCGGCCGTGTGGGTCTCTGGCTGCTGTAAATGCCTGAGCCTGGCACTCGTACTGGAGAGCCAGTGACACCGCTTATGTGCTGTGTGAGTGAATAAATGATCTGCTCAGGGAGGTGGCTGAACTGAGGGAGGAGGTAGAAAGATTGACAGCCATCAGAGAATGTGAAAGTGAAATAGATTGGTGGAGCCACACCCTAAAGCAAGGGCAGAGGGAAGTGGTTGAACAAGTGATGGATCCCCTTCCCTCCTACCATCAGATAGAAGGAGTGAACTTAAGCGACAAGGAGGTATGGAGGGAGGCCCCTCCTCAGAGAGGTAAGCGAAAACCCTCGCAATATCTTTCTCCCTCCCAGTTGCCCTTGAATAACAGGTGTGAGGTCTTGGAACTACAGGGCCAGGTAAATGGAGATGGAGGGGTCGATCCATCTAGAGAATCACCCGGGGCTTGTCACTCACCCCCATGCCTTAGAACTTCCTCAACCAAGAAGAAAAGAAGAGTAATTGTGGTGGGTGACTCCCTTCTGAGGGGAACAAGAAGGGCCCATTTGTAGACCAGATACATCCCACAGGGAAGTCTGCTGCCTGCCTGGGGCTCAGATTAGAGATGTTAAAAGGTAACTCTCTGATCTGGTGCAACCCTCTGACTATTATCCGCTGCTGGTTTTTCAGGTTGGCAGTGATGAAATTATTACAGGAGGGCAAGGGCAATGAAGAGAGACTTCAGGGCCCTGGGACGCTGGTTAGAGGGTCTGGAGCGCAAGTGGTGTTTGCCTCCATACCTGTTACAAGCAAGGGTGAAGAGATAAATAGGAAGAGTCTGCAGATTAATGTATGGCTATGTGACTGGTGCCAAAGGCAGGGTTTTGGGTTTTTCAATCATGGGCTGCTATATGAGACCCCTGGTTTGCTGGTGGCAGGTGGGATACATCAGTCCCAGAGGGGGAAAAGGTTTTGGGGGCAGGAGTTAGCAGGGCTCATTGACAGGGCTTTAAACTACATATGAAGGGGGAAGGGGAGATAACTGGGCCTGTTAGGCACAAGCCCAAGAGAAACATGCTAGGGCTTGAAGGATGGCGGACTAGAGAGGACTCACAATCTATTGTTTCATTTGAGGGAAAGGATAGTTCTTTAGACCCTGTCCCCCAGGGGAAAAATTGTACCAGGGCAAGAGTTAGCAGAGCTCACTCACAGAGCTTTAGGTTAGATTCAAAGTGCGATGGGGTTGTAGCTGGGTTTGAACTCGTGGGCCATTGTTCTACTATTAATGAAGACCAGAAGGCCTCCTGCCTCCCAAGGGTGCCACTAGCGTGCTCTGCTCCCTCCCTGAAATGCCTGTACACCAATGCACACAGCATGGGGAATAAACAGAAGGAGTTAGAAGTCTGTGTGTGGTCTAAAGGTTATGATCTGGTGGCAATTACAGAGACATGGTGGGACAGCTCACATGACTGGAATGTGGTCATGGACGGCTATGTCCTTTCTAGGAAAGATAGGTCAGCAAAGCGAGGTGGTGGAGTTGCTCTTTATGTGAGAGAGAGACTAGAATGTATTGAGTTCTGTCCACGGGCAGATGAGGAGCAAGTGGAAAGTCTGTGGGTATGAATTAAGGGACAGGCTGGTATAGGTGATACAGTTGTGGGGGTCTATTATAGACCTCCTGATCAGGATGAAGGAGTTGATGAGGCTTTCTACAGGCAACTGAAAGCAGCCTCACGACTACATGCCTTGGTCCTCATGGGGGATTTTAACTACCCCGATATTTGCTGGAAGACTTACACAGCCAATCATTCACAGTCTAGGAGGTTCCTCCAGTGCATTGATGATAACTTCTTGTCGTGGTTTAAACCCAGTCAGGTAGCTTGTTCACTCACTCCCAGTGAGTGGTGCCGAGCTGACAACAATCGAGGTGCGTGTCCGTCTCCCCCCCGCCTCCCTGCACCGGGGCTCTCCCCTTCCCCGCTCCCGGAGGAACGGGGAGGAGGATCGAGAGAGTGCAACTCCTACGGGTTGAGACAAAAACAGTCCAGCAACAAATCACCACCGCTACTATCAGCTACAACAATGATAAGGGAAAATAACAAGGGCTTCCGGGTGGTGAATTCATTGGTTCTTCATCTCGCTTCACCCTTTTTGCCTCCTTTTTGCTTGTTCTCTTGCGTACAGGGGCAACTGATATTGGTACGAATTGGTCCTCTGGTTTGGCTGCAGTGATTATCACTGTGCTTTGAGTAGCAACTGTACTTGTTGCTGGGGGTGGTGTAGCTACTGTGCTTGGAGCTGGGGTAACCGCACTGTCTGTTGCAGTTGAAGTTTGAGCAGCTGCTGTACTTGTCACTGGGGTAGCTGTGCTGTTCATTGCAGCCAAAGTTTGAGTAGCGACTGTCGCTTTGCCCTCAGATCCGCCGACATTCTTTTCCTTTTGAAGGTGCTGGATAGTGTTGAACAAGGCCCTGTAAGCATAGGCCAAGCCCCAGCACGTTGCCATGATTTGTCCATCTCTGGTATGGCCAGAATGACCACACACCTCATTTAAGTGTTTTACTAATTCTTCTGGATTTTGCAGTTGTTCGGTAGTGAAATTCCAAAGTACTGGAGGGGCCCACTGACCTAGGTACTTGCCCATACTATCCCACACACCCTGCCACTCATGGCTGTCCAGCCTCAGGGAAAATCTCTTGGTCCTCCTACATCGTCGTTTGACCCCAGACAAGACCCAAACCTGAATCTGCTTGACTCTTGAAATCAGTAGTGGGTAAAACACACTCTGTATGCGTGTTAGCATGGTGATTCTCATCACCATCAGCAAACAAGTCTCAACAGCATTAAAAGGCCATTCAAAAAATTCAAAACTCTCAAATGTAAATGGTCTGGGGGGACGACTAGGAGGGTAAAAGGATGTCTCCTTCCCAGGTTGAGCACCTGAGAAGGAGAAAAAAGATGTGTAATTGCTAAGCACCTCCATCATATACCTCCCAAAGTATAAAGGTGGTGACCACACTGGGAACATAAGCCAGATCAGTTTCATGATCAATGATTCTATTGTATTACAAGTCATTACCATAAAGTACAATGGGATAAAGACCTTAGCCCAAGCCCCACACTTGAAAAACACTAATACAGCAAGTACCGGATGGACGTAAGATATGGTATACTGAAACTGTGAGATCAAGAGGAACAACCTTGAGAGCCAATAAATCAGCATTGTGACGAGTGACTATCAATCCAGTCAGATCTGTTCTTATCTCAACCCCTCGTGCCCCACGTTGGGCGCCAAAACGAACTGTCGTGGTTTAAACCCAGTCAGGTAGCTTGTTCACTCACTCCCAGTGAGTGGTGCCGAGCTGACAACAATCGAGGTGCGTGTCCGTCTCCCCCCCCACCCCCGCACCGGGGCTCTCCCCTTCCCCACTCCCGGAGGAACGGGGAGGAGGATCGAGAGAGTGCAACTCCTACGGGTTGAGACAAAAACAGTCCAGCAACAAATCACCACCGCTACTATCAGCTACAACAATGATAAGGGAAAATAACAAGGGAAGAGAATACGATACCACCGGCCAAGAAAACGAGTTCCACCCGGAAGCCCCTGTCCTTCCAGGTAACTCCCAGTTACCCCTCACCCCGGGCATGACGTGCTGTGGTATGGAATACCTCCCCGGCTAGCCCGGGTCAGGCGCCCCGTCTCTGCTTCCTCACAGCCTCCCCTCCTCCCTGGCAGAGCATGAGCCTCACAAAGTCCTTGGTCAGGGTAAACATCACTTAGCAACAACTGAAAATATCGACTTCACCAACACTGTTCTCAAGCTGGAAGTCAAAACACAGCACTGCACCAGTTAACACAAAGGAAAAACATGACTGCTACTGTGGAACCCAGGACACTTCTTAATGCAAATGGTGGACAAACCAACTAGGAGAGGAGCGCTGCTGGATCTGGTACTCACCAACAAGGAGGGTCTGGTTGAAGTAGTGACGGTCAATGGCAGCCTGGGCTGCAGTGACCATGAGATGGTGGAGTTTAGGATCCTGTGTGGGAGGAATAGAACACCTAGCAAGGCCACAATTCTGGATTTCCGAAGGGCCAACTTTGGCCTCTTCAATCAGTTGCTAAGGGAAGTCTCATGGGAAAGGGTACTAGGTGGTAAAGGGGCTCAAGATAGTTGGTCAGCATTCAAGGACCACTTCTTCCAAGCTCAGGATCAGAGTATCCCAATGGGTAGGAAGTTAAGCAGGGGAGCCAGGAGACCAGCATCGTTAAACAAGGAACTGTTGGGCAAACTCATGCAGAAAAAGAGAATCTACGGATTATGGAAGGAGGGGCTGGCCACTTGGGAGGATTATAGGACAGTTGTTAGAGGATGTAGGGAGGCAATTAGGACAGCTAAGGCCTCCTTGGAACTTAATCTTGCAAGTCGAGTTAAGGACAATAGAAAGGGCTTCTTCAAATACATAGCGGATAAAACTAACACGAGAGGCAATATAGGCCCACTGCTGAACGAGGTGGGTGCCTTGGAGACAGAGGATATAAAGAAGGCAGAGGTGTTGAATGCCTTCTTTGCCTCTTTCTTTACTCCTGCAGACTTTCCCTGGGGACCCAGATTCCTATAGCCCCAGAAGGAGTCAGGATAAAGGAGGAGTTTGCTTTGGTAGATGAGGATTGGGTTAGGGATCAGTTAAGCAATCTGGACATCTATAAATCGATGGGTCCAGATGGAATACACCCGCAGGTGCTGAGGGAGCTGGCGGAGGTCATTGCTGAGCCACTTTCCATCATCTTTGGTAAGTCATGGGAAACAGGAGAGGTGCCTGAGGATTGGCGGATGGCAAATGTCACGCCAGTCTATAAGAAGGGCAAGAAGGAGGACCCAGGTAATTATAGACCGGTCAGCCTTACCTCCACCCCTGGAAAGGCGATGGAACAACTTATTCTTGACACCATCTCTAGACATATCAAGGATGAGGGGGTCATTAAGAGCAGCCAACATGGTTTTACCAAGGGGAAGTCATGTTTGACCAACCTTATAGCCTTCTATGAGGAAGTAACTAGGTGGATGGATGATGGTAGAGTGGTAGATGTGTTTTTTCTTGATTTCAGGAAGGCATTTGATACTGTCTCCCACAGTATCCTCATAGATAAGCTAAGGAAGTGTGGGCTTGATGATCAGGTAGTGAGGTGGATCAAGAACTGGTTGGAAGGAAGAAGGCAGAGAGTTGTGGTTAATGGGGCAGAATCTAGCTGGAGGTCTGTGACTAGTGGAGTCCCTCAGGGGTCGGTGCTGGGACCAGTGCTGTTTAATATTTTCATCAACGATCTGGATGAGGGAACTGAGTGTACCCTCAGCAAGTTCACTGATGATACTAAACTGGGAGGAGTGGCTGACACACCAGAGGGCTGTGTTGCCGTTCAGCGAGACCTGGACAGGCTGGAGAGTTGGGCGGAGAGGAACTTGATGAAATTCAACAAGGGCAAGTGTAGAGTCTTGCATCTGGGGAAGAACAACCCCATGTACCAGTACAGGTTGGGGGTTGACCTGCTGGACAGTAGTGAAGGGGAAAGGGACCTGGGGGGTCCTGGTGGATAGGAGGATGACCATGAGCCAGCAATGTGCCCTTGTGGCTAAGAAGGCAAATGACATCCTAGGGTGCATTAGAAAGGGTGTGGTTAGTAGGTCAAGAGAGGTTCTCCTCCCCCTCTACTTTGCCTCGGTGAGGCTGCATCTGGATTATTGTGTCCAGTTGTGGGCCCCTCAGTTCAGGAAGGACAGGGAATTGCTTGAAAGAGTCCAGTGCAGAACCACAAAGATGATTAAGGGCGTGGAACATCTCCCTTACGAAGAGAGGCTGAGGGAGCTGGGTCTCTTTAGCTTGGAGAAGAGGAGACTGAGGGGTGACCTCATCAATGTTTACAAATTTGTAAAGGTTGAGTGTCAGGATGATGGAGCTACGTTTTTTTCAGTGATGTCCAGTGATAGGACAAGGGGCAGTGGATGTAAACTGGAGCATAGGAGGTTCCATGTGAACATGAGGAAAAATTTCTTTACTGTGAGAGTGGCAGAGCACTGGAATGAGCTTCCCAGGGGGGTTGTGGAGTCTCCTGTGTTGGAGATATTCAAGGCCCGTCTGGACAAGTTCCTATGTGGTGTAGTCTAGGCTACCCTGCTCTTGCAGGGGGGTTGGACTAGATGATCTTTTGAGGTCCCTTCCAACCCTTGGGATTCTGTGATATGGAATGATATAATGCTACCATGTAAAGCATTTCTGCCATAATAAAAATAAAGCATTCAGGCTATATCAAAAGCAGATGAGTGAAAGAGTTAAAATAAAGTCTCTGAACATGTACACAGAAGTGCTTACTGAAAATGCATTGCAATTTCTATCAGCTGTCTCTGCCAAACTCAATAATCAAAACAATGTGGTTTGGTCAATTTGTGCATGAGACAGCTGTTTTGTGGAGTAATTGTTATGCCTGCAGGGAGCTGAGTGACCACAGCTACCAATCAACAGTATATGGCATATAACATCCTAACATTGCTTTTCTCTACAGCAAGACTTAACATGCTGTAGACAATACTAGCAAGATTGCTAGGTTTTCTCTGAATTGTTCTAAAAATGTCTGAGGAAATTGAATGTAAGCAGAAAAAGTGTCATTAGAAATACATGAATGAAATATTTCATTACTCTTTTATTTTTGGCTAAGCTGTCAAACTGTTTTCATCCTTTGCCAGTCTAATTCAACCAAAAAAAGATTATAGGAGAGAAATTTTTAAATATATGATTACTTGTTCTTACTAAGCATACCCTTCTTGGTTCTCTTTTGAAAATCAGTCAATACTACATCTCATATATACAGACTTCACCATAAAGTTGTTCAGCCCTGATGATGACGGAAGAAAATGTCTCACAGATCTCAAAGACGGATTCAGGAGAAAAAGATAATTGCTGAAAGAGGGACTCAGACTTAACATTTACCTTATGAGCCAGAAATTTCTTTCAGAAATGCATGTTTTCTGACTCACTGTTGCCAAATTTCATTTTTTCTCATTTTATTTTTATTTCAGCTAAACTGCTTAGATAGACTGCTGCTTACTTATTCTATTTAGATAGTATGGTCACATTTTTAAAACAGAAATATTGTAAATTTTAATATAATGGAAAATAAACTGTTTTTTCTCTCAGAAATTTCCTACTTCTTGTGGATGATATGCCAAAGGCTTGTCTGATTATATCTGTAGTATTTTTAAATAATATAGGAGAAAAAATGAAATGCAAACCCTCCATGTTTCTTGGCATGCAAGAAAGAGCAATATTGTCTTACTAGCACTTGGGCATAACTGAGTATTATAGCTCCAAGATACCACAGGCTTAACACAACCTGGATTGTTTCTATAACTCTGATAAATATAATTCAAAGAAAGCCTCGTTATTATTTTAAAGTAAATGTCATTATTTTCAGTGAAGTCCTCCCGAACTGAAAAGCCTGAACATATTCAAATAGGTAACTATTCTTCTTCTTCAATTACATAATTGGCAAACGGCTGGACACTAAAATTTTCTTTCAGAGAGGTTGTTTCTAATCTTCTAACTTTTGTGCCAAGTTTCAGTAGTCTGCAAATTTTTAGAACCTAGAATAACAGAGTTTATAATGCAAATACTGACACTCTTGTGGCTATAGATGTGCAATCTACTGCTGTAATAATCAGTAGATAATTACTTTTAAGTTTCCACTCTGAATTAGGACAGATGAAATTTTTCAGTAAAAGATGAGTTTTGCTATGAGAAATTTCATTTCAGGACATGTCCGCAATAATAAAGTAACTGCAGCTTGCTCTGTGATTTCTCAATGTTTTTTGTTGTTAGTTATTTTTTAATTCAGGAGGACTAACATGAATGAAAATATCCAGAATGAAAAGACAGAGAGCTAACTGCATCTCACTTATCCATCAAACACAACCCATCAATGTAGCATGCACAGTGTCAGTGTGAAGAGCTGAAATGAATTGTGATTTAATGAATCAGCTCATATGGAGAGAAGCCTGCAGATGTTCTCCAAAAGTTCAAAAAGCAGCTTTGTATCTAGTACCTTCCTAGTGAATTTCAGCAAGAATTCCCATTTAGGAAAAAAAATGCTGTATGTCTGACAGCATGAAAATCACCCAACATACTTTATTTTATAGGAATACTGAATTTTAGTCTTTTTATTAGGAATGAAAATAACCAACCCACCACCACCACAAAACCAGTGATTATGAAAATCACATTATGGATTCTAACTTTAATAATATTTCAGTATAGTGAAGTAGTCATTATTATGGTAAATTATATCTAAAGGAGAGGATTTAGCAAATTACCTTTTATTGCTATCATTTACCACTACTTTCATTAATCAATCACTGCTTAGAATACATTTTTCTGGGTGTTAATTTGAACCACAGGATAATGTCCATATAAACTGTGCCAGAGGGTGATTTCTTTCATCATGAGAATATTTCAATATTTTATCTATAAAAACTTTCCTTTTAATCTAATTTTCAGAAAGCAGAGATGAAATCATTAGGTAATTCGTTATTATTGTTTTGCTTCCCACTGCTGTTTCTAACTTAATTTGAACCCTTGAAAGCCTTGAGGAGCATTGGGGTCAGGGAAAAAAGAAATAGGCAAATGTTATGTATCTGCATCTACTATTTTTTGCTTTCTTTTGTACTGGTACTATACTAGGTGCCATGTAACAGCCCAGAGCTACTTCAAAAAATAGTTACAGGACATACAGATAAAATAATCTTGCGCTGTTTAGGAATGCAATTCTGTATTTAGTCTTATTAGAAAATTTGTAATAATTTATATTGTGCTTGTATTTGTGAATCTAGAATCATACAATTTAAATCACCTAGATTTAAATTTAAGAGGTCTCAAAATGCTTAAAAAGATCAGTTGCTCCTATTATCTTGTTCTATTTCTTTTCCTACCTCCAAACAATATAAAAAAGGGATTACCCATTTCCTTCTCAAATCCTACCCATCACTTTTCCAATTAATTCTTCTTAAAATAAGATGCAGTCACAGTGACTGGGAGACCGTTGCAATGAGTTCAGATTAAATCAAACCGGGATTGCTAGATGAAAGACTCAAAAGCATGGTAACAGAACTGAAAATTGACTGATATGTAAATACACAGCTGAGAATGAAAGTTACCATGCCATTTATTTCACTAATTGATAATATCCTCAGTCACACTGCATTCAGCCTCAGTTTCCATTTTATTCTTTTAATTTGTGGATAGAATGGGCTCTCCTGCAAGGTGTCAAGTAGATTTTTAAAAGGCTATAATTCCTTCATTAGCTTTTCAGTTACACAGTCACTCATGATTCACTTTTTTATTTTTCACCTTTTCTTTCTCACTTGCTCTGCTCTACTAAGCCTCCAGCCAATATATATATATATATATATAAATTCTCTTATCTAGACACTCAAATTGGGAAAGAAAGAATTTTCAGAGTTCATCAAATCACAGATATTACAACCATTTAAAAAAAAAATAAAAAAAGCTGCATCTTAAAAAAATAGAAATTTCACTCTTACTTTTTCCTTCTTACACTAATTCATTGGAAATGAAATAAATTATTTATAAGCAGTGTATGAGTCTCAACATTTTTAACTATACCATATGAAGTCTGGATAGAATACCTTACTTTTGCAGACAGAGTAAATTTAGGATTATATACTCTCTCTAGTATAAAGAGAAATATATATGTAACAGGAAATTCCAAGAGTTTTTCTTTTTAGATAGTACTCTTTCTATAATACTGGAGCAGCACAAGCCCCATTTCATTGGTAACAAAAGAATAGGACCAATAAATGTGTTTCAAATGAGTGAATGATCTGTCACAGGAGTGCTATTAGTTTTTGTTAGGTGTGTATTTAATCCTGTTTAACTTAAATGGAAGATTAACTTGTAAATAAGTTTTCCCCAGATGTAGAGAGAGCTGTGGAAGAAGCATGAGATATTTCCTCTTTTTGTTGCTTATGAAATGCTTTGAGAAGAATGAGTCATCTAAGATTATGTTCTTTCAAATTATTTTCATGAGCTACTACTTGTTTTTTTTTCATTAAATTATCATATCATCAAGGCAATTACCTGCCCCAGACAAGCAGATAAATGCCCTATTGCTGTCTTTTGCTTGTGATAGTTGAAAAAATAATGTGGTCCCCACACAAGCTAGTGCCCATGAGATCCTTTCTCATTCTGCTAGACCAAACTTAATGGTAAGTATATTGATCTGCTGATTAAGACACTCCAATTTTGCTATGGAAGTTAAGAAATACTGTGTTTCAAATGTTCTAAAGCATCTGAAAATAAAAAGGGGAATGACAAACTTTTTCTAAGTCTTTTTTTCAGACTCTAGGGATATTTATGATGCCTAATGTTTAAGAAAAGGAACATGGTTCATAAGCTGAGTTAGAACACTTGATAATAATAGGATGAGCTACGTCTCTGTGCACTTTTTCTTAACTCTGCAGTAGCCTAAACATCATGTTTATAATGATAAAAGATCATTAAACTAATGGAATTTCCAATTAAACAATTTGTGTAAATTGAGAAATTTTTGGCAAGCAAAATGCTATACTTGTTGACAAGATTATATTTGGTCAAATCATTTGACATTTGCCATCTCCTTAACAGCAAATATGTAACACACATGTGGATTTACACCAGTTTTGTGACTTCTGTTGAAGTTGATACGTGCCGAACTTGATTTATTTATTTGTATGAAGTTTAACTTACGAGCACAGTACAATGAACACATATGCTGGGTATTAGGGAGATTATCAGATATACACAGTTTGTAAGACAGATGTGTGAAATCTATCTTGAGGGCATCTGATTTTCAGTTTACTCAAAGATACATGCATAGGTGCCTTTCTCCTTTTGCACTAATGTGAACAGTAGCATTTCAACTGATACTGGCATAAAAAAGGATCAGGCATCCAATGAAACTTAAACTATCAAGGTGCCACACAACATTTCATCTTTCTCTATGATGAAACAGCATATTAAAGCTGAAAGTGAATGTGGAAATAATACAGAAAATTAAGTTTACTACACTTGACCATTGCTGCTAACTCAGCTCTTTTACAAATAAATTAAATCCAAGGCAAATGTTGTTATCAAATGTTTGGAATCTCTATGGATAAAAATATTTCTCAAAGGTTAATAAAGACTGCTTGTAATGAAAAGTGATATTATGCAACTCTTATCCAGCAGTGGCTAAAAATGAAACAGATATGAACCAGTAACATACAGAGTACTGCATTTTCATAATGCAGTTTAATTTTCCAGTCCTTCAACAATAAAAGTAAATGATTCAAGTTTAATAGAAAAAAAACTGGAGTCAAAGTGAATAAAATATCTTACTTTTATAGCCATGGGAGCCATTCATAATGTAGCAAATGCAAGTGTAATAGTAAATTATGGGAGGAAGATTGGCAGGAAAGAAATCATTTTATAGTTTAAGATTGTACAAAAACCAGAACTGAATTAAAATCATTAGTAGAATAGCATCAGTCTGTACTTGAAATCCCATTAACAAAATGATTTATATGATGAATTAACATTCCAAATTATGTGTTTTTTTCTTTTTTTTTTCCTTCTTTCACATATATGTATGTGTATTGAGTTTGTGTGGCACAGTTTTGCTAGCAAGGGGGTTGGAGGAGTGGCTTTTGGGTCATGAGAACAGGAGTTGCCCCCATGTCAGACAGACACATTTCCAGACTGCTCCAGAACAGACCTGCTGCTGACCAAAGCTGAGCCCCTCAGCAATGCTGTTGGCACCTCTGTGACAACATATACTGCTGTGCAGCAGCTGTGAGAGAATGAGGAGCAAGACAAATGTGAAAGAAAGCCCTGCAGGCACGAAGGTCATTGCAGAAGGACAGGAGATACTGGCATTCCAGGTGCCGGACCAGACATCAGCCGGCAGCTTGTGGTGACAGCTATGATGAAGCAGGCTGTGCCCCTGCAGCCCATAGAGGGACGTATGGCACTAGATACTCACACTGAAGCCTGTAGAGGAGTGCATGATGGAGTAGGTAGATACACCCTCAAAGAAGCTGCAGCCCATGGTGAGCCTAAGCCAGAGCAGGCTCCCGGCAGGAGCCACAGCCCATGGAGAGGAGTCTGCACTGGAGCAGGTTTGCTGGCAGGACCATGGATGACCCATACTGAAGCAGTCTGTTTCCGAAGGACTGCATCCTGTGGAAAGTTTGCATGTTGGAGAAATTCATGAAGAACTGCAGCCAATGGGAAGGACTCTTGATGCCACAGGTGATGCAGGACTGTATCTTCTGGGAGGGAACCCATACTGTGGCAGCCAAAGAGTGTGAGGAGAAAGAAAGGACAGAGACTAAATGTTATGAACTGACCACAGCCCTCCTTCCTCATCTCCCTGCACTGCTCAGGGGGAGGAAGAGATAGAAGAGTCAGGGTTGAAGGAGGGAAGTTAAGCTGGTGAAGGGGTATGGGAGGATGGTGTTTTGATTTTGTCTTTGTTTTTTTTTTCTATCCTACTCTATTTTTATTGGCAATAATTATATCAGTTTTCCCCAGGTCAGGTCTGTTTCATCTGTGGTTGATGAGGGATCTTCCTGTCGATATCTCAGACCACAAGCATTTCCATCTTGTTTTCTCCTGTTCTGTTGAGAAGAGAGAGTGAAAGAGTGGATGGATGGGGGAATTTGCATTCAGCCAAGGTTAACCCACCATAGTATAGTTGTTGCTTTATTCTCATGTTGGTCAACAAATATGTTTGGACATGTGTCCTGGGTTCAGCAGTAGCAGTCATGTTTTTTTTCCTTTGTGGTAGCTGGTGCAGTGCTGTGTTTTGACTTCCAGCCTGAGAACAGTGTTGGTGAAGTCGATGTTTTCAGTTGTTGCTAAGTGATGTTTACCCTGACCAAGGACTTCGTGAGGCTCATGCTCTGCCAGGGAGGAGGGGAAGCTGTGAGGAAGCAGAGACGGGGTGCCTGATCCAGGCTAGCCAGGGAGGTATTCCATACCACAGCACGTCATGGCCGGGGTGGGGGGGTGACTGGGAGTTACCCGGAAGGACACGGGCTTCCGGGTGGAACTCGTTTTCTTGGCCGGTGGTATCGTATTCTCTTCCCTTGTTATTTTCCCTTATCATTGTTGTAGTTGATAGTAGCGGTGGTGATTTGTGTACATTGGTTGCTGGACTGTTCTTGTCTCAACCCGTGGGAGTTGCAATTTTTCGATCCTCCTCCCCGTTCCTCCGGGAGTGGGGAAGGGGAGAACCCCGGTGGGGGGGGAGACACGGACCTCGATTGTTGTCAGCTCAGCACCACTCACTGGGAGTGAGTGAACAAGTTACCTGACTGGGTTTAAACCATGACAACATGTTACAAAGCCCATTGATAATGCAAAGAAAGAAAAGTTCTCCAAACTGTTTGGATAGGGTACTGTCAGGACAGACCCTGATTATGCCAGTTGTGGACTGAACAGTGTTTTCAGCATACACTGGCATTCCTAAAGGATAAAGAATAAGTATCATGCTACCAGTGAGCCCCTTTATACTTACAGGGTTTTTGCGTGAATCTCTAAGTCAGCCCCACTTATCAGATGCTAACAATGACTTTGCAGAATTTCCACAGATGAACAGCAGCACACATTTATATAAATGGATGTCCAGTTTGGGAAGCATAGATGTATTAAATTCCTTATGTCTACATTTAAATGAAATAAGGACTAGATGCAGATACTAATTTCTATGAGGAGACTTATCAAAAAGGTAAGTTAAATATTCAGGGAGGAAATTAGATTATACTAGAATACTGAAAAGTATTTTCTTCATCCAGAAAACTATTCAAAGTTTCCTGCTGGTCCAGTTTTAGCCTTCAAGATTTTCAGAAAACTACTATCACAAAATGCTGTGGATCACACTCAAAAATATTCACTCAAGTTTTTGGTTCAGAGTAGCTCTAGGTGGTTATCTTCTGAGTTTAAAGATAATCCTAAATCAAGTTTAAATGAAAAAATCAGCACTGACTCTTTGATTCTCTGTGTGCCCCATGGTGACATTTCTTCAGCTAGTGCAGTCAGTGGGATCATGCAGATTTGCTCTGGCACAATTGCATTGAAACATTTTACAAATAGAAAGTCCAAAGATTCTTAAACTTCTCTACAGTTCCTGGAAGCCAAACCCTGCATCAAGCATGAGTAAAATAGATAAGTGCTCTGTGCAGAAAATAAGTGGCAGTAGAAGAATTACATTCTTAAGTACAAGAAATAGATATTATGTACACATTTACCCAGCTAAACAAAAAATAAAAGAAAAAAAATATGAGAAAAAAGTGGGGCAAGCTAGGGCACTGGATATCAACTCATCCAAACTGCTTACTTTTTGCTCCATGGCTCTTCTTTATACCACTTTAGTAGTGTGTCTTCATAACAAACTCAATCGTGACTCTTGGCAGGACTGTGGCTAACCCTCAAGAACTTATTCCAAATGACAATATTAGTGATATAGCACCATACTGGGATGCTCCAATAGTTTTCTAGAACTATTCCAGAAGGCTTTGTCATTGTCACAGTTCACATCTTGAATGATGCCACATTCTGGCATTCTAATTAGTACTATAAAGCACTAGTCTGGCACATTCTTGCAGGTACTTTGAAGTGAGTTTAGAGACAGGGATGTCATGCAAGACAGTGTTAAATGTCTTGCACAAGTCTAGGTAGATGATGTCAGTTGCTCTTCCCTTGTCTACCAACACTTTGGCACCATCATAGAATGCCACCAAATTCCTCAGACACAATTTGCTCTTAGTGGAACATTTTGGTTGTCACCAGTCACTCCCCTATTGTCCATATGCCTTACCATAGTTTCCAGAAGGAGCTGCTTTATGTTTCTTGCTGGGATGAGACTGACTGGCCTGTAGTTCCCTTTTAAAAATGGGAATTACATTTCCCCTTTCCAGTCAGCAGCAGCTGCCACAGCTTCTTCTCAAATATAATGGATAATGGCTTGGCAACTTCATCTGCCAATTCCTTGAAGACTTGCAGATGCATTTCATCAGGTCCCATGGACTTATGCACCTCCAAATTCCTTAGATGATCTAGAACCTGATCTTCTTCCACAGCAGGCAGTTTTTCATTCTTCTAGTTCCTGCTTTTACCTTCCCAGTCAGGGGAATTATGCTTGTTTGGGCATTCCTGAATCTGTGCACTTGGCATTGGCAGAGATGCAGTCAGCATAACAGGGGCTATGTGAATAGCTAAAGTGACCAAAGGCCCTGATATTGCAGACAAGGTATTTGTTTGGTGTAGATTTTTTAGGAAAAGCAATACTCAGGGAGCTGCCCTGAAACTAGAATTAAATTGCTGATCCATTAATTGAGGACAATAAAAAGGAATTCCAGCTACTTTGCAAAGACTCATTTAATCAACTCAGTGTAAAATGCAGCAAAAAATTATTGCCAGAAAAAAAGCTAGTTTTTCGCCAAGTATCTCATGCTATTGAAAGTATCAGTGCTGCATTGCTCAAATAATAATAAAAGCATGGTAAAGGACTTGTTTTGTCAATCAGACATATGGATAGCAAGAAGTTTTCCTCATGAAGGGCAGGCTGCTGTTCTTGCTTTACCTGTATAATAGCTTCTGCTGAGAACGTGGGGTGCAGGGCTCTGTGACAAAGGATGTAAATTATCTAGTCACAATTACACTGGTACAGTGTAAATACAATTGGACATGATGGTATAAATATCTCTGTAGAATAAAACTCTGTGGGAACTTTTGTCTAATTTCCTTTTCCCTTCTAGCAACAACATAAAGCAAAGAATTCCATACTGAAATAAGTTACTTGGGCCTTAACTTATTTAAACCTGAAAATGAGTAGGAACTATACATATATATATATAAAAATTGAAAAAGCCATCACATTTTAATGTTTTCCAGTTCAGCCTTCTCATGCCCTGAGTTTGCAGGATCAGAAACCATTTTTCTTTTAATCAGTCTCTATCCTCCTGAGAGATTTTTGAACTTCTCAAGACATCTCTGGCTTAAACTGTTAACAACTCCTCCTTTTGCAGTCACATATAAAGTCATTGCTTTGTAACATGCTATTTTATCAATCTACAGGAATTTCTGTATTTCAAATAAGTACAAAAGTATAGATTTGCATTTTTATACCAGTTACATTTCGGATTTTTTTTGTATACATTTTCTATAAGGTATCATGTCATCATTTTTTCTTTCCACTCTAAAGATATTAGCCTTTAACATGCCAATATATTTGGTAGATGTATTTAAATAACTTTACCAAATGGCAAATTGAATATGTTGTATCAGATTTTCTCAATATCCTTCAATATTTTGATATATCAGAATAAAACACTGATAAAAATGTGTATTCATTATTTCACTCCCCTTCTCATTATTCTAAACATATATTCTTGCTGCTCTGTTGCTTTCTGAGTTAAATCTTTCTGATTTTTGCAAACTCAGCAGCCAAGGGATATACAGCTTACCTAATGCAGCATTTACCAAAATGAACAGGTATTGGAGGCATTCTTTATGAAATTAGATATCAGACACCCTGTAAGAGAGAAAAAAAATCCTAAATGGTCATCTGGAGAAAAAAAATATAGATTGTGTTCTGTGGGGGGCCTAAAAAGATTCTAGGGAGAGACTCTTCATTAGGGACTATAGTGATATGACAAGGGGTAATGGGTTAAAGCTCAAATAAGGGAAGTTTAGACTGGATATAAGGAGGAAATTCTTTACTGTAAGTTTAGTGAGGCACTGGAATGGGTTGCCCAGGGAGGTTGTGAATGCTCCATCTCTGGTGGTGTTCAAGGCCAGATTGGTAAGACCCTTGGGTGACATGGTTTAATGGGAGATATCCCTGCCCATGGCAGGGGAGTTGGAACTGGATGATCTTAAGGTCCTTTCCAACCCTAACTATTCTATGGTTCTACAATCACTCTCCACTGCTGAGTGGATGTACAAAAACTGATGGCCATTAAAGACACCTCAAAGAGACTGAAGGAATTCCAAGATCTAGCCATGCAAGGTTATCAGAGTACCATAAATAGGCCTGTGATTGAGATACTTCATCAATTTCAAGATCCATCATTTTATTCAACAAAAAGCCACATCAAATACCTTTGGGAGAAAAATTGCTGCACTGTTGTAATTCTTTCCATTTCAGAATATCTTATGCTCTTTTCCTTCACTTTCCACCTCTCACAATAGCATATATTTATCACTTCTCCCCTACTTTAGATTTTTTGGGCCTTCCTTCATTTAAAGATAAAATCTTACTCCATCAATACCGATATTGCTAGGTTATTACCACCTGGGTTTACAGGTAATTCCAGAGTTATACATTAGTTCTACAAGCACTGTTGAACTCAAACACTTGATTTCTCTCAACAAATATGTGATAAAAATGAGAAGTTATCTCATCTTTGCCTTCTCTGCAGTATAATATGACACTATGGGATACATATGCTTTAGTAGCATATAAAAGTCTGCAGAAATATTGTTTTTTAAAACCTCTAATTCTTCATCGCTATCTTTTGCATTTTGAATACAGGTACATAGCCTATATTTTCTGCTTGACCTCCTGGGCTACAACTTGCTTTTCAACAGGAGTGCAGTGAACCTGCTGTGTTTTAAACTGACATAGATGTTTATGCTTATCAGTTTCCTTGTTTACTTTAAAGGGTACAGTAACTAGTTATGAAGATCTTGCATGCATCAAGTTTTCTTTCTGTAGGAAGGATGCATTCTGAGGGTCTACAAAAAAACGAGGCTCTCTTATTTTTGTGTAAATGCATCTGTAGTCCTAAAGGCTGTGCTTACTAAAGTATCTGTAGGTATCACAGGCATCTCATAATTCCTCTCCACCTCCAAAAAAGACATAAAACAATGGAAAAAAATGTCAGATGCAGTACTGTATTAATAAACAGTATATCCTTCTTAAGTGACAAACTAGCTAAATACTCTAATAAGACTGAAGATATTCTGACAAATGTTTCAGAAAGGAAAATAAAACAACAAAAAAAAAACAAAATCAAGGCAAGTTGCACTGTTGCTCATTTCTGCCATATTAGGCCTGTACCTTTCCCTGACTTAGTTTCTAACATAAGGTTTCTATAAGTTCGCATATAATCACAATGCCCTAGCTGAATCAGATTTTCACATTGCTCCACCTGAAATAGGACAGCAGACTGTTAGTTGCAACTCCCTTTCTTCACACTTCATAGATCCCAACCTTTGCAAAGTCAAGTCTATTCCTCACAATAACTTTATTTTTGTTGGAATTTTACGAAATTGTCAATGCCTCCAAAAAAAATCTGTTGTTTATTAATATTCTAATTCACACAATGTGCATTGAGAGAGAAGCTCAATGATATTGGTCTGGTCTTAGTGTTCTTATCAAGACAAAACCTTTTCTTAATCCACAGACTTATATAACTCAAGTAACTATTTAAATTTATATGTGGTTTTCTGCCTAATGTATTTCAGTCCTTTTTGTGAAGAATTTTGGAAATTCTTCAGAAATCTCCTTTCTGCTTTGTCCCTCTATGCACTAAAAGATGTTTGGGGCTCACTTTACTTTTCTACTGCCTCAGTTATTTCCTATATCATGCATTGGGGAACATTGGTAATGAATTAGTTTTGTTTTTCTGGACCTGGAGACATAACCACCTCTCATGTAAATCAGAATTCATTGATTTCAGAAGATACATTTGCCAAAAGGGTCAAATATCCCATTCACTTAGACATGTACACAGCTAGCTAAGGTGCTTGTTCCTTTTCTTAATAAAGATAAAAACCTTCCAGCAGTTAAGCTAGCCCATCTCCTCTGTGGCATCAATATGATTTAGTAACACTTATGATTAACTCTGATTCACAGCCTAGATTATTTGCTTCCTCTTGGCTTTCATTATTAAAGGCAAGTTTCCAGGCTATTTGGTAGATCTAAGTTTTGCAAAGTAATGAAAACATTATTTCCAAACTGTATTCCTACGGTAACAATACCTGCTTCTATGGAAATGCAATGCAACTGGTATTGCACTTAGTTTATATCTGGTTTCCTTCCTTCCTTCCTTCCTTCCGGGGGGGGGGGGGGAGGAAATATAGGATGTTACTATTAATAATTGTGAACTCTTTCAACAATGAAACAAATATGAAATAAACAAAAGCTGGAGGTAAATGTAAAGACCTGCTTCCATTCAGCTTTTTCTGTGAACACAAATTTAAAAATGCCATACAGCTTTGAATCCAGGTACCAATGACAACATATTCCCCTCAACACTAAGGAAATTTCTTTCCAAGTGATAGAGGGATATTTGGAAACTCGCTCTGACTTATTCAGCAGACATCTGTAACAGTGTTGTCTCTTATCTGAAATGTCTCTTATCTCCAGATAAAAACTGGTTATTGAAAATGAGAAATTACTGAAAATCCATTTTCAGAACAGATTAAATATACCAAAATGCAAATAACTAAAGGTTTATTGATCTATTCGGTTATCCTTTGTATTTTCTTATGTCGTATTGATTCTAGCAATAGAAGTTATAAACTCAAGGGGGCTGCAGTAGAGCTGTGGCAATAATATTCCTGCAACTATTGAAAGCATCCCAAATACAAACTTAGTATCTTTTTCAGATGTATTACAAAGTGGTTGAAATGCAGAAACTTTTATTTCCCATTGCTCCTGCTGCTATTCTGACATTCTTTTCTTGTAGGCAGCATATGTGGGATCAGCATATTTTATAAGGATTTGATCTGGACCATATCTACTAAGCATATTTGAGATGCTTAGTCCAGCAATCATATGGAGTCCCACATGTATATGAGCATATGTAGAGTAATGCCAAGCCTGTTGCAAACACAATCTTGTGGGTAGCAGAGCAATGTGGGAAAGCAGCAAGCAATAGAAAGAGCAGTAAGAGCCCTAAAGGAAATGATACAGGCAGCAGGGAGAAGTTACAGGGAGAAACTGGACTATCAGCTACATGGCTGGATAACAGCAATATAAAAAGAGGGAAAAAGCAATTTATAACTGAAAGGACCATTGGGAGAATAAAAGGCTCTGTACACCTCTTTTTTTTAAAGTCATTTTGTCTGCAAGATAGTCCAGAGCACAGAGCAGAGTACTTCTGAGACAAAAGGCCTCAAGAGATAAGAATTAAATGGAGACTTGGGAATCACAAATAGGAGCTTTATATGGGACTCCCTGACATATGATAGGCTGACTGGGAATAAATTTCTTTGAACATAGTTTTAAGCTGTTCTCTAGATTTGCCAGGCTCATAAACAGACTTGTTTACTGAAATTCAATGGAGCATGTTAAAAAACTGAAAAACACAGTCTGTTTCAGCAAAGGTGGGGCTGAAGTGAGCTCATGTCACTGATCACTGCCTGCCAAGGTGATCAGAAAAGCTTAGGGAATGTGTATAGGGAGTCCCAAGACAACACAGCCCCATCTGAGAGAGGCATCATCTCCCTAACTCCTCATGGCAAATGCTGATACCTCCATGACTGCCATTGCCCATGTCTTGGGTCTGTCAATGAAAACTTGCCCAAAATGTATGCCTGAGCATTACTTAGAAGTATAATCTACTAAGATTTGTGGGGAATTTAACCCACTCAAGTTGCTAAAGAGAGAGCAAAGAATCAAAACATTAGTGTAGATAACCTCAGACAAAATCTTTTTTAAGTTGACAAATGGTGCCAAATTCTACCAGCTTTACATCTGTGAATTCAAAAATTATGCATTGCATGTGTAGCTCTCAAATTACACAAATGTTCCTGTTTCACACAGGGTTGTAAATTTTTGTATGTATATGCTCCATGCCATGTTTACATATACACATGCACACACTCATGCAGACCCACTGTCTGCTACCAACAAAAACTGTCATAATTACTCTTCAATCCCTCTCCCTCCAGTGAGATGTAAAACAACTGACACTGGCTCGGACCAAATTAAAATCATTTCCAAAATTCTCACCCCAATTTCCAGTGCCTAGATAGCTCCAAGAAGCCTTTGTAAGAAATCCTATCTGTTCCTGTGCATGGTGTCAACAAGGGCTTCTTTTAGTCCCAGTGACAGCTGTGATTGCACAGACATTTAAATTGCAAAGGTATGTTTTTCCACCCCTAACATTTCTGGGTCTGCCTTCAGGCTTGAGATCTTGTTTTGGACTTAAGCCTCTAGGAATTTGTCCCCAGTTCCATGAGTCCAAAGAACGTACTACTCTCCTCAGAAGGACATAATACTCACAAAGAGACTAAAAAAAATAATAATTTTTTGTAGCTTTTTTAATTTTTCCCCATTTCTCACTCCCTTGAGAAAATGTTAACAGAGTTCCTCAGGGTCAGTTCTGTGACTGTTCAATATTTTTTAAGCTATTCAACGTCTTTAACCTGGAAAAAGATATGGGGTGCACCTTCATCAAGTCTGGGGACAACTTGAACTGGGGGTAAAGAAAAGCCATTCAGAAGGACTTAAACAGGCAGGAGTAATTTGCCAGTATGAACCTCATGAAATTCAAGAAGGACAAATTCAAAGTCCAGTCTTGGAATTAAATAATCCTCTTCAGAAAAATGCAGCTCGTATATCAAGGGATATGATCATTCCCCTCTGAGAAACACTGACTAGGTCATGTGAAATATCACATTCCCTTTGGGGAGCTCCAGGGCAATAAGGATTTTGATAAATGGAAGCAAGTTCATTTGGTCAGGGACTGTAGCACTTATCCTGTGAGGAGAGGCTGAGAAACAAGGACTTATTAAGCCTAGAGAAGAGATGGCATTGAGCAGACCTAAAAGCAGTCTTCCCACACTTGCAGTGGGGTCATCAAGAAGATGGGACCAGGCTCTTTACTGAAGTGCAAATGAGGTCAGGGAAAGAATGAGAGAAAGGGATCGTAAGTTGCAACGGAGAACATTCCAACTGGATATAAGGAAGATTTGTCACCCTGAAGATAATTAAGCATGTGAGTAGGTTGTCCAGGGAGTTCATGGAATGGAAGTCCTCAAAGGTTTTCAAGACCTGTGTAGTCAAAGCCCTGAGCAGCTTAGTCATCGAGTGCTGACCCTGCTTGGACTAGAGGGCTGCACTAGGGACCCCCTGAGGTCCTTTCTGACTAGAATAATTCCACAATTCTAAGGTACATATATCAGCCGTGAGACCTCAGCGCTGTTGTAAAGCAGTAAGAAGTCTGTTGTTCTCATTTTCTTCATATTGCAGGCTTGATGTGTGTCAAATCATTGAAGCTGTTCCCTGAGAATGTCTATCTGCATCTTTTTCTTCAGTTTAATTCTTTGGAAAGGGCAGTCTATACCCACATAACTTGTGCTTAAATTCTTATTAGACTGCAGGATTATTTCATGTGATTTTTTCCTCTGTTTCTAGCCATAACGACATTATTTTCCTAAACTGATGATAGATCCTTCAATCCCAAATATGGTTAATGTTTTGTCTTACCTTATGTTTCTGTCAAGTCCCCAGTGATTCTAACATCAGACTTCTAACATTGAAACCACACTTACTTTTAGCACTATTGAACAATACACCAGCAATTAAAGGTACTTAGGTCTGGGATTCTGTGTCTTAATGTCAGAGCTTTAATGCACAGACTTGTGAAATTTGCAAATACTCTCTGACTGAAGTTTCTAATAACCTGGCAGACCAAGTGTTATGAATGCTTTCAGTGGTGTGCTTGAACTCCTACTTCTCTGAAAATTGCATTGATTATGTTTTATGAAGTATGACTTTTATTCAAAATTTGGTATGTTGGCATGTTGCCTTTTCACAAGATTTTAGTATGATAGGCATAGTATATGTTAACTTCTCTTTCACTGAAGCATTTTCAAGTGAGAGTAGCTCAGGGAGGCAAGAATAAAAGTGTAAAAGAAGTGCAAAGCTTTTTTTTACTCTCTCCCCCACCCCAACCTCATATAAACTGTATCCTGTTTGATTCAAGGAGATAAATTTTTCTACATGGCCAATATACGATATTTTATTGGACTTACTCTGTAGTTTCCTTAGGCTTTAATAGGTTCTTTGATATGTATATTCATTTCAGGCAATATAAGAAACCTTTGGTCTTTTTACATTGGCTTTTTTAGGTTAAAAATCTTTTAGATTTTTCATTCTGCAAGGGACCTACTTGTGTTGTCTTTTTTAGTTATTATTTCCTGTAACTTCTTAAGAATCACTTTCTCATGTTTTACAGCAAGATATGGTATGATGAGAATCTGTAAACTGATAGGACATACTCGAAAACACAGACTTGACCATCCTGTCATAACAACTGTTTTCTGCGCCAGTACTGGTTCTCATGTGTCCTTACAGCAGAATGGGTTACCTGTCCACATGTGCTAAGTATCATAGAATCATAGAATGTTTTGGGTTGGAATGGAACTTAAGATCGTCTAGTTCCAAGACCCCTTCCATGAGCAGGGATGCCTCACACTAGACCATGTCGCCCAAAGCTCTGTCCAACCTAGCCTTGAACACTGCCAAGTATGGGGAAATGAACTTCTATTTGAGCTAGGAACTATCAAAACATTTTAACACTGCTGAGGTACAGCATGCACTGGAAAGACCTTCATGGTATAAAGAAGACAGGGTAAAGAACAAAATCATGGCCATTTTTGTAGCTCAGTTCTATTTAAGGGAAACATAACAAGACATAATCCTAATCTACCACTAATTATGAGATTTCTTAGAAGTCATTCCTTTAACTCCAGTTCATTGCTCAGTTCCTTGCTTTCTTCTCTTTTTTTTTTTTCTCCCCTTAATTTCCTTCTTATTTGTATTGAAAATGCTCTGAAAGTGTCTACCGAGGGGGCAACTCTTGACTCATAATATCAGAAAGGCAGTCTGGCTCCATGCAAATTTGAAGAGACATCCTGACAATAACTTCATCTGAAGCTTCAATTAGCCATCCCATAGAAACCATTCTACTACTTCCTTCACATACATTTTATCCAGGTTTTGGCTATTATTTTTCTTTTGCATTACAGGGGTGATTCAGAAAGAGAAAAATGTAATCTCAAAGGCAAGGTCCTCATACTGCCAAATTGTTTTACACTGGTTTCAGTACAGTCTGTAGATGTTTTTGTTATTGATGACAATGGGAGAAGAATTGGGCTCTACACACTCATCGTAATTCAGCAGCTCAGCTGAAGAGTGCACAGTGTCACTAATAAGCTCTCATCAGAGAAACATAATGGGAAACTGGTTTCCTGGCACCAGCTGTGTGCCTTACTGTACCCTGCTACTGCTGAAAATAGAATTGACATATGAATTCTACTGATCAGAACATATTATGGCAACATGCAGAAAGAAGCAAGTTTCATTTTCCACAACAGAAAGGAATGTACACTGTAAAGGCTAAATGTTCCAAAAGACAGGTATCCTGGGTATACTCTGGGTAAAGGATAGGTGTCCTGAGGACACTTTGTATTAAAGAGAGCTGAATGTCTGACAGCAAAGGAGGAACAGTCAGATGAGCGAAACTGCCTGAAATGTTAAAGAAAGAAGCTAATTACATATTTAACTGAATCAATGAGAAAATATGGGATTGCTAAGATTTCTTTACTGTTGTTTTGGTTTTCATTTGCTTTTCTGTCATTGTTGTTATTTTTTTTTTTTAATCGATTGTTAGGCAGAGTCTTAGTCCTGAAATTAAAATCTTATTATTCATCTCAGTTTACACCTTTCACACCAGATGAAATCTCAGAGGCGGGCATAGCTGTAAGAACTCTTCAGTGCCTCTGTAGGCTGCCTTTTGAAGCTTAGGTGAGCACCAAAATGTTACCTTTTGTTTTCTTTTTTAATTTTTCTGTGTACCATGAGATCCCATGTCTTCCCTTTTGAAGCTTATGCTGCCTACTGCTTTTGTGTTGCCTGAATCCCCTTCTAGTCCTCCTTGCTTTTAATATCTCTTTTAGCTTCCCCCCCCCTTCAAGCTTTACCTGTGCAGTTCCTTAGAGCTTCATGCTGAAGAAACATGGCTTGACTGCAAGCTTTCAAAATTCAAAAATGAAATGAGTTCAAGAACTCTGTATCTCTTGATGCCAAGTACAAAAACTTTCCTAAATGCTGTAGTTTTGCCATTTACTGAAGCCTGTGAGAGAAGCATGGAGTAATAAAATTATGAGTGATACTGAAAGGAATACCAGAAAGTAGAAACAGTCTTGATTTAATGGAGAGGAGCATTATTGATCCCTGCCCTTCACAACAGAGTTTAAAAGCATATAAAATCCATTACTTTCAATGGCAGACATTTTAAAAGCCACTGTTGGTGTAATGTTTCAAAACATATTCCACCGGATTTTACATTCTCTCTTTATTCTTGGATGTTTCTGTCATAATCCAAACAAAGTTTTACCATTACACCATTAGAAGAACTTATTTCCTAATGACTACAATCAGTATCTCCATAGATCCAATTGCACCTGGGTTACCAGCTTGTTAGATCTTCTCGGCCAAACAGGATCCAGCACCTCAAAATCAAATCTCATGGGAATCCTAGACTTTACAGGAAATTATTTTGGACACTTTGAAATCCCAGACTTTAATTCAGTACCACTTTCAGCCACAATGTGTAGCTAGGGAGAACTGTGATCTTTGAAATGTTTCTGTTTCAACTAAATAAGACAAGATCACTCCTTCAAAAGCTATGGTTCACTTGGGGTCATGTTGTCACCAGTTCTAGTTTTCTTTCTTTTTGCCTCTTATCGCTTGCATATTCAGCAACACTAGAAGTAACTTCTCATGAAAGGTTCTTGCTGAATCAGATCTTGGAACACTGTTGTACATTATGTTCACTCGTTCTTCACCTTCATTTTCAAAGTGTCCTCTGTTTCTCCCTGTAATAAAAGATGCAGTAGAAGCCATTGTCCTTTAGCAGTGGAAGAATGCCAGCTTTCACACACACAGTTCTCACCTGAAGAGAAAGCGCACTTTGGCACAATGCTAAAGTACTTCCTTTGGTAGAAGAATTTATAAGCGTAAGTTATTACCTTCCAGATTTTTTCTTTTTCTCTACTCTTTTCTCCTTGGTGTTTTCTTGTCTTTTTCTATTTTTTTAAATTATTATTATATTGGTGGTGGTGGTGATTTTGTGAGTGTATGTGTGTGTGTGTGTGTGGTATTTTTTTGTTTGCTGAACAATGTGCTATCTGTATTATAACTAGCTCTGACTTTGCATGCATGTATGACAGAGACACAGTTCCTTGTGTACTCCCGTACAGTACTATTTGCAGACCTGTTTGGTTTTTTTTCCGTTATAGCACATTTATTTATTTATTTCACAAAATCACATGGAAGGAAGAATGCTCTTTAAACTGACAAAAGGAGAAATCAAATTCCTCTCTTCCCTCTCACTGGAAATTTGATCAGTGAGAGTAGCTTGTCATCCTTCCTGAAGGTTCAGTACAGAACAGGCTGTTCAAGGAGGCACCTAAGTCTATATAGTACTTACCTGATATAGCTCTTCCCCACCTTGTTTACTTGTACCCACCTTTGAGGACTGATAAGTGATCTCATGAGTCTATCAGAACAAGTTTATGAATAATTTTGCATGCTATTATCTATTACTACAGGATTTCTGCAGGGATTTTGTCAGACAGGCATTCTTTTCCATGCAATAAATAAAATGGAATAAGCTCACCACATACCTCCGTCTTCATTGTATATTACAATTTCTTGGTAAAGCCACTGACAGTTGCTCATTTGAAACCTTCTTTCCCAGAAACTTGCTTTTTCTCTTTTTTTTTTTTTTTTGTCTAATCAAACTTCCAGTGAGTGGAAAGAGAGGAATTTGATTTAATTTCTCCTTTTGGTTATGCTATGGAAAGGGCTTATAGACTGCTAACTTCTTCTAAGTGCAACTAGTCTTGTTATTGGAAATCTTAGGGAGTTTTTAGGCTTTACAAAACTTCTAGAAGTACCAGTTATGCTTATGGCCACTTACGTAAGGCAGTGCAAATTGTCTCCTCAGGATGCATCCACTGAACATTGAGTCATTTGCTTCAGATCTTTGTTCAAGCTTTTGATAAGGTTATCACTTTTTGTAACTAATTTTCTGATTTTTTTATCAGTGCTTTTTCCAAGTTCTGTCTTTAAATGATGAACTTTCAAAAATCTGAAAGTCTTTTTTTTTTTGTTGTCGTGGTTTAAACCCAGTCAGGTAACTTGTTCACTCACTTCCCCCCTTCTTTCCCTCCCCCTACTCCTGGAGGGACGGAGAGGAGAATCAAAAAGAATGCAACTCCCACGGATTGAGATAAGAACAGTTTAGTAACTAAGGTATAACACAAATCACTACTGCTACCACCAATGATAATAATGATAAAGGAAATAACAAGGGAAGAGAATACATCATCTCACCACCAGCCGACCGATAACTCGCCCCCCCCAGCCCGACCAAGCTCTGACCCATACCTCCTCCAGCCCTGCAGACTCCCAGCCCTTCCGGCTAACTCCTAGTTACATCCTGGGCATGACATGATGTGGTATGGAATACCTCTTTGGTCAGTTTGGGTCAGGTGTCCTGTCTCTGCTTCCTCCTGGCTTCCCCTCCTCCCTGGCAGAGCATGAGGCTCACAAAGTCCTTGGCCAAACCAAAACATCCTTGTTATCAGCTCTGTTCCCGAGCTGAAAGTCAAAACACTGCACTGCACCAGCTACCAAGAAGGAGAAAAATGACTGCTACTGCTGAACCCAGGACATTTGTAAACTCTTATTTTCTTCTTTACCTTTTTCTATTATTATTTTCTTTCAGATGGAAGCTTAAAGATAACAGCTTGGCAGTGACATATATGACTGACATGAAGAAGACAATTATTCTCAGTACAAGATTTATGAAGAATACAATTCAGTGGACCATCAACAGCTGATCCTTTCCTAGCATCTCAGAACTGGAAAGAGCTGACTGAATGTTTTTAACTTCTAATATTAATTGAATTTTCACAAGAGCTTCTAATTAATTATATGAACTGTTTTTCAGGTTTATAAGTGACCTTTCAATTTTTTTTTTTTCAGAAATTAAGAATGTCTATGATTTTGTATTTCATGCATAATAGCAACCATTTATGTAAATGAAAAATAAGATAATTTAACATTACTGTGAACAAGTAAATGCATAAATATATGTGAATGTAAACACTCCTAGACTCACATATGCACATATATATGTATATATAATCTAAATTTGTATTCTTTCTCCTAGCTCTGTACTTGGCATCCTAATTTAGAAACCAATAATTCTACTGTAGATTATAAAAATCCATTCTTTTAGTTAAAAGATCACCTTCCCTACCAGTGGTATGCTGATCTTCCTTTTGAAATCTCCCTAATTTAGACTTTTCTTCCTGTGCAGAGTAGTTCTCTTAACTTTGTCATCTGTGTAGAAAATAATCATGTCTTGGAGATAGTTGGAGGACTATCACTGATGCATTTAGGGTTACTTGAAAGCATATATCATGAGCATTAGAAACAGCCTTTAGTCAAAGGCTCTCTAGATCTTTGAGCAAGAAGCTTAATGACCCTGATGAAAATATCCATCCATGAAGTGCACTTGACAGCTGAGCTTGAAAAACATGTTATAGAGAAGATAACATTAGGAATATTTTGAACAGGCCTACACTTCTAACCAATTTATTAGTTACAGAACAATATACAGGCGTAGAGTATTTTAGTGTTTATATACAGTTGCCTTATTAGACCTATACTGTATGGATACAGCATGAGTATGAGAGTATTTGTGATTACATATATGCACTGCATCTTTCATGAGCTTTGCAATCTTTCGCTCATAATTATTCATTACTTCATTTCCTGTGGCAGGAGACGTTCATATTTTCTCTCATTTTTAAAGCTGCTTTCTAGCAATATTTTTATAATCTGTGCAGAAATAGTAAGATATACTCTCTGGAACCTTTTAATAGTGCCAACACTTTGCACAGCAGGCCAAAATAGGAGGATTTAAGCTTTGAAATCCACAAGGGATTTGGTATTGCACTGAATTTTTCTGTCTTCGTTCGGTTGGGTGCAATGACACAAAAGCTGATATATAAAATCTTACCTTACGCAGCGGTTTTTAACTTTTTAATCCTTGCTGCTACTTCATTTCTGTAGCTCTCTTCCAAAAATTAATCATCTAGACAAGTCCCAGGCTGTGACCAAAATATTCAAGAGAAGCTTTCTACAGTCCACTGTACCCCACAACATTTACTGTTAACGAGGCTGGCATCAGTGATACCAACTTCTATCTTATATTTGTATGTTTTTAAGGAGAGGTTTTATATGTTTTTTCAGTGGTTTTAATGCTCTGATAGTTTCCTATTTTCTTGCCGTTCAAATAAATTTGATATCTTCTGCCTATTCAAGTTGTCATTTTTAATTTCAATTAATTTGTTTTATGTTATTAATTTTATTTTTATTATCCTTACATTTATTTCACATATTTAAATAACAGCATTGACCTTGGAGAACTTTAATTATTTTTTGCATGTCTTCTTGTCTTTTTCAAATAACTAGACAAGAGGTTCCTGTCCTTCTGCACCTTCTGTACAGTGGACTGTAAAACCCAGTGTGACAATGAGAGTTTTCACTCTCAGACGACAGCGTGTATGCATTTTGTACATGTACATATAGGGCTTTTCTAGTCTAAGGAAACAAAGCCATCTGGTTTAATTTTTAAAATTTTTACTGCGTAAATTAATCTGTTTTCATTTTCCAGACTCCACAGATTTCAATTGGTCATAATACCAAAATAATATATGATAATAACATGACAGATTTATAAAAATAAAGAAATATTAGTGAGATCAAATCTATCTTCTGGCTTCAGCCGCATATACTTGTAGATAAGCAGTGCTCAGAGAGCTACTGCTGCTGACTGTAGTCACTGCAATGAATTCCTTTTTCTCATGCTCTCTTTAAATAAATAATGTAAAAAAAACCTGTGTGTCTCCTGGTATTGGAAATTAAGTTATATTAAAGGTTAGGAATGTGTTGTGGGTTGTTTTTTTTTGTTTTGTTTTTGTTTTTTTTTTTTTTGAAGGGGGTGTGAAATAAATATGATTTTAGATCTTTTTATAGAAAAGCTTTGCCCTCTGGGGAATAATTTCTCACTGCTGCTGATGAATCAAGAGTTATAATTTACAAAGCAGAAAAAGAATCTTTATTAGGTTCAAGAAAGAAATTCTCTTTGGTGGTGCTCATAAGAATGGATGACCCATGCTCACAGGAAATTTTATATTCTATAAACTTCTTAGTATGCAACAAATTATCAGTTTAAGGCTTTGCTAACATTAACAGTGAGTTAGAGATGTATGTGTTCATATGAAAGGGTTCAGTGATAACCAGCTGTATATTTTATCACAAACTTCAAATTGGAAGCAAATACAGTACATTCTTGTATTCAGGCCTGTCATTATTACACGGCCTTAAAATAAAAATTTCTTTTTGAGATACTGCTCTAATCAGAACAAAAAACTCAAGGAAGTATTCATATTCTTTCTGAGGGATTTAATGACACAAAATAATAGGATAATATGAACGGCTGCACAAAGTTTAACTTCTAACAAATATTGCAATTCGCTCTCTACAGTGAAATCTGTAAGTCTCTACAGCAAAGTTTTCTATCTGTTTTCACTGTCTTAATAGATCTTAAGACTGTAGGGAAGTGAGAAAGTACTTCAGCATTAAAGAGGATGGGACTTAGCACCTGGAAATTATCACTACTATGCAACAGTGCAAGAATACAAAATTTAGTCTGACTAGATAAAAGAAAAGAAACAATTTTTTGTGTATTTATAGGTATTCACAGATCTAAATAAGTGAGAAAAGATCTGCACAGTAGTGCAGATCCCAATTCAGCCATTAGGGAACAGATGTAAGTATGAGAATAATCCTGATTTCTAAGTTTCTTCAAATACTATTCTTGAAAATTACTTCCTCTGGTATGCAGGTCAAGTCTGATAAACAGGTGGATGAGAAGAAAAAAGGCTGAAAATTGTATACTAAACTTTCTTTAGAAAGTAAGCAAATGTTGATATGTGATTTAAATAAATTAAATTTAAGCTCCTGTTTTTGAAAATACTGCCTGAGACAGGGAAGGCTGGCAGAGAGATTGCCTTTATTGAAATTACCATTGGTGGTTTTTTAAATGTTCCCTAGTGAGACTCTTTCGTGCAAGACGTTAGAAAATTGAAACTTGGGAAAGATCACAAAGTAAACTGTGGGAATTTAATCCTCTTAGATAAAAATTGGGTCTGCTAAAGGAATAATGAAGCAAAGACACTGTGCCTTGTTCTACTTTTATCACAATATCTAACTACAATCCTAAACATTAGAACAAAATAGCCATAGTTCAACAAGCCATGTACACCTATATTCTCCCCTGCCCTCAAAAATAATGGATTTACCTGTTGAGATGCCTGTTTATCAATCATAGCAGAAAAGCCACAGACTGTAAATAAATTGTGAAGCTTTCTCATCTTTCTATTTCTGTTAGTTTTCTACTACCTTGTATGAACTGGATGTTATGTACATGTTTTACACCTGTATTTTCAAAACCAAATTGGGGTGTGTAAAGTTGGCAAGAAGAAAGCATGAAACAGATAAGTTGTACCCAAGTTAGGGATTGTCAAATCAGTATTTAGAGGTTGCTTCAGGGTTTTTCTAAACAATTCCAAGAGCCACAGGGTGTAAGAATACCCACATCAATACAGTCATGCTTTGGGCATTGGTTTTCAAAATACATGCCAAGCAATTTGTACTGTATACTGTACAAATGCCAGTCAGAGGTAGAAAAATGTCCACAAGGGATGACAGTGTTAAAATATTGCATAGTCTCAAAATCCTAGCTTTGGTGGAAAAAAAGATCAGCAACAGAAAAGTTAGCATTCTAATAGGGGCCAAGGGAATAATTTTGGGCAAATTTACTGGTTTTGCTCCTTACATTAGCTCATACTCTCCCTGCACCACCCCAATTCTTTGAAACACAGATTTAGTGACAATATTAACGACCACTAGCAATCTCCTAGGTCCCATCTATTCCTCTTTTGTACATTTCTGCCTATGGAAAGAAACTAGGATGATGCAGAACCACCAAACGGATTTCCCCATATGGTCAATCAGAGGGAAAAAAATGCTTCTGAAGAATTTGACCTAATAAAAATATCAGTGTTTAGTTGCAGTAGGTAAATAAGATCAAGGTATTTGGAGACCTAGATTCAGATGTGCTTCACTCTTAGATGCAGTATATTTGCCTCATGATTTGCAGACATATATGAAGGTTCATTTAGTAAATAATTACAGCTCTTGATCAAGAATAAATTTAACCTAGCAAATTACAAATTTACGGAAAAGGAAGCAGAAGAAAGACATGTTGAAATTTGTTGGGTATTTTTTTGTTTGTGTTTTTTTTTGTTTTTTTTTTGTTTGTTTTTGATTTTGTTATTATTGTTTTCAACCCCTGCCATGTTAGCCTCTAGACAGAGCTTCCAGTTTCCCAGATCTGCATTTTAATGAATTTTTGTTTCAATGGAAACTAGGAATAATAAAAACCATAGTTTTGGGGTTTTTTAATAATGCAATTAGATCTAGCCCTGCAGTGCCAAGGCTCAATATACAAAGAAGAGGTTACCAGTCATGTCGTCACTGCATTTCTAAAGTGTACAAATACTGATTGCAAACATACACGCATTACATGTAGAAAGATATATCATGCACACATACAGAAAAAGAAAATATGAAACTATTTTAAAATATTCTTCAGGTCTTTCTAAGATGCAATGTCAGCTATTCATAAATATACATATATTTTAAAATTTACATAAAATTACATAAAGAAGAGCACACAAATACAAACATGTATATGTATATACATAAATGTAATTGGCATGTACTAACAGGACAATTCTTTTAGCTTTTTAAAAAAAAAAATATTTGTTTACAAATATGATATGATAACCATAAGTGGAAAGTTATTTATGCCTGTACAATTCCATTTCAGTAATTAGACACATAGAAAATTTTGGTTTAATGAAAAATACAATATCATTATCCCTTCTGTATTTCTCTTGATATGATCGGCTTTCTAATATTAGGAAGCAAATATAGTCATGACAGATATTGAATTTATTGTCATTACTTACCAAGTTCACTGTTTATCGTTAGTCCCAAAATTTTGTGCTAGTTTTGTAAGGGGTATGAAAGAATAGTCTGTGGATTCCCATTTGAAGTAGCAGTCTAAAGTATACTGTATTTCTTGAATGGCCTTAAGATTGGATTCATGTTTAAATGAAATGACCATTTACACTCTTCATTTCATTTAGGACATTTTGGAGCAGACCACACAGAAAATTTCTTGAATGTATGATGCCTGAATTCTTGGACAGAGCATTTATCACCACATTCTGACTACCCTTGCTACTTCCATCTGTCCTATGGCATCATAATTGGAATGCTGGGCAGAAAAGGCAGCCCAGGGTCATTGTTAGAAGAGCTCTGAAGCCATTTGCCCCAAGGGCAGGTGGAAATTGAAGTCAGCTGTAGCTGAGATTGCACAAAAGGGTAATACTCAACCCTGTTTGGGGATCACCTGGAGCTTTTTATCCTCTCTGAAATGGCTTGTGTAAGACTTAGTATAGAAGTTGTAACTGTACAGAACCTTGGTTCCTCTCTTTATAGTCATTTACAAATGCAGATATTTATAAACTTTTTGCAGTTATTAAAGCAATGTAATATACTGATGCAAATCTTTCATGTTAGTTTACGAATTAAGTGGAAGTGTATATATAGTGTATAGACATACATGTATTGTATACATATATATAATAAAAAAGTTGTCTTTGTTCTATATTACATGAATTATGCTCTGGTAATGTTTTTCAAACTAAGACACATTAGGAAAGTCACCCTTTGCATACCTATCAGAGTCAGTTCTAAATACTTATCTCAGTCTTAGGCTGGTTGAAATCCATTCATTTGAGTTGATTCACATTAGTAAAAGACTGCTAGAGCATGAGCTAGATAGAATCAGGTCAACATTTTTTAATCAGAATTTTAATATTCATACAGTCAGAGGGTATGTAGCTTAACTTCATAACAACTCCGTAAAGTGAACACAGTACTGTATCATGCCAACATAGAATTACAACACATAATTTAAAAATTTTCCTTTGTAACTAGCTAAATACAGATTAAGAAGGTAGATAGAAAGAGCCTCATTATATATCAAGTAAATAAAACTATACATTAATGAACATATGTAGACATTCTTCATCATCCCCTGTGCTCTCTAATTTATTCTTGATTAGCTGAGAAACTTCTGTAGACTTTTACATTTTTATATAACATATATTCCATAGAGTAACATAAATTGATGTTTAATTATACTGATTCTATGCTATAAGAACCATAATTGTTGATTTCTTTGCAGAACAACTAATTGGCGCTATAATTCTTAAATGGTTGGTAATCAAATTTCTCCACTTCTCATCAGGAAAACAAAGCATCACATACACTAGTTTTGGAGATGATGTTGTGTAGGTGTTTGCTATATATTTTCAAAGCAAAAGGCTATTGCTAAAATTTTTTCTTTTTTTTTTTTTCTTTTCTGGGAATCAAAAGTTGTTCTAGATGTTGGAATGTGTCAAAATCTGTTTGTTCTTTTTTTTTTTTTTCTTATTTTAAATCAGAGAATGTTGAACACTTTGCTCTGATGTTGATCAATGATAGAATAGTTCCCATGCAGAATCCATGTGTGTGAGGTTAACAGTTTATCTGTTAACTTATGCTGAAGTGACTGGTATTTCCTGGAACTAGGGCAACAAATGGACTCTTATGAGCATCTTCTAAAGAAAAATATATGCAGAATCCTTATCTTCTTTACATTTTGTTCACTTTTCTTGCTCATATCCCTGCTCATGTTTACCTGCTGAACTGCCCCCCCTCCCCATATCCAAAATGACCTTTCAAATTCAGTATCCATATTTCCAAGGCATTCCTTGCTTTCTTCCTTCACCATAATTGCCTTCTCACCTTGAAAAAAGAGTCTTGGTTTGAGTTCTGCTTTTTTCATTATTCATCTCATATTTCAATGCTGCATAACTATCATCTCCATCTCTGTTCCCAGTGGGCTTAGGACAGTATATCTCCCCATTTCATCAGTCAGTTACAGTGAGCATGTACGTGAGAAATTATATTGATGAGTCAGGAGGGAATGCAGCCTGCTTATCTGACTACTATTTTCTTTTAAGTGGTGATATAAAGCATTCTAAATGAAGCAAAATAACCTTCTGTGATTTACCAGAAAATGCTGGCTCTGTCCTTGCGATAAATATATGAGGTACAAAGTTTATGAGGACTGTGGCTAACTATTTTTTCAACCTTTCATTCACAATGAGAGAAGTCTTCTAACAACAGACTAGCTCATCCTGTTTGATATTTTTTGCATGGATCTGTAAATTTCATACCCTTTTTCTGGACAGTGCTGCAGATAACCAAAGAAGAACCACTGTCATTGACATCTGTCTTGTCAGTTATAACTGTTATGTACCTGTCTATACCAGACAACCTTTCCTTTTCTTTCAGCTTGGAAAAATACTAACGTTTTGGGTGTAAACTGCAAGATTTTGATAGTGTGGGGTGGTCTTTCTGAGAGGATGTCAGCAGCTGCCCTATGCCAGACACAGGCAGCTCCAACCAGCTCCATAATGGATCCACTACAGGATACAGACAATCCCACTAGCAAAGCTCTCTTTGATAACATGTTTATGAAAACACCAGTGAGGAAGACAAAGAGGGAGCAAAATAATGAGAAACAACAGAGGGAACAGCAAAGTGAGAGAAGGAGGAGGTGCTCCATAGCAGAGTAAGTCACACCTGAAGGGACTGTTGCTCGTGGAGGATCCATGCTAAAGAACAGCAAAAGGGTGATATGGAGAAGTCAGCAGAAAGAAACCACTATGCACTCATAGTTGCTTAGCTGAAGATATCAAGAATAACCTGTTACAATAAACTGGGGAAGGAGAGGTGTCTGAAGTGAAGTTGAGGCTGGCAACTGAGGAGGAAAGATGTTTTGCCAATCTACAAGTTCATTTTTGCTTCCTAGTACATGAATCAATAATTTAATGTTTATATTATCTGGCAAATTAAATTTCCCAAATCTAGACTACCTTGCCCATGACAGCAATTAGTAAGTTATATCTCTCTCTTTATTTTGACCTGTGAGTTTTTTCTTTTCTATTGTTGTTGTTTTCTGTGGTCTTGCTGCAGTCAGAGCAGGGAGTAAGCAGCTGTGTGTGTGCTTGGCTGCTGGCTGGGGCCAGCCCACCACAGTTAGATAGCCAAGTGGTTACCATGATCCTTATAAGTGAGTATCCTAGCAGTCTTATGAAATTAAAGACTTCTATCCATTGTACACCATATTGATTGGTTCTAAAATGGTTTAGGTTTAATGCAACACCGTGCCTATAGTCACATACTCTATCTCAGTACAGCTTTAGCTGTAGAATAACCATTAAAATGACCATGATATTAATTTAATTGGATAAAAAGGAATTAAAATACTTACTGACTTGAAATATTAGACTAAAATCAAAAAGAGTTAAAGAAAAGAAATAGAATATAAGCTGCACTCAATATTGCCATCAAATTGCAAGTATCTGAAGAGACAAATAGCACCAGGTGAGAAATATTTCTCTAATGAAAACAGAAAGTCAAAAACTATGACATTTCATCACATTCTTTCAAAATATCTGCTAGAAAGAGCTGAAGCACAAATCACCATCTTTTAAAACATGTATGACATCAAAATTCAGTCTTTTGACAGTGATTTTTCAATATCAGCTTTTGAGAAGCAACCTATTATTGTACTTTAAACTCATTTGAATACTATAATAAAATTTAATGTCCTTGCTGGATTTACACAGTCAAAATTTTCTTCTATTTCCCTTGTTGTTAAAAATTGGCTTAGCAAAGATAGCCCCCCATTAGTTTTCTAAGCAAAAGATTTTTTGGTGGTTTTGGTTTTGGGTTTGGTTTGGTTTTGGGGGGGAGTTTGGGGGGTTTCTCTTTTTAAATTTTTTGTAGGATATACACTCTCCCTAAAATACTTCCTTTAAAAAACACACGAACTCTCATAAAAGGTAAATGAATCTTCCCTAATTTCTACATCCATGAAATAGTTTGTATTCCTCCAAAGAAATGAAATTACAGTCCTACCTGCATTATAGCATTTAACGTTAAATAGCAAACATAGCCTACCTAATATATTCAGGGAAGGACTGTTATTCCCAATATAGATTAATGTCTTTCTCAGCATTAGTTGCAATGAATATTTCACTGAATAAAGATGTTTAATAAGGTTTCATTGTTAAGTTCAGTAGAAACTTGCCATTATTTAATTGCCACTATTGCAGACTTTATAGAAGTGATGTATTTTAAATTCTTTAGGTTTTTGTTTTGTTGTGTTTTGAGTTGTGCAGAGCTGCAATCAGACTCTTGTCTCCAAAATTTTTAGAAAAAAAAACCTCAGAAAGTATTATTACATTCCTCTCGTGTCTTTTGAGCACCAGAAAGGACCTGTAATCATCTCAAATTCTTTCCTTTCATTCTATTTTTTGAGGCTCCTCTTTTCTGCACAAAAAAAAAATTGTCTTAATCAATGCTACATTTACCTCTTAGATATCTTCCATTTCTCCTGCTGTCATTTGAAGAGGATCAATTGTTGATTTACTTTATTCCTCTCCATTCTGTACCACATATCTTCTACTCCTGTGATTCTGACTGTAATAGAATCAATCTTCAACTCCACAGTTTCACAGGTAGATTTTAGGTTGACAAGGGAGGTGAGTTCATTGTAAAAGTTTCTTTTGCTGTTACATTAATCATAATGTGAAATTCCAGCTTCTTGACATAGTGCATTCCTCCTAAGAAGATATTCTGTGCCTTATATTTCATACACGTTTAGGGGAGGAGGAGGGTAGGGAGGAGACCTCTAAGTAAAACAAATTATTCAAATGGTCAGATGCACCTTGATTATAGCTAGTATTCCTAATGCGTATGCACGCATACACAAAAGACTGGCTCTAATTATAGGTGAACTACATACTTGCCTATGGGAGCCAAATGTAAAGACAGTTTGGCTACTTGCTCTGAGAAACTAAAAGGGAGGTTGACTGCCACTTTTGCTGCTTCTAAAGAGGGATACTGACCACAGCCACTGCTTAAGATGGCCCCAGAAAGAGCAGGAATGGGAATATGCGACAATAAGTTCATCTCCACTGAAATTTCTCCCAGCATCATTTAATTTCCTCATACCAGTCTTTACCAAAAGTAAGCTTTCTTTGGGGGCTAGTCAAATGAACTCAGATAGTTTATTCTTGGGACAACAAAATACAAGCCTTGGGACAGTTCTGTGAAATATGAACATGCATAGTTCACTGGCTATTTTGAAACAGAATATGCCACTCTTCTAGAAGCACTTGAAATCAGACCTTCCTATAATCATTCTTCTAGTATAAAGTCACTGTGGCACAATATATTTCTGCTGCTTTGCTAGTATGATTCTGAACCATGAAACAAGATTAGCTGCATTAGATAACTGCAAGATTTGCAGAATTTCGACATATTTAACACATCTCTTTAAGCATGATACTTTATGTAGAGAAAGGAAAAAAAAACAAAAGAAAAAAAGCATGTTCTGATCAACAATATTGAATTCATTACATTTACTCAGTACAAATACTAGATAGAGGTACAGGATGTAGAATGCAGTTAGATGTATTTCATATGCCTTAGTTAAAAGACAATAGTTTCAAGAACAGCTATTCTATATATTTGTATGAGCTTAAGGTAAACTATAAGGTTATTCAGTGACATTGTAACTTACAGTACAATTAAAGATTGGAAGAAATTAAATAACTGAAAGAAAAGGAAGAATTGACATAGTCTGGAATATTCTCTTATGCTACTTATTATTATTGTAATGTGATATTTAGCAAAAACTGAATCAAAACTGACGTGAATTTGAATAGAATAACCTGCATATTAATTTATTTTCTTGGTGAAATTGTCTCTTGCTAAACATTCTGTAAAAAGTGTTGAATTCTGAAATTCACCATCCTAAATGAGTATTCATTTAAAAATGGGATGACGTCATGCTTATTCTAAGCTCAGACTAAACATCTGTATTCAGCACATCCTATGGAACACTTACATAGGTAACACATTGCCATATTCCTCATGATCCTTTGTTCAAGGAGCTCTGAGAAATCATGATAAACACTATATGTGCAGTGTGTAACTTCATTCTTTATTTATAAAATCTTAGCGTGGTTTGTGGGTACAGACAGAGGGAAATATGACACAATATCTAAATGCAGTCTTGTGATTTAATTGAGATATACTGATTTGGATTGCTAAATTGTCATGTCATATATAACCTCAAATATTTGTGATGTGATTAATGCATCTTGACTTAACATACGAGGGGGAAAAAAAAAATCTGTCTGTGATTAATTGAAAAATTTTGTAATTTATTTCTGGGCAGATAACTTTGGTCTTAAATACTTGGGAGGCATTTTAGTGTGTCCTTAGATGTCCCGAAATAGCTACGTTCTATGGCAAAAATCTCAGGTACAGACATTATACTTTTCCACAGCAAAGTATAATTATGCGCAAGGGAGTAATTGGCTGATATGGATAAAGTAAACCAATTCAAGTTCTTCAATTCCTTTCTATTCTTCACATTGGCAGCCAAGTGATGTCCCAGAGCACAAAAAGGAGAGTTTTGCAGACTCCTCTGGATTCCTATCAAGTGAATCCCCTGTCTGCTAAAAATACCCATAACCAGTTTCTCTGTATTTATGCTTTAGATTATACTGTGCGGATTATGACAGTATGTGCCTTCTCAACAGACAGCCAGGCAAGCCTCATCATGTTTGTAAAGTTTTGCCTGCTCTAGCATGATTTGAGTCGCTGTTTTAAGGTATTTCCTGCATTTTACTCTATCTCAGTGATGAAATGAAGATACTGTGGAAACAAATGTTGAAAATGTGGTTTAGCTGTATATTTGTATAATGTCTTTTACATATCTCTCTTTCAGAAGAGCCAAATTTTACCTTCATCAAGACTGCTGAATGAAGTTCTCAAGTCATATTCTTAGCTTAAGGAAGGTATTTGTGTGACATGGAACTGGCAAATTTGATGAGAAATGGGAAACAAGTAAAGCATCCTAAATGACAAGGTAATCATTTTGTTGCTATGTCATCTACACTGACACAGTCAACTGATGCTGTATTTAATTGTAGATAAAACTTCAACTTTGGGAAAATTTTCTGTCAAATGGAAAAAGTTAGTTTAAGATCAACACCACCACCAGCTAAAGAAGATTTTATGGTAGCTGTTACAGCCATGTGCAGACAGTGCAAGAGAGTGCATGACAAAAAAAACCCAAAACAACACAACATGAATTAATTATCAGTAAAATAGCAAATGGAGGATCCACAAGCCAGTGTTCTTTATTCTGGATCTTTAGTCCAACAAGCATCATTCCTTAGAATTGCAAACCCTCTTACAGGGCTCGCTTTAATGTCATAGACTCACAAATTCAGAGTGGCAGAGGCTAGAAGGGACCTGTAGAAGTCATGTGGTGCAACACTCCTGCCCAACCAGGCCCATTTACAGCCGGTTGTCCAGGATCATGTTGAGATGGCTTTTGAATATCTTCAAGGAGGGAGCCTCCACAACCTCCCTGTGAAACCTGTGCCAGTGTTCTGATACTCTCGCAGTAAAAAAGAGTGCAGATGTTCAGAGGAAACCTCCTGTGTCTCAATTTGTGCCATTGCCCCTGGTCCTGTCACTGGATAACAAAAAAAGCCTGACTCTCTGCTTTTTGCACTCTCTCTTCAGGTATTTATAAACATCCCATCGGATCCCCTCTTGAGCCTTCACTTCTAGAGGTTGAATCATCCCAGTTCCCTCAGTGTCTCCTCCGATGAGACATGAGGACTCATATGAGTCCTTCCTACCTTCATTGTCACTTATCACACCTTATAAAGACACAGTAGCCTTTCCATCCAGTCAATACCATGTCTAAATATTTGCAGCTACAAATTTGATTAGAGTGTTAATTATTATGCAAGTCAGGCATGAAAGCACATTGAATCATCTCTTGAATATAGACTACAGACTTAGCTGGATTTGGGACACTATTTCAACAGGTTTACAGTTTAGTCAAAACAATTTCACTTAAGCTAATGGGTACTAGTGAACACTCTTGCTATGGAAAACTTTATTTTTCAAATTCCAGACACTTTATATAACTATTTTAAAAATATGAGATTATTTATTGCTTTTAAAGAATCTTTTTTTTTTTTTTGCCTCTGAATAGAAACAGCAAATTTTACAAGTGGATGTTTCTATATTCAGGAAAAACTATAAATGCTATTTCAAGATAGGCAACATATTCAGTATGTCAGAACATTGTTATTACTAATACTTTCACTTTTGAAAAAGTGCCTTAGAACTGAAGAATTCAAATTTATTTCTGTAAAATTTGTGCTTAGACAAATTTTGAACTTTCTTAGAGAAAATAATTTCTCAAATATTTTCTTAAGAAATTATAAAAAATCTCCCAAAGTTAATCTGTCTCAGACAAAGTGCAATTACCACTTGCTATCACCCCCTGGTCATTGAGATATTTGGACTGTTAGTGGCTAGGAATGCCTGCTTTGAATGAAAGCCATACAGTTATTTCTCAGCAATAGCATAAAAATTCCTATGTTTTAAACGCATGAGATACTTATAAACCAGAGCAGAAGAATATACTTAATCCTCCAGGGACTACTCTTTAATCGCCCTGTTATGAAGTTGCAAACTATGATGATCTGAATGACTAGTTGAACCACAGGTCTCAAGTGCTTTTCAAAATGTTCAAACTCAGTTATGCATCAAAAAGGTGGGCAAGGCACAGGAAAGAGAAATTGAAAATCTTTTAGAAATTGAAAATTTACCCTTTTTTTTTTAATGTTAAGGCTTTAAATAGATTAGGTCTTTTAAGTTGATAAGCCTTCTTTTCTCCTTGTATTTTCACTGTTATTTTCACTGTTTGTACAGGCTTCTTACTATGAAAATTATTACTTACTTATTTCATTAAGCTAAGCATAGTTGTAGCAGTAGCAGCATCTCTCCAGCCTTTCATCCCATGCATCTATAGATCATGATCTACCTTAATTAGCATGTAGGGAAAACTGTTTTCCATGGAGATCTTTTGGAATTGACTAGGTAATTGATGTATCAAACTACTTTCTTCTAATGTCATAAAAGGCTGAAGGATCTGGGGGTAACTGCAGCTCAGGAGAACTGGAACATAATTTTTTTCTCATTAGGTGCACTTTCTTCCTGGTTCAGAGTTCACTGAAAAGCTAAAAGTTACCTTTGTGTTTGGAGGGGCACCTCTACCAATGTAAGTTCAAGATCCTTGCAGACAGGCAAGCAGGCATAGGAGAGGGTTTTGGTGGAGACAGTAAATTCAATACCCGAATCATTTTTTTTCCTAAAGACAGGTTTAGCAATTTTAATGTATTTGTTCTACTTAGCTGGGTACTTAATGGGGAAAGAAGAGCACCTGTATGGAGGATAGGAAAAGGCATAGCCTGAAAGCGATTCTTGCTTGCTTAACAGCTGTAACAGTAATTTTTTTAACCTTTTATATCCTCAGTTATTCACAGCAAGGAATGTCTAGCACTTCATAAGAAGGAAACGCATTCAGACAATGACAATAAACAGCTGATGTTTGCAGCTGACTTCAGTGACCCTATTCGTGTGATAATAGATCAGTAGTTTGTGTCAGGGTTGTATAACAGGCTAACATGACAGCCTACAAGAGCAGAGAAATCCTGTTCTAGGGGAGTGAGGTATACTAATAGGTACTGCTAATGAGTAGGAAGCAAGACTGAACTCACACATTTTACAAATAGTGCCCCAGAACACGATGGTGATAATTAGTGTCGTTGAAAAAATATGTAACAAATATTTGGTACAGCAGGAGAAAGAAATCATACTGCTGCTACTTATGCTGTACCTGTTGTGTGGATAAATACAGCAAAGAACTTCTGTTCTTCAAGGCTGCCAGTGTTGCAATTTTACTGAGTACTAAATTTCAAAGGAAAAAATAGCATTCTATTGTTTCACTTATCTTCTCTCTGTGGTATAAATTGCTGAAGAGTTACCTGGGGTTTCAGCTGCCCATTTTATATTGACTCTAATGACAAAAGCATGGCTAAACCCATATGCATCTCTATAAAAATCCTAATCATATCTGTTTAGTTTACTGACAAGACCAAGTTGTTATTACTGTCAGTTCAGCTCAGCCAATATAGCTGTTAAAGAGCAAACTGAATTGCACTCTGCCTTGCATATTATTGACAAAATTGTCAGTCAGATTTTGATTCCAGAGATTTTACAGGTAGTGATGATTAGTGTGTTGCACAGCTAAATGACCAGACAGCTTATTTTGTTCTGGATGAAGCCCCAAAAGTTCAAATGTTTCTCTGAACTTTTTCCAAACTCCATGGCTCTGAAAAACTAAGCTGGCATTCTTGTGAGTACTGTGCGCCCAGATACCTTATAAGTTCACTAGTACTTCATGTTGCAGGTCAGTTGGAAACACCATGAAAACCATTTTTATCAGAGTACTTCTGACTGTGCTTTCAGTGCTGTTTGCAGCAAGGATGCGACAAGGTTCACAAGCATAGATTTCCTATCAAGACATGTATATGTAATATTTATTTATGAAAATAAGAATTTTATTTGATCTGGAATAGAAACCTTGTCCTTATCAAAGCCATAGAGACAGTCCTCAGATGCAGCAAGGACATTATTCAGCTCTTGGAAAGAGTGGGTGTCACCACAGGGACATGGAGTTAGTGATATAACTCTGCAAGTTTCCTCTATGAGAATGGTGTACCAAGTCTGTCAGATAACTAAAGGGTTATAAAGGAAATCATCACAGTCTTCATTAAGGCTTTTTGACTTAGTAAAATGTTCTTTTTCCCCACATCTCATGTTCCTGATTCATCAAGATGTTTTTTTCTGGGACCTCGAAACTAAAGCAATAACCAAGTTTCATCCACCAAGAGTGCTCTGTGAAAATAACAATAGGATGACAACTTTTTGGCTGATATCTCACATGTTGATAAATACAAACAAAAACCAAACATTTTGAGGGAGTTTGTCAGAATGTGTAAAATCTCAAAGCATTTATATATATACACTTCATAAAGGTACGATGAAAAAAAAAAAAAAGTTGACCCAATTTTACCAACACAGATTTCAATCCAGATCAAAAATTAAGAGTAATAAATTATATAGGTAATTATTTTCCCAGTCTCATTTTGAAATCTGTACTTCTCGGTCTTTTATATTGCTAACTAGATAGTGTGACAGAAATGTCTGGGACAGGAAGACTGCTGTAAAAATATCAGCCTTTCAGACTATACTTTAAACCTGTGTCTGTCATGAGTCTTGTAATGCCTAACAATGAAATACAGAGATAGCAACATAGCTACAGCATTTAAAAGAAATTAGAATTGTCATCTTAACATTTGTGTTTGCTTTTATGATGTTATATGTGTGTGTTTGTGCAGTAAGGACAGAGAGGTTGTTTAAAACAAGTTGCACAAAGAAAAAAAACCTTCTTTTTTCTTTCTAAGATCTCATAAGTATGAAAGAGAAAAAAAAATGACAAACAAGAGATTGATGGGGAATAAGAAAGAACTGTACTCAGCCAGTAACATGCGCTGTTACATGCACATCTCAGTTATTTGTTTTATTTTAATTAGATTTTCCTTTTTTTTTTTTTTGTAAAGCTTTCTGTCATCAATTGAGATGCAAATCATGGGCGTTGTCAGAAGACATCACGAAAGTCAAGAAAGGAAGGCCAGGGCAAACACAGTGAATAAAAGACATTTCTGACATGGAAGTCAGGTTGAGGTTGCCTTTGTGAAAAGGCAGTAAGATGAGGGGATAGCAGCTCATCTCTTCATCCCCAGCCTGATGGAGGTGTCAGTAAGATGACTTATACCAAAAAACACAGAGAAGTAACTCCCTTACTGTTTCTTCTACACATGTATTTTTCTGGGGTTCCTGCCAAATTCCCTACTTGTTTTTTTCAGGCAGCAGATATGTGAAATCCAGATGAGAATCAGGTAAAATGGTAGTCTCTGGATGTGACACAAAGGTGTGTCCTTCTTCTTCTTAGACCTTGCACAACCAGGATTCAAGATGCTCCCTGGCATAGCACCCAGTACCTATGGCTGGATATACATTAGGCTGCAATGAGTCTTTCAAAAGGGCAGAAAGGTTTGTCAAGCATTGGAATAAGCTGCTGAAAGAACTGTCTGAATCACTATTCTTTGAGGTATTTAAAAGGCATGTAGATGTGGCACTGAGGGACATGGTTTACTGGTGGACTTGGCAGTGCTAGGTTAATGGTTGGACTAAATGATCTTAAAGGTCTTAAACAAGTTCTGGTGTCCTCAACATAAAAAGGACATGGAACTGTTGGAACAAGTCCAGAGGAGGGCCGCAAGGATGGTCAGGGGACTGGAGCACCTCCTGTATGAAGATAGGCTGAGAGAGTTGGGGCTGTTCAGCCTGGAGAAGAGAAGGCTGCGTGGAGACCTCATAGCAGCCTTCCAGTATCTGAAAGGGGCCTATAGGGATGCTGGGGAGGGACTCTTCATTAGAGACTGTAGTGATAGGACAAGGGGTAACGGGTTCAAACTTAAACAGGGGAAGTTTAGATTGGATATAAGGAGGAAATTCTTTCCTGTTAGGTTGGTGAGGCACTGGAATGGGTTGCCCAGGGAGGTTGTGAATGCTTCATCTCTGACAGTGCTCAAGACCAGGTTGGACAAAGCCTTGGGTGACATGGTTTAGTGTGTGGTGTCCCTGCCCATGGCAGGGGGTTTGGAATTAGATGATTTTAAGGTCCTTTCCAACCTTAACTATTCTATGATTCTATGAAATTTATTTCTGCATTTCCATGGGCTCCAAGTGAACCCTTGGAAAAGTTATTGGAAAGGAGCCTCCTGCTCCTGTTGCCTTTGCTCAATGAGATCACTCATCCCTCCAGAAACAAAATTTGTCCATATTTATTCCTTAACTCTTAACAATTCAGATCACATCTGTCTTTTTATACTAATTATATCAGCTTTCAACAAGGAAATCTGGCCTTCTGTTTCTTTCTCCTGTAAAAATAAATAAATGCATAAATATATATTGGAAAATGTGCAAAGATGGACTTGAAGTTAACGGAGGATGGAGTACTTGAAACTGCAAGTAATAATGTAGCTTACCAAAATCTATTTCTTGAGCTAAAGCTTCAATTTAATGAGCATGCTAGCATTTCAGCAGTCATTATGCATTGAAAAAAGTTTCTAATAATTAAGGATAATTGGCAATGGAAATAAAATGAACAGATGATAATGGCTCTGCCACAGACTTCAGCAGCTTGCACTTTCAGCATGTATTGGGTAAGTCAGAAGAGGCAAAGGTTTTTTAAGGGCCAATCCAAACTGATCAACTGTGTCTTGATTGATTTTCACCTAAATTTTTATCCTCTGGTCCTTTGCCTCTATTTTTCAGTCACTTTGCCAGTTTTTTCTTTTTTCTTTGTTTTTTGTTTGTTTGTTTGTTGTTTGTTGTCTGTTTTTTTTTCTATTTGGTTTTTTGGTTGTTTGGGGTTTTTTTGGTTGTTTTTTTTTAGTTCCTCGGCTGCCCACAACATAATATTCCAGGGTTAATTACCAACTAAATTAGGTCTATGTTTCATGATTACACAGTGTCACAATCTAAGCTTCTATTAGCTTTCCCTTTAATGTCATCACACATAAAACATTTCACTTTCAACACCCTGACTAACCTGTAGTACCAGCTTTTATTAGGTTTTCAGATAAAATGGCCTTAATGTATAATAATGCTGTCAAATACGTAGGGATTTTAATAGTCTGCAGAGCATTTTCCACAGCTTACTGACTTTTTTATGGCGGATCAGGGAACAACAGGAGGACTCTTTGTAACATTAGAGTAAATACACTTTGTATCATGGCTATGCCTACTAGCTCCATTGTGGTTAAAGTCTTTCCACAATATTACCTTCCATTTTCTTTAATTTAAATGGCTGATGAAAGTTTTCTGTAGAATGAAAAAGGAATACAAAAGGGAAAAATTCAAGGACTGCAATCACATTCTTTACAGTATTTGTTTTGAAACTAACTTATTTACTCACCCTTTAAATCTCCCTTATGATACTTCTTGTGACAAAATGATGCCTTAATTTAAAAAAAAGTGGTTATGTTTCCTTTGTTCTTCAACCTTAGAAACTCTGTAACTGGACATGGTTGTGTATTTCATCCTGCTGTCAGTTAAAATGATTCCAAAGAAATTTCACATTTACACATACATACAAAAAAATATAGTGAATAACCTGATCTGTTTATAACACTGTAACATGCTCAATCTAAAAATCAAAGAAGTCTCTGCCTAATTTCAGTGGAAATCTGTAAGACTGTGATTTGGGAATATCATTCTGCTCTTGAGTAAGAAAGCTTCAAATTGCTTACGCAGATGGTAAAAAAAGTGACAAGAGAGCTTTGCAATTGCAAGGCATCGTTATGTGTCATTATGCTACCTATGTTACAAAAACAACAAGTTTAGAAATTCTAGAGAGAGTTTTCTATTTTTTAATTGAAAGTCTTTATTTGCATCAATTTATAAAGCCAGGAACTTTAGTTACCTTGAGACCCCTGCACGAAACTCAGAAAGAGAAAAAAATTACTTTCTGTTCATAATTATGTTATAGTCCTAAAGTTCAGCCTCAGGAGCCCCAGAAGGCATACTAAATTCAATGAATCTCCATTTCTGGAAAGGATAAGTTTTCCTCAGCACAGCAGAGATTCAGTACCCAGTTTAAAGTATCAGAGCTAAAGCTCTAAAATGTCAGGCTAGGACTGAATCAATTCTGCTTGGCCAGTTGTAGATACACTATTGAGAGGTGAACAACTACTGCAGTTTGCTTGAACAGATTGCCTGTGGAATAAACAAACAGTTGAATAGTGCAGAGGAAAAGCTGTGAAAAGTGTGGAATACATACATTAATTTTGGTCTCATTCACTACTGAATTACTACCTTTTGATACTCTCACTACCTATATAGCAAACTGCGAACCATATTTAATCCTGTAATGATTCTGAAAAAAGATTTATTTTTGGTGAAACTGGATATCAGAGTTATACACAAGAGATTTCCTCACTGACTTAAACAAATATCAAATCGTAATAAAGAAAAGATGTTCTGGTTTCCTTTTCAGGGAAATGAGGATATACAGTGGAAAATTATGCATCAAGAGATTCAATGTGGGAATATAAGAATACAATCAACAACTTTGGTTTAATATGTATCTGTGTATACAAGCATTAAGTATTAGGTATACATGTACACAAAGTTTTCTGGGTACATAAACATTTGTTTTTAGTTGGTCATCTCAAGTCAAATCTTGTGATTTTCTCTGAAGCCATTTTATGAATGAGTTCCAAATAAATTCATTTTTGAGATATTTCTTAAATATACAGTTTATGGCTTGAACATGAATTAAAAAAAATAAAGAGAAAGAAAGAATCAATCCTTTGTTAATTGTAGCTATTGACCCTTGAGTGGTTTGGAGAACTGGATGAGCCACGTTTCCATTAGGATGCAATTCTTTTTTCAGCATTAGTAAGCATAGATAACCATTCACATTGCAACTGGGCATTGCAAAGTTCTTCACATGGTACAGGTGGCAGAGTTCAGTCCAAGCTGTAATAGCAGACCAGAATAAACACCTCCTCCAAATTTCTTTCATCGGCATAGTAGACACATGAAGAGTAGACAAAAGGATCTAAGTTTGTACAGTGGAAATAATGTGGATAATATTTTGTTCGATTGGTGACACCATCTTCTGTGAGATATGTCATCTGCTGTATGAATATGAATTATTTTACTGTTCAGTGTTCATAGGTTTTACCATAACTTTTTATGTTGATTTATTATACATGTAGCTTACTGTAGGTTTATAAAATAAAGTTGGAAGGGACCTCAGGGTCTCTAGTCTTAAGCTCCCAATTCAAAGCAGGGTCAGCTATAGGATCAAGTGAGGTTATTCAGGGGATCAAAACAGATTACTTGGGGCTTTGTCTAGTCTGTTCTTAAAAACCTCCAAGGATGAAGACTTCATAGCCTCCCTCACTGCCTGTACTGTTTATGTCCCCTGGTGAAAACGTTTCTCCTTATATCCAATCTGAAACTTAGTTCTGTATATGTGCTTTTCCTCTTGCCCTCCAGCCATGTATCACTGTGAAAAGACAGGTTCTATCTTCCCCCCCCCAGATACTGGGAAGGCTTCTGTTATGTGCACTTAAAGACAGTCTTCGTATTGAGCAGGCCCCGCTTCCTCAGTTTCTCCTGCCATAATAAATGCGCCACTCCCTGTCCATATTGGTGGCCTTCCACTGAACTCTGCATGGTATTGAAGCACTATGTAAATTGCTTATGTTCAGCAAAAGAAAGAAAAAAATTAATTGGTCTACATGAAGAATTTTTATGCATCGACTTCAGGGAAAAAATTCCACCTAATTACAGCTATACAGAGATTTATACTGAGGATGTAAATGAAAAGGTGGTATTTACAGATATGTTAGATTCTTGTCTGTGCATTCTCTATATTCCAAGAAATATAGAATCATCCAGTACTGGCTTCAGAGGAGATGCAACATGAATTTTCACTTATTTTATTTTTTTCTCTTGCTAGAGATATGCCATTTTGCTTATTTGAAGAGACGATGATGGGGAGTTACTTTTTAGAAATGGACCTATTTGATTTACCAAAGCCCATTCTAATATAATCAGATTACTTCAGACAGAAAGTCAAACAAATGGCTTTCATCCTCATAGTCTCCTAAGAGAATTATGACAAAGCTGAGGAGACTAAATAAACTTTTTGTTGTTGTTGCTCATAGTATCTGTCAATCTGTTTGAGATAGAAAAGATACAGCTGACCTGTCTAATCAATCTGTTTAACTCCTTTATAGTTTTGGCTGTTGCTTTTTCTACCAGGCATTCTTGTTTATGTAATTGTTTAGATGAGAGTTAATAGTCCTTATTAGCTTATGCCACAAAGATTTTGCCCCTGAATCTTACTTGTCAAAACTTAGTCTTCACATGGGACTCATTTTTCCTCTGTTCCTAGTCTACTAAGCCTCCTGACTGGGACGGCTTGATTATGGTATTTTCCATTTCTTTTTCACTGGACACACAGTATACCCGTTACCTTATGGTCATCTCTGAATAGAAAAGAAAGTAGATTTCTGGTATGATATAAATAATATTTCACTCTCTAATGCCATTTTTCCATTCTATTCAGTCTTTGGCCATACTGATATGTGCTTATATAACTACCACTTAACTTATGTCCTGCACTACTTTCTAATTATTGCGTTACTTTCATTACAGGACAAACGACTTTGTACCTTGGCTATACTTAGATGAATAATAATAGATTTCTGACATTTAGAAGGCTCAGATACTAGAGGAAGTGTTTTCTTGTATGTAAAGTCTTCAAATAGTCATTGGACATACAAATGCAGTTTTAAAATAAAGCTCTTTAACATATGAGTTGCCTTACCTGTCTTTTTGCATTGACTATAAAGAGAACTGAGTAAAAGCAGAATGCTAGCACAGAATACAGAACTTAAAACCTTTTCTCACCTTAAAATCAGTGAAAATCATTACTCAAATTCAAAGCAGCAGTTTACTGGGTTTTCCTACCCAAGTGGCATTCTAGGAAGGCCTTGAGAATTTCTGGAGGAGTTCTAAACTGCTTGAAAGGCTTTAGGCAAACATCATCATTTTAATTGAAGAGGAGTTCGTTTTTACTTTTGTATTTGAAAAAGAAGTGCTCTCTGAATACGGAGCCACTACTATACTCACAGATAATTGATATTATTAAATGGCAAAATGGAAATCACTCTTTCTCTCATTAGAAAATAATTACATAAAAATCTAAATTATAAGGGGATACTCACATGGAAATACGTATTCAAATAAGTAAAATTAACAGGAGCTGGTCCATAGTTTAGGAAAGGTTGACATGAAGAAGACAAAGGTGTGTTCTGTGAATTATTCCCATTTATAAATGATCAGTTCAATTCATCCCAAAAGATTAGGATGGAATTACCGTTTACATCAAGTAGTCTTTACCTCTTCACAAGTGCATAGGGGCTTTAAAATGCACATAACTGTAACTGATGCCAGACAACATAAAGCAGCCTCAGTGCACCTGAGAATAAGGCCCTTAATTTGGAATGTTTCAGATGTGTTAAACTAACTTAAAATTACTATTATATTTTCATATATTAAAGTGGTTTTACAAGAATGTAATTCAAAGGCAGATACAATTAAAAAGAAACCCAAACCCAACCAAACAAAAAAACCACAACCACAGACTAACAAAACCCAAAACCAACAACAAAACCAACCACAAAACAAAAAACAAAAAAAAAAAACAAAAACAAAAAAAAAAAAAACAAGAAATAAGCACTTTTACTAAGTTGCATAAAGCCTAATGTTCCTTACATACCTTTACTACATTCAATTCAATGGTTCTGAAAGAGTTATTATGGTTTATTGCAAACAAAACACGTCCTTTGGCCCTTACATAGTCTAAATGTAGAAACTCAGCTTTCAGATTTCAAATATTAGAACAATTTAGCAACATGCTTAAGGATGTTCATGGAATTCTTATGGCCTTAATGTGGTGCCTGTTCATTAGGCAGTAATTCACTAACATATTCACTTAGCATCAGATTAGAAACAGGACTCAGTTGCTATGCAACGGTTTTCTCCAAAAGTAAACACCAAACTGTGGGTTATGGAAGTCACATTGAAGAGGTTGGTCCCCATGACTGGGACTGACAAGACCAACATGCTGAACACTTTTTTGGATTATGGACCAATTCTTCAGTGGGGTAACTTTAGTGTCGTAACTTTGTGGGCATTGGATATTTTACATCCTGACAGTTTGCCTTGAGGAACATGATACGTAGTTGGATATCTAGCACTCCTTTTATTGAAAGGATAGTGCTATCTATCTTTCCTCTCTTCTGCATAATAACAGAATGGTTAGAACATATGCCTAAGAAAATAGAGATGGGTTCATTTTATCAGCCTAAGAGACTTTTCCTTTCCTACAAAATAATTCTAACTATCAAGTTATAGACCAGATAACGTACAAGCTTGTATATCTCTTGTTCAAGCTTGGTTTTGTCCAGATATGAACGCAGCAATCACAGAACAAGAAAGACAGCAAGCAGAAATCCTGCCCTGATAGAGGCAGAAGGTGGACTGTTCAACCTCAATAACAGTAGTCTTTCTGTACCAGTAGTCTGGTTTGGTACATCGGAAGAGATTTCATGGTTAGAACTTCCAAGCAGACAAAGGAATTTTCTTATCTGTTGTCTTAACAGCAATTCTGCATAACTCACCCAGTGCCTATGTTCCTTTGGAGCTTGTTCTCAGCCTTTGCACATTTCAGCAAGTGCACAGCTAGTTTGAATGACTTAAACTACTTGCTGAATATACCAAGGATATACAAGAGTGTAAATTTTCTGGAATACTGAGCAGAAGATGGAGGGTGACTTTATTGGCACATCAAAAGATCTTTGACAAAAATGAAAGATTTTAGAGCTTCAGATAATAAGAGGTCTAGACTAGTAGGTACTGCAGTAGATACTGCTCAGGTATCAGGTGCACAGGCTGTTTGCAGCAAAAGCAGAAGCTGATCAAACAGTCCATATTCTACTTTGCTGCCTCAAAAAGTTTAGTCTCATCACTCTATCTTTTTTACCACACCTCTTGCTATATGAAAGCATGAGATGGCCTGATATAAGTCCTCAAGAGCTCGCTTAGACTGGGATCACCACTCACAGGTACTCTGGAAACATCACCCTGATATTACATGATTCAATGAGAAGAGAGCTTTTATAAAGAGGTAGTAATTAAAATGCCACATGAAAGCAAATATACTGTTTTGGGTCACTAGTGCAATCTTTGAGATTTTAACAATTAATTCTCTTTTCAGAAAAGAAAGAATCTTTGTCATTTTATAACAAGATGGACTGTATATTTCATAGACATCAAGTTTTGTGTCAAACAATGTATGATATTCATAAAAATATTTAGGGTTTTTTTTTGCAGAGTTGCAAATAAGTATAGCTCTCTTCGTACAAAAAGAAAAAAAAAAGAATGGATTTTTTTTCTGTTCATCAAACTTTCAGGCCTTCCTCTTTCATTAACTGACACTTAAACGAAGAATAGGGACCCAATTTTTCTACCACATAGCTTATGGTACTATTTTAAAAAATAATAGTAATTATTAGCACTTGTGAAGAAAGCAGCCTCTTCTACAGAAAGGTAAAACATTTTGGGAGGAGTCTAAGCAGGAAATTCTTAAAGAACTAAATTGCAAAGAGAGAGCATACATGAAGTAGAATCAAGGACAGGCAATGAAAGAAAAGTTCAACAGCATTTCTTAGGTGTTCAGGGATGAATACAGAAAAGCCAAAGTCTAGCTGGATTGAGCTAAGCTATATTCGTAAGTGGCAGATGATAAACCAAAATACAACAGTTACAAATAAGGGCTTGGGACATGTCAGACTGACATTTGAAGAAGTTCATTGTTATGAAGTTAGGGCAGTAGAGAAACAGCTTGCCAATTTCGGTCCTTCCAGGACTCCATTAGACAAAACAACAGGTGATACATACTAGAACTGAAAGCAGTCCTGATCCAAGTGGGAGGGTGCTTAAATGACTGTTAAATGTCCTTCTAGACATTATTCCTGTGAATCTGAAAATATGTAAGTATAAAAAACTTTTTCAAGTCTGTTTCAGAATCAAAATTAGTCACAGAAACATTAGCAGAAAGATGGTGTACAATCTGTGTTTGCATTTTCCTACATGCAAGGTCATATTTGTTTTCACTCATCACTCTTCCCTACATCCTTTCATGGACTCTTCTTTTTTACCATCACATCTGGTTCACCTACTTCTTATTTCATGGTTTTCAAAGCTCTGAGTATCCCTATTTATTTGTTCTCTGACTCTAATGAGTTGCTCTTTGGCATTTCCACTCCATCAGTGATAGCAGCCCAAACTATTCACTTGACAGTTTTTGCCACAGGAGTCCTAGCACTTTTATAAATAGCATGTACTCCTTGAATTAGTGCGTAAAGCCATTAATCTCTCATCTTTCTATTCCCATCTTGAGACCTACAGGATTTGGAAAGAGCCAACTAATAATGGCTAGGTAAAAGGCCTCTGGGGAGTGCTGATACCTATTTTAAAAATTTATTATGATGTAGAACTATGGGTTAAAAAATACCATGATAGATAACATTTATTATAATTCTCATAATCTTAGTATGGCTCCTGTCCTCATCTTTTGTTTCACTGTAGATTTGCTGCCTACCTACAATTTGTTTTATTATCTTGCAAACTCTATAAGTTAGGCAGCACATTTTCTGTGGTCTTGAAACAGCAAGACACTTCACAAAAAAGGCCCACATCCTTTTTAATCTTATAGAAACTGATGAGTAGAATAAGACTCAGTTTCATTATTTGTGTTTAAGAAAGTTATTTAATCTTTACACTGTTGTTTTAGAAATTAGGAATCATTCCAATAACTATGGACATATTTTAAAACAATTCTTCCTAGTTCAACAAAGAAGCTGAAATTTCCAGCTGCTTTTTATGAAGAGCAATCCATTTTTATTTAAAAAATTATTTATTTCATGACAAAGTCATTCAAAGGACTCAGAAGTTAACATATAGATAAAAAACAGATAAAACACACTATTAACCAAATTATATATTAAAATCCAAATCTATGTAAATGCAATTAGCCTTGGTAAGATATTCACAATGTATTGGACTTGTTATTTGAGCACTGAACTGAGATTACATCAAACTCATTACCAGTCTTGGACGCCAGTAAGAGAAAAGAGGACCTGCACATTTGTCAGTAAAAATGTTATAGGTTGGTGTGCGACTTGGCTATCTAACCTGAACAGCAGGTTCAAGACAGTTCAAGACAGCAGTACCCCAGGAGACCAGATCAAAAGTTGTGGACTGTGTCACAGTCGTTCCTGGATTTCTCTTTGCCCTAATGGAGGTGTAAGTCACTTCATTCTTCTACGTAACTCATCTTGCTCCCCTTAGAGCATAAGTTCAGCTATATACAGAGATTTTTCCCCCAAACTTCCTACTCCCTGCTGATATGCGTGCATGAAGAAAAATTGAGTGCAAAGTCAGTTTTGCCTCCTCTGAGAAAAGTCCATGCAAATAAATATCTTTCTTTTGAATGAAAGAGTTTGTTCCCCACAAAATGTAGATTCTATGGCAGGAACTTTTATTATCAGTTGGGAAACTACAGGGAAAGTATAACAAAGTTCTGAGCAGCAGAATAACCATGCTAATGGCCTTTCCTCATGTCCACTGAGTAAAAATTTTTTGTGCAGCTAATTACTGTAAGAGGTAACAAGTTATAGAAACAGAGAGCTAAAAAAACTGTTTTCTTCCGCGTTCTCTTTTCTGTAATCTTAATAAATTTCCAATTCTATCTTTGTTTTCTCATTTATAAAATGTGATTAGTAACAATTAATGTAGACTTTTGTAAAATAAGAAAAAACTGCAAAAATTGATCTTTTCTTCCTGAAGATAAAAATTGATAAATATTCCTTTCATATCTGTGGATTTCAGAATGGACTTATGAAACATTTACAAGTATTTGTTGTGGTTTTCCAAAGGAGTGAATACTATTCTCATTTGATTATGCATAAAATGCAAGAAGAAACAGATACACTTTTTCCTTCATTAATAAAATGAGCTACTGTAAATATCTTCCTTATGATTATTAGAACAGGATTTTATATTTGCATCAATCACATGATGTTTCCTATTTTCCTTTTTACCCATACCTTAGCAAAGAGAATCCCACGCGTTTGCAAAACTGGGTGAAAACAAGGCATGAAGTCTAGGTCCTCAGACATAGTTATAATTGTCTCAGACATATTGCAAAACTGCAAATAAAAGAACAAGGAAGTTGAAAAGCTGAAGAATAGCAACCATGTATCCAGCTTCTGTCATTCTTTCTCTTCTCAACTGAGCTTTGAACTGAAGATGTAGTTCATCAGGTTTGTGGCAAATGGAGTTGCTTCTTTTAATCTCATTGAAGAAAAAGCCAGCAGTGGACAACAGAGGTGGCAGCAATTCTTTGACTGCCTGGTCACAGAAGTTAAAAATTTGAGGATTTCAATGCTGATCCCAAGACTTCTGAAAAACTGCCTTCCAAAATCAGTGCTCAAGATGCACAATGTAAGGCTTTGTTATACGATCAGATAATGTGTATTCAAGCACTTTCCCACGTTTTTTCCTGTAGAAGTAGGGCCCATCTGGTAGAAAGAAGGACATGTTTACTATGTTTAAATACAATTAATTAGTTAAGATGTATTTTATAAAGTGTCATATGCGGTTACTTACACCAATTACACACAAGACTAATTCTGCAGATGTGTCAGGATTTATCTCCTCTACTTGTCCATCAGCATAAGTTTGTATATGCTACTTTAGTCCTAAACTTCCTAGCTCATTATCTTGTTTCCAACAGTGTCTATAGGGAAATTTCTAGAGAAAACCAAAAAAACCTCAAGTGGATTGACATTTCACCTTAGCACATATACGTTCAGCTCTGACACTTGTAATTGGATGGCATCACATCACTCATGATGTGATTGCCTTCATTGTTTTGCAGCCTACATCCTGAAAAGTTTGAGAATCCCCTGGCTTAAGAATACAGTGACTGTTCATTAAAAATACATATTGGTGAGAAATAATTCGGTTTTATCTCTTGCTAAGGTTGGACAGATTCTGAAAGTATAAAGAAGACGTCAAGCAAAATATAGTTTTACCTACATACATCCTACTCTGATAATTTGGTAATGAGTGCAGTTAATGCATTGCTTTGTTTGTTTGATTTATACTGGTGGAAGAGAAAGTTCACAAAGTTTGGTATCGTAAACCTATATCATTTAATGTAATGGGTCTTGCTCCTTGAAATGTCACTGCGTATCTTAGGTACAGCCCCTGGTTTCAAGAAAAAAAAACAGAAGTATAATTTACATAATAAAAGTGAATCAACTCAGTAAATCTTCCAAAGCCATGAAGGATTCTCTTTTGATCATTTCAAAATGATGGGAGAATTGACTAGCTACAGTTTCAATCACCTAATGTCCTCAAGACCCATATTAACATGCTGAGTGTTATTAAGACAGATGTCTGTAGCTGTGTAAATTCTCTGTGATGAAAAAGTATCTGAATAAGCAGGAAATTAGTCCTGAAATGTTGTAAAATCCTGCACTGTTAATATACCCTGTGGAGGATATTACAGCTGAGGTTTAGCTGTACTTAACTCCCTATCTTGGAGCTAATGAAGAGATACTGACAGTTTTGCTACAGTGTCTGTGAAGTGTTTTAATGACTACAGATTAATCACTTTCTAAAGCAGCATTCCCCAGTGGTTCCCCACCCCAAAAATCATAACCCAAAACAAGCAACTGAATGTCATTAATAATTAAGAAATAAAGAAATAAAACAACAAGGGAAAAACAAAACAAAACCCCCAGCCCCTCACCTCTTCATGCCATGAAAGCTGAAAACATTTATAGTCACATTCTCCAGAAGAAAAAAAGGTAGAGATGATACTGGATTTAGTGGAGCAGTCAATTAATTGTTATGGTTAGGATTTTAATTTTCTTCTCAATGTAAATCACAACTGAGGAAAGCATCTGCCTCTCCCAATATTTCCTGTGCAGTAAATTTAAATGGATTAATAACCCTGCTTGTTCTGAAAAACGATGGGCACTTGCCAATGGGCTGTGGAGTCCCTGGCTCAGTGAATTTTAACTGACTGGGGGGAATTGGTGGGGCTATGGAATGACTTTAACAGAAATTAAAAAACAAATTATGCTCAAACATTTTTTTTGCCCACCCATTTCCACGCCCTATCAAAAGACAATGATTAAAATACTTCCCTGGAGACAGAGTAAATTTGCTAGCAGGCTATCAGGATTGGATTGTACTTGATCACAGTCAAATGGGGTTTGTGCAGGATACTTTTACTGGTCCAACAGAATTCCTTAATCTAGTGGGTAATGCAAAACGTCTCAGCCAATGGCCGTTTTTCCAAGTAACTTCAGTGAGTTCTGACTTAACAGTGCAACCTCCCACTCTGGAGTTAATTGAAATTTGGCAACTTGCAGAGCCCATGTGAACTGTCATGTACAACCACATTCATGGACAACTGCCTTTGTCACCTGGTACCATTCTCTTTCTTTACTATCCCTAAATGCCATTAAAAGAGAGGATGGGGTGTGGAGAGAGGCAATGGGAAGCCAGATTTAAAGTCTGCCCAGTGTTCATGTTACAGGTAAACAATGTCTGTAGCTGTAATGGGGTCTTGCAGTTCTAAATGTGGGAGGAGATGGTACAAGGAACAATCTCTCATTAAGAAACATGATGCATTGCTTAAGAGCAGCTCCTGATCCACAGAAAGTCAGAAAATAAGAAGCTGGGAACTAGAAAACATATTATAATTCATTTGCAAGAAAATCTTTACTTCTGTGCTTCTGGTCTTTCTTCATCCTTTTCAAAAAATGTGTTTCTCATCATTTATTTTCTTTAAAAAAAAAAAAATTTTTTTGCATTTCCCAGCCTTACAGTGTATTTCAGAAAGATAATATATATCACCAATTCATTATTTCATCAAAAAGTAAACATTCTACTAATAGACATTTTCTAGTATTTCTATGTTGCTTTTAAAGTGAAGAGACTTTTTTTTTTCCCCTGTGTTTTCTCTGCCTGATCTAAAATTAATCATACTGAAGACATTCAAAAACAAATGCTGCCAAAATTCATCAGCCTTGAAGAATTTAAATGATGTGATGATAAATAGTTGCTTTGGTGAGATTAGTTGAATATTTGCATAAAAGAGAAAAATATCATGTAAGGTTAGGTCGTTAATGTATGGCTGCAATCTCCTCTGCTTTCATTTTCTAACTGAAGCACTGATTTATGCAGCCTGTGAAATAGCATGAAATAGAGAACAGCTTTGGCTGTACAAATTATCTGCTTTTAAAGGTATTAATGTCTATGTATGATAGAGAACACCTAAGGATCTCAATGTGGCTCATGTATATTCGCTAATTAAGTTTCACAATAAGCTTGCAAGTTAATAAAGATTATGAAGTGATTTTTCCATGCACAAAACCATACCAGACTGGGAGACAGGAACTACTTCTTAATATAAAACAATATTTTTAAAAAATGCAAAGGCAGTTCAACTTTTTCATAAATTTAAAGTGGACATGAGCACCTTTATGAAGTCTTAGAAATTTTGCGATGAAGTGTGGAATGACCATAGTATACAGATTCCTGTCAATGTTACAAGCAAAACCCCCCTCCTCCCTTGCAGGAACAGAATTTCATCAACATCACGCTCTCTTAGCCATGTTCAGATGAATTAGGGGTGATTCACAGGAAGGACAGCTAACTGCTGCATTTTCCTTTCTCAGTACAAACACAGATATGCAGTTTCTTATTCAGGTTGGAAGTACAGCTAGAATATTATATGGTTGTTTGAACACAGAGTTTACAGTTTACAACATAAATGGAAGGATATAAACTACATGATTTTTCTACTGTGTTTCTCAGTACAAGACATAAAGCAAAAAAACAACAGTTTCCAGGCCAGTAGTGCATTATTTAAGCCAGACAACATAAACACTGGATAATCAGGCTATGATAATATTTCTAAGCAACAAAAACAACAAAAAAAATCACCTTTTTTCCTCAGAAATCTTTTTCTAAAAAAGTTGGAAAAACTTGTTCTGGCTAAGTCTTTCCTTCCAGTGGTCAACAAGCAATGACATTTTCTCCTCCAAACGTATTCTGAGGTGGGATTTAAATGGGAAGAGATACAGGATTTGTCAGACAAAGGAATGGTGAGAGACTGAAGGGCAAAGAAAGGATTGAAGAACACACAGAAAAGGAAATGGGATTTGTCTGTATACAAAGGTGATAGGTACAAAATATCCACATGTGCTTCTTTATAGAAAGCATGGGATTAGTGAAACAGGTAAAAATGTTCTTAAAAAAAAATCACAGCAGTAATAAAATAAACAAAGAAAAACACACCCTCCCCCACCCCCCCAACCAACCAACCGACCAAAACAAAACTCAAAACAACTAAGGACCTGTTGCTGTGAAATAATGCAGACAGTTAGGTTTCATATGTAATCAATGTATTGAGTGAATCTGGGTTATTCTGTACAGCTGATTTTGAATATGATTGTTTCCAGACTCGCTGTTCGGGTGTCTGTCTAGATAGGTGTATGACACAAACCTACGTGAATCATTGATAAAGTAAAAAATGCATGCTAGTAATATGAGTCTGAATTACCTAGATTCAGTCAGCCACAGAATTTTATCCTGGTTTTGTCAGTCAGACCCTGATAGCTTATGACACATATAGCTGAACCCGTCATGTGAGTAGGAATAAGGTTGAGCTCCAGGAAGCCCATTTCACCAATTTTCTCCTCAGGTCTGCAGAGAAAGATGGATCCCTCCAGACCTGAGGTACAGTGAGCAACAACAAGCAAAGAGTACATGATCATTAAAGGCAAAAGCTGGTTGTGTTAAAGGGAGAGCTTGAGTCAGGTGTCCTGGGCTGTCCTCTTTCATATGCATAACACGCATTCATACTACTGTAACCTATGGTTATTCTAGGTGGCCAATAACTAAATATACGGTAGTTATATATGAGTTTATCACCAAGAGAGCTGGAGAGAGAGAAGCTGGAATATACAGCCATATACTCAGTCTGATTTTATTTAGACAAAGAGCAATGAAGAACAACACAAAAACTCAGTGGCAGGAAGCATTTGGAAATGTTACAGGCAACATTATTAAGACAATATAACCTCAATTTTCTCATGTTAAGAGGATTACAAAAGGATAAAAGGCAGCTACAGTATTTTTTGAGGAGATGCCCAAAGACATAAGGATGAAAATTAAAGAAATTTAAGAGGGAAACCCAAGGCTAAGGAATCTGTGACCGGTCTCCTGATTTGTGTATTTCCTTTCACAGCACAGCTGTAGAAACTTTGACATCTGTGTCAGGCTGGGTTTCATTGTCCTTTTGTTTTTCAGGCTGTGAGAAGAAGAGCTCCAGCCTCCACTGAGACTCTCAGCAAGGTCTGGCCTACAGGGTAATGGGATCTGTTCAGTAATAGGACACATACTGCTCTTACTTACCCACTTTCCTAAAGGACAGACACCAGATGGTGCTGTTTCTGCCGGGTCAACAGATGAGGCATCCAGCATCTTTGCTTGCATCAGAAAGCAGCAGCCACCACGGGGAGTTCCTAACCAGAAGATAGGCATTGCTTTTGTAAAGCTACGCTGGTGCATGTGGCACTTATGCTTGCTTTCATTCTAGGCTCATGTGACTAATGTGGTTAGCAATCATGTAAACCTTACTTTGCAGGCTCACTGGTTCTTTAGGTGTCTTTTATTCCCCTGCTCTGTAAGTAAGAGAATTTATTTCTGATTTTGATGCTCCCAGTGCTTCCATTGTAGAAGTAAATAATAATAATTACAGCAACTTGTCTCCAAGAAATTTCTCTTTTAAAAGTAAAATATGTGTTCTTTTTAAAGAGATTCTTATTATACAAATATGGCACCTGTTTTCAGCTAAGAGCAGGATCACAAATGCTATGATTCAGGGAGCGGAGCAGAGACTCAGGAAGTTAATAAAATGTGTTGATTGCTTTAGGAAGAAGTTGCAAGCTTATGAATCCTTAACACTGCAATTAGTGACTGCCAGTGAAAACACATCCTCCACAGGACATCAGCAAATCCATAAATTTCAATAAAGTAACAACTAAAGCAATTAACAAGTGAACACAAAATCAATTATTGTGAAATAGGCTAGAACAAAACAATGACAAATGATAGTTTTAAAACAAGAACAGGAAAAAAAAACAACAAATTAGCATTTCAAACATAAATAGTAACAGTCTACAGGTATTAATACATATAAGAATGCTATATTTCATACAAAGATTTTCATGTGCTCACAAAACACATCTAAAAATGCAGCATTTAAAACAAAACCCACCACCAATTCTACCTATATGCATAGGAAGAAGATTGCTCTTTGATCTTCTTAGGTAACACAAAAAATCTCAAACTTGTGGCTTAAATCAAAGAAATACTAATGGGAGGAATATAATCAGACATAGAAAAAATGTTTCCTTATCTTATAAATCTTTTAATTTTAGCTTGTCATAGCAATAGCCCAACTTACAAAGGAAGCCAGTGGTGAGAATGTATGATTTATTGAAGAGATCACAAACCTTTCTTAAAGGATAACACATAATTTTTCTGGCTTTTTAATTTTTCTAATGAGATGTTTCACAGCAATGTCCCATGTGTGCAACCTGTGAATATCTGAGTATATGATGTCACTAGCTCAACATATTTACAATTTTGCTCTTGAGAATGATGTCAGAGGACTTCTTGTCCATGCTGAAGATGCTGTGAATTCACAGAAAGGAGTGCTTTTAGATTCTTGAAAATTAGGGAGCTAATGGAGACATTCGGAGACTCACTACTTTGTATTAGATCTCTCCTGTTGATTATATTTCAAAGGCTAGATGGCAGCATTGTCAACTCTCATGATTTTTATCATGTTTCCTGATATTTGGTATACTCCTTAAAATGCCAGCAGTCACAATACCAACTTTCCTTGAAAATGTCTGTTTCTTTAAAACTATGTTTTTAAGTTCTCACATGGTAAGAAACGTAACTGGAGATCAAAAAAGAGGAATGATAAAATTGGGGGTGGAGGGGCCGAAGTCTAAGAACAATTTTATGCAGACAACTAACAGAATAATTTAAATCACTAAATAAATCACAACACTGAATGAAAAGACAATGACAACAAAAGAATCCTTCAGTTTCCCTGTAAGAATTATGAGGTAAAGCACAGGTAGGTGGAGGAAAGCATTTCCCTGTGTTAGTCTCAGGATTAACGGTTATTTTTAGGATACAGAATCATAGAATAGTTAGGGTTGGAAAGGACTTTAAGAACATCTAGTTCCAAATCCCCCACCATGGGCAGGGACACCTCACACTAAACCATGCCACCCAAGGCTCTGTCCAGCCTGGCCGTGAACACTGACAGGGATGGAGCATTAACAAATTCCCTGGGCAACCCATTCCAGTGCCTCACCACACTCACAGGAAAGAACTTCCTCCTTATATCCAATATAAACTTCCCCTGTTTAAGTTTTAACCCGTTACCCCTTGTCCTGCCACTACAGTCCCTGATGAAGAGTCCCTCTCCAGCATCCCTAAAGCCCCCTCTTCAGATACTGGAAGGCTGCTATGAGGTCTCTCTGCAGCCTTCTCTTCTCCAGGCTGAACAGCCCTGACTTTCTCAGCCTATCTTCATACAGGAGCTGCTCCAGTCCCCTCATCATCCTCATGGCCCTTCTCTGGACTTGTTCCAACAGTTCCATGTCCTTTTTATGTTGAGGACACCAGAACTGCACACAATACTCCAGGTGAGGTCTCATGAGAGCAGAGTAGAGGGGCAGGATCACCTCCTTTGATGCAGCCCAGGATATGGTTGGCTTTCTGGGCTGCAAGCAGACACTGAAGCCAGCTCATGTTCATTTTCTCATCAATCAACACCCCCAGGTCCTTCTCCGCAGGGCTGCTCTGAATCTCTTCTCTGCCCAACCTGTAGCTGTGCCTGGGATTGCTCCAAACCGGGTGTAGGACCTTGCACTTGACATGCTTAAACTTCATAAGGTTGGCATCAGCCCACCTCACAAGCATGTCAAGGTCTCTTTGGATGGCATTCCTTTCGTCCAGCGTACCAACCAAACCACAGTTTGGTATCATCAGCAGCCTTGCTGAGGGCGCACTCAATCCCACTGTCAATGTCTCACCAACAAAGATGTTGAACAAGACCAGTCCCAACACCCATCCCTGAGGGACACCACTCGTTACTGGTCTCCAGCCAGACATTGAGCCATTGACCATGACTCCTTGCATGCAGCCATCCAGAGAGTTCTTTATCCACTGAGTGGTCCACCTATCAAATTGATGTCTCTCCAATTTAGAGACAAGGATGTCATGTGGGACAATGTCAAACGCTTTACACAAGTCCAGGTAGATGACATCAACTGCTCTGCCCCTGTCCATCAGTTCTGTAGCCCCATCATAGAAGGCCACCAAATTGGTCAGGCAGCATTCCCCCTTTGTGCAGCCATGCTGGCTGCCACCAAGAAACTTGTTGTTTTTCATATTTTTCATGCCTTCCAGGAGAATCTGCTCCAAGATTTTGCCAGGCACAGAGGTGAGACTGACTGGTCTGTAATTCCCTGGGTCATCCATTTTCCCCTTCTTGAAAATGGGGGTTATATTTCCCTTTTCCCAGTCGTTGGGAACTTCACCGGACTGCCACGATTTTTCAAATATGATGGCCGGTGGCTTAGCAACTTCATTTGCCAGCTCCTTCAGGACCCGCAGATGGATTTCTTCAGGTCCCATGTACTTGTATACGTTCAGATTCTTAAGACGGTCTCGAACCAGATCCTCTCCTACAGTGGGCCAAGGGTCTTCGTTCTCACAGTCCCTGCATCTGCCTTCAAAGTTTTGGGTGGTTTGGTCAGAGCCTTTGCCAGTGAAGACTGAGGCAAAGAAGACATTCAGAACCTCAGCCTTCTCCAAATCCTGTGTAGGCAGTTCTCCCGAGAGCTTTCTGAGGAGGACTATGTTCTCCCTAGTCTGTTTTTTATTTGCTATGTACCTGTAGAATCCCTTCCTGTTATCCTTAATATCCCTAGCCAAGTTTAATTCTAGCTGGGCCTTAGCTTTCCTAACCTGGTCCCTAGCTTCCCAGACAACATCCCTGTATTCTTCCCAGGAAACCTGTCCTTGTTTCCACCTTTTATAAGCCTCTTTTTTCCTTTGAGTTTTCCTCAGCAGCTCCTTATCCATCCAAGGAGGTCTCCTGGCCCTCCTGCTGCACTTCCTTCTAGTTGGGATGCAACACTCCTGAGCTTGTAGTAGGTGATCCTTGAATGTCAACCAACAGTCTCGGGCCCCCCTGCCCTCTAGGGCTACATCCCATGGAATCTTACTAATCAGATTCCTGAAGAGACCAAAGTCTGCTCTTTTGAAGTCCAGGGCAGTGAGCTTGCTGCACGCTCTTCTCACTGGCCTGAGGATTTCGAATTCAACCATCTCATGATTGCTGCAACCAAGGCTGCCCTGCAGCGTCACATTTCCAACGAGCCCTTCCCTGTTGGTGAGCACAAGGTCAAGCAAGGCACCTCTCCTTGTCAGCTCCTCTATTACTTGCAAAAGGAAGTTGTCTTCCACACAATCAAAGAACCTCCTGGATTGCTTGTGCCGGGCTGTAGCATTGCTCCAACAGATATCAGGGTGGTTAAAGTCCCCCATGAGAACAAAGGCCTACAGGCATGAGGCTGTTCCTATCTGTCTATAGAGTGCTTCATCCACACAGACCTCTTGATCAGGCAGTCTGTAACAGGTCCCCACAATAATATATCCCATAGCTGTTCTCCCTTTAACCCTGATCCACAAGCTCTCTGTTGAATGCTCATCTGTCCCCAGACAGAGTTTCATACTCTCCAGCCTATCCTTAACATAAAGAGCAACTCCCTCTCCCCGCCTGCCAGGCCTGTCTTTTCTAAAGAGCCTGTAACCTTCCATTCCAACATTCCAGTCACAGGAGCCATCCCACCATGTTTCTGTAATGCCTATTATATCATATTCCCATAGATGTGCATGCATCTCTAATGAATCTCTATGGCATCACTGTTCTAACCATTTATTAACCTAGCCAATCCTCCTAGCCTTTTTAAGGTCCTCCCCTTTATCCTGAAGAATTGATGAAAAGATAATCTGAGCTCCAGAGCCCCTAACCACCTCTCCCAGGGATCTATAGTCCTTCTTTATGTTCTCTGGGCTACTTCTATCTATATCACTAGCACCCACATGGATCACTAGAAGTGGGTAATAGCCTGTGGGACTTACTAGAGCAGGCAGCCTCTCTGCAACATCCCTGATCCGTGCCCCTGGTAGGCAACACACCTCCCTTGAGACTGGGTCAGGCCAACAGATGGGTGCCTCTGTTCCTTTCAAAGTAGACTCCCCTACTACTATGACCCACCGCTTTTTCCTGACAGCACCAGTAGAGATCTTCTTTACCAGCACATCAGCCGGCTGTTTCTGGTGTGTGTTTCCTCATCAGGCCCCTGCAGGACAGCAAAGCGGTTCTGGGTGGGGACAGCAGATTTAGGAGGAAGTCCCTTGCTTTTAGTTGTCCTCTTTCTCCTTTTTTTTTGTATCTTTTTGTTGCTGTTTCCCAGCTTCCTGGGTTAACAGCCTCCTTCTTTCCTCCATGAGCTGCAGTGGACGCTTGAGGCCCCTGCACAGTTTGGGCCGGGAGCAAGCATTCCTGCTTCTTCTCAGTTTCCCTGACATCTTTCAGCCTATTGACAGTGTCCCGCAGCTCAGCCCCTGCTGCAGGAGCACCTCCACCAGGGAGCACCGAGTGCAGCCCTGCCCATCGTGCACCCTCCCCTCACCAGACCAGTGCAGGCACTCTCTACACTCCCAGCTCTGCACTGCAGCCTCCCCTCTCATCGGCTCTGTCTGGGTGCCCAGGCTGGCCACCGCCGGGGCAGCCAGAGCAGAGCTCCCAGATCGGACCCTGATCATACGGCAACTGTTCAACCTCCTGCTCGAACTGCTTCCACCCACCCTGGTCGTCGCGCTCCCTGGGGCAGGCTTACAACCACCCAAGGCTGGTGCCGCTGCTCCTGGCTCCGCCCCGTGTGAGTCAGCTGCTCGCTCTCGTCAGCTGAGCTGCAGGCTCCTGGGCAGGTCCTGTCGAGGACTTGAGGCTAGCTCGGTGGGAGGCTCTTGTCGCTCTGAGTTGAGGCTCCTGGACGCTGATCTCCCCCCGCTCAGGTGTTGAAGGCGTCCTCTCTGCAGCTACTCACCTCAGCAATTCAGCTAGAGAGAGTCATCTTAGACTTCCAAAGAGCTTTATCAACTTACCTGTTCTTATCCTTTCTCTACTTTGCCCTATCGTTATTTTATATAAGATCCCCAAGTCAGCGACCATCTATTTTTATATCATTGCCAAATGCCAGGTACAACTCCAATGTGAAATAAATATATAATTGCAGTATTAATAATGTCAAGTGTTCATTGAAAACACTATCACAATAACCTTCCAGGGGTAAATTCTTTTTATACTTGTAATCAGTTATGAAATATTCATTTGTTGTTGATCGTGTATACTGCAGTTAATTTGTCAGTAATTATATGAAGAAAGTTACTAAAATTACACTGTGCTTAAATACTTATGCTGCTCCCAAACCCATACTTGGATTATGAGATCTCCATTACTTAATATATTTCAACTTCTGGTTGAATATCTCATTTAGATCACATTACCTGTATTTTCCAATTTCTTTAAATGGCATTAACTTTTCTTATACCCACATTAAATTTCTTCACTTATTTCAAATACATGAACCTCATTACATGGTAAAATAATTCATGGTATGATTTATTGATATAAACTCAAGGTAGGATTGTTCAGCCTTGCTTGAATTTACTGTAGAAAAATTCTCACTACTCTGTAGTGTCTTTGAGCATCTTTTGTAATATTTTCAAACAGTGAATTTTTGCCTCCTTTTTACATTGAACTCTCAACTGCAGATTATGTATTTCATAATTTGCATGATGACTCTAGGATTTTGTTTTTCAACCTATACACACCTAAAAATACTTGCAAGCAAGGTATGGATCCTAGTATAATTTAAACAATTTTAAACAAAATAAATGAATATTGTGTATTCATTTCACAAAGTTCCTGTCTCAAAAGTTTATGGGCTAAGCATGTACATGCACTGAGTTTTAGAAACACAGATATCAGTGATTGCTCTTTATGAAGATATTAAAATGAGTAAAACTTTAGGTCTGGCTACTCTATGTTATTCAGTGCAAACACTAGCTACAACTGCTATTCTTTGAAAATGTATGTTTTCTCTGTGGAATGTGGAAATCCATGAGGTTTGATAATTGGCAAGGAATTTGAGTTTAGAAATTTTTTTCTTCTGAAAATGTAATTTCCATTAAATATAAGTCATTACATAAACTAGCACATGTGTATCTTATTTTTCATAAGATATACCTGTTGATATTTGAATTTTGACCACAGATTTAGATTTTGTGTCTGGAAAATTTAAAATGGCAGATTTAATTTCAAGATATTCTGCTCAAAAGCAGAATGGTTCCATTTTTTAATTGTTTGCCATGCTGTTTCAGATTATCTGACAAACCAATAATCTATCAGTGTCCAGTACATTGGACTATGGATGCTGCTCTTATAGACCAAACTCTAATTGGATTAATACATTCATAGAATGTATTAATATCATAGAATCATAGAATGGTTTGGGTTGTAAAAGACCTTAACAATCTTATACTTCCAACCCCCATGCCAGGGACACCTTCCACTAGACCAGGTTGCTCAAAGCCCCATACAACCTGGCCTTGAACTTTTCTGGGAATGTGGCATCCACAACTTCTCAGGGCAACCTGTGCCACTGCCTCACCAGCCTGATAGTGAAGAACTTCTTCCTAATGTCTAATGTAAATCTACCCTTTTTCAGCTTAAAGCCATTAAAGCCACTTCGTTCTATAATGAAGTCTGCATTTACCTTTTTTTTTTTTTTTTTTTTGGCACATTATGAAAGGCACAGTATTCTGAATGAATGCTGTGGATTCCAGAAAATGTTAAAACAATGCATAGATTTTAGGGATAGACTTTCATAAAAAAGTAACTCCTTTCTTAATACAGCTAAGGGGGAATAAAAATATTATAATTATAGCAAAATTGTCCAATTAATTCATAAACTATCTCTTATAAAGCAAGGTGTAAACTGCAAATCATGTTCAATTACTTAGTTCAATGTAACAGTAAAGGAATAATTGCTTGGTTTAATTTTAACCCACATAAAGGCAGATATGCAAGGTATTAGACTTTTTTCCTCCAACATGTAATCAGCTTCAGCTATAGGTTATAAAAAATTATTAAATACAAAACAAACAAACAAGCAAACAAAAAAAAAAGGTAAAAAGTGAAATGTGAAAATCAAAAAGATATTTAACTTGAACTTTGGATCCCCTGTGCCTAATGAATAACTTGAGCTTTTTTGTTAAACCTGTTTACCTAATTTTTCTTTAAAAGGAAAAAAAAAAGAGTGGCTTGGTGAAACAAAAGTGTCCTGAGCCAGATTCCTTTCCATCCTCAGATTTCACCCTGGAAATCTTCCTAAAAATGTCAGATTCATGTAATATTCCACTTAATGATTTCCAGCTATTGAACACTAAAACAATGTGGAAGTTACTCTGGACTCAAATTCTGGAAGACACCCAGCTTGGAAAAAGCAGACATCTTCCTTGCTGCAGTCTTTCTTCACTTCAGCATAGCAAGCACTGACCATGTGCATGTTGCAGCTGAACATATGAACTTCTATACTTAAAATGAGACCGATTTTAGAAATTTTCCTCTGCTACCTCAAGTACCTCTCTGCTGAGCCAGCCACTAAACATCAGCCCCCCACAGACTAAAGTATGCACCAGGAAGCAGTGGTGTCAGCTTCACTGTAGGGTTTGGGGTGGAGGGAGCCATCAGGTCAGTGCCCTCACCCACACAGGAACACCAGAGCAGGTCCAGTGACAGTATCCAGGGCCACCCACAGCCCAGACCACCAGGCAGGACCATAGCAATGGGCATGTGGCCAGGTCAAGAGGCCAGAGTCAGGAAGGTAGTGACACAGCCACAGTGTTGCTCAGGCAATGATAAAGTGCAAGGCCCTGACCAAGTGCAAGGGCCTGAGCAAAATGGGGATGGGAGAGAGGAGGGAGGTGGTCCTTCTTCTCAGCCCCACAAGACATCTGTTTCCACAAAGCCCAGGGTTACCCGACTGCACACCTAAGAGCTAGCCTTGAGCATTGGTAGTTGAAATCAGGGCCTTGGCAATATTGCTGGTATTGAAAAGTATAAAGTTCAGTAGATATACTATAATACTTGCTGATGTTTAATATCAGAATGAATAAGGATAAAAAAAAAAAACCTCAGGAACTAATGATCTAAAGGCTATATAATGAAATAGATGACAAGGAGTAATAATGATAGAATTTTGGTTGATGATAATAGACACAGTTAATAGTTGATATATAAGGAAGAAAACATTACCACTTTAGCTATCTCAGTGCAGCTACCATGCCTTTAAAAAAAGCTTTACCCGCACGGATCTGTTAGACATACCTATACGCTATAATTTTGTGTGGCTCTTCAGAAAAGTGTTCTCTTAGTGGGTGTCATTCAGCATCAAAACTGAACGGGCAGGTCTTTGAGGAAAAGTAAAATGAATCAGATATATTTAGCTTCCCTACACAATAGGAAGACCTATAGGAAAGACACATACTTTTTTTCTTGGAGGTGGAGTGTAATGAGGACCATGTGTTTTTAAATTGAGGTAGTCCACTGCACTGCTGGTGATTCTGATCACTCTGGAGACAAATACAAAATGCAATAAAAGGCTTATAAGTGATAAAAGGAAGAAAAGAGCATGGAACTTGAATATCAGCAGTAACTGCCTAGTAGTCAGGACATTAAAAGGTTTCAGGTTTTTATTCTATACATTAAACCAATGGGACTTTTAAGTAGCACATACAGATTGCTCAGGGGTTTCAGCTTCACTGCATGTGTCACTTAGGCACCCCAGGACAAAACAATTCAGAGTGTACTGCTGGGAACAACTTAGCATTGGAAGAAGAGAATGATTTTGTAATCTAACTCTTACGGCTCCCTCGTATTCTGGTTTCTTTGTGCCACTGGCAACTTGCCTGAGTAAAAAGGATATAAGAACCATGGGATTAGGTCTCATTCTCCTCTGTAGCTGTCAATTTTCCAATCTAGCGTGAGTCATCACAATCTCTCTCAATAACTATTGCACTTCATATACCTTCAGGAAATGCATATTAAGACCATTATTTTTAACTATATTCTTAGGTTTTGGGAAGACACTGATTTAATTTCATGTTCTTTTTCTGCCCTCTCACAACTTCTGTTGAACTCAGCTTCTGTTTTCCATCCGTCTTTTAAAATGCCAGCTTGGTTCTTTGAAGCTGAAGTGAAACATTTGGACAATGAAGACTGTCTTCCTCTATCTTTCATTTAAAAGGAGAAATAAAAGAAAAGATTCTGCACTGATACAAAGCTTTTTTTAAAAAAAATATTTTTGCCTGGAACACACAGGAGATTGCTGCATGTTGATGAAGCCAAACCATGACCTGTAAATGGTCACAAAAGAAACAAGACAGGCAAACAATGGATTGATACTGAGGAGACTTAGAAATCTTGAGGGTGATCTGCTTGATCTGCTTGAAAACACAGCTCCCTGTTTGTAGTCACACAGAGACAAGAAGTCATTTACTATTTGTTTAAAACACATTTGGTGTCTATAATTTTGGTGTTTTGTTTCTATGGTCATAATATTCAACTGATAAAAAGAAATGACTAAACTTAAACCATAGCTTTAGGCATGAAGCACTGCCTGAAAATTGCATTACCTTCTAAGTGTATTTAGGTTATCAAAAGACAGCAATTTAATATGCACCTAAAAAAATATCTCCCCAAAAGTAAAAAACCTCATTTAGCAGTTGCTAAAGCTTGCTTATTTTTAACTGCTTTTTTCTTCCTTTTCTGACAAAAATACCTTCTTCTATTGACTGCTTGGGTGACACCTCCCAAAGAAAAGTTGCTGCCTAATCTCACTGATGCTGAAGAAGTAATCAGATCATTTTAGAGCTTCTCATTGCTATATTGACACGTCTGTTGAGGTGTTTCTTTTAAGACAAATGCTTTCTTCTGTGAAGAAAACATTTCTTCCTTGTAAGGAGATTCATAAGTTTTCCTAAACAAACCATGTAACTCTAATAATTTGAGCTTGTCACTGGAAATAGATAAGAAGACTTGAAATCCTACTCAATGGGCAAGTAATTTCATTCTCAAGATCAGACAAATGTTCATTTCTTTTCTTAATATAATTGATAAGAACATTCATTATAAAAATTCCATTTTCCTAATTACATGTGGGATTCTAATCTCTGAATACACGTATTTCTGCAGAAGAAATTAGGCATATATGCAGACAGAAGACAATAGTCCAATTCCTTTTACAAAATATACTATAGCTTTGAACTTTCCTCACATTTTCCAAAATGCTAAGAAGATGATAACATTTCAGTGATCTACATAATATCACTTCTCACTTTAGCAGCTCTTAATATTTCCTCTTCATGCAGCAGTTCGAATTCCCTGATTGCTTGCTGACATGTTTTTGGCCATTAATACATAGGCTTGATTCACTCAAGAGGTTTATAAGCACTGAGGTTTTACAAAGAAGAGCAAAATTATCAAGCAAGCTGAAGAAGATCTGCAGAGAATTTGGTTCAGTCTTACAGTACTCCAAAACCCAGGAGCCTGGAGCAGATGTAATTTACAATTTCCAAACTACATGTAAATTCACCAATCAAAGCAGAACAAATCACACAAGACATAGAAAGATCGGTGAGTCCGGTAAAAAAAGGCAGCTATTTGTACCATGTAAAAAAGATCCAGGCTATGGAGATGTAATAATAGGATACAAAGCTGGCTCTATTTCTGTTATAAACATTTGCTATGACAAAAAGAAGATTCAATAAAGTCTGTGGGGTGTTTTGAATATCTCACATCAGACAAGCGGTAACTTGGGGGAAAAAAAACAACAAAAACCAGCTCTGAAACCATACTTGCTTAAGTTTTAATCATGACTTTACAATGAAAAAAAAAATATTATTAGTTAAAATAATAATAACAGTCATGAAGTTATTTTTGCTATGGATTAACTGCAGTAAATGTTTTCTATAAAATATTTATCGTACTGCCTCAATGGCAGTATAAGTATAGAGAGAGTAATTTTCCTTTCTTCTTCATCATTAGTAAAGATTCTGTCAAAATAATTCTGACTAGGCAGCAGTGGCCAGAATAGAAAACAGCTTGTTCTTATTTTCAGTGCTTCACTAGTTATACATTATAATGTGAAATTAGAAATTACTTCTTTGCCCTAAAGGAAATCTGACTCCTTCAGATTGAACTGGGCCTAGAGAGAGAGACCAGGTGTGTTCCACCGCTTAGCCCCCACCTTCAAAACAGAAAATTGAGGTTTTGATCAACTAGTACCCAGTGCATAACACTATTTATGTGGTTAAATCAAAAGGAAAAAAAAATATTACTAAAAAGTGTGCTGTTATTAAAACTTCCTCTTTTTTATTTTTTATTTTTTATTTTATACAAGTGGACAAACAAGACTGGGGGACCTTAAACTGAGTAATAAACCACAGACCTAAATATACACATCCTTATACTTCAAGTAGGTGAGGTCTCACCATAGATTTCATTTAGCAAAATATGAGGTTGGTCCTTCCCTTGTGCAGGTGAAGATTAAAGAAAGAACACTGGTCTGTAGAGAATATATAATTTTCCCCAAATTTCCCTGGGATATGTAAATTCCTTTCATGCCTTTGACTTTCCATCAACAGAGGGCTAGGAATTCTTGAAAGTTTTTTGAAGAGTGTTGAATGGAAGTCAAATTGTAAAAGTTATTGGGCAGAGAGATTTAGGGAGAACGTGGACCATCTGAAGATGGTCCCTGTTTCTATGTGGGGAGCAAGAAGAACACCCTTTACATGCCCAAAAAGGAAAAGCTAAACTTCAGCAATGGAAACAGCAGTGAGCATGGAGTGCTCCTCAGTGGTCTGATGCAATATGCATCTTTGTGCTCCAGCTGTACACTCTCTTTCTGTGAGCTTTGTGCAACACTTAGTCTGTCATTTTCATGTTTCATTGAATATCTAGCAAGTTAAATAGCAGCCTCCCTGGAAAGTGAAATCAAGGCAGTCAATATGTTGGGGTGGAGAAAGAGCCTGAAAATATTTTTAAAGCTTATGAAATGACAATGAATTTGATTCTTATTTTCTGTAATAGCTTTTTCTTCATAGCAACATCAAGATGCGCCAGGAATAAGGCTTATTTACCACCTCTTTGCTGACCAGCTTTAATGCATGTTATTTTTATTACACTACCATTTACAAAGAAAACATTCTGTGTCTAAGCTGCTGGTGCTAGTAGGTTGAGAAGTTTCTCTTTTGGCAAGCATTTTGCAAATCTGATTTATTTCCATCTTAGAGCTGAAAAAGAAAATGATAGTTCTTAGGTTCAGTTGCTTTTTTATCATGAAAAATACCAATTTATACAAAACATTGTTATGCAAAACCTTTTTTGACAAAAATAAAGGTATTCTGTCATTTTAAACTTCTTGAGTAATACAGGTGAGAATTCAAACAAGGTTGAGTGTGACCAAAAGAGTCACCAAAACCTCTATTTTTATAGTATACATGTGGGGTTTATTTTCTTAAATTTCAGTGGAGCTTTTCTAGGATTCATTTGATTTAAATAGTATATACATGTGTTTCATGTACAACTACTACTGTTTACCTCTTTTATGACCCTAGCTATTCTATAATTCCATGATACTATGATCTGTTGGAAATGTATTATTAACATTTGAAGATGGGCCAATTCAAACTAGAAATGGAAACAGTTCCCCCTTTTTCTCTAAATGTTGTGATTCCACATAGCAGACAGTTAACAGAATGGGTACATTCTACCGAATTTTCTTCAGTTGGTCTTAGTCAGTTTATTTGGCATGTTAACTTACACCTGTGCTGAGTTTCTGTTTGTACTCAAAGGTATCCCAGCATAGTCTGTAATAGTTCACACAACTGTGAGAGTGAACCAGTCTACTAAACAAAGAGCTAGGGTCCATGTCTTCAGTATTAAAGATCATCCAACACGTACACCATCCTTCAGCTAGTGCTTTGAAACCAGTTTGGGGTTTTAAGATCTCTCAGTCTGTGACAGCTTAATGAAGCTGTGTGTGGACTAGAATCAGGGAAATACTTTTTTGCAAGAAACTTCAATGGAACAAAAGATACCTGGAAATGTGAAAGGCTGGAATGACTATGTCTCAGTGCCTACAAACCTATCTGCTTTTGCGGAAGGCTGTTTTGAGACCTTTTTAGGAATGGTGTTACATGTGTTATTTTACCAATATTTAACATATGGGGGTGTAATTTACAGAAACACCTTGGCCAGTTACAGTAGGCTTAGCATTTTCCAGCTTAATGTGCATGGGGACCTAAACCAAGAGGAAACAGAAGCCTGATACTCCCTCCTGTTCTTTGCTGACCTTCTTGTTCACAAAGCAGTGAATCTTACCCCTAAATCATTACCCATTTGAATGGGTACACAAAACAGATGCACACATAGAGCATTGTGAAAGTCTTATTTCAAGATGCTAAAAAATCCTGGTTAGATGTTCAGAAGTGAGAGTGACTACAGCTGATGTTGATGGCTTTTATAAACAACAGGTCAGTCCTGAATTTAAATGTCAAATTGCTGAATCTGGCATTGTGAACTTAATTTCTCAAATTTCTAGATATCAGCAAATATGCACCTGTTATGCCCAGAAGCAAAAAGCTCAGCATACAATTATGATCATAGAGGAATACTGCTGTGATTCATAGCTACTCCTGTTTACTTTTGCCTATTATCTGCTAAAAACATATTAAGAAAATTTAAAACAAACTGTCTGAAACTGGAGAGGGAAACTTTAACACTCCATCTTAGTTCTTTGAAAACATAGCATACGCATTTGAATAAGACAAAAAATGATAGCTTAATCTTTGAGTCATTTTTCCATGTGCAGTAAACCTGGGTTTACCCACTGCAGAACTGAAGTCTGAGTTCTTTGGCAGTAGAAAGCATCTTGCTCCTCACCTGCTTCAGGATTAATAATATCACTCCAACGAGATTAGAGCCATTACTCTTGCTGACCTGACCCAAATGGTACAAATGGGATTTTAAAGAGAGTGTCTACTGAAAGATCCCGCAGAATGATGAGGTGCACGGAATAGCTACCATGAGGAGTCAGCAGTGATAGACTGTCAGTGTCATAAAGAAGATACCCTATTAGGTTTAGCTATTATCCCAGAAGAAGATTATAGTCATAGATCCTGACCTTTAATTAAATGGGCAGCACAAAGAGAGAGAGAAAGATAAACAAACTTGCACAAAAAAAGTAACAACTTTTACTGTCTCTGTAGCAAGTCTGTGAAGCAGAAAAGGGACTGTAACCGGTGGTAGATTTTACAAATTTAGTTTTTCTCTCACTTGGTGTAGAGGGAAAAAGTAAAGACACAGAAAAAAAGTCAGAAGAAGTTCTGCTTTATTAGTTAAACAGCAAAGTAACTCTGGATTTAAAGGAGGAAAGGAGAGGGGAGGGGAGGGGAGGAGAAGGGAGGAGAAGGAAGGGAAGGGAAGGAAAAGTCATTATTTAAATTTGAGCAGAATATATTTGGAAGCTGTCTTTGTTTTTACTCTGTAGAGAACTTGTTCATTTGCTGCTGAATAAAAATGAATACTAGAAAAGCTTTGGCATTCACTTGTCCTGATTGTCACTTCCCTTGGACAGTAAGTAGTAAAGCCTATCATATTCTTACCCTACATTTCATTTTCTAAATACTGAAAAAGACACACAGTGAGAAATGTTGGAGATATCTGAAGGTGACAAGAACTAAAATTATTTGCTTATGTGCTTGGGGTAAGTTTATTTCTTAAAATTTCATTATCCAAGGACACACTCATAAATAATATGCGTCTCCATCTAGTTCCAAGATATTTCATACTTATTTAGAGTGAACTATACCTTACTTCATGATTGATGCTACGATAATGCTCTACTTTCAGAATCAGCCCATGCAACACAGCACAAGCTAATCTATCAATTATTTGTAAACAATGTGACAAGAGTTACTGAATTCTCATAATCAGTCATTTTTTGAGAAAAAGCAAAACTTACTCATATAATATCACTTAAAATAGTGATAGATTCAGGATCCTTTTGCTCTTAATTTGATCATCCCCATGCAGAGAAGCCAGAATTTTAAAAATCTGGAATTTTGCGTTGTTATTTTTCCAGTATCTCCAGACCCGCGCTGTAAAAGTTACAATCTATAAAAAAGCCCAATGACTGAAAACCTTGAAGACAAGATTATTCCAGTGAGTCTAAGATGAAGTTTTGCACACACAACAGGAAAATGATATAGCTGTTGTTATTATGGTTGACAATTAATGAACCTTCTCAGCTGATTTAAAATAGGTTCTACAAAAACTAAACAAAAAATCAACCCAAAACCAAACAAAACCAAAACCAACCAAACAAAACAAAAGGATACACATTAGCGACAGGTCTTACTTGCCAAACATATTCTGCTTAATATTTTATAGTTATCAGGAAAGTCTAACATAATTCACTATAACTTATTTTAACTATTATTTGAAATAGATTCCTCAGGCATTGTGAGGGAAGCATACATTTCAAAACTGATTCATAGCTGACTTTTTAATTTTCCAACCCCCAAAAAGGAGCTGTTATTTAAAGCAACCTGGAAGTTACTACCATATCTACCAAGATCTAGCACAATGGTGGTAACTTCCCTTGGTTGTTCTTCTATTTCTGCGTTCGTCTGCAACAACACATGATGCAGTAAGTGGTACATCTTGCCCTGTGTCTAAAGTCATGCTGCTATAGCAAAGTGTAGGGGTCAGCCCCGTAGCTCCAGCTAAGTACCCAAAGCTTTTATCAGCTGAAGACTCAATTTTCAATTCCAGGTCATGACCAAGATGGCAGTTGTCACACAACACAAGTGCTTATTATAGTAACCTAGTGACTTTCATCTGAATAAGAAAATATTTGTGCAGTTTGAAATTAAATAACAGAAAAGATATGTGATATAATAATTTAATGAAATGTGCTTTCACCTCTGGAAACCTAAGTGCAGTTCCTGAACTGATCATCTGAATCATCCATTATAACAAGTTCCTGGTAATTTATTTAATTTATTTGTCAGTGAATAACAGTTTTCCTAAAAAAAAAACAAACAAAACCAAAACCAAACAACCAAACAAAAACCCCCAAGCCTTCAACATACTGGCAGTCTTTACAGTTAATGGAATCAGAGGTCTGGAATAACAGAAACATTTTATTTAAGGATTAAGATATTTTAATATCTAGGTAGATCAGCAATATATATGCCTGAAATTTTCACTCTTCCAAGTTTTTCACTTTAATATATATCAACCACACATATATGTGGTCTCATTCACAAGATGTCACGATACTGATAGGAAGCTTAAATTTTCCAGGGCTAAACTTCATGTTGCACAGAAATTTAAGTTTTGAAAGTAATTATATTTAACACCTATAGACTCCTCCACACATACAATTAATTTTAACCTAACCCCAAAGAAAAGAAAATAGTTAAAAAAGACTACTAAGACAGGGATAAGGTGTTTCAAATATAAGAATTTAAACATGCAAACCCTTAGTCACGTGAATAATCACACTGGCCTTCATCAAAGTACTCACACAAGTAAAGCTTTGCAAGATCAAGCTACTATCTTGCTGACTATCCTCAAAATCAAGGACATTCAAGAACTGTGGAACACAGAACGATGATTCCACAGTATTAAATATTAAATCAGTTATCAAATACTAAATGGAGGATTACAAAAAATGACTAAGATGCATTGTTCTTAATTGTGCAAGTTATGGACCCAATTGCTAGTTTCATCTGCAAAACAGAAATAATTTACAAGGTTAATTGCAGTGTCACCTCACAGCCTTCAGTTTTTTTTCATGTTGTGCAAAGCAAGTGTGAGCAGATGGACAAGAATAACATCTGGCAGAGAGAAGCGAGATCAATGCTGCTGACAGTCTTGACTGATTTCCTTTGGTGTGCGCACAGAATAATTGGTGACAGAAAGGGCAGTCAGAATTAAAGCTCCAAGCCTAAAGTGAATCTTTGCTGATTCTATTAGGGAACAAACTAACCTGTGTAGCCCTCCCTGCCAAAGTCTGGAAGACCTTAAATATCTTCAGAAACATATGGTGATAATTGGCCTTGTACAATACGTGTCCTTAGAATGACTGACTCTCTTGTGAAGTTTTCTTCATTCACATTTAATTTGAACTCTAAAACTACCAGACTCTAATTTATGCTTCATTTGTGGAAAGGTGTGCCTGTGAACCAAATTTAATGTTCTTCCTTTTCATCCACCTGTCACTGTGTCAAAATCTGGTAGATCCTATGAACCACAAGTCTGTAAAAAACATTGATGAAGTCCAAAGCAAACTCATAGGATGTACAATATCACAGCACAAGTTCTTTCAATTCTTTAGAGTTAGTTTGAAACTCTTATTTCAATGTGGTTGTAAAATAGGGACTTAGCTGCTATATTTCAAAACCATTCCCCAATATCTTGGAGGACTGCAGCAATGAGGGTCCCTGGTATGCACAGAACACCACATGTAACACCTGTCTTCAACAAATGCCAGAAGAAAGATCTGGGAAATTACAAGCTAGACAACCTCTCCTTAGCTCTTGGGAACATGTCACCATGGAAGCCATTTCCAGGTAAAAGAAAGTAAAAAATATCAGGTGAAAACTAATAGCACACACTTCCCATGGGGAAATCATTCTTTATCAGCTTGACTATCTTTTATCACAAAATGACTAGATCTATCAGCAAGGGGAAGGCAGTGGGTATCATTTATCCTGACTTTAACAATGTTTTGTTAAACATTGCAGCAAAATAGTGCTCAGAGTGACCTTGATAAATTTGAGGAATTGTCCAACAGAAACAAGATGAAGTTCAACATGGACAAGCGCCAAGACCAGCTTGCAAACTGCAATGGAAGAACCCCAAGAACTGGCACAGGCTGGAAACCTGTACTTCACTTCCAGAGAAGGATCCAGGAGTTCTGGTGAACACAGAGTTGAATATGAGTCAGTCGTGTCATTGTGGGAAGTAACCATGTCCATGGAGAGTGGATCAAAGAAAGTGATCATTTCTACCTAACTGAGGTTACATCTGGAATACTGCATACAGCTCTGGACACAGGGAAGCTTTTAACAACCTGGAAAAAGTCTGGTGGGAGGTTCCTAAAATGCTCAGGTTGCTGAAGCGTATAACATAGGACAGACTGAGACTAGGGTTTGTTTAAGTCGGGTTTGTTTAAGTCAGAAATGATCTTCATTTCCAGAAGTGAGGTTAGAGAGAAGATGGAGTCAGAACCTTCTCAGAGATTCACAGTTAAAGGACAAGAGGCAATGGTTACAAGAAAAACTTATTAGTCCCAAAGAAAAATTAAAAGGGTTCATTACAAGAGTGGTGAGTACAGGTTGTCCAGAGATGCTGTAGAGTCTCAATTTTTTGAGATACTCAAAGCACAACTGGAAAAGGCCATGAGAATATTAAGTTTGGAGTAAGCCTTGCTTGAAGAAGGAAGTCAGACCAGAAATTTTTAATTATTTGATTGTCAGATTCTATAAGGCAAGGTCTATTTTATTCAGATCAGCAGTCCGGATATCCTGACACTTAAAGAACAGAAGTCTAGAGATATCTTATTCCAGACAATCTCTTGTCTGCTTATACATGCATAATACTTCAAATGAATGTGCTTAGACTTTTGCAACAAAACCAGACAATCAAGCAAATCATTAAGACTCTTCTTAGGTCAAATTTACATCACAGAAAATTTTAGCTGATTTTCTACTCTGCAAATATGATTAATATTATTAAATACTTTTTACACTTCTGTCTTTAGATCTCAAGGTCTCAAGAAGATTATGGTGACTAACGTTCACTCCTTTCAGTCCACCTGCTCTTCTGACTCCTGGCTGGTTTGGCTTTGTTAATCCTTATAATTTAACTTTACTACCAGACTAAAGTATCTCATTGTTATTACTGCTGTGCCATTATGGTAATGGGAGAGATACATCTGTGCATTCACTTTTTTTGTATTTTGTGTTTATTCTCCTCTTTTCCTGTCTTTTCTCAAAGTAGGGAATAATTTCCCAGTTATCAATCACAATGCAGAGTGCACCCTATGCACATGACACACTGAAGAGTTCTCACCTGGTCTCCCAGGTATTCCCTCTACAAAGTACAAATAAAGTTGTTACTGTCTTGTCAAAGTAGAAAACATTGTACACAACACATGTAATTAATTATCACCAGCATTGTTATCTTTGGGATCCAGCCAGTTACAAAAGAGCTTCTCCTTGTTGTGTTACTAAAATATATACTTTTTCCTTCCAATGGAGAGCCAGAAAGGGGCGTTTGTGCGTTCAGCTATGTATGGGAGCTGCTACCAAACAATTTACTCTTTTCCTCTGACATTGGCTGTCATATTTTTTTCTCACATCTTTCAAGTGAGCTCATCAGTTCTGATTAGTTGCAGACAAATCTCTACACGAGGGATAATATAAAATACAGATGATTTTCCTATATTAGCACATGCACTTGTGACAAGCAGTGCTGTGTAAATAACAGTAATGCAAAAGGAAAAAAAATCAAAAATAATAATAAAAAAAACAACTCAACTTTGCAGAAGAAAAGTGAACTTGCTTATTTTAAAAAGTTGCAGCAGAGGAAAATGGGTGCATATAGGAAGGTAAGTTTGACAAGCTCAAGTAATGAATTAAATGCTGACATTTACTGAAGAATGACTGAGGATGGCAATGGTCAGAAGTTTCTGCAACTGTGTTTCCACTCTATGGCAAAAATTGATAAGAACCATTTAATTCTTTCACCTTACTTATAATATACTATAATAATACTAAATCTTTTGGGCAGTGACTGATAGAAATTTCTAGTTTTTCTTTCTCTTCTCCCTCACTGTTTGCTCATACTGCTATGCTATAACCAGTGCAGCAGCATTTTCTTCCCTTGCTGGAAACTGCAGCACATTGTTGGAGCAGATTTTCAGGTTCAGTATCAGATTTCTACCAGTCAGCAGTGCTCTTAATAGTGATGCTTAATGATTTAGTTATTTGTTTGCTTCTTGTAAGCTTGAAAACATAGTCTTTGTGGGCAACAATATTTTTCTTACCAGTCTTGGAAATTTCCCTATTTTCTGTCTGATTATTATAAGAAGATTATTTTCTAAGGAGGTTCCCAAGCAATACATGAAGACCAGATTTGCTGGCAGGTCAACCAAACCTGAGACGGTGAGCCTTTGATTCTAGACCCAGGTAAAAACATCTTTTTAAAGCCTGTGAGACTATCAGTTCTAGCCCTCTCAGTGAGATATTATGGTATCAGTATTTCGATATAGAGATGTGAAAATATAAAATGTAAACCCTTCTAGCAACCTTCCAGTATCTGAAGGGGGCCTACAAGGATGATGGAGAGGGACTCTTCATCAGGGACTGTAGGGATAGGACAATGAGTTTAAACTTAATAGGGATAGGGTAATGAGTTTAAACTTAAACAGTGAAAGTTCAGGTTAGATATAAGGAAAAATTTCTTTACTGTGAGGGTGGTGAGGCACTGGAACAGATTGGCCAAAGAAGTGGTAAATTCTCCATCCCTGGCAGGGTTGAACAGAGCCTTGGGTGACATGGGGTTAGTGTGAGGTGTCCCTGCCCTTGTCAGTGGGGTTGGAACTAGATGATCTTAAGGTCCTTTCCAACCCTAACTATTTTATGATTCTATGATTCTTGAAGACACAAACATGCACAGAGAGAAGAGAAGGAGAATGAGTGTTGGCAGGATAGTGGAAAAAACATGAGAGATGTTAATGGTTCATAAGAACTCAGAAAAGCTTTACAGTGAAAGAAACTTCTACAGGAAGAACTGTGCTACAGCAAAATGGTCTCTTGCCGACACTGCGTCAGATCACAACAATTAAAACTGAGATGGTCTTTGAGGTTTTTTCTCTTTATACCTAAAATGGTGGAAAGAACACCCTGTTTAAGATAATGATTATCACAATCCCCTCAGAAAAATGCTGTATTCTCTGAGTATGAATAAGAAGGAAGTCCTAAAATATGGGTAGAAAATACTGCAGAGTAACATTAAGAAATATTAATCAATATTCAATGCACATAAAAATGTACAGACATACATGAAATGTGTATATACCTCTTTACAAATGGTCAGAACCTACAAAATTAAAAGGTTAATGAAAATCTGTTGGTTAAAATGGAAATATAACAAATTTCTCCAAAGGTGATTAAAGCAAGGTGGCAAGTTTGTAAACAAGAAAAAAATAAGAATTGTGACTAAAAAAAAATAAAGTTCTGTGTTGAAGTATAATTATATGGTTTTGCTGTAAGCCATTTAATGTGATAAAAATTAGTGTGAAAAGCAAGAGACGTTTAAAAGGATGCAAGTGCACAACAGAGGATGTTTTGATGACTTTGTGCAGAGTGGGTCAATTTCATAATGCACCATGTGTCTGCTCAGCAGGTGTGGAGCGAGCTGATCTTTTACCATACTCTGCATGGTTCACAGGAGAAACCACAGGCTCTTCAATTAATTTTATTGTAAACTTCCCTAAAATTATGTCAGGAGGAACAAAATCTTGGCATGTTCTTGTTCTTATTCTTATAACAGATATGAAGTATCAGGAGAAAAGGAGAAATATAAGAAGGAACAAAAGAAAACAAGAGGAGTAGGATCACCACCTTGTGGATCCAGCAACCTCTTCTCAGTCAGCAAGTGGAAATTCTTCTCGTTGTAGGCCTTTGAGTTGTCGTCCTTGGAGTACTTGTGGTCCTTTCAGTCAGTGAGTTGGTGGATGTCCAGGGTGCAGAGGTGTGGGGCCACGTGGCTGCAGGACGGTGCCTTTTTATAGAGTAAGGCTCTCTTGGAACCCTCCCACAGGTGGAGACTCACTCACAGGGGATCTGTTGAGCCCCAGAACCAGTTCATTTTGTGCCCTGACAGGTGACACAGTATCTGCACTGTCTCCAGGAAGTTTGTTGCCAGGGCAGTTGATCTTCATGGTCTCAGGGTAGACAACACAAGAAAACATCCCCCATCATCGAGGAGTATGATCCACTGCTCTGCCCCCATGGCTTTGCCCAAGCGATAGTGAGCTCTCAGCTCCTTCTGTCTTTTGGGTTGTTTTGAGACTAACACAAAAAGGGTCAATCATGGTGATTAATATTTTTGAAAACATAAACGTACATTTCTTGAATCAACTGGTTACAGACTTCAAGATCTGTGACAGTCCTTGGTTATGTCTTGAGAATTGTTGAGATTACTGTTCAAGATAAAACTGACAAAGGAAAGTTCTATTATAGTGGCAATAATGTAGTGAAATAGCAATCCTTGTGGGGGAAAAAAAAAAAAAGAAAAAGAAAAATTAAAAATACCATGTAGTAAATGTCTAATTTGAAAAGGGGAACAAACAAAATGAGGAAGGAGAAAGTCAAAAAGCACAGCTGAAAAGTAAAGGGCCTGTATGGCACACAGAGAATAGCCATTGCTACCACAGAGGATCAGTAATATAAGCCACAAATTAAGTGTGACTTTAAAAGAACTCAATAAAAAAATCATGTGATCAAATAAAAGTATTAGAATCATAGACTCGTTTGGGTTGGAAAGGAGCTTAAGATCATGTGGTTCCAACCCCCCTGCCATGGGCAAGGACACCTCAGACTAAACCATGTCATCCAAGGCTCTGTCCAACCTGGCCCTGAACATCACCAGTGATGGAGCATTCACAACTTCCCTGGGCAACCCATTCCAGTGCCTCATCACCCTTATAGTGAAGAACTTCCTCCTTATATCCAATCTAAAGTTCCCCTGTTTAAGTGTTAATTTGTTACCATTGTACCATTAGAAAATGATTACAAGCACAGACATTCCCCAGAAAGAGAAAGCTGTGTCTTAATGGGGAAAACTGAAAAGAGCAAACTTTGATAACTTAAAAGTATAATAAGGTGCATAAGAAAAAATTTTTATGGGCAGCTTCCTCATCCCAACACATTTTAAAACACCACAGAAGCATAAGTTTAATGCATAAAGCACTAGGTCATGAAGCTTGTAAGTTATGATGCTATGAAAGGAAACTCATCTCTTTGCAAGACTAAGTAACATTTTTCATTGATCTACACAGAAGGATTTTGGGAGGTTCTCACACTGATCATTTCTCTCTGTACTTACAGTGATGATCTGCGTAAAATTGAAATGTTGATGCAAAAGATTTTACAACAAACTGCGAAACTTTATAGTAAAAAAATGCCAAGTATTTTTAAGAAACTCTAATATGAGTTTAATAAAGCTCTTTATAGGGCATAATCTGCTTTTCAAACTAGCTTTTAGCATAAGGGAAATAGAGGTTAGTTTTTAAAAAAAAGAAGTTACATTTACAAAGGCTACCATAGCCATCACAACAGATGAATGAAGACCCCAAAGAAAATTCAAAATCATGACCATAAAATTATTAAGAGTTATAAAAGTATCAAAAGTGATTACAAAGCTCTGAGGACAGTACACAAGAGCATGGGGCCCCAGGTGGGCTCAATCCTGCCAGTGAGGGCAAAGGGTGTGAGTAGAAGGGCACTAGTAGAACAAGTTAATTGGCTGAAGAAATGGTGCTGGTAGCAGGAGTTTGGGTTTTACTGCCATGTGACCCAGTTTGCAGACCAGTGTGTGCTTGGGGGAGATGGGTCTCACCTTGCTGAGCAAGGCAAAACTATTTTTGCCAATACGATATCTGACCTCATTACAAAGGTTTTAAACTAAGAATGAAGAGGGAGGGAGGGGGTAACCAGCAGGCCTCTGAGAGATTGCTGAGAAAAGGGCATGGGGTGTTGTAATGGGAAGGTAACACACTCTTGAAGAAAGATCTCAAATGATACTGTGTGTTTGAGTGACATTATGGCAAAATAAAATTTGTCCTTATTCGGGATGAGGGACAAGATATTGAGCTAGGTGAACTTTTGATTTAACCCTTCATAAACATTACCATATTCTAGACAGTTTACTAGGATCAGGATATACAAAAGAAATGTATACGAGTTCTTCATAGATTTTCTCATAGACTGCTTTTAACCTCACTAGTGGGACAAGACCGGCAGGAAAATGCCCACAGCCATTCGCACAATCACCAGCCTCTTCAGCCAGGCCAGAAGCGCCTGAAAATATTGAACACTAATTCCTTGGATAGCAGTGCCTGTGGGTGAAACCCTCAGCAACCGCAGGATTGATTTATTTATGAACCTGATTTCTAGTAAAATCACAGCACATGCAAGAAGAAATATCTGTTCATAAGGCCATCACCTACATGACACTAGCCAGTGAAACCAGGGCTAACACGCTTTATGAGCAATTTCCCTAAATGTAATCAACAACAGATTATAAGACTCAGTATTTCATGACCTAAAAGTCTGAATCATCCTCTCTCCAGTTTTAGTTTTAATAAAATGTTATTTTTGTGGATATTTTCGCCTCAGCTTCTGATATCCAGTGCCAGAGCAAGTAACAAGATAAAATCCTGAAGATACAGCAATAAGTACCAAGTGACACCAGCTTGTTAGAGTGAAATCTGCTATGGAAAACATTATTTTGGAAGAGATTTTGTAGAACAAACGTGTTTGCTTCATTAATTTTGGGGCTACTGCCAAGAATCTGTTCAGTGCAGAAAAATACTAGGAATTAGGCTAGAGGATCTTTAGCCCTTTATAGATGGGAGCTTGACACCTTTGCTACTACATATGTACCAGTCTTTTCATATGTATCATCCTAGCATAGATTGACCAAAAATTCTTTTTCTTTCTGCTTTTTTTTGCTATCATGATATATTGGGTTAAAAAAAAAAAAAGATAAATAAAGAAGGTCTCTTGTTTTCACAGAGCACAATTTTTGTCAGATTACAAATGACATTGTAGCCTGCTGATTTTGAATCCCACTTCCCTGTTTTGTCCAAGTCAATAAGTATTCTTACTAAACTGTCTCAGACTTTACAGCCTCAATTAAATCAAGATGCCAAATGTTACACACACATAAGTGACTGCTTTCAGTAAATACAGGAGCAGCTAAAGATTCATTGCTGCAGGTAGCATTGTGCTGAACGAGTGAATGGAGAATAATTACATAGCCTGTCAATAGGATGTGCTCTAAAAAAAAAGATTTTTTGGTTCTGGTTTTATGTTTGTTTGTTTTTGTTTTTTTTTAATAAGAATTCAAGTTCCCAGTAGAGGCCATTCTAAATTACATAAATACTGTATTGAAACAGGCAGTAGCACAGACCCAACACTCAGAATCACAGAATCACAGAATCCTAAAGGTTGGAAGGGACCTCAAAAGATCATCTAGTCCAACCCTCCTGCAAGAGCAGGGTAACCTAGAGTACATCACACAGGAACTTGTCCAGGGGGGACACTCTCATGAAATGAAAGAATGAAAGACTGAAAGGAGGTAAGAATTTTTCTACTGTTTATAAAATATGCTCACTTGTCCAGTTCAGAACAAGAAGTCCTGATACTTTACACTTTGACATATCAATATAAAAGTAATTTTCCAGTGGGAATCCACAAATATTTCTTGTAAAGTTCTGGCAGCACAAGAATTATAGTGACAGGTAATATGGTATTCTGGAGCCTTCTCAGGAAAAGAATTTCTACTCAGTATCAAATGGACACTTGTCAAGCCATGAGGAATGTACATACTTAAAAGAAAGTCTTCCATCTAACTTGACAACTTCTGTAGGCTGAGCAAATTCAATATGCTTCAGATATGATAGTTCAAGTAAATGTGTGAAGTACCATATGGAAGAAGTGAACACCTGCTGCAAGGTGTCACCTAACAATATTGCATGTGTTTGATAGAAGATTGCTGACATATTTCACAGAAGGGACAGACTTTGTCCCATACAGATGAAGAAATAATGGTAATGTAACTCACAGGGGACTTGAAAAAAGATCAGATCTAAAATCTGTCACTTTTAGTAATGTATCTCAACAACTGCAAGTTGCAGTTGCAAGGTGCCTCTTTTTAACCATTATCAGCTGTATGTTCTTTTGGCCTTTGATTTACAGAGTTGGTTTCTGGGAATGAAGAACATAATTTTCCTATGGCATTTGATCAGGCATTTTAGAAATTACATTGAACCCTTCCCAGTGCAGTCTTTCTTTTCCTTGCTTATACAATCTCAGTGCATTCACATTTAGAATCATAGAATAGTTAGGGTTGGAAAGGACTTTAAGAACATCTAGTTCCAAACCCCACCGCCATGGGCAGGGACACCTCACACTAAACCATGCCACCCAAGGCTTTGTCCAACCTGGCCTTGAACACTGACAGGGATGGATCATTCACAACCTCCCTGGGCAACCCATTCCAGTGCCTCACCACCCTAACAGGAAAAAATTTCTTCCTTATATCCAATCTAAACTTCCCCTGTTTAAGTTTTAACCCGTTACCCCTTGTCCTGTCACTACAGTCCCTAATGAAGAGTCCCTCCCCAGCACCCCTATAGGCCCCCTTCAGATACTGGAAGGCTGCTCTGAAGTCTCCACGCAGCCTTCTCTTCTCCAGGCTGAACAGCCCCAACTTTCTCAGCCTATCTTCATACGGGAGGTGCTCCAGTCCCCTGATCATCCTCGTGGCCCTTCTCTGGACTTGTTCCAACAGTTCCATGTCCTTTTTATGTTAAGGACACCAGAACTGCACACAGTACTCCAGGTGAGGTCTCACAAGAGCAGAGTAGAGGGGCAGGATCACCTCCTTCGACCTGCTGGTCATGCTGCTTTTGATGCAGCCCAGGACACGGTTGGCTTTCTAGGCTGCGAGTGCACATTGAAGCTGGCTCATGTTCATTTTCTCATCAACCAACACCCCCAAGTCCTTCTTCGCAGGGCTGCTCTGAATCTCTTCTCTGCCCAACCTGTAGCTGTGCCTGGGATTGTTCCGACCCAGGTGTAGGACCTTGCACTTGGCATGGTTAAACTTCATGAGGTTGGCATCTGCCCATCTCACAAGTGAGTCGAGGTCCCTCTGGAGGGCATTCCTTCCCTCCAGCGTATCAACTGAACCACACAGCTTGGTGTCATCGGCAAACTTGCTGAGGGTGCACTCAGTCCCACTGTCTGTGTCACCAACAAAGGTGTTAAACAAGACTGGTCCCAACACGGATCCCTGAGAGACAGTGCTTGTTACTGATCTCCAGCCAGATATATCATGTTGATGTGATAAAGAACTATTACAGTAGAGAAGACAGAATGGCCCCCTATTTTATTATTCAGGGAAGGTTCTGTGTTCCTGGAAAGTAGTAGGAACACAAAAATATCTCTGTGCAACATTACAACTTTGATGAAAGTTAATGAATCACACAGAGGGTTTAGAGGTGCCTAGAGGGAGGAAGTAAAAGGTGGGATAAATAACACTGTTCACTCAGGGTATCTTATCCTGAGAGGATGGCCAACAAAGGAAAGTTGGCTGAGTAGCCAAATATGTGCAGCACAATGTGAGCAGATAATTACTACTTCTATAACTGTTATAGGGAAAAAGAAACTTACTATTTGTTAAACTAAGTAGGATAAAGAAAAGTTTTCTAGTTGTGTTTTTGTGAAAGAACATTTACACATAGGGCAAAGTGCAGTCCAGCTTTTAGACTAGCATCTGAATATTGTTTTTATGTGATAGTTTATGGGGCAACTTTTTTTTAGCTAAGAGGATCAAGCTTGGTAAGAATTTATATGAGTGTAACTAAAGAAAAAACCATAGACTGCAGGAAAATGACAAAAGCAAACGGTGCTCCCCCTATTCATTCTAGGTTTTGATCTTTATTTAGTTAATGTCAAGTAAAAAAAAATGCGTATATAAAGCTCTAGGCTCTCCTACTTAATCTTTTCACAGAATCACAGAATCTGGAAGGGACCTCAAAAGATCATCTAGTCCAACCCTCCTGCAGGAGCAGGGTGACCTGGAGTACATCACACAGGAGCTTGGCCAGGCGGGCCTTGAATATCTCCAACGTAGGAGACTCCACAACCCCCCTGGGCAACCTGTTCCAGTGATCTGTCACTCTCACATCAAAGAAATTTTTCCTGATGTTCACATGGAACCTCCTATGCTCCAGTTTACACCCATTGCCCCTTGTTCTATCACTGAACATCACTGAAAAAAAAACCTAGCTCCATCATCCTGACACCCTTTACATACTTGTATTGACGAGGTCACCTCTCAGTCTCCTGAGAGGTATTCTACATCCAGCAGGATTAAAAAAAACAAATATTCAGTGTGAACAAATCAACTCAGTTTAGCCAGCCAGTGAATAACGTAAACCACAGTATTTTCATGAACAATTATCTCCTAAAAAATAGTGTTACCTCTCTCTGAAAAAAATCCTTATACACAAATGACTTTGGCTGTATTCTTGGACTGTTCCTGAATAAAGGCAAGTGACAGAGATCCAGGAGCACTTACAAAGCATATTCTGCCAGTAGTATGCACCCTGGTAGGGGACAGAAAAGTTCTTGGATAATCAGGTCTCTGATTTAGGACTAGAGAGACAATGACCAACAACCATGAATATTCAGAACAGATCCCCCTAGACAAGCACCCTGATCAGTCTTTTGTCTTCTATGCACTTTTTGTCTTCTATGCACTTCTATCTGTAGTGATAAATTATGCATTGTAATAACCTAATGTTTAAAAGACTTTGGACAGCAGGGGCCAGATCTAAAAGCAAACCTAATGTAACTATGCAGCAGCTAGATATCAGGGATACAAAGCTGACTCTCATGTTTTTTAGGGTGATCAGCATCAACTGGCAACTGAGTACCAAAAGCCTAACAACCACAAGAACTGTGATTTAAAACTGAACTAACAATCAAAAACCAAAGAGACATTTATAAGGAAACAGTTGGACCTTGCCCTGCCATTTCTTAACTTTTGCTGTGTTGGTCACTTTTACCTACTGTATCGTATGACCATTTTCTTTAATTTGTTTTTCTTCTCATTGAAAAATCCTAGATTGATTAATTTTCAGACTTTTTCATGCATGATTGTAAATGTAGTTGTATATATGCATACATGTCTGTCAGAAGATATTACTGTGAGGTAAATATGCATGACTGCTTAATTCCATGGAAGTAACCTATGCATCATCTGGCAAGGCATAAGTGCACATAGTTTATTATGAACCCTGAAGCTACATTAATTTAGGAAAGTTTTCATAAATGTGTGGCTACATTAACGAGGAAACTATTTTTTTCCCCTCTGTCTTGCTTTTGTTTTGCAATTACATCCCTTCTGTGTCTACATAATGGAGAAGGTCCACTTATACAAAGAATGAAAAAGTACGAGTCATCAAAACTGGGTAATTTTATAAAGTAAAAGTTGTTCTGTAAAAATATGTTGCAAAGTTGGAAATAATTGGAAGTGATGGTCTGAACACTTTCTATAAATATGGCATTCTGGGTAAAGGAATTACTGTTATTTTGGAAATTAATCTAATTTTTGTCTGCACGTTGTCATTTACGTGAATAGGACTTGTCAGCTTGATTTGTTACAATGCCTGAATTGCTTGTTTAATTCCCTTGAAATAAACAAAACATTTAATTGCTTTAACTGGGAATGTTAACCTTTTCAATACTGCTTTATGAGTGTGCTTCTCAGGAGCAAGATTTATTATTGCCTTTACACATTTCAAAATATAATCTCAAAAAAGTTATTGGAAAAATATGATAAAGACCTATTTAAGGAATTGCTCACTAAAAAATCCTAGGGTCTGGGGGACAATACTGCATAGAGATTATCTCTCTCAGAACAAACTCATCCATGAGACATACAAAGAGCATGTAATTTTTTGGAAGTCAATTCCGCCAGCTATTGTTTACCAATCACAGACTTTGGGTAGTGGAAGGTTATCAGATAATCCTAGTCAGGGAATTGCGGAGCTTTACATTAAGCTTTGCATTTTGTGCTGTCCCTGAAACTGAAGCACAAAGGGGAATACTTCAGATTAATGGTACTTCCAATTGGAATGTTGCCCAGGTAGAAGCACTAAACACTGAGACAGAATAAGTACCTCATGCAGATTTTTGTTAGTAAATGAGAAGCATCCAGCATCCTAGTCCTGCCCTCAAAAACAGAAAAAAAAAGAGGGATCTTCAGAGACTATTCTGCCTTCATGCTCAAGCAATTCTGAGAGCAGATAAATAAAAGATGGGGTGGAGAAACCATATTTTACATGGATATTCACAGTAGTTCAGCATCAGTAAAACTACTTTATTAGTACACTGGCAGCTGTTGCAGAAGTAATGAGAAGCAAAAAAGTCATGAGAGTTATCAGTTGTATTACAGCTTAAGAAAGCCTACAGGCTCTCTAGATCTGTCAGTGAAAAATACTGCAGTGTGAGCATTCAAGTTTAACTTCTTTGAGAAGCAAGAATGGCCTGGAGAGGCAGAATGTTAGTGATATTTTAAATTTTGCTTTATGATCTTATATTGAAGCAAAACCAATGACCTTATTTGATTATGCTATTTTAGAAGAATTCTCATGTATAATCCAGATGTGCAGTGGAAACAAAACAGGTTGTTACAATTGCCCAACTGCTTCAGTAGATACCCTAAAGACTGCCGGAATATTAAGTAACTTTCTTTTTCCTTTGTCTTCTTCTGGCTATACTGCTGGAATAACTCTATATAATTTATTCAAAACATAGGAGATCAGTGTTAGTTATGACTCAAGTAATCCCATTTACACTCAATAACACAAGGATTATTTTGTTGCATCAATCTGTAGAAAAATTAAATGTCTCTGTCTTTATTTCTTATTACATTTTATGCAAGTTTTCTCTGCTATAGCCATGTAAAAAAAAAAAAAAAAAAACAAAACCAAAACCAACCAAACAAACAAAAAAAAACAACCCCAAACCAACCCCAAAATATTATAGATGAATGCCGTGTACAAAGTAGCTGGCTGGTAGCAACATTCCAGGAAAGACTGACCTGAAGAACATTTGTAGCTATAGCACAGTGCAACTTCATTTTTATCAACGTTTTGGTTTTTCTTTTTTAGAGAGGTTGTTAAGGCTTTTTATCTGCAGACTTGGCTTTGAGAGAAGACTAATATCCCTATACTTCATTCCTTCTACTTTTCTGGGTTACTTCCAAAACCAGAAACCTTAGTCTACAGGACCGTGACTGTGGAAAAATTCTGAGATCACCTACATTGTACTACCAGTTAAGTTTTCATATATCTAGTATAAATTACTTTCTCAAGTTCAAAGTGTTCTGCTTGAAGGTTGTAACTGTGTAAACAGCACATAAAGGTCAAGGAAAATATGATGTAATTGTTCCTCAAAAGCTTATGCCAGTCTAATTCATTTTACGGTTTTATAGCATGCTTATGGCATGAACCTTAATGATGTTGAACTGTTGGCTAGCCAGATCAATGAAATCTGACTGATATATTGTAATAATGCTTATATCTTTAAAAGCTGCCTGCTAAAGCCTATATTTGTATATTTAGAAGCTTGAAATGCCTTGAAAATCATATGGAACACAGTCGATTTTATTTGCTTTTAGGAGCCGTGTTATGTTTGTGAACCTAAGGGAAGGTTAATGAAAATCAATAGAGACATCTTAAAAACAGGAAATATTAAGGTAACACACTTTCTGCATACTCAAAACCTAGTGAAGGACATTTAAGTGCGGGCTGTGCTACCAATGGTCCTGTTCTCAATGTATGCTGACTGAATGTTCAAGGACAGGTTGGACAAGGCCTTGGGTGATATGATTTAGTGTAAGGTGTCCCTGCCCATGGCAGGGGGGTTGGAACTAGATGATCTTAAGGTCCTTTCCAACCCTAATTATTCTATGATTCTATGTGTCTTAGTATCATGCAGATGAGTACAGTGGCCTTTGGTAAAACTCAAAGGACTGCAGGAGCTGCAGTTCCCAGTCATCACTTCTTAATCCTTTGATTTTGTACTTGGAGAGTGCAAACACAGTAGCATCTGCACTATTCTGTTTCTTTCCCTCTTTACAAACTGAAGCTGCATACAGATAAGGGCTGTCTACCACTGGTCAGGGGGCAGCTCTTTGAGGGAAGACAAGCTAAAGCCAAGGGTGACCACAACACAACTAGTGGTGATGCTCCCTCCAAAAAGGGAACTGCCCCCCAGATAGAGTAGGACCAGCAGGACAGAGTTCCTGGCAATGGCAGGTCCCACTGACAGCCCAGTGACCAGCAGATGAGTAGGACAGTGGTTAGCAGGTCTGAACGCAATGCAGGAAGGGCCAGCAGCAAGTCAGGCGCAGCCTTGGACAACACTGGACCTCACCTGCCTGTGGCACAGCTCATCTGAGTCTGGGGGCTCAGGCCTGAGCTTCAGTGGGGCTCCTGGGCAGGGGCACAGGGCTGGAAGTCCCAGGAGAGGGGGTCAGAAAAAATATGGACCGATGGTGCACTCAGAGGCCTGAGCTTCTGTGACTAAGCTGGCTGTTTTCAGAAAAATCACCTCTTCAGTAGAAAAGTAATTTTAACTCTTTCATTTGCCCCATTGTTGGGTTGGTTCCTCTGGTGCTTCCTCCTGCAGCCACACTGGCTGATGTGGAGGATCATGGGAGAAATTCAAAGCGAGGAGGGTGGCTTCATGTATGCCTTCACCTGTTTCCTGAGCTGCTGAGACCCATGAGCAAGGAATTCATCCCTCCTTTAAGTGAACATAAAATCATAGAATCATAGAATAGTTAGGGTTGGAATGGACCTTAAAGATCATCTAGTTCCAAATCCCTGCCATAGGTAGTGATACTTTCCACTAGACCAGGTTGCTCAAATCCTCATCCGACCTGGCCTTGAACACTGCCAGGGATGGGCCAGCCACAGCTTCTCCGGGCAACCTGTGCCAGCATCTCAACATGTTTACTTCTGCTTCAGTGTGTGTATGCCTTACCTTCATTATGGGTTTACCTAAGCTAAAACTTACTCTTATTAATACTGGTTGAAATATGGAAAAACTTTCCAGAGCCAACAAAGTACCAGGCTGCTACTGGAATAAATCAGGAGAAATTAATCATCCTTTTCCAAACTGGCCTCACCAAATAGTTTAGATTTTACTGTAAAAATGTTAATTATTTTTTAAAATGTTTTTTTAAAAAAATTAATAGCAACTGCATCTGTCATATAGAGAGATCTTAAGAGGACTTATTCTGCTAGGAGGTTTCTAGAGAGAAAGAAGCAGGCACTGCCTGATAATAAAAAAAATATTTTTTTTTCCTCTGGTTATGATTCAGTGCTGCTGATGTCCTAATCTACTTCATGAGGAGGTCTCTTTACCTGAATTACTCTCTAGTGACACTGAATAGAGTCGCAGAGGAAGTATCATAGTATCATGCTTCACTAGGTCAGCTTAAATTGATAGTATAGACACAGAAGGTAAATGCAATGCAGTGTTAAAGGATGAAACTCATTAATTCCCTCCATGTTGTTAAGTGAACAGTGAGAGAGCTGGATTGTGCATATATGGCAGTAAGTATTCCACATACTTCCCTGGTTATTAATGATTCATTGTTGCCATTATTAACCTGCTGTGTTAATATGTGAAAGTCATTTCACCTCCTCATGAATCTCTCATTTTCTTGGCTTTACCTTATGTTTGTCTTACCTGGCAAAATAGTAAGCAACATGGGAACCACTTCTCAATCCTTGTTCAAAAGAAGACTTTGGCACTGGTAACTACTTCATTTAGGAGTAAAAAACATACATGTCCATCTTTTCTCACAGGATTAATGTAGATTGGTCTAAGCATTTTTATGCCCATTTAATATTTTGATGCTGTGCTGCTCATAGTGTTTATGTTGTTCAATTTAAACAACACGCATGTATATTAAAGTTTCCTACGTTCTGCATGGTATTTAATGCACTGGGGATTTCTTCAACACAGCTGCAAACCAACTAAAAATAATTATTAGGAACAAAGGAAATTCCTACGCACTTTGTACAGTAATACTGCATAAAAAATAAAAGCCTAAATTCCTTATATTTAATGGAAGTTTATCCCTAGCCACAGAGAGAATTAGTCTTAATCATCTACATCTACAGGATCAGGATCACTTTTACAGAGCTACTTTAATGCATGGTTCTTCTACTATAGAATTGTAATACAGGTTTACATGAAATAAAAAAATAATTCCTCCTGGAAGTTTATGAAACTTGACTGTTCCATTGGAGCCATTATGGTTTATCATGTATTTAAGGCCTTCCAAAATATGAATTATTGATAGACTCCAAGGAGCAATGTTTCTTTATCATTTATAAATATTTATTTGCTGAGTTTCAGAATGAGTATTATTGACCTCATATAGACTGTAATGGCTCCAAGTAGTCTATTATGCAATAGAATAAGACATTCTTAAAATCCTAACTCCTATTTGTTGTCTTGGAAGCATTATTAAATGCTTTTGAAATCCAGGGAAGAGGATAACTTCAATTAAGAAGCAGTTATACTTGTAACTTGCCTTATTTTCAAAGCACAAAAATAGTCTCAAATTCATCTGCTTAACTTTACCTTAATCTCAAGTATTTCTACTATAAATACATTCATTAATAGTTCCTGAGCTTGCCCACATCTCAGAACCACATTGAGCACACACCTTCTTCTATTTGCTGTTGTGTTTATGTATGTGACTGGAGGTGTCTGTGACATCAAAGGGTAAATTGTGAGAAAAAGGTAGTTAAAGTAGCATGAAGGTGGCTTGAAATTTGTGGTGAATGTTCTGACATGCAGTCTGCATTTACACTAAGTCAGGACCCTCTGTGTTCTGACGGGGTTCTATTTTTTTTTTTTTTTTTGGGGGGGGGAGTTGTTTGTTGCTTGCTTGTTTGCTTGCTTGTTTGTGGTAGGGAATGACTGCTTATGTTCTTGCTATGCTACCAAGTTAAATTATTTAAAAAAAAATGTAACTAATATTTGCTGGTAGAAACCCATCTCCTTTCTAATTTGTCTCTACCCAGCCTAACAAGCCTTTTTTCTCAGTGTGGAGTAACATTAATAAACTCAAGCTTCTGAATAAACTTCTGAAATGTAGACTTGAATATGCTAATTTTTTTTAACTCCACATGCTGTACATCACATTTCTTCATACAGGAAACAAGGCTCAGTGTGAGGGTTTCATATACTTTTTACTTTGCATGGTTATGATAAAAATATTAAGTACATTAGTTACTAGAGCTATGTAAGGGAAAAGATGGTCTGGCATGACATTTGTGTGGTGACAGAAAAGACACATTGATTTATTTAGGAGATCAAACATTTTGAGGGGCTTAGGTGGTGGGCACTATTTCCTTAGTATCAAGGCAACATGGTATTTATAACAACAATAACAGATGTCTTTTGGAATCTGAAAATGTGGTTTTATTATTTTTCAGATTCAGGAAAAAACTGTAGACTATTATGATAGAATCCTAGGAAGTCTATTAAATATCACACCTGTCATGCAGGGTGTTTGAATTATAAAATAGTTTTGCTCAGGTGAATTTTTCAGTAGTATTTATAATAATTTAGAAAATAAATTATTCTTTTACAATAATTTATAATACTTTTACAATTTTTAATAGTTTATAAAGTATTGTAAGTAGTCTATTATTTATAATAATTTATTATAGAATATAGTATAGTGTAGTAGAATATAGCATAGTATATAACAGTTGAATTTCCATTGAGAAAAAGCAAAACAAGCCAAAAACAAACAAACAAAAAACCCCAACAAAATAAACCAAAACCAAAAAACCTAAAAAAAGCCCCAAAGAACAGAATAATTGGTGTTCATGCTATAAATCTCAGATTAAAACTTCTGGAGTAGGTGACAGCTGAATGTAAGTTTTCCTCTTAGTTTAACTAATAATCAAGGTGGCTGGATAAATGTTGCTACTTAGTGATAAAATATATTAAAAATATAAGGACCAGATTCTGCCATCTCACTCAGAATGGGTAGCATGTAATTTCAATGCAACTTTAGTGATTTTCTTCTGACTTCCCATTAAGGGTGGTGCTATCATTATGAACAGATGTGTTATAATTAGCCCTTAATATTATTATATTTTTTAATGAAATCTTTCAGATTAGAGATTACTCTTTACATCCTATACTGTTACTCTTTATTTTGAGATTTTAAGTAATTGTGCATTTATGATCTAAAGAAAAACAGATGTTTCATATTCCTTATTATTTAAGAATCTGAAGAAGGTACCACTGTCAATATAAACCAAGAACCACTTAATCCTTAACGACATTTTAAAATCTGAAGTATGACAAACTCAGGAACTGAAATTTCAAAGTGTGTGTTTATGCAACGTGTGAGGGTAACAAAGCTCTTCACAGTGCCTGTTCTGCTGAAAAACTCAAAATATCTCTCCTTCTCAAGCACTAAAAAAATGCCCTAGAAGTCTCTTTTCAAGAGTTAAGAGTGTGAGACACTTTACATTAAATTCTCTCAGGATCTAATATGGAAAAGCTTCTTGAATAACATTGCTTGAAGTAAAGGCTTCATTTTTGAGTCATCAGGTTTTGGGCAGTGAACTCAGCAGCTTTCAGCTGATTTAACTGGAGATCTAGCTACTGGCACATTTTGTCCATTTCTGAGACTTTTCACTTTTGCAAGTTAGTTACACAGGAAAGAAGAAAATCTCAGATTGCAGAAGAGATCCAGGGGAAGAAATACAAGAAAATACTTCTGAGGTTTGTTTACTTGTTTACGTAGGACTACACAAGATGTCATGTGTAGCAGAAAAGTGAATAAGAAATAATAATAATAAGATAAAATGAATAATAAATATTGCAAAACAAGTGGCAACAAAAGATTCAGGAAAATCATTGTAAGGGTGCATCAGAGCATCCAGAGTTAATGTCCTTGGTTTTAATTTCACAAAAATAATGAAATGCACAGGTACTGTAAAAATAAATAGCTTGCCTGTGGCAGCAAATAGAAGAGTCATAATTAGAAGGAAGGTGAACTTAAATAAACTGAGCACTGATACTTCGTGCATTCATTGTCAATAGTGTTTGAAATCACATAAAAAATTAAAACCAGAGAAACACAATGTAATGGGAAAGAAGTTTGACTTCTTATAGCTTTCAACAATTCATACTAATAAGGGTATTTGCTTGTCAAGATTTTTATTTCTTTTTAAGGTGGGCTCTTTGTTATCTGGTTGTTAGCACTGTTTCTGTAAACATGGGCAGAGTTGCCAAATGTTCATAAGGTGTAAATCACCAAATGTTAAAGTCAGTGGTGCTACAGAAAAACTGATATGTTTTGATGGTTTGCATTACTTTCATAGTATAAAGTGTCTGTTTACAGTGAATTCTTGTGGGATCCATTAAACTGAGTTTACAGCTGCATTGATGAAGTACTGCATATCCACCAAATACTTGATGAGCAATAAGGGTAATATTTTTAGGCAGATAGTTAACATCTCTGCCCAAATGAAATTAACTGTATAAAATGAGAAGGGAAAATTCTTTATTCTAGGTTTTGACAACTTCCTAGCATTTCTGTTTTGAAGAGAAATTGAGTAAGTAGATGACTGAGTGGGCATAAAACCCCTAATTCTAAATAGCAGGATGCAGTTGGGAATTATTTTAAACTGGTTTTACCTATTTGTTACTAATTGTTGATGCAATAATGACAGATGTTCAGTTAGTCAATTATCTGTACAGCATCATGTAACTAATAAAAATCACAGTCTTCTGGTTCTGATCAGCTCTTTTACACGTAATCAAAGAAATATCATAGCTTTCATGCTGAACTTGATTCATCAGTTTCAGTGGCTCCAGGATAAAACTGTTGTTTTGAACACGTACAAACAGATACGCAGATTAATAACTTTTTAATGTAATGTTTATTTACTTCTAATTAAATATTGTCAGTATTTAATTTTGGCAGTTACTTAGTGAAAAAGGTATCTCAGCACCTTTAAATAGCTGCCTTCTTACTTTTTCTTCATGACTGGTACATATTATATGCATATTCCACAAAAAAAAAATAGCATTGATTTCAATTTGCAAGCTGGGGAAAGATTTTGCTGCTTATGACCTAACTGCATTTCTTAGCAAGATCTTTCTTATTTATTCTTACTGACAAGTAGAATAAACTGTGATTCTAAGAAGAACAGCACCTGTATTACTTGATTTAAGTTTAAATCTTATAATCTCAGTGGAGAACCTTCATCACTGTAATCTGCTTCTGCAGTCTGACTGAATTTGCTTTCTTTAAGTCATATTATAGGGCCTATTTATTTGTTTGAACTACAATCTGTTGAGTGGGCCAAAGGTTTTTTTTTTTTCTGACTCATATCAGACTCTGAAGAAGGGCTGTACCAAAAAAAAAAAAAAAAAAAAAAAAAAGGATCAAGGAATTCTTAAAGGTCTAGACCCTAAATAGTTTGAGAACAGAGGAGATAAAGATAATATTAATACAACTGTATTAACAAAATGTCCTGGTTTTTGAAAAAATGAGTAAAATTTTCACCCTTTTTTTGTCTGGCAGAAGGTCTACATGTTCTTTAATGCTCCAGTTTGGATTGGGCATGCTAATTTTAGCTTACAAACTGAGACAAAGATATCCTCTTATAAACGTGATGATAGCAGCTTGATAAGGGTAAGAACATCTGAATGAAGCCAGGGACAGGTTACATGGGGCAGCAGACACTCCATGTGGTGCTACATCCCACCAGACAGACAGAAAGGCTATTTGTCCCTTGAGGCTTTTTGAAATACTAGCAGAACCAATATCTAACCCAAAGAAAATAGTAAGACAAGCTTAACATCAGTCTAGCTTTCATTTGTTTCTCAAGACTCTGATGTGTTTTCTTTTTTTTAGAAGCATACACTATAGAATCTCAGCTATTGTGTTTAGGAAATAAGAATCCATAATCCATAAGAGGATTTTTGGATGTATCTGTCTGGAATCCTATTTTATTTATTTCTATACTGCCCATCTTAATATTCTTTCTTCAGAAGTCAAAAGACAATAACAAACACTTAACTGAACAAATCCAAGCAGCATTCAGGACGCAATGCATAGACAGAAACAAAACAAGTGGAAGAAAAAGGAACAGCTAAAGAAGCAAAAAATTCCACTGTTGAAGCAGGAAAACTTTACACTTACATTCAGATCCTGGTAAAGTTTCTAGCATTTTATTTAACTGCCATTAATTGGCAGGTGTCACTTCTGCCTGGCATATTGAGTTCAGTATATCCAAAACTGTCCTGAGCAGCACTGAGATTAGATCAGATCCTTTAAACTGACTAAAACGTGACTGATTCCAACCACAAGGAATATGCTTTATTTGGGTGGGAGGAAGAAATTCTCCACCTTTTTTCCTGACAGTTGAAGTAGTTTTCAGATCAGAATATCATACTGATTTGAACAAGGAAAATAAAGCTAAATATCCAAGCAGTAAAGAAATTTACCTTTAACCACATTAACTCTTCCATGCAGAAGTACCCATCTTCTTTTGAAAGCACACTTTAGTTAAAAGGTAAGGATAATTCAGAATTCATTTGATTCTGTCTACAAAAAAAAAAAAAACCACAACCCCTAATATTTCAAAATTCTAGCACTAAAAAAAGCAGACATTGCATATAGTTCAGTCTGTCTTTGTATCTTTCCAGCTGTCATGCCAAGAAATCAATGTCATTAACCATAACAATAACATATAACACTTGTCTCTCTTATTTATCAAGAAATCTAAGAGCTTGGCAAAAAAGTCCTGATAACAGCTCTTGGTAATTGGAACATGAGGCATTAGCTTGTCTTTGTTAGATGCCACTCAGCCGTACAGAGATGTTTTCCCAGACATCTCTAACCTTCATGGGCATTGTCTGATTTGAAACTTTAATCTGGGGATTTTCATACAGAGTTACAGAGAATGCAAGGTGAAGTTCTGATAAGTTTTCCCTATTGCTGTGGTTATCTCTAATTCTACCTCTGTATCAGTTCACAGAAGAAAATTGAGTCTGATTTGCTACTCTTTCATTTCCCCTCATTTGCCCCTCATTTGAGAGGGGTTTTCATTCCATAAGAATGAATCAAACCCAAACTTTCTATAAAGAATCACAACAGTTAGTTAACAAAAAAAAAAAAAAAAAAATCTGCTTTTCATTATTGGAAAGTTCTACGTTTCTGAGGTTTAGATGAACGGAACAGTTTGTATTTTGTATTAACTAGAGGTAGTCTCTACATGACAGCTCTGGAGAAGTTCTGTGTGAATTATAATGAGATTTTTCCTGATACCTAAAACTTTTGCAGTATAGAATTTTAAAAAAAGAAACATTTGTATAGTTTGAGTGTTTATATGGGTCTAATTGAAAATCAAAAACTCTTTTATGTAACCTTTATCTCACTTAATTTAACTGGAAAAGTGCCACTGTTTTCAATACAGTTATACTATTTATCACTAGTCATGGATCTGCTCCTGTTAAGACTCCTGAGTTATAATAAATCTGAATTATAGATTTCAGGTTTGATTCTTCAGTTCATTGAGTCCCTTCTATGGAATTAGCTAATTTCACAGTGAAATTAGCTACATTAATCTAAAATTATTGTCACAGATTAATGAAATAATCCTGGTTTGACCACTCAAACCAGCATTTGATAAAGATTCTAGTGTAAACTGTCCTCTGTTTTACATGCTTTAAAATAAATGGCATCTGTCTATTGTCACTTATTCAAGCGTGAACCAAGAGCACTCCATTAACATCAGTATAGTTATATCAGTTTAAAATTGTCATGACAACAGAATCCTTTTTGACAGTCATAAAACCAGCAGAGTGCCACCTAGCATCAGGCTGTGGATGTGATTTTTCAAAGGAGGTGGGTTGTTACATAAAGCAACCCATCCTTGTTTCAAAAGGTTACTTGATAGACCTTATGAGTCAGAAAAAGTGAGAAAACACAGGTAATCTGACAAAAGAGGAGAGGGTTAAATCATACTTCATATGAAGAAGAATGAACATGCAGAGGCTGAGATCAAAGGAGCATTTATGGCCACTGCATATGGCTTAGAAATTTTTTAGCTCAGATATTTATGCATGTAGCTTGATGCTCAAAATAAACTGCCTTCCAAAGGCATCAGTGTTATTCCAAAGGCTACCAGTAAGGCTAATATTAGGGTAAAGACACTACCACTAGGCTGCTTTTTTTTTTTTAGGTGGTTAAGCATATGCACACACATGCAAGTGTACAGCCACATTATCACATAGAATAACTATGACTTTTTGGGACATATATACATCAAACAGCATTTCCTTGACCAGTTTAGAAAGGATTAATTCAAACACTTGTATGTGCCAGAAGTTTAAAATCATGGTTTTTAGATGAAACAAACACTATTTCTCAAAAAAAAAAATCATATTTTAAGAAGGCATAAAAAAAGCCACACTGAGGCTAGCACATGCTAATAATCCATTGCATTGTTTTTCACTGATCAGTGAGACAGAGAAAGCAACCGAGAATGAATGAACAAGGGGCAAAGACTTGAGCAAAATAGAGGGAGCAAGGGGTGCACAGAGGGCCCTGTTCTCCACCACACTACAGTCCCTTTCCGTGGCAGTCCTTCTCCTCTGTGCAGCAACCACCCATTTCTCAGAATGGCCTACACATTGCTTAGATATTTTTCTAATGCTACAGGAGAGTTGCCCTCTTTAGCTGCAATAACATTCCTGTATGCTCCCCTGTCTCTTATGAAGGAGAGTCTCACCTCTTATGAAGTCAGCCTCATCACTGTGCCTGGCAAAATCTTGGAGCAGATTCTCCTGGAAGGCATGCTAAGGCACATGAAAACCAACAAGGTGCTTGGTGACAGCCAGCATGGCTTCACTAAGGGGAAATCCTGCCTGACCAATTTGGTGGCCTTCTATGATTGCGCTATGCAGCTGATGGACAGGGGTAGAGCAGTTGATGTCATCTACCTGGACTCGTGTAGAGCATTCAACACTGTCCCACATGACATCCTTGTCTCTAAATTGGAGAGACATCAGTTTGATGGATGGATAACTCGGGGGATAAAGAACTGGCTGGATGGCTGCTCACAAAGAGTTGTGGTCAATGGCTCAATGTCTGGCTGGAGAACAGTCATGAGTGGTGTCACTCAGGGATCGGTGTTGGGACCAGTCTTGTTCAACATCTTTGTCACTGTGGACAGTGGGATTGAGTGCACCCTCAGCAAGCTTGCCGATGACACCGGGCTGTGTGGTTCGGTTGATACGCTGGAGGGAAGGAATGCCATCCAGAGGGACCTTGACACACTTGTGAGGTGGGCTGATGCCAACCTCATGAAGTTTAACCATGACAAGTGCAAGGTCCTACACCTGGGTCAGAGCAATCCCAGGCACAGCTGCAGGATGGGCAGAGAAATGATTCAGAGCAGCCCTGTAGAGGACTTGGTGGAGTTGGTTAACAAGAAACTGAACATGAGCCAGCAGTATGCGCTTGCAGCCCAGAAAGCCAACTGTATCCTGGGCTGCATCAAAAGGAGTATGGACAGCAGGTCAAAGGAGGTAATCCTGCCCCTCTACTTGCAGTATTGTGTGCTGTCCTGGTGTCCCCAGCATAAAAAGGGCATGGAACTGTTGGAACAAGTCCAGAGGAGGGCCACGAGGATGATCAGGGGACTGGAGCATCTCCCATACGAAGACAGGCTGAGAAAGTTGGGGCTGTTCAGCCTGAAGAAGAGAAGTGTGTGTGGAGACCTCATAGTAGCCTTCCAGCATCTGAAGGGTGCCTATAGGGATGCTGGGGAGGGACTCTTCATTAGGGACTGTAGTGACAGGACAAGGGGTAACAGGTTAAAACTTAAAGAGGGGAAGTTTTGATTGGATGTAAGGAAGAAATTTTTTCCTGTTAGGGTGGTGAGGCACTGGAATGGGTTGCCCAGGGAGGTTGTGAATGCTCCATCCCTGTCAGTGTTCAAGGCCAGGTTGGACAAAGCCTTGGGTGGCATGGTTTAGTGTGAGATGTCCCTGCTCATGGCGGTGGGGTTGGAACTAGATGATCTTAAGGTCCTTTCCAACCCTATTATATGATTCTATGATTCTAAGGAACAGCATTAGGACATGTGGCTACCCCTGCACTCCTTTGGGCAGAGGGTCCTGTGATATTAGAAGAGCTTCCACACAGGAGACTTTGAGACAGTGTGTTGTAGTTTAAGCTCCTTTTCCTGCAGATCTGTGTGTTTTGCAGATCCTCATGACGTTTATTTTATTTCCTTCTTGTTCCCTCAAATCTCTCACGTGGGAAGCATAATTTGAAAAAGCCTCAAGCTGAACCTCTCAGTCTTGCTTGGATACACTTTCCTTGTCTGAAAGTATATAATGTTTATTGCTTAAAAAAAGAAAATGTAATGTTAGCATATGGAAAGCAATAGAAAACCACAAAACAACTGTGTCTCTTTTTCTCTGATTTACTGAGAATATATAGCCAGATAGACTCTATCTATAGAGACTCCTACTGTGAACCTGAAAACCTGCAACTGTGGCATGAGTAGACTTGAAATTGCAGTTACAGCCAAATCAAATTTAATTTATCCTAAATTTAGAATTAAATAATTTACTGGGGAAAAAAAAAGATTGAATTTCCCTTTATTTCCTGTCCACATATACACAGACCTTAGCACTACTGAAACAAGAAAAAATCTTAAAAGAAAATATATTACATAGTTTTTGTTGTTTATATGCAAAAGAATGTTGTGATCCAAATTTTCCTAGCCATGAAAATCATTTTTTTTTTTAATCAGCTGTGGAAATACTCTCAACAGTTAATGAAAGGCATCCAATCTCCTATTTCCCTGAAGACAAAGAGCACAAAAAGATAGGTGAGGCTTGAGGATGCCTGCCAACACTGCCTGCACTCAATTCTGTATTATATCCCTATTCACTGAGTTTGATTACATAAACATTGCTGTCCGGAGCCTGTTCCAATTTCAGTGTATATAATCGGATGTGAATATGATGGGAGTAATTTCAGGGCACACTTGCATTCATTATGATTCACTGATACTAGAGGTCATCTATTTTCATGCCACTCAAAGATGGGGCTATTATCACTGCGTAGCTGGTCTAGGCTCAATACTACAGAGCATTCCTAATGAACAAGAGTATCATTGCAAAAACATGGCATGAAGTAACAGTGTATGAAGACTACTGATCCTCTAAAGGAGAGCCTGAAAGGCACTCCTTTTCTCAGCTAGCAGTATTAAAAGAAGTGCTGTGAAAGGGCCTGAAGGCCAAGTCATATATTTTAGGAAAGGTCTCCCTGGTTCATCCTCTTCTGTTGACTGAAGGAAGTTCTTTCTGGTAGAGTATTAATATTAATATGTATCTTTCAGCTGTTTCTGCTTTTAATTAATTAACTCAAAGAGCAGGAAAGTTCAAAATCAATCTTAATGAAAGTTTTATACCTCAACCTTTCTCCGAGAGTGATCAGGATTTCTTACATTTACATTTCATGCTCTTGTCTGAAATCTTCAATGCAGAGATAATGCAGATGAACAAGTCCTGCTTCTATGTACTTCAGAACTCATCACCCTGTATATAGGTGTCCTGGGTTCAGCAGTAGCAGTCATTTTTCTCCTTCTTGGTAGCTGGTGCAGTGCAGTGTTTTGACTTTCAGCTCGGGAACAGAGCTGATAGAGATGTTTTGGTTTGGCCAAGGACTTTGTGAGCCTCATGCTCTGCCAGGGAGGAGGGGAAGCCAGGAGGAAGCAGAGACAGGACACCTGACCCAAACTGACCAAAGAGGTATTCCATACCACAGCACGTCATGCCCAGGAGGTAACTGGGAGTTAGCCAGAAGGGCTGGGGGACTGCAGGGTTGGAGGAGGTATCGGTCAGAGCTTGGTCGGGCTGGGGGGGGCGAGTTATCGGTCGGCTGGTGCTGAGGTGCTGTATTCTCTTCCCTTGTTATTTCCTTTATCATTATTATCATTGGTGGTAGCAGTAGTGATTTGTGTTATACCTTAGTTACTAAACTGTTCTTATCTCAACCCGTGGGAGTTGCATTCTTTTCGATTCTCCTCTCCGTCCCTCCGGGAGTAGGGGGAGGGAAAGAAGGGGGGGAGTGAGTGAACGAGTTACCTGACTGGGTTTAAACCACGACAATAGGGGAGCAGATTCCTCTTCCCGGGGGATTTTCTGCATGTAGGTGTAGAATGAGTGCCAGGCAGTGTACCATGATGAAGTAGGCTGCATTGTGTTTTACTGTAAGTACATAAACCAAGTACTTAGGAAGGAGATAAATGAACATTTCTCCTTTTCATTTCTACACATTATAATCACAATCATAAACATGCCATATTTACACTTTCTAATGCATTTCTACATAATACTTAATTGTGGATGTTTGTTTAGAAAATACCTTGTCTTTTAAATCAAAGGAGGATTTATTTTCCTTCACTCCCAGTCCTAAGTCAATACAATATTTGAGTGTGAAAGATTCTGCCATTTAACAGGCAAAGAAATAACAGAACAAAAATTAGAATTAAATGCTAAACTAATTTAGGTTTGGGAAAAACGGTTGGCTTCTTTGGAAGCTTGGTAATGCTTGAAATATTTTACAAAGATCTTTGTGGATTCTCTGTAATGTGAGCTTTTAAACAGAAGGCAGAACATTTTCTGAAAAGCAGTGTTTGCTTTGAGATGCTATTTATTTTCTGTGAGACTTACTTGGAGCAATTCTATGGCCTCCATTGCTCAAGAGGCTCTAATGGTGTCTTTGGGCCAAAAATCTTAAAAAAACATAAATACCACCAGAAAACCTCCAAGAACCTAGTTATCTGTGAGTCATTACTCAACAACTAACTTGCCTGTTCCTGCCAAACTCCTGCTGCCAGCTATTACTTAATCACACACAAAGACATACACACATACATAAAAGAAAATCTACATATCATGTTGGTATGCCACAGGCTCTACAGCATGAATTTATGAGGTTCCTTCAGTAATAGCTTTACGTATGATGCTAAATGGAGGTATTCAAGGTGACTGCAAATCTTTTCTTACTTTTAACTTAGTGTACTTCAGTTTTGCTGTGAATTTTAAGTCTTAATCAGTTTCTCTGTGCTCAACTGATTGTATTTAACAACAGAGAAGTTTCTGCAATGACTGTACTTTCTTATACAAATAACTAATACAAAGTAAGGGATTTGATTCAAGTAAAGCTTTCTATACATGGTACTTAATCTACACACTTTAAGGCTTTCCAAAAGAGTGGTTTGGCACCAGTGGAGGATTTGTGACGTAGGTACTACTTTTTGTTCAAGATGATAAATTTAGCTCTGAAGATGGAGAAGTATTTACCAACATTCTTGACTGCAAGACAGGCAAAATAAAATTCCTTAAACAGGATGCTACATTTGCTATGCATCTGTTGCTAGTTTAGAGTTTTGTAAAGATGTTAGAAAACCTCTTTTATTTCCTTTTCTTAGTTTAGACTTTATGAGATGCAATTATACTCCATCTGTATATTCCATTATGAACACTAAAATATGCTCTGAACAGAAAGCAGGTCTGTGGAACTCTATTCTAAAGGATGCTATAGATGCTAAAAAATTGTGTGGCCTCAAAAGGAAACTGAACATATACATGCCAGAGAATGCATTGACAATTACCAATTGCTACCATACCTGAGAAAGGTAGCTGAAATTTTTGGAGACTAGGAGAGCATGAGGGGAAACCATCAGGTAAGCTTAGCCTGCCCTTTCTCTGCCTTCTGTATTGCATAGAATCATAGAATCATAGAATCATAGAATGGTTTGGGTTGGAAGGGACCTTAAAAAACATCTAATTTAAACCCTTCCACCACAGGCTGGGACACTTTCCACTAGCCCAGGCTGCTCAAAGCCCCCTCCGACCTGCCCTTGGATACTGCCAGGGATGGGGCAGATACAACTTTTTTTAGATAACCTGTTCCAGTGTCTCACCACCCTCATAGTAAAGAATTTCTTCCTTATAACTAATCTAAACCTATACTCTGCCAGTTTAAAGCAATTCTCCCTTGTGCTATCACTGCATGTCTTTGTAAAATTCCCTCTCCACATTTCTTGTAGGTGCCCTCTCAGGAGCAGGATCATGGTCCAGAGTGACAGAACCCAGCTGGACCTTTCTTATGTTCTTATATACAGCAGCATTGCCAGCTTTCAAAAACACTTAGCCAGACTCTGAAGGATCATTAAAGCCTGTTTCTTTCATAACTATCCCCAGTTCTGTTGAAAGGGTATACAACTACAGTAAGTAAGCAAGTAAGAACAAAGTATTCTGTTGCAATATTTTCTTAGAATTCTTGCCTTAGGTATACAAAAGAAAGGCACATCACACTCTTCCCAGAATCATTATCACCTTTTATTTTTCTTTCAGATTCTCTATACAAAGAAATTCTTAGAGACAACAGTTTCTCATTCAAATTAGGGAGCCTTCTTGGAAGAGTAAATGGCCTCTTGGAGAGTACACCATTCTCCAGGGGACTAGGTAAGGCAATCTCTCATCTTGCAGATAAAGCAGTCCCCACTGACAATTCTGGCTACACAAACACACATTTTTTTTTGTAACAAAGAAATTCAGGCACAGAAGCCAGCATTCTGACAGAATATGATAGAAATATGATATCTGGGGCCTAACCTAATTAAAAAGAGGCATATTTGGTCTTGGAATTGCTCCATGTGGCTCTCCAGAGAGAAAACTAGTTTATGAGATCTGACAGTTTCAAAACCCATATGTTTTCTTCCTCATTGATATATGAATGATGGCGAAGTAAAGATATTCAGGTTTGATAAAGCCCTTTGATATGTGCTGATAAAAATAATGCAGAATCACCTAGATAGATGCATATTCCTTCTTTCTCAGTGTCAAGGAAAACAGTTTTATGACAGAACAAAATATTTTACTCTACCACGTGATTCTTGACTGAAACTGCAAAGCGAAAGGACGGGATAGAGAACATCATTGCTCCTGAACTCAAGCATGTTGTTACATGTGTCAGAAAGCTTAAAAAAAACCCGACAAAATACAACAAAAAGCTAAGAGGCAGGGTTAGACTACCACTGCACTGCAATATATTTTGGCAAGAAAAAGTGGTTTTTTGAATCATCAATATTTTACTGTGAACTAGAATTTTATCTTGATTAGATTACTAAAGGCAAAGTCCAAATCGGCAAAGTCCAAATCAGCAAAGTCCAAATCACTTCTTTCCACTTTGTTGTGTTCCAGTATTGAGCTTTTCTGGACTAAAAGGAAATTAAGAAGAAAATAAAAGTAATGTCAAAGTTCTGATTTGATGAAATGAGCAATGGTCTCTATTGTGCTAAAAGAGCAATCACAATATTCTCCTTATGTATATCCTTTAGCATTGAAAAGTTTAAGGGAAGTTTACTGATATTAGAAATGAAGGCATCCTATTTTGCTTAGCTATTTACAGAAGATTCCTAACACAGGCAATTCTTACCATGCTTGTTTACGGGAAGAATACTTACCTAGACCTTTTCCCTGGCTCTTTGAATGTATATTTACATTTTCAAATAGTTTTACATGTGTGAGTAGTCTTATGTGTGCTTTCAGAAGGGCTATTGACATGCTGTGAAAAAATTGTACCTTTGCTGCCTTTTTCTCCACTTGCTAAAACTCTTCATGTGCACTCTAGTGTCTGAGCTAGCCCTGAAACTATCCAATAGACATATAGACATATATTTATATTCATTAAAACAACCTAGAAAATACAGATTGAGTGCATTTGGTTTAGAAAATCTGGGTTTGCATTTTTTCTATTGTGCTGCTGATTGCTTATTATTACAAATGTCAGCAGTAAACCAATATTCAAATATGCAATTTAAAAGTATTTTTCATATGAAAGAGAACTCTTTTTTTTTTTTTTTATGTTGTCACATACTTAAACAAGAAGACAATTTGTAGTGGCTGCATTGCCATTCCATGGAATAATGTTCTCTGCCTCTGCACATTCCTGAATCTGCCAGCAATCAGATGGAGTTTTGAATAGAAGATAAAACAAGCAGTGCCATTCTACAGTGAATTCAAACAAGATACTGAAATATTTGAAAAGAATCCTTGAAATACACCGCTAAGATGTTAAGAGTCAAATATATTAAAAAAATTATTTCCGCTGTCAAAGAGCAACTCAAGTTCTGCCTGCGAGGTATACAGGTTGCATTTTCTCATACAGAAAAAATATTGTATTAAAAAAACACCAAAATAACCAAAAAACAAACCAAGAAAAAAAGCTGTTGTGGTTTTCTCAATGCATAAAAAATGTAAGAGTGTCAAATCAATAAATTCTACAGATTTATTTTTTTTCTAATCTGATGCTAAGAAATCTGATTTTCTCATATTTATAACAACAACTGGATATGTACTGACATTTTAATGTCAGACTATACACCTTATGGCTTTCGCAGTTTCACTAGCTCTTTGAAGAATAAAAGGAAGGAATTCAAACCTCCCTCTGCTGGACCAGCAGAAAACAGCTACTTGGTTACTTTAGCTGAATTTTTCAGATTTGGCTAGATATTAAACCAGACACTATAAGATCTGTACATAAGAAAAGAATAATCATGTAAACAATGTCTTTTCAGGGAAATCTTATGCTTCCAGCTACTCAGACAAGGTCAGGGTGGTGCTAAAGCACAACAGTTGTGTGTACCAACTCAATTTTTTATATATTTCAAAGAGTGTTTTGTAGCAAATAGAGTTCCAGACCTCCAAAAATGACTGAAAAAAAAAAAAATTTGCAGTTTTAAACAGCAGAATGTAAAAATATATTATTTAAAAAATGCTTCTAAAGTTAAACTTTTGTGCTTCTATTAAGAAAATGAATCTCATAAAAGCAAGAACTGAACCTCAAGAAGGAAATTAAAATGTCATGTTTTGTTCAGTCATCTTCTTTGCTGTGAGGTTCTATTTCCCATATAAATGGTGATTCAATACTATTGCTAATGCTCACTACAAAAGCCTATAATTTGCTTCTTAAGAACTTCAAGTTTTATTTTTTAAGACGAATTAAGAGTCTCAACTATGTCTTACCTTTGAAACAGGAAGAAAGTCAGGAAAAATTTGGCATATTTGGAGAAGTATCTTGTATGATATAGCCATGGAAAGTTCATCTGTTACCCAGTAAATCATGCAATAGCATATTCCTTGGTTTCGATTTTGAAGATTACTATTGCGCCAAGACATATCAAACAAATGTATATGAAGGAAAGTTCACACTGCAATGTAATTTACTCAGTAACTAGTGACAATGGAAGGAAAAGAACATTGAATTACTGTAATACTAGGACTACTTCATGGCACAGAAGTGATATACAATTATTCACAATGTGTAAAAATAGGTGCTGAAATGTAAAATATTCAGAGAGTATAAGTATTCTCAAAGGATAAATCCTAATGGATAAACCCTAATGCCTCTAGAGGTCTGGTATACTGTCTTCAATGGATATTGAATGCAGTCTGTCCCCCTGAGTGCTGATGGTCAAAATATTTTCATTCTTATTGACAGGGAAATTTGGGGTAGTAGAGAGTAGGTTTCCTGGCAGATGCATGGCACCTTTACATACTGTAAACAACTTCTAGGGAAACTATCAAAGCTCTTGCATCTGAAAGTAATAACTATTGATCTATTATTGGTATTTGACCATATTTCTCCAGAGGTTATGCCACAGAACTCCTTGTAAAACCTTGCATCTGCCACTGGTTCTTTAAATCCCAATCACATGATACAGTATGCAAGAGTTTTATGATGGTATTAGTTTTATTGAGCTAATTAAATAAAATGCAACATGCCAGAAATGCTAATAAAAAGAGACCTCTCTTTCAGATTTGCTGTCATGAGTAACCTGTGCTACAAAATCCAAAATGCACACTGCATTAATGTGAGCTAATTATTGCATCTGAATAAGTACATAATATACCACGGTACATTTTTGATGACACAATTCAGTGCCATTTTGCCCAAGACAACTGCTAATAGTGACTCATAGTAAATTGCATTTGGAAGGCTTTGGTATGTCATGAATTTTGTGGTATGTCTGATCCATGGATGCAAGAACCATACACTCTGCAGCACTCCATCTTTTTTTGGTGCAGAGTCAGGCAAGCCACTTAGTTTATTGTGGCAACTGAGGCATGGACTCCAGTTGTGGTGAAACCAAAATCATTTATTGAGTGAGTTTACAGGTTTTTATAGACCCCTGCCTAGCAGTTAGTAATTTTTAGTATCAGTTTTAGTTTCTTTTCGGTACTTCTCACAACATCATACACTTTTCCCAGCCAATGACATTACTGGTCATGTGCCTTTTCAACCAATCACATTGTTGTCCACGAACCTTTGCTTGAACAACTTATTTGTACCCAGATGTATAAGCACATTTTTCTGTTACCACTTTCTGCTACATTATTGCTTTCCATTTTCCTTGAACACGCATTTTTTTGTCCCCTCAGTCCACATTGGAGGCTTTCATTAGCTCCTAGAAAAGTCCTGGGTGCAACATTATACCTTTGTCCTTAGTAACTTCTTTGTTTCAATATCTACAGTTCTCGGAGAGTATTGTTTTAACTTTGATTCCTCTTGACTCCCATGGTTTGCAGCTGATGAGGGTCAGGATGTTCATGCTCTCACCCAGGTCTGCTGGCGCAGCTTCTTGTGCAACATTCCCTGCAGTTTATCTAGCAGAATTTTTCATATGTATGAAAAATTGTGTTGCGTTTAACATTTTTGTACATCTATGTTGAGCTACCAGTCACCAAAACTGGAGGAGAGTTTTGTTGAAAACAAGTATATCACCTGATAAAAACATGTGTCTGGTCTAAAAGAGAGCACACCAAATGAAGCAGTTCAAGAATGATTCCCCAAAAAAAAGCTTGAATGCTTTCAAATTCAAGAATAGAGCCCAGCTAGGGAGGTTCAGCTAGAAATAAAATTAACACTTTAAAGTAAATAATTTGAACAACTTGCTAACAATGTTCTTGCATTCTTTTTCAGCAGCTGGATAGTCTCAACCAGAAGTCAGGAACTTATAAAGAATTATTATTCTATTACTGAATGTGGAATAGAGGATTTGTAACCAAGTAGTGAAATAATAGTTTTTTCCATTAAACTAGCTTTTTTGGTAGAAAAAATAATCTGTATTCTGCTAACTGCTTTTCAATCCTGGGATATAGCTGTAGCTAGAGGAGTCTCATTCTGAACTTCACTTCTATGCTAGGATAGAGGAGTCTCATTCTGAACTTCACTTCTATGCTAGGATAATTCAATTACATCCAACAGCTCCCAAAATACAACAGTAGAAATGACCATACTGAATTACTAGCATGATGGTAATAAAAGAATTCCTTCACAAAGGGAAGAACTCATCCAGTGTTCAATTAGTTGACTAGCATTTTGCTAGTGTTCAGTCCTATTCAGGGAAAACAAACAAACAAACAAAAAAAAACCCAAAACCAATATTACACAAATACCTGTCGAGGGACTACATTAACAAGATGCATTCTTCATTGTTTAAGCTCTAAATTTTTATTACCCTGTTAGGGCATACAGAATTTGAGCTTGCAGCATCATATGTCTTCTAACTACAGTAGATGCAAAGTGCAAATTCTACTCTTAATGTGAAGCTCTTTTTTGCAGATTGGTGCAAAGATGCTTTATTTAAGTTTGGAGCAGAAAACCTGTGCTTTATATTTTTATGCTTTATAAAGCATTTATGTATATGCACTTTATGCTGCATATTGGAGATAAATTTTCTTCAGATGACTACTACTGATGCATTTAGGAAGTCTTAATCTGCAAGCAGGTGGAACCAAGCCAGTACGACTGCTCAGCAGTAATTGGCTTCTCAGAAATGGGAGAAAAGAGAAAAGCAACAGCCTGAGACCTTTTGACAGCTACTTTCTAGCTGGGTCCAAAGGTCACCATTAAGACTGCCTCTTATTCTCTTCCACAATTAGTAGTGGAATGGTGGTTAAGATCAGATTCTTGAGCTGCCTTTCAGCTGTGATTTTTTTCCCTGTTCTAACAGTATCAGTGTGTTTGCCATGGTCAGCATGTTTTTCTGTGACTGAAGGTGAGCCTTGTTGCCCTGAGAACCTGAACTAGTTGTGTGAAAGTTCTTTAATGTAGGATAGAGATTTAACAGCTGAAACAGGAAGACAGTGAAACATCTACCTCTAACTCAGAAGTAGAGCTTATTTTGCTCAGTTCCTCTTTTAATCCTCTGATTGTGGATACCATTTCAGTTCCGGCAACTTTGTTTCATCCTCAGGCAGCAGCTACCTGTCTCCCTTGACTTTTTGTAGTGCTCAGCCTCATATTTTTTGATTCTTGAATGGCTTGAATTTAAGCTATATAACTAAAGTAAATGGAAGATACAGTCACTCAGCATGGCCAAGGAGCACACAGCTTAGTGCTGCTGGGAAGGATGGTTAGCCAGGTAGGCTGTCAGGCTGACATTACACCCAGAGCAACCAGTGTGCTTTTCAGATTTCACTTCCACTCCAAGAAAACACAAGGCAGAGAGCTGAAATTTTGCATCAATCACACCTTGAACACAAAATATTAGAGATTAATGAATTGGGATTTACAGACTTATAGGGGCTTGGGATGAGAGTAATAATTTAGGTTTTTTCTAAGTAATGCTTCTCAAACTTGAGAAAAGTGTTTGTTTCTAATCAGCAGCTGTGGAGAGAGGATAAGAAGGTAAAAGATTTACCAGGCATTTTGTTAAGAAGGACAAAGAATATCACAGTTTTCCCTGATACTTTGCATAAGACTTTAATTTAATGTTGCTAAGAGAAACTACTAACAGTATGCACACTGTGCTTCTCATACACACATAGCAATAAAACCAGCAGGGAGTGGGCCTTTTAAAAATACTGTTCTTTTGCAAGACAGTTGGAGTGTAATCGAATTTAAGATAAAATCCTTCACACAATTAAATACACCATCATATACATGCTGTTAAAAGAGACATGCTTTATTTTGCATCAAATGTACACTTTAAATTTTTCAAAATAAAGTTTGTTGCAAAACTTTGGGCTTTATCTGGCATGTTCCTGACTTGCATCCCTTAATGTTTCAAAGCATTTATTACTTAGACTGAATTTTTCTTCCAGCTATTTGAGATTAAGACTTTGGATTTGTGAGTACAGGGTTTCAACACGAAGCAGAAGCAACTTACACTACTCACATGTTAATGATGAAGATAGTGTTTCTAACTGTACAAAAGCGTTTGTTAAAAAGAGGCTTCCAGAATTAAGCAGGAATCAGTTCAAGGTTGTGGGTTTTTTGCCTTTTTTTTTTTGAGTCTTTTTTGTCTTTTTTGTCTGGTTTTGGAGTCTGGGTGGGGGGAGGTGTCCTTGGGGGTTTTTGTTTCTGTTTTGGTTTTTTGTTGTTGTTTTTGTTTGGTTGTGTTTGTTTGTTGGGTTTGGGTTTGGGGTTTGTTTTTTTTTGGGTTGTGTGTGTGTTTTTAAATTAGAGCTTATTGCTTGATATTGTGAATTCCTGAACTACCAGTGATGGAAGAATCAAAGTCATTTCAATGTCATTTAGTTAGGTGGTGTTATATATATATATATATATGTATTTACATATAACCTTGTGTATCTATTTGCTTGATGTTGAATAGTAACTTCTGATAAGAGTAGAAAAGAATTTCTAGAGAAATTAAATTACTGCTTCCTTTTTCTCATACCAGTATTGTATTGTGGCTCCAGTTTGCCAGCTATAGGGGCTTCAGTGGCAGGAAGCTCAAATAAACATTCAGTGTCATTTGTTTTGAAAACACGTGTACCAGTTCTGGAACAGATCGTCACAACTGGTAATCTCTTCTTTCAGAAATCCCAGCCCACGCAGTAACATTCAGAGAGAAACTTTGCCTCAAGAGTTGAATCTAATCAGAGACCAAGCCAGAGAACAAATTCTCCTGCTGCTCACGCAGCTATTTCTAAATGCAGAAGCTTACATGACAAAATCAGCTACAAAACAACATATTTTTCAGTCTGATCACATGCAAAGGAAAATAACTTAGAGGAATATGTAGAAAAGTCTTGCTGCTGCTTGTTATTGTACTGTAAGCACTGAATCTTGTTGCAAGGCTTATGTACTGTAAGAAATGTCTAACTGTGAAAAAGCCCAGGAACCAAATGAGAAAATACATTCCAATAGTGAGAATAACGTCTCTATTTTCCAGGCTGGTGATGCTGTTTTTGCATTTCATAGACTTTTTTGAGTGTGTGTGTGCTCTCGGTCTCTCATAGAATCTTTGTGACAGCATTTTGTGTGTGTTATGGTTGTTTCAAGGATTTCTGACTTTGATCAGCCTATGCCACTGTGATGTGCTGTTGCCTTTTAGCACTGATGGGAATTCGAGGCCACTGGCGTACAAACCATAAATGTAAAGAAACCTTCTTTTTCCTCTGGCTTATAAAATATCTGCAATCACTGGATGTGAGTTTATGATGTCCTTCTCATCTTTCTGCCCAAGTTAAAGAGCTTTCACTAGAACTGGAATAATTTGTCAAGCAGAGGCCCACTTCATTCATGTTTAAAATTTAAAATTCTAATTAATCTCTAGTATGCCACTGCTGGTGTCCAAGCTTACAGTTTCTTTTCATGGAAGTTTTCTCCTGAGGAACTTGTTATCAAAGATATCCCACCTGTCTGCTCATTACATTTTAAAGAGCAGAAAAAGATGAAGAAATCTCAATTATATGTGTGTATATATATATATATGTGAATATATATATGCACACACATATAAATATACATCCATACTTTATGTATACACATGTATATATGAGAATATGTATATACTGATTTAATATGAGGATTTCTTAATATGAACTCTTATCTGTTTGCTCAACTATATCATTGATAATGCAAAATGAATATGAGCTTTCTGGGGTGTATAGATAATTATTCCATTTTGACATCAAATGCATCAGGAGAGAAGGTATTTTCAGACTTCTTAAATGATTGTGCTTTAGTTGAAGTAATTTTATTATAAGTCATTTCAGTAAAAACTCAGAATGTGAGCTTCATCATTTAGAGACTTATTTAAAATTTAGATAACGATTCAAAGGAAAAGAGAAACAGCCATATGGGAGTTCTAAAGTTCTTTTTTATTCAAGAGAGGAATTTCTGTCCTTGAGGGTAAATTCTAGAGGAATTTCAAAAATCTGTAAAACAAAAGGCATTCTGGTACTGATGCATTTCCTGTTTCTTGTAGCATGTTTAGAAATGGCCTATACGAAGAAAGGAAGAAGATCTTGATAAGTGGTTTCAGATTCTCCAAAGAAAATATTTCCTGATTTCTAATTTATTATATTTTTTATTTTTCATGCCCAGATTGCTATTTTTTAAACTTTACTGGAATCTCCAGCTGAATGTTTATGAATAATGAAAAGACTCTAATGTGGACAAATGCCAAAATACACAGATAGAGGCATTAATATTTCCAAGAATATTTTTTCCATCAAATTTCATTCGCTATATTCTAATATAATATCAGAATGTCACATTTATGGTAGAAGATTAGTACCATCTGAAATTAAAATTTAAACAATAATACAAGACATAGTTTGCACAATTTTTAAACAAAGAGAAACTCATATTAACCAAATTAAAAAATCCATTGTCTCAGTGAAGGATACTGTTTCAGAGCACAATAATTTTCCTGATAATAAAAAATAGTGTATAAAAGAATGTGATCGGAAAATGTGAATTATCAGTTGAAGAAGTAGTAATAGTAGCAGTAGTAACAGTAGTAGTAATAGTTTTAAATTATAATTTGATTAGCCAACAGATACACCTAAAACTCCCACAAAAAAAAAACCAACAAACAAAAAAACCAAAAAAAAACAAACAAAATAAAGCATACCAAAAGTGTGACAAAGGAATGAGTAGATTTGCACTAAGTTATGCAAATGAAGCTCTAGCTGAGTCCTTTATGGAACTGTCCCTAAAATTTCTAAGCTAGGGATAGTAATGGGTCAGCACCTGCTCCCTAAAGGCTTTTCTGTTCTCTTTTTTTCAGGTGACTCAGCTGTTGCAGACTTGGGAACACCACCAGGTAAACCAGCTGCCTGTCAACTCTTAAACACTAAATGTGAGTATCATCACACCTGCTCCTGTCTCCTATTCCCCATCTGTCAGGCTCTTGCCTTTCTGCTTTGCAGTGCTGCTCTAAGGTATTGCTTGCTCTGTCACTCTTTACACCAGGTATCCTGTACCAGGTGCATCTGACACATAGGTCACTTAATGGAAGAGGGATGTGGAGTTTTAACTAGGAGTTTGCTACCTAATAGGAGAGTACAGTCCAAAGATCCTTTGGAGAGGGTCAAGACAGTAATATCCTGGACCCAACAGGTAACCTACCCTAAGGTTTACCTCCCATCATATGGCTTGCTGCCAGGGTATCAAAGGTTAAGAGAAGAGAAATTAGGATTTATTGAAAGTGTACAATGAAGTACTTCTCTTCTCTGAGAAGTACTGAAGTGAGTGATAGAACATGATCCTGTAACTTAAGACGCAGCATGTTTAAATATTTCCAAACAACTTGCAGATTACCAGTTTAACACTTTCAAATATGATTTTTAAATTGATAATGCTTTTTATTTTGCAGTGTTAGTCCTAATTTTTCCTATAGAACGTTACAATATGATTTTGTTTGGTTTTGCTTTTTATACTGAGCCTCAGCCTATACAAAATACACTACAGAATCAGAACATGTATTTTTACAATGATCACAACATATAAATCTGGACATTTACAAACACTTTTGGAGGCAGGACTTGAGTTCTAAGCCAGTCTCATCACTGAATGTCTGTGAGATTTATTCATGGCTATTCATGTATCTGGGTTACTGTACTTTTGTCAGTATTGTCTGTTTACAACAGAAGCTCTCTAGAAGAATGATTATATCTTTGATTCAAATCTCCTTGACCCTAATAGATTTCATCTGGAGGGACTACATGCTTGTGAAAGCTCTAGTATAATTAGGAGGACCCTTTGTGTGGGTGCTTTAATGTAGCCTTCTGAAATCTTTAAACATTTCCAAGACAGGTCTCTATTTCATTCACTTTCAAATGAGTTATTCATTTCAGTGAGATTACTTCAAGCCTTGTAGCATCTTTTGCATGACAAAAACTAAGCTAGAAATCCTGATAGGATCCACATCATGAAACAGCATGTTTAGTCTAATGATTAGCCTGAGAGCCAGAAGGAGCTGGTTATGCAAGCTCAGAGAAAACAAGCTCTCACCATTCAGCATTGCACATCTTCTACTGATTTATAGCAATAATTCTCTGATTTTGCAGCCCTTGATTTTGAATATTGCCATTAAATTTATCTTTAATGTTGGGCAACTATTCCTATTAGTTTACTGCAAATGGGGTTATTGCATGTGCAGTCTTATTTCCGTGTATCATAAATCGTGAATAAAGTATTGACTTCAGAAGCACACCATTCTCTTATACACTGTATCTCTAAAAGTGGGCTTTTCTTAGAGCACTAAATAACTTGGAAGACACTTCAGTTCCCTGAGGGTTTGATTACTCAGTGTATCACAGGAATTATCAAGTTCAAGATAAAAAAATCTAAGAGCAGGGACACAATACAAAGACATCACTGTAACAATATAAAGTTACTAAAAAAGAATTCTTAATCTCTGAAGTAAGAGCTGAGCATTTTTCCTGTGATAAATAAATAAAATGTCTATAACCTGAAGTATCTGAAAGCCTTATTCATACCCATAATAGTTTAACTTGGTTACCTGACAATTATTTTTAAAGAATTCTTTCCTTAAATAGAGTGTTGTGATCCTGAAAAGAATTTTTAATTAAGTACTTCCCACCCGATTTTATTTTTTTCTTATAACTAACAGGTTGCATTCTCTCTGTAGCTCAAGTGAGCTCTTCAGGTTTAGAAGTGTCAGAATTTAAATCAAGAAGTCATTCATTCCTGTTTTCTTCTCTTCAACAGCACAAATAGATATTCAGTGTCAATGTATATGGATGAAAAAGTCTTCACAGGCAGTAGTGAACACCAGCTGAGCTGAAAGAGCCTAGAATCGTGGCGAAAATCACATCAGTTCAGAACACCTAGGGTCTGCAAAGTACAGCTAAGGTCTATACACCTCTGGAGTCCTAGCTTCTGATCATCCAAGCCAAGAACCTTCTCAGAGCATACCATGATTTCTGCCTAATTCCTTTCTGCAAAGAGAAGGAAGGCATGTAAGAGCAGAATGGCTGACATGTGTGCTGCTATTAAATGAATATGGAGCTGTGTCTTGTCTGGGATGTATGCCCATTTCAGGTTCTCAGCCTTTCAGAGCCAAAGTCTAGAGCCTAAATCACCAGTCCCTGAATTGCTTGCGTTGCTTGTTCATGACACACTTTGATGGTCCTAAGCATATACCAAGGCATGCTTCAGTCATGTCAGGCCCCTGCGAGGGAAGGTGTTGGTCAGAATAGAAGACTGTATGAGAGATTACTAATATTGGAGATTGCAGCCTGATGTAGAAAGAATTGTCATGAGATGTCCAATCCCTCTTTACCTTGTTTTACTCACCAAGTTTGACCTGTGAGATTATGATGGTTAGATTTATAAATGTGTATTTGCACGTGCTATAAAGTATCTGTTTTGATCAATGTTTGATAATATTGAAAACCAATGACTGACCATGGTACTGTAGCCTCACTGGCTCTATGTCCAGTCAGATGCTAACAGCTGTTCTGACTGCTACTAAATACCAGCTGGGTTTCACTGGTGTCTTCAGTAACTGCCTTTCAGAAATCTCTAATAAGGCAGTACAATTAATTCTGTATAGTATTACCATACTTTAAAAATTTTGGGAACCGTTGCTTTGATTTTTTTTGTCTTGACAACCAGAACCATCTATTTCTACTTTATAAACCAGTCAGCAAAAGTGATAGTGGTGTAAATGTTTTCTTAATATCTAAAGAATATTGAAGGAATTGTTCTTGATAGAATTCTTTTATACGACTACAGGAATAAATGGGGTCATTACCCCACTAAGAAATATTTCAGATATTGCCCTGTGTGGGAGACATGTTCAAGTAACATTTACAGATACAGACATACACATAAACACACATATATAAATACATATTCCTACTATACACATATATATGTAGTATGTATATATACATACGCACACAATCTGGTTTTGCAGAAAACATCTGTTACTGACTATGGTTTGACTTTCTTCCACAAGGCATTAAGTTCCTTTATCATAACCATCTGTCATTTTTGCCATGTACACTAAATTAATTATAGAATTCTAAACAGCTCATTGAGAGCAAACTGCAAAAAAAATTACTATCTGGTGAGACCAGTTTATGAATAGTATGTGTATTCTTACTGTGAGAACAGTAGCCACTGTTAAGATTCAGTCATTCAGCTCGTCTCTGAACTTTAGGGATATAGTATTAAAGTCCTGAAATAGAAAGAAGCTCATGCTGCTATAAGTAAACTCCAGATCCTTCAAAACTGCAGAACTGCACACAAATCAATGTAAAGGGAAAATAAATTTAATCCTTAAACTCCATTTCTTCATGCAACTGTGGGAGATCAAGCATTTGAATGGTGCTCTGAAAACAAATTAACTTAACAAGTAGGAACAGTCATCAGAGTCAATAAAAATACACTATTCACATTTGCTGATGTAGAGCCCTGGATTGGCTTTAAACTTTCTTTTTCAGAACAGGCACAGGAGGCTTGCTTTTAGGAAGCTTTCTTATCTTAAACTTCTGTATGTTTTAGGATGGTTTTAAATCTTTTTATAATGTCCATCAATGCTATAATACTGGGGGAAAGCGACATATTTGCCCCTGTACTACACTTTCTCATTCCTGTTTTACGCAGGACAAAAAGGGAGCAAATGAAAAACTTGTGACCCTCTCTTCCATGTATGGACGTTCTTGGCTAACCTGTATAATAAATATTACAAATGGTCAAGCTATTTTGTTAAGAAAGAAGGTATATCATTCTACTCTATTTCTGAGAAAATATACAGTGGAAATATTTAGGTAAGTGCTTGCCAAAAGTCAGGGTTGAACAGTCTAACTCATTATACTAATTGTGTTCTTTATTCCTTTGTTTTTATAGTCTGTACCAATTACAGAGACATTAGTAAGATTAGCTGTCCCCAGTTGTGCCAATTATGCAAGAGTACATCCTGATTTTTGATATGGTTTCTGTTGAAAAATATATCTAGTGGCTGTTACCCTTCCACTTTTCAAAGCATAGCCTCTAACAAACTATAAACATGTGGTGAGGCTACTCTATGTCTTCATTTGCTCTCTTATAAAAGCTCTTCACCTTCCCACAAATTGCTAAACAATTACTTAGTTTATCATCTGCAAAGCACATTATAATTTCATCACTTTCAATCTGATTTTTTGCTGAAAACCATGGGTTCCTTTGATCTTTGAGATAAAAGTAAATTCTCAGTAAGTATGCTTTTACTGGCATCCTTCCAGCTTTCCTTTCTTGTTCTCTATAACCAAACAACTGCATCTCAACATGTTAAAATACAGAGCTGTCATTATTTTAAGTACTCAGTCCCATTTTCTCTTAATTATTGCACATTTAAACTGGAAATTCTCCATTTCTAAAGATGATACAGGCTTGTATATATTCTAATTAGGCAAACTAAATTCATTTTGACTACATAATAAAGTAAACCAAACAAAAAGAAAGCTAACACAGGAAATAGATGCACAGAAAAAGCTACTTTATGAGTACATCAAAAACTTTTAATTTAATACTAGAAAGTCAGGAAATGTCATAACTGAAGTTGCCTATTCAACAAATGATTTATGATAGTCTTTAATTGCATGACCTTATGGTACTTTTTGTGCAACTGCGGGAAACACATGTCTTGAATATATTACTCTGTTTCATCTTTAGAAAAGGCCTGATGTTTATTCGATAATGCAAGTATATTTTGTTGGGAAAAAAAAAAGATCGTGTGAGCATGTACTTAAAAATTCTTTTGTAAAGTGTACCACGAAAGTACAATCCTAATTTAAACAATTGCTCTTTTAAATGATTTCTTAACCCTGAGATCTGACATTAGCAATTGTATTCTAGTATGTACTGTCTTTATTTGAGACTCCCCTTTTCAACACTTTTATCAAATTCTGTCATGTAAAGTTCTATATGGATTACAGGAATAGTATGAACTCTAAGAAGTGATGGCATATAAGGGTGTCATTGTCTGTGCAGGACATTGTGCTTGTATTGGCTGGGATAGAGTTAATTTTCTTTCTAGTAGCTGGTGCAGTGCTGTGTTTTTTCTTTTGTATGAGATAAATGCTGATAACACACCAATGTTTTAGTTGTTGCTAAGTAGTTCTTACCCTAATCAAGGACTTTTCAGTCTCTCATGCTCTGCCAGTGAGGAGGGGCACAAGAAGCACGGGGGAAGCAGGGACAGGACACCTGACCCAAACCAGTCAAAGGGATATCCCATACCATATGTCCTGGGTTCAGCAGTAGCAGTCATCTCCTTAGTAGCTGGTGCAGTGCTGTGTTTTTGACTTCCAGCCTGGGAACAGCACTGATAATACTGACGGTTTTAGCTGTTGCTAATTAATGTGTACTCCGATCAAGGACTTTCTGAGCCTCATGCTCTGCCAGGGAGGAGAGGAAGCCGAGAGGAAGCTGAGAGAGGACACCTGACTCAAACTAGCCAAAGAGGTATTTCATACCACAGCACGTCATGCCCAGTGTATAAACTGGGGGCAGTTACCCGGAAGGGCTAGATCGCTGCTTGGGTCAGGCTGGGTGTCAGTCGGAAGGTGGTGAGCAGTTGTATTCTCTTCCTTTGTTATTTTCCTTATCATTATTATTATTGGTGGTAGCAGTAGTGGTTTGTGTTATACCTTAGTTACTGGACTGTTCTTATCTCAACCCGTGGGAGTTATATTCTTTCAATTCTCCTCCCCATCCCTCCAGGAGTCGGGGAGGAAAGAAAGGGGGGAGTGAGCGAGTGGCTGCATGGTTCTGAGTTGCTTACTGGCCTTAAACCATAACACTATAGTATGTCATGCTCATTATATAAACTGGGAGAAGTTGGCCAGAAGGGGCTGATCACTGTTTAGGGACAGTCTGGACGTCATTCAGCAGATGCTGCTAATACAAGTCAGGCAGAGTCCTGAGGTGACATCCAGATGTACCTCATGCAGATATGCCAGGGAGAGCTCATGATAAAATACCACAATGATTTCTGTGCTAGTAGTGTGGCTGAGTGTAGTCCCTATGAGATGAAGTGGGAGCATGGAAGGGTGCACTGGGGCACTCCTGCTGTAGTGAGGCCTTTCAGCAATAGCCAATCACCACTGCAGGGCTTGAAGGAGAGTGGGTGTGGGATGCCTGGGTTGCATGTCTGTATCATCCTCCTGTTCCTCAACTCAGCTGTCCTTCAGTGGTGGCACAGGTGTAGCTGGGTGAGCACTGAGCACCATAAGAGGCTCAGGCAGGAACAGGAAGGCTGAAATTTCAACAGACTTTAGAATATAAAAGGCTGCCAAAATCTAGACTAAACAATTTCTGAAATGCAAAACTCTCTTCTCTAACTATTACAGGTGAAAGAGACTCTAGCTTGAAAGAGGGCACCTCTAAGAAGTTGAAAACCTGACTGGCTCCATCTATGTTGTGCAAGACTGAAAAAAGCCCTCTTGCAGATAAAGGCAGCCACAGTACAGTCATGTGCATGTGGAGCATACAGTCAGCTATAAAAGCCAGTAGGAATGGATCCTTTTAACCAGCAGGTCATTACCTGTGCACATAATTGATATAATCTGAATTAAATATATATTAATATAACCCATGTCAGTGAGTTGTTGTTACTGAAAATTTGCATTTTTAACTGAGAGGTAAGTAGTGAAGGTCTTCACCTAGAACTGATTTCATATTTCATGTTCTATTTATTTATAATTCTGCTGAGAAATATACTGCATAATGACTTTACTTTTCGCTCTCAGAGAAATATATTATGAGGCTACACACTGACATTTGTACAATTTTACACCACATGGCACATACAGAATAGACTAGGGAAATTAGTCTCAGATTTATAAACAAAACTTCTTACACAAGTGGCTCATTTGAGTTGAACGTGGATGGCCCTTAATGGGAACACATATATTTGTGCTAAATAACCTGTAATACCAACGGAGGTGGCACAATTCTCCCTGCCATTAGGAAGATTGATTTTGTGTTGAAGTGCCTCTACTCAGCAGAAGTACCCTTCAGTTAAGTTGGAAAAGTTATCAAGCGTGTTGTGTAAATGAGCAGTAGAGATTTCTGAAGGAAAACTTCATCGTGCCATTGAAAAGCATTTTCTGTTCTCTAAGATGTTAAACATTCCTTCATTAAAAATATATTAAAAAAATACCATGTAACTCATTTAACTAAATATTGCTTATAAATTACCTAACTATTAAGGCATGGAAGAATACTGAAGTTGGGAAAAAAAAAAGAAAAGAAGCAAGCCTCAGAAATACTGAAATTTAACCTTTCAGGTCATAAAGAATAGAAGCTATTTAATGACAGGTATAGGCCACCATAAGACATGATTAATTCTGGTAAATTGCTAGCAATACTCCACTGTAAATCTTGTGTGAGATCAGATTAAGTTTAGATTAAGTACAAGGGTAGCTGTCAATATGGAGGAGCTTGGAAGATTTTTTTTTAATTAATAAAATGCCTCAATAAATATGGCAAATCTGACATAATTTTTCAGTGTTGTTTTTGAAACACTATAGTGTAGTTACAAACAGACACCTAATCATGCAACCACAGGAAGCGAAGGCAGAAAAAGAAAGAAAAAGGAAATATTGTACTATTTGTTTTAAATTTTATGTACTTAAGTTATTGGATTGTAGCTCTTGTAACCAGTTCCTCCTATGTCTAATATTGTTTTTCTGAGAAATTTTGTAAAATCAAAGGCAGCTGAAGTGTAGATACCCAGAGGAACTTGATACCTATTCATACATACTTACAAAACACATCTTTGCTATATAAATGTATTCCATGGGGCTGAATTACACATTTCAGTGTGGAGTTATCAGCACTTTGATTCATTAAACTGTAAGGATATCTCTGTTAAGAGGTATGTCTGAAATTTTGTTTATTTATTTATTTATTTTTACCCTATAATGTGCATATATTAAAATGCTAATTTTATCTCCCTACCCTGTTTAATTTAGGCTCATGAGGTGCTGGGTGAAGAGAATGGAGGAGCAATCGAAGAGGTAACAACCATGCTCAGGCATAAAGTTTTTTACGTAAAATAGTGTCATCTACTCTTTCAGAAAACGGTCTGCTCTTCTAGCAAGTAACACTATAAATTTTTTCCTTTGTTGTAATGTTTAAAAGTTGTTTTAACTTATGCCAAAACTAATTAGTAGGATAATAAAATACCCCACAGGTATGTCACATTCTAAGAGACAAAATCACTTCTGTTGAGGCATTATTTTAGTTTTCTTGAGACACACAATCTATGTTCCAGTATGACCTGGTTTCAGCTATAACAGTTATTTTTTTTCCTAGTAGCTGGTACAGTGCTGTTTTCGCTTTAGTCTGAGAATAATGCTGATAACACTCTGATGTTTTAGTTGTTGCTAATTAATGCTTACCCTGATCAAGGACTTTTCAGTCTCTGATGCTCTGCCAGAGAAGGGGCACAAGAAGCTGGAAAGGGAGAGAGAAAGGACACCTGACCCGAACTAGCCAAACCACAACACATCATGCCCAATATATAAATTGAGGGAGTTATCCAGAAGGCCAAGATCGCTGCTTGGGTCAGGCTTGGTATCAGTCAGTGGATGGTGCATAATTGCATTGTGCATCACTTGTGTTTTCTGAGCTTTCATTTCTTCTCTTGTTGTTTCCTATTATTATTATTATTAAAGATATTCTTTCTATTATCACTATATTTTACTTTATTTTGATTATTAAACTGTTCTTATCTCGACCTGTGGGGTTTGCATTCATTCAGTTCTCCTCCCCATCCCACCATGGACTGGAGGTGAGAGAGCAACTGCATGGTTCTGAGTTACTAGCTGGGTCTAAACCACAATGATAGTGCAAAACCAAATTCCTTTTGCTTGTTTTTCCACGTATTCCCATGGAATGAAAATGGATTAGGGGGTGAGGTCAAGGATAGGAAACTTGAAGTAATCACAAAAATGTCCAACAGAAAAATAAAAATCTACTGTCCTAGGCCAGTTAATAAAAACCCTATTAATTGTTGAAGATTGACTATAAAGTCTACCTGTTATTAGACAGATCTTGAAACTGTATCTAAGTCATGACTTTCTCCATAAACTCTTTATCACATATTGAAGGGGATGATCATTAGTTCCAGCACAGATACTGAATTTACTTATTCTTTTGAAATGTGAATGTCAGAAGAAGAAAGATCCTCTAAGCCACCAGAAAGCAAAATATTATCAGATGTTGAAGCTCAGTTCTCAAACTTTGGAATGTGAATATTGAAAATACTACCAATTATGGTAATAATGAAACAACTTCATAATGTGTCATGTGGCTTTTGAATGGTGGTATAATGAATTCTTTATGCTAATGTCTGTAAAATGTTGACTGCTAGTCATTATAGTATCATCAGCAAGTCCAATTAGGACACAGAGATATAGCACAGGGGCAACAGCTCCTTAATCAGAAATGGGGACCCTTTATATAAAGTGAAAAATACATGTACCAGAATGACAGATGATTTTTTTTGAGTCCTGGTTATTTGTATTTAATGTGAACAATCTGTTCTGGACATGGAGGTCTTCTTTTTTATGTATTTATTTATTTAAATCAAAGTGTGCCTAAACCATACCTACATCCACACTGACTGAAAGTTTCACATGCAAAAAAATTTTATTTTTTAGGTAAACGGTAAAGTAGCCAGGAAATAGTCAAGAATTTCCTGCACAATACCACTGCTCTCCTCTGCAGCTCTTTGCTGAAGCACACACCAGAGCTGTGGCTTTTTGAAACTATTTATAGAACCATAGAATCATAGAACAGGTAGGGTTGGAAAGGACCTTAAGATCATCTAGTTCCAACCCCCCTGCCATGAGCAGGGACACCTCACACTATTCAAAGAACTGTTCACAGAATTGAACCTGTATATAACCCTAGTCAGTCATATAAGTAGCTGCCTGACATCTTCAGTAAGGGAATACCATAGAATACTTCCTCTCATCTTCTAGGGTGATTTCTCACATTTTTACATGAGCAAGACAAGATATGTGGGTATAAGTATGATCCTTTCGTCATGCAAACTTCATCTTGTACATTTCTTTAGAGTATTTGAGATATGAACAAGTCTTCAGAGCCCAGTGAAGCATTGCACTAAAGCCCTCTGAGCAAACCGTTATGTCTACTCAATGAGCTGGGGTGCTGTACATACATACTTTCCAAAACAGCCCAGCAGAATCATCACAGTGCTATGATGCAGCTAAATAGCTGCCCATTAGCAGGGCTTATTAACTCCGAGCAATCTCAGGCCATCCACGTATTTATACATCTTCAAGCTCTGGAGTTTAAATATCTTCTGCTAGCTTGGAGACCTCTGCACTGCAACCTGCTGTGGAGAGTAAATGCACCAATCTCTGTGTTTATGGCCACAGAGCTCTTATACAGAGACTGCAGAGCTCGAAACACAGAAGCGCCTCAACCCTGCCAACCTTATTTCCCCTGCCAACAACAAGCAATTTAAAGAGCTCTATGATTAGCTAACTCCAAAGACTTGGGTTAGCAAGTTACTGGTCCTGCAAGACAGCCAGTATTTTACAGTGTATGTTGGAAGCACTGCCAGTGTTGAGATCTACACATGAAGATGGTAATCTGCTAGACTATTGTAACGTTCTCTCCCTGTGAAATATCGTTTCTCAATACACTGAGGCAATGTTTAATAAAAATGTGCAAATATCTACCATAAGCAGCTCTACACTGATTGCATCTACAGGAAAATCTACTTTTAATAATTTTCTTGTATACAAATGTTAGTTCTGAATCTCTACTTAGCATCAGACCTTCGGTCCTCTCACAATTTTTCTTCTATATCCATAAAATATGGATCTAATATAAAATGCATTAGAGAAGTCATATCTCCTAACTCTGTATGTCTGACTTTTACTAATAAGTTAAAACTTTTTTACACTTAGCTCTTTTGGTTCCGCTTTTAGAAGATAACATGCTGTACTTACTGTTATCATTGCTTAGTGTGAACAACTTACTCTGCAATTTCAAAACCAGGTATAGAACATATAAATTAATGTGCACGTTTTATGTCTGTATATTTCTGGGTCCTTCTAGCTGATTTATTCAGGTTGCACTCTGCATATCTTCAGGGAAATTGTTTTTCAACAAAGACATGCACTCTGATACTCTGAACAACTGCAGTGCAAAGGATGTAAGTTAACAAACAAGGAGCTTTGATACACGGTTGCCGGATGTGCAAGTATTTTCAAACAGAACTGCTGCACTTTTACTCCTTGTTAGAAAATTATCTCAGAAATCTGCACTGGTACGTGTTAAAGAAATATAGCACCTTTCATTCAGTGTTCATTTTTTTTTCTGTCTCCATGTAGTAGGACTGGACAGATACTGAAGCATTCAACTTCTCTTGCTGCCTGAGTAGTTTTACAAATACATAACCTAGACACAAAAACAGAACATTATTTTAATTCCTGAGAGCACTGCCTCTGAAAGATATCACTTTCAGGAATAATGTAAAGAGAATGAGAAATATGTTCTGATTCAACTACCAACTCTAATTCAGCTTTCTAGGGGATTTGCTTTGATACAACATTAGTATGACACTGGAGTGCTGAATCCAAGTCCCTTTACTGCTAACACTAGACTATTACTGTGGTAAGCCGGTATTCAGTTTTGCTCAAAAATAGCATAATGAAATCTAAATATTGGTAGGCAATATAGACAACATGAGTGCTGATGAGCAGAAGTAGACTACAAACTATTTCTCAGTAAAAGATGAATATATAAGACTGCATTTACAATTCTTTCAAAACTAGAATTGAACAAATTAAGGGAATTCCTAAAAATCCATTCCAGAAACATAAATCCAGTGTTCAAAGCCCCTATTGAATTGTCTTGCCAGATGATATAATAGAAAAACATGCACAGAAGTGCAAAAAGTATCGGTGCCCAGTTTATCTTTCCTTCCATTTTAGCAGTTATACTAAAAGGTGCAGCCAGAATGCCCTGGTTTTGGTTGGGATAGAGTTAATTGTCTTCCTAGTAGCTAGTACAGTGCTGTGTTTTGCCTGAGAATATTGTTGATAGCACACCTATGATTCAGTTCTTGCTAAGTAATGATTACCCTGATCAAGGGCTTTCTAATCTCTCAAGCTCTGCCAGTGAAGAGTGACACAAGAAGCTGGAAGGAAACAGACAGGACACCTGTCCAAACTAGCCAAAGGGATATTCTATGCCGTAGAGCATTATGCTCGGTATATAAATTAGGGGGAGTCAGCCAGAATGGACGGATTGCTGCTCGGGGACATATATGCAAACCAACTTCTGACTTCCTGGCTAGTGCTGTTGTGAGAAGTTTGGCTTTTATGATAAAAGGACATTATTTGATGACTATAGCCTATTAGGGACCTGCTTTGCAATATCTCAATTAGCAATAGCCTTGGATACCCTGTGGAGTTTGAGTTCCAGCTGAGCATGGTGAAGGTTAGTACAAAGACAAAGGGTTTAGATTTTAGAAGAGCGAACTTCAGCTTGCTCAGAGCTCAGCTGGGAAGGATTCCATGGGAAGCTTCCACGGCGGATAAAGGAGCAGAAAATGATGGGAGATTTTCAAGAACACTTTCCTGGAAGCACAAAAACAGTTCAGCTGCTTTAAAGGTAAGTGAAGTATGCAAATCAAGAGACCCCTTGGTTTATCTGCAAGCTTCTGAGTTTGTTCAAAAACAAAAGAAAAGCATAACAGAGATGGAAAAGCAGATGAATACCCATTTAGAATTACAAGGGCATTGCAAGGGTGGGCAAAGACACAATTAGAAAAGCAAAAGCTGGAACTGAATTTGGCTAGGAATGGCAAAAACTACAAGAAAGGGGTCTTCATGTATGCAGACAACAAGAAAAAACAAGGGAAATACTGGCCTACTTTTCATCAGGAGAGGTGATTGAGTCACCAGTAATGCTGAAAAGAAAAAGTATGGTCTAGACAAGTGGTCTGCGTGGTGGGTGGGGAACTGCCTGAGCACTCGCACCCAGAGGGTAGTGATAAATAGCTCCTCCGACTAGCAACCTGTCACCAGTGGGGTCCCCCAAGGATCAATATTGGGCCAAACACTGTTTGACATCTTCAAAAATTATCTGAAAGACGAGATTAAGCATACACTGACAAATGATATTAAACTGAGTGGGGAAGAGCCACCCTCCCGGAAGACCTAGATAACCTGAAAGAGTGGTTTAACAAGAACTTTATGAAGTTCAGAGAGGACACCTGGGAAGATATAAGCCAAGAGTCAATGTCCTGGATTCAGCAGTAGCAGTCATTTTTCTCCTTCTTAGTAGCTGGTGCAGTTTCTGATTTTCAGCCTAGGAGCAGCACTGAGGATGGGCAGTCATGAGTGGCAGGGTGTGTGGGATAGTATGAGCAAGTATCTAGGCCACTGGGCCCTTCCAGTACTTTGGAACTTCACCACTGAACAAGTACAAAATCCAGAAAAACTAGTAAAACATTTAAATGAGGTGTGTTGTCATCCTGGTCATACCAGAGACAGACAAATCATGGCAATGTGCTGGGGCTTGGCCTGTGCTTACAGAGCCCTGTTCAACACCATCCATCACCTTCAAGGGGAAAAAATGTCTGTGAATCTGATGGCAAAGCAACAGACAGCACAGCTACTCCAAGTCCAAATACAGCAGCTCCACCAACCCCAGCGACAAGTACAGCAGATACTCAAACCCCGACAGCAACAGACAGTGCAGCTGCTGGTGCTACTCCACCCTCAAGCACAGCAGCTGCACCAACCCTGACACCAGATACTGCAGCCATTCCAACCACAGTGATAATAACTGCAGCTAAACCAAAGGACCAGTTCGTGCCAATATTGGTTGCCCCTGTACACGAGGGGAAAAGCAAGCAAGAGGCACAAAAAACAATCCATACAGTCAACAAAAATGAAGAACCAGTGTGCTTACTACAAGGGGCAGAATCTGAACAAGAGTTATTATTATGTGGATCAGAGGAAGAGGAAGAAGAGATGACTTCTCGACCCCGGACTTCAACTGAGCTATGGAATATGAGAAAAGAATTTACCGGTCAACCAGGGGAGCACATCATCACCTGGTTGTTCCCATGCTGGGACAATGGGGTCGAAGGTCACAAACTAGAAGGTAGGTAAGTGTCCTGGGTTCAGCAGTAGCAGTCATTTTTCCCCTTCCTGGTAGCTGGTGCAGTGCAGTGTTTTGACTTTCAGCTCGGGAACAGAGCTGATAACAAGCGATGTTTTGGTTTGGCCAAGGACTTTGTGAGCCTCATGCTCTGCCAGGGAGGAGGGGGAGCCAGGAGGAAGCAGAGACAGGACACCTGACCCAAACTGACCAAAGAGGTATTCCATACCACAGCACGTCATGCCCAGGATGTAACTGGGAGTGAGCCGGAAGGGCTGGGAGTCTGCAGGGTTGGAGGAGGTATCGGTCAGAGCTTGGTCGGGCTGGGGGGGCGAGTTATCGGTCGGCTGGTGGTGAGATGATGTATTCTCTTCCCTTGTTATTTCCTTTATCATTATTATCACTGGTGGTAGCAGTAGTGATCTGTGTTATACCTTAGTTACTAAACTGTTCTTATCTCAACCCGTGGGAGTTGCATTCCTTTCAATTCTCCTCTCCGTCCCTCCGGGAGCAGGGGGAGGGCAAAGGGGGGGAAGTGAGCGAACGAATTACCTGACTGAGTTTAAACCACGACAGTAAGCTAAGAAGCTGAAACCACTTGATAGGGGAAGGGGAATTAACAAAGCAATTAAAAAAGAGAAAAGGTCACTCAGCCTTTGGAATCAGCTCTTGGCAGCTGTGAAAAAAGTTTCCATACAAAGATGTCGTTATGAGTTGTTTGGCCAAGTGGAGTACGCTAGAGAAAGGCATCCAGTCTCTGAGGGAATCAGCCATTGCAGAGATGATCCATCTCAGGGCGGATGCTGGGAATGCATCCGTAGATCCAGATGAAGTCAAATGTACACGACCCATGTGGCTGAAATTTACACAGAGAGCACCATCATCATAGGCCCGCTCATTGACAGCAATAACCTGGCATGACATAGTACCACCAACAGTGGATGAAGCGATTCATCAGCTCTGAGAGTTTGAAGACAATCTCACCCCTTCCATCATTACAGCTTGGGAAAACCGTCCCAGAAGTTCAAACAATTGAGAGATGATATATCCGATCTATCCAGCTCCCCACGTGTACCAATGCACATCTCAGCTATTAATAAAAGGTGTCCTACTGCTTGAGAGAGAATATATAGGAGGTGCACACCAAGGGACACCATATGGTTTTACTTGTGGGATAATGGAAAAGACATGAGGAAGTGGGATGGAAAACCTATCTCAGCTCTGGAGGAACGGGTAGGTGAATTGAAGAGGAGAACAAAAGTCAAGGATGATCATCCCATGAAAGCTGCAGCTTTGGTCCCTGGTGAGCAGGTTCCCAGATGGAGAGGAAGAGCTGATTTTACTCCAGCTCCTGTGATAAAGAAGACTAATCCCTGTCTACAAGGCATAAGTGACCAATATTGTGATCACTATTAGAGGGGCCCTGCCTCCAGCCAGGAGGAGGTAGGGGACAATCATATATACTGGACTGTGTGGATCAGATGGCCTGGCACATCAGTCCCACAGAAGTATAAGGCTCTAGTAGATACCGGTGCACGGTGTACCCTGATGCCATCAAGCTGTCAAGGGGTGGAACCCATTTATGTTTCTGGAGTGACAGGAGGATCCCAAGAGTGACTGTACTGGAGGCTGAAATCAGCCTGACTGGGAGGAAGTAGCAAAAGTACACTATTTTAACTGGTCCAGGGGCTCCATGCATCCTCAGCGTAGACTACCTTAAGAGAGGGTACTTCAAAGACCCAAAAGGGTACCGGTGGGCTTTTGGTATTGCTGCTTTGGAGACTGAGGAAATTGAGCAGCTGTCCACCTTGCCTGGTCTCTCAGAGGATCCTTCTGTTGTAGGGTTGATGAAGGTCAAACAACAACAAGTGCCAATCACGACCACAACAGTGCACCGGTGGCAATATCGCACCAACCAAGACTCCCTGATTCCCATCCATCAGCTGATCCATAGAGTGGAGAGTCAGGGGGTGATCAGCAGGACCTGCTCACCCTTTAATAGCCCCGTATGGCCACTGCGAAAGTCTAACGGAGAGTGGAGACTAACAGTAAGTAGACTATCGTGGCCTGAATGAAGTCACACCACCATTGAGTGCTGCCGTACCGGACATGCTAGAACTTCAGTATGAGCTGGAGTCAAAGGCAGCCAAGTGGTATGCCACAACTGATATTGCCAATGCATTTTTCTCGATTCCTTTGGCAGCAGAGTGCAGGCCACAGTTTGCTTTTACTTGGAGGGGTGTCCAGTTCACTTGGAACCGACTGCCCCAGGGGTAGTAACACAGCCCTACCATTTGCCACGGACTGATCCAGACTGCACTGGAACAGGGGCAAGCTCCAGAACACCTGCAATACATTGATGACATTATTGTGTGGGGTGATACAACAGAAGAAGTCTTTGAGAAAGGGAGGAAAATAATCCAAATCTTGCTGAAAGACAGTTTTGCCATAAAACGGAGTAAGGTAAAGGGACCTGCACAGGAGATTCAATTTTTGGGAATAAAATGGCAAGATGGACGTAGACAGATCCCCACAGATGTGATCAACAAGATAACAGCAATGTCTCCACCAACTAATAAGAAAGAAACACAAGCTTTCTTGGATGTCGGGGGTTCTGAAGAATGCACATCCCAAATTACAGTTTGATTGTAAACTCCCTCATGCGGGGGGTTTACGAAAAACGATTTTAAATGGGGGCCTGAGCAACAGCAAGCCTTTGAGCAAATTTAACGCAAGATAGTTCATGCAGTAGCCCTTGGACCAGTCCAGACTGGGCCAGAGGTAGAAAATGTACTGTACACTGCAGCTGGGGAGAACGGTCCTACCTGGAGCCTCTGGCAGAAAGCTCCAGGAGAGACTCAGGGTTGACCCCTTGGATGTTGGAGTCAGGGATACAGAGGATCTGAGGCCAGCTATACCCCAACTGAGAAAGAGATACTGGCAGCCTATAAAGGGGTTCGAGCTGCTTCGGAAGTGAAGCACAGCTCCTCCGGGCACCCCGGTTGCCCGTGCTGGGCTGGATGTTCAAAGGCAGGGTCCCCTCTACACATCATGCAACCAATACTACATGGAGTAACTGGGCTGCACTAATTGCACAACGAACTCGAATAGGAAATCTCAGTCGTCCAGGAATTCCAGAAGTCATCATGGACTGGCCAGAGGGCAAAGATTTCAGAATGTCACCAGAGGAGGAGGCGGTGCGTGCTGAAGAGGCCTTACCATATAATAAACTGTCAGAAAGTGAAAAGCAGTATGCCTTGTTTACTGATGGCTCTTGCCGTATTGTGGGAAAGCATCAGAGATGGAAGGCAGCTGTATGGAGTCCTGGCCGACAAGTTGCAGAAACTGCTGAAGGAGAGGGTGAATCAAGTCAGTTTGCCAAGGTGAAAGCCATTCAGCTGGCCTTGGACATTGCTGAACAAGAAAAGTGGCCAGTACTTTACCTCTATACTGACTCACGGATGGTGGCAAATGCCCTGTGGGTGTGGTTGAAGCAATGGAAGCAGAGCAACTGGCAACACAGAGGTAAACCCACCTGGGCTGCTGCACTGTGGAAAGATATTGCTGCCCAGGTGCAGAACATGGTGGTGAAGGTACATCATGTAGATGCCCATGTACCCAAGAGTTGGGTCACTGAGTAACACCAAAACAACCAGCAAGTGGATAAAGCGGCTAAGATTGAAGTGGCTCACATGGACTTAGATTGGCAACATAAAGGTAAATTATTTTTGGCCTGGTGGGCCCATGACACTTCAGGCCATCAGGGCAGAGATGCAACATACCGATGGGCCCGTGATCTAGGGGTGGACTTAACAATGGACACTATTGCCCAGGTTATTCATGAGTGTGAAACATGTGCTGCAATTAAACAAGCCAAGCGGTTAAAGCCTCTTTGGTATGGAGGACAATGGTTGAAGTATAAATATGGGGAGGCCTGGCAGATTGACTATATCACACTGCCACCAACCCGCCAAGGCAAGCGCCATGTGCTTACCATGGTGGAAGCAAGCACCGGGAGGCTGGAAACATACGCCGTGCCCCATGCCACTGCCCGGAACACCATCCTGGGCCTTGAGAAACAGATTCTGTGGCGACACGGCACCCCAGAGAGAATTGAGTCAGACAATGGGACTCATTTCCGGAATAACCTTATAGATATTTGGGCCAAAGAGCATGGCATTGAGTGGGTATATCACATCCCCTACCACGCACCAGCCTCTGGGAAAATCGAACGGTACAATGGGCTGTTAAAAACTACACTGAGAGCAATGGGTGGGGGAAATTTCAAGCATTGGGATACACACTTACCAAAGGCCACCTGGTTGGTCAACCCCAGAGGATCTGCCAATAGGGCTGTCCCAGCCCAGTCAGAACTTTTACATACTGTAGAAGGAGATAAAGTTCCTGTGGCACACATAAAGAATTTGCTGGGGAAGACAGTCTGGGTTATTCCTGCTTCAGGTGAAGGCAAACCCACTAGTGGGATTGCTTCTGCTCAGGGACCCGGATATATTTGGTGGGTAATGTGGGAAGATGAGGAAATCCAATGTATACCTCAAGGGGATTTGATTTTAGGGGAAAACAGCCAATGAACTTAATTGTATGCTGTTGCCTGCTGTGTAATACTTTTATAGCCCACCAACTAGATGTCTTCAGGTCACCAGCAACTGGCCCTGACCATGATCCCAACAGAGAATTAACTTTGACGAAACCAGACAAGTTCAGCAGTGACCAGACAAGTTCCACAGTGGCATCAGTAGGCAACAATACAACATTGCACACCATCTCTCCTGCTCTGAAAGACTGTTACAAGAGATAGAGCCTGACATCATGGACCAGATAAACCCAGCAGCTTTACAGGGATTGGTCCATGCACTAAGGAATGATATATCTCTCTTTGTGTATGGATGTGTGTATATATATATATATATATACATATATATACATGAGACAAGAGTGATGGTATATGAAACATGTGGGATCTGAGCATGACGTGAATGGTATAAGGGGTGGATACTGTCCTGAGTTCAGCAGTAGCAGTCATTTTTCTCCTCCTTAGTAGCTGGTGCAGTGCTGTGGTTTTGACTTTCAGCCTGGGAGCAATGCTGGTATCACCAATGCTTTCAGTTGTTGCTAAGTAATGCTTACTCTGACCAAGGACTTTCTGATACTCAAGCTCTGCCAGGGAGGAGGGGAAGCTGGGAGGAAGTAGAGACAGGACACCTGACCCAAACTAGCCAAGGAGGTATTCCATACCACAGTACATCATGCCCAGGATAGAAGCTGGGGACAGTTACCTGGAAGGGCTAGATCGCTGCTCGGGTCAGGCTGGGTATCGGTTGGCAGGTAGTGAGTGGTTGTATTCTCTTCCCTTGTTATTTCCTTTATCATTATTAATATTGGTGGTAGCAGTAGTGGTTTGTGTTATACCTTAGTTACTGGACTTCTCTTGTCTCAACCCGTGGGAGTTACATTCTTTCGATTCTCCTCCCCATCACTCCGGGAGCAGGGGGAGGAATAAGGTGGGGGTGGGGGAGTGAGCGAGTGGCTGCATGGTTCTGAGTTACTGGCTGGACTTAAAACACAACAGTGAAACACAGTCTGGGATCTCTCCAGCTTGGGAGCAGCTCAGTGGAAATAAACCTGCAGGTCCTGGTGGACAACAAGCTCATATGAGTGAACACTGTGCAGCTGAAGCTAAGAAACCCAACAGGATGATGGGCTGCAACAACAAAGCCATCATCAATAGAGATACAGAAATCATTATCACGTTCTCTACACAACACTTGTCAGGTCACACCTGGAATACTGTGTTAAGTTTTGCTTCTCTGTATAAAAAAGATATGACAGTCTGGAGAGGGTCCAGGAAGGGGCCACAAAGATGATAAAAAGACTGTGAAGCCTGCCATATAAGGAAATGGTGAGAGAAGTGGTCTTGCTCAGCCTTGAGAAAAAAAAGGCTTAGGAGAGACTTTATCACCATGGTTCAGTATTTAAAGGGTGTATATAAAGAAGATGGAGACTCCCTTTATACAAGGAGTAATATAGAAAAGATGAGGGTAGTGGGTACAAGTTATTCCCAGGGATATTCTGCTTGGACACAAAAAGAAAATTTTTCACAGTGAAAACAATCAGTCATTGGAATAGTTTTGCCAGGGAAATTGTAGATTCCCCACAATTGGACACCCTTAAGATTCAGCTGTACACGTTTCTGGGCTATCTTGTCTAGAATGTGCCTTTGTGAAGAAGGTTGGACCAGATGATCCTTCCAATTTGGTATTATACGATTCTAAGAATCAAATTATCATCTTCAGTTTCATCAGAAAATATTCTAGAAAGAACTAAGCGTTTGAAAGAACTGTCAGTGGCTGAAAGTAAAAAAGATGCTGAAGTCAACTCTGATAGTATTTTTACTTCTCTAACTCTATCCTGCTTTAAGCGCTTCTCATCTTCATTTACTGGCCCTTTGGCCTCTGAGAAACTCTTCTCATTCAAGTGACAGGCACAGAAGTCCACACTGACAGATCTGGAGGCAAGATCAGGGCACAGGATGGTTCATAAATAAATCTAAGAAAGTCAGGCACCTTTTGGGCCTGTGAGATTTGCAGCTACCAGTTTCTCTTTTGGGAGAAAAATGTAAGTCTTAACTTTCCGAAAACACAGAAATTTAATGTAACTGCTCCTCACAAAAAATGTGCGCACACAGCATAATGATGAAAACTGGCCTTAATCAGAATGAGCTAATTATATGTCCCAGCTATGCTACAATTGAATATAAGTCCTGGATGCTGAGGTTGTGATCTTTCAGCAGCAACTGTGCTGTAAAATACACCAGCTCACTCATATCCCTCAGGCTTTTTCTGCTGCAGGAGCCACTGCTCAGCACCAGCACAAGTGTTTATGCAGCCACAGAATGGATTGGATTGATGAACTAATTTATCCTAAGTTATCTCTACAAAAGAATGTTTGAGTTTTTTTACAGCTGGATCAATTCCCCAGTTCACTGCATAAACAGCTGGATGCAACCGCAAGTAGCAGCAAATACAGATGGAGCCTTGATGGTGGGAAAAATTGCCTGGCGATAAGGGTTGATATTAGCTGATGCAGCCATGTCATGGAACGTGAATCTCCAACCTAGCACAAGAGAAATACAGCCTAGGAAATTTATAAAAGATTAAGGCACTGCTGTGATAGAAAATTTAATACATCGTAGATTTTATAAATAGAGTTATCTTTAACTTCTAAAGTTGAAACTTTTTCTGTGAATGTTAAAGCAATTTAGGATTAAGTTGGATTCAGCCATACATCAGGTGGGACTACTACTGTGTGTTGTCAGGTAATAATAGCTAGTCAGCATAACTCAGTTATATTTATATTATTAATTAGTAATATTATTCTTTATATTATTAATTACAATATATTAATTATGCATTATTTATATTAAACATGTAAAAGACAATTACATTTAAATTAAAGTATCTTAAGACAAATATTTATCTTACTATTTGTATTTGCTGAATAATGTTACATATAAACACACTGCATTTGAAATAAAAGCAAAAAAGGACAAAAAAATCTGAGAGGGAACCTGTTTACATTAGTTAAGTAGTAATGTGAAAATTACCCATGCATACCCACTCAATTATAAATATGGAAATGCTTAATTAATTAAAATATTAAATTAATCATAACAGATAAAGATATCAAAGACTATATTGCAGTATTTAGCTAGAACTTTGCAGCTGTGTACAGCTGTGCTGATCCTGGAAAAGTTTAAGGTCAAGTTATAACTATAAATTCTTATCAGAATCTTTTTATATAGGACAATACTGAGGGTTTTCTCCCCTCACACACACTCTTGAAAGAAGATGCTTTCTGTTGGTTCTGAAGGGGAATAGGACCTTGGCTTTTCTAGATTAGTTAAACACACATGAAACCCTTGATTTTTTAGCTCTTTTTTTTTTCTTCCTCATTTTCCCAACTGTGGGAATACTGTAATCCTTAAAGTCTCAAAAAAAAGAGACATTAGGGTAAAAATGCTCTACATCATCTATACCTCATGATGCTTCTGCAGGGAAATAGAATGTTATGAATAAGATATATAAATATTATTTATGTTGTTTTTACAATTTAGGTGAAACTGATTAATTTCTGCTCTCGAAAAAATCTGCAAATACTAATTTACATCTTGAAATCAATCACCATAGCTGCACATTAGCCTCATTTGTATCTCTGTTGCTGTCCTAAGTAATGATTTTTTTGAATGTGTATTTGTGGAAACTGAGAGTTTTTAAGTAAACATCAGGAAAATATAAAATTTCACCTTGTATTCATACTTGTATGCTTATCCTGACTGTCTGGTTCCAGAAGCAGCATTGATTCATACCATATCACAGTATCACAGTATGCTAGAGATTGGAAGGGACCTCAAAAGATCATCTAGTCCAGTCCCCCTGCCGGAGCAGGAACACCTAGATAATGTTACACAGGAATGTGTCCAGGGGAGTTTTGAATGTCTCCAGGGAAGGAGACTCCACAACCTCCCTGGGCAGCCTGTTCCAGTGTTCCGTCACCCTCACTGAGAAGAAGTTTCTTCTCAAGTTTAAGTGGAACCTCTTGTGTTCCAGTTTGCACCCATTACCCCTTGTCCTATCATTGTTTGCCACTGAGTAGAGCCTGGCTCCATCCTCATGACATTCCCCATTTATATATTTATATACACTAATAAGGTCACCCCTCAGTCTCCTCTTCTCTAAACTATGGAGACCCAGCTCCCTCAGTCTTTCCTCATAAGGGAGATGCTCCACTCCCTTAATTATCTTAGTTGCCCTAAGTACTGTTCAAGCAGTACTTACGTGAGATTGGTTCTGTACAGTGAATGGGTTTTCTGAAGCTCAACCAAGTCAAGACTGAGTCAAGAAAGCTGAGGCTGGAGAAATAGGTTGGGTGTGAGCAGTGTTACTCTCATTGATTTAATAGTTAATTACCATGCTGTAGTTTTATCAGGATCTACTGGTACTTATAACAGAGGCATGATTTTAGACTTCCAGCTGGCATCTGAATTGTTATACAAGTGCTCCAGTGAGCTTATCTTCTTCAGTTAGCTTGCAACACAGTTTCACATGCTTTTATTTTCTATGCATTGTACAACTGCACTATGCAAATTATACCATGCATTTAGAATCATAGAACAGTTTGTGTTGGAAGAGACCTTAAAGATCATCTGGTTTCAACCACTCTGCCATGGTGGGTGTGGGGGGGGAGTCAACACACTCTACCATATATTTTGCATGTTATACTGTGCATGACACAAATCAGTAGTAGAATACCAAAGTAATGGAAACATGGCAAACAGTCTTTAACTAAAAAACACCCAGCACTATAGCATACCTTAGTACTATTCAAAAGGCAAAGATGTTGAAATGCAAAACAGATGTTAAGAGACTGTCAGTGATTGTCCATTCATCTTTTCATGGAATTTAAATACATGGTTACGATGTATAGTAATCTGAAATGGTCTGAGATTAGTTTAAAAGAAAAATCACTTCCCTCTCCCTATTCTGCATTACCCATGGAGTCAGCAGAAAAGCTTTAAATTATTTTCTTTCTTCCTTGATAAAAGAGCAGAAGGTCAGTACTTGGAGCTTTTTGATGAAGACCGTGAAATTTTGAAATTGCCCTCTCTTCTTGATCACAGTCATTCCAATCTCGTGATTCTTCAGGGAAGGTTGCAGATCTGTTTAATAAATTATTAAATAAGGATAATGATTTGGGAAGTTCCTATGGAAAAAGTCTGTATTCCTGAGATTTGCATTAATTTCACTTATTCTAGACTGACTAAGAAGTCTTTACTATTACAGTAAGTAAATAACTCAAGGCATAAATGATGCTAAAATTTAATTTAAAAAAAGTCTTGAGATTTTGTGTATTTTTTGAAGCCGCTAAATTATTCAGGAGCCTAACTCATTTCCCAATACTGCTTTTGAGACTTATTTTCCATGATTTGCAGGAAGATTTACACCACTAATTGAGAAAGTCATATGTCAGAATAAGACATGGTCCTTTAAGCAATATTATTTCACTTGTTATCGTAGCAAATTATGAATTTCAGAAAAGATGACACTGCTTGTTAAAGTCAGAAATTGTCTGTAGTAGCAGTAGTAGCACCAACCATTGTCATGACAGCAACATTGTCAGCTAGCTAACTGAATATCATTTAGTGTTGCTAACACTGAAATTTTGCAATTAATTTCATGTTAGTAGTCTCCTACTCTCATTGCAAACCCTTCTGGACCACCAGACCAGGGCCGGAGTATACATAGGTATGAATCTGCTGAAAGAGTCTCCTTTCCAAAGAAGGGCACGTGTGAATTTCACTTTATGTATATATATTTGAAAATGAAAGAAAAAGAGTAACAGTCATGTAAAATAAATGAATTTAATTTGATGCCAGACTTCAGAAAAGCACTATGAATATGTAATCTTCATCATCATACGGTTGTGGTGATAGGCAAGAGATGAAAGTCATAGTTATCTAATCTGCTGTAACAGAAGTGTAACACTTTTTAGAGCATTCCCATTTTTTTACAGGGGCCCTTCCTGAGTATGATGATTTAATAACATCATTATCTATGATTACTAGAGCTCCAGCTATACATAGAGAACACTAATAGGATCTTAATACAATAATCAGGCAGCTATTTGGAGGACCTGTGCTTTCCTTCAGCAAGAAATCAGTTCATACATGTGGTGACTGTGTGCCTATTGGGTCCTGCAGACAGGCAGTGACCTCAAGGGGACCTGAGATGGTAATGTGTGGATAGGCAGTGACCTCAAGGAAGTCTGTGTGAGAGAGCCTAAAGCACCAGTCCTACAGGGGATAATCTTGGGGTCTATAGTAAACAAACTTGTATGCAAAAAGACCTTAATTTATTCATATTCACAAGAGATAACCAAAGAAATGAAAGTTAATACCAGTTCTTGTACTGAGTTGCCTCAGTACCATCTTAAGCCTGGCAAGAAATCACAATTTTCTTTATCTCAAAGGATGATTGTATCAAACAAACACGGTTTGGTTCTTTTTTCATTTTGGTTCTTTTCTTATCTGAATAGAACTTGATACTCTTAATGGCATAATATGATGTGGCTTGTATAAGATACTTGCCATTCTGCAGTTATTTGTTTCATTATAACTCTGAAATTAGCTGAATTAATCATATAAATCTTAGAGAATATAACACTGCGATATATATGTCATGTTATATGGAGATTAGTTTAGAAATGGGGCTGATGACCATTTACATGGTAATGAAACATTCTTTCATAAAGGTGTCAAAAACAATCTAAGAGGCTAATGAAATTTTATGCAAACCACCTGCTGGTCACCTTCACTTCAATTAAATGCCTTTGGGGGAAATGGGAAAACCTTTCTTCCTAAATACAAATTAGAATGCAGATAAACACAAGGCAAGCGATAAGTAATGAACAGAATGTAATGGGAACGAATCAGACCACATGTGTTGTATAGAAAATTAGCCATGATTGCCTTATAACAAGAACCACATTTTGTTATTTTTGGGGGATTCAAAGGACAGTAGAGCCACTTCTGTATGACTTCGCTCAGGAGCATTGCTATAAAAATGCCTAAATCCAGACCAATAGTTCTGTCATCCTTCTGGATTTCAAACAGGATTTTTGGTTTCTGTATATGGGCCAGATCACAGAAAAGTGTGAAGGACAGCAAAAGAGAAAACAACGAAACAAAAACAAGCAACAAAAATATTGGGAAGTCAACTTTTCCCTTATAAAGAAGAGTTTGTTTTCATGGCTAAAGCCTTTGCAAGGGCAGACAACAGCATCTCATTTAGCCCATAGGCTAAGGAAAAAAGTTATATAGTTATTGTGTCCTTTTAAATTTTAGGCAGCAAAATTAGCAATTTCATCTTTATTTGTCATATACGACCATCATGAGTCAATTTTTACTATGAATTTTATGTAGCTATTTAAAAGTATGTACTACATTTGTTGACACTGAAAAACTTTGGGCAAGATCCTTCAGTAAAGGATCTTAAGAATTTGTGGATGAATAGTCAGCTAAATGATGTGGTAAGGGGCAAATAAATGATCACTTTTCAGGCACATCCCACAGGGATTTGTGCTTGGACTTTTGATGTTCACCATATTGAAAAATAATATGCAGAAGGGGATAATTAGTGAAATGACAAAGCTTCCTGGTGATTTAAAATTACTGAGGATAATAAAAACAGCTGGCTCTAAAGAGCTCCAGAGAATATCATGGTATCAAGAGACTAAATGATAAAGTGGCAGATTATATCCAAGAATGATAAATTCAAAGTAATACACATGATGAAAAATAGCCCTGACCATATGTGCTGAGTCATGCTCTAAGCTACCTACTTTACACAAGAAAGAGATTTGAAAATTATTGTGAAGAGTGTTAATCAAAAAGATGGTCTAAATGTAGGAGTTACTCAGGGAAAAAAAAAAAGGAAAATTAAACACTGCATAATTAAACGACTGTATAAATATGATGTGTCTGTATCATGAGTGCTGAGTACTGAGAGTTTCATCCCCACCACTCAAAGCAGTTATGGAGGAAATAATTGCCTTTTCATGAGTATAGAATCACAGAATCATAGACTAGTTCGGTTTGGAAAGGACCTTAATATCACCTAGTTCCACCGCCCCTGCCATGGCAGGGACACCTCACACTAAACCATGCCACCCAAGGCTTCATCCAGCCTGGCCTTGAACAATGCCAGGGATGGAGCATTCACAACCTCCCTGGGCAACCCATTCCAGTGCCTCACCACCCTCACAGTAGAATCATAGAATAGTTAGGGTTGGAAAGGATCTTAAGATCATCAAGTTCCAACCCCCTGCCATGGGCAGGAACACCTCACACTAAACCATGCCACCCAAGGCTTCGTTCAACCTGGCCTTAAACACCGCCAGGGATGGAGCATTCACAGCTTCCCTGGGCAACCCATTCCAGTGCCTCACCACCCTAACAGGAAAGAAATTCTTCCTTACATCCAATCTAAACTTCCCCTCTTTAAGTTTTAACCCGTTACCCCTTGTCCTATCACTACAGTCCCTATTGAACAGTCCATCCCCCGCATCCCTATAGGCCCCCTTCAGATACTGGAAGGCTGCTATGAGGTCTCTATGCAGCCTGGAGAAGCAGGCTGAACAGCCCCAACTTTCTCAGCCTATCTTCATACAGGAGCTGCTCCAGTCCCTTGATCATCCTCGTGGCCCTTCTCTGGACTTGTTCCAGCAGTTCCATGTCCTTTTTATGTTGAGGACACCAGAAGTGCACACAATACTCCAAGTGAGGTCTCACAAGAGCAGAGAAAAGGGGTAGGATCACCTTCTTCGACCTGCTGGTCATGCTGCTTTTGATGCAGCCCAGGATACGGTTGGCTTTCTGGACTGCAAGCGCACACTGCTGGCTCATGTTCATTTTCTCATCGACCAACACCCCAAAGTCTTTCTCCACAGGGCTGCTCTGAATCTCTTCTTTGCCCAACCTGTAGCTGTGCCTGGGATTGCTCCAACCCAGGTGTAGGACCTTGCACTTGGCATGGTTAAACTTCATGAGGTTGGCATCAGCCTACCTTACAAGAGTGTCGAGGTCCCTCTGGATAGCATTCCTTCCCTCCAGCATGTCAACCGAACCACACAGCTTGGTGTGTGCAGACAGTGTTCTCACTGGAGAATGCATAATTAGTACACAAACTCTGAATAATCCTGAAAGATACAGCAAGGCCATGAGAGGCCAGAAGAAGCTTAAGCAAGCAAGATAAGAAGAAGCTGGAATTCACTGAGTTAATGAGAACTGTGGACTGTTGGCAAGCTTTCGAGGTCGAGTTCTCACACCTGTGTTTAACCAATTATATGTTAGTCACTAAGGGTCTTCAAGACATGTATCCAATCATAATATGCCAAATCACTGTAAGTGCATGTAACAGATAGTATATAAGGAGTTAAGGCTTTGTAATAAATTTGGCAATCACTTGATCACATTGATCCTCTGTGCGTTGTCCATGACACCCGCGTCAACATTGGTGTCATCGGCAAACTTGCTGAGGGTGCACTCAATCCCACTGTCCATGTCGCCGACAAAGAAATTGAATATGACATGTCCCCCAGACCCTGAGGAACACCACTTGTTACAGGTCTCCAGCTGGACATTGAGTAAAGAATTTCTTCCTTATATCCAATCTAAACTTATAGATCAGGTTGGAGTAGGATATAGAAAAATGCACTTCAACTTTGAAAAGAAGCAATGAAGGGAAAACAACTATATAATCATGGTGTTAACATCATAATATTGGTATTATCAGCGCTGTTCCCAATCTGAGAGTCAAAACCACAACACTGAACCAGATACTAAGAAGGAGAAAAATGACTGGTACTGCTGAACCCAGGACATAGGTGTGCAGAAACTGAGTGATTTCGCAATATTTCTGTTAATAAAAGCACTAAAATTAATAAAAAAAATCACTAAGGACAGTTGTAAAACAAAAGGAAAGTACTTGCTCCATGCTGCAGATAGACTGTGGAAAAGCCTTTTGTTACAAGGAAGTAGTTAATGTCAAATTATAAATAGATACAAAAAGCAGTTAAACAAAACAATGAACTAAATACTATTTAAAGTTTTAAACAACAAGAAAATAAATGTAACTTAAGAAGCTTCTAAGCCACAGAGTGCTGGAAAATGGGTAAGCATTACTGTATATTTTATATTCTTTGGTTGAGGACTGCTATTAGCTACTGTCATAAAGTAGATAATAGTCTTTCCTGACCCAGAATAACTTACTCATGGTTCTTTATACTAACAAGTCATATGACCTTGAGGAAAGAATTTATATATTCTTGTGGGAAGCAATTGTTAAAGAAGGAAAGAACAACAAAAAGCTTCAACTTTATAGGATTCTGGAAAAAAAAAAATCTTCCTTTTCTTGTTTATCTTTGCATGTTGGCCATTTCAGAAGGTTGTCCTGTAATAGTCTTTAACAGATATTTATTAACGTTAAAAAATTAATATCTGTTAAATGCTATTACAGGATAAACTATTACTGCTATGTTATTATTCTTTATAACTAGGAAAAAACTCACATATTTCAAGCCTTAACTACTTATGTACTATAGCATTTAGAGAAGCATTTGAATAAGAACATTTTCCGTGTTCTAGTTATGCATTGGTAAGTGCAAAATAAATAGCAGGTGACTTGGTTGGTTTACCTGTGTGCTTAAAGGTCTCTTTTTATCCTATTAATAGTTTTACTTTTCGTGAACAGATGTGTATCTGAAATTTATGTCTGTAATTTGGAGATCTAGAGCAATTACTTATTTATTCCTTAACTTTCTTAAATAATTTGAAAACTGCTACCATGAATTTGAAAGAAATTACTGTAAATTTATTCAAGTTATTTTGTTTGCTGCTGTGTTAGAATAAATGAAAAGGGACATAGCATTCCTTAAAATTTGAGGGAGAGCTTAATAAACGTGTACTTTATCAAATAATTCTAGTAATAATGCCAGGCATGAGAAAAAGATTAAAATAGATGAGAATTTATAAATATTACATATCAAAAGACAAAGTCAATCTTTTCATGTTTCTAAGATGTCATTAGAATTAACAGAGAATAAAAAAGTGTCAGCTTGTAAAACAAAACTATTTTTACTTAGAAGCTCATTCAGTGCTCCTTGAAGAAGAGCATGCTTTCTTATAGGATTTCTAAAGATTGGGATTTGCATGGAAAAATACTTCATTTTTCAGGCTGTAAGTAGAAGTTTATGTATACTGAATTTGGCAGACTCAGAAGTCTTGAGATTTTGCCCAGAGGTCAAGGGAAAATTATTTCAGACTTATAAAGTTATAAAATTTCTGATGGGAGAAATAAAAAAGAAAACAATTCTAGCTCTATTAAGGCTAAATTCAAAAGCATGTAAACACAAGTGCTGTAATCTCCTTTTGCTTATTTTTTAAAGAAAAATTGTCCTGATATCATAGAGATTATAATAAAATAGTCACATTTAGTGAGGTAAAGTTTATTGAATTGTTTCAAATGTAATTTCAGGTTTTTTTTCTTTGTTTATTTTAAATTACTTCTAAACAAGCATTTAATTATAGAATCATAGAATGCTTTGTGTTGGAAGGGACCTTAAAGATCTTCTAGTTCCAACCTCCTGCCATGGGTAGGGCAACCTTCCATTAGACCAGGTTGCTCAAAGCCCCATCCTACCTGGGGGCACAATTTCTCTGGGCAACCTATTGCAGTGTCTCACCACCCTACTAATATATAAATTTACCCTCTTTCATCTTAAAGCTATTCCTTCTTGTCTTGTCACATGCTGTACTTGTAAAAAGTCTCCAGATTTCTGGTAGACCCCCTTCATGTACTGGAAGGCTGCTAGAAGGATTCCCCAGGGCTTCTCTTCTCCAGGCTGACCAGCCCCCGCTCTCTCAGCCTGTCTTCATAGTATAGGTACTCCAGCTCTCAGACCATCTCTGTGTCACTCCTTTGGACTCTCTCAAGCAGGTGCATGTCCCTGTTGTGTTGGGGTCCCAGAGCTGGACACAGTACTCCAGGTAGGGTCTCATATTATCAAATATTGTGTCCAGGCACTAGTTTTTAGAGGATTGCCTAAATTCAGGCCTGATCTTCAGACTGAAATACTGACTAGAAATCAGGAGGGATTTTCCCACCAGTTTCCTTATCTTGTTAATCTCTGTTCAGCAGCTGCTCAGTTAATGTTGCTTAGCATCTGTCCATGGTTAACTGATACGCACACAGACCAACTACAGCACCAGCATCTAGTTTCCTTTTTCACAAGTATTCTTTTACAGGATAGTAAAAGTTTTACTGCTTACTGATCTTGCAGCTAAATAATTGCTGAGCACAGTACAATGACACAAAGACTGCCAATTTAATTCACTGTATGTGCCCACTACGAAAACGTCACCATAATCATATTGAGGTAGTAGAGATATCTAAATATCTATCTACATGACAGCTTACAACAGAATGAAAACTTCTCCCTCAAGTACAGAGGACGCTGGCCAGAAAATATAGAATTTGATATGCTCATAACATTATAGTTAGTATGCTTGCTCTGTAGAAAACAACAATGCTTTTCCTGTCTGTATTTATCAACAAACTCTAAAGATTTTAATTTGCAAGTACCTAAAGGGTTCTGGGAAATGTGTTACCAACATTTAACAATTTTCTATACGGAGATAAGAAGCTAGGTAAATTTTGGTGTCTGTTAATTTACTTTCTTCCCCCTGACATTTCTATATTGGAATAATTTTAAATTTAAAATTAAAACCAAATTCAGATTACCTAAGGTCCAGAGCAGTTTCCTCTCTCAATATTTTAGTCACCAGAAGTTTTCATTTTGTAGAAAGGTGACAGAGTGTCTAAAAGTATCTTTCATGGTGGAAATCATTAAGGAAGGAAAAAGAAACATTCCAGCTTCTTGATAAACATAAGCTTTTGAAAAATTATGGCTAGGCAGCTAAGTTACTAGGGATAACAAATAACAAATAGATATAGGAAAGCATTTGAAACTGGATTTAAAACTTTTTTTCCCTACACTGGATTCACCCCATAAATAGTATCTCCATCTAACATGTTTTAGAAATGCCAATAAATCTCATGCTTAGTTGAGTCAGATTTGTGTTCTGTGGTTCTACCTCTCTAATGTACTTCATTTCGGTTCTGAGGACTAACCAATACTTTAAGCCTAAAAAATTGCTGCTGATGATATCACCATTAATCAGAAATGATTCAGTAATCCTGGCACCTTCATTCACACAACATCACTAATCAAATCAAAAAGGTTAGACATGCAGCAGGTGAAAAGAAATATGTTTCCATTGCATTACACAGACATAGTATCAACAGTAGCAATAAGCAATATCATTGCTATCTTCACAAGGTAAAATACTATGCTCTCACAGAAGCCTGGGAGTTTAATGCCTCTAGTTGTCATTGTTATCAAGGAACATAATTGACATCCAGTTACTACAAGCTTGTGTGACCCCAGCTTGTGAAACCACATGATGCTTATTTCCTGGGAGGATGATGTATGTCATGTCTAAGCATTTAACTTTTGGTTCACAAAGGAAGGTTCTTATTTCTATTATGTGTATTTACATACTAGAAAATTGCATGTTAAAAACTTCACTGGCAGCACCTTCTTTTTTATTAATTAGTTGTGATGGCTTTCTTTAATGAAGGCCTTTCACCTGCTTTTTGTTTGTTTCTTTGCTTTTTTGTTTGTTTTTTTTTTGTTTGTTTGTTGGTTTGTTGTGTTTTTTTTTTTTTGTTTTGGAGGTTTGTTTTGTTTTTTTTGGTTTTCTTTTTTTCTTTGTTTGTTTTTACCAGAGCAAGATATTCAGGCTTTACTTTCAGTTTCAGGAAACAAAGACTAATCTGCAAGCTAATCTTAAGACAGACCTCTAAATTTGCACTTGTACAGTGAATTAGAAGGTAGCAACTTTTATCTGTCAGACAGTGTAAACAGTTCATGCAGCTTAATATCTGATTATGCTATCACTTACACATTGAAGATCTTAAATTACATGTAAGTGCTGACACACAGGTGGGCTGCTATCTTCACATGAAATCAGTGGGGCTGTGTAAAAGGATCATTGCTTATCATGCAGATAAAAAAAAAAAACAGGTGCAGACTTGAAGTTTCAATTGTATCAGGGAAGAAATAGAAAATGGAAGACAGAGTCTGAAAACACAAGTCCTGAAGTGAAAAGTGAGTGGGTACATATACATATGCATATGCATATACACATATATACGCATACACACATACATACGCATACACACATACATACATATCTACACACACATGTAAAGCTCACTCCTGCATTATATCAGGTTTGCATTATTTTACTATGATTTACAAACTTGAATAACTCAATAGAAAAGGCAAAAATAAAATCATGTTTCTCTACCATATTAATGAAAATAAACTCCATCACAGAATACTCAGGGACTACTACCAGTGACAGAAAACTGTTAGCATCCCATTTTAAATGTTATGCAGACTTTTTACCCCTAAGGATCTCCAATTAGAGTATGGTATGACAGAGTAGCATTGACTCAGCCTGGGACATTGTGGGAAGGTGAAAGCATTTTTTATCAGGGTTTTACAGACATATATGTCTGTATATGTTTCTTATAGGGTAGACTTACTTACACTTTTCCATTCAAAGAGAAAACCTATGCTGAGAGAAGAGTCTTCCCTTTCATAAGCACTCCTACTGCTGATGTCTGATACTGAGAGACAGGACCCAGGCCAGCCCAGTGGCTTCCCTGGAATAAAGAGGAAGCATAAGGTAATCGCAGTGTGGTTCAGTCAACAGCAGTAGGTCCCTGCAAATCCCATTCTGGTTCAGTCAGCCTATTCTGTATCCTGACATGTGTTTGTGGCCCTGATGTGATGCCACCCTGCTCTTTGCCTTCATTATGTGTAAAGAAATCCAGCAGATTTCAGATTTCACACATCTAGCAGGCAGGATTTAGTGTATGGGTAAGAATGTAGTATTTCATCTACCCTTTGGTGATGTCCCTACCCTTATACCAAAGAGCTCTATTCACTCCACCGTGCATCAGGCAGGAGCTGGTTGATAGCAGAGAGGCAATATCCATGTAGAGCTGTTTCATAATGTAACCCTACTGCTTCTTGAGTATGACATCCATAGGGCGAATGTTTAGGACCCTTGACTCTACGTACAGTAGCCATGTAGAATGTAATGGATAGCAGATGGGGTGAAGATAGACTATAAAATACACAGAAGCTCTTAATGCCTTTACACCTTCTTGAAAATCCACTTAGGAAAAATGCTGTGGTGGAGAAAAAAAAGGCCAGGAGCAAGACACTTTCCATAGCCATACAGCATAGGGTGATGTTGCTTTCTTGCTCATTGCTGAAGTGTTGGCAAATCTTTCATCGACTGCATGATTTTCTTCTAATTTTAATCAATGCTTTTATTTTAATCAACACCTTTAAAATACTATGATCTATCAGTTAATGTTACTTAATACTTCTTAGTATTGTTCAATGAGCAGCACTTTATTAGGTGCAACAGATCCAATTCTGTAATTATACTGGCCATGAAAAAGCTAAAAAGGGCGTTGAGAAACATGCCTGCAATAATAGGTCCTCAGATGAACAGGTAACTGCTCTACATCACCTCTTGCAGTTTCTTTCAGGTCATGCATGGGGAGAAGGTATAACCATGCTATGCTGCACTCCAGCCATACTAGACAGTAGAAGAGAGATTAAGTTATATTTAGAATGCTGTTGAAGTTGAGGTTGATGCAACTGATCTGAAACCCACTGATGGTTAGATTGCAAAAATTAGAGGCTCAGTGGCATGTAGGTAAAAAGTGGTTTGTGATCAGATACTTAAAAATCACGTGTATGCAAAGAATAATAATTTTAATTTGACTGGCAGACTTAATCCTGAAATTTCCTAACTTTAAAATATTTTACAACCATAGTTCTCATTTACCGCTCCCATTTGATTAATTCTCTGTATGGCAAGAAATATTCTAGCCACATATAAAATGGCACATGAAAAACTACAGCACCTAACAGTATTCTGCTCTGCTTTACAACATATGCTTTACTGGGTGAAAGCAGTAAGTGTTCATTAACAAGCTCTTAGTTACTTGTATCAGTATGTTAAAGATGAGAAAAAATAAACAACTAAAAAATAACTATCTGCCATGATGTTAAATAGAGCCTGTTAATGAAAAATAATTAAGGTATACTCCTTTGTTCCTGTGAAGTCATCAGGAAAATGAAAGAAGATATCATGTATAACAACTGACAAGGGATTCTGTTACTTTTGCCACAGAGTCACTCCCCAGACATTCCGGCACCTTCATAAAGGGTGATAAAAACATCTGAATGGCACCCTTAACATAAAAGAACTATACCATGTGAACTGGGGCACAGTGGACACAACCACACACATAGACTTGTGTTTGGAGAAAATACTACCTCGAAAATTCTTTGAGGGTCAGAGGGAAGTCAGCCCAGTCTAACGATTTGGGTGCTCATTATACCCAATTTCTGGAACTGGAACTACATTTTTGCTGTTCCTTTTGAAGTCTTTGTTCCACAGTCCCAAATATAAGGATTAAAGAGATCAGGAGAATGAGTAATTTTTCTGCAAGTGATTGATGATTTCTGAAATTTAAGTCTGTGATACACAGTTTTCTTCTTTTCTTTTTCACAAATATAGGTAAAAGAAAATACAGTATTCTTTAAAAATTTCATTGTCACCTTTTTTTTTTTTTTGAAAATTTGTAAATATTGTGAAATAATTTCTTTTCTTTTTTTTTCTTCTATGGGATAGCTAAATCTTTAATATATCAAAAGTATGCATACTTTCCCACAAGGAAAAAAGCATTAGGTTTGTGTCATGGTTTAAGCCCAGCTGGCAGCCCAGAACCACGCAGCCACTAGCTCACTCCCCACTCTTCTTCCTCCCTCTGCTCCCAGAGGGATGGGGAGGAGAATCGAAAGAACGTAACTCCCACGGGCTGAGATAAGAACAGTCCAGTAACTAAGGTATAACACAAACCACTGCTGCTGCCACCAATAATAATCATGATAAGGGGAATAACAAGGGAAGAGAATACAACCGCTTACCACCCGCTGACCGATACCCAGCCTGACCCAAGAAGCAATCTAGCCCTTCCAGGTAACTGCCCCCAGTTTGTATACTGGGCATGACGTGCTGTGGTCTGGATTACCCCTTTGGCTAGTTTCGGTCAGGTGTCCTGTCTCTGCTTCCTCCTGGCTTCCCCTCCTCCCTGGCAGAGCCTGAGTCTCCGAACGTCCTTGGTCAGACTAAACATTACTTAGCAAAAACTAAAACCATCGGTGTTGTCAGCATCGTTCCCAAGCTGAAAGTCAAAAACGGAGCACTGCACCAGCTACTAAGAAGGAGAAAAATGACTGCTACTGCTGAACCCAGGACAGTTTGAGTATATTTACAGTCAAAGAATTCAAAAGTCATCACACAGAAGAAGAACAATTATCACATTAATGATAATGGAGTGGAAATTTTATCATGTGTCTGTGAGCGGTGGAATTTTAGGACTGACAAATACCAACTTATTGCACAAGACTAGTTTCTAAGCGAAATGCATTCCTTTGTATGACTTTACTAATATTACTGGATTTATATAAGCAGTGGATATACTGGGTTTATATAAGCAGTGAATGTGATCCTCTTATTTAGGTGCCACAAGGTCAAGGGAAGTATCCTTATCAAGCAGCAGACACAAAAATACCATACTTCTCTTGCTTGTGAAATTTACTGTTCACTTCTCTGTAGTTTAATTACCTCACAGTCTTTGGGTACAGATTCTCATATTTGAGATCGAGCTTTCCCAGGGATTAAACAAAAATTTTCTCAAGATAAATCACATAGACCAGTGAAAGTTCAGTGGTAAAATACTATTGCCTGCCCTTGGTGTAACATCTTGTAATTTACTGAGGAGGAATAAAGAGTAGCTAGTCATTGTGGAGCAAGATGTCTATGAACCTAAAACAAAAACATCGTGCAAGAAGGCAAAGATGTCGGATGATACCAGGGACCCCAAACTATAAGCACAAAGCACAGTTATCAGTTACTGATCACTAAAGAAGCACAGCCTTGTAAGCTAGTGACCATGCATGGCAGAAGTATGAAGGAGAAGAAACCCCTGCTGTGTTTCTCCCAGAAAAAGATTCAGGATTTTGATAACTTGCTGTAAACCCCATTCTTCCCCTTCTTTTTGAAGCTGTTGATTTTGAGATCTAGAGAGACACTAAAATTTACACTAGAGGAGAAGATCAGATACTAAAAGGCTTGTGCATAGAAATCTTCAGCTATAAGGGTTAGTATCATTATGCTAATAATAACTGGTAGGTGAGCTGGTTAGACTAATAAATCCTTTGCTAAGGTGCGTTCCATTTTCCCAACACAAGATTGGTAACAACTTCTAAACTCTAATGAGCAATAACTATGGCAAAAGAAGAACTATGAATCATATCAGGGAATACAGAGGACAGAAGAGATAATTCAGTGCACCAGAGGTCTTTATTTGCATAGCAATGATGATAGCAAGAATGACAATTTAGGTATACTACCACTATCTATTTACATCTAATCCTCCTACTTCTTTCTCAAATACTGTAATGCTTTTATTTGGAAGGGTTGTTGCCTTATTTCTCTAGTTTTAGTTAGTTTTAATTTAAACAAAATTTCATCAGCTGTTCTCTGGATTATTTTATATTATGTCGGAAGCACCCATAGTGCTGAAGAGTACTGTTTTGTAATTTATGTGTTAAAATCTACTTTTTCATCTGCGCAATTATCTTTAACAATTTTGGCTTGAGAAAAAGTACAAAATCTTAAAAAGCTATAATTTTATATTTACACTCCTCTTGAGACAAAGAGAGATTGGAGAAGTCATATATAACCAGAGATATATGAACTTTGGTTGTACATCCACAAGGGTTTCATATCAAATTTGGAACTCCTTAAGTTCCTCTCCCAATGCCCTTACCAAGGCAGTGAAGCAAGCAGAGATATCAAGATGGCATGAGAATGAAAAAGAGAGATGTTAACAATAAACTTTTTATTTTAAGAAATAATGCTGACAACTAAAATGTCTGCCAGATTTTGCCAGTGGTGTTGGCTACTGCTGCTGCCTGTTATAGCTACAAGTTGCCTGCTTCTTTTCCAGATCTCACATAGTGAAAATAACATCATTTATTTTTATGCAGTTTGCACCGCAACTACAAAGGGAATATGGACATAAATACATGTTCCTTAAAACTCTTTGTGGCCATGATGCTCAGAGGAAAGCTAGATGATAGTTATTTGAGTAATTTGCAATTATTGCTGTTATCAGGTTGATCAGTATTTGTGTAATACTTTCTTGTGCTACAACAATCTGTATTTTATCCATCTGTTGTCAATCATCTTTGGCTGAAAGCTTTTGGAGGAGGAACTGTTTTTTGATCATTTGTTTTCATCAGATCTTGCACAATGAAGGTACTATTATCAATTCAAATAAGTGATAACACATCCATTACCACTGAAATAACTGTTACCCTTCCAAAAAGACTGCAAACAAGTCCTAATGTACTTCAACCACGTATTAATCTACAATTTGGCAGCTTGTGCTTACTGAAAAAAATATCAGGTCTATATAAGTTTATTTTATTTCTACCTGGTATTACATGTGAGAAGAAACACATCCTGGTGTTTCTTATGCTTCTTAGCTTAAAGAGGCTCCTTTACAGAACTTCTGTATTCTGTTACACCCACAAATCATAACGTCATGAGATCATAGAATGGTTCGGGTTAGAAGGGACCATAAAAGTTCTAGTTCCACCTCACCTCTGTCACAGACATGGACACCTTCCACTAGACCAGGTTGCTTAAATCCCCATCCAGTCTGGCTTTGAACACTGCCAGGGATGACGCATATTTATGCCAGCTTTCCTCTTCCCTTATCTCACAGATTGCTCCTCCTGGTTAGCATCTACTATGCCGCTTGCTATTGGTATCACCGAGGCTGAGGCAACTCATGTCTTGCCCTCCTTTTGCAGAAGCCTGTGTTGATAGCATCAGTGAAAGATTCCATTGAATCCAAAAGAACTCCTAATGTGAACACAGAGCTGAAATAATCACCTAAACTGAGTTTTCCTGAGATTTATTTTTCATAGCATGTTTCTGTTCTTCCATAGGGATGTCACTCACTCAAAAAATTTTCTCTTCAGCTGTCAACATTTAAATGTGTTATATGTTTTAAAGAAACTAACCAGAGCACCCTCTTTAATTTTCCCGTGTCTCAAAACTGAAAAAAAAAACCAACAAAGTATTCTTCGGGGTTTTTTTTTTGTCAAAATTATGATTGTCATGGTTGCCAATATTTTCCTAACCCAAGCATCATCAAATGTCAAGATTTGACCAGTAAGGTTTACATGATGACATATAAAAGTAAAAAAAAAAACCAAAAAACAAACAAAAAAAATACAGATGAAGGCTTAAAGTGGTGAACTTTGAAAGTAAGAAGCTAAACCCTAAACCCAAATTTTACATCTCATTTTCCTTTTTTTTTTCTAAATCATAATACAGATAAAGTGCTGTCTAATTCACTGACATCTTTTATATCTTATCCATAACAACAAAATGTTCTTCCCTAAGTAGGATTTTCAGATGTAAGTGAATGATGGGAACACCTCCATTATTTTAAGAACACATAATTTTGAATTTTAAGAATTCTTGTAAAGGAAGCAACTGTTTCCTCAAAATGTATCTTGCCAAGCTCTTTTTTTTTTTTGTCAGTCAGAATTCTACTATTTTTCAGTATTCATACTTTAATTGTGGACAAGACCCTGCTATTGCAATAGCCATATTACCCCACATCTATTAGTGTATTAGTGTCAAATAAGTACATCATGTCACAAACTCATTTTGAAATTGTATAAAAATTGTTGTCTTTTTTGCAGCATCACAAGCCCTGTGGCCTGCAGACTGCAATTGTGGAAGCAGCAGAATATGTGGACAAATTACGGTCTGTTCTGCTTTTTATTTTTTTCTTGATTTTGTGAGCACTGATGACATTGCGGCTGAAGTCAAGCAAGCTGTGAATGCCAGCATTGAATTTTAACCAGCACTTTGATTCTCTGCCTATTACACATGGCATATAAAACAAACACACAGTGTTCACTCATTCAAGCTTTTCAAAGGATTGTAAAAAGCCAAAAAAATGATTGCTGAACAGATTTCAAATATACACAACAAAAGTAAATGACAATTGAGCTGGGATGAGAATTACTAACAATTTATACCATTGAGAAAAATGAGGTTGAAATAATGTTAAGACCTCTTAGAAGAAAAAGGAAAAATAGCTAGAATAAAGTTTGATATGCTTGTCTGAAGTACTATGAGGTTAGAAATCATAAAAAGAATGCAGTGTAGCCTAGTGCTCTCTGGTTCTTCATACTCTTGTTTAAGAACAGAATACTGGGCACCCTGTGTGAGGTTTCCAAAAGTCTCCTTACTGGAGAAGACTTCTTTCTCAGTAAAAGATTCACAGCCCCTTGCAGTTGTCATTCATTTTCTAATTAGATTCAAGTCTGATAGTAGTTCCTGTTTTCATACAACTACACTACTGCCACAACTTCAGTATAGAAATAACCTGGCTAAGTTTTCTCTAGATAGTTTGGACACAGTATGCAAGCTGGAATCACAACAGGGATGAGTTCATGATACTTTGACATAAATAGTTGCAATTTTGTGTCAAGACTCTGTCACTCTTCTAGACAGTATCATCACTGAGAGGAATCATTGAATACTGCAGTAATACAATATATATATATATATATAATAACTTTTCTCATTTTTTTGTCTCCTCTAACCTGTCTTCTGTATTGCTTAAATTTTCAGAAACAACATCTTTGAGACTATTTATCTGCTGTAAAATTTGGTTAAAATTAGCAATTTGATTTTAAAGTTATGAAATACAATGAACATAATTGCAAACACGTGAGAAGATAAAAAGCACATCTTTTAGATTTGCCTAATGCTCCTTAGAATCTAAGGAAGGCAACTAGTTAAAACCAGCAAATGGTGGAATATGCTGTGGTAACTGATCCTTCAACCAAAAGCATTTGATCTGCTGAGCTGAACACTTTAATTAATAAGATGTCAGACAAAGAGCATAAGCAGAAACAAGATATGTAATTTAACCTACCTGCATGTGTTGCGTGATTTTTTAGGCATTTGTTTGCCTATGATACGTGCTTGCATTTGTAGCATAGAAGAAGAGAATGGAGATTTGATAAGAATTCCAGATAACTGAATGGTAGTCATATAAAAAGGGGTCTTAAATTCACTGTTTTAGAAATGCTTAAATTTAGACTTATAGACTTTAACATTCATAAAGTGTTTTAAAGGTAAACACTGCTTGCCAACTGAAGCTTTCTATATATGTTATAGAGCTGAGAGAAAAATAGTAATTTCATTTAAAGAGGACTTCAGAATTCCAGAAATTGAGCTTCATGCCAAAGGTGAACAAAACCTCTTCAAGATTCCAGAAAGGAATGTCTGTGCAGATTAAGTGTACTTAAACTTTACTTTAGGAAAAACAAACTAAGGCAAAAAGCAAACCCATATATACTACCCTCCATGTGCTCCCCTTACCCCCATACGTTTTGATTTTAATTTCATTCTCTCAAACAAGTCAGCAGGACTAGCGCTGAAAAAGAATGAAGACTGAAGGGCTTTGCTTGTTAAGACAATGTATCTTGGAGTGCATGTAGGAAACAAGGCATGATTCATAAAATGACTTTTTTGCAATGTCTCAGAACAAAGCTATATTCTAGAGTGGAAATACAAGTCTATCTACAAAGAAATATATAATCCATATCATCATTTTATATGCTGGTATGGTCTCTGTAGGTTTGTACTGAAATCCTTGGAGTGTCAACGTATCACTTTGGAACCAGTAATGGAACCATCACACTATCTCTGTGGATTTGCTGTGAAAGTATTTTGCTATTGCAGCTTCATATTGTAATGGCTTCATAATGGAATCCCCTTACACTGATACTGAAATCATCTTGCCATCATTAGCTCACACCGTAAATGGCTCCATTAAAGGGGCTCCATTAAAGGGGCTCCATTAAAGACTTGCATTAAAGTCTTATTGAAGTTGTTACTATGTTATTGTCCCATGAAACTGACTGGGGATGTAGCTTGGAAAACTACTGGTAGTGTTCTCTAGTTTCTTTACAAAATGACCTTTAGTATTTTCAATAAAACATATTTTGTTTGCTCTTCTCACTGTTTCTGTTATCACAATAATTTGTATTGGTCTCTAGTGTGCTTTAAATACTTCGCCTTTTATTAAAACAGTATTGGCTGTTTTTTGAAAGGATATGTGTAATTTCTAAGTCATCTAAATGGAAGGTGCTTCTTTTAAGAAACATCAGTAACAATATTTAAGAAGTATAAAGGAGGTTTTAAAAGTACTGTCAGAAAAGCAAAGCTTTGTATAATTCTTTCTTCTCATCCATGTGACTGAAAAATGTGACAGTTCAAATCCAGTTGTGCTGAAAGAGAAGGAAGTAAACCAAAACAATTCAACAATCCCCTGAATTCCCAAATACAGTTGTTTTTTTGTTTGTTTGTTTTTTTTTTTTAATATGGTAGTTGTTATGTTCAAGAGACACTGTCTTTCTAAACTGGAATATTTGAAACACCTTCTGAAAAGAGTGTTGCAGCCTTGTTTTGTTTTGGTTTTTTTTGTGGTTTTTTTTGGTTGTTTTTTTTTTGTTAGTTTTTTTTTTTTTTTTTAAGGTATAACCAGCTGAGTAACAGGAGAGTGAGAAAGAACTATCATTATAGATATAGCTAGCTAAGAAACAGCTATGGAGAGATTGCATCCCAGTTACACTACCTACGCTACTGCTACTTAAATATAGATTTTCTAAAGGTTGAAGTGTGATATTTACCCATGTGCTTTACAATGTATGGATAGATATGCTATCAGTTTCAGGCCTGGGAACAAAGGGTGTAAGATCAGGATCACAGTTTTACTTGTAGTCCATGTTCAAGTACATTCAAAACGGTGCAGCTGCCAGGCTGGATGGGTTGATGTCAGGGCACTCCCCCCAGCTGTGTCACAGGGCTTCATGTGTTTGAGAGATCTGATGCAGCTTCACTGGTACTGAAAAACAGGTGTTCCAGTTTTCAGCATCAAAGAGGCCTCACAGCAATACCCCACTGGTGTATTTTTCAGGATGTACATTCACGGTTAATATTAATCAGAAACGAGGAATATCCCAGAGGATACAGCATTAGACCTTCTTGTGAGGATTAGTTGTGGCAAATTACTCAGGAGATAAATAATGCATTTAAATTACTTTAGCTCTGAGTGGTAGTAGGGAAACAGTTCTGTATATTGCTGTCTGGAACAGAATAACCTTCTGACTACTAGAGGTAAAAGGAGGAAGACACTGGAAAAAATCAGAGATACTAATAACAAAGGCAATAAGCACTACATTATTCAAGTTTTGATAAGGCTTTATTGTAGGTGGAAATTAATTAATGCTAAATTACAACAGAACTCCTAAGGGATTATGTAGTGCAACCCCATGAATACCAAGAAAATTCATCATTATTAATGGTATTACTGTAAATACCAGAGAAAGGAAGAAATATATGTTGCCTCTTACATAGTTGTCATTTTTTCAACTGTAAGAGTATTTTTTCTTCCTAGTAGCTGGTGCAGTGCTGTGTTTCATTTTTAGTCTGAGATAAATGCTGGTAACATACTGATGTTTTAGTTGTTGCTAAGTAATGCTTACCCTGATCAAGGATTTGTCTCTCATGCTCTGCCAGTGAGGAGGGGCACAAGAAGCTGGGTGGAAGCAATGATAGGACACCTGACCCAAACTAGCCAAAGGGGTATTCCATATCACAGCATGTCGTGCCCAGTATATAAACTGGGGGTAGTTACCCAGAAGAGTAGATCACTGCTGAGGTCAGGATGGGTATCAGTTGGCATGTGGTGAGCAATTATATTGTGCATCACTTGTATTTATTGCTTTTTTTTTCCTTTTCCCTTTTAGCTTTTTATTCTCTCACCTTGCTATTTCCATTATTGTTATTAGTAGTAGTATATTGTACTTCAGTTATTAAACTTTTTTTATCTCAACCTGTGTGGTTTACATTCTTTTGATTCTCCTCCTTATCCCACCTGAAGTGGGGGGATTAGGGGTATGTGAGCAAAAGGCTGTGTGGTTCTGAGTTACTGGCTGGGTTTAAACCATGACAGTAGTTTTGCAATATTTCTTTCATTCCACTAGGGGTTTTACTTGCAAGAACATACACAGGGATCACACACAAAAATGTGCGTGTGTATATAGAGACACACACATCTATATACATGCATATTTATTTTACATGCATAAATACATACACATATATATATGAAGTAAGGGTCTTTTTTTTTTAATTTATGTGTAGTTTTCATATTTTTCTAAATGGCAACTGTGTCTCCAAAAGGAACACGCATTTTTATACACACACACTTCCTCATCCTATCAACCAGTCCAAAAGTGATTCTAGGAAAAGCAAGTGTTACTAACACTTTCAGTTCTGTGCTAGAAAAGGGCCTGCTGGTAGTGTGAAATGACTGATCTTGATTATGACAGGGTGAGAGACCTTCTGAAACTTTTGTCACACAGCCAGACCTGGAGATCTGGGACATGGAGAAGAAAAATCCTGCAGGCTTGGAATGAAATGCCTGGAATCTACACCTTAACAACCTGGAGATTTCAAGGAAGAAAACAGAATTTATATTTGGATCTGTGCAGCTTTAAGTTTTTTGCAAACTCCATCTGTCTAGAAACATGAGTTTTAGTTCTGCTTTTTAACAACATCTTTAGAGCTTTTCTTAAAAAAATCCCAAACTGACACCCTGTTTGTTTTAATAACTGAAAATACATATGTAATCTGATATTTTCTTAGAGCTACTTTCTGAAATTTATTTTTGATAGTATTTTTCAATTTTTTTTTCTGTTTTAAGGGAAAAAAAAAATGAATTCTATTTCCTAACAACCTCTCTTAAATTTTTACCTTCTTTGTTGGTACTTTGTTACTCTATAGCGAAGGCTTCATGAAACTCTCTCAGCCAGATCCTGCTTCTCACCTCTTTTTTTTTTTCCTTTGATTCATGATAACAAGGCTGCTCTGAAGCAAATTGAGTGATTTACATAATGATTATTAAAATTATTTCAACAGTGAAAAATGAGTTGTAAGAATTTATCAGGTTTGTAACGTGAAATGAATTATTTCACCTGAGCCTTATCCTGAATTAAAACACAAATTATATAATTTCAGCATGCTTACTGGGCAGAATATCAATTCTGGTTTTGGTTTCTGCATTCATTTTTCATTTCTGTTCTTTGCAGAGCATAACGCTCAACAGGCAATTTTCAAGAAAGAGACCCAGTTGTGTGATACTTGGGCACTATTCAAGGAGTCAAAATGATGAGGGTACAAGCTGAGGTTCTCTTGAGGAGCTAAGATCACCAGCTAATAAAGAGGTAAAGGAGATTAAAAAGATCACTTGCTACTTGTGTAGGCTAATTAACATTTAGAAAAATTTTATTCCCAAAGGCAGATACAGCAATGATTAATTATCTCATTTTCATTAAGTCAATGATATGAGGTATTTTCTCATGATATGTAGAATATTCAGCCAGGCTTCACAGCCTCAGGCTAAAATCAGCAGTTACCTCAACACAGATAGTACTGGTAACCTGTATTCAGTCTAACACACCCAGATTACCATTCTCCAGTTTGCCTACTTTTTTTTTTTTTTTTTTTAAGGAACAGTGAATATTTGTCTTTAGATTTTGATTTGAAGTCATCTGAGCTTCTCTTACAGTATACGTGGTGTTTCCACTGAGCACTGACAAAATTATACTATGACTTTTTGTTTTGTTTTGATGAAATGAGGCATGGCTCTGTAATTTTTGTAAGTCTGTGATTATTTGAACACTTTTTTAGCTATCAGAGTTGAAATACACTTAAGATCCTTGGCCTTTCCATTCTTGTTGTTTTACAGCCCCAGGCTGGTCACAACCACCATTATTTTATTGACCATGAGATTATTTTCAGTATTTTAACCGGTAGGACTAGCAGTGGATCTTCTCAGCCCATAGAAAGATTTTAATTCAGCTAAACATAGTGGCAGCTGCTACTACTGCCTCCAGCTACAATTGTTTTAGCCCTAAGAAAGCCTTTTTTGCATGCTAAATACATAACATTTTTTGTATGTTAAATATACAACATAAGTGCCAAGCTATCTTCAGCTTTTAACAAGGTTTTGTTTTTTTTCCTGTTCATAGTGGTGCAATATAACTCTCTCTACAAAGCAATTTAAGCAAAAGAGAGCTATGAATGTTATCTAGCCAAAATCATGAACTTCCATCATGTAAATGAGAATACCTAATTAACAGCCAATGGTCAAAATTTCCATAATGAAAAGCCAGATGAAATGTGTTCCAGGTTCCCCCAGGAATCTGAATAGTTTGTCCCGCATTAATGTCGATTACGGAAAAACACCTTGCATGAAGATATTTCGTTATAATACTAGGGCTAGAAAGACTTTCTGTTTTTTTGGATTTTACTAAGTAAAATCTTTAAAATTGAGTTGGCTTCTCTCCCTGAGATCTACAGCAATCTTGAAATTGATGAAATGTCAACATCATAATACGATAGGAATGACTATATGGATTCTTCAAAGCTGTTTATGCATTATGTAACATTATAAAACTGTGTACTCTGGCAACTGGAACAGAGTATTTTTATGCCTTTTTAAATTATAGATTATTCCTCAGAGTGAACAATTTTGGATTTTTTATACAACAAAGGTTACAAAAACAAACTCTAAAAGAGGCAGCTTTAAATTAATATATTAAAATTGAAAGATTCATGCCAGTGAGATAATATAATGATTTAGTGAACAGAACAAATGACTATGACCATATCCAATATGAAATCTTTTCCAGATCTACAACCCTTCATTAATTGTAATGAACTGAATCATTTGAAGCTGTGATGTAGACCATTAAGTGATTTTATGGAGCTCCTCCAGGTCAGTGTAGCAGCGAGCATTTTATATTATCCTACATGTAAAAGCATGTGACTGAAATTATACATATAAAAATAATTTTGAATACCTATTAGAGTTCTCTATTCCAGTGGCTCATTCCTACAAACACGGATGTTATATAACACCACCCACCTACTCATTCAACTGTTCCCCAAAATTATAGAATCACAGATTGGTTTGAGTTGGAAGGCACTTTTAAAGATCATCTAGTTCCAGACTTTTTGCCACAGGCAAGGATATCTTCCACTATATCAGGTTGCCCATCTAACCATACCTCACTTGTGGTGATAGGGTATCTCCAAGTTTTTTGGGCAACCTCTTCCAGTGTCCCACCACTTGTATCATAAAAAATTTCTTCCTTATGCCCAATCTAAACCTACCTTCTTTCAGTTTAGAAATATTTTACCCTTATCCTATCTCTAAAGGCCTTTGTCTGTCCAGCATATTAAGCATGGAAAATTCAGACATCAGAACAGTTAAAAATATACTCACAGTGGAACATTAGAACTATTTAAAATTTTTCCCTCCTAATCATGTGGTTATATACAAGGAAAAGAAAACTTAATGATAAATACAGAAGAGCTGTTCTATATGGCAGGAAAGTATAAGAACATTAACTCTGGGAAAAATAAGACAAAACAAAACCCACAGGTATATCTAGTAGGGCAGATACACTTCTACTTATATGGATGAAAACATGCAAAAGCTTCTTATTTTTGACCGTCTGATTTAAAATATGCTTGTATATGATATTCCAATGACTGGTCTTTAATGTTTTTGTCCATATAGGCTGCACTTGAAATGCATGATTTTAGCATACAAAGGCTTGGGGAAGAAATATATTTCTATGCATTTATGCTGAAACTGTAGATCTCTAACAATATATATTCTAATTTTAGCACAGTGCTTGCCAAAGTTTGCTTTATCATTGGCTGTATTACAAATACAGTGTTTACTAATAGCTCTGTAGAGGAAAAGTATTTCCATAGCAACAAATGAACACTACTAAAGATATTAATCGTTTCTACATTATCTATGTACAGTTTGCTGTAAAGCAACATTTTGTAGTTTGATAATTGTTAGACTGGAGTGATTGTACATTATGGGATGATTAGCATAAACACTTAAGAAGATGAAGAATGACTGTTGAAAAGGAGAGCAAACTGAAGAAAAAGTGGTACTATATTTCAAATATTGCCATAAGAACCAGCAGGAAGAACTTGCTTTAATATTAGTCACTGCTTCTGATATTATACACCTGCTATGGATTCATCCATGGAAGAAGATCTGTACTAACGTTAGCAGCATGGAGAGATGCATTTCCATCAGCCACCTGGTTTCTCACTGAAACTACCTCTTTCACTGGAAAAAATGTAGTAGTCATGCATCTTGGTGAACTATTTCTGGTACTGGTGCACTTGAAGGCACAGAGGGATCAATAATATAAGTGTAATACAGGACTTTAACATGTGAGACTCCACAGTAATCATATTTATCTTATATTTTTTTAAGCAATCCATACTGCCAAAACTTGCAGTGTTGTTAATACAGGAAGGGACACACTTCCAAAGCTATATTTTGGGTTTGTGTTTTTCAGGAAATTTAGTCAGGAACACTGCAACAAGTATGTTTGATATCATGAGTTTATTTACAAAACATGGTGGATTTTACTGTAGCATGAAAATGGTAGAAAACTCTCAATAAAATTTGAATGTTTGGGTTCTTGTTTGTAGTTTGTTTTTTTTTTTTTCCCTTAATATTTATATATGTCTGGAAACTATCTATAATGGACTCTGTAGAGATTAAGTACAAACTAATACAAGTTTGAAAAGAACCATTGAAGTCACAGATATGTAACATTGCAGAGAGAAGGCAATTTTAAATGGTCATGCAATGATTGTTTTCATATGGCGGATGTTATTAATGCAGGAACTTATTAGCTGTATTATCTAAAGATGTGGAACAATGAAGAACGGGGAAGGGAAGGGAAGGGAAGGGAAGGGAAGGGAAGGGAAGGGAAGGGAAGGGAAGGGAAGGGAAGGGAAGGGAAGGGAAGGGAAGGGAAGGGAAGGGAAGGGAAGGGAAGGGAAGGGAAGGGAAGGGAAGGAGAAAATGAAGCAACCAAGAAGCAAGAAGAAAGCAAGGAAGTAAGGAAAAGAGGAAAAAATTAAGAGGGAAAGGAAAGAAGAAGGGAAGGAGGTAAGGAGTGAAGGGAGGGAGGGAGGAAGGAAGGAGGGAAGGAGATACGGAGTGAAGGGAGGGAGGGAGGGAGGAAGGAAGGAGGGAAGGAAGGAAGGAAGGGAGTTCCGTAAACACACAGTGTTTACACGTGTGGCAAATGACAGTGTCTAATATTAAGAAAAGCTCCCTGGGTGCACAGTCTTAGATGCTGCAGATTTGTAAGTAAGTCAGCTCTTATGTCCTTCATAATGGTGTAAAACCACAGCTACTCTGCTGTGATAAAGAATATACCATGATTCAAAAGGAAGCAGAATCTGGACCATGTATTGTATTTTTATTCTAATCAGAATTGTTTATGAAAATAGGGTGTCAGTGTATAATACAGAAGAATAGAATATTGCTCAAATGCAGCTGCTAAGTAATCAGAGCCTCATTGTCTGAATCACACTTGAAGATTACATATGTATGTACAAAACAACATGTGACATGTTCAACATTTAATTGTTTTGCAATAAATATCCTGCCTGGGATTTTAAGTTCATTAAAACCCAGCAGAGGGCTGATTTGGTTATGAGAATTTAATAATGAGTCCAGTTTAAGTCTGTAAGAACTTCAATGATTGTAATGAGCCCTGCCAATGACCAGAATAAATCTCATACAGCAAAGTTAGAGCATTTTTCCAGGTGCAAGTTAACTCTATTAACCCTTTGTTCTCAACAGATCACCCTTTTATCATTATTATCTATTGCTTCTAATGCAGCTTTTTTAAGACAAATGTATAAACCAGACTGTTCTTTTAAAATTAATTTACATATTTTATGTACTGTCTTTGGAATCTTTTTCTAGGCTTCTTCTGTTCTCCCTTCTCCTGCTCTCACTGTGATTGGATAAAGGGCCCGCAACTCTTCCCACCCAAGATGCATTCCTTCTATCCACATTTTGATCCACATGATTAAATATGCCCTGGAAGAAATGCATCAGTAGAAGCTCTCTCCTATGGTATGAGAGCCTTGAAGAATATACGATTTCTAAAGTCCCTGAAACTTTTCAACTTGTTAAACAGAAAAGGGATAGATTAGGATTATTTTCCTGCTAGTATTCACTGTTTTGGTGACAAAATACAAAACAAATCCAGTTTCTATTTATTTTTAAATGATACAAAAATTAATGCTATATGGTGTGACAAGGGTTAACTCTATTTAGTTTAAACAGTCAAGCAACAAAAGCAAAATATAATTTTAAAAAATACTTTTTGATCTTCTTTCAAAACTGGGGAACTCCAGTATGCAACAGTGAAATTACTTGTCCACAGCTGTTTCAAATTACTGAGTAACCAAAGAATGAAAACTTAATTCAATACTATAAAACTAAGAAGATATTTTTGGTTTTTTAGTGCCTTAGAGCTGTCTCTTTCTTTATGGAACATACCTGGCATAATCTGTGGTTTTAAAGCATTACCCAGGATCTCCATGTAAGAAAACAACACCCAAACATGAAACAAAACATCTTCTGACTAGCATACAGAAAAAAAAAAAAATCTGTTTTTTCAATATTTAAAATCTCTACCTGATGCTTGTACCATTTAAGAGAGTTGGTAATTGAGGCTTTGAAAGGTTAAGAAAAGGTTATTGAAGCCATACAGTGTTATTTCATTAACTTTTGTTCAAAAGGAGCTATCATTCAGTGTGTCGTGAAGATGTAAGTTTTGCAATTAATCCATTGTACCTTGCATCTAGTCTTGTACAGACATATTTATATGCAAAGATTTGTGAGGTTGTTTTTCTGAACTTTGATCTCTGCCTACCATGTGACATATTTTTAAGGAGCTCAGGTGACCTAAAGTCTGGTATTAGTTACTGCACACTGCAAGCACCTTTATTAAACCTGGTAAAAAGGTGTTCCACAAGATGTAACTTAATTAGGGGCATTCTGCATTGACTTAATTGCTACAGGATTTCTGATGCTACTCAGCCTTACACTACAAATTCAGATTAAAGGGTTATGGGGAACCTACTTACCTGAATTTTTTAAGAATATTTTGATCACTGTTCTAGCTGGCCGAATGGATGAATGAATGTATGCTTACTTTATTTTTAATTAAGTTCCCATCTTTCACAAAAATCCTAAGCTTTGAATTTTCTTCAGCTGTGTCATCAGCATCCTTCATGTATGTCTTCATGTATGTTTTCAGTACAATGGCATGGTTGGATACCTTTTTAAGGGCTACTACAGCAGCTATTAGAAATTTACCAGTGGTATTCAACCTGCAAATAACCCTTTCAATTACTTACTAGAAACATGCAATTTACTGTAAGAATGTATAGGGGTACATCAGAAGCATACAATGTAATTTCATTAACTTTCATTCAGATGGCAGAAAATTCAACTGTCAATGTGTACGTGCACTGATTCAAAGCTGCAGTAACAGAGAACAATTAATCTTTTCAGAAGGTTCACATTTCATCTTAAGTATGTATTTTAGAGTCTTTTTCCTCCATTTCTTCATGGTGCAATGTTGCCAATACCAAAACAAAATCAATGTTTTTGTAGTATTATTCCATTGATGTCAGTTTCTTTTTTCACTTATAAGCCTTTCACCAATTCCCCGAGGTTTTAGCAATTCCTGAAGCTGTATTGCGTAATGCTTCCTGCACCTGTCTTTACAAGATATCGCCTTGCATTAAATCATTTCTTTCTCCTTTTCTTTTTCTTTTTCTTTTTCTTTTTCTTTTTCTTTTTTCTTTTTCTTTTTTCTTTTTCTTTTTCTTTTTCTTTTTTTTTTTTTTTAAGAATCCTAGTAATACAGTTGTACAAAGATTTCATTATGAAATTTGATAACATTTTGCAAATTATGAAGTAAGACATTGACTTGCTTTTCTCACTGTTGTATGCTAAGTGAAGAGACAACTAGCTGGGACTGTGTTTTTTTTTAACCATTGTTGCTCGAAGCTGGAGCTGTTCCTTTGGTGTTCAGAATCTAACCCCGTCTCCATGGAATTTGGGACTCCCCAGTGGCACCTTGTTCTTCTATCTTTGTAAATTTTCCTTAAAACTACTTATCTGCTTTACCACGAGTTTATCCTAAGTCTTCTAGTATTTAATATTAAATACCAATACCATTAAGAGAAACAGTGCTATACTTTTAGGGTTTAATACACATTTGTCAATGTTTGACTTTGCAAGGAAATAACAAAAAAAGCCAAAATAATATTTTATTTATAGAATCATAGAATCAGAATGGTTTGGTTTGGAAAGAACCTTAAGATCATCTAGTTCCAACCCCCTGTGATAAGGATGCATCAAAGAGCTGTAGACACACATGAAGCCTGCATCTCATATGTGTTTCCCTGGCTTTCCTGGGTGATATGGTGATAGATTTGTGCCATAGAATTTTGAAATCAGAGGAAGCATTTTGAAGGACTTTGGAAAAATAAGCGTAATACCACAGAAGTTGGATGACAAGAAGGCTTAAACAACCTTGATAACATTACTTCCTGTCGTGGTTTAAACCCAGTCAGGTAACTCGTTCACTCACTTCCCCCCCCTTTCTTGCCCTCCCCCTGCTCCTGGAGGGACGGAGAGGAGAATCGAAAAGAATGCAACTCCCACGGGCTGAGATAAGAACAGTTTAGTAACTAAGGTATAACACAGATCACTACTGCTACCACCAATGATAATAATGATAAAGGAAATAACAAGGGAAGAGAATACAACACCTCAGCACCAGCTGACCGATAACTCGCCCCCCCCCCAGCCCGACCAAGCTCTGACCGATACCTCCTCCAACCCTGCAGTCTCCCAGCCCTTCCGGCTCACTCCCAGTCACCTCCTGGGCATGACGTGCTGTGGTATGGAATACCTCTTTGGTCAGTTTGGGTCAGGTGTCCTGTCTCTGCTTCCTCCTGGCTCCCCCTCCTCCCTGGCAGAGCATCAGGCTCACAAAGTCCTTGGCCAAACCAAAACATCCTTGTTATCAGCTCTGTTCCCGAGCTGAAAGTCAAAACACTGCACTCCACCAGCTACCAAGAAGGGGAAAAATGACTGCTACTGCTGAACCCAGGACACTTCCGTAGTTGAATCATCTAGTGATTTTCTACTGTCGGCAGAAATGCATCTTATTGCAAACCTATAGGAGTTTCATTCTATCTACAAATATTGCACTAAATGTTATATCATATTGTTCATATCATATTGTTTGTTATACCATATTTTTCTCCTGGCCAATGCCAAGGCAAGTGAAGAAAACAACCAACACAGTGTCTCCAGTTCATTTCTTTTGCCCTGGTTTATCTTCTCTACCCACAGATCCCTGTTTCCATGGTTGTCCATGGAAGAAGTACTTACCTGTCCAACTGCAGCCTTCATGGATATATTACAGTATATCGACATCTTGCAGTTCCTTATTTCCACACCATTATAAAGATTCACACGGTTCTAAACATTCACAGTAGAACATGTGCTGTTGCTGACTCAGTCTATCTGGTATGTTACTTGTGCCTCGCTGTGAAAACACAAATAAGTTGTATAATCACTCATTGCTCTGTTAGTGTTGTTTTTTACCCCTCCCGAATCTAAGTAATTTTATTATTACTCTTTAGATAAATTGCTCCTGGGTTTTGTTGATGGTTTTGTTGTTTCTCTTTGATAGTGATGCTGAATGTAAAATGAAAACAGATTTCATTATTTATTCATAGGATTTAATCCACCCTGATTGTTACAGTATTTCTGCTGGTGACAGTTGTTGGTGAATAGTGTGGAAAGCTAGAGGGCATTTATTTGACCATGAAATACCATAAATAATAAACTGATGAGGTTTTTTGTCTTAAGCTGGGGCTTTTTCATCCTCAAAGGAAGATATTAAAGTAAAAAAAATTAAATGACTCTGAGTTTCATAATGAACTTCATGTCTTGTTATGCTACCCATTATGTACGGATATTAAATCCTACTAGGAGACTTTGGATAATCCCTATGATGATGCAAAAACAAGTGAAAGAAACTTGGTATCAAAATGTACAAATTGGTTTTATTTATTTATTTATTATTTATGGTACATGGTCAGGAAGCCTGAATAGTAAATGCAGACAATTAATAAATAAACATTAAAAATAAAGATTTTAAAATCAGGAAAAATTACAGCATTTATATTAAATTTTGCTATTTAAGCAGAAGGCAGGGCTGGTTTCTGTCAGAATCCATTATAAATAAAATGTGACTTTAAATCACATTTTTATGATTTAAAGGGGTATGGAAATAATACATGCAAGCTACAGAACATAATTCTTGGACTCTAGTCAAGGAATAAGTTGTTCAGCAATACACAGCAATGTAGTTAAATAGAAGAGCTGCATTGATGACTGGTGGGTTTAAGGATGAATGAAAAGACAGGAAATTTTAAATTGTGTCTTGAAGCCACTGCCTAGATTTTAACCATCCAGTTTCTATCTGTCACAGGCAAAAATTGCTTACATAATTTAAACCAAAGGAGTTTTTTGAATTATTAATCTAATGTACTTAACAAGCAATCAGTAAACTGTACATTCAGGATCAATGTAATACAGCGGAGAAACCACAATAGTATGCAGTTACAAGCCGCTAATAAACACTTCTGAATGTCTAACAGCCCTTCTTTAGCTAACCCAGGCTGACATTGCTGACACACACTCACCCATGCACATGCACACATACACACCCATCCATACCCTCTGATGGGCAGCCTGTGCCACAAGCACTATCCTTGTGGGGAAGTGTGGGTTCCCCAGCTCACAGAACTGTAAGAAACCATACCCAGGAGCCCACCATCACACTTTGCACTGCCCCTTTGCCAGCCACCCTGGTGCCACAGAGCAATGGACAGCGGTGCTGAGCCATATCTGGGCTGCTATCTCCAGGTACTATGCTTGCTTATCTTTAATAGGGCCAAGGTTTTGTTTATTTGATCCACATACACTGTTCATGCTTGCATCCATAGCTTAACAGTGTGATTTTTGCCAGGGTTAAGCCATAAAATCACCCCTGCAATGTAATTTATATTTTTGGGAGTTTATATTCTGAAAATGGTATCCTTTTGTGTAACAATACAAACTAAAGTGCCCACAATAAGAGCCACCATCAGTGATCGTTAATACAATGAAATTACAACTGTAATAAATCATGAAACAGAGGTATTTCATGTTTTGTTTTATGAGTTAAATGCCCTAGTAAACTCTTAGGAAATGCCGTAACAACCAAATTTTCCATTTGGATGATACATCCAGGTGCATCTGATGCACAAATAACTCCTGGAGGAAAAGTTCCCGATACTGATATCATTCTATGTGAAGGCATGTTTCTGCTAGATCTGTGTGGGAGTCTCATCAGTGGAGAGCACATATCAAAATATTTCATGCTGTGATTTGACCCTGTCTTGTCACAGTATGACTCTGGCTTCAGATGAAGTTGCATAACTCATGACCAGTTTCTGAAATGAATGGTGGATTTAACATGCCTGGTAGCCTTCATCTTGCTGAAAGGTAAGTCTACAAATGCGGACACCTGCAAGTAGGCTTCACCTACAGCTGCTAAAAAATGTTTCAGGAGAACAGTGTTCAACTCCAAAAATGCAGTTTTGTTGCAATCAAATTGATCTACAGGAACATTTCAATTTGGAATAAATGTTCCACATGCAAGTGTCAAAATGAATCATTTCATTTTTCTTGTTTCATTTTGATAATGCCAAAACATTTCATTTCAAAAGTATCACTGTGTTTCATTTGGCATTTAGATTATATGTTAATATTAATTCTAAGACAGTGTGTTTGATACGCTAATATATGTATGTATACACACATTACATATTTTGAAATATGACTGTACCTGAATTGCTGACATTATAGCATTTCTATGTTATCAAAACAGTTGGTATGTTGTCAACTGGAATTTATGTGCTCGAGACAAAAAGATTTAAAAAAAAAAAAAGAAAGAAAAAAAAGTTAGCTTCAATTTGGAGTGGTGAAACATCCAAAAAAATATAAACTGATATTTCTGGCCAGTGTCATCAAAGAAACCCATTTTTTAATGCAGTGGATGCTGGCAAAACCCTTGCAGCAGCGTAAATAGCAAGGCAGTTACATTGGCAAAGCGCAGCACAAAGATACAACATTTAGGGTCAGTATGTCTCAGTTTAAAAGAATCTGCCCACTTTTACCAGTCACTTTTAAGTCATGGGGAAAAAGCTTAATGTTTCATAAAATCTCAGAGAAGGGGCAAATTCATGGACATCATGTTTGTTTACCTTTCCCGTTAGCTTAGCTGATTAAGTTCAGATGTTAATATACATTAAATCATCCTTTTTCTTCTGAATGCCTGTGAAGAACACTCAAGAGACATGATTAGAGTGTGAAAGCTTTTATGCACAAAATGTCTGCAGTCATGAGCTCAGCAATTCAAGCTCACACATATCAGCCATCCAGGGAATCTCACAACTTCCTGACAGGGATCAGGCAATAGGTAATAAAATCTCAAAAGTGCATTCAGTCATTGGCTCGTCTTCATCTGCCAACAGAGTGAAAATGGGTACTGGTTTTACTGTGATATACATCTGCCCATGGGTTTCATAAACAGGCCAGTGAATAGCCACCGCATTTGAAGGATTTCATACACTATCCACTCAGAGCCATTTTGTCCTGTGTTACATACCACAGCAATCAAGATCATGATTATGCTCTTTTTATGGTAAAGATTTTACAGTTAGATCAATTTGGAAACTGCCTGATTGACTGTTTAAAGTAGCTTCTGGAGTGGTCTGTTGTCTCAAATGAGACACAAGACATCTAGGCTCAAACCCAATGAAAGTGCTGAGGAAAGTTCACACCACCCCAGGTATTACTTTCTTCAGTTATTTTTCAGTTTTACTTTCCTCAGTACTTTCACTTTCTTCTAAGGAATGAGGAATACACACACAGATATAAGCTAACACAAATCCCTACCTCCTCCTGATAAGTTAAATTCTTCAGAGGCCATAACAAATCACCTCCCCTTTATTTCCATGTCTTCTAAACTATTCACAAAATCTTCAGGTATTGTGGCAACATTCAGCCACTCACATTTCTTGGAGATACAAATCAATTGCATTTGTTTTAATGTTTGCTCAATTAGTTTTGCTTATATAATAACTAAAATGCATCTCCAAATAGCCACAAGGCTAACTCACAAAACAGGTAAACCTCAGCAACAATTCATAGAATCATGCTTAACTTCTTTCACTACCACTCCTAACATTGTTATGAAAGCTATTAAATTAACAGATTTCTGTGACAGTGTTTCATTTCTCGTTATAGTGAAAAGGCAAACAGCTAACACTGCAGAATTTTCATTAGCTAATGCTTTGTGGTAAATCCATTAGAAAGCCATTGGCATCTAATTGTTTAATCACAGCGAAGGCCTAGGAGTGACATGGCTGTAACGGGATTAAAGTAGATTGTAGTGCACTGCCTACATTCTTTGATCCAGTCTAGAGATAGCAAAGACCTTGCAGGTCATTTCAGTTAATTTAACCAGCCTCAGAAGAGAAGAAGGAAATACTGCTTTGATAAAATAGGTTAAAGGGTAGACACTAGTTTGTTTACACCCAAAAGAGATAAAACAGACTTTATGGCTGGAAAAAATGCACCATTAACTTGAAAGTAATCAAACAGAGTGAAGACCTCTTGGCAGGATCAAAATTGATTACATATGAGGATGGTGGTATGATGAAGCAAGCAAAGGTCTAGGTGTGCAGAAGGTGCTGAGTTATGAAGGATGTACACCTTCAGTCCACAGTAATTTGGCCTTATGGTCTGCACCTCCAAAGCCAGAAGTGGCCTTCTGCCTAATGAATGCCATCCTCTAAAGCTGTGCAAACTGTCAGCTTAACTGGACAGACTTTTATTCAGTGACAGTGAACTTGCTCAATCAGTTTTGCTTGTGTAATAATTAAAATGCACCTCCAAATAGCCACAAGGCTAACTCACAGAGCAGGTAAACCTCAGCAACAATTCGTGTTTAATTTATTTCACTACCTTGCAGTGGATGACATGATAAAAATGGGAGTTGTTGCTTTGCTGAAACCATTTAAGACTCCTTGGAACACTGCTTTGAAATCTGTGATGCCAAAATAGAAGGATGTTCTACCCTAGCTTTCACCATGACAAGAGATGTGATTTCTAAAAACTTGCTGAAGATTCCCAGGAAACAAATTTGTCTCTTTCCATCAGAAGTCCCTTTCCCTCTTTAGCTACTGTAATGTAGTAATTGTGTCATTGTCACAAAAGTGGGGAGGGTACATGTGAGGAAAGGATAAATGCATGGCTGAAAAATCATGACAAATGTGCATATATTTAATTGTTGTAGCTGCAGACTCTTGGTTCAGCTTCTTAGTGGGGACATGTCCAAAGTGATCTGTCAATGAGGCATTATTATTCTAAGAACTGAAAAGAGGCCCAATCTTAAGATTACACTGTGTTATCACATGACGATTATTCATATTTCAATTTATCTAAGTGGGGCTGCAGTGTTTAGGATAGTTACTGAAATGTCTTATAGTACTTTCACAAGAGGAACAGACTACAAACCTAGCCTGCATTCTAAGCATTTAGACTTTGGTTTTTATTCGTTTTGCACAATAATGGCGGCTGTGATGTGATTAGTGCTAGTTCAGACCCTTATAAATAATGTTTGCAAACAATATTATTTTGCAGAATAGGAAAAAAGATTTTCACCCACATAGGACATATTCAGATTTTTTAGTTAAATGTCACCATCGTTCACAGCACATGTTGTACTAATACCCAAATTAAATGTTTCACAGAATGTCTTTTTCCCTTTTTCATATTGTACTCATCTGGAAATTCAGGAAATCACAAAATAGTCCGTTCAGGTCAATTTGATGGAATGCAACTCAAAATTTAAAAATTTTTTTTTAAATTTGAAAAATCAGTGTTTTCTGAACTTTTGTCAGGCCATTTTACTCGGATACATATGATAGTGCCTTTAACTATAAGTTAAAAACTCGGCACAGGTGTGATTCCCCACTAAAGGTCATGGGTAGGAAGTGTTTTTTTTAAGGAAATAAAACACTAAATGTATTTTATCAGTAATGCTATTCTATGATGAAGTAAATGGAGATACCTAGTGCTTTAGAAACAAGGACTTGAAAGTAGAGAGTGACACACAGAATATTGGCTATAACAAGCTGTCTCAGAGAGGATGTATCACTCCTGCAGCTACATGGTACCTTGTGAGAATGTGCCTTCAGCAGTAATTCCCTCTTCCAAAGGCTGTGGGAACTGTTGGACCTATTCTGATTCCACATTGGTGTACGCGACTTCAAGGATTTACTCCTCATGTAATTGATAATCAAAACAAAATTACATCTAAATGAATAAGACTCAGGCAGGTTGCACCTGCTGGAAATCTGCTTCAGTAGTTTTAAATTACTTCTTTGCTTACTTCAGCATCTTGATAGCCTAAAACAGGCACTCTGGAAAGAAACATGAAAGATTTAACCATATATTTATGTGTTCATCTCCAGTCTTCAAAAGCTTGAAAATGGAAATCTGTGTGTAAGACTCAGTGCAATTCTTCAGAGTAATTGGTTGTACTAGATCTAAAGAATCCAGGTGTCACACAGTGTAATTTGTTTCTATGGGTGATATTATTGACTGCTTATGCTCTACATACAAGCTGAAGTGCTGTCTAACACTTTTAGTATGACAACTCTCTTTATAAATGGCCTCATTATTTCTTTTCTGTGTTTAAATATACAGAAGCAATATCCTTAAGTGTACTTGTCCAGTAATAGGGATAATTTCTATGTCGTGGAAGGAAGAGACTTGTTTCTTCAATTTAGATTATTTTATTTAATAAACATTAATAAGAAAAGGATTTCCTGGGGGTTCAGTCATTTTTACATTGTAGCATATAATAAGACAATAAACAACGACAAAGCTGTCTCTGCAACTCTTATACCTTTCAGACAAAAAATTCCAAGCAACCTTAAGCTTTCCACCCTATGATAAAAATTAGACATTCTGGCAGTGCCCCTGTATTATTAGAGATATAGCTCTGTACACTGGCAAAGATGTATCTCAAAGACAACCTGAGTAGGCGTCAAAAAAGTTATTTGTATCTTGAGTTATGTGTATCATGAGTTATTTGTATCTTGGAGGTATCAATAAACAAGGAGCAATTCAGCCCTACAGCTCACTAGCAAAGACTTCCTCAACAAGCAGGGAGTAGTGATGTCCAATACAGGAAAAGATAAAATAAGGCAGCTGGGCTTGGCTTTTCTCCCAGTGACAGGAGAACATAGAAAAAGCCTTAGCAATTTTTTTGCTTCAAAGTCAATTTGGTCTCAAAATAATAATTTTAAAAATCTGATTGGCAAGCAAATAATTGGAATGATTTCAGCCTTGGGAAAGATCTGTGGAGATGCTCTTTCAGAAAGCTGGATTTAGCATAGAAAGATACAGGCTGTTAGCACAGCTTAAATAAATATATGCATTTTATTTAAATGAAAAGGAGGAGAGGAGAGGAGAGGAGAGGAGAGGAGAGGAGAGGAGAGGAGAGGAGAGGAGAGGAGAGGAGAGGAGAGGAGAGGAGAGGAGAGGAGAGGAGAGGAGAGAGGAGAATCTAGTCATTACTTATGTCCATGTCTTTCCAAGTAAATTGATTCCAAAACATTATGACTGCAGGACGAACTCACTGAAAAGTTTATCATTATGAAGAAAGATACTTAATCCTTTGCTAGCCTCTTAACACAATGAAATAGTTCCTTAGCAAAGAGTGTAAGATGAACCTAGATATCTTTGATACAAACATGTTTATTTACAAAAGATGTATAATCATTTCTTAATAGAGGAGGAATCTTATGAAAAGGTGTCCTTGCTAATATGAAATGTAAAGCACTTTTACTCTGAAACATCGGGTTCTTGCTCTTGATCTCAGCACAGCAACTGGTTCTCTCACATTTTCCATGTGCTCCTTCTTACAGCTTTGGAAACTGCAACAGGCAAATACATTCCATTCAGTCTAGTCAGATTTCAAACTGGATTCACAGGGTTCCCTTGTTTTAGTTGGTGATATGCACCTGCATTTTGCATCTGCATTTGCACCTGCATTTTGCACCTTCATTTAACATCAACTATGACTGTGACCGTATCTACCAATGTGTTGTAGCCTCCATAAAAACACTTTCCTTCTACCCACTTCTTCCAAAATCCTGACTGAAAAAAACATGCTTTGCACTATGCTTGGGAGGTCAGTCGCTTCTGTCACAATTGCCCTGGACTGAAGGCAAAAATTAAGACTCTGATGCCTTAATGAGAATGCTTATTGTTAGCATTGTCACTAGTGCATGGAGTTGCAGAGATCATATCCTTCTGTGCAAATTCATTTAACTGACAAAGAGACCACAGCTTCCTCATACTTCCTTCACTATATAATTGTGCTATTCATTCAGCAGTTCACAGCTGGCATCTGCCTAGTGTCGGTTAGGAGCTAACCAAAGAATGCAAGAAGAAATCCATCCCAAAGTTTTAAAGGTTAAACACTATTGTGGGACAAAGAGAAAAACCACAAAACCAGCATGAAGATATACTGGAAGTGTGCTCTCCATCTGGTAGACTGCTATATTTTTCACTAGCTGGGCTTTTAAAAGGTCATTCAGGCAGAACACCAGATTGAGATGCAGCAAAGTGTGAGAGCAAGAAAGTTACAGAGTGGGATACTTTATAATCTGTTCTTTCATGTATTTTTCTGCTAATCCTGTAAACATTTTTCCAAGCACAACTGAGGGACAAAACAACGGCAGGAGACTCACAGACTACTGAAGGGAGAAGGAAATAGCTGGTACAGCTACTAAGAGAAATGTCCATGTCCTTATGGAGGCTGCTGGTAGGTAAATGAATCACTAGGTTTCTTGGAGAAGGCTGAGATGTATTTACTCATTTTTATCTTCACTGTATATTTAAAACAAGATGAGCAAGGAAGGTTCAGTATGATCCAGTTAAGAAACAGTGCAGGCATCATTGTTAATGGGACTGTTGAATCGTGCTTACAATGAATTTATACCGCAGAAGCAAAGAATCAAGATAAGTTTATCCAACACATAATTTGCAGGGAGACAATACTGGTCCAAAAAGAAATCAGCTAGCAGTTTGTTAGACACTGTACAGGGCCTGAAGTCACACTAACCCAGATATGTTATGTCTCAATGGTCCCATTTATCACCAGTTTCACAGAAGTGAAATTAATCTGAAGGATGGAGACAAAAGATTATTTAAATACATGAAAGTCATCAAGATATGCAAGGCTTAAACTGCACATAAGCCTAGGAGAAGGATAACAAAATAGGAAGTGTATTTAAAGAGATATAACTTGGTCTTTCTTATTTTGTGATGAATAGTTGGAAAGCAGTTAAAATACTCTACAGAAAAGAACTCAAGATTTTGCTTGTGGTCATACTTCATATTAAACAATGTAAAAATAGAGTTTATAACTGTTTAAGCAAAATAGATAATTCAGTAAACGGCTTATAAGATAACATTTACAATAGATTGCTTATAATTAGTATGACTAATATTCTTAAGGAAAAGCTGGAAGATAATGTTGGTTTATTAACTCTGGAACCTTTACAGAACTGGTGATCTTTCTTGCTAAACCTAAATAAAAATATTTAAAAATGAGTTTAGAATTAGCAAAGTATAGTTTTTACCAAGTAAACTACAATTAAATGTCTCCAAGACAATTTTGTCAATGGTCTTTGTTATGAAATGAGGGGAAAATTGTAAATCTATTCTTCAAAGCCTAATTTTTCAGCAATTTTTCCCTATCAGAAGACTTAGAAGCTAAACAATTCCTCCCACTCATCCTTCAACCCTGCTGTTTCTCAAAAAAAAAAAAAGCACCCGAAAAAAAAACCAACAAATTCAAAATGTGTGAAAAACAACCCTTTTTATATCTCATGAAAGAGTAAAAGATCTAAGAAAAGTTAATAACTGAGAAGATAGCTGGAAATTATTCAAGTTAGGTTCTCTAAGTAAACAATAATTGTTTTCTAACTGAATAGATTCATTTGCATTTTGGGGAGGGGTAGGAAGAAACAATAAATAAATAAATTTCTATTATAATGCTAGCAAGCTTTCACAGTAATGCTTTTTGGTCTTCAGCATTTCTCCCTCTTTCAAGACATTTTTTTTCATGACTCCTGAAATCAAGTCTCTCTCCTTGCCTCATTTTAACAAGCCACATAGAAACTGCAGTTTATTATACAAGAATAGTGCGGGATGTAATTTCTATTTCTTGAGTGTGTGTGTTTTCAAATAAAAAATATAAAAGATAGATTTGCCCAAAGAAAATTTTCACTAGGTTATATGTTCAGAGGTCTGGAGGAACATAAAATTAATAGAGAATACTCAATGAAAAGACATTTAATAATACTTTTTGAAATAAAAGCAATACTGAATTGTTATAATCTATTCACTGAAAAAAAAGATGATACATTCTTCTGAATAAGAGATTAAGTATTAACTGCTGTGGGAAAATATGATGTGAAAAATGGTATTTTTTTGATAAATATGCATGCCAGTGAAAATAGGAATATTACTGAAATTAAAATATTTAATCTGTATCTGCGGTGACTGTGACATTATTGCCTCTGGTTCTTCTATCTCAGAAATTATGAACAAAAGGTGCTAAAAAGGAAAAAGTTCATTTTAGCACTGAGGAACCCTTATTCTGCCTTTGGATGAAAAGGAAGACATGGGCTACATCTTCATAAAAATGACAAATGCTGAGGCTGAATGAAAATTTCCCACACCCTGTTATTGCTTCATTAATTTCTGGTTCATTTCCATAGCTATGTTTCAAGTAACCTAAATGCCCATTTTCTTCAATCAATCTCTGCATTCAGACTGGAAATTAATTTAGAAGTATCCACATGTTTTCCTGGATTTTTTTTCTATTATTATGTATATATTAGAGGATTCCTTGGTTTTCTGTAGCCCTGGGATAATTTGAGTTATAAGAGAAAAGAGATCTATTAATAGAAACTCCAAATGTCAGATCACTTTTTAATCCTGGCTGTAGGGATCATTTGATTATTTTCCTGTCTCATATTTTTGGCTAGTAGCAGCCAACAATTGTTGATGGAAAAGCAGGCTAAGATTTTCTCCTCTAACTAAGCATGTCCCATTCCTTCTGGAAAATAAATATTGTTAGCAAAGGAAGACAAGCAGGAAACTGCCAAATATTACAGCAATTTTGTTTCATTTCTGTGTTCTGCAAATAAAATGGTACCACCTCTTCCTTCCCTTCTCCCCATTTTCCAGTTCCTTCTCCTGTTCCTGTGCCAGGGAGTGGGAAGAAGAAAAACTCACAGCATTTGTTTCAAAAGGCCTGGGGGAAATATCTGTGAAATCTTTGAGAAAGCAGATTTAAAGATGACTAGAAAGGGTTGCTTTGGTTTGATGTGCTCACTGGGATCCAGAAGTGGCACATATAATGACCAGGCTGGAACTGCAACAACTTTTTCAGCTATGAACCTAAACCAAGCCTGTTCTTTGCAAAGCAAAGATGGATCCTATATAAGACCATAATTTTTGAGTTTGCACTGGAGACATAGTTTAATGACAACATTCTGTCTCTCTTAAGAATGTTCTTATAAATCTTCATAATCAAAACATTCTTATTAATATTACTAGCACTTTCATGGTTCTTTTAAATTTATTATCCTTTCTGCTTTCTTACTTTTTCATGCTACACTGCTGTCCCCAAAACCACTCCTTGTTGCATTTGTCACCACAGAAACACAGTTTATTTTTTTCAATTAAGTAATTGTAGGAATGCTGTGAGAATTTTCACAGTTCTGCTGACCAGTTTAAGAAAGCATTCACATTCTTCTTCAGGACTAAAACATCTTGAATTAGACCTCAGGATACTACCCTATGAGGAAGAGTTCAGTAATTTAATGTTTACTCTACACTACATTACTGAAATATTGCAAAAAATTATTTACTTTTGGTACTTATTCCATGAGAAAATTTACCAAATCAGCAGCGACTCAGATGTTATGATGTCTACAGCTAATTATGAGCTGCTTCCTTTCTACATTAACACACTTTTAAACTGAAAACTATTGGTAGTAGAGACACCAAGTATGAATGTGGTCCAGGGAAACCTACTCATACAGTGCACTTTGCTAGGGATGTTGCTGCTTTTCAGTGACACTGTGGCACTGCACCTTTATATCATTTGAATTTTTTCTTCTTGTGCACTGTCCCATCTGCGGCAATAATATGTTAGTGTCCTGGGTTCAGCAGTAGCAGTCATTTTTAGTCCTTAGTAGCTGGTGCAGAGCTTTGCTTTTTACTTTCAGCCTGGGAACAGCTCTGATAACACCAACATTTTTAGTTACTGCTCAAATGTTTAGTCTGACCAAGAACTTTCTGAGCCTCATGCTCTGCCAGGGAGGAGGGGAAGCCGGAAGGAAGCAGAGACAGGACACCTGAGCCAAACTGACCAAAGAGGTATTCCACACCACAGCATGTCATGCCCAGGATGTAACTGAGAGTTACCCAGAAGGGCTAGTTCACTGCAGGGTGGGGTGAGTTATCGGTCAGCGGGTGGTGAGGTATTGTATTTCCTCCCCTTGTTATTTCCTTTATCATTATTATTATTGGTGGTAGCAGTAGTGGTTTGTGTTATACCTTAGTTACTAAACTGTTCTTCTCTCAACCCATAGGAGTTACATTCTTTTCGATTCTCCTTCCCGTCCCTCTGGGAGTAGGGGGAGGGAAAGAAGGGAGAGAGTGAGAGAGAGACTCCATGGCTGATTTATAGCTGACTGGGTTTAAACCATGACAGTCCTTTTTGGCACTCAACATGGCGCACAAAGGGTTGAGATAACGACAAATCTGACCGGAGTGTGTCTAATCGTATCTGTGATAAGCATTCATTGTTTTGGATTAATAGTCACTCATCACAGTGCTGATTTATTGGCTCTCAAAGTTGTTGCTCATGATCTCAGTTTCAGTATGTCGTACCTTACTTACAGATGGTATTTGCTGTGTTAGTGTTTATCAAGTGGGGTCTTGGGCGAAGGTTCTTGTCTCATTGTACTTTATGGTAATGACTAATACAATAGAATACAATAGAATACAGTAATGAAACTGATCTGGCTTATGTTCCCAGTGTGGTCACCACCTTTATACTTTGGGAGGTATATAACAGAAGTGCTTAGCAACTACACATCTTTTTTCTCCTTCTCGGGTGGTCAACCTGTGAAGGAGACATTCTCTTACCCACCCAGCAAAGTGGTTCGAGTCACGGCAGGATCTTTTTGAAAAGAACTGTCATGGTTTAAACCCAGTCAGCTATAAATCAGCCATGCAGTCTCTCTCTCACTCCCTGCCTTCTTTCCCTCCCCCTACTCCTGGAGGGACAGGAAGGAGAATCGAAAAGAATGTAACTCCCATGGGCTGAGATAAGAACAGCCCAGTAACTAAAGTATAACACAAATCACTACTGCTACCACCAATAATAATAATGATAAGGGAAATAACAAGGGAAGAAAATACAATACCTCACCACCCGCCGACCGATAACTCACCCCACCCAGCAGTGAACTAGCCCTTCTGGGTAACTCTCAGTTACATCCTGGGCATGATGTGCTGTGGTATGGAATACCTCTTTGGTCAGTTTGGCTCAGATGTCCTGTCTCTGCTTCCTTCCAGGTTCCCCTCCTCCCTGGCAGAGCATAAGACTCAGAAAGTTCTTGGTCAGACTAAACATTTAAGCAGTAACTAAAAATGTCGGTGTTATCAGAGCTGTTCCCAGGTTGAAAGTCAAAAACAGCACTGCACCAGCTACTAAGAAGGAAAAAAAATGACTGCTACTGCTGAATACAGGACAGTTATTTTTTTTTCCACTACCCACAAAAGGCATTATTAGATTTATACTATTCAGACAAAACATACAAGAGCACTGGTCAGAAGTAGATATTAAAGAATGAAGTTGTTTACAAGAAAACATTAAGATCTCCTTAGTGAAATATGACTCTTTCAAAAGATTAGGAGACAAGGGACTTGAGCAGGATCACAAAGCCAAGAAGGCTGAAAAAGCCTCTCTTTTCACAGCACATTTATGTGCTAATAGAAGGAAATTGACAGTGTAAAATGCAATGCCTGAACAGGTAGCTAGTCTCCACATCTAGCATCTAGTGAGTTCACAGGTTTTATCCTGCTCAATCATTTCTTTTTTCCTTTGGGTTCAGTTTGCATATTTTACTATTTTTTTATAAGCTTTTGTCTTCAAGTTTAATGTCACTATATGAAGTCAGAGAGCAATAATTTTCAAACTCAACAGTAATCCTTTCTCTTGAGGATTCAAGATCTCTACTAATGGAAGCAGAATAATTTCTGAGGGAATATTTTGAACTGTTTAACAAGAGTAAAGAATGAGCTGATATTCATTAACTTCCAGGTTTTTTATTTGAAAGTAAAGTATTCAAATCACTTAAAGAAGACAGATTTGAGAAAAGTACTACACAGGAAGGTACTTAAACTCAGAAAATTGCTTCTAAGTGACTATGCAAATTTAGTTGTTTTTTTTTTTAAGAAGAGTCGCCTCTCTTGCAACACACCTGAAAGGAATATACTGGATAATATACATTAAACAAAATGTTATTGATTTGCTTTGATATAGTTTAGGTAAGTCAAATACAGATATTATAAAGCATATGTAATGTACTATTCACCAAAATTACCAACCCAATACCTCTGCGCATCAAGGAATATGAATGTCCAGATAAATGTATGAAAGACAAAAGGACTCATTTCATACTCTACAGAATACTGTGAAGGTACAAGATCTGTATCAAAGTGGGTGCATTATTCTTTACATGGAATAAGAGAAAACAGGGAAAAAAAACCCACAGGAATTTGCATGGAATGTTTTTTATAAATCACAAATCTCTTTAAATAGGCATTAGGAAGACAAGTGAGATTTTAATGTTTTGTTTCAGCAATTAATATATTTAAGACAGGTGTATTTTTGATTATGTTTAGATCATACCTGTTTGTTGAATTGCATTTGTTCATGCCATTCATTCATTTGCTCATGAAAAAAGGTGATTTTGTTAGGATCTGGTGATACAAAGGACTGATCAACCTATACTCGCTATCTGCAGAATGGTGGAAATTACTGCAAATGGACATTGCAGACTCACACATGTCCCAGTGGCTGTTTTGAAATAGCTGGGTAGGAAATACATTAAAAGTGAACTAGGTGCAGAGGCCTATGTGGATAAGAAAAAAAGTAATGATCTTCAGAAACTTTTACCTTTTTATCCGGTCCATCTGAATTCAGCATATTTCAATGAAGGCCCAAAAATGAATGGTTGTTTACCAGGCTATGTAATACAGACCTATGTGTCTCATCAATGATGTGTGGTAATTTTATTACCTAATTCACCAGCTTAATTGGCAGAGCTGTTGCTGGTTGCCTCAACAGTGTCATGTCCATTTCATACAGTGAGGTTTGCTTGGAGCTGTTCAGCAGTTCTCAGCTGTTGTCTCCTCACAGCATAAATGTTACTTGAATCGTCCTGGAGGCAGGAATTTCACTCTCAAAGTATGAGCTAAATAACAGTAGTCCTGTTTCTTGTCCTTTCCACATGCTTCCTTCTCCCCTGGTGCTTATTAGAGTTTGTGTGTCGCTCCACAGATGTACTCAATCCTTTTGATATTTATTCTTATTTTCAGTTCAAATGATGATGTTTGAATATCAACTGCAGTATCTCAAGTCTGTGCAAAATTTATCAATCATTCATCAAATTGCAGCCTAGGCTGAGGCATGTTTTACCAGCAGCATATAGAAAGAAATATGGTTTCTCTCTCTGTATATTTTTTCTTTCTTTTCTTAATTACTAATTAAATTATTTAGAAAAATGAAACAAAAATTATTTAGATAATTTTGACAACTCAGTGTCAGTGAACTGTCACTCAGTCACTCAGTGAACTGCAGTGTAAAATAGGATGCTTATGAGATTGTCTCAGTATGTTTGCTTACCAGGAGAAATCTTGAATATGCTTTCTAAGTTACTTCAGCAGCAAAATAATGAGTGATGCCTTTCTTGATACATCATTGCATGAATACTGTATACTAAATTAAATAAAAAAGAGATTGGCACTTGGGTTTCTCACACTTCTGGTGTTGGACTGGAACATGTGGTTTTATACTTCACCATAGCTATATGCTCAGATCTCAAAAGACCCAAAGACTGACTACTTCTTTAGATCATAAAAATATGTCTACTGCTGACTTTCCACATATGTAAGAATATCCATTTATCTTGTTGCTCCTTTTCCTGTGTCAATTAAGTTGCCAAGCCCAAGAATCTGACAAATGTTCCAAGGTGATGTTGCTCCATTTATATTTCTGAAGTTAACTCCCAATTGACTGAACAGTGTAGAAAAATTTAGCAGTTTGTTTCTCTTGGTTTACTTTTTCTAGTGCTGAGTTGTTTTTTGGGCACTGAAAATTTAGAGAGATGCACAGGAACAAGAAGTGTTAGTCAACCTAAATGTCAGACAGAATACACATGCAGGGGCTTAAAGTCCCCTGAGAACACAATCTCAACTTTTAGAATATATTTACAATAGTAATTATAAAACATTAAACCAATGTATTGACAGCTTCTCTGTCCACTATTGTGCACTTGTAAAATGTTTAACCAATAAAGTTTAAAAATTCTTAAAAATTATGAAGAAAACCCCCAAAACATAAAATCATGTAATCACAGCCATTCAACAGTACAAAAGAACGTTTTAACCATCAACAACTTTTGTTTTCATACTAACAAAAGCAAACCCAATGTTCTTCAGTAAAATTAAGTACTGTTTTTTAAATACTGTAAATCAATGACTTATAGACAAGTGAGCTCATCCTGCTAATCTATAGCCTTTTGAACCATTATGAACTCCTCTGAATATACAAACTAAGTATCTTGCTGCATATTGATCCTGCAACAAAAAATATTAATCTTTAAGGGAAAAAACTTTCATATATTTACTTGGACTAATTCGTTACTTAAACTGGGTTAATACAGTGAAGCTTTTTCCATGCTAGGGGGGTTGGAACCAGATGATCTTAAGGTTCTTTCCAACCCTATCCACTCTATGATTCCAACTATATATTTAGTGAGAACATATTGCTACACACAGCATGAGCCCTGAGAGAAATGTATTTATAGAATAAAACACTTGTCTACTTCATTTGCTATACAAAATACATTGACACACATACAAAGCCCTTGAAATGCAGAGATGTGTGAACACTGCATATTTTAAAAGGTTTTCCCATTGTAGTAGCTCTAATTGCCTAGGAACTTTACCTTTATGATTCAAATATTATTTCCATGCAATGATCCAGATAATTCTAAAAGCTTGCAGAGGTTTAATACTAAATTTATTTTTTCATTATGTAACTTCTGATAACCAACACAAATTAATATTATAAACAAATAGTATCTCGCACCTTTAATTGGGAAAATTGGAAATTCAGGGTAATGTTTGCCTCACAGTCTACCAACTTAAATCATCAACTTCCATGCTCTAGTTTCCAGAAGAAAAACAACTGCTTTAGCTGTTGCTAAGTTACACTGAATACCCATTGAATTACACACGAAACCTATGTTCATTCCAAATACAGTCATTATGAGTGGCAGTATTACAAAGAATACTGAATAGATTCGAAATAATAGAAGACCAAATTAAAGAACTGCTGTCACCTTTTGCTACATTTTCTTCAGTCTTTCTGGACTATTTTTTTAAAGATAACTTAGTTGTCAGGTAAAAGAAAAATATAATTAAATAATCTTATTGGTTCTTTTACAGTACAAGCCGGTTCTCTGCCTCTGCGGTACAGGGAGCAATTAAAATTTCGAAGCACAAACCAGAGAACGAAAACAAGGAAGAAAGCTGAATTGTGCTGATATATACACTAAATTCAACCACAAAACAGCTACATGTTTCTGTGCTTTTAAAACATGTTCTAACTTGTCACTGTTTCTTTTGCCACTGCTGAAATTATGCTTTGAACTGAGCCCAAGGATGTTTTAAAGTAGGAAACCTCATACCAAGCGTATGATAGTAATTACTCCTTGCTGACATGGTCCTGACACTGCTTTTTGTGGCTCAGTAAGTTGGAGCAGCTGTGATACTCTTGCAGCAGGCCAGAGCTACACCCACTTCCAGTATTTTCCTATGTAGAAGTACTGTATTTCAAGAATGCAAGGAAAAGGAGTCTTAACTATGTTCACAATGAAGTAATATAAATTTGTCAGTGAGTTATGCTGTAGTTGCTCCAGTAGTATGAACTGAACTCAAGAGATCACATCCAGGCCTTTGCCTTATGCTTTGGTGGCCTGCCTAGTTATACCTGCTTGGACTGCCCACAAGGCCAAGGAAATTACATAGGACATTTCTAAATTCCCAAATATATATTCTTAGAAACTTAGCTTAAGATGCTCCCACTGGGAGCCAGAAGTGGAAAGACTTCCCACTTCAAATAAAGGAATGATGGAGGTTGTTACCCAGCTGCATATAAGGCATGTCCTCCATTACTGTGAGAGCACTGGAGATAATGCTCTAGTTAATAACTGCATCAATGCATATCATATTCTATCTTTCTCCTCAGCTAAAATTCTGTTGCAACTGAGACGAATATTGCCATTTGCCCTCGTAGGCCATATACCTGTGCCTATGATAGTTCTAGTGTGTTGCTGCCAGCAAAGCTGCAGTCCTTATGGCGTCTGCCCTCCCTTTGCCTGGTATTTCAGACCACAGGTTCTGGTTCCATGGAATTCACATAGCTGTACCAGTAAAAGTGCTGTCCAGACCGTAACAAGTGTTAGAAAATACCATTTAATAGATTCCATGAGATCTGTTTTACGCTACCAGTGTAATTACACTACAAGTTTGCCACTGATAACTCACACTTTAGAACAGAATAAACTATTTCAGTTGGAAGGGGCCCGCAATGATTGTCTAGTCCAACTGCCTGAACAATCCAGGGCTGACCAAGTTAAAACACGTTAAGGGTGTTGTCCAAATGCCTCAATAACTGACAGGCTTGGGGCATCAACCACCTCTCTGGGAAACCTGTTCCAATATTTGACTACCCTCTTGCTAAAGAAATGCTTCCAAGTGTTCAGCTTAAACCTCTCCTGGCACAGCTTTGACCGTTCCTACATGTCCAATCGGCAGATAACAGGAAGAAAAGACAAGCACTTCCCTCTCCACTTCCCCTTCATGGGCAGCTGTAGAGAGCAATGAGGTCTCCCCTAGCCTCTTCTTCTCCAGACTAGACAAACCCAGTTTCTTTGGCAGCTTATCTTATGACATGCCTTCCAGCCCTCTGCTAAAAGTGCTACAGAAACCCTTCTGAAAAGTGTGAGTCTGATGTTTCTTTCTCATTTTATCAATCACCAAGATCCATTGTACTATGTCATGATTTACAGCTCTTGGTTGTTAAAAGAATTGCAAAAGAAAATCACTGGTTAGACTCTGTCACTCACAAGAGTGAAGATGCGCTTAAGGAGTTTAGCAAACAGAGGTTAAGGCTTAACGATTTGAATGTAATACTCGGCTAGGCCATTGATCACACAGCTGATAGCACAGACTGCAGATGGCAGGTGTGCAAATCTGGTCACTCCTAAATTTTCCAAAACATATACCAAAGCATGGTGTAGTCCATGATCCGAAATGTAAAGATCACACCTGGAAATTGTCATAATTTGACTCACTGCAGTGCTGGCAAACATACTGCTTTGTTCAGGTATTTAGAAGGATGAGTGTAACAAGCTATCAGCAAATAGCAATTTTCCTCATGCTCAAGCAGAGCAGTTGCCAGTTCTCGTCACAATTCTCTGACGTGCAGCACTGACTGCCACAGGTTGTTCACAATCATGCCTTGGCTAATTTGCACAAATGCCACATTTCCTCTTACATGTCCATATTACATTAATAAAACATGGTTGTTGATCGCTTTTAGCATTTTACCATACATTCACAAATACTTTTCAGACTGATTCCACTGAAAATACTAAAAGTCAGACAGACATGCTCTTCAGACAAATCCCCTTTTTGCATTCCAAAAACCTCTGAAAACTTGTCTTTGGACAAGGTAGCCTGACTTTATTTTTGCCTTTGAAAGGTGTAACTTTGTTGCTTTTTAACTCCTTTTTCTTTTATCCTATGTCCTGACTTATTGGCAGGAGCTGATAAACACTGTAGTATTTTACACATATTTGCTTTACCTGTTTTGTATCACCTCATTCTGCAAAAGTGTTTAAGTGAAGATCTGCAATGAGGCTTTATCTTACACTCCTGTCATTGAGTTTGGAGTTACACTTCTAAAGTTTTAAGATGCAAATTAGAAGTTTTTGTGCTCCAAATACTGAGGTTTTCTTAGGAAAACTGTAGCCTTATATGTTGTTTGTATACTGCTGGACCTATACAAATGCTTATTATTAGTAGCTAACCATGCTTACTAGTAGTAGCAAAATATGTCTTTCTGTACTGCCATTACTTGAATACTTTCTCCAGTTATTTTTGTCTTATAGATGCATAGAAAGTGTCTATCAGTACTTTGATTATTATTACATCCCGTTTTCACTGAATTTCATATTGTGTTTTTTTTTTCAGAAGCAATGGTGTCCTTCAAACTCGGTGCAAATCATTACACTGAAATAACTTATTTCTTGCTTTGCCTTCATTCTTTCAGCACCTGGCTTTCCATTTCTCAGACATGGTCTCTGAGCTTTATTAACCTCACTGTGTATTTTAACTGATCATCATCTCGAATAAAACTTTCAGCACTTTTGGATGGTGTGGGGACTATTAAATGCTATGTTGTTTTCAGTGTTTTGGATGAGATATAGTGTTTCTTTCTTCCTAAGGAACGATCAAAGTAATTCATATGTGCTACTCTGATTTGCATTTTGTTGTGATTTAGTTTTAGGTGACATTTCCTGCATTTGTAAACACTGATTAAGTTTCTGTTGTGCATTGTTCCTGTACTGCAATATACTAAAATGTCTTAAAAGTTACTCTGACTTCCATCAGACTTTCTAGCATGTCATTCTCCTGGAATATCTCTTGTGCAATTGAGTACTGCTTGCTGAATACTATTTTGAAGTGCCATCTGAAGAGTGGTGAAAATGGTTACCTTGCTACTTTATTCTTCCCGATCTACCTTTACACGTTGGGTCTGATTGACTTGCTCATTTGGAAGTGATATTGCAATCTAAAAAGCAGGGGTGTCAAGTTTTCTCATTTTGTTTCAAATGTCTGCCCCACATAGCACTTATCTTCTGCAGTCATCAAGCTTACCTCTTTAGGTGGTTCTCCCATTTTCCTACTTATAAATACTCAGATATTTAATGCCAGAATTCCTTGTCCTCTTTGGACCTAGCTATTTGTGACAATTCATATATTACAGGCAACACTGGCAACACAGGTGTAGAAAGTTTGACTTGTCATTGTTCTGGTAGATATCCCATGCAACCTAATGCCTCATCAAAGTACTACTTTTCTTGTTTTCATGACTTATGTTTACGGACAACCTGTGTAGACTCCATGAACAGATCTGGCTTTCTTTACTGATTTCACCCCAGGGTTGTTTTGGCTAGGTACTCATTACCTAGATATCTAGTCATTGACACTTTCCTTGAAGATACTATTAATACTTTGTGTGGACTAAATATTCAGTAAGTGTGGCAAATCATATCAATACAAATTCTAGCAGTTGCATGCTGTGATCTACCTTTTTCTTAATTCAGTTTCAGGGATGCAATTACTTTGATGTTTTAAAAACTCTGTGATTTTCTTTGGGCCCATTTTAAGATGGTAATACACAGCTTTATAATTCTATACTTCTCAATCTACTTTGCAACCAAGGACATAACATGACTGCTGCTGAGTTCCTCTTCTGTGATGAATCCTGCAGTTACATCCCACTGTATGCCTTGTACTGTTCCAATGGTGTGTGCAACACATTCATGCCAATAAGTTTGTGTTGTGGCATGTGTCATGACCATCTTCCTTAGGTTTGCACTTGTGGACAAGAAGACAAAATTGATCCTTGCTGCAGGTCTGTCATGTCACTGCCTTTGCTGTACTTTTCCTTGGAAAAATACACATAGCATATACTGAAAATTTCACTCCTTTCTATCTTCTGTGCTTGTTTGCTCGTACCGCCACATGTATGGCATTATTGGCATTAGCAAGAAATCTCATCTGTTCTTCAGATATCTTATGTACTTTTCTGTTTTTAGAATAAATTTTGTCCACAGTATTTTTTCTTTAATACCTATTGAGCTTGATCTCATTAAGTATGATCTCTTCTATCATTTTATGCTAATCTATGAAATCTATGTAGCCAGATGTCCCCTTATTAAGTGTCACAGTAGGCCTTGGCTCCCTGCACAGAAGACTTTGCTTACTAAAGATTGTATTTATGCTCCTTGAGCTTAACTTTAGACATTCATTTCTGCACAGATTGCCCTCTGTTTGTCCTCAAACGATACCTCAATTACCTTCTTTCATTTGAATTTGTTTTTTTTTAGGGGTTTCTGATTTTCAGTTTTGTAAGAACCTTCTTTCTTGGTTTTCTGCATTCACTGCATGTTTTTTGGTTTGTTTTTTCCTGACTCTTCTTTTTGTTTTTCGGCTTTCATATGGAAGTATTGACTTCCACAGTGCATGAGAAACATATGTGGATTTTTTTTTTCACAAAATATTCAAATGAAGTTCTTTCTTTGATAATATTGCAGAAGTGTTTCACTATAGAAGATTTTCTGTCAAAAACAGTTACAGAAGCAACATTACATTTTATTATGCAGTTTGATTTGTTTTGGAATTACCAACATGTCTGTATCAAATAGTTTGTCAAATCAAGACCAGGTTTATGCAAGGCAAAGGACAAAATCTGAGATATTAGAACATTGATTGATGAGAAATTATCCACGTAATGATCAAAATGAAGAAAGTAAATAAGAAAATGCAGAGGTGTGGGGTAAGTGGGGAGTATGACTGAAGAGAGAAAAGAAGGCATACGCTAGCATTAAGGAAGAAAGTTGTTCATGTATTCTATGTACTCTTTGAAGGAGAAGCTGTATAATTTGGTGTAATTTGCAGGCTACTTTAAAAGCTCAAATTCTACTGTAATGATTTCTTACCATCACATTTCCAACCATCACATTTCCGATCTCCTTCTAAAATGTGTTCTTATTCCATTCTTAAAGGCCTGACAAAAAAGGACCAAATACTGTTAGCTATTTGATGTTTTGCTCCCAAATGATTTTACATACATAATAAAGTGGGCTTAGAGTATTAAACTCTGCATTTTGCTTATCTCCCAAATTTTGCAGACAAATATTCCCTTTGCAAGGAAAATAAAGTAGACATAGCAGATTTTTTTACAAAGATACATCAAAAAAATATTGGGCCTTCTCTGTCCAATCTGGTAGCTTTAATTCAGTAGAAATTAAAACTTCATTTATGACAAAATATTATTATTTAAGTCCCACAGAAAATGGTTCCTGTGTTGTAGTATGGGAAAAATTTTACAACTACAATCTTTCAAAGTCTAGAGCAGCAAGGGAACCCTTCCATTTTTACTGTTACTTTCAGAGCTATAGAATTAAGGTTTCAGGAAGATACAGTAACACATGACAGTTCAACATACTTCATATTTAATCTAGTATTAGCAAATTAAAACCTTAGTTTTATAATAACAGTCCTGCTGTGCATTATAATTTCTTTCAGCAGATAAGATCCTTGAGGGCAGTTTGCTTCTTTACATAGGCCTAGTAATTACCTGTTCTCTGTCTTGAATGCCATGTCAGATCATGATCTTTGTTTATTCATTATTCCTCAGATTTTACCATTATGATTAATTTTTAATCCACCATTGTCTGAAGAAGTCTAAACACCAATACTTTTTCTACTTCATAAGTGACAGAAATGTCTAAGTGCTTCAAACTAGTGCATTTATTGAGTCCATTTCCTTTTTACCATCCTGTAAAAAATACTTTCTTGTTCACACAGCTGGGCATTTCAGGAAATACTGTATCAATAAATAAACAATCACACTTCCCGCCCGCTCCCCCCAACCAGTCCCTCTGGGCTTGAAGAGTTGCATATAACCTCTCTGTAATAACTGAATTTCAAAACATTGCTATTATAAACCCTGTTTGCTTTTTATCCTTAGGACACTGACACATGCAATTTTCCTCTCTTGATTGTAGTCATTGTGTTGGGGTGAGAGCCAGAGCACAAGCAAGAAACTGCCCAATAAAATATCATCCTTCCTCTATCATTCTCACTGTCAAGAATATCTGGGATGAATGCCTTGGCTTTATTTTGCAGAATAAATAACAACTTGATTCCTTTTTTAAGGGCATATTTTCAATTACTTTTCCCAGGTTTTATTAGAAAGAGATTTCCAGCTCTTCTCAGCAACGCAGAGCCAGAAGAAAGTCCTAGAATTATGAACATGAAACTGTAAGTTACTGAGTAAACAAACATGAGGCATTGCAGTTTTATTGCATGAGAGTCACCCAGAGAATGAATCTTTGAGTGGGATGATTTGTGGAAATGCCAAATAGTAACCATTCATGACCTTATCCAAATTTTAGACCTGGCAGCCACTTCTGTGAATGACTCAAACCCCAGCTCAGATTCATCAAGTTTTAAATCAATGTTATCTGTGGAATAAATCAGCATCGCTTCTTCTACCACCAGTCTTTTCAGGCTCCTTGCTTAATTACCATGATTGTTGCACAGGATTAAAACTATTTCTGTGTCAAGATCAAGGTTTAACAACTGTAATTTTACTATTCTTTGAACGCCATCAAATAAGATACCTTTTTTTCCAAGGCCATTTGGCTTTCTTAGCATGGTACTGTATGAAGTCCAATTACTCACACAGCAGACGCCTCTATATGACTCCAGCTAGGTTTAGAACACATTAAACAAGGTCTAACCATTTCTGCTATTACTTTCCAAATTGCTAGGTGCACTGTAAATATGCAGACATATTGATACAGTCAAATAAGTGATAGCCAAACTATGACTCTGAAGCCTTGTTCGATGTTTTCTCAGACATTTGTGCTAAATTTTACCCTACTGCTCATTGTCATAAAGAACCTGGGGATGACTGATGTGTTCTCTGAAGTGCATGTCCATTCTTTTCTGGGTTTTGAGGATTTCAGCTTAGTGCATCATGAACAGTAAGCTGAAAAGCAAACACTGGCAAGAAGAGGAACACAAGAAAAATAAGAAAATGAAATTGTAAAAGGTTGTAGAAGGGGGAAAAAAATGGGAAGAGTTTAATTGAAAGAAAAAATTCAGTGTAATATCAGAAATTAAAAGAAAAGGGAAAACTTGACAACTGGGAAGAGCATTTACTGAGGATACCATAAATAAATTTGGCTCACCCTGAGTGTATTTCACAGTGTGGTGAGATGTCTTCACTGGATTCTGAAAGAATTGCAGGCACACAGCAATATATCATAGACAAAACCACTCACTTAGACTTCAGGTGTCACGTCCCTGTTGGCAGTAATAAATTATTTTTTTCTAATAATAGTAATAAATTTCTAATAATACTAAATTTTCTGTTGGCACTGGGTCGCAGAGATTCTTTGTATGTATGTCTACATGCCATGCCCTTTACTAAGGACACTCATTCATTTTCAATAAAAGCCATTAAAAGCCCCTGTCTTGAAAGAAAAATATGAAAGTACTGTAAAAGATGCAGATACATGCTTTCAAGTTTACGTACAGATATTTGTACTCAAGGATGGAAAAGGTAACAGTTTTCCTCATTCTTTTTTCTTTAGGTGTTTGTTTGTATGTCAGTTTCTTCTTGGAAATATTTTCTTCTCTTCCTTGACTTCTTCCAACTCTTGGTCATCCTGTGTATTTAAAATACCTCTTTCAGGTACTTCTACCACCTTGACCAATCCTGTAAACCCTTCTGAGTGATTTTTTAAATTGTTATTTACTTTTTTTAGTTTGTTTTAAAAAAAAAGGTACAGTGTCAAAGTCATCAGGCAGTCATCATCATGGGCACACTTCAGTCTGTCTCATTATAGCTTGGGATTTTGTATTCCAGATCGAGTTCTACAGCCTCATACTTAATTAATTTATTACTTCTTACCTGAGATTCCACTCAGTAGGAATGACCCTCTTTGGAGATGCAAGTTGTGAGGACATTATGAGTTAGTGGGATTGGAAATCAAACAGATGGAGAAAGATTTTTCGTCTATGCTGTGAGGAGTTCTGCATGTACGTGAACACTACCCTTCAGGAAAAAGTCAGAAAGAGAAAAAGGAATAAGATACAAGCATGGTGATGCAGTGGAATTGTGACCATCTGATGAGGTGTCTGGTCTGCAGAAGAATGGGTTGAAACTACATTTACATTTTCCTGAGGATATGAGAACACACTTTTATTAGGGAGGGTAAGATACCAGTTCTGTCTGAAATGAGCAATTCATTCATCTGCAACAAATACAAAAGTATGAAAAACTCCAATAAATTTGTATTGGTAAGGTAAAACTTTTACGTTTTCAATGTGTTAAATGGAGGTTTTGGTCCATTAAGAAAAGGACATGTCTTAGGTCAGTTTGTTTTTCAAATAGAATCTTACTAGGAGAAAAACCTCTCAGCAGAAGGTACTACAGGAAAAAAAAAAAAAAAAGCCTAAATGCATATGTCACTATTTTCTCTTCCAAGAAGTTAGTATCTTACTGAGCTATGTCACTAAACCTGAATTTTGGTCGGCACTAGGCACAACATTGCAGACACAAGACAATGTCTTGAATGCAGATTTTGTTTGGGTTGCATTGAAGTAGACTGATAACATACTGCTATTTTGTGATTTCTCAGAAGTTATACACAAAATCATTTCCTCCATTAATTCAATATTTACCACAATAAGGTAATTATAAGCTTTTGGACATCATTTATTCATGGAAATAGATTTACACAGAATTTTACTTTCCTTTATAGAAACCCTACTCAGATATTTATTTTTATTATTATTCATAATCTTCTCTAGATGTAAAATATGCTGAGCACTGTAATTTAACAATGAATCTGTGATAATCACAGTGAGAGGGTCTACAGACTGAGATGGATTATCATAGGGAAAGCAGTGAACCACTTCCTGTAGCAATTCCAGTTTATGTACAACTCATCAATTTTTTAAGTATTGACCTTACAATTGAGTTATCATCATCATTTACCTAGTGCTTTTCATTCTTAAACTGTTTTTAAGAGATAACAAGCTATCTATGGATTACAAATTATCTGTGACAGAATACATTTAAGTTGCTCGGCATGACCTTCAGTGGAACTAAAACTAAAAAATAAAAAAAATAACAGAAGTGACATTTACCAGTATTACTTCATAAAATGAATTTTGCTCAGATAAGAATGCCTAATTCTAAGTCAGATCCTGAGAATAACCGAATAGTATTAGTGTAACTATTCTCCTCATCATGAAAGGAAATATTTTTGACTAAGTTAATTGTATTTGGAAAATCAGTTTAACTTCTAAACAGAATACCATGATGTCTTTGACTTCATAGATCCTAGATCATAGAATATTTAGGGTTGGAAAGGATCTAGTTCCAATCCCTCTGCCATGGGCAGGGACACCTTACACTAAACCATGTCACCAAAGGCTCTGTCCAACCTGGCTTTGAACACTACCAGGGATGGAGCATTCACAACTTCCTTGGGCAACCCATTCCAGTGCCTCACCACCCTTACAGTAAAGCACTTCTTCCTTATATCCAACCTAAACTTCCCCTCGTTAAGTTTGAACCTGTTACCCTTTGTCATATCACTACAGTCCCTAAGGAAGAGTCCCTCCCTAGCATCCTTACAGGTGCCCTTCAGATACCGGAAGGCTGCTATGGGTTCTGTGTATCCTGGTTATTTTAAGAGAAGGAAGAAGAAAAAAGCATAATTTCTTGTGAAGGGAACAACAGCAACAACAACAAAATAAAGTAAGCAGATTTTCTAGATAGGCTGATTAGAAAGAGTTATGCTGCACTGTTCATCATTATAATTTTGTGAGCTGGTGATTTCTAAGACTAACACAAAGAATACCAGATAGCATAAATGGCATCTTGATGTATTCTTGACTCTATGTATCTGCTTCCTGACCACCTCTAAGGGAAGAGCTGTGTGAATTAGCGAGCAAAATGGATTTGCCTCATATTGTCCAAGAAACCTGAGAGAAGTGTGGGGTGTTTTTATTCAGCTAATTTTGTTACTTATGAAACACTTATTCCCTAGGTTTTCTTCAGGAAGCAAGAACTCCATGTTGTGTCTCTATGCATGTTTGGAGTTTAGGTCTAAAACCTTGCAATAAAGACCAAAGGGAAGCAGATACCTTGACAATAAAAGATTATTTTAGGGACCGGAAGAAATCATTTGCTGACACTTTGCAGAAGCTGGTGATGTTTCTCTCCTGAAATCAATCTGTGTTCTGTAAATAAATTGTTAATAAACATGCCTGCTTACTGGCATTAGCCCGAGAAACAGATAAAATCCCCAGACAATTACTCTGCTGTTCTAGGAATCAGGTACTTGGCTGATTTGCAATCAGATACACAGGCTGCCTGTCCTTCAGGGGTTCTCTGTGGGAATGCTTTCTGAACTGCATACATATCACCCTATCAGTAGGGAAAAAAATAAAAGCACCTCAGCAACCTGCAAGGACTGTGCTTGCAGAGTGTTAAATGGAAAGGCTCAAGGTGACAAACTTTCATACTTACTTTCCCAAGAGTCATAGAATTTGCTGCTACCAAACCAGGTCTGTCAAAAAAAGACACAGCTCATGAAAGTGGAATGAGGGAAAAAACAAATTTATGATGGTTCTACTCAACAAATTGAAGCAAGTATTTGATTTCAGCATTTATATTGCCAGCAGTTTACACGACACTTTGTAGATGGGATTTCTTTCTAAACCATTTCTATGAAAGGTTAGCAGATTAACAGGAGAAATCTTTATTATTCCTACAATGGCTTTGCTTATGAAAAGATTATTATTTAACCATTATTAGGGGGAAATGATGTTGCAAAAGCTGGAGTCCAGCTTGCTGGGTGGCTTTATATATAGATAGCTTTTTAAAAAATGAAATTCTCTACCTAAAAAATTATCACCATGTCTAGAAGTTCCCATGGAAGTATATAAAAAAATAATTCTTATTTTGTTACCATGCTGAGAGAATGATTCACTATGAATCATTTATTAAATGAGTTTAGTCTCTTTTTCTGTCTGCAGAATGTCTACAAACATATCACAACTTTTTTACATATATTTGTTATTCTAAATTACTTGACAGGTCTTTTTGTGTGTGTGCATTTGTTTATTCTGTAGGTTGCAATGTAGATTCTGAAAATGTAACTTACCCATCAATTTGTGCCTGGTTATCTAAATCAGTTATCTATCTGTTGTTTTCCTGGTTGTCAAAGTGCTCACTCTATGTAGGACAAGTAAGTCTCTTGGTATAGACATTACCCCCTCTAAGGATGCAGCTTCGTGCAGACATGATCAGTCCTCCATAGTAGAAGCAGAAATCTGCTGTGAAAGCATATGGTAAGAAGTTTCATGTGCTTTTTTTTTTTTTTCCCTTTAATGAATATTTTCTAAAAGCTAGTTACATCTTACAGGTAAAGAGGGTCAGAAACTCTCTTAACTAAAAATTAGAATACTATTATTTTTTTCATTATGAGCTTAGAATCACTGTTGTTGCAAAACCCTTTAAATTTGCCTATGCAAATAATGTGGTAGCCAGTGAATTCTAAATGTTGGATGTGGATGCATTAGAGGAGGGGAGAATAAAGGTAAAGGATTTCCACCTTGATGTGAAACTTATTCTGTACACAGTTCAAGCAAATGCTAAGGGAAGTTGATTTATATAATCTCTTAGGTTAAAGGGAATAGATGGAATCCCTAATGTCCTCTGAGCCTTTTTCTTTCTAATTATTTAGTTACTGGCTATAGAAATGAAAATATATTTCATTAATCTAGGGCAAATAACTGTATTCATAGTAAATTGGAATTCTTGATTCACCATTTAGTATCTGTCTTTAAAAGGGTGTTTTATATATAGTAAACCTGCACCATGTTGCTGGGTGTGTCTGTAGCACTTAGCATAAATGTGATCACAATTTCCTTACTTGCAATCTCTGTGGAACTGTTCATGGAGACTGTTAAGAGCCTCATCCAAAAGCCAGAAAAATGTTTAAGAATTAAATCCCATTCTTGTCGTACTATTTTCATACTGATATATGAATATTAATTTTAGTGGATTAAAATCAAATAAGAACCTCACTTATTTTGTCAGTGCAAGCTTTAACCTGACACACATGTGCAAAATTATGTTGTTATTTACACCAGAGGGGTAAAAGACCTTGTGGTAAGAGGAAGGGAAGAAAAATGTCCTTTATCACTGTGGAAATCCTCAGAGACACTAAGCTCAAATGACCATGGCAAGCTGAGCATTCATATATTAAAACTAGCAAAAAGTTCATTTGAAAAGCTAGCCTGAAACAAAGACAAAACACTTTTTTTAAAATACTAAGTGGATTAACTGTAGACATGAAAGGAAGAGGAACAATGAGGGCTTTTCCTAGACAGGGATTTAAAATTTAAGAGCACAATTAGACTGTGGTGGTTTTCAGATCACATTTGCACCTTCACTTCAGGAGAAGGACTGGCAGGAAAACAGGCTTAGGAGTATTCTCCACAGTAATAATAAGCATAGGTTGCCCCAAGAAGAAAGAAAGAGAAATTAGAAATATAACGTACATAAGAGCTGGTATATACTGTTAACCAAGAATTAGGCACTGACAGGCAGCAACTCCAGGTGAGCTGTGAGTGGCTCTGGTAAGTTTTTCTAGCAGGAGTCATTGTAAGATAGTGGTATCAAATAAGCTGAAGACAGGTTGGAGGAAAAACTGCAAAAGCTGCATAATGGAAGAGATATATCCATGTGTGCATGTGGCCGTGTGTATGTAATATCTTTGTTGTCAGTGCTATTTAATTTAATAACTAACCTTTTTGTCAGATTAAAAAAATAACTTCAGGCACTTTTCCAAGATCAGTGGGGGTTTTCAATCCACCCTGGAAGATGCAAAATTAAACCAAAACAATTACCTGTTCTATAGTAAATAAAAGCATCTTAATACCACAGAGTCGACTAAGGGAACACAGTGAGTGTTGGGTGTGTAAATGCGTAGTTGTGCATATGCACCAGCAATATCACTTACATCAATCCAGCTTTGATATATCACTACTGCTGAGTCTAAACTAAAGACAAAGCAGCACAGTACTATTCTGGTAGCAACCTTGCCTATTGTATATGACTTCAAAGGATGGGTTTGTTCTATTTTTAGGCTTTACTTTTCATTTTCTAATTTTCTCTCCTAGCAATATAATTTTATTGTGTAGGTTTTATACTTCTCATTCCTCCATTGCCTTTCCCTTTAGATACTGTTTCGATTTGTGTTCTGCCTGACTGGATCCACAGTATCAGACCCCTCCTTGTCAGACAGTCAGTAGAGACTCTAGCTTTATTGCCCATAACAAACAAAAGTTATCTTCCCTCTTTAAAGCCTATCTGTGACTTGGAGAGTCTACAAGTTCAACAACACACTGTTGATGGAAGGCCATAATATCAACAAGCAGATGACACAATTAGACTGTAACCATTTGTTTAAAAGATTTAGGGTCTCTTTACAGCCTCTGTGAGCCATTATTAGTATTTTATTACTTTGCCTTGTGATGGAAGGACATATAAGACAAAAGACAGTTTTTCAGGGTGGGTTTTTTGTTGGTTGTTTTTTTTGTTGTTTTTTTTTTTGTGGAAGATCTGATAGGAAAATCCACACAAACTTATGAACTATCTGTGCCATGCCTCTGAAACAGGCCCTTGCTTGTACTAAAATATTCTCTAGGGAAAACAGTCCTTTCTTGTCACTTTTGTGTTAGAAGTAATAAATAATTTTATAATCAAGAAATCTGTGTTGAAATCATTCCCTTAGAAATTGTACTCATAGGCTTCTGTTCAGTTTATATATGATTAATTAGAAGTCATTTTATTTTCATTTTGTGTCAATTAAATGAAAAAATTGTGTTCTCAATCTGGGAAAAAGGGTAGAGATAAAGAGAGAAGGAGGAATGGGGTGAGAGGACTAAATACTAAGGTCAAAAAGAAATAGGCTTTTCAAAGGGCAGAAAATCAAGCACACAGATTTTTATTGCAAGCAGCTAAAACTTGACCGCAGCAGCCAGCATCTCAAAGAGCTAGAGGGCTCTTGTCAAAGGTGGCAGATATGCAGGCCAGGGACAAAGGTGTTTTGAGTCAGTGCTGCACTCTGTTTCTACTGGCATGTTTCAGTATCTATATACAGATAATTGTTCAGACAGCCAACTGTTTACTGACATTACTTACATTTTATGTCTCCTATATTTCCAAATAAAGCAACAACATTCCATAGGCTACATGGTGCTCTTTGGCTCACAGGCTGCTCCAAGAAAGTTGTAAGTTTGAAGGCTTTGAGATACTCAGTTCAGAGACTTATAGAAGGAAGCTTCACATGCTACAGTACCATTTAATGTTATTTTTCCCTTTAATTTATAGGCATCACAAACTCCAGAGTTCAAAGCTTGTTCAAGCCTTTCAGCTTGAAATGTTAAGAGCTTTACAAAGCAAACATGTTTTCATCCTCAAAGAATGACATTTGAAAAAAGTATCTTAAAGGCTAATAGTACATTTAGATTTTTGCTTATATTTCTAGGCCAAATAGCGTAGCTTTTTTTTTTTTTTCTAGCACAGATAAGCATAGTGACAGAATGCCTGTACTTTATTTTTGGCTAAGAAGAAATTAAGATAAAAATTTTACCTTGAAATATGCAGTCACTGATTGACTGAAAATATGACTTTGGAAAAAAAAAAAAAAGATAAATCTTTAATTGCTTATTATCTTACAATGAAATTTGCTGTTACTACTTCTAATTACTACAAGTAAACCTATTCAGCTATTTCAAATAGCTGTGTTAGAGCATTGTAGTGTAATATCCCAGTAATTAACATAATGCAAAATAAGAGGGAAACAATTAGGATAAAATACTGCAAATAGTATGATGGGCCCTAAAATGCTTATTTTATCATATGGCAGAAAACCTTGCTTGGTTTGCATTAGTCACTTGTTTGTCCTGAGGTAGACAGCACTGTTAAAAGAGAGAAAATGTATAAAAGGTCATCTTACACCACTCATTACTAAGAGTTAAAATGTCACCAACAAAGGAAAGTAAAACTAGACCAAAATTAAATTGGAAAAGTAGCCTAGTAACATCACTAATAGATTCAAAATATCCTTAAAGATTAGAATTTTTTGATCCAAATCTTGTTTCCAATAGAAAAAGGAAGCATTATCTTGTGGGAATTGGGATCCGTTTCAAAAAAAAAGCTATTCTTGTGTGCTAAAAAGAGAAACTGACTGGAAAAAGGAGTTGGCTCTCTAAACTGATGAAATATCTGAGATAAAATGAAAGTAGGATCTTTAGGGATCCCCACCACTGTTCATTCTGTACTAGGTAGATGAGAACTGAGGCAAAGTCTAATGTATTTTCAACATCTCCTTAGGCAGACATTCCTGCAGACAAATTCAGCCGTTTTAGAAAAGACCTTGCTCAACAAACCACATAACTAAATTTCATCCTTCATTCACACTCAGGGTGATCTCTACTAAGCCTACTGATTTCAGCATGAGCGCAAGAGTTGTGCCAAAAAGAGAGCATCAAGATGCTACTTTGCAGATCCACTCATAAAATATATCTCTAAATAAATTGTCATAATTTCACATCATCTTATGACCTGTTTCTGATGCTTTTAGAGCAAGAGTGAATTAGAAGAAAAGGAAATGAGTGAATGTGGACTTAGAAGACACATTCTCAATGGGTATAATAACTTCTGGAGTGCTTGGGAAAAATGAGCAGCAGTGAGTGCTCACTTTGACAGTTTTCATAAAAAAAAACAAACCAAACCAAACCAAACCAAACTGATGTTGCTAGGAATAGTATCTTATGAGGGTGAATATTCTAATCCACTCATCATGGACTGAAATGGCAGGGTAAACTTGAGATGTATTTTGCCGTGACATTTTCTTTCAAAAGATATAAAACCTATGTTTGATGACAGGTGAACATTATTTAGATTACTTACTTGTTGCAGAATGACTCTAAGAGCAGGACCATAGAGTTCTGGAGGACTGTGCAAGCAAGGCAGGGGGTGGCCCCCACAGGTAGCCGGAGACCGGACCTGGGAGGAGAATGTGGAGGAAGCTGTGGGGGGCTACCCAATACTGTTGTGCCAAGAAGGAGTGGCTGAATACCACTCCTATATATGTGTGAACTGTGTCACAAATAAGGTAGAAGTTGCTTATCACCCATATTGGGTTGGCCTGTCTGCTTCTCCTCGCCGCCTACAAATGGCGCCCAAACAGGGACGCGGACTACAGGGCCCTGGTGGCTGGAGACCCGGATTACAGGGCCCCGACTAGCGGGGACCCGGATTACAGGGCCCCGACTAGCAGGGACCCGGGATACAGGGCCCCGACTAGTGGGGACCCGGATACAGGGCCCTGACAAGCGGGGACCTGGATTACAGGGCCCCGACTAACGGGGACCCGGAATACAGGGCCCCGGTCGACGGGGACCCGGATACAGGGTCCCGACTAGCGGGGACCCAGAATACAGGGCCCCGACTAGCAGGGACCCGGATACAGTGCCCCGGTTTAACGGGGACTCGGATACAGGGCCCCGGTCCACGGGGACCCGGGATACAGGGCCCCAGTTTACCAGGGACCCGGGATACAGGGCCCCGGCTAATGGGGACCCGGAACGGCGAGTGAGCGGCGCCGGCGGCAGCGGCCGGGAAGCGCGGGCAATGCTGCTGCGGTGGCGTGACGGAGCCAGGTGCTTGGACTAACCGAAAGGAATCCGCCGCTGGGGCGAACCAGACACTGCTGCGTCGGGAGGCTGATCCGGAGACCGAGGTTACAGGACGACCCAGAAGAAGACGATCCGGAAAAGGCTGGCCATGAAAATGGACCGAGAGGTAGCCCTGGACTTATTACAGTGCTTTTTATAAAAGAGGGGAACTGAGCCCTGAACTTTTACAGTGCTTTTTATAAAAGTGGGGAATTGAGCCTGAGACTCTAAAGCAGCTAGCAGGTCTAGTGGCTCTAGGGGAGGCTACGGGATTTTTTGCAGATCCTAATACAGTATTTGAGGAGAGTGAGGGGCGAAAGTTTGGTGATGAGTTATTTGACTCAATGCTTAATGATGAAAAAACGGCAGAAACTCGGTAAACCACGGAGAGAAGTAATAAACTCTATAAAAAGTTACAAGGCGGAAAAGAAAACTGCCACGGTAGCAACAGAGAAACTAGGAACAGAAGTCCCCGGTTGGTTGAAACCGGGGGAAGATTACAACTCGTTCCCCCCAACTCGTGGGAGCACAGGGTTTCCCCCCCCCCCCTTCCTTTTCTCCCCCTCCATCAGAAGGTGCCGCGGAGGAGGTGTAACCCCCTGCTCCCCCACCACCCCAGTTCCGAAAGTAGGGACTTTGAAAAGGACAGAGAAAGTATATTAGAAGGGATACGCATGATAAATGTCGAGGAATCCGAAAGAAAGAGGGCGGTGCCTCGGCGCCGGATCCATTGCGGAGCCACTCTGAAGCACGCAGTAGAAAATAGGGATCATGCGCTAGTGGGAGATTTAAAGGAACCGCGAGCCTCTCCAACCCACTATGCCCTAGAGTGAAAAAATTTTTAACTCGGTTACAGAGGAGCCAGGTCTGCAGATGGCTACATACCGAACGAGATACATCTGATAAGAAAGACACAGCTGCGAGCAACGGAGACCCCGAGTTTGGCGCAGGATCAGCCCCCAAATCCCCTGAATCCGAGCCAGATTTTTATCCTCTGCTTCCAGACCCTGACTCTTTGTCTCCCGGGTCGGTCTGCTCAGACTTACTGGCCCTGGAGACGGTCAGTTGTAACAATGGGTAACCAAAGATGTGATCATTACTGGGGAATTTTCTGCAATGAGCATCTCTGCATATCCTGCATTAGCACAGCAGGGGGCTAAAGAGTGGGAAGCTCTTGATCTCAAAATAGTTAAGGAGGCCTGACAAACAGTGACCACGTATGCGTTAAAATCCTCTTATACTCAAGCTGTATATGTTATGATTTTTTCTTGCAATTGACAGGGGGAGCCCATACAGTTTCTCTGTGATACTCATGTATTAGAAGTTGGTAAATATAAGTATGTCCAGGTTTCTATGAACCCTTGGAGACCTCTGTAGATACTGCTGGCCACTTCTTCCAGCACAGGCTGGCCACCTGTGTCGGAATGAGTGTGCATTTTGGTCAGTATAAAAGCCCAAGCCTCGTACGATGTAGGGGAGGCAGAGCCTCTGCGGGGACGCCCACTAAGGTTGAGCCTGCCACCTCGCACTGCAATGATGCTTCTCGGAGCTGGTTTGCTGTTAGTCTCCACAGGGTCCTTGTGCCACGTTCTGTACGTGGGACTGTAGTGGGAGTAATGATGGCTTTTGCAGGGACTGAAAAAAAAAAAAAGAGGGGGGGGAGAGAGAGTAATGATGCTGCACTTAACCTGTTTAACCTGTCTACTTCTCAAGAACTGAAGAACTGATAACCTGGGGGAGGGGATATATTTGTGTCCTCCTGCCTACAGGTCCATGGCGACTGCCTGCAAAGTTTGTCAAGCCTTGCCATGAGCTGGACAGACGAATGGAAAAACCTGATGCCTCAGCTACAGGAGCTGACCGTGAATACCCCAAGCAGAATGAGATAGAGGAAGAGAAAGAACAAATAACTGCAAAACATCACTTGGGGGCAGCTGAAAAGTAACATCCTGAATATGTGTGCTTGTAAAATAGCTATTATTAGAGGTTGTGATTTTGTGTATAAAACCACCTGTATTTACTAGCCAGTTGCTAATAAGAAACTGCACCTTGTATTGTATAGATTTGTCACTTGTAAAAGAGATGTTAGAGTATGGAAATTTGCAGTAGCTGCTAGAAAATGCTAAGGCAAAAGCTAGAAAAATTTTAATACAATGGTAGTGTTATAAAGCAGGCGATGGAACAAATTAAGAGGGGGGGAGAATTCCACTGGTAAGAAATTTCTTTGGCTAGTCCTTCACTGCCATCAGCATCTTCAACATGCTGCTGCACCCTGTAATAGTTACTCTGCTAATGTAAATTTGTGTGTGCCTTGCTGTAGTAGTGACTTGTTACTGGATGAAGCAGGTGAAACTGTGCATTGACAACAAGGTGCAAGGACTGAGGCTGACAAAATACCTGCTACCACAGTCAAGGGCAAGACTGGGTTGGCTTCTGTGTTTGCCACCAAGAAGAACCTTCAGCTCCACTGTTGGCTGCAACCCAGCAGGTGTGGAGCAGTGGGGACACATGCCATGCCAGACCTTGATGTGAAGGAACAGAGAGCTATACAGCCTGTTATCAGAGAGCCATACAGCAGAAAAAAGGGGCAGGCCCAGGCAGCCTCTAGTTGGCATATGTTGGGGATATAATCTAGCCCAGATCCCCTGCTCAAGTAGGGTCACCCAAACCATATATAAAACATAAAGGGGGAAGATGTGGAGACAGTGTTCTCAGGGGAGAACGCATAATTGGTACATAAACTTTGAATAGTCCTGAAAGATACAGCAAGGCCATGAGAGGCCTGAAGAAGCTTAAGCAAGCAAGATAAGAGGCTGGAATTCACCAAGTTAATGAGAACTGTGGACTGTTGGCAAGCTTTCAAAGTTGAGTTCTCACACCTGTGTTTAACCAATTATATGTTAGTCACTAAGGGTCTTCAAAACATGTATCCAATCATAATATGCCAAATCACTGTAAGTGCTTCAGCCGGGGCCTTGGCTTAACTAAGCAGACTGGGTTGCTGAGTTGCTAAGCAGACAATTCTACATCGAAGGCAATTTCTGATTTGTTTTAATGTTGACTCTGTAAGACATGCAACACTGCAGAACCTTTTGTTGTTGGAACAGGGACATGGATCTGAGGAGTTTGTTGGAATGTGTTGTATGAGTCTCTGATTATGCTAATTCGATGTACGCACAGCTGAGAACCCTGGCTCAGCTTACCCAGCAATAGTAAATGAGCAGTATTCTAAGAATAATTAGATGGTTGTTTTCATGGGGCATTACAGGTTGAGTCAAACACTGTTTAAAAGTATTGCACTTATGTATCATTGATTAGGTTAATCATTGTAGCTATTAGACTTCTTTATAGTTGTGTGATAAAACAGGTGAACAGAATAACCCATAATGCCTTGCTTGCACAAAGAAAAAGGGGGGAATTGTTGCAGAATGACTCTAAGAGCAGGACCATAGAGTTCTGGAGGACTGTGCAAGCAAGGCAGGGGGTGGCCCCCACAGGTAGATGGAGACTGGACCTGGGAGGAGAATGTGGAGGAAGCTGTGGGGGGCTAACCAATACTGTTGTGCCAAGAAGGAGTGGCTGAATACCACTCCTACATATGTGTGAACTGCGTCACAAATAAGGTAGAAGTTGCTTATCACCCATATTGGGTTGGCCTGTCTGCTTCTCCTCGCCGCTTACTGAAAGGGAGTGCACAAAAACAGATTAGAGAAACCTGTCCCTGTGGAGATCAGGGATGACTGAAAGACAGGAAGAGGATTTTTTTTAAAGCATCCATCCATAGTGAGAGTTATAGTATGCCGGGAAAGAGAGGAGCAATGGCATATAGACTATTTCTTTGCCTCATGGCATGGTCAGTTATAGCTATAAATTTGTGAAATAAAATTTTGCTTCTGTTTTTATGGGAGTCTTTACACATCTGAGTACCTTTTTCATATAACATTCCCAAGTATAAAATCCCATTTATTCACTCTTTCCTTAAAGATATTTTTTTACTACTTGGTACTTCCTGAATAACAACAGTTCATTTTCTTCTCAAATTCTTAGGGTCATGTGTATATTTATTCTACCCTGAATTACGTGGTAGTCTACTTACCTTGGTATCAATAGTAAACCTTGTAAGTACCATGTCTATTACATTTCAATAAAAATAATTACAAGTTCCACTAAAAAAGAAATGAGGGATGTTTGAAGAGTTTTGTTCTTTACAAATGTTGTCTTTTACTCCTCTCCTTGTTACACTTCAGCTGTTTCTCATTACCCAGTCAAGATTTTTAGGGGATGACATTTTTATTCTTTGTTTCTTTTGTTTTTGTTTTTTTTTTCCACAGATACTAAGGTCATGCAAACTGTTATGCAAATCCATGGTTTCTTCAGCTTTTTTAAAGAAAAGCAGCATAGGCCAGGTTCTGACAGCCTGGAATTGTACTCCAATTCCTACTACTGGTGATCCACATTAACTGGGTACATCTCAAGGTCTAGAGCCTTGAAAACAGGAGACACAAACATTTGCAGGTTTACTCATACATTGATATCAATGTACTCATACATTTTTCCAGTTTTCTGGAATGTCTTGATATAAAGGGAATAAAGACCAATAATTTGAATCGTTATCTCTTAAAAATTTGGGTTAATATTAGTGGTGTTATACCATTTATTGTTCTGCCAAAGGAAGAGCCACTAGAATTAAATTATTTTGCTATTGACTAAAAATCAGAACAACCTTCATCTTTAAAAACAGAAGGCTAATTTTTCAATATTAGCTTCTAGATTTAATTAATGCAATTTTATACTGTGAAAAATATAGACTTGGCACTTTGAAAATGTGATCTTAAGAGCCTTTTTTGATATATAATCAAACTTGGAATTTGTAAGTACAAGGGCTGCAAGAAGGCAAAGAGTAAAGAAATTTCCATATTTTATGTAATTCAGATAAGCATGGACTTAACATGAAAATATTGGTTTGGTCTAAAAGCTAATATATGAAAATCCATGTTTTTTTCTATAAAGACATATTTTGAGTGAGGAAAAAAATGGAAATTTCATACCACACAGAATTTAAATAGTCAACTCTTTTTTTTAACACTGATTTAACATGGAAATAAAAATTTAAAAAAACTGACCCATTTTTTTTCTGTCCTATAAAATAAAAGTAGTTTTATATTTTAAATACTGACAAAGGAAAATTTTATACCCTTGGAAAGTATTTCCTTCTTTTTCATTAAAAAGTTTCTTTAAAACTTACTTATTTCTTCTCTGCATGATTTTGAGACTTTTAAACTTCATTTTTCCTAAGACAGACAAGCTTTTTTTATAAAAATATAAATAATTTCTTCTGAATAACTAACATAACACGTTTGTAACACTGAAATGGCAACAGCAATTTGGAAAACAAAAATGGACTGAAGATCAAATCAAAGAATCTGAAGATCAAATCAAAGAATCTGCAACAGAATTTTGATTTAGTGTCTAAATTGTCAGAACTAAGATCAACTTTCTTTTACATGATAAGAAGTCAAAGCATAGATGCCAAATTCTGGAAATTGTTACACAAATACCCACTACATTTTGAGTAAATTTGATAAAGAAGATGTTTAAAAATAACTGTGAAGATGAGAAAATTATTCTTCTGTATTCACTGAGCATACTAGCAATGAAGAGAAAATTAATTTGTACGAAATAAGAGGAAATCCTACATAGCATAAGCAAGAAATTAAAATCAAAGATCAGCTAAATCAGGGTATAATCTTATTAAGCACTTATTGTTTGGAGCTTTAAAGTAACAGGAGAGGATATGTTAAGAGCTCGTTTGAAGAAAATGCTATCGGTGACTTAAAAGAAAAATGGATTGCGTCAACTGCAGCCACCAAACATAACAGCACATTCCCTCCTGAAAATCAAAAGAGGGAAAAAAAAAAAAAAAAGCATTTCTAAACTAGACTCTAGGTAACAAAGTGAGACAGAATTTATCTTAACTGACACTGTATTTATATGTTTGACATTTGAAAAGCAAATGGTGCTGTATTTATTAAGTAGGATTAACTACCTGTCACAATTTTCAACAGCTTGATACTGTTCTGAAGAGTCAGGGGGATTAGAAGCACTGTGACATGGAACTCCAAAATGTATCCTCTTATGTTTCATTTCCACACCGTCGTCAGATTAGATTTCTGGATAGGAAAGAATTTTGAATAAAAGACCTACTGTTTCTTTCTACCTTTAAAGCTATTTCAAAAAGGCCTTTTAGTTTTGCAGTAATAAGAAATAATCATCCCACTGCACATCCGCATACTGCGGTTACTATATCTACACTATTAAACTGGCAAGCTCTGACAATGGTCTAAGAAAAACTGACTGTATATTAAAAGCCATTGTTTACTTTTCTCATCACTTTTATCAGTATATTGGAATTTCAGAAAATAATATATTACAGCCACAGCTTGAGATAGATCTTTCCGATATATACTAAATTGGATTCAAAATTCACGATTAGAGCAGGTCAAGTGATCTCTCTGGAGGTTGTTGATGCCATCAAACCTACTTCTCATTATTTCCTATGGGGCTTTCTTCAAGCAAGTTGCTACTCAGTCTTAACTTCAGTGCCTACATTTAAGCTTTTTGCCAGTTCAAGAAAGCAAGAAAGGACCATTTTTAACCAGAGTCACTTTGCCTTTTTTCCCCATAAGACAAGCAATATTTTATTACTTTTTTGTCTTTTGTCTGGAAATACAGCTTTGTGCTTGATAAGAAAACATTTCTTGACTGTAAGAAAATACAACTTGTGTTGAAAGGTAAACTCCACTAGCTGTAACAGTCTGGAACTTGACAAATCTCAGTCTCAAAAGGCAGTCCAGAGAAAGCAGTTCACTGTAGTCATTTCATTCTGGAGATGAAAGCCTATACACTGTGTAAGGAATTACCTGTGTGATCTAAAAACTGCCTTGCTTTTTAATATTGTGGTTCATTTTGGGGGGCTGAAAACAAACGAACAAAAAAAGCACAATCATTTATCCTCAAAGTGTGTGATGCAGCAGTTCAGATCAGGATAGTCATGGTGATCTGGCTCCATAACACCACATTTAGCTGAAACCATTTAGGTCTCTTTTTAGTCAGTAATGGCTTGAGAATATATTTCAGCAGGAGGTTTTTATCATGGATTTGAACAGACCATAGTAATGAATCATAGAATCAAAGAATCGTTAGGGTTGGAAAGGACCTTAAGATCATCTAGTTCCAACCCCCTGGCGCGGGCAGGGACACCTTACGCAAAATCGTATCACCCAAGGCCTCGTCCAACCTGGCCTTGAACACTGCCAGGGATGGAGCATTCACAACCTCCCTGGGCAACCTATTCCAGTGCCTCACCACCCTAACAGGAAAGAATTTTCTTCTTATATCCAACCTAAACTTCCCCTGTTTAAGTTTGAACCTCTTACCCCTTGTCCTGTCACTACAGTCTCTAATGAAGAGTCCCTCCCCAGCATCCCTATAGGCCCCCTTCAGATACTGGAAGGCTGCTATGAGGTCTCAATGCAGCCTTCTCTTCTCCAGGCTGAACAGCCCCAACTTTCTCAGCCTGTCTTCATATGGGAGGTGCTCCAGTCCCCTGATCATCCTCGTGGCCCTTCTCTGGACTTGTTCCAACAGTTCCATGTCCTTTTGATGTTGAGGACACCAGAACTGCACACAATACTCCAGGTGAGGTCTCACAAGAGCAGAGTACAGGGGCAGGATCACCTCCTTCGACCTGCTGGTCACCCTCCTTTTGATGCAGCCCAAGATATGGTTGGCTTTCTGGGCTGCAAGCACACACTGCTGGCTCATGTTCATTTTTTCATCAACCAGCACCCCCAAGTCCTTCTCCGCAGGGCTGCTCTGAATCTTTTCTAAGCCCAACCTGTAGCTGTGCCTGGGATTACTCCAACCCAGGTGTAGGACCTTGCACTTGGCATGGTTAAACCTCATGAGGTTGGCATCAGCCCAATTTGAGGATCTCAAATTCAAGCATCATGTGATTGCTGCATCCAAGGCTGCCCTGGAGAGTCACATTTCCAACGAGCCCTTCCCTGTTGGTGAGTACGAGGTCAAGCATGGCACCTCTCCTTGTCAGCTCCTCTATCACTTGCAGAAGGAAGTTGTCTTCCACACAATCGAGGAACCTCCTGGATTGCTTGGGCCGGGCTGTACCATCCTTCCAACAGATGTCAGGGTGGTTGACGTCACCCATGAGAACAAGGGCCTGCAAGCGGGAGGCTTTTCCTATCTGTCTGTGGAGTGCTTCATCCGCAGGTTCTCCTTGATCAGGCGGTCTGTAACAGATCCCCACAGTAATGTCTCCCATAGCTATATTCCCTTTAACCCTGACCCACAAACTCTCTGTGGACTGCTCACCTGTCCCCAGATAGAGTTCCATACTCTCCAGCCTATCCCTAACATAAAGGGCAACTCCCCCTCCCCGCCTGCCAAGCCTGTCTTTCCTAAAGAGCATGTATCCTTCCATTCCAACACTCCAGTCACAGGAGCCATCCCACCATGTTTCTGTGATGCCTATTATATCATACCCCCGTAGACGTGCACACATCTCTAATTCCTCTTGTTTGTTCCCCATGCTACGGGCATTTGTATAGAGGCATCTGAGCCGAGCTCCAACTGAAGCCGGCTTATTGGCTGGAGCGGCCAATCTCTACATTGCTCCAAGCATTTATTATAGGTTCTGGCAACTGACTGGGTGTGTTGGAATGGAATGATGCTCCCCTCCCCCAACACATCTAGTTTAAAGCCTCCTTGACCAGACTGGCAAGCCTCCTACCAAAACTGCTCTTTCCCTTCTTTATCAGAGCAGCTCCACCAGCCCCCACTAGACCTGGCCTACAAGCTTGGGTCCCATCTTCAAGACACCCAAACCCCTGACTATGACACCACCCTTTTAACCAGTTATTAACCTGGCTAATCCTCCTAGCTTTTTTTAGGTCCTCCCCTGTACCCTGGAGAATTGATGAAAAGACCACCTGAGCTCCAGAGCCCCTAACCACCTCCCCCAGGGCTCTGTAGTCCTTCTTTATGTTCCCCAGGCTACTACTATCTATATCCCTAGCACCCACATGTATCACCAGGAGTGGGTAATAATCTGTGGGACTTACTAGAGCAGGCAGCCTTTCTGCTACATCCCTGATCCGTGCCCCAGCTAGGCAACACACCTCCCTTGAGAGAGGGTCTGGCCGGCAGACAAGTGCTTCTGTCCCTTTCAGGGTAGAGTCCCCTAGTACTACGACCCACCGCTTTTTCCTAGCAGCACCAGTAGAGATCTTCTTTAGCAGGGCATCAGCTGGCTGTTTCTGGCTCGAGTGCGCTTCCTCATTAGCTCCCTGCAGGACAGCAAAGCAGTTCTGCGTGGGGACAGGGGATTTAGGGGGAAGACCCTTGCTTTTGGTTGTCCTTTTCCTTCTTTTTTTTTTTTTTTTGTTGTTTTTTTTTGTCACTAATTCCCAGCTTCCCAGGTTAACGGCCTCCTTCTTTCCTTCATGAGGTAGCGGTGAGGCTCGAGGCCCCTGCACAGTTTGGGCCGGGAGCAAGCATTCCTGCTTCCTCTCAGCTTCCCTGACATCTCGCAGCCTATTAACAGCATCCCGCAGCTCAGCCACCTGCTGCAGGAGCACCTCCACCAGGGAGCACCGAGTGCAGCCCTGCCCATTGTGCACCCTCCCCTCACCAGACCAGTGCAGGCACTCTCCTCTCTACACCCCGAGCTCTGCACTGCAGCCTCCCCTCTCATCGGCTCTGTCTGGGTGCCTACGCTGGCCACCGCCGGGGCAGCCAGAGCAGAGCTGCCGGACCGGGCCCTGGTCATGAGGCGAGTGCTCACCATCCCACTCGCCTGCCCGCACGAACTGCCTCGCCGCGCTCCCTGGGGCAGGTTTTTACCCACTCGGGGCTGGTGCCGCTGCTCCTGGCTCCGCCCCGTGTGAGTCAGCTGCTCGCTCTCGTCAGCTGAGCTGCCGGCTCCTGGGCAGGTCCTGCCGAGGACTTGAGGCTCCCTCGGTGGGAGGCTCTTGTCGCTCTGAGCTGAGGCTCCTGGACGCTGATCTCCCCCTCGCTCCGATGTTGAAGGCGTCCTCTCTCGAGCTACTCACCTCAGCAATTGAAAAACAAAAAAAAAATGAAACAAAAAAAATTGAACAAAAAGGCTTCTTCATAGCATGGCCTTGAATTACCTTCTTACTCTGCAGGAAGTTGAAAACCAAGTTAGGAAGTTAGGCAAAACTTACTGTACGGGGCGGGGGGGGGAAGGGGGTGTGTATGTAAATATTTGTTTTATAGCTAGGTGCCATGCAGTTTTTTGTAAATATTTGTTTGCATTTCCATGTGACTTGGGTGTACTCTCTCAGCTGTAACAATTTGTTTTGAGAAAATATGTGTGTGAACTTTACAAACCAAAAGCCTGTTTTGAGACTCAACAATTTTTTCTTGGCCAGCCCTATGAATAAGAAAGATGATATTGCCTGGAATAAGGCTTGTCTTGCATTTCGTCAACTATTTCTGGAAAAAAAAAAAATGTTGGATACATTACTGATACAAAGGTAGGTAGATTTTAAAAATAAACGAGAGAAAAAGTGAGATCTCACACAATTTGTTTTACATGACATTAACCCTGTCATTATTGAAATTAAAATTACAGATACTTATGATTAAATTATTCAGATTCTAAATTGTAGTAGTCAAGGACTATCTTTTGTCTGGTATTCATAAATCACCTAACACAATACATACTGTTTGGCCATCAACCCTTAAGTACTCACAAATGAGCCTTACATGGCAGTCTAAACATTCAAAATACTACTGGTTCATTTGGTTTTACAAAATATAATCAAACCATTATTTTCCGGCAGTTCATATATCTAGATATTAACAAAGGCAGCTTTTTGAGATAACTGAGGAGATTCAGGGCAACAAGAAGACCAAACTGATTTGAGGTAGCCAGGATTCATCAACTATCTGCACTAGCTTAGACAGTTCATAGTATTTATTTCTTTCATGATTTGTAAGAAACCAATAAACAAAGGGATAAAAAAGTCTATTTTCTACAGGTAGACCCAATCAGCTAAATGGTCATGTATATGTTGTTCATTTGCTTAGAATAATACAATCTGTACAATTTAACGTTCTTCACTTTGCAAATTATCTGGGTACAGGTTATGAATTTTACAAATAATTTTTTCTATTTACAGTGCTTCAGTAAATGTCTTCCATCAATAAATTTTAACTCATGATTTGTTAATGAGCTGGTCATGGAAAATATTCATTATTTATACTATATAATTTTTCCTCTAAATTACATGCCATTATTTATGTTCCATGAATAGGTGATTTAAAAATAGCTTTATAAATAAAATTAATTGTATTTTCCTTTATCAGATTAACTGCAAACTTTCCTAATTGTTAAAATCTATCATCCAAATAATAAGAACAATCTGTGCATTGCACTGCTGATCCCAATTCAAATGAAACTGGTGGTGTCTTTTTTGTTGTTTTTTTTTTAATTTACAAATATTTAAAATAAATATGTATTGGAATATAATTACTGAATGAGAGAAAATACAAGCAAAATAGTCTGAGGTATTACGAGTTTTGTTTTTATAGAAGCAATAATGTAGTTCTTGTACTGAAATATGTGAAAACATTATAGGGGAGAAATATAGGGCAATTTGGATGAAGCTTAAGATTTTTCAGGGCTGTTATTGCATTCACAAGAGCAGACATATTTCTTCTCTTGGTTTACTTTGGGAAAGACACTTTGTTTCTAAAGTGTGAAACGTTTTACAAAGAGAAGTGAAAGGGGCCAAAATTATTGGGGGGGGGGGGAGAGTGGAGGGGGGGTAAAAATCACATATCAACAAAACCCCCAAATTAAAGTTTTCTTTTCAGTGCTGCCTAACCTGTGAGCGGTACAAGCAGCTCACATAACAGCAGGGTGTGATCCACATGCCACTGGTTCTTGGGATAACAGTGTCCCTGAAACAATGAGAAGAGGTGGCACAACTGTAGCATTTCCCTCAGAGTTGCATTTCAGAGAGGTATTTCAAGCAGCAGTGGCATCTGGCTCCTCCTGTTCAGCTGCACAGCACAGCAGTGGTTGGATAAAAAAAAAGTGGGAAGCAATGTACTTGGTTAGAGTCCTACATCTGCCTTATACTTAAATACAATTCAAAGTGCCAAGAGCCATTTTGGGGGGATTTCTTTAAATAATAAAGCCAGCAAAATACTTCACCATGAGCAAAAAAAAAAAACAACAACAAACAAACAAACAAAAAAAAACCCTTTTCAATTAATTCTTTTTCTAACAGATACAATGAAACAACAGCTGAGGAAATACAACCAGTCTGTTGCAGGGATGTGCCTTATTGAAATCAGCTTGGATGCAAGGGAAGGCAGCAGCATGAGCAGCCTGCTGTACAAGATAAAGCAAGTTAGAGACTGTGAGGTCATCAGCACAGTGCCCTCAATGACAAGGGGTATAGCCCTACAGTGCCAAAAAAAGAAGTATGAAGCAGGTTTGCTGAGAGTAACCAACAACCTACAATATGTGGTGGACTCAGGACCAGAGCTTAAGTGTGGTGCCACAGTCAAAGAGTGGAGAAAGCCGGGTGAGCTTCTCACATTTTGTTTTCTACAACTTAACTATGTTCACAGAGGTCTGATGCAAGGTTACATAGACAGGTGTACCACATCTTAGCCTGCTGTTGTCAGTGATGTTTACAGGAAGGTCAGGGCATTTAGAGTCTGTCAGAGAGCTCAGGACTCTGAAAAGCACAACCATCCAGGCTTTTCCCTAGATCTCTAGTTAACTCTGTCGCAAATATCATAGAATCATAGAATTATAGAATCATAGAACAACTTGGATTGGAAAGGACCTTAAAATTATCTACTTCTAATCCCCCTGCTGGTGCAGGAGCGACTCACACTAGAGCATGCTGCCCAAGGATCTGTCCAACCTGGTCTTGGACAATGCCAGGGATGGAGCATTTACCACTTCTTTGGGCAGCCTGTTTCAGTGCCTCACCACCCTCACAGTAAAGAACTTCTTTCTTATATCTATCCTAGTGAAAAGGAAAAATTTCTGTGCTGAGAGATTGCAGCCAGGCAAGAATTAAAAAATTAAGAGGTAAAGTTCTCACATCAGTTATGATAATGAAGAATACTTTTTATGAATATGGGCAGAAACTGGGAGAACATTGTCCCCCTCAGACTGTCTAAATTCCCCAAGCTGCTGGAGTGAACATCTCCTTCCCAAACATAGGAAATACCACTGCCTATGCCTTCTTTTGCTCCCAGCTGCACAGAGACTATTGAATGATGAACCTGAGTTTTGAGACAATTAACCTTTCCCCTCCCCAGTTTGATGCCTGGTTTTGGTAAAACACCAGCGGGTAATTATGTGGTCTCTTATGACAGCCAGATACTTTGCCATGATTCTCTGCCTCTATCAGTGAGTACTACACTGATTCCATTACAGAGAAGATGTACTTTTACTTGACCAATAGATGTGGTTGGGAAAAAAAAAAACAACATCAAACAAGCAGGGGTGATGAAGTAAAACTATACATGCTTTCTGCTCCCTGACTGTCTTATTTCTTTTGTGCTAGGAGCTATGAAGATAAAATACCTCTGTTAGCTACTAAATGTTCTGAATTAATAAGAAAACCTCACATCTTTAATGAATATAAAATGCCCCATAGTAATGTTGACTAAAATAATGTTTAGTGGTCGTGAAGCTGATCATTAAAACCAACCAAAACAATTAAAAATAAAATAAATTTAAAAAATAGGGGAAAAAAACCCTGAAGCATTGAGTAAAGAGATTACAGAATATTTGCATATTTTTCTAGTTATTATCAATCTAAAAGGGGGGAAATTTTATTAGAGGTCAATGTGGTAGAATTACAATGCAAAGGTTACTATTTCAGTAATATACAGGACACTTTAAAAATGTTCCAAAGCAACAAAGCAGAGGCAAATTAAAATCATGATTATAGAAGAAAACAAACATAAAAAGTCAAACAGAAGCCAATATTTCAGTCTAATGTGTCCAGTCGAAGGTCACTGTAATTGGTTTTCCTTTTATGGTATATTTTTTCATTTAATACTGTAAACCAGTGGTATGCCACAGCCCACTGCTGAAGCTCTGAGGGGCAAATCCAACTTACCTCTTGGATTGCAAGAATTAGGGAATGCAGTACTTACTCATTCAAAAGCAGAGAACATAAAAGCCTGGTAATATAAGCAGTGGATCCTGCAGATGGGCGGAATTCAAACACTGCATTGGGTTGACCTGGTGAAAGGGGAAGCAAGGGGTGTTTCCCTTGAGATGTCTTCCAATTTCCTTCCCCACACCACTGTGGAGAAGGAGGGAGTCAAGGGCTGTGTGGGTGCTTGGCTGCTGGCCAGAACCAACCCACCACAAACTTTCATTAGTCACCTAATTCACTGTATGAGACTGATCCAGTATTCCAGACAGAGAGCTGCAGCTCTTACCCATTCTTATTTTTTGTCCATGAAAACCAAAGTAGGGAAGGGGTTACAAGGAAGATGAAGTTTACATGCCTTTTTTTTTAGTTATAGAGGCAATCGCTACTGTCCTGGCACCACGACCACAACAAAGACCTCCCTTACAAGCTAGGGAATATTCTGAGGATTAGATTACTGTTTGCTCTCTCTGGTTACTTTATAGACAGTATCAGTGTTGGTAAGATGAGCAGAAATTTGTTTTTTCCCTCTAAAAACTCAGTCTGTCTTTCCCACATGCCTGACCTTTCTTTTAATAAGCACTGAACTGTGCCCTTATAGCTTACTAGGTAAACAGATACTCTTTCGGTTTCTGTGCCCACCCACATTAATGAATTCCAAAATGCTTCTTGCAGCTGCAGTATGACACTGTGTTGGGATGGTGAGACCTTCACTTTGCTCTCCCCTGGAAGCAAGCCCAGGCATGCAGGCAAGGGATGTACTTGTAAGGGATCCCTGATACAGGCAATTTGGAGACTGTGGGGCATATTGCAGAATGCACTTACATTGTAATACAGGCTTAAGCACTAGCTACACCTGCATTGCATAACCGAGGTAAAACTGACGGATATTAAAATAATTTGAAGGCTATAGAACTCAAATTTTACTTGAACTCCACTTTTTAGCCTGGAAATAACATTTTTTTAAATGTTCTTGTGTTTTGTGGTGATTTGTTGGTTTGTTGCTTGCTGTTGTTTTGTTTTTTTTTTTAATCTGATCTTCTTTGCCCAACCAGAGATGGTATAATCCAGCACAAAGGTTCAAGTCAGGAACTGTTTATGACCCCCTTAATAAGGCCAAAAACAGCAGAAAGATTGAAAATGGTGGACCAATAAGTATTTCAGGCTAAATGGCTATAGAATAATTTTGCAGATACAAGAATCTATGAGCTTAGAATTTTTAGTTAGAACTTGATTCCAAAGCCAAGTTGAAAGATAATTATTTTCTCAGTAAGCAGTGTTTGTTAAGTTTTTCTAGTGCATTGTTTTGAGGTTTAGATTGAGGTTTTCCTCAGCCTAGAGCATATGTTGGAAGCAATTGCAATGAAATGAGATTTTCAATCTATTTTTATAATTTATTTTTTTTTTAAATTAAGACAAATGGAAAACTCTTGAGATTACCTAGATGATGTCTAGAATTATGAGAGGGGAATAACAGCAAAGATAGGACAAAATATTCACAGTAAGAATGATTCAGACATTAGAGACCACAATTTAAATGCAGAGAGATATAGCGCACAAAGAGTTCAAGCAGAGAATTTCACTTAGTGCAGTTGCCAGGTAAAGCCGTCAAAGCAAATAGCTCAAATGAGTTTAAAAGAGAACTCTGCATGTCTGACCAGGGAAGGAATCAAAGGATATAGTTACTAAGCAAGAAAATGGATGTGAGATTAACTTAAAGGGAATGTCTTATTGGGTCAGGTGTCCTTTCCTTTCTGCAGCAGTGCCTCATGTCCTTTTCCCGTAATCTTTCATAAAAGAAGGATTTTCATAAAAGAAGGATTGAAAATAGTCATAAGAAAAAGCCCTACAAGGACTATAATTAAAATGTACTGCAAATGTTTTAATCTGACTGACTGGTGTTTTGATTTGGGGCTTTTACATTAATTAGAGATACTGTAAAGGCTGCGACAACCATTTTGTCAAAGACAAAAGGCTTTAAAGAACCCCCCAAGACTAAGAGATTAATTCTTAATAAAAACATCTTCGATATGTGAGCTAAGAAAATTTTGAAACCGTGGGTCTGAAGAAGGAAACTTACATAGAATTGAAAGGTGGAACATCAACACTACACTTTGGAGAAATTACACTAAACTACATAAATCAGTGAGTAAAGTCTCAGAATTCAGTCTACCTGAAGAAATACTAAGCACAGGCTGCAATACTAGATATTGTACATCATTATATAATTTTTAATTTCCATCCCAATTTGCATGTTATAATTACCTTTCCAACTGTCTTTTGGGAGATAAAACAGAGCTATTAACAAAACTTCAATGTATCAGAATTTCTAGGCTAAATAAATTTGTTCTATGATATTGCTTGGCAATCTTTCCTGAAAACAGCAAAAAGCATATATATCTTCATTAAATGAAAAGGACTAGAAACATTTGAGGTTTAAAATATTAGTGCTTAAAGAATGTTTTGTACCAACAATCGTTTTAATGATTTGATTTCAAAAATATAACTGCAGACTGCAGTTTTATTTAATAGCTTGATTACACACTCCCTTATGTTTGGGCTGCTCTAAGTGCTTACTCACAAAACGCATTGAAACAACTTATTAAACCTTGAAATGCCTTCATAATAGGTAAGCTGTGTCTGCCAGTACTAAATCCAGTGTTTCATATGTAACCAGGTGGAAGTGGGATATTCTGAAATGCTGAGGGTAATGAGAGGTCACTCCTTAGGCTGAAGATAACTGGGAACCAGGATCTATCTTTTAGTTCATCAGATCATTTATAGTTTTTTACATCACCTACTTTAGCCATACAGACCAGAGGTACAATATTGGGCATAACTGTATTGCTATTTGTGATGTGAGGTTAATTTCTGAACTGCGTATAGTTTTTTTCAGTCTTCTGTGTTGAGTTTTAGCAGTTGCAGGGATGAGACCACTGGATTGCTTGTCTTCTTTGCAGAACAGCGTTTGTATGTGTGTCTGTGCAGTGTATAGTTCTTTCCTGCTTTCAAAGTACTGAATTTCAGAATATTGCTCTTTACTATTTCTAACTTGGGTGGACTAGAGAGATAATCTAAACCCCAGATTAATTATGCAGCTATTGAGTTGGGATCAGATGGCACAGTCAGACTGACAGACCGAGGATTCTTTTTTAGGAATGAAGTATCTGTAGAAGACATCTACTGAAAAATAGAAATTTTTTTATCTCAGTGGAGGAAAATTCAAGCTGGTTAATAACCATGATTCTGGGGAGGGGCTGAGGGGTGGGGGAGAGGGGAGAGAGAGTGCTGTTGCAGCTTTTGGGGGGTTTTGTTGTTTTGTTTTTTTTTCCCCAGGAAAGAGAAAAGGTTTCATTTATGGGATCCGCATACAGAATTTCAAAATAAGCTCTGTAGGAGACTGAGGTGCTGACGTCAATTGCTCTACAATGAGACAACTTTTAAAGTATATAGCTCTTTATTGAGTCTAGCTAATGTTCAGGCTTACAAAAGATGTACAGAGAAAGGTAATTTTGTTTATGGGATTTTTTTGAAGTTTGCTTTTCCTCACAACTACAAAATTCTTCAAAGAAAACAGAGCATCACGTTTTCCCAACTGGATCCCCAGTCCTCAATGTTGAGAATGAGAGACTGATCTGTTAAGAAGGTTAACTGAAAGAAAATAAAGTAGGTCTGACTGATAAGTTACCAGCCCACAATACCTTTGTTAAATTAGTGTCTGCAGACTGGTTTGATTTTTTTTGGCACGGTACTCTAAACAGAAAAATGTTCTGAGAAAATGCAACCAACTCTATCATAAAGACACAATGCGGTGAATCTTGCTATGGTGATTTAAGACAGTAATTTATGATACATGCAGAGAAGTAGAAGAAAAGCATACTCAAAGCACTCCAGTCACAGTTTAGGGTAATCTCTTAAACTGCCAGCAATAGTAGTTTGTGCTGGTATGCCAGAATGAAGCAGATGAAACATGCTCACAGTCTCCCTTTTGCCAGCTCTGCAAATGCATGAGGCAGGCAGCAGGGCAGTGGTAATATCTGAAGTATCTACAGCAATCTGTTTTACTGAGCATGAATGAGAGTCTTTAGCCCATAGACAGTCTCTGCATTTTAGCTGTTGGAAGTATGCAATTTTGTGTGCAATCTCTGATGAAAAGAGCAGAAATACATTTTTTTTTATTAACTTCTTGGTGTGAGAGTAGAATAAGACCACAGTATTTTTCTTATTTTCTTTTTGGATCTAAGTTTGAAACTATGCCTCCACACATACTCTAAATTAGTGATGTACTAATTCCCTGTTCTGCCTAAAAGTCTTCTAATCCACATGATCTGACCTTTTGTAAATATAATTTGTACCAAGAGAACCCTTGAATTTCATATGCTTGCATTAAACAGTGCAGTGTGTTACTTGCTTTTATGTCTCAACCAGAAAGAAATACTAAATAAAATATACCAAGGTGCTTCATCACAAATTAAAAGTAAATATATATTTTTGTCAGTGAATAAATTAATATTTGCAGATTTTTATTTCCCAAATAAAGTCTTTATTTCAAATCCAAAATGTAAATGTAGATGAATATATTAAAACTTATTTGATATTCTATGTGAAAGATTCAAGTTTCTTTCACTTCTTTATGAGTTCACTTGTAAGTTTAAAATACAGGCCTTTATTTTTTTATATGTGTTGTCTCATAATTCCCTTCTTCAGTGTCTGACTCAAAGATATAACTTAAACAAACATTGTTCAGGTTGTCACTCAGGTTTCTAAGGGTAAAGCTTACAGATATGCAAGCAGATCTGTTTTGCTAACTGTTATTTTGAAGCTTTATGATGTTACACATTCAGCCCAAATAGGCTAGTTGAAGTCATATTGAGATTCTAATACTGATAATAAAATATGACACTAAAATTAAGGAAAAATACCTTGTCAGTTTATACCATTGTGATGGCTTGACCCCGGCTGGAGACCGGGTGCCCACCAAAGCTGCTCTGTCAGTCCCCTCTTAAACTATAGAGAGGAGAGAAAGTACAATGAAAGGCTTGCGAGTCAAGATAAGGACTGGGAAAGATCAATCACCCATTACCGTCACAGGCAAAACAGACTCGATTTGGGGAGATTAGTTTAATTTACCAATTAAATCACAGTAGGATAATGAAGAATAAAACCAAATCTTAAAAACCTTCCCCCACATACTTCCCTACTGCCCAGGCTTAACTTTACTCCTGATTTTCAATATCTTGTCTCCCCCAGCAGTACAGGGGGGCGGGGAATGGAAGTTGTGGGCAGTTCATCACACATTGTCTTTGCTGCTCCTTCCTCCTTAGGGAGGACTCCTCACACTCTTCCCCTGCTCCAGAATGGGGTACTTCTCATACAACATAGTTTTCCACAACCTTCTCCAAAATGAGTCCTTCCCACAGGCTGCAGTTCTTCACAAACTACTCCAGCATGGGTCCCAATACAACTGCAAATGTAATATATCTCTAGGGAAAAGGTCAGTTTTCATTTCAGTGTCATCCAAGCTCATATTATTTTGCTACTCTTGCTAAAACTCTAAAGGTATTTTGAATCCCTGTGGCTGTGATTTTCTTTTACAATGCATTCAAAGCTCAGACAAGCTGATGCAATTAAACAAAGATCTGAAGCTGTCAGTGTAGGAAGAAGTAGAACAGACATTTTATATAATTATTGCACATCTGAATCTCTACAGCCTGCAATGTAAGAATATTTTTTCCTTAATATGATTGTTTTGCTGAGGAGAAAGCTCTGCATAGCTCTGTGAGATTCAGCACATCCAAGAAAATGTAGCAACTAGGCAGATACTTTAGGTTTGGTATTTTCATGTTGTTTTATACCCAACAGGAAACAACTTTCTTACTTGTTCTATAAAGATTAGTTGCAGACATTTTAAATCATCTGTAACTGTAGGGTCTGTAAGGTTATTCCTCTCCTGTTTTTGTGCTACTACTACAAAGAGGATGGAAGAACAAAGAGGATAGAAGGAAAGAAAAGAAAGGAGATCAAAGTGAAAGTATACTTTTCCAAATAGATTGGAAACATGCTGGTTTTCTTCTCCCCATTATAATTAAAGATGTGGGATACTACACATCCCACTTCAGGATACGTGGGAGATATATTGTAGTCAATATGATGAGGAATACTTATGAAAAACATAGGGTCATGATGGAGCATCTGCAGGCCCTAGGCTGTCTAATATTCATCGTTGTTGTCTTCATCAGAAAGCAGTGTGACACATTTGTAGATTGAAACTGGGCACTGCGGACCCAAGACCTGCAGGTTTGGGAGAATTAAATGAAATTGGTTCTAGCACTGGACTCATGCACTGGACAACCATCAGCTGCAGCATGTTACATAAGCTCCTGGAGCACAGCTTCGGTTAGTTTAAACAGAAAGGAATACAGCTGTGTGTGCTTCAACGTGCTAGCATGTGAACCAAACCAACTGGGGACTTTTTAGTGCTGCTCCACTTGAAAACAATAATGTGCCTTACCCATGCCCAGTGCTGTGAGGCAGGCTGATGAACCTTGTGGGGTAATGTGCCTGCCATTAGGATGGAATACAGGGGTTCAGGCTGGGTCACATCAAAGTTTCGGTTAACCTGCCATTATATCTGTGAAAGTGACCACAACAATCATGGTTCCTTGGTACGCTTTTCCATAGGTGACTGAGAAACGATCATTTCATTGCTTAAAATGGTCATTTGTACCATAAATGTCTCTAATTGCTTCCTAGACTGCTGTGAAACCTTGGTATTCACAATAGCCTCTGGCAATGAATTTCAGAGTTGGAGTATTGGGTGAAATAATGACTCCTTTTTCACTTTAAACTTGTCATGCAGTGATGATTTAATCTGAAGCTTCCTGGATAAGAAACAGTCAACAGTCATTTTTACATGAATTCTCATGGTTATGTAGATCCCTATCATGTTCCCCCTTAGCTGTTTCTCTTTCAGATGAAAAGATCCTAGTCTGTTCATCAGTGTCCTCTTGTGCAGAAGCCAACCCATAACACTGATTTACCTCTGACATCCTTCTCTAAATATTTCTTTTTTTTCTGTATCCTTCTTGGATTAGCGAGATCAGGCCTGCCTTAAGAAAGGTGTGAAGATTTATGTTTTTTAGTTTGTCCTCTGCTAGTTCTGTAGGAATTCCTAACATTGATATGCTTCCTTGACTGCAACTACTAATTGTTTCTCTACATTGGCAGATTGGTATATTTATTAAAATTTGACTTCATCACCCATTTTATCACCCAGGTGATAAAATGTTTAGTATAACAAAATGTTTCACAATCACTTCCAGTTGTGAGTGCCCTGAAGGGTTGGTACTGATAACCTCAGCCCTTGTTTTTTCTACCTTTATCTCAAAAATCAGAACCTGACTTTAGCCTTACTCAAAAAAAAAAAAAAAAGATGTTTCAGTGAACCCTGTGCTAATTATTCCCACTGTTATTTTATGCTCTTTCTTAAAAGAGTTTGTTAATGTTAGATGTACCATCTTTCTAGACATCCTCTAGTTTGGATGGTATAGGACAGTGATAACATTATTTTAATATTCTTTCTCTAGAACAGCTTTTTCTTTATAAGTTATAATCACATTATCTCCTTTCAAGATAAGCGCTCCCAATACTCTTGGTCTTTTTTTCAGAGATATTCTTTTTTTCACACAGAGTTTCTGGCACAAAAAGAAAAATACAAGCTCAGCCATTTTTACTGCATTTTGTCACTGTGATTGTTTCCACACCTGCTTCTTCTGAGTGAGAAATCAAAAGGGCAGCTTCACAGCAATAGCTGCACAAATCAGAGATCTTCAGTTATGACAGTTCTAGGGGCTGAAATTAATGCACATTGAATTACATCATTAAACTCTGTAAAGGGGCATGTCTCCATTGAAAGCAGAGAGATGTATCTGACTCATATTGATGACATGTCAGATGTCACGGGACTCAGTTAAGACATAGCTTAAGTTGAATATATTTGAGACAATAGGGTAATTTTAAATAAAAAAGTAAATTAATTTTAAAATAGTTTGGGGAAATGTCAGTTTCCAGTTGATGGTGAAGTAGTTGTCAACTCTGAATCTTAAATTAGTATGAAATAGAGACAAACTACCACAGGTACTTTTTTTTTTTTTAATATGGAGACTAGCTGTATGGAATGTGTTTGGACTGTGGTTTGCTTCCTGAGAAAGCATGTAGCACTAATAATCCAGGACATCATGACAGTTCAGTTCTCAGAGCTTTCAGAACACCCTTGATGAATCCCTGTGGGTATCAGTCACACCTCACCACTGAAAGTTAAGTGTGCAGTTTCATAAGGCGTTGATGTTCAGACTCCATAAAATGATTAGGTATTCTTGTTTAAATTGCTCTGATTATAAGCAACATATAGAGGGGAAAGAAGCCACATTAATTTATCAGCCAGTTAATTAGCTAACAAAAAAAAGAAAGAATTTGAGCATATCTTATCCCTAATTTGGAGACCTTTTATGTTTGGGTATGTGTCATGGAATAAACACGAGGCTGCAGCAATGTCTTTGTAGCATTGGTCTAACATCTTGTAGAGCCTCTGGGAGGGCAACATAAAGAATAAACATATGCTGCAGCAAATAATACATTTTAGACGTAGAAGAAAATAGCTGTAGTTACATACACTTAGCCTCCTTTATCAGTCAGGACCTCTCCTGATGGATTACTGTAGGTAGGTTTACAATGCTAAAAGAGTAAGGAGGAGCTGTTGGCTCCTGACATCTCCTTGTGGCTGCTGACAACTAGCTACTAAGCAAGATTGTATTTGTTTCCAGTGCCTCCTGTGATTAAATTTTACATATTTATTTCTTTCTATTGTTTCTTACTGCTTGTCTGCATTACTCTGATGCTGATGTACCTATGTTCTCTTTATACACATGGTGTACTAATTTACATTGCACTTGACATGTTTATTTCCATTGGGTGTCTGATATTCTCTCCTGTTTTCTTGCTAATTTTCTGATATTTCTTTCTATCTGTACTACATTGTCCTAGCACGTTTATTCTGACATTACAATTTTCTTGGTTCTTTAAATAAATAAATTCCAATATTTCTTTTGATACTATTTTGCTTTATTATATGCCTCTGTTCAATGCAACACACCCTGGTGGACTGTAGGGGAAAATCCTTTGGGCTAGAGTATAGACCTTTTAAATTTCTACAGGAGGTGACCATGTCTCCCTTCCGTTGTCATTTGACTTATTTAGCTCTTTCAACATTTCTTCATAAGTTGGCCTTTCCATTGACTTAATAATTTTTTATTACTCTTATCCCAAATCCTTCTCAAAGCTGAGTTTTACTTGCAATGAAAAGTTTACCTTCCCACTTTTTACATTATTCCCCCCCCCCCCCCCGCCCTTGCACCTCCATCCCCAGTCTTCTGTAAATCTGGGGATTAAGTCCTTCCAAATACTTCTTTTTACATTAGAAGCCTACATTCTGATTTTTTTTTTTTCTCCTGTAATGTATGAAGTCACAATTTTTTCTTCACATCTTCTTGTCACTGACCCTTTTTGATTTATCTCTTTGGCCTCCTTGTCACTTGTAACCCCTCACATCAAATAAGGCCTGAACATTTTAATTAATGTGCTGTTTACTTCTTCATCCAAGTCAGTAATAAAAAATTATGGTTAAGATATTAAGACTGTTCTTGACAAAAAGCAAATAAATTTCAATATTAATATGAAGGAATGAAGCTCAAGAAGATTACTACACAGCAGAAATACATTTTAGCTTAGAAAATACAAGAAGTGGTTTGCAGAGAGAGGCTGAGAACCTTTGTTTCTTTGTATATAGAGTGACCAAATAAAACAAAAAATACAGGAACTATTGGCAATATAAATCAGTGTTACAGCAATGTCATACACTATCACCTCTTTTATCTTACAGAAATGTGAGCTGAAGTAATGAAATAATGAACAATGAATGTGTAAAATATTTACAGTGGTTTCTTGGAAGCCTTGCAGTAGTTACAGGATGGTTGTACAAAGCATCAAGAAGCATTACTTGACAGTTTGGAGAAACCTGGATGTCCATGCAGCGTTACTACTTCTAGATTTCTCAGTAGCTAAACCTCAGTACCCACCATAGAAATATCAGAACTTATTTCCCCTTTATCTTTGATTACCATTATAAATGTATCTTGATCATCATCAACATGCAACATCAGTCTCTTGAGAAAGTGTTCTATTTCCCAGCCTGTCATCTGGACATCACTTCTGCTTTCCCTTCTGCCTTTCTATAAAAACTTCCCACTCCATCACACCCCACTTCCTCTTTGGTTTCTATTTTTTTTTTTTTTCTTTTTTCTTCTGTTGGCAATATGTCGAACTAGGTGAAAATACAAACTTTTTGGTTTTGATTGGTTTTGGTAGCACTGAAATAAGGAGTTCATAATGGGGAAGGAAAAAGGAGAATAATATTGTATTGTCCCAGATTCTTCTTGTGTTTGGATCTCTTATTAAAAACTCAGTCACCTTTTTGCCACATTTGTTATAACTGCTGACAAATCATATATGAATGTCATCCTTATGAATATTAAACCAATAGCAAAGTGTCTTGATAGAAATTAGGTCAAGTCATGTTCACAAAATAAGAGTGTTACAGCATTCCCTCAGGTATCAGGTTTTCACCATATACAAATATATGTATCATATTAATCTTTATATATAGAGATAATCATATATACATACACACACACACAAACTTACATCATGTATGGACTAAAATTTTCCACAACTTGAGTACAGTCTTTTTGTCATTGTCATTTACATCAATTGATGTAAATTGCTTTGGCTTCATCTCTGACCTGATACCTCCAGAAAAGAGGCAGTGTCTGAACAGCACTGGCCAGCACGTAATGCATGACACTGATGTATTTCCTGACTGTTGCACAAGAAAAGGATTAGCCTCCCTGAACAACATCAGAGCTACTGGCATCTATTGGCTTAAAAACAGGTTATACAGGCAAAATACCTTTAAACTACATGCACATACCAATGGCTTCTGTGTGATTTTTTATTTGTTTGACGTTCAGAGCAGTCTCAAAGTTCATGAAACCAGTCACACCAATTTTAAATGAGGCGATTATTTTTTTCCTTGGGGCAGAAAGAAAAAAACGAAAAGAAACACCAGAGTACAGTTCCCTACTAGTATACTATACCACTGAAACAAACACATTTTATAAAATGAAAGCCATTCTAAAGAATTCCCTTAAGGAGATAACAGCCACACAAGGCAGCTATTACTTCTACTCACAATTGCATCAATCTTTGATCTTTATTGTTATGGTATTATTTCTATTCTGGTGCTATAAAAATATTCCTTGTGGATTTTCCTTTAATAACAAATGTGCCTACCTTAAAACTGCTTGGAAAAGAGACAGTGGCAGATCAGTGCTACAAATAAAAGCTAAGGAGCCCCTTTTTTTAATCTCATCCAGAAATGACTGTGAGATTGCTATCTTGAGAGAGGACCAAAAATTAAGTTTTCACAATTTCTTTTTTTCCATGACAATCTGTACCATGCAGAATAGATTTTATGTCAATTCCTGTTTGAACTACAACTTTCATCTTGAGAATTGGAACTGTGATAAAATTTTAATTTTCAAATCCATCATATAAAATATCACTGGCCTGAACTATCTGACATTTCCATTAATCTGTATTTTATGTTTCGATATATTAATAATTAATTTTTCTAAAGCTTATTGGACACTATAAAGGAGTGTAAAATTAGAATGCAGAAGCAGAGAAGGGGTTTCCCATTTAGATCATATAAAAAATAAGATAAAAATATTCATAAGATTAACAAAAAGATGGTAAAAAATAGTGCAGAAGAAGAAGAATATTGTTCAGCCTTCTTAAAGGTTTTTGCAAAGTAGACACAGGAGTGTTTGAACCAATCTGCTTTATAAAATATTTCATCCACCCGCATGCTTAATTTCATATTAATTTTCAGTAAAAGAATACAAAAATCATGTGCATTCAAGAAGCATATTTTAATAAGTTTCTCCTACATAATTTTTGTATTTTTCCTATTGATTTCTTTGTATTTACAGATATTTACAATTCACAAATTATTTTGGATATTTCTTAATTTATGTGAACTTAATATTTCTGGGAGAATTGGAAATTAACATGCCACTTATTTGCTCACTATTCCCTGAATAATGCAAAAATTGTTAGAAAGAGGAAAAAGTGAAGGCCTTGTGAATCTGGCACCAGTATACAGCTGTAACTTCCCCTACCACAAATAAGTTTGGAATACAAAGTATGGTCATTCCAAATGATGACTTTAAATATTTACTCTAATGCTGGATGCATGTGCAGCATGAAATGCCATAGGAACTTCACTGCAATCCCTGTCTGCTGTCACTTAACACATGGAAGTTCTTATCTGTATGAAATCTCAAAAATAAAAGACCTTCAACTGCATAAGCAGAAACATCTGGTGTGAACTCAGCAAGGTTTTATATTATTTCTCCTCTGTTCCACTTCCACTTAAAATATAAAGACAAAAAGATGAGAACAGATTATATAAATTTCACACTCTCATTATTTCTCCAGAGTTGCCTGATTCATTTGACTTCATTGAGAGGAACGTCAAGTAGCTAAAATTTGAGTTGTGGTCCCATGCACGATGGATGGATATAGGACATTATGGTTGCCAATACATAGGTGAACAAGTATGTAATATTCTGTTCTCAGGCTTCTTTTCATGCTGTCCAGAAGGGCACATTTGCCTTGAAAGATCCCTGAAATCTCATTTAATATTATATCATTCTCTTCTCCATTAATAGAAGGGAATCAGTCTCTGAAGTCTTCAGTATGTCTATTTTATCACTATATAGCTGTTCCAGTAGGAGGTTCTTCATTTATGAGTGAAAAGTAATCTCTGCCAACATGCAGAAAGATAATTTGGGCCTATATAAATCTCCAGATGATAACCCAACTCCATAAAACCAGTGTGAACATAGAATATGAGATTCTAACTACTTTAATAAAGAAGTAATTTCTTACAAAGTTCAAAGGGCTGCCAAATGGTGGACAGTGAAAGATGTAGTGTTTGGCCTACATTATTTTAAATTTTGGTGGGGAACACCTTTTTCTCTTTCCAACACTTATCCCCACTCTCACTGCACCGAAGTGAATAGATCCCTCTTCTCAAGCTGGAGCTTGTTATTAGTTTTGGCTCATAACAGCTTCTCTCTTAGCAGTTCACTTTGATCTGTGTAGCTCAGACTCATTATCTAGTCATTAAAGTAAATAAACCTGGGTTCCTCTCATATTCAGAGTGCAAAACTGCAGGATGTTGCTGTAGCATTAGGCATAATGGTGTAGAATTATTGCTGTAATGTTTCAGAAATATGCTACAAAGCTGTCACAGCCAGGACCAATCACCTAACTGAGATGCAGAAAAAGAAAACAACAGATCCAAAAAGTTCAACTGTAAATTTTAGAAGGACTTTTTTTTTTCTTCTTCTTTTTAAAGGAATAAAACTGGATAAAAGCTGAAGTGGCAGACTGAAAGAAAACATAAAGCTTCCTCTTTAACTTAGCATTAAGTATTTGAAAAGTTAACTAATTAAAAGCATATAAGAAAAACATTTAAAGTTAAATTACCATATTTTATATCTATTAAGAGAGATTCCACCTTGCATATGCGGATAAAATTTAGGACAACAAGTCTCAATCACTATATTTTCTGTTCAAGAGCAGAGAAGCAGAGGATCCAGTTTTGCACTTGTGCTTATTGGCACAATCTGAAATTGATCTTAAGAGCCAGCATAAGAATCGTAAATAGTGTCTATAATAGTTACATCTGCAAATACTGAAGTTGCATTTAAGCCAGGAGGAAATTTCATCCCCTTAAAAAACAGAAAAAGTTGTGTGTATATATAAATATATATATATATATATATGTGCCATAAGAATGTCCCAATTTACCATGTCCTTCCATGACCCTCTAGATACTCAGTGTTTAAATATATCTAAAAAGGAGTAAAATAGTTGGGTAAGTTGATACAGGTGCTGCCTAAAAAATGGGTAACTGTATCTCATTTTAAAACTTTCATCTAGATTTTTTTAAAGGCTCCTTTTGCCAGTCTATTTGCATGACACAAGCTCTGTGCTTTGCCCTAGAAATTCTACACTTGATATGAAGTATAACATAAAGTTTCAGTGGTATAGAGATGGATGCATCATCTTTCTGAGCAAACCTCCTTATAGCTGCACATCTGATATACACTTAGGAGGTTTGTTTTTCATTTTCTAAAACCTGTCACAGGAACAGAAATGGGTAGTTATGATAGACAGACATGCAATATAAAGCCTCAAACACTATGTACGAGATACCTGAGCAGTCTGTCTCTTTTACACTTCAACAACACTTTTGTATATCTTATTATATTATAGAATCATAGAATAGTTAGGGTTGGAAAGGACCTTAAGATCATCTAGTTCCAACCCCCCTGCCATGGGCAGGGACACCTCACACTAAACCGTGTCACTCAAGGCTCTGTCCAACCTGGCCTTGAACACCACCAGGGATGGAGCATTCACAACTTCCTTGGGCAACCCATTCTAGTGCCTCACCACCCTCACAGTAAAGAAATTCTTCCTTATATCCAACCTAAACTTCCCCTGTTTAAGTTTTTTAAGCTTACTAAGTAGGAAATTCCACATGCGAGGACCAATTCCCAAGAGGACTGAAAAGTTTACAAAAAAGTGCCAAAATTAGTTGGCTTATAGGAAAGGAAACTAGTATACGATAAGATACTAATGTTTTCTAACTTATTCTATGCTTTGAAACTAGCTTTGAAAGACTTCTTTTTATTCTCCACTTAATTCCCAATATGGTTTTCTGAGCCACAAGAGGCTTGAAAAAGTGTGATCTGCTTTGACAAAAATAGCAAACTACTTCTTCAGGGCTTTTTCATTTTTTACTTTCATTTTAATATATTTTGTAAGATATGAATACAATAGCTTAATAAAAAAAGCAAAAGTCAATAATCTTTTTCTATTCATGCAGTGTCACTCATAACTTTAAAAATTAGGAAAATCCTAATGGTTGAATTGGAATTCATAGATTCATGTAACAAGAAAAAACATGATAGTATTCACATTTCCTGACAGATAGCCATTAACAAAAGAAAAGACATTTGTCAAATTATATCAAAAACATGCTTTAAATATTACCATTATATTAAAAATGATGCTCAGAGAAAACATTGGAACTTGATTATTTTGAAGAAAATAAATAGCACAACTGAGACAATCACATTGCACAATCATGCACTTTTCAGGAGTTGAAAAGACTTTTCTAAAAAATGTGCTGAAAAAAGTAACTCTTCCCAGGTCCATTATCTTGTTACAGAGTTCTGTTGCTAAAAGCACATGTGGCTCTGCTACCAATATGGAATCTTACCTTAAGCTTAATTTTTTATACAGGCAGAAGGAAGCTGCCCAGAAAGACAGACATGCCTGGATTGTTGCATTGAAATGCTGCACCTTTCCTTCCTGTGAAAAGGAAAATTTTTTGTGGTGATTTACTGTGGTATCTAAATTAGGCGTCTAAGTAGAGTAGATTGAAGTGGACTGGATTGGACTGGAGTGGATTGGAAGAGGCCACTGCAGAAGGAAGTAGCTTCAATTTGCTAGTTTGAACACATCCATTGGGTATCTGAACTTGATGCTCCACTTTACCTTTGCTGTGTTTGTCAAAGAAGTCAAATTGGCGACAGGAATTTAGATTGATTTAAATCTTCACTTACCTTGATCTAGGTTTTAGCCTGTAGCCTACAATGGTTTAATGACCACTATTTCAGCCATGTGCTCATTGAAAAGCGCACATGACTTCTAAATACCCCTCTAAAAATTCTTATCCAACAACTGTGTTTCACGGTAGACTAAAGAGGGAATCCTGTAAAGTTTAGCCATCCTTTTAGTGTCATCTTTATAGCTTCTAGCACAGCAGCAATGAACTTAGACTAGAGCCTTCAAACTCTTCATTATAAAGTGATCTAATTTGGTAACAGCCTAGGTTTATCAGTTTGAAATTCATCATCATTTGGCTTGATTTTTGACTTAACTGCCCAATAAGCGGCTGACTGTTTACATGTGCTAAATTTTGAAACCATAATTAGTATTTTATCATTGTGAACTAGTTTATCATCACAAATTCAGAATCCAGTTTTCACTGAATTAAGAAAAATACAATAGGATATTTAGGAAATTTACCATTTTTAAGAGAATATAAAACATTAACAGAGCTTAAATGTGATAAAATATTGCCAGCTGTTAAACCATTTTTTTTTTAAAGGAATAAGATAGAATTGTGATTTTTTTATCTAATTAAATAATAGAATTATACTGACTTTCAAAATCCGCTTATTATATACCTTTTTGGTATACTACTGCTTGTTAGGATTGTATAGTTTATACTCCTATTAAATTACATATTAATACGTTAAACAGGAATAGAAGATTTAGCAAATGTTTAAGAGGTATAAATATTCCAGTAGAATAATAAATGGCATATATATTACTTATCACCATGACACAGAAGAGTTTAGAATAGTTTTCATAAATTTGTTTAAAACATGCATCTGTATATAATTATAATACCTGTGGAAAATTTTAATATTCACTGCTTGAAAAGTATTGAAAGCATGATATAAGCATTACATTTCACAGTGTACTATACATATGTAACATTATACAGTAAAAGTACTTTTTTATATATATATTCAAAAGCTCTCAGATGAATGGAAATATTTTAACTATTTTCCTGTCAGATTTCATACTACTGTTATGCATAACTGCTCTTCCACCTCTATGGCCCTGAGTTGTTTACATTTTTTTCCCCATAATATAAGAAGTATTATATCACAGTTGTGGTTTAATTCCAGCTGGTAACTCAAAAACATGCAGCCTCTCACTCACTTCTCCTTCTTCCCCCCAACTCCTGGCAGGATGGAAAAGAGAATAGAAAGAATGTAAACCCCATGGATTGAGATAAGAACAGTCAAATAACTAAGGTATAATACAAAACTACTACTACCACCACGAGTAATAACAATGATAAGGGAAATAACAAGGGGAGACAATATAAAACTAAAAGAAGAAAGGGAAAAAAACAATAAACACAAGTGATGCACAGTACAGCTGCTCACCACCTGTTTACCAATTCCCAGCCTGACCCAAGCAGCATTCTGGGCCTTCTAGGTGACTCCCCCTTATTTGTATACTGGGCATGATGTACTGTGGTATGGAATACCCCTTTGGATACTTTGAGGCAGGTGTCCTATCTTTGCTTCCACCCAGCTTCTTGTGCTCCTCCTCACTGGCAGATCATGAGACAGAAAAGTCCTTGATCAGAGTAAGCGTTGCTTAACAACAGAAACATCAGTGTGTTATCAGCATTATTCTCAGATTAAAACCAAAACACAGCACTGCACCACCTGCTAAGAAGAAGAAAAATAACTGCTATAGCTGAACCCAGGACAATGTCATATATTCAGGAAGTGTTTTATCAGTTTCTGAAAGAACTGAGAAACTACAGAGACTAAACTGTCAACAAAATATACAAATTATACACATTCTAAGTTACATTTGTGTCAAATAAGCTCTTTCTGCCTTACTATGTGAATGCTATCCTTGTTAAAAACAATGAGTCAAAGAACAGAAAAAAATGGCTACACTGAACAACCTGAGCATCCTTAACTGGCAATTTCTGCCTTGGATGTAGTTTCATAATAGTTTAAATCAACATAAGCTGGTACTGCTGCTGCTGTCCTTGGACTCTTGTCTTGTCCTCTGTGCTTTGCCAGCATCAGTCATCATCTGTTCTTACTGTGATTCAGTATAAGGGGTTAAACCAACAGAAAACCACTCATTGTTTTTTCTTGTACAGGTTCAAAGAAATAAATCTTCAGATCTGGAATAATATTTGATTTTCTCTGTACAACCTGAAACCCAAAGATATCAGAAATAATTTCATCTACATGTACCCATCTTTACCACTTTTTGGCTTTTAGCCATCTGTACCTGTACCTGTACCTTCACAGCCACAAGTCACTGTTTCTGGAACTACATAAAAGAGTCTGGAAATAATACTTTCTGGTGTAAAATGAAGGTGTATGATAAGCAGCTGATGTTATTACACAATTACAACTACATGATTCTTCATAGTATATTTGGGGTATGATCTGTTGCTCAGACGTAGGTAACTAGTGCCAGGGACATCCTTGTTAGGTATTCCTTAAGACACCTATGCAGGTTTGCAGTTATGACACAGAACCTGTGAGAGCCATTTCATTCGTCTGAAATATCATGAAGTCTAAAATGGTTGTAGACACCAAAATTTACCAACTAAATCCTACCACGTATGTCTTACTGTATATGGATTATACTTGACAGTGCTGTTGAGACTTGTGATCTACTCTTTCCCCAGAATCATGGCAACTTCAAACCATAAAATGATGGAAATATTGGCCACTGACTAAATACTCTGAAACAAGGAAATTCAGTATTGATAGGTAACAGAAGCTGGAAAGAATGATGAGTCTAACAATCCACATACAAAAATGAAATACTAGCAATGATCTAACTTTGAATGTTCCCACATTCTCTTCCAGGGATTAAAGAGCATCCAGGACAAGGACAGATATGTTAGACAACCCACATTTAGCTGCACTCCAGAGGTAAGAAAATGGAAAATTCCTCACTAAATTTGGTTAAAAAGTCTGAAACCCACTAAACCAAAGGAAACAAGTACCAAAGGCCCACGTACACAGGTAAGCATATGTGGTTTTGAATATTCAAGTCACATTATGCAGAGACAAACTACAAGTTACTGTTAGTGACAGAAATGAGATATCTGCAGGCAAGAAACTCAGGACAGCAAGGTAAAAGGAACTAGAGGTATTCAGAAAAATGTCTGAGCCATTGTTTGGTTTACAAAGAACAGTCAGAAGAAACAGCAGCATAGAATGAAAGTACCATAAAAAGCAAAAGATAAGTACATCTCACAGTGAAGTGAGGGTGTCAGCACAAGGTGAGAGCTGAAGATCAATCTTTTGAAGGATTTTGACGGCAGTAAAAGTCACCTATTCATAGGAAGCTGAATTCTACAAAGCTCTGGACCTACCAAGCAATGGGTCACAATGTTCATACCCATTGTTCCACATTAGTAGAACTTTTTTAAAAGCAATCTATTGAGTTTGAATAGAGTAACACAGGTTGCAGGTGGATATTAAGGCAAGAGGCATGAAAGGTTTGTCTGTGTGCACTTTGTTGGAATAGCAAAAACAGTTGTTTCTTTTTGTAAAATAATTATTTTTCAAAGAGAATAAAATTTTAAAAGTGTTCAGCAAGACTGAAGTGCTAAAACAGCTATCTAACTGTTTGTTTGGCTGCACAAGCTTCTACAAATCTACAAGTCTTACACAGGTAACTGCATTGCTGCACATTACAGTCTCTGAAACTGCACTAGGTACTGGTGCTTAAACAAAATTAATGCTGGCTGTAGTTTTCTTACACAGCACAGCAACATGTAGTGATCATGAAATTTGCTGCTGTCAAAACTAAACTCCTTTTCCTACCCCTCACCCCCCAAAACTGAATAAAACATAACTCCATGAGTAACAAAAAAGCAAAATGAGGCAAATGTCCATTTTCACATCTTTTTTGCCATAATATTTCTTGAAAGTTTTAGTAGATATAATTCAATGTAGTTCTCTCTATCTAGTATCTCTCACTGACGTTGGAGATGCACACCACTTACTGTAATCCATTTATAACTTTTTTTACAGTCAGCTGCCCTTATTTCCTTCCTTCCTATTTAAACTGGCATTTCTAAATACTTCCGGGACAGCTCCCTGGTTTACAAGGGATTGCGAGCACAGTGGTGAGGAATAGCTATGGGGCCTAAAGCATGCAGAATTTGACAGGTAATGTGAAGATGAAACACATGCCCTTGAAGCACTTCTACCATCTAACACTGTTATGCTCCAGTTTAATCCTCTGGGGCTGTTCTCAGAAGAGCTTCTCTGAGCAAAAATGAGCATGATATTGAATCTTGACCTTTTTTTGTCTTAGAAATTTCATTAATTGGCACTACCATTTTAATCCATATCCATGTTTCCTGATTTTGTGAAAATAAATTTCAGTCTATGTGTATCTAAACACATATCTAGATGTTATCTACCTTTTCAACTATTTTCTGCGTTATGTTGTTATGAATCAAGGCTTATTCTTCTGAAAATCTGTAGTCACCATGGTAAAACCCAGGGTATGGGAAACACAGATCCTTTCTCTGATGGCTAGCTAACTGACCATAAGAAAGAAAGGAAGTATGCAGGACCATTATTTTGATCTTCCTAGGTAGCTTGCAGAGTTAAAAGTGTAACTGAAAACTAAAGCATTTTTTCTAATAGCTTATACATTCCTCCTCTGAAGCCTTCAGCAAGCCTGTCTCACAGTAGAAATAAGACTGGTTTAGAATATGATATTAGAAGCTGTTTCAAAAAAATAAAACAAAAAAAACTTTTGCCCTAATTTCACTGAGTAATTGCATACATGAATAATAGGACATCTTATTAGACTGATTCCCTGTCACAACTCTGCTTGAGATTATTTTGTTTCTTTTAAGAAGTCACAGATATGAACAGTAAGATGTATGCTCTCTTTTCCATTTCCTTCAACTGCATTGCAGCAGAGGCTATAAGCCAGGTTTTGCAAGCCTTGACTTGGTGATTGAATTAATCACTGCACTATAACTCTTCTTGTGCCACAGTTATATTTAATTTGAAGCCACCCTCTCATTCACTGTAGTTTATCAACACTTTATATTTACTCATATGACATCTAAAAACATTTTTATATAGACATTTCAACTGTCATTTACTACTACATATTAATAATATGGGAAAGGGAAAGTCTGAAGCCATAAGGTAAGTTTAGCTTCCTTCACCTGGTCCATGCCAGTGATTTGGATCATCTGACAGTCCCAGATAGGACGTAGGCAAATAAAAGCAGAGGTAAGTGTTTTCATAAGGAGACACCAGGCCAGTTTATTGTGGTAAACTTAATTGTAATTAGAAGCTTAAACATTAAAATATAAAAATCTCTTTGCACAATAGATTTCTTAAGCTATGATTTCATTCCATCTGCTTTGATTCCTTGTCACAGCTGAAAGCATTTTGTCAGCATGGGTAGGAAGAGGAGGACTGCAGAGATAAGCCCAAGCTACAGCAATGTGTTATCATCCTTCTGGATCCTTATGATCACTGTAAGAAATGGCAGTTTTCAATGTGCTTCAGAGGGGGACCAAACTAGAGGTGCTATTCTCGGAGTTGTTTTTGCCTGCTGCCCACATGCTTTCATTGACAAAATGTGGCTGTCCATTCTACAGGAAAATTAAGTCTTGATTAATTCTTCCTGGAAAACTCAGTGGTAACAAAGGGCATGTTAATGTTTGGAGAGTTTTTAGATTCCAGCCACCTGCATGGCTTCTGGTTTATTGTGTAAATTTCAGACATGGATATACTCTTAACAAAAACAGCAACAGTCCTATCAAAGGAATTACAACAAAGCTCAATGGTTTGAAATTTGGATCCCAGTGTGATAGTTACATTAAGCTGCATTTGAAGAGTGCTCAGAAAATGCTAGTTTAAGAGAATCAAAATAGAATAGAAACTAATACTACTTTTTCTATAATGATTTTTAACATATATTAACATTGTGGGGTTTGGTCACTGAAGAAATATTTCACAAAAAAAAATACTAGGCACTTGTGTAAGGTTTCATTGTCATATTTATGGAAGAAAAATAGAAAAGGTGACGAAATTGCCTTTAGCTTACAAGACTGTGACATTGGAGCAAGGGATAAATTGCAGTGTGTCTGGCTGTCTGAGGTAAGCATATTAGCTGCTGAATGTGTAAATTGCAAAAATAACTTAGAAGCCAGAAGTGATAACAAATGAGCAAGCAAGCGATCTAATCTCTGTTGGAACACATCACCCATGTGATTTGCAGGGTCCTTTGGAAAAAAAAGAAGCAGATGAAGCAGGAGGAGCATTTGTGTTATCAGCAATGAAGAAAAATCAATAACAGATACAGTCTGAGTGTCAGCAAAACAAAGGAGCTTTCCATTCCTCTCTGAAAAACTGGCACATTTGAAGCAGGGAAAGCCTGGGGTCTCATTACAGTAAGTTCTTTGCACTGGTGATGTTGAATGTTTAGTTACTGTCATATGTAGTTTAGTTTCTACTTTTTTGAAATAATGGCCTCAGAAGAGTGTGTCTATTACAGACAAAAAGCTGTAAATGTAAAACATTGCCATTTGTGCAGCAAATCAGAGATAGGAGACATGCTTATTTTCTAGACCCTGAGAAACTATGAAATCCAGAAATAGTCTTATTTAGGACACAAACTTCTTCCTCACACCAGAGCAGATGCTTTCTAAGTCCTGTTGCAATATAAGTTGCAGAGTGCAATGAATTGGATGTCACAGTCTACTAGAACTGTGGACAGTCAGGGCTTTGAATAGCAAGAAACCCTACTGATGGACATAGGGCTTCTGGGCAGCTCTAAATAATCACAGTATGAAGCCCAACCTATCAGGAAACCTCCAGTTCCAGTGAAAGAGGAAATATGGGAGAACCACAAATAAGACACTTTCTAAAAGATTCTGGACTAGAAAGATGTCTTAGTGTAATCCGGGTAACCCTGTAGTTCTTTGAAAGAATATGAAACTTTTGGTTCTGTTGGTCCTGGATAGGCTGGAGGCACCTACAGCTGACTTCCTCGTTTTTGGGATAGGCAGTTGACAATAATCATGTATTTGAACCCAACTCGGTACACAGTCTTTTTCATTAATGTTTGCTCTCTACAAACCTAAAAGAACATAACAGGCAGGGTTATAGGCTTTAGAAGATAACATCTGCCACATAGTTATCTTTCAGCTATGTCCAAAATCCCTATGTTTTTCCATGTATTTGGAACCTAAGATGTCTGTGATAATTGATTAGGAAAATATTGACTGTCTGATTACTGGTTTGGAATTTTTTGTGGTTTATGTAGAAGACTCTCAGGTTTACACACTGTTTCCAATTAATGTTGTTCTCTTAAGACTAATAGGCTCAGATTTAACCCTGAGCAGGAAGTAACACAACCAAGAAATAGGGTGGGTTGATTGTGTAAGAAAGATACTGAAGAAAATGGGAAAAGAACACTTAGGTAGCTAATAGTGAAACAGAAGCTCAGATTAGTTACTGGAAGATTCTCCAGGGATTTAAAAACAAAACAAAAAACAAAACAAAACAAAAAACAAAACAAAAAAATAAGCCCAAAACAAAGCAAAAAAATCCAAAACAGCAACAAAAAACACATGCAGCAAGAGCACTATATTTGCTTTAACACGAATCAAGTGGGTAGCAAGGTTGAGAGATTGACCTACAACTAATGGTAGGACCCAGGACAGACTGCTACTAAGCCTGAAATAAGCCTGCTGTGAAGACTGAGAGATTCATAAAAGGTGCCAACTAGTACTGAAGGGGTCCAATAAACTAATATCTTATGGAATGACAAAGAAAATTGTTTTATAGTTTTAGAGAGAATATGGTAAGAATAAAACCTTACTGGGCTTCACACCAGAACCTGCCATTTTTGGCCCAACCCTGAAGTGAAGTAGTACCTTTAATCTGCTTTAGTCATAGTATTTTTATATATAAAGCCCTCAGCAATCCTATCTTGAAATGTGGGACTGTCTTCACTGTTGTTTTACTGGTTTTATTTTCACAAAACTTGGAAACTGTAGCTATCTATGGGGATATGGTTGCTTTCAGTATTATGTATAAACAGTGGTAAGAGATGATCGCTGTAGGGTTTGGGGTTTGTTTTGCAGAATTTACAGTCTAATACTGCTCACCACATTTGAACTCGGGAAAATGATGTCCTTATGCAGTGGCATCTTCTAGAAATATTAGAACATTAAAATCCACAATTCCCCTTTACTGTGAGGGCTAGACAAACTGATTTTTCAGCATTTATTTTCTTTCAGCTACGACCGGGCTTCAACCATTCCAAGTGTGCTGTAGGTGGTTTAGGCCATCATAGACTGTGGCTAGAGAATGAAACTAAAGACAAAAGGCAATTCTCAACTGTGGAAGAGAAAAGTAGGGGTTAAAACCTTCTCCACTGTTAACCAAGCTGAAAACAGCAAGCTCTTGATAGCTGTATTTTTTTCCCCCTTGTGACTAGTTTTTTGTGTCAGAACTTGTCCCACTGTGTGTGTGTTCATACAATTTCAGGGAACAGCTACCCATGATACGGAAACACAAGCTTTGTGCTTCTTTTCTAATTATACCTTTTTTATCTGGCCCCAAAGCTGCTTTCAGCACCTTTTTGGCAAGAAACTTTAATTATTATGTCAATCATATGCACAAATCCAAGATATAAGGTAAACTGGATTCACATTTGGGTAGATATGGTTAGGGCATGCTATTGCTTTCTAGCAATGGGGTGAAAATTCTAAGCACTACATGGGAAAAAAAGAACACAAAAAAGATCCAACAAAATATAGTCATAAATATACCCTTGGATACACCCCCAGATCCTTGGTTTAGGTAAACCAGATTAAACCACCAGTTTATATTTGATTGTGTTGCAGGGTTTTTTTTTCTCTAAATTAGAAGATGATTTCTAAAGCTCACTTGTCAGCTGTATGTCCTTGTAAGTGTGAAAGTCATATAAAAAGAAGGCATTGTAGTAACACTGAAGAAAATGCGCCTGCATTTGTTGCTAATTATGCTAATAACAATAGCTTTTGCAGCTATTGTTATTGAGGTCTCAGTAATGCCTGCAGACACAAATGAGAACTAGAACATTCCTAACTGAACACTCCAAGTTTACTGGCTTAAGGATGACTGCAGTGGATGTACCCATAACTGGTGTAAATCAGTTAAAAGCAGCTGAGCTGTAAGGCTTTTTGTTTTTTTCCTTTCACTCTCCTATCAGTTCATACCAGGTGTTTAGTATTAGAGATCACAGCCATATTAGATCATCCTTTGTTTCCTGCATGCATATTTTTTTTGTCCTTCATCACAAAGTAAGCATTTGATGAACCTAATAATGTTGCAAATAATGTACTGCTGATTCTTGAGAAGATAATTAAGAGAACAGTACAATGACTTTTACAGTTCAAGGAAATGATGCACTGATACAGTTATAAATCAAATCACTGCTTGGCAAGCAAATGTAAAATGGTGAAACATTGCATGAACAGGTATTTAATATGTGTGCACTCAGAATATCTGAATGGCAGACTGAAACTTGTTTTTATTACAGTTATGGGAAATAAAAGGTACTTTTTTGAGCAAAGAAAAAAAAACACACGACATGAGCGACACACACACACACACACACACACACACACACACACACACACGCCCCCCCCCCCCCATGGCTTATAAGCACAAGAATAATGGGAGAAAAAAAGGGAAGATGCTTAGCTTCTTAAATTTACCTGATTGCTGTCGCTGCTTTACTTATTTTTTTTTTTCCTTTTCTTTGTTTGTTGTATTTATACTGGATGCACCAACTCTCAACATATGTTTCAAACACAACACAGACATGATATGTATGCAGGAGGAATGTTAATGGATAATATCTTAATTTTTAAATTACTAGTTAGGCTACAGAGAAAGAAGTCCAGTGGTCCTGGTGAGGTGAGGCTGAGAAAAGGTTACCAGGTTCATGAAGCCAAGCTCTGTTACTGCCCATATCCTCATGCATAGCTTATAGTTTGCTGTGGGAAATCATTTCATTATTACAAAACTCTATAAATGCATTTTTTTTATATAGATGATGTAAATGTAAAGTAAAATGACCTAAAAATCACAGCTACTTCGACAAACACCAACTAAGAAACAGGTGAAAAATAAGTACATATTTTTTAGAGTGCTATTGAAACATGGTAAAAGAGCTTTTTTATTGGGTCATCTACTATATATTGGATCAGATGGAAAATTATATTTCTTGTATCTTGGAACCCAAGTAAGAAACTCATACTTACCTACCTTGTAGACACATTTAAGACTTAATTATTATATGTTTCTGAAAGCATTCCTCCCTGAATAGGAGGGGGACAAAACAAGTGCAAAATGGTTTAATAGAATTTTCTGCTATATTTAACTTACATAATTGGAAGAAGTACAAAAATTGTAACATTTATGCTGTTCACACACATAAATACACATATTTATGAACAAGATCTGCGTCCATTCTGAAAGTATTAATATAATATGAGCTTTTACTGAGCCAAGTCATATATTCTGTCTTCTGCAGCATGCAATTTTCATTCCTGAGCACTAGCAGGGGCTTGGGGAAGTGGCAGAAGGAACAAAGGGAGAACAGAGTGATCACCTCCCAGGTACATCCCTCTGGCTTACCAGTGGCTTTTTAGAACTTCCTGAAGAAAATAATCACATTTGTTTCTGCATGGAACTTACTGAAATTTGAGAAAGGAAGGTTCTAATTGTTATTATAAGCTAAAGTATCTTCCCCTTCTTCTCTTGCCAGCCACAAAGGAGCTGTATGTATTGTTGATATAGAAATATATATGGGATCAGAATTCCAGCAGATGCCTGGAAGACATCTGAAGATCAGTCATTAGGCATTGTCTAAAAATTTGCCGTAATAAAGCCCTCATATTAAAGAAAAAAAAAGCACGCAATCCCAAATATTTTTTTGACATTATTGTGCATAAAACCAAATGGTGATGAAAAGAGATGCTTGAGAGCATGTTTTTACTGATAACAGCGTTTGTAAATATATTGTATACATTCTCTGGTGTATATATGGTGATTTAGTATTTCTGCTCCCTGCCATGGAAAGAGTGATTGTTCGTTATCAAGTTCATTAAGCCCACAATGAGGTGGGCTTAAAAGAAAAATGCAGGTTCTGTTACATAAGATATTTGTCCTTCCCCAGAAACAGGCATGCTGGATTCATGAAAAGAAGATGAATGAAAGGGGTTTTGAGAAAGAAAGCATTTTGGATATTTTTTGTAATCACAAACTACCTTGCAGTGTAAGGAGGAAAAAAATAAACGACAACAACAACAAAAGCCCAGACAAACAAAAAAAAAAACCACAAAAAAAAACCAAAACACCACCTTAAAAAAAAAAACACAAAGAAAAATAATCCAAAAAAATATAGGTCCAATTACTTCTATTGCTCTGTTAGGGTATAACAAATCCTGGTGAAGAGTCTTAGAAATTATCTTCTGCGGAAAGTGAAATATGGTCATCCTTCTCTAGTGTATATCAAATTTACAAGCTGCTGGAAAACGAATACCAAGACAAGACTGTCCAAAGCTATCATTCATTAGAATTTTTTTTTTTTAAATTAATAAAGAATTAGGAGAATACTGCATGTCTAAAGAAAGAATTTGAAGTTAATGTGTTAAACAGCTTCTTAAAAGTATGAATTTTTAAAGCAGGTGCATTTCTTGGTACAATCTGATTTCACAGTCAACACACTTCTAAATGGCTTAAAATGTATTGCCCTTTCCATAAGGCTGAGAAGTCCCTGAAGGATTATGAAAATTTGTATTCTATTTCTTCTGACCAAATGTTTGAGGAACAGGAGGTAGGCAAAAGTCAGAATCCTAGATGTGACATTTATCTGTTGACACTTGGTTTGTGAATGGCTTTGGGAGCTAAATCCAGTTCTGAATCCCTTATCTCTCTATTTTAGTATGATTTGAACCAACACATTTAATTTGGAATGGAAATGTTCTTAGATGAATAAAAATTTCTTATCATCATTACTAGCTGGCCAGCAGAACCTGGAGTGTTATTTTCTGTTAAAAATTCATACTGAAGGCTAGGATCCTATAGAATAGATTCCCCTGTATACAGGTCAAGAGTTGTGTCAGGGATGGGGGAGAATTCTAATTACATTTCTAGAAACCAAAAGCAAATAAATGTTAAATCCTGACAATAAAGCTTTGTGTTTCTTGATAAAAAGAATGGTTTTTTTTCTTCTCAAAACCAAACATTAATCTAATTTCAGATGCTTCAGAAGCATTTTTTTTTAATCTAGGCTATCTCTGAAGCTTAAGGTATTGCATCTGAAAGTCTGACTACATATTAAGAATATTCCATATGAAAAAGTTTTAGGAATTGTTTGGGGGCTGTGGCTACATTAATATTTAGTCTGCTGGAAATCAGTTTGACTTTGCTGTTAACTTCTATAGGATCACATATTTCAATCACAAGTTCTTACCTTGCTGTGTTGTTCTCTGAGTGGCTGTTTTGTTCCTGTGTTTGTCTGGCTTTCAGGGTTTAGCTAATGTAAACATTGCACACAGCCATATAAAATCATTTAAATAATGTATGATTTTCTTCCACAGGTGCTAAGTTACTATATTCACTTTTACTCAATTAAACAGAAACTAAAATGTCCCTTTTAACACATGCTGCATATTGCCAATTTAGCATTGTAGATGATAAAAATGCTTCTAGGGAGTTTTCCTACATCCTTTCCCTGAGATTTTTTAATCTGATCTTACCTTTTATGTGAGATTAATTCTGTACACATTTTTCTGATGTGTGAATTGGACACAATTTTAAATCTCTGCTTGCATTATGAATGGGTCAAGCTTAGATAGCTCTGGAGCAAATGCAGGTGTATGAAGCTGACTTTACCTACAGTGTGCACCTGGGATATTCATAGCCTTGAGAGAAACCAATCTCAAACCTACTTTCTCACAGGGAACACTCAAGCTCTGCTGGGCATTGGATGAGCTACCCAATACAAGAGAACGTATGTGACACTTTGTTCTGACTTTCTTCTTTGTACTGCCTGTGGTACAGGTGGACAATGCAGTTACCTGGGTCACCTTTGGATGGTAAATGCAATGGGATATAGTGTACTGGTATCCTGCTGTAAAGCTCTCTGAAGGCAATGAAATGATTTTGCATGTGTCTTCCTTGTGCTATTTGGAAGTGATCTTTTGTAGCCCATACAGAATTTTCCTCACAGAAAATACACTCAATGATCTGGGTAAAAACCTGTCAGAGGTTTTTGGTTTGTGCTGAATTTTATTCCCTGTGATCTCACAGTTGTTATAAGATATATTGCTAATTTGAGATTAAATATTCAAGGATTAAGTAAGGGGATGTGGTAAATAGGTGGTGGGATCATAAACAGCAGAAGTAACTTTTACATGAGATATTAGCAGGAGCCACAAACTCTTTCTGTATAGTCTCTTGGAGAGTATGCTTTTCCTTCCAAATCTTCCCTGAGTATAATAGCAATGTTTTGGGAAAGAAAGGGAAAATCAAACCTTCATCCCCCAAATCCTTTATTCCAAAAATTTCCAAAGGACTTGCCCTTTTGATCCTGCCTGGTTCATGTGTCAATTCCTTCAGGGACTTTTGGTTGCTAAAATGACTTTTACAACACTTATCCGACATGTAAAAAGGAAGCATCAATGGCAAAAGGGAACTAACATTGTAATTTCTAATCTGTTGCTTCCCTTGTGCTGGAGTGAGCTGGTAGATTCTGAAGTTCTTTGATGGTACTCAGATTTGTACCAAGGACTGGCCTCTCACCTATACGTCTAAGGAGCCTTTCTGAATTCTAACCACAACTTCTATATTTCAACAGATACTGATCCCAGTGGAACACCTGAAATGTAAAAGATGCAAGATTACTGACTTCTTTGATTCTGACATTGCTTTGTTATCAGTTCCAAGTGGGCTTTTTTTTGAGTGTTTTGTTTCCTGTGCTTTTAGAAATAAAATGTGAGAAGCATTTGGGATATTTTTTTTTCTCTTTTAGAATGTAAACTCTTACTGAAATCTTTGAGAGAACTGTTGTCAAGTTGTAGCTAAGTTACGCTCCACAGTCTGATGAATGAATCCTTTCTATATCCACAGCTGACATTTATACAGGCTTGAAACCTACCCTGTCTTGTGCATCTGAGAACTTTCTTTGAATACAGTACCCTGGCTCTAAGAAAAGAATTCTTTTCCTGTTTTCCTTCTATGTCTTGTATGGCTTTGGTTATGTGACAACCTTCTCTTTATTGTGTATTTTATCTACCAAGCATTCTAGAGTAGGATTTGTGTTTTAATATATATAATTAGAGTATGCAGTTATAAGAAAAAAATGTAGTCCTGTGTTACAAATCACAATTACAATAATAATAATAACTCTAGTAGAGTTTTTAAAGGACAATTCATTAATTATTTAAATGTAGTAGGGACCTGCCAATAAATACACAATCAAGCTTATAAAACATTGTTTGTTCTTTGGCCACTGGAAGCTGAAATCAAACATGATGCACCATGTAAAATTAATTTTCTATAACCCACAGTTTTTTTCAGAGAGTTTCATAATCACTCCCCTTATTCCACTGGCAGCACAATAGTTGTCCCCAGAGCAACAGATTAGAACATTTATTTGACAATTAGGAAGTGTGTGAGGATTACATGGGGAACTAAAGCATGTATATCTATTAAAATAATCATTTTATGAAGAACATTGTCAAAAAACATTGCCAAAACCACATGGAATTTACTCAGCTTCTGCTGAAAAAGAAGTTGTTAAACTAAGCATGTAAAGCCATATTTAAAAATCTACAAAGCCCTACTTTAAGTCTTATTATTAGCTATTAAATCCAGGCTAATAATTTACATGACTTCTGTATCATTTCATATCCAAAATGTTTAATTTTTGTTTCCTATTCTAAGCTTCTGAGAAATTAGACATTTTTATTCATGTGATTGCTTCAGCATCTTTTTTTTTTCTTGATGATATAGAATTTTATATTGACATAACCTCAGAATAACAGTGGCCATATAGGCAATGCCTGTATATAATATTTATGTATATGCCATAAAAGAAATATAAATATATTATAAATACTTTATATATAAAATATATAAATTCATATATATGCATTGCCATATAGGCAATGCATATAAATAAATATTTATGTATATGGCATAAAGGAAGTGCCATATACAGTAAATGCTTGTCCATTTCACTTCAAATAAGTCAAATGTCATAGAGGATTGGCTTTCAATATCATAGCACTATTAACAGAAAAATGTCTGTGCGACAGAACAAATTCATTTGTCTAGGTTAGATTCTCTGCATAATCCTAGTGGTATTTTTGCCATCAAAGAAAGAAAAAAGAGAGAATAAGTAATAGCTCTGCACTAGCTTCTATCTGTGTCGACATCCTTATCTGAGGCAGGCTTTTCTATCAAGTTTTCCTTCAGAAGAGGAGCCTTGCACAGAGGCTGCACAGTCTTCAGGTTTGAGATGGTCACTTCTGCCCTCAACACTCATGTTTTTCTTCTTACACTGTCACTATTTAATCTTTTCTAAATTTCTTTTAGTAAATGTAAATTTTCTTTTCAATACTTGATTATTCATCTTCATTTTTATTTCTCTGTGATTTTTAGTCATACCCATACACTGAGTTGCACATCAGATTAATAATGTATGTTTGCAAAGCACATTCATCAGATTCACTGAAGTTCTGTCTTGTCTTTCATAGACTGAATCAGGTCCTGACTCTGAATGTTTCCAGATATTAATATGGATTCTGAATGAAAGTCCAACTTATAGTTTCATTCTGTTATTGTTTAAACTGGGGACATGTATTGAATTTATACCCAGCTTTAAAGTCAAATGTAAAAACTATTTAATTTCGTTTCAGGGTTGTTTTCACACTCTTGGTAAAATGCTCATACAGAAAAATGAAAGTCAATGTGCTTTTTTGTTTAGTGAAGTTCAAATGAGCCATCTATGATATTTCAGTTCTTGGGTGTTACCTACATTTCATACCAAAGTCTGAAACTCAAAAACACTAGAAGTCAAAACAAAATCAGAAACATTCTTTATCCAAAATGGGATTGTAATATATAAAATGTCATGAAACAAGTAGTCTGAGAAAGATGAGGCTTTTAATATGATAATGTCAGTGTGCAATACTAAGTAGTTAATTCATGTTTCTTATTTAGAGACTTCAATCTGCTTTACCTCATGAAAAACCATGAACAAAAGAACTTTTAAACCATGTGTAAGGATTAATATAAAAAATGTTTAAAGGCATTTACACTGAAATATAAAGAATTAAGCAGATATTTCACTCCATTCCATTTTCCATTCACTGATATAATTTCATAAAAAATCCTTACCCTGTTTGACAGTTTTATAGATGATATGAATATCGGTAATTACTATCCTTTCTTGGACAGAAAGAGAAATATATTAAGAAGTGCTTGAGCAATTGTTCTTGCTGGAATTTGATCCTGTTTACTGAAAACAAAAAAAAGAACAAAGAGAAAAAGGGGAGAAAAAAACAGCAATCAAGAATCTTGATTGTTACCTACCTGGTTTCTATCAAAAACAAACAAAAAACCCCAAAACCAAAACCAAACAAACAAAAAACCCAAAGCAAAAAAACCACAACAAAACAAACAAACAAACAAACAAAAAAACCACACACACACAAAAAACCCACACAAAACCATCCAAACAAGAACATGGTTTTATAATCTACCCCAAGATCTGGCAAGCTTTTGTCAATGTCATAGCATTTAAGGCTTTGCTTTCAGCTTCTTTTTTGGTCAGAGTCTCACAGAAGTACTGCAAAAAAATCTGTCTTGAATGGCAAAGTCAGACTGTTTTCAAACAGAAAGCAGGAAACAGAGATAGGAAGGGATCAGCTGAATGGAGAAGGGGAAAAAAAAGAGAAATTAGAATGGGTATAAATTAGAAAAAAATAGTTAAAAAAGCTGAAGTCATAATTCCAATCAAAATGTCCAGGATAACACTGAGGATTTAACCAAGACAAGTAGAAGTATCATAATCTTTTGGTTCCCTTTCATCTTATAAGTACTAGGTGGTGGAGGCTTAAGATGTTTAGGGATAACTGTTGTGATGCCAGGAGGAGATGGTAGGAATTTACTAGCATGTAGCTGGCACAGTGTCAGAGCCCACCTCTTCCTGTGCATTAATTCTCACCAAATCAGCCAAATTGTGGGTTGTCAGAGGATTTGAAATATACTCCAATCTCCTACATGACTTTGTTTATCACATAAAATCTAGACTGCCTGTTTTGTTCCTTGTTTTCTCATCCCCTATTTACTAATATTAGCCAATATGAATGATTCCTGGAACTATGAGCCATTAATTCAGTGTTTTAGGGATTACAACAGGTTTTCTCTTTCAAAATCTACAGGATGAGAATGACTCAATTTGATTTTTTTTTTTTACCTTGAGCAATTTAGAAAATAAACCTAAGTTGAAATTATGGGAAAACCTTCACTTTCAAAGTATTTTACATGGAATAAGACACAACTTCTGCTTTGGTCTTAGAAACCAAAAATTGGTAACTTTTTTCTTAAATTATATTTCATTAAAAGTTTAGTGCATCTTGAGTCACCAGTTTCAAAAAGGAGATGACTTTTCACTCCAGTAAGAGAATAAATCAGGAATGCATAGTTGACTGTGACAATAGAGTTGTTAACATAGAGAGTTATTGCAATATATTTTATCTTGCTGGTAGACTCCTGTATATTTCTACTGCAGAAAGAAAAAAATAATTCCCTCAAGACTTAAAAGAGGGTTTTCAGGACCTAAAGGCAAAGTCATTATAGTGGGTATATAGGTCATGTGGCATTTTTTCTTTTTTTCAAATAAGCATACGTTACTAGTTAATGACCATTAAAAAACACACAGCCTTGTTGCAGGCACTATTCTTTAAATTACTTTCCATCAGTGAAATGACAGAAGTCTAACATGGAACGATTGCTCTTCAGAGAATCTAAATATGAATATGTAGAACTTCGGGAAGCCACTGAAAAAGCAAGAAATTGGATGCTGCCATTTCTTTGCTCACCCCACCAGTAAGTGGGGGAAGTTACTGGTAAAAGGATACCTCCAGTTATAAATAATATGCCACAGCTGTTAACAAAACCTGGTATAAAATTGTAAGGTGAAGCCTACCTCCTGAAATGGTTTGTATTCTGAATTAAAACTTGCTTTATAAACACAAGTGTAAAGGTCCAGAAAGGTATAAATTACCTGCTGGAGTACTGCTGATTTGGTGGAAAGTTGTCTCAGAGAATGAGCTGAAATGAATATGCTCAAAGTAATCCAAGATGTAAATGTACTGCATCGTTCCGGGAGGTCTCTACTTGTTTTCAGTGTGGCAGTTCACAGAACTGTACCGAGTGATAGTCAGAAAATGAACAGATCTATTTGAACTTCAAGCAGATCTCAGAGGCTGCAACTGGCAAAAAGATGATTCTTAGCAGTTGGAGACAATGTCCTCCTTCTCTGGTTCAGTAAAGCAGAAAGGATTTGGAAAGTAAAAGTAGACCTTACAACAGACATGTAAACAGAAGTAATGGGGAAAGTTTTAATCTAGAAGAAATGCTAAAAAAATGAATTGCAGTACAATTTTGCTGGTTAATTCTGGAAAGAAAATAATACGTTTTAAAATGCAGAAGTTGTTATTTCAATTATATTCTATGCTTTAATCTTCCATTGAAACAATACAACGGAAAAAGATGAAATGCAGACATTTTCTCGTTAACAGAGCAATAATTAAATAGTCACATTATGCTTTTGTTTTGAAATAAATTCTAATACCTTTACCTATTTTCAACAGTACTTATAAAACTGGTGGAAACAGTAACTGAATATAGTACTGGTTAACATATGCAAAGGCATCATCACATATGTGTGTCATAAAACAGATCCTAGTCATAATATGTCAATTTCAACAGCTACTGTATATGACTTCAGTTATATTGGAAATATGATCTCATTTCATTGGCAACATTAGGATATACTATCAGTGTTCTTTAAAAACCTCCATTTGGAATACTATTAAATCTCAATCTCTTAATTTTATAGCAGCTTCTAACCAAGGTCAGTTTAGGTCACAGTAGGGATTGCAAAATAACAAAAGACTGGATTTACAATTATGAAACAGAAAGTCACAAAAATGGAATATTTGAAAAAAAATAGAATACACAATACTTGAAGTTCAACATGGAGTTAAATCATGGGTAGCGTATAACTAAAAAAAAAAAAAAATCAGCTTTAAAAGACTGATGAAACATTCTGTAGAAAGGTAAAATTTAAAGAATTTTTAGGAAATATTTCATGTTAAGATCATGTTTTATGTAATTTGCCAATTTATTTGTTTTTTCATTTACTCTCTAAATTTCAGAGAATATTCTAGTTCTCAGATTCCCTTGATTCCTGTGAAACCAGTTTTACAACAAAGAACATTTTCACAGAATCACAGAATGGTTTGGGTTGGAAGGGATCTTAGAGGTCATCTAGTTCCAAGCCCCCTGCACAGGCAGGGACACCTCCCACTAGACCAGGTTGCTCAAAGCCCTGTTCAACCTGGCCTTAAATATTTCCAGTTTCTGAGCTTCATCAGTTTTGCTGGTCCAAAAATATCTGGCAAATTACTTACAATATCCATGCTTAAAATTCCTCATCTACTCTTTCTAATATTGACTAAACCCTCTTAAAAAAGATGAAAAAGCCACTGTAGGCTTCGCTATACCAAAGGTACTGCATGTCTATCTTGTCTGAGCTTTGTGGTGTAGTTGACAAATACTCTCAAACTGAATAAAAGAGATATTTAAAGAAGGTGAAGCAGAAGCATAAAGTCTTGCAATGAGATGGGGAAAAACAAATGTAGAAGAGATGATAAGCTACATCACCTGGAAGATTTTTCCTGTTTTTCACACTTTGTTTTGGAGTATTATGGCTTCACTGGACCTTCAGTTTCTGATTGTGCATTCCAGGTAACAGCAGTAGCTTGACTGTACATGCTAGCAACAACACCTGGCCGTAACACTTACTTGTGATACATGTCTTTATAGGTACAGTTGGTATTATATATGGTGTTTCACATTCAACATAAGATTGTGTTTCTACCATTTTAAAAACTTGTGCTTACTTGAGAGAAAGGAACACAATCTTCTCTTACATATTGCTTAATACTTTTGTTTTGGCTTGAAAATATTCAAGCAAGCAGGGTTTTACAGTAGTTATATGAAAAACTGCTTTCTATACAAGGGTGGGGGAACTTATCCCACAGAGACAATTAAGTGAGCCAGACAAGGATCTGGCTGTCATCTTTACAGATAGGACAACATATAAACTCTCACATTTAATTGGTGTGAATGTGACAAGAGAAAACTGAACATAAGGTCTCTAGACAGCCAATAAATCTGGCTTGTGTCTTTCTCCTTCAATCAAAGACAGAAACTGGCTATTTTTATACCTTGGGTTCATGTACAATTTTTTGCATGTACAAAAGAGGATAGAAAAGAAGGCTTTTAACTGGAGAAAAATGCCATAAGCTTGCTTGTATTGCTCAAATGTCTAAAATATTGTCCCAGTCCAATATCCTGAATGGATCAAAACTGCTGTGATTTTTTGATTTTTAAAATCTTTTCCTGTTTATTAATTCTAGGCCAGACAAGCAAGAAATTTATCATTCCACAGACATTTAATTATTTTTTCTCTTGTGTTAGACACGGTACATCTCTAAGATAATATATGGTCTCTAAAGTTGTGTAACATACACAGAATAGAAGGGGAAATGAAGGCACATGCCCAAAGAACAACCTGCCCAAGGTCAAAGAGTGGTTGCTATTGCTGGAGGAAGAAATAAATCCCAGCCTCAATATGTTCCAGGCCAGAACCAGGACACTGGATGTATGACCTCTTTATCTGATAAGACCAAAATTTAAGGAGGATTTGGAGTGAAAGAAATGCTGAATTTCTGTTTGTTTCCATGGCCTTGTCTTAGCCTTTTCCAAGCAGCTCATACAAACCATGTTCATGGCTAAGAAATGCCCACTAGGTCAATTCCTGTTGATACACAATCTGTCCACTCTGATAATACCTCAGGAGAGTTTCCTGGTGTGTAGAGTAGCCTGTATGTCTTATCTTCCATGGACTCCACAGGATCTGCTTCTTTCATCAAGGATTACCTTTCCAGAAGTCGATGCAGAAAAATTGCAGTCACCAACATGATCATGGGAAATAAATAATCTGCAGAAATAATATTTTAAAACATTGTATAAAAGCTCTATATAGCTCTATGAGAAAACTATCTTCAGTAAGTCTGGCATTTTCCCTCTCAGTTTATTACACACCAACTGAAACATCTGGTCTAAGCGTCTTTGAAGTTTAGCATTAGTGTAGAAATGAAGCTAATGGTTTTCTTTTTTTTCACTTTGAAATTGCTGTCCTAGGTTCCAATTTCAGTGTCCTACCATTCAAATTTCTCTTTCACTGAATGAAATACCAATGAAAGGAAATTAAAATGTAGGAAATGGAAAAAGGGAATTAATCTGGGAATAAGAGTGAAATCAGAAATATTTCTGTTCAGGATGATGTAGGAAACGGTGCAAGGTAGCCCATGCATAAATTTTGCTAACAAAATGACCTTTGAATGCACCTAGATTTCTGAATAGCTGTATTTTAAATATTTCAAAATAAATAAAGGTCAATAATTCATAAGGAATAGGAGGAATTTATGATAATCTTCTATTCATTATTTAGGTATGTAACATTCATTTAAAGTGTTTCTGACAATTCTTTTTGTAAGCTAAATAGTACATTTGAAAAATGAGCCCTGAACAAACACAGTAATTTTCATAATATTCTTTTATTCTACATGAGCTCCTAATACATGTGATGAATGGGAAGTTTTGTAGCGTTAAAAATCATTATGTGAGGTAATAACTGTGAATGCATACTAATATTTTGCTATTTTATATTCATATCTGCAGCAACCATTCCATAAACTACAAAAATGAGAAGGCAGAACTTAGTTCATACTAGTAATTGACAAACAGAAATACTGTCAAGAAAAACCTTTGGTTTAACTCTTTCACCACTGAAAAGAATTTCAAGCAAAATTCTAATAATGTACTGTAGTAAGTATGACTTATTCTATTTTTAATTCACTGTCCAGTTAGGATAGAGATCACTTGACAGTTATTTCCATAGCTTTTCAATCCTACTTTGGTTGCTCAATTCCTGGATAACCATACAACAACAGATGGAAAAATTGTTTCTTGCTAGATGGACTGAAAACTAACCCTTATATTCTTCTTAGAATGATGGATGCTCTTGTGCTTTAGGCAAATGCTACGAACTTCAATAATCTTCTCAGAAGCAATGTGGCAACTTTAATTCTCCTGCTAGAAGAGAGAGAATATTAAGAAGGGAGATTGCTGCAGTACAAACTTATGATATATTCATCATCATGTCAGGGGGCTATGGAACTGAATTCTGATGGAATACTGACACATACTTAAAATTTCATTATCCTTGGAAATAGGGGGAAAAAAATCACTGGAATTTTTACTGACAACCTCTTATACATGTAAATCGAGGCCCTTTTATCACATCTGCAGTCTCCTGAAAGAGTGAAACTGCCAGCAAAAAATAAACACAAGATGTTCAGAATAAATGACAAACAAAAAATAAACAAGAATGTTCAGATCTTTCTCAGCAGGAGGCTGTGTGAAGCTAGACATTTGGCCTAAGTTTCTTAGAATAGAAGAAAAAAAAATAAAGGAAAAAAATGAGTCAGAAAGTAGAACAACCAAGTTTAAAAAAAAAAAAAATAAAGTGCTTCCATCCAGTGCTATCAGAGAGCCTGAGAGACAGAAAGGAATAAGCTGATATGATTTATACACTTAATCTTTTTCCATGGATAAGACATTCTACATTATTAATAAGCAGAAAAGTATCTAAAATCTAAATTATCTCCACTTCACAGGGAATGTAGTTATGAGGTCTCACATTATAAAGGTACTTGAACTTTTTAAGAACTTGGGTTAACACTCATAATTTCTGTGAGTCTTTAGCTTGCTTATTTGTTGTTTGCATATGCACCTGATAATGTGATGACTCTGTCAGTATAAATTAGTAAGGTTTTCATGTATTTTACTGCCCTTTCTTTCATACTAAGTTTCTATTGTACCTATGATCACATAATCAGAAAATTAAGATGTATTTACATTTAGTGATTTTATGACTATCTTTATATTGGACAGCTGAAAAATCCTAATGGAACACTTGGTCTTGACCACTTGGATCACTTGATTCTGATAAGCTCAACCTCTGCTAAAACTGCGAGGTTTTTATTAAAAGCAGTGAAGAAAGCTTTGCAGTCCAAGTAGTGCAATTGTAAAGTAAGAGAGTATTGCATAGGTGAGGTACAATTTCAACGTGACAAAATGGGTATAGTGAAAAATAAAGCAAAAGCATTCCAAGGGAAAAAATTCAACTTTTAATAATTTTATTCTGTCTTTTCACCAAAAGGTAGGATTTAGATGTGCTTAGACAATTATATTTTAAAAAGCTAAGTTTGCTTTGATGGAGTCAACTTCTAAGAAGAAAAAATAGTTAGAAGCAACATTCTTTATTGTAATAGATTTATTTGGTCACTGTTTATATAATATCAGATGAAAAGGTAGTAAGGTACCTTTGGAGGACAGTAGGTCATTAAACTAATCTCACAAATAAGTTAACCTCTCTGCATGATTAATACATTTTTTCCAATTTGTGTCATTTTGTTCAGAGTTTTACAAGGTGGATCTCACTGAAACATAAGTTTCGTATTCAGCGGGACTCAAATAGTTACCGAGGATGATTTTGAAGACAGATTAAATCTCAGAACTAGGACTGTCAAAAACCTGAAGAACCAGGTGTTATAGATGTTAGGTGAGGGGTAGATTCCAGCTTCTGACACAAGATATCTATTTCAGCATATTTCTTACCTCCAAAACACACTCTACTGCTTTGGAATGTCTTAAATCATGACAGAGGTGCACTTGGAGCACCTTGGAAATAGCTGGTTTTACTCATTATACAGTTGTAACAGTAAAGTGAATTCGAGTAAAATGGACACTTCTTCTGCAATGCCAATGAATTTTGTGCAAACACAAAATGCCAGAAACAAGAAATCAAATCTTTACTCGAATGTTATGAGTAAGAACAGTTGGCTATCTGTCAAGCTATATGAGCCATTAGGTGACATTATTTATCCTGGCCTGTAAAGCTTAGGTACTCTATAGAGAAAGGGGGAAGCTAATTAAAATTTTTGATAATTTCTTGGTACCTAATTTCCCTATAAAGGTATCACTTCTTTCTTAAAAATGTAAACCTAAGAATCTGAAATCTGTTTTGAAATGGAGTTGACATTTTTCAAGAATATCCATGCTCTGAGACTTGAAAATACCACAATTCAAACTAGCTTTCTATGATACTTACATTTTTTGAAAAAAAAATCTAGCCCTGAGTCATCTGCTTGTGTAGAATATACAAACAGGTAAATGTTTTTCAGTACTGTTGTTTTCACAGAAGACTAAATAATTATATCCCCCAAAAACTACAATGACTATTTTCTGTTTACTCAACCTGGAGGCTTCTCTAATGCTCCCCATTTAAATAATGAACAGGAATTCAGTCGCTGAATATACATGCAAAACAAAATAGTGGGAAGGAAAGATCAGGAAAGTGTCATGGTTTCTTTTTCTTTAGAGAAGTAACAACTTCTTATAATGTTTTGAAAGGCTGTCAAACAGATATTTTGGTAGCTGATTCATCTACTGACTTCTGGCTTTAACACTTTTTCCACCACCAAAGCCTAAAAATTCCTCATTAACACTACTGTGACAGATCATCATGCCAGGTGGTACCACTAAACAATTAAGTCTCATTTACAGGCTCTTATTTATAATTTTTTAAAAATTGAAGTTTCCTTTCAGATTATGAAAACCGTACTAATTTGCACTGACATTCCCATTTTGAAAAGTAAAAAATATGTGCAAACATTATACAACTGAGAACACTTACAAATAGGCAGAAATATAAAAAGGCATTAAGAGAAGATAACACGTGTATAATAAATAAAGCATGTAAGTATTTAATGAGCCAAGTCTTGCTATGAATTACTGACCAAGTGAATTACTGAGTAAAATGGGTATTTCTTCTTCAACACAATACTTTATGTGCAAACAAAAGACATCAGTTACCAGATACCTAATGTTTATTAAAATCAAACTGAAATTTGGTCTTACTCTTAAGTTCAAATATTTTATCAAAGCTATCATTTTTCTGCTTTTGACATTTATTGTTCCTGCAGCTAACAAATAATAATAAATAGAAGATCTATATGCAGGGTGAGAAGGAGCTGTGTCTTTATTTTCAGTACCACATACCTTCTTTTGAAAGATGACTTTTAAAGACTTTTATGAAAGCAATGCTTCATAAAACTAGAATGTGAACATATTCTTACTGTTTGGGTAGTGTTTATGGGGGCTGGAAAGTGCAAAGAACAGAACATTAAGAGATACCCATGTTTACTAGTAAAGTAAGGCAATTAGGTTACATAGTGGAGTTGATTTTGTGGAAATTTGGATTTATCTACAATGGAGACACCTTTGCCTAGGGCACGCAGTCCAAATGTGCTTAAAATCAATGGAGATAAAAGCCCATGTAAGCATGGTTCATCTCACTCATTTTTGGCCCCAACCTTTGGGTAAAACAAGCTTTTTCTCAAGAAATGTCTGCTTTTCTCCCCAGCTACAAAAAAAAAAAACTGAATGAAGAGTTCAGATACAGTCATATACTTTATAGTTGTATAAATATAAGAACCTACCCAAAGTGAAAAGAGGGAGTTTTGCATATGGGAACAGGGAAGGCAGAAACATGTCAAAAGCAAAGAGACAGAGAGAAAGGAGAAGTTTTTTGTTACTATATAGCAGATGTGTGGCACAAATCTGTGGCAGCAACATGCCTGTTGGCCCTGTCTTGCTGCCAGCTGCCATACTGCTCTTGGGACAGAGTTACAGCCTTCACATGATGCTGCAATCTCCTGTGCAGGTACCACAACCCCTTCAAGGATCTCTAGCGTGATAATTCACAGAGGGACATGGGGGTATTTCACAGTGGTAACCAGTGAGCATTTGACTCTAGTGCCAAGACATGGTTGCTGTGGTAAGATGGCCACTATAAGCTCACTGTTGTGCTGCTGCCTGTACTGTTGAGCTGACAGCAGGTGTTTGGCAGAAGGCAGCACAGTCTGCCTGGATCACATATATTTTTCTTGGAGGAAAAAGCCCTGGAAGAGAGACTGTGAAGTTATAATGAGTGGTTATTTCTACCTCTCAATAGAAACAATGGACATACATGAAGCAAAGGTTAACATCTGTGTCAACTAAAAAATGCCAACATATGAGCATATGCTAGAAATTTATATGAAAATCATCATGCAAAGTTTAAAAAGCCTCTCCATCAGGACTGTATTGCAGAGAACTCAGGAAGAACATGCTAGCTCTCCCCCCCAAATAATGCTATGCTATTTCTTACTCCTAGAAAGGTTCAAGGTTTCCAAGCCAAAAGGTTTGAGCATCTATTGGATGCAACACAGGATGTAGGTTCAAGAAACCATTTGATTTGTACCTCACATGTGCAGCTGGTTTCTGGCACTAACTTTTGGACCAAATAATAGGAGATCTGGAGCAAGACCCTTGCCAAGTAAAACCTGGGGGATTTATTTTCTTAAAGGTTAAATCCATTTGCAACACATTCACAATCCATCTTTCTGCTAGTATTAGTTAAGCAAGTAGTAGTAGCTGCACCACAAGACCCTGAGGCAGTATTAGACTGGATTTATCAACAGGGGGTTGTTACAGGATTGTAGCAGCAGGGAGGAGGGAAATCCTGTGATGACATTCAGCTTACTACTGATTCAGAGAAAATAACTCTTTTGAGAAACACTTCTTCAGAGAAAGCTGGCTGGAGGAAATTTTTTCTGGGAAATGTGTCTTAAGACATCCTGGTCAAAACTCTGTATATTCCTATGCAACTCAAAAGCTGGGCAAACAAACTATTGAGTGATATTATGCATCAAAATTTGATCTTTACGATTGGCTGACAAATGTGTGTTATGCATCCAGCCCCATGAACTATGTTTCTTTTTTTATCTCTTAAGTGCATATTAACCACTGTTTTCTGGAAGCACTGGTTACAATTTGCTGTTTTCACAAAAAGTACTAATGGCTATGTTTGATAAAATATCTTTAGAAATTAAACACAAAATTGTAAGTGAAGCAAATCCATATTTATATGTTAATGCATTTTCTGCAAAGATTGGCATATGTGTCTGATTATAATAAATCAATGGTCATATAGAAAATAGTATATATTTTTCTTTAAAGAAATAAGAAAATTTTACTCAGAGAAATGTAGGTTTTGAGTTCTGCATAAACTGTTGAGGCTGTAGTTTTCATTTTTGGAAAATGAAAAAAGAGGCTTATGAAAAGTGGAAGCAAGGACAGGCGGACTGGGAAGAGTACAGGGATATTGTCTGGGAAGCTAGGGACCAGGTTAGGAAAGCTAAGGCCCACTTAGCATTAAACTGAGCTAGGGATATTAACGATAACAGGAAGGGATTCTATAGGTACGTAGCAAATAAAAATCAGACTAGGGTCAACATAGGCCCCCTCAGGAAGCTCTCGGGAGAACTGGCTACACAGTATTTGGAGAAAGCTGAGGTTCTGAATGTCTTCTTTGCCTCAGTCTTCACTGGCAAAGGCTCTGACCGCACCACCCAAGTCTTGGAAGGCAGATGCAGGGACTGTGAGAATGAAGACCTTGCGCCCACTGTAGGAGAGGATCTGGTTCGAGACCATCTTAAAAACCTGAACATGCACAAGTCCATGGGTCCTGATGAAATCCATCTGCAGGTCCTGAAGGAGCTGGCAAATGAAGTTGTTAAGCCACTGGCCATCATATTTGAGAAATCATGGCAGTCAGGTGAAGTTCCCCATGACTGGAAAAAGGGAAATATAAGCCCCATTTTCAAGAAGGGGAAAATGGATGACCCAGGGAATTACAGACCAGTCAGTGCCAGCTCTGTGCCTGGCAAAATCTTAGAGCAGATTCTCCTGGAAGGCATGCTAAGGCACATGAAAACCAACAAGGTGCTTGGTGACAGCCAGCATGGCTTCACTAAGGGGAAATCCTGCCTGACCAATTTGGTGGCCTTCTATGATGGGGCTACAGAACTGATGGACAGGGGTAGAGCATTTGAAGTCATCTACCTGGATTTGTACAAAGCGTTTGACACTGTCCCACACTACATCCTTGTCTCTAAATTGGAGAGACCTCAATTTGATGGATGGACCACTCGGTGGATAAAGAACTGGCTGGATGGCTGCTCACAAAGAGTTGTGGTCAATGGCCTGGAATGGGTTGCCTAGGGAGGTTGTGAATGCTCCATCCCTGTCAGTGCTCAAGGCCAGGTTGGACAAAGCCTTGGGTGACATGGTTTAGTGTAAGGTGCCCCTGCCCCTGGCAGGGGGGTTGGAACTAGATGATCTTAAGGTCCTTTCCAACCCTAACTATTCTATGATTCTATGAAACAACTGTTGACAGTCAATAAAACTCTCTTGAATCTCATTTATTTTGAATACCTGATCATATAATACTATATTAATCAAAAAGAGCAGCCATAAACTTAAAAACTTACCTATTAATTATTTTGTTAAAAACCTGATTAAGTATCAGGTTATTAACAAAATGCTGGCAGAATATTTAATCTACATGACAACCCTGAAGACACTAATGTCAATAAATACGTATGAATTTTAACGTCAGGTACTCACTTATCAAATAGCTATGTCTATGCATGATATAAAATATTTATTTACAGTTGCATTTGCAACCCATACAGGCTGTTGCATCTCATTCTGTATCACTGCTTCTGAGCAAAGATCTTTAAATATACCTGACATAAAAGCTCTTGATAATTTTTATTGTTAGGAATAACATTGTAAAGGTAGGCTGTTTACCAGGCATTCATAATTTACTATAACCTTGCAGTGGTATTGAACCTTTTACTGAAAAAAAACCCAAACCTAAACAAAACCAACGAAACAACAAATCAAACCCAACAGCAAATAATACAAAATCGTGTGTGTAAATTTTCTTGTATTTCAAAGAGACAGAAGACAATAGAAAGTATTATTTACTTTACAATTGCATCTAGGAACCTTAGAAAAACAGCCTCTTGTGCTAAGCACTGTATAAAGGTATAACAAAATAATGCTTCTATCCCAAGAATTCAATAACATCAATAATACATAATATTAAAAAAAACCTAAAAGGTAAAGAGAAAGAAAAAATATACAGGATTCATAAAAACCATATTGTTTGTTTGTTTGAAAAAAAGTTTGTATAAGATTGTCACTGAAATACTCTATAGCCTGGGAAACTAGTACTTTTGAATACATGCATACGTGTGCCCAGGCACATTTAAGTAATTTTACAGTATGTTACACGTTTCAGCTGGGGCAAGTCTTGCATAAACTAGAAATTTACTTTGCAATTCCAGTCAAGTAAAGTTCTTAAAAAAGAACATCTATCACAAAATAGATATGTCATAAGAGCCACAAAGAGTGATTCTCAGGTTGAGAGAAACAGTTATGGATATAAGAATGAAAAAAAAATAGTGTGGAAGTTATTGCAATTTGCATCTACGATGTGACTGCCTCCAGTACAGATTAAAATCGGAACCCCTACTAGCAGTCACTTTCATAAAGCAGCTTGTGGTATCAGGAAAATATCTTACCTTCTGATCCTTACCTATTGAAAGAATACACAGAATACATGGAACTTGGGATTCAGTGTCAATTAGAGAGCAAATCTCTACAGTTTGCCCCTGTAGTAGATGTCAGAAAATGAAAGGTTACCAGCTGTCTTTGGAAGAAAAGAGAATAATATGCTAATAGGAAACTGTGTCTGCTGTTTAGTCTTATTCTATATTTAATGAGATTATTGTAATGTGGTTACCATCTCAGGCTTATAAGAACACAGAATACCTAAAGAATATCTTCCTCCTGGAAGCTTTTCTTTTCATGTAGGAGGAAATGCTGAGTCTCCACAAAATGCCATGTACCCTCTGTGACAATTACACAACTGCCTCAGAGTTTCAGTGTCATCCTGATAAAAGTCTTCAGAAATGGATGTTCTCCAGTGGTGCAATACCATCTTTAGCTGGAAAAACACCCTTAAATGAGAAAGAAAGAACACAAGTGACAAAAATGTAAAGTTTTACAGCTTCAAAGGAATGTTTAAAAATGTGAAACATGACAAATTTTTTGTTTTTTAAATATGTAGAAATTAGAGATGACCCTCCGAATCACACAATTTTTATTTAATTCACTTTTGGACCTTTTCTCTGACTTACTTCAATTATTTCATGATCCCTAATATACTTATGATGTACACACGGCCATGATAAACTCTAGTTAAAGGATAACAGCTGAAGCACATTAGATGAATATCCTTGCAATTCAAACACTGCTACTTGTAAAATCAGAAATTATATCCTATTCAAAACAACCACAAGTGGATGATCTTGCATTTTTAAAGCTGCAAAACGCAAAGCCTTAGCTTGCTCTTAGTCCCTTTACTGAGGTCATTATCTTTTCTAATGGACTGAAATTGCTTTTCATATAGTCAGTCGGGTTCTAGCAGTTATAAAATCCTAACTCTGCTAACACTGCACAAAATTGCAAAAGGCTATCTCATAAAGAAACATATTTCAATTAAATTCCAAGAGTGAAGTCACTGTGTTGAGAAGTTTGGAGACCACTATGAGAAGATATATACCAGCTTGCAAGAATAAAAACTAGTCAATAATCTGATTTCAGGCAATAATGTCAAGAAAGAGAAAGGAAAATAGGTCTTATGTTAAACAATAAGCAGTATCCATTCTAATAAATACCCTAATAAGCAATAACTCCTACAAGACATTGCCTAAAGTTCTAAATACCCCACCTACCTACTCCTCACTTGGAGTATTCATTGTGTGCAATTCTGGTGTCCTCAACATAAAAAGGACATGGAACTGTTGGAGCAAGTCCAGAGGAGGGCCACAAGGATGATCAGGGGACTGGAGCACCTCCTGTATGAAGATAGGCTCAGAAATTTGGGGCTGTTCATCCTGGAGAAGAGAAGGCTGTGTGGAGACCTCATAGCAGCCTTCCAGTATCTGAAGGGGGCCTATAAGGATGCTGTGGAGGGACTCTTCATTAGGGACTGTAGCGATAGGACAAGGGGTAGCAGGTTAAAACTTAAACAGGGGAAGTTTAGATTGAATATAAGGAAGAATTTATTTCCTGTTAGGGTGGTGAGGCACTGGAATAGGTTGCCCAAGGAAGTTGTGAATGCTCCATCCCTGTCAGTGTTCAAGGCCAGGTTGGACAGAGCCTTGAGTGACATGGTTTAATGTGAGGTGTCCCTGCCCATGGCGGGGGGGTGGAACTAGAGGATCTTAAGGTCCTTTCCAACCCTAACTATTCTATGATTCTATGAATAAAAATCCACTTCTCTTGCTATAAGTGACTCATCTATACAGTTGACTGAAGTTTGTTTTGCAACAATTACGGCTTTTTGCAAACCACAATTTATTACAACTGATTTTAGTAATAGAAGCTATTGTATGAAGATAAATCAAGGATTGCTTATGTTGAAGCATAAAACACTGCTCCATTTGAACAGAAACTCAGAATAAAGCACCAAGTAACCTGGGTTTGTATTACATGTCATTAGCTGATACACGGAAAATTATGAAAACAATAATGCAACCTTCACTCTTCATTTTTTCTGAGGTTCCAGAAATAGTAAGAACTTGTAAGCAGAACCTTTGCTTCTTAAAGAAGTTTATGCATCCACACATATTACATTTGCAAAATAAAAAGTCAGCAAATATACCAACTGCCTGCAGTGTGTCAACACTATACAATTGGACAGTTGCTGAGTATACTTTTCGTAACTTCAAGCTAGATTGAAATGGTTTCTCTGTGAAATTACTCAGCCATAAAAGTAAATGACTGAAATTACTTGTGTCCTCAAAACTTAGTGAAAGAAGGTGTCTGGAACTGTTAAAGGACATTTTAGGATGCTTTGCATTTATTATCTTTTTTGTCAGTACTGTGCTAACATTTTTCGTAAATGTTTATAATGGAGAGCATTAAAGCATTTTATTTATCTTTTTTTGTCTGATTTCAATGCAATATGTTGGGATATTGTTTTGTTCAGGTTTTCATCTTTAAGTGCTCAAAAATCAGAATCATTTTCAGTTTCATCTAAGAACAGAAAAACGTTTTTTATTGGACTTGGAAAAGTTCTGAAAAAGCTGCAGTTACATAATAGCCTGTGAACTTGTCTCTCCTGATATATTTCAGTTTCTAGGATGCATATTAGTGTTTTTCGTGAGTCATCACTTCTTTTTCAAAGCACGAGTTTTGATATTCGGGAGGCAAAGTTTAACTACAATTACTATCCTTGAGTCCATCAGCTACCAAAATGAGCATTAAAAAAAAATGGTTTGATGGTTTATAAATTTAATAGAAACCTCCTTTTATAATATAGGCATCTAAAAGACACCTAAACTGCATTAACATAAGTTTATTAAAGTTTCCCAGATTTGCTGAAGTCAATGGAGATATATTAATTTACTCCATGTCTAGTTCCAGTATCACAGCTTACAACCACTATTCCCCACCACTTATGGCCTCTTCCATGTGAAAGCAAATGTTCATCTTTCACCTCAAACCCTCCTAATATTTTTCAAGCAGCATAACGTTTTATTTGGGCTAGAAAAATTGTTTCTTTCCTGATAAATTGAGCTATTTCCATTAGAATTTAGTCAATGAAAAGAATTTTATGATATTGGATTTGCAATACAATTGTATTGCTCAAAATCAGAGTTCCTCCTGGGTTGTAGGATTGTTGTATATTTTTGTATGTAAGCAGTTCTGACTTATTTCCCTTTTGAAATGGAACCCTTGAAAGCTACAGCTGCAACTATGAAAATGTATGAGGAGTTCAGACTCTTTGTGGGATTTCATTCATCTCCCTTTGACAAGACAGTAAGTTGTTTGTGAAAGACCTACATCAGATGCATATGTTTATGCTATGCACTCTCATGGTAATAGGTTTCTCATTTTATTTCAAGGTTTAGATTTTGCTTTCCTTTTACAGTCATCTTGAATTTTCAGTAGAGTGAAAAAGTTCCCATGAATAGTCTACTCACTGAAATTTTAAATATAAAGTATGGACTTCAGGGAGCAGTTTGCCTTTTCCCCTAGGGAAGAGATGGCAAGACAATTGAAGACAGTGAATTGTAATTTCAGTGGTAGAAGTGAGGCAGAGCTGACATAAAAAGGAGGGTCATTCCCTGTAGTCTCCTCCCACACTCTCACAGTGGGAGCCAGAATGGAGCAAAAATTGCAGTTCTTATGTAGAGAGAAAGTATTACGTGAATACTCAGTATTCTATCCTGCAGTCTAGAAATCCCAGCAGCCTTGAGTCCCTGCAAGAGTTATGAAAGCATTACAAGCTAAAAAAAGTATTTTCATGCTTGCTTTTTCTAAAACTCTTGAAAATCCCAATTCTTGAGCCACATGCTGAACTCTATGGCCTAGCAGAAAAGAGCACAAGTGACACCAACAAGGCATTACAGAACACAAGACAAGAAAACCAAAGCAATCACAAACCCTCAGTAATTATAAAATCAATAAGCAATTTGGTAAGTCTGGGAAAAAACTCAGGCAACCTTCCAGAATAAAAGCCAACATTTCAGTAAATACATATTTGCACAAAAATAGGTTATGTGTCAGACCAAACTGGCCAAGCTGACAGTCATGTTAATTGTCTTTATTGTGCATGAAAATTATTGACTGGCTTCACAAAGTACAAAAACAGTAGAGAGAACTAAAAAAAAAAAAAAGCAAACACAATATTGACATCAAACACAACTGGGATGGGAATATATTCTTGCCTTTAAAACACTGCAAAGAAAGCCAGTTAAGATCTCAGTTAAGTTCAAATCCTTTTTCAGCCTTACTTGTTTGTTTTTCTATGTGTTTAGCATGCCTCTAATTTCTCTTTTCCTTCTCTGTAACCCAGAGTTAAGATAAGGGCTTCTAGATTTACCCATACACTGTGCCCATATTTAAATGGTGAGCTGAGGAAGTTCTTTTGTTTAGACATGCAGTAAAGTGCCCTGGCAACTTAGTTCTGCCTCTTGAAAAGGATACCTAACTATGGACTTTTTTTCATTATTCCAAGAATTATAGAAATCTGAGTCCACTGTTCAGGAACACTTAATTTTCTTTGTGAATATGTTGTCAACTGTTCACAGACAGATGTTTTGCTCTTGTCCTGTGTCCTACATACAACTGTTTCATGTTCTAGAGATCTTGGCCTTGTCATATTAAAGTATGACAGGCTAGAAGTCATCCAGATGATATGAAGGCAGTGGAAGTTTTCATTTCTTTTGAGTGCACTGTGAAAGTACCATGAAATCTACTCAAGACAGCTGTGAAAATTTGAGAGGTTTCTTCTACAGCAAGCAGTGGGTTAAGATTAAACTAGGCAAAATGCCTGAAGAGATACTGAATAGGTTTGATACAAATTACACTGTCCTGCTGTTTTGAAAGTACACATTACTAGAATCATTGACCATAATCATCTTCAATTGCAAGCACTGTAAGCACACATACAGCAGACCAATAAATGAAGCCATTGTTTGCATGCAATGCCCATAATTTACAAAGGCAAGGCTACCTCTTACAGTTAGACACAAAGCTGCAATCTCCGACAGAATATTCTGAATTATTTTTAACTTCTGAAATTGATGTATCTGTTATGCTTTTTTTTATCCTAATTCCTACTAGGGTAGTCAGCCTTGCTCATTATCCTAGTTCATGTGAAAAAATGCGTTCTTAATTTGGAGAGCACTTGGGTTGCTCTTTATGAACTCCTGTAAACTGCCAGCAGGGCTCACCACTCCCAGAGTTTTCTCTGATAGAATCTTTCATTAAGTAATGTTGTCGACATTTTCCACAGTCCAAACAGCAAACGGAAAAGGTACAAACCATGGTAACAATGGAATGAAAGTTCTTATTAATAGGCTTGTCATTCTTTTTGGATCACCTCCCACAGTACTACAGTCTTCCTACCAGTACTGCATGAATCCAGTGCTTGCAGCATGTACAGCTCATGTCCAGATGGGCAGCAGAGTTAGAGTAGATTTTAATAATGTATAATCTACTGTACAGTGCCAGTAATATCATAGCGGGTACTATTGCAGTTATGCTTACATTTTCCCCTTCTACTTTCTCTAATGAAATGACAGATCCAACAAACCAATTTGTTATGGTAATGGGAGGTATTAAAAATCTCTCCTGTTTTCACTGGGGTATGTAAATATACCTTTTGTACTTTACACACTACTGCAGGTAGGGCTGATAACAACACCTACTATTAGAGCTGCCACGTATTTTATAATAGCAGAGCTTGTTTCCAGTTGTTCATAGCTTTGCAAATTTTACATATTCGTGTTAACATTCTTTATGCTTTGTCTGTCACAAGATCAGAGCATTTTTCCTTATTTGGTGAAAATTTTGCCTAAATGCTTTAGCTTCTTCAAGGATTAATGATGTTAATTCTGTCTTCTGCCTGTCTTAAAGCCTAGATACTTTCATGTCCCCTCATGACTTTTTGAAAACAAGATTTGAAGGTGGTTTGGGGTGAGATGTACACATTTTGTTATCCCTGTGGAAAATTATTAAAGGTTAGACAATTTATAAGGCTTTAAATTGCAGTTTAATCCAAGTTGGAGACAATTTAAGATTTCAGCAGGTAGCATACTCTGAGGAACCTACACTGACTATACCAAATGATGACATTTTCCCAGAACTGAGGTTACAAACTCCTACAGGGCTGGATGTGACCTTTACTGAGCTCTGGAATATCTACCTGGCAGTCTATTCACGATGTGCTGGTGAGCAGTGTTTTTTATGCTATCCCAGATGTGCTGAGTTTGGCGAGCACTGACCTAAGATCAGATGTGGATAGTTGCTTAGCTATTGATGTCTGCTTCATTAGAAAGAAGTGGAGGCAAGTGAAACAGAAATGTCAGGCCATCTCTGAAGGGCAGAGCTGTGTAGTGTTGCTGTTTGGAAGGGAGGTCATCTCTGGTTCTCAATATGGCTCTGTGTGTAGTCTTCTCCCAGTGAAATTATTCTGTGGATGCAAACAGGCATCCTATGTAGCATGTAGGGTACCCTGGGTTACCTGTCAGCCTCACCTCTGTGCCTAGGAAGATCACAGAACAGAAAGCTAAGCCTTTCTACTTATTTGTGTCTTTTCATTCTATGTGGCTGTGCTGCTGATTGATTTCCTCTTCACTGCTGGCCATAATTATGCAGCTGCTTATAGAAATATTTAGTGATGTCTGTATGCTTTACAATTTGCTCCAGAAAAGCTTGCTCAAATCTGGAATGATATTTCATTAATTTTTTTTCACAGCAGCCAATAGTAATTATTTTATAATTACCTAGATGCCAGATATTGAGGATACCATTGTGTTATCATCAGAATATAAGACTGGGCATAGTAGGCTTAGTAGACATAAACAGATAATAGATAAGTCACACATTTTTACAGCAGCTCAGAGAAGAAATTCCCATGGTATGGTTATTCACAGGTTTAGTACAGAAATAAGTAAATCAGTGAAGTTTCTAACTTCTTGATCCTTTCTTTGCTAATCCCAGATCATACCAATATTGAAAAAAAATATTCATTTCTAATCTGTTTCTGAGAATGCTTGATGTTAACCTCCAGGCAAATTGCATGGAAGCTTGCCATTTGCTGAGAAATACAAAAGAATAAAAATAGTTCCTTGAGCATATGAACTAGTGAATGTGATTTCCCATAGATTTCTGTCTTTTTGAGGTTGCTAAGAAGATCTGAGAATTGTTTGAAGGTTTGGTCCTGATTCTGGCACTTGTAAGTATGCTCTGGGTCTGTGGGACACTAATAGATTTTCTATTCTTCCTTCTTGTTTTCATGCATTTTCTAGTAGGAATAATTATCTTTACAACACATTCTGCTTGCTCCAATTTTATTAAAACTCAGAGAACAGACATATGACATATGCATAGACAGTAATAATCATATATACTGTTTATCCACAGGAAATTAAGCTAAAAAGCAAAAGAATCACAAATAACGGAGAATTTTTGTCAGAGACAATGTAAGGTGACTGAATGAAATTAACACACCTCTGAGTGGGAGGAAATTTGTACTACCTGTACATATTTGTCTTTTTATAGCTCTGCGATCAGTTTAGCCTGAACACCTGGATATGTCTTTCAGAGGTTCAATCTCATTAAAAACTTCTCTTTAAAAGACGACTTGCTTTTCCTGTTGCATTATCTTTCCAGTAATAGAATTATAATTAAAGGAGCAACATTCATTATTCCCAGCTGTCTTTTGCAGGCTTTATCCCTACTATGTATTTTCCTGTTTCCTAATTTTATTTGCAAAGAACTTGAATGACAAGACATCTGTAATTTCCTTGGAGAGAACATCACATGTCTAAAAGATTACATTCTAAACCATGCTTTTTAATCCCTGTTCTGACACCTATTTCGTAAGGTAATCAGATCTTTTCTATACAGTCTGTAAAACAACAGAAATGAGTAGGCCCGATTTTTATCTCTTTATTAGAACATGTAACTTGCTTAAATATTCTACTGTAGCTATATTTTTTTCCCCTATGCTAAATGTTTTCTCAACAAAAGATAAACTTTCAAGCAAAAGATAAACTCTCAAGCAAAGGAATGGTGTTTGTTTTTTTCTTTTTTGAACTTAGAACAGAGCACACCATTATTTTAACTGCCTGGTGGCTGCTGAATTGGAAGCCACAACTCTGAAATATTCCCACACTGTTGACTCTCATTGCTTTTGACCCAGTGATTTCAAGGAAGGCAAGAAATCCTGAGAATGTTTCTCCCAAGCCAAAATCCCTAGAAGCCCTGATAATCTTTCTTTCATTGAGTCTTCTGGGATTTAAGACATGGATTTGAAGTTCTAGGAATTCCAGCACACAGAATCCTTGAGCTGTATCAGATCTATTTACTGATGAAGAAGACACTTGAAAATTCTGAAAACTTTTACTACTGGTAACAATCTCCTTTCAACATTTCCCAAATGGAGGCTTCATTTAATTAATTAATTTGGGGTTTAGGTTTAAACTTTCATTCTTTCAAACAAACAAACAAACAAACATATTTGTAATTAGTATTTTTAAAAACCACTTTGAAAAATATATTTTTTAATTTCTTGGGAAATAGAAACTATACTTTCTGATCAGTTCCACCACGTTCTATGTGGTAGGACTAGTATAGAAAAACTAGAAATTTGTAAGAATCTTGGCTACAATTTTGAGACTGAAATATTGAACAAAATTGAAAAAAATTGACTTCAGACACCTCCATAGTTTTACATTCTGATCCCAGAGCAAAAGTACTTATGTACTCATAATATTTTCTTTTGAAAGCACAAAATACTAGAAAATCATGGGAAGGCATTTTCATACAATATTTCCTGTTCAGTTTTGTAAAGTCAAGAAGTTTACAGGACAGCATTTTAGAAAAGGATTTAGACATCTTGAGCATTTTGCAACCCAATTATATATTGTTTCACAATTGTGGATTTTATTTCACAAGGATATCATGATCTGCACAGTTCAGCACCCATTTCCTTAATAGGTTCTTCACCCCTTAGTGGAGCTAAGTATTTGGTTCGTCACCCATTCCCTTGTGAACATGACTGTGTCTCCTTGCTGTCATGTGCAGCCACTGGTGCCTGGAGATCCATCCGAATAATGTCATCCCTTTCAAAAAAGCTACAGCCCAGCATTTTTTTTAGCTGTGTGATAAAAGCTTTTAGTTCCAGAAAGGCCTGGGAGGGGCATTATAGCAATTCTTAAAAAAGCATGGAAGCTTGATAGAAGTCCTTTTGTATGTCTTTGGCAAATATTTGCAGAAAATGGTATCTCAGTTTGTCCACTAATTCCAACTGTGTCATGAGAGAAGTTTTATCTATTGACTGAACTTAAACAAGCTTATCATGAATCTTGCAATGCAGGGCATAGTAAAACAAATATTGTTTTTCCTATACCCCATTAATTAATTAATTAATTAGAAAACAAACATTCTCTTTAGCTATGAATCCATACTGATCCACCCAATATTGGTCAAAGTAAGACTTCGTTTGACTTCTTTGAAGATTCTCAAGGCCTCCAAAACACACACCTACGTCCTCTGAATGCCAAATGACACTACTTTTGGGCAGTTAGTTCAGTGGCAGTATCACTCTTAGGTGAGAGTTTTAGGGGAACTGACAATTAATAGTTGAGTGTTCACTCCACACAGCTACTATGGTTACCCAGGAACAGCCAAGGTTTATTACTATACTTTTTGCTTACATGTTAGTACGTTTGTTGCACTGGCAGATTGATTTTATTGTTCTTTTGAATGTTAAACTATTAGGTTCTGCAGGCTCCGTTTGTTAGTGTGATACCTTTGAAAATAACAGAATAATTTAGTCTCACCATCTTTGCCCATTTTTAGTGAAGACCTTAAATTTCAAATTCCTTTCTTAACAGAACTACAGAGCTGATCTAACCAGATTATGACAACAAGAGATTTATTTCCGGAATAACTGAAAGTTTTGACCTAAACAGATATTGTGGCACTGTCAGTCTTCACTTCTTTAATTTGCAGAGGAATTAGTATAGTATTTGCAAGATAACATGAGTGACCAAAGTTAAAGAGTTTATATAATTTAAGGGAAAGTCTGATATTTTTAATCTAGCTAAAACTAGTCTATGTTTCAAAGATCAAGAACTTGGCTCAGAGAAGCTTAATTCTGACCTTGGAATATCCTGAACTTCCAGCATGTAATATCCTGCAGTTTTAGAATGAAACTCTAGCCAGAAAATTCAAGAACAACACAGTAACTCCTTTTTTTTTTTTTTTTTCAAAAAATAAATCCTCCCATATACTATCCCCTCACTCAAACCCCCAATATCAAAAGATGTATTCCTGATTCAATTTAAAGACTATTAACTTTCAAAAAGACCCTGGAAGTAATTTTAACTGAATCTCATATTCTCAGCTATCCCTTCTGTGGTGCCAAACTAATCCTAACTCTGACCAAGCAGTAAATAACATGATTATTATGTTGAAATCTGTTCAGTGATGATGTAAAGCTAAAAAGAATGTGGAGCTTAAATTTTTCATTTACAGTAAAAACTTGCTAAATTCAGAAACAGCTATGCTGATGGCCAAAGATCTTTTCATATGTTCCCAAAGCTTACTGGAAAGAGTTATTTAAAAGGCTCCCAACTGTATCGAATCGTGCTGAGCTACTTTCAGTTTGTTGTTATAACTTCTTCTTAAGGGCAAAAAGAATAACTCTGAAAGCAACCAAATGTGTCATAAGATTCGGGAATCCTGCAATATTAATCTATAAGTTTCTGCTGAAGGATCTTCATGATCAAACACCAAGATCAGACTGGACTTAGAGAATTTTTTTTTTATTTTTTTTTTCTATGAGTGACTAATAGAATTATTGTCTAAGAGAAAAATTCAATAATGTTGAGCCTCCCTGGCTCTTCCTGTGCACCTTAGGCTGTTTGGTGGTAATGTATCTCCAGAAGATGATCCAGAAGCTGTTTCCTACAGATCAGCATAAGACCATGATGCTTGCTCCAGAGCTCCTCTGTTTTCACACATGATATGTCTTATCAGAAAGTCCTCAGCACACTGAGATATCACTTACTGAGTTGGCCATAGAATCAGAATAGTTTGGGTTGAAAGGGACCTTCAAAGTTCATCTAGTCCAACATCCCTGCAGTGAGCAGGGACATCTTCAAGTAGATCAGGGTGCTAAGAACTTCACCCAGCCTGGCCTTGAACGTCTCCAGGGATGCTGCATCTACCACCTCAACATGGTAGATGTGGCAGTGTGTGCCAGTGTTTTACCACCCACATGGTAAAAACAGTCTTCCTTGTGTCCAGCCTGAATCTCCCCCTTTCAGTTTAAAACCACTACCCCTCATCCTATCACAGCAGGCCCTGTTAAAGTTCTCTCCCCATCTTTCTTATAGGCCCCTTTTACAATCTGAAAGGCCACAATAATGTGTCTCCAGAGTCTTCTCCAGACTGAACAAGCCCAACTCTCTCAGCCTGTCTTCATAGGAGAGGGGCTCCACCATTCTGATCATTTTTGTGGCTCTCCTCTGGACCCTGTCCAACAGGTCTATGTCTTTCCTGTACTGAGGACTCGAGCTGGATGCAGTACTCCAAATGGGGTCTCACTAGAGCAGAGTAGAGGAAAAGATGGAACAGAGTTCAAGTAGGAAAGGATCAGAAAAAGACATGGCACACCCATGATAGGGCTTGAACAACCACCCTTATTTCTTTTTATTGTCCCTTATGAAGATTATAATCTTCATAAATTCATTCCATCTTCATGGAATTATAGTTGCAGCCCCCTCTACCACACTGCTGGATGCAACCTGGCCATTATTCAGGCCCATGTTATCACTCCATCTTGGAGAGATGGCTATAACCCACAACAAGTGTTGAATGCTTTTTACATAGGTGCTCCATCAATATTTTCATCTTCTTTGCTTTAGTCATCTTAAGCACTTAAACAGTCTAAATACTTTTGCACAAGCTTTCTCTCCCAGTTTACCCACTTCTATATGTGTTTTTTTACTTAATATGCATCCCAGAGAAACCAAGCTAGAAAGATTTATTTTTCTCTTTACAAGTATGGCTTCCATCTCTTATTTACAGCTCTAAAAGACTTTGTCTCATTTTGCCCCATAGAGATGTTGGTTATATCTTACGTCCAATCTCTTTTTGGGAAGAGTATAGTGTCTAAAAATACATTCTAGAATCACAGAATCATAGAATAGTTAGGGTTGGAAAGAACCTTCGGATCTTCTAGTTCCACCCCCCCGATCCTTTATTTTTTTAAAGTCGCATTTGCCACCTTGGTAATGGCTGCCACCTGCAGTCATCAAGGAGGCTGTTGATACCTTAGACTTCTGATAGTCATAGAGCCATTCTTTCCTGGCACTGAGATGTTAGGTCCTTTTGGAAGGATTTCCCTGCATTATCATTCAGTCTCAATGTATCCAAAGCTATAAAACCTTCTAAGTGGTGGATCTTGGCAAATCTCCTTTTATTGTTACATTGTCAGTCGAGGCAGCCCAGACTTTTCTGGTACATAGAAACCTGCCTCTGAAACATTCTTGCAAGCAGAAAAGGTTTAGAAATATGTACACTGATCATATGGCATAATTTTCTAGGAAATTCACCATGCAACCATATGGATCATTTAGGCTTCCAGTTTGCCGCTCTGGAAGTTATAGCAGAATGGTTCTGTGAGTCTATGCTTCTCAAAAGCTACAGTTTGTAAATCAGGGATTATGGCTATTTTGATATCTTTGAAGAAAAAAAATTGCTAAGAGATCAAAATAGATAACGCAGTCTGTGACATTGTGAGTACTAAAAAAAGGTGACAATCAAGGCTTGCATTTTTGTCTGAACGAGTCAGGTCTTGAGACATATTGCTCCTGTGGAAGAGGATATCTAAGAAATGTTTCTCCTGTATTCCTCATGCTTTTTAAATCCCAGATAGTTCTACCTTTCTGTGACTGTGAGACTTACGATAACTGCAAATCACAACAGACTGAGTTTCTGCATGTTGTGGCTCGCAGGTGTCAGCAGTTCAGCTCATTGATTTGGCAAATCCCAACAGAGTGCTCTGCTACAAAATAAGCAACTGGTAGCTGGGTAGTATGTGTCCCATGAGACCAACAACCATTCAACATATGTTTGCTCATTGCATGCTGTTTGGATCTTGTGACCTTTTCCTCAGTGGATTGCACCTCTTTCAAAGCACCCCTTCAATAGCCAGGTTATTCCCTTTAGCTCTTTATTTTTGTTTATTTATGTAAATATGCAAGTCATTAACTAATTCATAATTTTTGAGAAACTCCCTGCTCTGTTTTTGGTTTTTGTTATTTTTTTTAATTTACCAGGGTAAAAATGTAAAATTTATTTTTGCATCTATAATTTATTATTCTTAATTCTAAACAAAAGTATTTTTTATTATTTAATATTGGATTTAAATGAAAAATAAAAACATTAATATTAATAATATTAATAATAATAATCGTTATTTTTCTGAAGAAGATGTCTAGCAAGAGTAACATTGGCTTATTTTATTTTCCTGATACTTTCCTTCTAAGACAGAAGAGAATTTTATATAAGAACTTACTTGACAGTTTTGGTAGTGGTGGTGGATTTTTGAGTTGCTTTTAGGTTCTCAGACAATTTCAGGGGGAAATACCTACTTTTTTTGGTTGGGCTTTGTTAAAAAGTTTTGATTCTATGCATGCCACATCTGATTAAGATGCTTTTTCTATCTATCTATCTTGGTCTTAATCCGAGAAGTCAGAAAAGGCACCATATTTTAAAAGACTTAAAGAAAAAAAAAATATTGAAAAACAGGTATTAAAAAAACCCAGCAGCCATACAAACCCCCTTGGTGTTTATTAGCAGAGGGTTAATTATTTGCAGGACATGTTTTTTAAAGAAAAAGTAGAGATTCTGAAGTGAACGTTTGTGGAAAAGTGCACAAAAATCTTAAATATGACAAACTTCATGATTGAAAAAACTTAAAAGTAAAGATTAAGCAGTGAAATATTCTTATATTCTCATCTGCTAAGTTAAAAATTCTGTAAGTTTTCATTTTTAAGTTATCTGTCCCATTACACATTAAAGTAATTCTAATGAGAATGTTAGAAAACAAAAGTCGGTTTCAGTAAATTGTTTCAAAAGATAAGAAAAAAAATTCACTCCATTTGAAGTTCTTTTAATTAAAATATATTAATTATGTATATTTTAGTATGTTGAGAATATCCATCTTTTGCTCTTACATTATTTTTTATTACCATCTCACTAGAAAAATGTGCTGCATCCTCTGACTTGCAATGATAAAATGAACCAAAACTGCATAATCCTTTAGCTTGTTTTACCCTCAGACTGGAGGTACAACAATTGAGATGAGGAAACTTAGAAATTAAGAAATAAAAGTGATGAGATGGGATGGGATGCTATGCTATGCTGTTCTATGTTATATTTGTGCCATAATAATAGGCTTCATCCAGTAGCTCCCTGGGGCAGAAGCTATTTTTAGTGTTGATTGTAAACCAGGCACTGTAGTCAAAGTTCTGTACTTAGGACACCAGACCAGATTTGGTTTCAAAATCCTTAGAAAGAGTGCATTTAAGCCATCTAAGCATGAATTTTTCAGACATAAATTTTATACTTCAAGTCTTTGTCTATAAAACCATGAAAACAGCACTTCCCCATATCAAAAAAAAAGTATCTAATAACAGAATAATATTTTACAAATGTAAGTATAAGTTAAATACTCATATAAGTTACACTTCAGCTTCTGACAGCTTCACAGCACAACGTCTAACAATCTCTAATGCTGAGGAGTCAGGCTATACATATCCCCTGCCTATCTGTATAGGGAAAGACAAACAGCTCCTCCACAGTAAGGTTTTTTCTTTGGGAGATACTAATTTGTTCACCTATATTTTCTTTTTCCTCTCAACAACTGTGTTCTACATGTCAATTCACAAGTAGGAAGCCTTTATGGCTTGCGAGACGACTGGATATTTCTGGCAGCTAGATCCTGTTATTATTAGATTTAGAAGCAGGACTTATACTAGGCTCTTTACTGTTTTCTGTTCAGGGTTTTGTTCATTCTTTATCACAGGAGGACTATGTTCTTTGTTTCCTCTACATTGCCACTTCAATTAATGCCCCCCCAAATACTGTATGGCTTAAGAGCAAAGCATCTTTCTATCAACTGGTTCTGCAATTATAGACATATACAGCCAAACCTGCAATTTTTTTTCATCTTCTTGTACAATGTACATAAACATCATCTCACCATCATCATACTATTTTCTAATATTCAGCCTCTTCACTCTCAGTGTGAGTGCCAAGCAGAGAGCTACTCTTTATGCTACACTGTGGTTATAGGTCTATACTGAAATGCAACACTACTGAGGAATGATTTTGTACATTAAAAGGTCAAATGTACTCTTGTCTTGGATTATATCTTTGCTAAAATATTCTTGAAGTGATAAATACTTGCTTAATATGAGTACTTCTACTCCTCCTTCAGCTCATTTTGACAGTTATATAACTATTGAGCAGATTACCATTAGATATTTAGAATCATAGAATCATAGAATAGTTAGGGTTGGAAAGGACCTTAAGATCATCTAGTTCTAACCTCCCTGCCGTGGGCAGGGACACCTTACGCTAAATCATATCACCCAAGGCCTCGTCCAACCTGGTCTTGAACACTGCCAGGGATGGAGCATTCACAACCTCCCTGGGCAACCCATTCCAGTGCCTCACCACCCTAACAGGATAGAATTTCCTTCTTATATCCAACCTAAACTTCCCCTGTTTAAGTTTGAACCCATTACCCCTTGTCCTGTCACTACAGTCTCTAATGAAGAGTCCCTCCCCAGCATCCCTATAGGCCCCCTTCAGATACTGGAAGGCTGCTATGAGGTCTCCACGCAGCCTTCTCTTCTCCAGGCTGAACAGCCCCAACTTTCTCAGCCTATCTTCATACGGGAGGTGCTCCAGTCCCCTGATCATCCTCATGGCCCTTCTCCGGACTTGTTCCAACAGTTCCATGTCCTTTTTATGTTGAGGACACCAGAACTGCACACAGTACTCCAGGTGAGGTCTCACGAGAGCAGAGTACAGGGGCAGGATCACCTCCTTCAACCTGCTGGTCACATCCTGGATGCAGCCCAGGATACGGTTGGCTTTCTGGTCTGCAAGCGCACACTGAAGCCAGCTCATGTTCATTTTCTCATCAACCAGCACCCCCAAGTCCTTCTCCGCAGGGCTGCTCTGAATCTCTTCTCTGCCCAACCTGTAGCTGTGCCTGGGATTGCTCCGACCCAGGTGTAGGACCTTGCACTTGGCATGGTTAAACTTCATGAGGTTGGCATCAGCCCACCTCACAAGCTTGTCAAGGTCCCTCTGGATGGCATTCCTTCCCTCCAGCGTATCAACCAAACCGCATAGCTTGGTGTCATGGGCAAACTTGCTGAGGGCGCACTCAAACCCACTGTCCATGTCAGGGACCAAGATGTTAAACAAGACCGGTCCCAGCATTGATCCCTGAGGGACGCCACTCGTTACTGGTCTCCAGCTGGACATTGAGCCATTGACCACAACTCTTTGTGTGCGGCCATCCAGCCAGTTCTTTATCCACCGAGTGGTCCATCCATCAAATTGATGTCTCTCCAATTTAGAGACAAGGATGTCGTGTGGGACAGTGTCAAACGCTTTACACAAGTCCAGGTGGATGACATCAACTGCTCTACCCCTGTCCATCAGTTCTGTAGCCCCATCATAGAAGGCCACCAAATTGGTCAGGCAGGATTTCCCCTTGGTGAAGCCATGCTGGCTGTCACCAAGCACCTTGTTGATTTTCATGTGCATTAGCATGCCTTCCAGGAGAATCTGCTCCAAGATTTTGCCAGGCACAGAGCTGACACTGACTGGTCTGTAATTCCCTGGCTCATCCATTTTCCCCTTCTTGAAACTGGAGGTTATACTTCCCTTTTACCAATCATGGGGAACTTCACCTGACTGCCATGATTTCTCAAATATGATGGCCAGCGGCTTTGCAACTTCATTTGCCAGCTCCTTCAGGACCCGCAGATGGATCTCATCAGGACCCATGGACTTGTGCATGTTCAGGTTTTTAAGATTGTCTCGAACCAGATCCTCTCCTACAGTGGGCGCAAGGTCTTCATTCTCACAGTCCCTGCATCTGCCTTCCAAGACTTGGGTGGTTTGGTCAGAGCCTTTGCCAGTGAAGACCGAGGCATGAAAGACTTCATGAAAGTCTCAAATATATTTTAGTAGGTTCTTTTTTTTGAATACACTACGTTTCCTTTACATGAGAGAGGTTCAATTTTTTTTATAGACATTTTAGATACCATAAAACTGAAGTTACTGATTTCATCAGACAGATTTCATAGTCTTTGTAAAAACAGATTGTTCCACGTATTTACTTATGTTTTTAAATGCAGAATCTGACCTGAATTTCTCTTCCATGGACATTACCTCTAACACTTTCTAATATGATCTTGTTTTGTGGATATTAACAGATGTTGCACTGTTATTTTTTTGTTAATAACTACCAGGGTCAAAATTAGTCAGTTTTAAAACATTCATTGAAAATATGCTAAATATATTTGAAAATGATTATTTTTTCTGGTAAATAATTTGAAAATTATAAATAGATTGAGATTGATTACTAATTCTTCTAAGCACAGATTTCTAAATATATCATGAATGTATCCACTGTATACCCATTATGTGGCTGAAAAAACATTCAGTGCATCACACAGTGTTCCCAAGGTGTGGATATTTCAAATAAATAATATGTCCTTAGAGCAAATTTTATCTTTTGCAACATCCAGGCACCAACAAATTCTTTAAAATACAATATTTGAAGTACATCATTGAAAATATAGCATATTTTAAATTAAACAGAAATGAACAGTCCTCTGGAGAAAAAGAACCACTCAGTTGCAAGTCAAGGTCATCCTTATGCTTTTTAGAATTTAATTATTAGTAATTTTGAAGACCAATCTGACTGAAATGGTAAACATGTTCTAAAGGGCACTCAGATCTAGGGTCCGGTGAATAATGTCTGAAAATAAACTCAGTAACTTCTCCATGCATGAAGAATTCTTATGCCACACTGGGAAACAGATGTGATTTCTGAGCACTATCCAATCCTTTTTTCTATTATGGGTGTAACTAAATATAGGAATTATCTTTGCATGATTTAACATTCATAAAAAATAGTAGAGGTGTTTTTCATCAATTAAAAAATGAACTATGTTGTCAAATGAAATATAAGAAACTATTATTATTCATAGGTTGAAAAAGAGGCTTTGGATTGAGAAGCGTAAACAGAAACTTCAGCAAAGGTCCAAAGGGGTTTTATTAACTTCCCCAAGCCTGGTTAGGAATCCAGTATGGAGAAAGAGAAGTCTCAGAAGAGATGTTGTTACATTAGACAGACCAGGGTGGTGTTTTAAATTCTTCAAAGAGAATGTATCCACCTTGCATTTTGTATATAAAGGAGGGTGGAGAGGAAACTAATCTTGGAAAACAACCTCTTCACATTTCTTATTCCTTATACCACTGGATTACTAAATTATACACTAATCTTTACTAACCAGGGGAAATTCTTGTGGATGAAAATATCAGCCCAACAAACCTCAATGATAAAAATTATGCACCACAAACTGAGATTTATTTCTGAATATCTATACCACATGAGATGGTTATTGACACCCTGTTTCTTCCCACTGCTATTCTGCAAGATACTAATTGCTGCCCAGCTCTATGAAAGGCTTGGAGAGTAACCCCTTAAAACATATGATTTGAGAAGGGCTAGCTCAAATTACCTTCATCAGCTGATGAGCTGTGGCAAGCAGCTGGAAGTATTAACACCCAAAGGTAGCACGCACAGCTGGATCTGGAAAGGGACATCTGGTAATGGTCTGCAGCTGTGTCATATATTGGACAGAAAATAAATGAAATTAATGTAATCTTATTTCAATATCAATTGCAAGCTCTCTCTCTAAATTCTTTATCAGTTAGTGGAGTCCTGTCTCAACAAAGGCACGGAAGGAAAACTGGAAAGAAGCATTGCAGTTTAAAATTAAAGTACAAAAATAATTGTTCATCAGGAAGATTTGAAAATATTGACGTGAAATTTAAAGAGGCTATGGAAAAGATGAGATTTAGCTAAAGTTTCTCAATTTAGAATTAATTATAAAGAGATATGCTATTTTCCTCATCTGCTTGTGATTCTTAGTGATGTACATTTAAGAGCAAAGAAAATTTCAAATTAACCTGAAGGAAGTGATTATTGAGCTGGGATAGACTTGTCTGTAATTTAAGGACAGGGGAAGATTTAACTCATTTTAGGACACTGAGACTGAATTTATCCATTTGTGCAAAGGGAGCTCAGTGGAAGTACTGAGTACCATAGCTGAGTATCCTCTACTATTTGCCTATATTTTTCAGTAAAATAACTCTCAAGACTCGATCAACCTTATTTCAACGGACTGCAATGAAAACTTAGATATCTAGTTACAGCATTTTATAGTACCTTGAAAGTCTGTCTTCATATCTATATGAGATTAATAAAATAAATTATCCACATCACAAATTAATTTGAACAACTTCTGTAGAAATCCCCCAAAGAATTAGACATTTATAAAGATGATAATGAAGTTTTCACAATTAGATGTAAAAGGACAATATCTGGAATACCCATGAAGTGTCCTGCAGAAGCTGACCTCTGATGCCATTATTTTGAGGAAAACTCTTACACAGTTGCAATTGCAGAACAATTGGGTAGGTGCAATTGCAGTACTTGTGGAAGGGAAGGAGAGGGATAGAACTCCAGAAAGATCCTCAGTAAATTCGACTTTTTCCAGGGGAAAAACTCCACTGCTACAAATATGGTATCATCTTCTAAGATTATCCTGAAAGTGTATGAATAATTAGCAAAAATAGAATCATAGAATCATAGAATAGTTAGGGTTGGAAAATAGTTGAATCCCTGACTAGTGGTGTTTACCTGTACCATATAACAATGCACTGCAGATATTATGTTGCTGTTCTTCAAGGTGTGCATGAAAAAGTATGGTTTTTTTTTCTTTGCTGTGGTAATTTTTTTTCCTGTGGGTTTCCCCAGGGTGCTTTATGGTCTGCATGAATCCCACTTATGGTGCAACTGATCCCAGAGGAGGCAATGCAACAAATGCTCTGAAATAAAAAGAGGTGTTCATTTCACATTTAATGCCACAGAGTAATATATTCAGGAGTTAATATTAAATGGTAAATGGTATCCATTTCATCCTCACAGAGTTTCGATTAAATCTTTTTTTTTTGGTCTGTGCTACTGTTAGATTGGCGGTAGCTGAACGGTATCAAATCTATTTTCATCACACTTTGTCTGTGGAGGTGTGATATGTATAATTGAAAGTTTGACCATCTTTTCATTATAGGAAGACTAAGCTCATCCATCAGTGCCAAAAGCAGGAAGTTGGTGTCATACATCAAGTGTCATTTAGCACATGCACATCATTCACAGAGATCAATTATTATAATATTTATTTTAAACGGCACAGGTTGAAACTAAGAAAGTGAGACATCCATCTCTATCAGTAACATACCTTTAATTCCTAACAATGTTAACTGCAAATTTGGTTGTACAGCCAGCCACAGTCTAGATTTTGTACAAGTAATAATTTTTAATTTAATTTAGACATATCCCAATTTATCTTCATTGTTCTTCTCTTAGAATTCAATAAATTATCATTTCATGAAACTAGTCAGAAACTCCTTGCTGGATAACCCAAAATAATGGCAAGCTGTTGTTAAACAAGAGGTGATAGTATTAGCTCACTGCCACACCTAAGTCACAAGTTAAAAAAAAAGAGGTTGAAAAGGTATTAGTTTTCCTAATCTGGCTGTACCTCTGCACAGGCCAGACTTTGGGTCTCTCCACTCTCAGCACTCCTCGCTGCAAGGATTATCCATATATTGGAAACATAACAGAAAACAGAAAAGCATCTCTAATACAAGCTAAAATTTGAAGTAATTTTCTGATCAATTAGTCTTCTTTTTATGCACTCATCATTTCCTCCAGCCAACTGTCCTCCAACCATTTCCACCCATTATTGTCTCCTCTGACTTGTCCTTCTTTTCTTGTGGAAATTCTGAAATTTAATGTCAGGGAGCCTGCTTCTGACTTTGATGTTAATAATTTACCCAATTTGACAACAGATATAATCACTTTTTAAGTGTTATCAAGAACAGCTGCTGTGAAGAAATTCAGAAGAAATTCAGGATGGGGATGGGGAGGAGAGGCTGTTGATAGAAAGGGAGGGCTGGGTTATGCATGCACAACATCCACAGCCATACCCGAGGATAAAGTGGAAGATTCTCTGTCTTGTGTTTCTGCACTAAAGTATAGCTAGAGAAGCAGTTGCTATTACTGTACTGAGAAAACTGATATCATATAAATTTAACATATGAAAGCTCAAAATTCCCAAACAGTCATAGAAGAATAGGTTGCACATTAAAAAAAAGAAACAAAAAACAGGAGATCCCACAGAAGTCAGAATTTAACCTACCTAAAGAAGAGGACAGAATTAAAATTAAAGTTGTATTTTTTATGCTTTTATGAATGTGTTCCTATATATAGGGCACGCACATATGCACGTGTATGCTTGTGTGTACAACTTATGTCCAGCAGAGGAACTGTGGAGCCTCTTACTCCTATCCTGTGTATGTAAAAGTTGCTTCTAACAGTGGGGAAACTCAGTGAAGCTGTCATGGTTCCCATCTTTGGAAGCAAGAGGAAGGAGAATTGGCAGAAACACAACTACAACCCCCAGAGGTGTCCAACCTGCAGTATGAGATGGAGTCAGGCACAAAACCAAAAAAGGAAATCAGTCACCAGCCATAAGAGTCTTCATCTTGCTCAGTGATCTCTCATTTAAGTAGCTGGTGTTTGATAGACTGAGGGAACCAAATCCATGCTCTGTTTATTCCCAACACTTAATGCCTATTTACCTTGTTGGGATGACATCTTGTGGGAATATGGGACTGGTAACTCACATATTTCCTTTTGGTTGTGTGAAAGGGTGTGAAGCTCACTGGAAAGAGGGAAGCAGACAAATGGGCATAAAGGAGTTTCCTTCTCTGTCCTTGACTTCACAGGGGTTGGAGAGGGCATGAAAAGCAAAGGAAGTTGTACAACCCCCAACTTTACTCCTCACTCAAGTGATACGTGAAGACAGGTAAGGCTTCAAATGCTGCACAATTTGACATTTGGCAGAGAATATCTATTAAAGGTCCTGGGAAAACTATGTCAGCAAGGAATTTGCAGCCAAATCTTACATGAAGCATTAGTTGTGCTGTATTTGCAAGATGATTCTGAGGACTGAAAAATACTGAGGACTAATTTTGTCATGGTTTTGAATCCAGGGTTACAATCTTAGAGTGCAGTATATCCCTATATTTTTGGCAGTAATTTAGAAAGTTGAATTTGACATTTTAACCCACATTCCAATGAGAAAGTTTCATTTTCTGAGGTTTTATAAGTGCTGAGGAACATAATGCTCTTGGGAGCCACTGAATCCTGTCTTAGATTTTATTATCCATTAAGTGATTACTGGAGAGAATGTGATATTCTGAGCAGCTGGGGCAACATTCACCTGTGAATTGGACCCTTTCCAACTCTAGTAAAAACCAGGTTAGATCAGAAAAGGAGACCTTATAAGAATGAAATAATAATAATGAAAAAAATACAGTAAAGAAAGCTATAAACTGGATAAACTGGCAGCAGCTCAGGACTGATGAACTCTGGGTGCTTTAGAGTTTGTTGGCCTTTCACCCTCTTAGTATAAACCAAAAAAGTAAAAACAAAATAAATATTAAATACTTGCATGTGATTATTTAATTCTACCTGCAGTTAGATGAAAACTCTTGAGAAAAAGAAAAACTTTACAAAAGATGAAGAATATTTCCAAATCTGTTTGAGTTCTGATAAAACAGGGCCTTTTCCACTGTGCAAAGAGGTTCAAGCATCAGTGCAGGGCTACTGCCCTTGTTTCATTAACTGGTCATCTGTCCTTCCTCTTTTAAATCATTTTAGTCACTGTCCTGGGTTCAGCAGTAGCTGTCATTTTTTTCCTTCTTAGTAGCTGGTGCAGTGCAGTGTTTTGACTTTCGGCCTGGGAACAGAGCTGATAACAAGGATGTTTTGGTTTGGCCAAGGACTTTGTGAGCCTCATGCTCTGCCAGGGAGGAGGGAAAGCCAGAAGGAAGCAGAGACAGGACACCTGACCCAGACTGACTAAAGAGGTATTCCATACCACAGCATGTCATGCCCAGGATGTAACTGGGAGTTACCCAGAAGGGCTGGGAGTCTGCAGGGTTGGAGGAGGTATGGGTCAGTGCTTGGTCAGGCTTGGGGGGCAAGTTATCGGTCGGCTGGTGGTGAGATGATGTATTCTCTTCCCTTGTTATTTCCTTTATCATTGTTATTATTGGTAGTAGCAGTAGTGATTTGTGTTATACCTTAGTTACTAAACTGTTCTTATCTCAACCCGTGGGAGTTGCATTCTTTTCGATTCTCCTCTCTGTCCCTCCGGGAGTAGGGGGAGGGAAAGAAGGGGGGGAGTGAGTGAACAAGTTACCTGACTGGGTTTAAACCACGACAGTCACCTTTCCCGGTCTGCCAACTGTCATTGTGTCATCTTACTTCCGTCTATAAAGAAGGTCATGTCTGTGACATTTTGTCTCCAGTTGACATTAAAAATTGTACCATAAGCAAGCTGCAAAAGTTTTCAAAAGTGGTATTCAAGCACTGTATGCATGCATGTGTGTATTTGTAAAATCCAAGACAAAACACTCAACTGCCCACACTTCTCCTCCAGTGGATGGAGGGAACAAATGTGTGATAGATGTTACTCACCTTGATCAAAGCAGTACTAAGAGCTTTCCCGTATTAGAGTGATGAGCATGCTTTAACAACCTACAGAGGATTCATGAATGCCCCTTTAGTTCATGGAAGAAAAGAGCACATCTCAAGAAACAGCTTGGAAGAGCAGAGCCTCCTTGCAGTAAAATAACAAGCTAGCAAATTAAATAACACCTAAGCACATGTTATGTTCCCTCCTTGATTAAATAATGTGAGCCTTTTTTTCTAGAATTTAAGTGAGGAGTTGGCTTTCCAGCTGGTCATGTATGTATTACGAGAAAATAAATCAATCATCTGATGGCAAAAACCAATTAATAGTACATTTTATCATTCTATAGTGCAGTTGAATAACCATAGAATAAACAAACAAGAGTGAAATTGTACCTATAAAGTATTGCTCAACAGGGAAAAGAAAAAACATTGAGTTCTTCAAGTATTAGTCAAAATGTTGCTAGTTTTTAAATCCATTCAAAACTCTGCTTGGCCAGGCTTATATGCATTTTTCACAAGATTTTTTTTTTGTTTTGGTTGGACTAGAAACATTATTAAATTTGATTTCTGGCAATAACATTTTAGTATTTTGAGATATGTTGGTTGGACGCCAAAAGAAGTTCCAAATGGCCATTACTGGATCATGGAGTAATGAAACTTTGTTCTGAATAAGCCCTACATGACAAAAGATGATCAAATTTGTAATTACAGATGGAACAGTTGTAGTGAACCTTATGCATGAACAAACATGCACAAATATATGCATAAATGATCTTTTCCGAATACAAACCAGTAACTGCAGTAACGTGCATATAAACATTAATACAATACCGTGTTGAGCATCTTAATATGATAGTATGATTTTTTTTGCTGGCTAATATTGTTATGCACGTCTACCTCAAAATGTGTTTTGTAAGTAATAAATTATTAGGTTTTTTGGGGTCTTAATTTGAAACCAACTCATTAAAAAGCATTAAATGTAATAAGCTGAAGCCAGAACGTCCTAATTTTATCTTTTCAGATAACTTAGTTTTGAAGTAATTCATGAGTTTGAATGTATGAACATATTTTTTTTTCAAACTACTTGCTGTAAAAAAATATTACATTTTACTTTCTTGCCATTAAAACCTCTTTACATGAGTCATTGCTACAATTTACTTTTTGGTGTTACATGGATTTGAATATAATAATGTTTGTAAAATAAAATATGTTAGAACCATATATAGAACCATAGAATGGCTTGGGTTGGAAGAAACCCTGCCACGGGCAGGGACACCTTCCACTAGATCAGGGTGCTAAAAGCCCCATCCAACCTGGCCTTGAACACCGCCAGGGATAGGGCAGCCACAGCTTCCCTGGGCAAACTGCTCCAGTGTCTCACCACCATATAGAATTATTTTTTTTCCTAATGTCTAATTTAAATCTTCCCTCTTTCACCTTAAGGCCATTCCCCCTTGTCCTGTCACTACCTGCTATACAGGTAAAAAGTTCCTCTCCAGATTTCCTATAGGCCCGTTTTTGGTCCTGGAAGGCTGCTGTAAGGTCTCCCATGAGCCTTCTCTTCTCCATGCGGAACAAGTCCAACTCTTTGAGCCTGAGCATCTTTGTAGCAGAGATGCTCCAGCCCTCTGATCATCTTTGTGACCCTCCTCTGGACTTGCTCGAGCAGGTTCATGTCCCTCTTATGTTGAGGCCCTCTGAGCCAGATGCAGTATTCCAGGTGGGATAGAGAACTTTGCTCATTGCTGATAAAATAACTGTTATATAGAGCTCTTTGCACACCTTAAAAGAGATCTGACAGGAACTGTGCAGGGAGAGAGTTACTCAGGAACTCAGTTGTATCGCATTATCCACTTACACCCATCAACTGGTTAGTGCTGTATCTCCAAGGGTTGTTTCTCTGCTGAAAGTCAAAATGCATTGTAATTCTCTAAATATATTCAAAACAACATTCAGCTGAAATCAGCTCTGTGCTGTTTGTGTGAAAGTAAAGACCAACTGGAACCTTGTCTGACCTCTACACATCTTGTCCTTCTTCAGCAAGACACTCCTATAGTGCAAGACAGATGTAAATGCATTTTAAGCTGTGTTACATGGCTCCTTCATCCACTCAGAATTGGAAGAGCAAGTAACTAGTGCATGAAGAATCTATATCATCACTGTTAACTTTTTACCTGTGAAAGTACTAGCCTCTGACAGACTCCCCCCAGGCAGAACAAGGCTACTCTTTTACCTCTTATGACAAAGGGCTTTAGCAGCACAGACCTAGAAACATGACAGTTTTCCACAGAAAATATTGAATTAAAATTGTATGATTTTTTAAAATCTTTTTTTTTAATAAAATAAAGTATTTATATGTTTCTAAAACAATTGTATTCCTGTACAAGAAAGTCATCCAGTGGGTGATAGGCCATTAATTTGTAAGACATTTGTATTCTACACTTGAAAAACATCTATGATCAGATAAATCCCAGCATTTAAAATTTTTATTAGTATACTTAATAACATGTTGTGGGTTTTTTTCCCAGACCAGGCTGTCCCCAGTGACAGGTATTCTAATAACTTGCCAACTTCATAAAGATACCATACTAGAATACAGTAGTAATGATAGCAAAGTAATTTTCCACTCAGGATTCTGGTTGTACAGTAGCTTTTGTTATCTAGAGGCAAAAAGTGCATAACAATGTTAGCTAGACATCTGACTTAACAAATTTAGGTAGCATTTTTATGAAACAGAGGATGTCTCAGTTTAAGCTGGAAATATGCCAGTTTGACAGAGGTAGATTTTAATGCTTGTTTCTCATAAGAAGGAAGTTTCTTTTTTGTAAATCAGCAAAAACTTTAAACAGCTGCTGGGGCCATGTAGAAACTTAATGCTATCTAAACAGGCATCTGAGGAGGGCTGCTGAAACTTTTCTGGCCACTTCATCAGCTGCTGTGAAGCAAGTATGTACATCAGGTGTGTTAGGAAATGATATTTTTTTGCTTCTGCAACAAAGTGAATTCCCTCAGTGCCTTTCAGTGTGGCATCACCAGGCTGGCAGTTTGCCATCTGGGAGACTGACATTTGTCTCCCCTGGGTATGCTGAACAGCGCTGCTGCAAGATAGCATTTCTGCCAAAAGAAAATGGAAAAGGAAGTAGTAAGCTTGCTGTGCACAAATGAGAGACACGCTGATGTTTTACTTTTAAATAGTAGGAACTGTTGGTCTTTCAGAATCTTTTTATTCAGCATCCTTTATTGTAAAGGTGCTTTTGCAAGAAAAGAACAATGAAGGTATGTATTATATACTAGCCATATCCTGTTCCATCAGTCAGGAGTTACTTAAAGGGCTAGTCTAGGTTTTGAACTAATCATAACCTGAAACATTCAACTTTTATCAGAGTTTAAATCTGACAATCTGCATTTCAATAAGAGTAATTTTAGAAGGAGTTTTCTTTGTGATGATTGTAATAGGATAGCTGTAGAACCAAACATCGTGACTTAGGCTAAACATTATTTGGTGAAAATTATTCCTTTGCAGAGTGTTAAGAGTTTTATTACCTCTTCAAGTCTCAAAATAGAATTAGAAGACATGGGCTGACATAATGAGTTAAGTGCTGGAAATAAAGTTGTCATGATAAAAAAGCTTATGATGCTTTATGATGTAAGCAGTTCATAAGACATGTTTCAGTTAGAATAAGGATAAAATTTATCTAGAATATATTTTGATATTCTGAATTCTTTATTGATTTGTTTTTTTGTTGAACTGGTAAATCTCCAGTGCAGAGAAAAGTTCTGATATTATCTCTTTTGAGTAAAAGAGGCAAGATTTAAAATAAGAGGTGTTATATCTTTATTAAACCAAAGCACAAGCCTTTGTATTTGAAATACAAAACTTCTGAGTCTTTCATGGGCAAAGAACTTAGCACTTCTCTTTTCAAGGATTTCTCTACTGTTCACAGAAAAAAAAAAAAAAGACTCTTCTATTTTCTAGATGTGTTATATGAACACCAGTGTCAAGTCAAAACATTATAGCGCACTCTGCTAGCTGCCAAAATGTTTGCCTAACAGTCTCGGGGTTTTCCTTCAGGTGAGGCTGAAATGCCTTTCAGCAAATAAATATAAAATAAATATTTGTTTTGACACAGATCCAGGTCATTGCAGGCCATCCCAGTCTTAGTGTAAATAATATTGGTGTTCTTTTGCATTGGTAGACTATTCATCCTTTTTTTCCTGGTCCTACAAATACAGGGGTTTGTCTCAAATTCAGGTAATTTTTTACACATACAGAGCAGGAAAGTCATAACATTTGTCACTCTGTTTTCAAGGAGTTTTACTTTTTATTCTGAATCACTAAGCCCATTCCATCTTTTCATGCCAAGCTCATCCATCCATTGGAACCTTAAACTGAACTTCCATCATGTCCTGTGCTTGAAGCTACCCCCCTAAGTTTCCTCAGAAATATCAGATGTTACTTTTCCTTGATGAGTTTGCAATGTAGAAGGATTCAAGCTGTATTAGTGACTGAAAACAAAGATATTTTTAACTGGAAATCATGCAGAGCTCTGGAACTTTCACCACATTTATCAAGCAGACATCATCAGACTTGTTTACCCGGGAGTTTCTTATCATTGGTCTCACAGACTTGCACATGAATTGGTCCATAGAGTTTTTTCAACTCACCTTCTTGAGGGGATTTGAGGTTGGACTTGATTTGATTTTGGTTAATCAATTCGGTAGGTTAAACTGTAAAGACTCTTCTAAATATTAATAAGTTAAAAAATGGAAACAAGCAAGATAAATGTAAAATCTGGGAGACTCACAAAAGCTGTTAAACCCTGCTTTGTTAACTGAAATAAAGTCACTTGCTTAGAAGAAAATCTAGCTCCTGTTTTCAAAAACTATGATCTAAAATTCAGATAATGCATTTGAAAGAGAAGAAACAATGTTTTGTAGTAAAAATTATTCAGTTTCAGGTGTAGACAGATGATGTAGTACTATGGGTAGCAGTCTTAATCTGACCCTCCATACATTCCAAAACTGCTTCCCTAATAAAAAATGAACTGAGTCTTTTTATGGTGTTTGACTGTATGCTGCTTTTTGGGTTTCCCAAGAGTTACCACACAGTATACTTAACTCCTAATATAATAAAAGAGGAACTAACATAAACAAACATCCAGGTTACCCAAAGACCAGAACAGATCTTCTTTTATATGTATTTAAAATTCCCTTGCCTTGCCTTGCCTTGCCTTCCTTTCCTTTCCTCTTCCTTTCCTCTTCCTTCTGCTTGTTTTCTCTTCCCCATTTCTATTTGTTCTTCTCTCCTTCACATCTTGGGCTATGAAGTCTAGATTCATATGTAAGGTTAGAATATTGCACATGCTGATATTGATCTCTGCTCCCCAACACACACCTTTGGATTCTTCATGAAAATTGACATTTTATGAGAAAAAATAACTACTGTAAATGTAAAATGAACAAAAACCAAAAAACAAAACCAGACTTATAAGAAAGCACAAAATATAATTTGTAAATAATAAAGCAACAATTAGAAAGAAAACTGAGAAAAATTTGTTCAATAGCATGCCCAAGAGTGACATTTCATGCTTCTAGGAACTTCGTAAAATGATAAAAACTGCAAGAAGGGCAATAGCATGAAATGGGAACATTAAAACCTGATAGATTTAGTTGAGAGATAAACTAATATTAACACGTTAATTTAGAGTTCACTTTGTCAGTATGAATATTTTCCTTAAAATTTTCTCACTTTTGTTCCTGTCTGCTTTGTGGTACATTACTAGCTAGAAGGCAGGAGAGCGGCACCCCTGCAGAGGATACTGATGCTGCTCTGTGGATGGTCAGGCAGGGCGTACTAATGAACAGCGCATCTGGCACTCTTGCTGCTGAAGTGTGACCATGTCAGTGTTGTGAGACACTGTGTGCCTCATTATACCTTCTGTGCGTGCACACACACGAGTTTCCAATCCTTCCTTCTTGATTTCAGCTTTTTAGAGCTTGGATGTACTAATCAGATCCAAAATACTGGCCTTTGCTTCAGCAATCACTTCCTCAAAAGACGGAAAGTGACAAGGCGGTATGATCTTTACCATAGGGATAGAGCATGCTATGGAATCTATAAATGGCACAGCCAGCATGAATAGTACCATTGTACTGGATTTTGCAGACAGTGCCAGTTACAGCAATCAAAAGGACATTGGAGTAAAGCGGTTTATGAAAAGGAAAGGAGGAGGGGGAAGAGGTAGTGTTGAAAATCATGGAACTGAGAACATTGAGGCTTAAATGCTTTTTTTCTCAGACAATGAACTGTCTGCATCAAAAGTTACTCCAATAGCATTTAGCTTTGTGCCTGCCTCTACTGTACCTGGTCACCAGATAAATAATGAATAGTGAGTACAGACAGAGCTTACAAGGATTCTATTATTCCCCCAGTTTAAACTCTTAATTTAGTAGAAAGTACATGGAAGAAGAAGAAAAAAATTCCAAATGAGCTAAGAAATAAAGACACAATGACAGGTCAGAATGGTGAAAAATACCTTTCCAAGAAAAAATGTTTCTGTTCTAGCTTGGCTTATCTCAAAAATAGTAAGTACAAAAGCATTCTATAGCATTTTTTCACCAAAGGAGCTCAAAGCAACTTATAGACTCTTAATTAAAGGTAAAAGTTCCTAAAATACATTATGTGATCTGTGAGAAATATTCCATTAACTCTCTTTGAAACTTGAGCCCTTAAAGAACACTAATGAGCCTGAGAATTTTAACCCAAATGGCAGACTTTTACACGGTAATTCCGAGGACAGTACAGTCATTTCTAATGTAACTGCAGATAAGCATCCTGTAAACATTAAGAGGGAGGGAAAATCACTCTTTTTTTTACAGGTTTTGGTCTAAGGATGCTTCCATGTATCTTTTTTCTTTTTCTGTTTTTTTTTTTGGCTTAAGAATGTATTTCAAAACCACACCAAAACCAGCATTAGGCAAAAAGACTGTATTGAATCCTAATTACCAACTCCATTCAGTTCAGATTTCCTATCTTTTCTGTATTTCATATCCTCTTTATTTTTTCTTTTATGAATAAACTGTATGCATATATAACAAACATGTTTCTGTGAAAGGAAGGTAGCTATAGCTATCTTTCTTGAGATAGCTATAACAACACAGCTTGTACCAAACAAAAATAACACCTTGGGAATTCGTGCAGAGGATCATATGCTCAAACTAAGTTAAATGTGTTGACATCTTGGATTGTGGTATTTCCTCATGCCGTTATCTCTGCTTTGCTAGTTTTCACTGTCGGGTCATGAGAAAATCCAGCCTGTGTACTGTTTTAGGATATGACAATGTCTGCCTATATTTTCATTGCTGTGTGCTTAAAATGCTTCTAAATACTGTAAAAATTAACACTTTGGATCTCAGGTTTCAGTGAAAATCAAGACAGATCCTTCAGGTGTAGGGACTTAACTTTCTTTCATTACTGTGGAAACAAGGCATGGGAGAATTATTTATGCCTCACAGTATCTTTGAAAACCTCCCCAGACTGATTTATTCTCTTAGTTGTTTTGTTAAGGAAAGCCCACTCCTTCCCCCTATTACTTTTTTTCCAGCTATTCTGTTAGACAAGGTCTACTGGATAAAACCAAGAGCAATACTGAAGCAGAAAATAATTTTTCCCTTTAAAGTTACTTTGACAAGAAAATTTCACCATTCAAAAAAAAAACAACAAAGAAACAGCAAAACAAACAAACAAAAACCCAACAACCACAACAGACATAACTGGAAGAAATACCATAAAGAGCTTTACAAAGCCTGTAAAGAAAGCACAGAGCTTCATTTGAAAATAAGCACACAATTGTTATAATGCATGAACTGTACTGATGCACATCTAACCGCGTGCAAGTTCTGTGAGCGGATGTCTCTCTTGCCCTTTCAACAAATGTTATCATTTCCCAAGGAGCTCTATCTCTGCTGCAATCTGCACTTACTCCACACAGACAGCTCTCCTGTCTCCACTGAGCATGTGCAGTGCCATTTCAGATACTGTCCTGTGTCCTTCCCTCTGCATCTATTGACAGATCTGAACTCTTCTATTATATCAAGTAGCCAACAGCAGGACCTGTCATTGAAGCAGAGAGTCTGTGTGTATCTGAACTGCTATCATGCAGGTCCTTTATTTGTCCAATGACAGTGTCTTGTGATAGATATTTTCAGAAATGTCATTTGAGAAGACAGGGATGGAAAACTTTTAAATAAGAGACTACAGCTCCCAGTGTCTCTTGAGACACACCGCTGTCAATCAAGTAAAGATATTTACAAAGAGATTAGAATGCTTGTGGTCCAAAATCAATGTACACCCCCCCCCCCCCCCCAGCAATAAAAAGCCTGCAGTAAGATGTGCTAAGATTTACCTTATCAAACAGATTTAAGGAACTTCTAAAGCTAATGCTAAATTTTCCATTGGGAATAGGGTTTCAAAGAAACTCATAGAAAGTTAGAAGAAGAGAGAGGTAGAAGAATTAAGTAATTTCTCAAAGAAAGTGCCTGGCTAATAGCATATGCATGCAGTTTGATCATGCCACTGTGGTATGGGCAGAATGTGAAGTGTAGCTGTGCTGTCCCATCAGGTAACTGTACTTTTCTGCAACATAAGCTAATCTTGACTGTTGCTTTAACTGTCTGATCATTTACTTTGTCTTTCCATAAAATAAATACATGACAAAGTCCAATCTGAAATTGCTAGTATCTGTGGCAAGTGGGACGATACTTTAGGCAGCTAACAACTCATTCCTAGATGTTTATTTCTGTTTTTCTCTTTTTTCTACATAGTTATATACAGTGCTGCAAGACAAGTGGTCATTCTGGCATTAATCAGCTGTTTGTACAATAACTGTTTCTTAGCACACATGAAACATACATTCTTGTCAGTTTTGAAAAATGGTATAAATGAGAGTAGTTAACCTGAGGTAAAAAGAACACATTAAAAATTGTAATGGGAATGAAAATAGGGGAAAACTGGAGAGGAGGGAAGGGAAATTCAGTTTCCCAAAACTGCAGGCTGTAATATTTCTGTCTACATATGATACCTCAAATCCCTTGGCAGAGGTTAATAGAAGAGAGAAAAGCTATGATAATTGGTGTCAGATACGGACAAGATTTCTAAGTGAAAAAATAAGGAAAAAGTTCTCCTGGAGGGCAAATTTAAAAAAAAAATAAAAATTAACATTCCAAACTGGACAAAGGAAAAAGGGTTTCTCAAAGTCCTGCCAGAGAGCGAGCACAGGAAGAGAGAGAGACTATGTTAAAAAAAAGGAACAAAAGAAACTCCCCAGGGCAACACAGACCAAAGTTGAGAAAGGCCAAGTTAACTGAAACATTGTGGTAGCTAATGAGAAATGTGATTGTTAAATATGCTTTATCTTTCTTTTTAATCTGCTCTCAAATTTTCAGTTTTTACTTTTAACTACACACATTTTTCCTATCTGCTTAGCTGATGATGGGACTGAACAACCGGTGAAACCCTTTCTGACTACCAGTTGTATCAGCTCATCTGGCCTATTGAGGCAGCACCTACCACCCGCAGTGAACCGTAGGCTGAGCAAAAACGGGGCACACTTATGTCCCAGGGAGCTGCAGTTTGGGATTTCAAGATTGCACACACTTGGCTGTAGATAGGGATTTTACTGACTGAGAATATGCATACAGGCAGGGATCTCAGCCAGTCTCTACGTAGCGAATCATGAGCTTACTTTTGGTTCAAGCACACTTCTTCAAATTGTGTTTATTTTGATTTGAAGACATTAAGAAATGGAGAATCTATCCATATACAATTGTTATCCAAGTACTTGCACCTTGCTCTGCCCTTTTCCAACGGATTTAAGATCCCTTTATTACCCTTGGTTTTATTCCAGTAAAATTGCATTGTTATTAAAACACCTCTCAGCATTGTTTTCACCAGGGGGTGGTCCAAAACACTCTCTCTGTAAAGTATTTCCCAGAGTTTTTATGACATCTTCCTTAACAGCTCTTCTCTGGGCACTCATGTTTTTTCCAGTGGTCCTTCTAGGAAGTGCTGTAGAAACATGGTAGCTTCTAGGTAGGGCAGGCTCCCATAGCAGGGCAGTTGGGCCATCATACCTCAGAGACTAGGAGGAAGGTTAGAGGCTATGAGGGAAATGCCCTTCTTCCAGCCCTGCCAGTTTGGCAGGGACTTTGTGTGCAAAACAAGTTGAATTATACCCCAGTCTGTTAAACTAGTGTGTATCCTGTACTTGAAAGTCACCTCCAGTGGAGCTATTCCTTGCTGCCGATGAAGCCTACTTGCTCTGGAGAAACAATAGATCTTTACCTAGTGTCATTACGGAAAATGTCAGGCACAGCAGTGGCCACAAAAGGGAGCAGATTTAAGATCAAGATCATCTAGAAATGACAGCCAGATCAACAGTCCATTCAGGTTTATATGCCAGCTATATTTATTCCAACAGGGTGGCCAACTGTATGGGCATTCTGTATTGCTTTGCTCTTAATGAATATTCTGCATGCAGAGTCACTACAGGATCAGCCTCTTACATCAGTCTGAAAAATGATGTACTTCACGTCCTTTATTTCTCATTTTCTCTTTCGCTTGTATGTAACATAGCCAAGCACAACCTGTGCTCTGGGAAAACTGTGTTTTCTGTTCTGTTAAAAACAAAATAATTTCTGAGCTAACAACAAAGGCGCGGGAGAGGGAAGAGAAAGAGCATGAGCATGCTCGTAAAGAAGAAAGGACTGAAATATGTGAACACCATGAAGAAATAGCTGTATTCTTATATACAATAAAAGAGAATATTGCAAGTTTTCCTTACACAAAATAGTCTACCTTTTGGATGCAGCCTGACGAATTTCACCTCATAAGGCAATACTCTGCAAATGGATAAGAGCTTGAAAATAGGACTATAAATGAAAGAGTATCCTCAACCATATTAGAATCCCCACTGAAAAGCTTTAGTGTCAGAGCTTATCTCATTAACCTAGTATATATATACTGCATTACTATTACTGTGCAAGATTGATGTGATTCTGTTTAGTGATTTAGTAAAATGATTGTGAAATTATTTTGCAACCATGGAATGGTTCAATTTCTGTTATACCAAGAAGGCAAAGTCTACTTATTGCGCTGACTTTCAGCAAGGGGAGAAAAGTGGAATTAGGTGTAATACTAATTTATTGTTTTGTAAAAACTAGATATTTTTTTTTCTTTTCCATATCGGAATAAACTAAAGAATGTTTTTATGATAGATCAGAGCTGGGAGATGACAGTTAGGCAGCCAAATGGTGTTTGGAAGGTTGTTTTTTATACAATCCATGTATGCCCTTTAAGAAATATTGACTTCTCATTAAAAATTATAATAATAACAAATTGATTTCTGTATATGCGATTTTGTCTTTATGACTTAAATTGAGATTAATTCCTACCTTAAGCCTAAACTTTTAGTTTGACCCAAGCTGGGTTAAAGCACTCCTGTGTGACTTCTCACATGGAACATTTTGAGTTTAGCCTGCAGTTGGATTTTGAGATGCATATAGCTGATTAGGAAGACTCAGCTTCTTTTATGAATTGTTACTTAAACTGTTGACTGTCCAAAAATCAAAATCTCTATTATCTGTACCTTTTATTTCAAGAAAACAAAGTTTAAACTCCCAACAGCAATAGGAAACAGCTAGTTTGGATTGAAAAGATTTGTTACAAAGCCTGCTTTGCTTGCAAGACGGAAGGTAGAGCCGGGCAATGACAGTGCTTATGCACGGCAAGAAGACTTGAGAGTGAACAAAGAGCTTTTGAAATTCACTTATTTGGTTGACAATTCTTTTAGCAAATGATGCAGCAGCACAGTTTGTTGGTTTTTTTGGGGGAGGTGGGGGAAGATGATCCAGTAAAAAAGGTCAGTGAGCACTGTAACCAACTGCTGAGTCTTATCCAATGATAAGCAAGAAGATACTGATTCTCAGGAGAGAAAAAGTTTTCATGTGATTACAATGTTGCAAAAAAATTTCCCTATAACATTTACTGAGATCCTATATCAAAAGCTCATTATTTTCAATAGTTTATTTTTGTTTCAGGAGTTTTGAAATGCCTTCTAAAGAGGACCCCCTCTAGCTACAGCTTTTTTCATGTCTGAAGCTAGCTTAGTGATAAAAAATGAAAAAGAATGCTTTCTGCAAGGGAACATGATGCAAATATTTCCATAATGAATATAAACTATCATACGTTAGACTTTATTATATTCAGGTTTCCTTTCCTAACCTCAGGGGAAAACACATGACAGCTGACCCAAAGAGGAAACTGGGATATTATTTATATAGTATTAAGCGCTTTGACACAGGACTTTTGAAACCAGTACCAGTTAGAATTCACATAGGAACTGCTAATTTTTCTCCTTCTTCCAACTGCACTGGCTCAAATTCCACCAGGTGGACTTGATGTTGGTTTTCCCTGTCAAGGCTGTGGTATATGGCAGAGTTTGGTTGCCACATGGGGTATGTACAATGTAAAGTTAACGCATTAATAAGTGTGCTAGCTATACTAACACAGTACTCACACAATCTAATTGGCTGTGCTAGACTAATAATAAGGACTAGACTTTGCTTATGAGTCTCTCCTTATCCTAGTACTAACTCTTTCAGAGCTAGCCTGGGAATTCTTTCATATTTTGCTGTGTCCATTGTGATTGCTTTCACCTTAGCAGAGACCAATTCTAATTAGCAGGTAAAATACATTACTCAATCTGGAGCACATTTTTTTGAGGTGAAGGGGACAGATGCAATTTTATCAGCAAATAAACCCATTTGAGGGCGTTTTCTCTAAGAAGACACAGAAAGTGTGTGATAAAAGCAAAAAAAACAGAACACAGTTTAACCATCATCTTTCTTAGATGTTGGAAACACTTTAGACCTGTTACATCACTCCTGCTCTTCTGCTTGTAAAATAAACTATCATGTGACTCCACAAGACACAGACTTCAATGGAAAAGCCACAAGCATATCTTTCATTTGTCTGTGACCCTGTTCCCTGATCTTCTATAGCTATTTTCAGGGTCACCCTATAACCCAGTCCACCCTATAAATAGTGATAGGATGAAAGTAATCTCTGTTTCTAGGACTGTTTTTAAGCTACTTAATTCCAGTGATCACCGTGTTGCCAAAGAAGCAGCTAGCATATGTGAGGCAGTGAATAAAGATGTGAAGGCAGAGACTGCTGATGACCAGGCCCCCAAAGGTTGTACTCTGTGCAGCAGCAGGGGAAACTCCTACAGAACCTTCAACTCCACAGAAGGGCACAGGAACCAAGAGAGTGCCCAGAGACTCCCTTCTGCCTTTACTTAGCATGTTCTTTAAGTACCCCTGGATATCTCTCATGACAGAATACACCCCTTGTAAAAATCTTCTGAATCTTTCCACCTAACAGTTCCTAAAGTATTCCTTTGGAATTATTTTCTTGAGGAAAGGAATGAACTGCTGAGGTACATTAGGTTCGAGGTGAAGAAATTAATGCATCCTACTCATTGTTATACTTGGAATCAGAATATCTTCTTGCCTCTGCTTCCCTGGTGATTACTATAACTGGCAATGTATTAAAAACCTGAGTACTTCTATGCTCCCATGCATCCTGACCTTCAATCAGAATTTCAGACATAATTAAATGCTTCATAGAAACAATTCAAATATTATCTTTAGCCTCAGCTTGGGGCCCTACCAGTTATTTTGGCAATCCCACAAGGGAAGAATAGGTTTCTGAAAGTGACTTTACCAGGATGAATTGAAGACTAGCCATGACAGAAAAATGCAGAACAGCTCATTATATCTTATATCTCTTATATATCAGAAAGAAAAAAAGTCACTGCTATCAAATCCCTCACAATGTTACCACTACACATTACTTCGTGTATAAACTCCCTGTACTGTTGTGTAAAACATGAATATAAAGAAAAATAAAGTCTAGCTGTGGATGTTCCACCATATTCACAGTCATTTTTCATTCAGTTTTTGCAATTCCATATCAGATAGCAGTAAAACTTGATTTAAAAGTAAAAGGCTCTGAGCTCATGAACCAGAGGAACACTACTTGAAGAAACGCTATGACATACAACAGTATAAGAGACCTATAAATATTTTTCCAGAAGTCTGCTTTAGCCACTAGAAATCTCATTTGAAACATGCCGTACTTTGTGTCTCTGTCTTTTTCAAAGATCACACAGAAGTCAATATATCATCATATCAAGAACAGATCAACATGTGTCTTATCTGTCAAGCCTGTCAAGTCCTTCACTCGGTTTTATTACTGCAGTACCTGAGTCAATGTGTGAGCACAATAAGAATATGAGCTCATTCATGTATGGGCTAGATGACTACATAGTGACAATGCTCTCTAACTCAAAGCCAGCTATTCCTCAGGAATCTTTTTCTCGGTTTCTACAGGTACTGAACTCCTTTCATTCTTGGTGTCTTTTGTCTTTGTTGCAGAAAATGAAAACATTTGGATAATAAAATACAAATATTAGTTAGGCATAATATTCTCTCTGTAGACTAACACTGAGATTTAATTAATTTTTAAAACCTGTGTTACAGCCAGGATTCCATCCAGTTTCCCAGGTTGGTTAGCCTTTCCAAGGAAAGAATGTTTTTTAGAGACTCATCAGGACTTTCTACAAAACAGTGAGCGTTTTAAAGTCACAAGTGTTTTCAATAAGATGCAAACCCTAGACGAAATGTCTGGTTATAAAAAGATTTATTTACATATATTTTAATGGCATTTAAAATAATTAAAACAAGAGCACTCATTTATTCAATCAGACTCTAATTTGAGTACATGCATATTTTGTGAAAATCTTTTCAATTTTCTATATTTTTTACCAATAGATGGTGCTAGCAATTTCTGCATTTACTGAAATATCTTCACCTATTTTACTTAGCTCAGGCCCATAACAGTCTTCTGGAACTGCTACAGAGGAACAGCCTATTCATATGCCAGTTAAAGTAAGAAATGCCAGCTCACTGATGCTTAACATTTACATATTGAAAAGGCTACTAGAGCAGCAAAAAAGTCATCAGTAACTACCCACTGCTGAACATATACAGTATACAAAAGTATACTTTTAGTGAAAAGGATGCTGGCATTAGTCAAATTAGCTCCTCCATCAGTCTTCTGCAGAGCACAATGAAAACTTAATGTCTTAAGCCCAAATCCTGCCTAGATTTCATGAACATGCCTCACTTTATGCACTGGGAATAGTTCCACCAAAGTCAGTGAAGATGCTCCCAGCATGTAAAAATAAGTAAATCTGTTACTGTCCATGAGTTTGGAGGTATATGTAGTGTTTGGAGTGTTTGAAACTGACTGTATTGGCTGTCCATGGAAGTGGACAGATGCCTTCTGCAGCTGTTAGGAAGATGCATCCAGAATGGAGCATATTTTTATGATATCAAACCTGTCCTAGACATCTAGAAAGATCAAATTCACTGTTTAATCATTCCTGTTATGGGGATGTTTGTTTTGTACATGTTCAGAGAAAGTACATTCAAGGTCACCACAAGTGCAGTTAAACTAAAAACTGAACAAAACAAACCAAAACAAATCAGAATAGGTAGAAATAATCTTGCCCTCTGAATTTCCAATTTCCTCTAAAAACTTTGGTTTCTCTAAAAAAAAAAAAAAACAAACCCAAAGAATGTTTCCAATATCTCAGTGTGTTCAGCTTCAGTTTTCTTATTACTTACAGACATTCTCAAAATATTTTGAGATAATTGAAACACTGCCTCTCTTCAGAGGAAAGTCGTAGTCCTGTGCTCCCTAGTTCATTTCCACATGTAGTACACTCTTCAGAATACGCTGACTTCTTGCAACATGGAAGCAAGCCTTCTGGAATAACAGATTTTCACAAGGAGGTTGCATCTTACAGACTTTGAGCTACTGGGCATTTTGCTTACCTGCAGTTTCCTTTTATGAACTCCATTGTTTTGGGGGACTATAAAAAGAAACTGAAGACTTTCAAAAGTCATATACATACATGTGTATGTCTTATATGTATAAAATATTTAATGTATCTTATAAATTATTAAAAAATATACTTTATTATATATTAGGTTATGATACTGTGGTGGTTTAAACCCTAGCCAGACAGCTGGTTCACTCGCTCCCAGTGAGTGGTGCTGGGCTGAGAGCAACCAAGGCCCCCTCCCGGGGCATTCCCCTTCCCCGCTCCCGGAGGAAAAGGGAGGAGGATCGAACGAGTGCAACTCCCACAGGTTGAGACAAGAACAGTCCAGTAACCAATGTACAACACAAATCACCACCGCTGCCACCAACGACAACAATGATAAGAGAAAATAACAAGGGAAGAGAATACAATACCACCCACCAAAAACGCGTCCAACACAGAAACCCGTGTCCTTCCGGGTAACTCCCAGTTACCCCCCCACCCCACACCGGGCATGACGTGCTGTGGTATGGAATACCTCCCTGGCTAGCCCAGGTCAGGCACCCCATCTCTGTTTCCTCCTGGCTTCCCCTCCTCCCCGGCAGAGCATGAGCCTCACAAAGTCCTTGGTCAGGGTAAACATCATTTAGCAACAACTGGAAACATCGGTATCACCAGCACTGTTCCCAGGCTGGAAGTCAAAACACAGCACTGCACCAGCTACCACAAAGGAGAAAAATGACTGCTACTACTGAACCCAGGACATTATTCACCCCTTTTTCCATACCATTCATGTCATGCTCAGATCCCACATTTTCAATATACCATCGCTCTCCCACATATATACATCCATATACACACAGACCAAGAGAAAGAGATCATTTTCTTAGTGCATGGACCAATCCCTACAATGCTGCCGAGTCCATTCACTCCATGATGTCAGGTTCCATCTCTTGTAACAATCTTTCAGGGCAGGAAAGGCTGTGTGCAGTACTGGATCGTTGCCTGCTGATGCTGGTCGTTCCTTTACTGTGGAACTCATCCGGTTCTATCAAAGTTCATTCTCTGTTGGGATGATGGTTGGAGGGAAGTCATGGCTAGTCACTGGTGACCTGGAGACATCTAGTTGATGGGCTATAAAAGTATTACACAGCAGGCAACAGCATACAATTAAGTTCATTGGCTGTTTTCCCCTAAAATCAAATCCCCTTGAGGTATACATCGGACTTCCCCATCTTCCCGCATTACCCACCAAGTATATCCGGGTCCCTGAGCAAAAGCAATCCCACGAGTGGGTTTGTCTTCACCTGAAGCAGGAATAACCCAGACTGTCTTCCCCAGCAAATTCTTCATATGCACCACAGGAACTTTGTCCCCCTCTACAATATGTAAAAGTTCTGACTGGGCTGGGCCAGCCCTGTTGGCAGATCCTCTGGGGTTGACCAACCAGGTGGCCTTTGGTAAGTGTGTATCCCAATGCTTGAAAGTTCCCCCACCCATTGCTCTCAGTGTAGTTTTTAACAGCCCATTGTACCATTCGATTTTCCCAGAGGCTGGTGCATGGTAGGGGATGTGATATACCCACTCAATGCCATGCTCTTTGGCCCAAATATCTATAAGGTTATTCCGGAAATGAGTCCCATTGTCTGACTCAATTCTCTCTGGGGTGCCGTGTCGCCACAGAATCTGTTTCTCAAGGCCCAGGACAGGGTTCCGGGCAGTGGCATGGGGCACAGCGTATGTTTCCAGCCATTCGGTGGTTGCTTCCACCATGATAAGCACATGGCGCTTGCCTTGGCGGGTTGTCGGCAGTGTGATATAGTCAATTTGCCAGGCTTCCCCATATTTATACTTCAACCATTGTCCTCCATACCAAAGAGGCTTTAACCGCTTGGCTTGTTTAATTGCAGCACATGTTTCACACTCATGAATAACCTGGGCAATAGTGTCCATTGTTAAGTCCACCCCTCGATCACGGGCCCATCTATATGTTGCATCTCTGCCCTGATGGCCTGACGTGTCATGGGCCCACCAGGCCAAAAATAATTCACCTTTATGTTGCCAATCTAAGTCCATCTGAGCCACTTCAATCTTAGCCGCTTTATCCACTTGTTGGTTGTTCTGGTGTTCCTCAGTGGCCCAACTCTTGGGTACATGGGGATCTACATGACGTACCTTCACCAACAGGTTCTGCACCCGGGCAGCAATATCTTTCCACAGTGCAGCAGCCCAGATGGGTTTACCTCTGTGTTGCCAGTTGCTCTGTTTCCATTGCTTCAACCACACCCACAGGGCATTTGCCACCATCCATGAGTCAATATAGAGGTAAAGTACTGGCCACTTTTCTTGTTCAGCAATGTCCAGGGCCAGCTGGATGGCTTTCACCTCGGCAAACTGACTCGATTCACCCTCTCCTTCAGCAGTTTCTGCAACTTGTCGTCCAGGACTCCATACAGCTGCCTTCCATCTCCGATGCTTTCCCACAATATGGCAGAACCCATCAGTAAACAAGGCATACTGCTTTTCACTTCCTGGCAGTTTATTATATGGTGGGGCCTCTTCAGCACGCATCACCTCCTTCTCTGGTGACATTCCGAAATCTCTGCCCTCTGGCCAGTCCATGATGACTTCTAGAATGCCTGGACGACTGGGATTTCCTATTCGAGTTCGTTGTGTAATTAGTGCAGCCCATTTACTCCATGTAGCATCAGTTGCATGATGTGTAGAGGAGACCCTGCCTTTGAACATCCAGCCCAGCACAGGCAACCAGGGTGCCAGGAGAAGCTGTGCTTCAGTGCCAATCACTTCCGAAGCAGCTCGAACCCCTTCATAGGCTGCCAGTATCTCTTTCTCAGTTGGGGTATAGCTGGCCTCAGATCCTTTGTATCCCTGACTCCAAAAGCTGAGGGGTTGACCTCGAGTCTCCCCTGGAGCTTTCTGCCAGAGGCTCCAGGTAGGACCGTTCTCCCCAGCTGCAGTGTACAGTACATTTTCTACCTCTGGCCCAGTCTGGACAGGTCCAAGGGCTACTGCATGAACTATCTTGCGTTAAATTTACTCAAAGGCTTGTTGTTGCTCAGGGCCCCATTTAAAATCATTCTTCTTCCGGGTCACATGATAGAGAGGGCTTACAATCAAACTGTAATTTGGGATGTGCATTCTCCAGAACCCCACAACACCCAAGAAAGCTTGTGTTTCTTTCTTATTAGTTGGTGGAGACATTGCTGTTATCTTGTTGATCACATCTGTGGGGATCTGCCTACATCCATCTTGCTATTTTATTCCCAAAAATTGAATCTCCTGTGCAGGTCTCTTGACCTTACTCCGTTTTATGGCAAAACCGGCTTTCAGCAGGATTTGGATTATTTTCCTCCCTTTCTCAAAGACTTCTTCTGTTGTATCACCCCACACAATAATGTCATCAATGTATTGCAGGTGTTCTGGAGCTTGCCCCTGTTCAGTGCAGTCTGGATCAGTCCATGGCAAATGGTAGGGCTGTGTTTCCATCCCTGGGGCAGTCGGTTCCAGGTGAACTGGGCACCCCTCCAAGTAAAAAACTGTGGCCTGCACTCTGCTGCCAAAGGAATTGAGAAAAATGCATTGGCAATATCAGTCAAGGCATACCACTTGGCTGCCTTTGACTCCAGCTCATACTGAAGTCCTAGCATGTCCGGTACGGCAGCACTCAATGGTGGTGTGACTTCATTCAGGCCACGATAGTCTACTGTTAGTCTCCATTCTCCATTAGACTTTCACAGTGGCCATACGGGGCTATTAAAGGGTGAGCAGGTCCTGCTGATCACTCCCTGACTCTCCACTCTACGGATCAGCTGATGGATGGGAATCAGGGAGTCTCGGTTGGTGTGATATTGCCGCCGGTGCACTGTTGTGGTCGTGATTGGCACTTGTTGTTGTTTGACCTTCACCAACCCACAACAGAAGGATCATCTGAGAGACCAGGCAAGGTGGACAGCTGCTCAATTTCCTGTCTCCAAAGCAGCAACACCAAAAGCCCACCGGTACCCTTTTGGGTCATTGAAGTACCCTCTCTTGAGGTAGTCTATGTCGAGGGTGCATGGTGTCTCTGGACCAGTCACAATAGGGTTCTTTTGCCATTCCCTCCCAGTCAGGCTGATTTCAGCCTCCAGCACAGTCAACTCTTGGGATCCTCCTGTCACTCCAGAAATATAGATGGGTTCCACCCCTTGACAGCTTGATGGCATCAGGGTACACTGTGCACCGGTATCTACTAGAGCCTTATACTTCTGTGGGACTGATGTGCCAGGCCATCTGATCCACACAGTCCAGTAAATCCAATGGTCCCCTACCTCCACCTGGCTGGAGGCAGGGCCCCTCTAATGGTCATTACAGCGTTGGACACTTAAGTCGCGGTGAAAGGGATTATTCTTCATTATCACATGAGCTGGAGTAAAATCAGCTCTTCCACTCCATCTGGGAAACTGCTCACCAGAGACTGAAGCCGTAGCTCTCATGGGACGATCAGTCTTGGCCCTTGCTCCCCTCTTCAGTTCACTCACCCGTTCCTCCAAAGCTGAAGTAGGTTTTCCATCCCACTTTTTCATGTCTTCTCCATTATCCCGCAGGTAAAACCATAGAGTAGCCTGTGGCGTATACCTCCTGTATCTCCTCTCTCGAACAATAGGACGACTTTTGTTAATAGCTGAGACATGTTTTGGTACACGTGAGGAGCTGGTAAATCAGATAGATCGTCCCTCAATTGTTTGAGGTCCTGGGACAGTTTTTCCACAGCTGAGATGATGGAAGGGGTGAGATTGTCTTCGAACTCTCAGAGTTTATGAACCACTTCATCCACTGTTAGTGGTACTATGTCATTCCAGGTTACTGTTGCCAATGAATGAGCATATGATGACGGTGCATTCCGTGTAAGTTTTCGCCACATGGGTCATGTACATTCAACTTCATCTGGATCTATGGGTATATCCCCATTATTCAGCTTGATGTGATAGATCATCTCTACGATGGTTGATTCTCTCAGAGACTGGATGCCTTTGTCTATAGTAGTCCACTTGGCCAAATGACTCATAACATCGTCCTTGTATGGAAACCTTTCTTTCACAGCTGCCAAGAGCCACTTCCAAAGACTGAGGGACTTTTTCTCTCTTGCAATTGCTTTGTCAATTCCCCCTTCTCTAGCAAGTGATCCCAGCTGCTTGGCTTCTGTACCTTCTAGTTCGTGACCATCGGCCCCATTGTCCCAGCATCGGAGTAACCAGGTGATGATGTGCTCCCCTGGTTGACGGGTAAAATCTTTTTGCATGTTCCGTAGCTCGGTCGAGGTCCAAGGTCAAGAAGTTACCTCTTCTTCTTCTTCTTCGTCATGTGATGATGACTCCTGATCAGATGCTAGACCGGGTGGTGAATACATTGTTTCTTCATCTTGCTTCACCCTTTTTGCCTCTTTTTTTCTTTTTCTCTTATGTACAGGGGCAACCGATATTGGTACAAATTGGTCCTCTGGTTTGGCTGCAGTGATTATCACTGGGGTTTGAGTAGCGACTGTACTTGTTGCTGGGGGTGGTGTAGCTGCTGTGCTTGGAGCTGGGGTAGCCGCGCTGTCTGTTGCAGTCAAAGTTTGAGTAGCTGCTGTACTTGCCGCTGGGGTAGCTGTGCTGTTCATTGCAACCAAAGTTTGAGTAGCGACTGTACTTGTCGCTGGGGGTGGTGAAGCTGCTGTGCCTGGAGCTGGAGTAGCTGTGCTGACTGCTGCTTTGCCCTCAGATCCACCGACATTCTTTTCCTTTTGAAGGTGCTGGATAGTGTTGAACAAGGCCTTGTAAGCATAGGCCAAGCTCCAGCACGTTGCCATGATTTGTCCGTCTCTGGTATGGCCAGAATGACCACACACCTCATTTGAATGTTTTACTAATTCTTCTGGATTTTGCAGTTGTTCGGTGGTGAAATTCCAAAGTACTGGAGGGGCCCACTGACCTAGATACTTGCCCATACTATCCCACACACCCTGCCACTCATGACTGTCCAGTCTCAGGGAAAATTTCTTGGTCCTCCTATATCGTCGTTTGATGCCAGACAAAACCCAGACCTGACTCTGCTTAAGTCTTGAAATCAGTCGTGGGCAAAACACACTCTGTATGCGTGCCAACATGGCGATTCCCATCACGATCAGCAAACAAGTCTCAACAGCATTAAGAGGCCATTCAAAAACTTCAAAACTCTCAAATGTAAATGGTCAGGGGGGAGGACTGGGAGGGGAAAAGAATGTTTCCTTCACAGGTTGACCACCCGAGAAGGAGAAAAATGATGTGTAATTGCTAAGTACTTCTATTACCCCCCACCCCACCCCGGGCATGACGTGCTGTGGTATGGAATACCTCTTTGGCTAGCCTGGGTCAGGCACCCCATCTCTGCTTCCTCCTGGCTTCCCCTCCTCCCTGGCAGAGCATGAGCCTCACAAAGTCCTTGGTCAGGGTAAACATCACTTAGCAACAAGCGAAAACATCGGTATCACCAGCACTGTTCCCAGACTGGAAGTCAAAACACAGCACTGCACCAGCTACCACAAAGGAGAAAAGTGACTGCTACTGCTGAACCCAGGACAGATATAAATTATATTCTATGATTTAAAAATTGCCATAAATGGCAATGAGAAAGTTGGCTGAGAAAGTTGGAACTAGATGATCTTAACGTCCCTTCCAACCCTAGCTATTCTATGATTCTAAGATTTTAAAAGTGTGAACTCTATCAGAAAGCAAAAGATAGCTAGTTAAAAAGCAGAAGGAGGCTGGCAGGTTTTTGTATAGTGTGTTATTATATGGTGGTGTTCTTTTTTTCAGCAGATAAAACTCATTCAGACATTTCCACAACGGAACTTATATTGTATGCCACCTTTTTAATAAGATTAAAAGAGCTACTTTCACCACCAGTAACTACCATTAATTGGTATGCTGCAAGGGAGTTGACACATCCCTGGATGGCACATCTATTAAGTGTAGACTGTAACCAGTAAAATTGGTTTTCCAACAAACGAGTTGTCAAAGTCTTGACACAAGAATTACTTATGCTTGTAGTCAGTCACTCACTTTCTCCCAGTTCAAATGGTCATCTTCTGCCCCCACACTGGAATCTGAAATGCCATGAAATGTGTTTCTCCATTTTTCCTTGATTAAAGTGCTAATCCATGGATAGAACTGAATCAGTGAGTATCCTAAGGATAGCACAACAGACTTGGGGTTGAAAAGCAATGATGCAGGAATGTATCAACTTTCCACTTTTTCAGAAGCTGTAACTCCAAGATAATCTCAGCTTTTCTGTGGCAATAGAGTGAACAGAAAATGTCTTTCAACTGACAGTTTTACCACCCAAGCTCACTAGTCCAGCCTGGCTCCCTTTGACCTTCACTCTTTCTGGAAATAAAAAACATTATCATGCTACCTAGCAGCAAATGCGTGTTTTGCATGTTTTACCTGGGTAAAATCTGGTAGCATTCAGTGGCATGGCTGTTACTCACTGCAGACACAAAATATCTACTTGAGAATCTCTTTTTTTTTTTTCTTACTTTATATTTAAATCTATGTATTCTTTGTCTTAGGTACTGAATTGTAACTACTGTGCATCAGGAGGTCCGAGTGGACAGGAATAATCTTCTAACTAAATTGGATAAGTTCTTTCTTAGGATGTATGTAACTATATCTCAGGGTCACTATTCCACCTTGTCACCATACTTATGCCTGACAGTTATTCCTGAAACTATGCATTGTAACATAATACAAAATAATACCACAAAAGTCTACTTTTAAGAAGCTTTGCAGAGTGCGTTAGGAGACCTTGAAATAATGAATACTAGGGGATAGGAGTCACCTCTGCCAACTTTAACATTTAATCACTTCCATGTCTCTTGTAAATTGAAGAATGAGATTCAGAAGATGATTCATTTTAGGATTTCTCTTTATCTCTTACCTAAAAGATTAACCAAATAGTTAATTGTCATACCATAAAGGCTAGAGAAAGTGAACACCAATCCTAGATACGTATCTTTAACACCAGTTGACTCTCACCACTGGGGGAATTAAAAAAAAAAAAAGCCAATCCATAAACCCCATAAACCCCTAATGAGATAGATTTAAAACGCTGAATTCACTGGGATGGTCAGATTTTCCTAGTAAAGTATCAAACAATTTCCAAGTCCTAGGTTTCTCAGGTTCATTTCCAATGTATTGATTTTTTTTTATACTTTATTTTCACACATAGATAACACATGCAACCAGAGAAAGGGTATGAAGATCTTTCATTGACAGACCCTTTTTTCAACCTCAGAAGTTTTATAAAACTGAAGGAAGGAAATGATAGTTGAATCACAGTGATCCTTTATGTAATTCTGTCACAACAAAACCTGAAAACTGCATTCAACTAAATCTATACTGTCCATTAAAGCTAATTTCCACAATTTTAGTGTTAAGGAGGTCTCTTGCTGAAAAATGTTAATCCTGTGGTATTCTGTTTTCCAAAGCATTAGAGTTTCACCAGTTTACTGATGTTTTCCTGCTTGATATATGGACTTAAAATACTTAAGTATTCTGTAAGAAACTTGACTTTTTATCATGGATTTTCCAATGTAAAAATGAACTTTCCATAAGGCAAATAAGGCTTGTGTTAAATGGATTAAGTACTGACTAACTGCTCTCAAAGTAGTTGCCAAAGGGGAGCCACCTCTGTACAGGAATGTTGCTAGCACTGTTTGCAGTCATTAGTATTAGACCTGACCTTGTTCAATATTCCTCTTAGTGGTCTGGAAATAAATATCAAATCACTGTTTTTCAAATGGTGGATGGACTTGTAGAGTATCAAATAATGGTGGGTAGGTGTTCATTCCAAGCTACTGAAACTGTTGACTGCATCAGACCATGTAATTTAATGAGTCCTAATGTAGCTAAAGAAACAAGGTTACAGACACTCTGAACCAGAGTCTACATCTCTAGCATTTGCAACTGTATCCTAGAAAATTATGATTGTGGAAAAAAAATCTGGAGTTCATAACAGAACTAAAACAATTCAACATGAGCTGCCTGTGGGAGGCTGACTTAAATCAAGCTAATGAAATCCTTAGTGTTGACTGCCACATAGAGGCATGGCCAGTTATACACCTGTTCCTTTTATAAGCTTGTCCTTATGAGTAGTCACTTAATATTTGAAGTTATTCCTGGGGTGTTGAACATTTGCACAGCAGAAACTAGACAAGATGTGAATTAACTGTCACATACTGTTGAAATCTGGAGAGTTCTTTCATTAGAACAAAAGCTAGCAGTAATTTCTTTCCACATATTAATGATTTGGCAGCAACATAATAAGTGGCAGATATCATAGATCTTATCTTTGAGTAAAAGCTTCAAAGAAACAACCCTCAAAATTTTATTTTAATTAATCTATTAATATATTCATACAAAAGCCATACATGGTCATGTACCTTCCTTTATTTTGGAGATATTCTAAGCACTGACAAGGACACATTACAGCATCACTGACAACATCACCATGGTTGTCATGCTTCTGTAAGTTAACCATGCAAGAATCAAGATTCTTAGTGTCATAACAACATTGGTATGTTATCTACACACATAGCAGGACAATGTTTATTAGCCCAGAAGACAAGCTAAATGCTCTCTTGGTATAAAGGTAGACTTTAATCTTTATTACCTCTTAGAAATAATTTTACTTATGCCAGCTAACAAGCTTCCTATTTCTTACAGACTGAATTCCTTTTCATTTGCATAGTAAGGGGGCAAAAGTCTTCCTAGTCAATTATTGGATTTTAATCCAATTTAAGAGAAGCATTTCTCAGTGGAGAGGTGATTCTCTATGTGTGACACTGTCAAGTCTGATACTAGAAGAGTTTCTTCATCTTTGGTGCCTACACTTTGAAGAAAGGTATGAAGAAAGCTTAGAAGAGCAATAGAAGTGATATAGCACCTGGAGTAAAAATGCCCCAGAGTGAAAGGTTTGTTTGGGTTTTTTATCACAAGGAAGAACACATTACTAGCATTATATATATATCTAGTGTAGATGGTTTTCAGGGGGATAAAATTCTAAAACGGAAGTATTTCATCTGGTAGAGAAATCACTGCTGGAAGCCTCTGGAAATTAAAGCTAGTCTAGTTTAAATTTCAACACAAAAAAAAAATTATTTTAAGCAAACAGTGATAAAGCAATGAAAATACACTATCTAAATACACTGTCTAGGAAAGGTGCCATTTCCATTGTTCAATATCTTCTCACACATAGTAGACAGCCATACACTTGTTAAATATGAGTATTATGCTTAGAGTGTCCTGGTTTCAGCTGAGATAGTTAATTTTTGCTGGTAAATTTGAGAGTTAATAGTTGCCAGCCAGGTTTAAACCATGACAGAGATCAATAAATGGATGAAGCTAAATGGCATGGGTTATACAGAAGTTCCCAGTAGATGTGTTTGTATCCTTCCGCCCTTGAAATCCATTCAGTTCCTTCAAAATCACAAGAGTCATGGGCAAGACAATATAGACAGGATTTTCCGAAAAAGAGATCCATCTGAGTGCCAAAGGGATATGGGAGATTAGTTCCCTTCAGATATACTTGAAAATCCTACCAATACTATTAAAAGTTGGAATTGCTTCGATTTATGGTAGCAAAATATCTCTGAAAATTTTAATTGTTGAAGTTCCTGAACTCTGTCACGGAGGCCATTAATTCAAACATCCTTAACCTCAAAACCCCAGGGTCTAGTCAGTTTAGATCAAGAGGTCAGATTAGTATATTGACATAAATTTTGTTCTCAATAAGTGTTTGTGCACAGTAAACTCGCAGCACACACCTAAGCACAATGGAAAGCCTGTGAGGAAAGAAGAATGACTAGATTTTGCAGATGTGCTGTAGATCAGCGTTATTTACTACTGGGAATATTTATTTAGACAAAACTATTCAGTGTTTAAAAAGGATCTAACCATTCAAAAGACCTTTCCACCATATGGAGGCTGCTCCACTGTTTAACTGACACAAGACCTGCAATTCACTAGAAACTGTCCTCAAATAAACATTACTCTCAAATAAAAATACTTAAATAAGATTTCTAATGAAAACAACAAATTATGAAATTAGAAAAAATTCAGTCTTGGCTTAATCCAAAATGAAAAAGTTAGTTCCTTACTAAATTTCCATGCAAGTATTTGTAGAGTATAACAAATTCTTGCATGTTTCTCCTCCAAAACTAAGTGATCAGTGTAACCTTGGTACTTCTTTTTCTTCCCCCTCCTTTTTTGTTTTTTTTTTTTTTTCTTTTTGGTTTGGTTTTGTGTTTTTTGGTTTTTGTTGGGTTTCTTTTGTTGTTGTGGTGGTGGGTTTTTTTTGGTTTGGTTGTTTTGTTTGGGTTTTTTTTTTGAGGGAATTTTTTTGGCATTTAGTTTTGCTTTTTTTTTTAATTTGATATTCTTTTTCTTGAAGGTTTTGCATTCCAAGCACAGTTAAGCTATTTCAGCTACTGGTTTTGCTCTCAGCCAGACTAGTATATGCCAAATAAATGTTATCACAGGAGTTGACCCTGGAATAGTCCCTAAAGAGTTAGCTGAGAAGAATGGTACTGTTTTTCAAGTTGTTTTCTGGTTCTTAGCTGGAAAATTTTCTCTTGTTTTCAAAAGCAAGACAAATTAGACCATTTCAAGCTCCAAACTGCTGCAGTTGGATTAGAAGTGAGAAGATGACCTTCAGCTTTGTTGTCTGTGTCGTGGTTTAAAACTTGTCGTCAAGTTAGCCATGCAGTCCACCTCCCCCCCCCCCCTTCTCCCCTCCCCCCGGCCTTTTCTCCCTCCCTTCCTCCCCGGCTCCCGGAGGGACAGGGAAGAGAATGGAAAGCATGTAACTCCCATGGGTTGAGATAAGAACAGCCCAGTAACTACAGTATAACACAAATCACTAATGCTACGACCAATAATAATAATAATGATAAGGGAAATAACAAGGGAAGAGAATACACCACCCGTCGAAAACCAGCCTGACCAAGCAGTGAGCCAGCCCTTCTGGGTAACTCTCAGTTACATCCTGGGCATGATGCACTGTGGTATGGAATACCTCTTTGGCTTTGCGTCAGGTTTCCTGTCTCTGCTTCCTCCTGGCTTCCCCTCCTCCCTGGCAGAGCATGAGGGTCAGAAAGTCCTTGGTCAGCCTAAACATTTGAGCAATAACTAAAACCATCGGTGTTATCAATGCTGTTCCCAGGCCAAAAGTCAAAACCACAGCATGGCACCAGCTACTAAGGAGAAAAAATGACTGCTACTGCTGAACCCAGGACACTCTGCTACACTGCCTTGCGCAGTGGAAACACATTGATAGCAACAGTTCTGAATGGACAGTACCTCTGATTAACCATGCATTTTGGTTGCAGTCCTAGTCCTCCCTCTGCAGCTCTGTCCTTGGACAAAGTGCTGCTCTGTCCATTTTGCATGTTTTTGGAGTGAGCATTGCTGAATTCCCAGCACAGTGGCTCGACTATGTGGAGATGTGTGTATCTGCACAGGTAAAAGGACACAGGGAAATCAGGAGCACAAATGACTTAGTTGAGGAAATCTTTATTTTGCTTTTGTCTATGCCTCTTCTATGTTGATATTCTTCCTATTATTTAACCCTAGAATATTAAACAATATATTTGGAGTTTGTTGAACCATATTCTTTTTGTTTATTTATTGTGTATTTTCATGGCAGCAAAACACAAGGATGCAGGTGGTGCCACAGTAAGGTACTCAGTAACATGGAGGGCATAAATAAAAATGATCAAAGAGCACTAGTGACAAAAGTAGATATCATGGTTGCTCTGGTTAAAAATTTAAACTTATAGGCATGCTGAACATTATAGGATTGCAGGTCATGCCCTAAAAGGAAAATCAGGAAATAATTGAATTCAAACCCAGTGATTGTATCTGTTCCAATTCACATTGCACTTCCTCATAAAAAAAAAAAGAGTACCTTCAAGGAGAAAGGCAAAGCAAGAGGGAAGTATTGCTCTTTTCAATGCCACCAAATAGTGCTCTAAAAAAAATAGTTGTTGCATGTATAGATGCCACTTTCCTACATGTAATATTAGTGGTAATCACTTCCACTGCCTTTTGTTTGTAGCTGACAGATCCCGGGTGACTTCATTGTTTTACAGAAGCTTTTTTCCACTTGAATGGTAAATTTAATATAAATTCATGATTACATTTTCTTGCTTTTTGACACTGCATTCCGTATTTCTCATTTGTATACATACATATGTAAACAACTCAATGGAAATTTCTATTTCTTGACTCACCTTGAGTGACCCATAATGTGTCTGATTGCAGGATATGGTACAATTTGGAAAAGCATATGAATTTAATATGGCCACTTGTCCCAGAAATTATTGCAGTCTTTAGAGAAAAAAGGTAGAGTGGAATAGAAGAGTTTGGAATTGATATGAAAACATAGGAAGAAGGCAATCAAAAAGATGAATAATAAGACACATCACACAAACTCTGACAAACATGTTTATTGGTTATTCTAGTAGAACAGGCAAATATTTCTTTCCTGTAGATAAATGAACTTTTATGTTGCATGCTTACTTCTATGGGCAGCTTTGCACTCTCAAGGGGCAGGATGCTGTAGTATCAAAATGCTGCTTACATGAATGAAATACCATGGATATGGTTCATCAAAATGATGCTTGCATGAATGAAATACCATGGATGTGGTTCACCACAAACGTATGTGGCTATTTGCACTTGTGTGAAACTGGAGTAAAATGCTATGTGATCACAGGTCATCAGAGGACTAGATGCCACCAGCGGTAAGAGGAAAAAATCCACAGTAATGTCTCCCATAGCTATATTCCCTTTAACCCTGACCCACAAACTCTCTGTTGACAGATCACCTGTCCCCAGACAGAGTTCCATACTCTCCAGCCTATCCCTAACATATAAAGCAACCCCCCTCCCCGTCTGCCAGACCTGTCTTTTTTAAAAAGCCTGTAAGCTTTCATTCCAACGCTCCAGTCATAGGAGCCATCCCACCATGTTTCTGTGATACCAATGATATCATATCCCTGTAGACGTGCACACATCTCTAATTTCTCTTTTTTGTTCCCCATGCTACAGGCATTTGTATAGAAGCATCTGAGCTGAGCTCCAAATGAAGCTGGCTAATTGGCTGGAGCAGCTGGAATATCTCTACATTGCTCCGAGCATTCATTATAGGTGCTGGCAACTGACTGAGGGAGTTGGGATGGAATGATGCCCCTCTCCCTCAACACATCTAGTTTAAGGCTTTCTTGACCAGCCTGGCAAGCCTCATACCAAAACTGCTCCTCCTCTTGTTGTCAGAGCAGCTCCACAAGCCCCCACTAGACCTGGAGTCCTACGCCCATGTTCTAAATACCCAAACCCCTGACTATGGCATCACTGTTCTAACCATTTATTAACCTAGCCAATCTTCCTAGCCTTTTTAAGGTCCTCCCCTTTATCCTGGAGAATTGATGAAAAGATAATCTGAGCTCCAGAGCCCCTAACCACCTCTCCCAGGGATCTATAGTCCTTCTTTATGTTCTCTGGGCTACTGCTATCTATACCACTAGCACCCACATGGATCACTAGAAGTGGGTAATAGCCTGTGGGACTTACTAGAGCAGGCAGCCTCTCTGCAACATCCCTGATCCGTGCCCCTGGTAGGCGACACACCTCCCTTGAGACTGGGTCAGGCCAACAGATGGGTGCCTCTGTGCCTTTCAAAGTAGAGTCCCCTACTACTACGACCCACCGCTTTTTCCTGACAGCACCAGTAGAGATCTTTACCAGCGCATCAGCTGGCTGTTTCTGGTGTGTGTTTCCTCCTTAGCTCCCTGCAGGACAGCAAAGTGGTTCTGGGTGGGGACATCAGATTTAGGAGGAAGTCCCTTGCTTTTAATTGTCTTCCTCTTTTTTTTTCTTACTAGTTCCCAGCTTCCTGAGTTAACGGCCTCCTTCTTTCCTCCATGAGCTGCAGTGGACGCTTGAGGCCCCTGCACAGTTTGGGCCGGGAGCAAGCATTCTTGCTTCCTCTCAGCTTCCCTGACATCTCGCAGCCTATTAACAGCATCCCGCAGTTCAGCCCCTGCTGCAGGAGGACCTCCACCCGGGAGGACGGAGTGCAGCCCTGCCCATTGCGCACCCTCCCCTCACCAGACCAGTGCAGGCACTCTCTACACTCCCAGCTCTGCACCGCAGCCTCCTCTCTCATCGGCTCTGTCTGGGTGCCCAGGCTGGCCACCGCCGGGGCAGCCAGAGCAGAACTCCCAGAGCCGGCCCTGGTCGTACGGCGAGTGCTCACCATCCCGCTCACCGGCCCGCACAAACTACGTTGACTGCCCGCCAACTGCCGCGCCGCGCTCCCTGGGGCAGGTTTTTACCCACCCAGGGCTGGTGCCGCTGCTCCTGGCTCCGCCCCGTGTGAGTCAGCTGCTCGCTCTCGTCAGCTGAGCTGCCGGCTCCTGGGCAGGTCCTGTCGAGGACTTGAGGCTCCCTCGGTGGCCGTTGTTGCTCTCAATTGAGGTTCCTGGACGCTGAGCTTCCCCCTGCTCAGGTGTTGAAGGCGTCATCTCTCGAGCTACTCACCACAGCAATATACTATAGATCAAATCACCAAAATATCTTTGGAACACTGTAATGCTGCTTCCTCTCTTGTTTCTTTCAGATTTGGTTTGTTTGTGATAGATTCTGGGTGTTACAAAGTGTCAGCATCTTACTAGATTCTTTCTGACTTGGTATAATTAATTATCTTAGTGCCTTCAGCAGTGTGCTAATAGTGGGTCCAGTCTAATTATTTTGGACTACCAACCTGAGAGTTTAAATCTGCTATTAAAAAGCAAAAAAACAAAAAAACAAAAAGAAACTAAAACCAAAACCAAACACAAGACAGAAAGATAAAAATAAATAACTTAAAAAAAAAAGCCACCTGCCAAGTAAGAGCCATTTTCTGGGCAGCTTACTGATTCCTGTTGGTAAATATGTAAAACATTTGCAAACTATGGAAATGTTTCATCAACATTTTTGAGACATTGACAGAATTACATTAACGGTTTTCTTTTTTTTTTCTTATATTATTTTATCTTTACACTAGTCCATGGCAGATGGACATAGTATCAAGACTAATGGATGCATTGATGAGCATAATTGGGTGCTCCTTCTAGTAACTTGGGAAAAATGGATAGCCAAATATGAAATACAAATATTGATGATACGCTGCAGTGACAGCAGTGACAGTGCAGGGGCGGAGTCTAGTTGGAGGCCTGTAACTAGTGGAGTGCCTCAAGGGTCAGTACTGGGACCGGTATTATTTAATATATTCATCAATGATTTAGATATTGAGTGTACTATCAGCAAGTTTGCTGATGACACTAAGCTGGGAGGAGTGGCTGACACGCCAGAAGGCTGTGCTGCCATCCAGCGAGACCTGGACAGGCTGGAGAGTTGGGCAGGGAATAACGGGATGAAATATAACAAGGGAAAGTGTAGAGTCCTGCATCTGGGCAGGAACAACCCCAGGTTCCAGTATAGGTTGGGGAACGACCTGCTAGAGAGCAGTGTAGGGGAGAGGGACCTGGGGGTCCTAGTGGACGACAGGATGACCATGAGCCAACACTATGGCATCCTGGGATGTATTAGGTCCTCCTTCCCCTCTACTCTGCCCTGGTGAGACCCCACTGGAATATTGTGTCCATGGGCCCCTCAGTTCAAGAAGGACAGGGAGCTGCTGGAGAGAGTCCAGCGCAGGGCAACCAAGATGATTAAGGGAGTGGAGCATCTCCCTTATGAGGAAAGACTGAGGGAGCTGGGTCTTTATAGTTTAGAGGACTGAGGGGTGACCTTATAAGTGTCTATAAATATATAAAGGGGGAGTGTCAGTAAACGAGGATGGAGCCAGGCTTACTCAGTGGCAAACAATGATAGGACAAGGGGTAAAAATGGAACACAAGAGGTTCCACTTAAATGAGAAGGAACTTCTTCTCAGTGAGGGTGACGGAACACTGGAACAGGCTGCCCAGGGAGGTTGTGGAGTCTCCTTCCCTGGAGACATTCAAATGGACACATTCCTGTGTAACGTTATCTAGGTGTTCCTGCTCTGAGATGACTTTTGAGGTCCCTTCCAATCTCCAACATACTGTGATACTGTGATACTGTAATGAGTCTTCTTGTCCAGTTAGCATACGAATAGTATTCCTGTCTATTCTAGCACATGGGGAAGCAGTGACTGTCAGAAAAAGGTAAACTGTATCTAAGCTTAGTTTCAAAATAACCTGCATATATTCTATACAGAAATCAGTAAACTAAACTCTTTGGTTTTGCTAAAAATATGATTCCATATTACTGAACCTTAAATATGCCTACACTTTTCATTTTGAATAGAAATGCATTTGCCACTAAAAACACTCTAAGTTTGCATTTTACATGAGTAAAAGCTTTGTTTTTGAATTCATATCACAGTGTGGCATTCATCTTTTCCACCATATTGTGGGTTGGGGTTTGGGATGTAGTGTCTTTGAAGAAAATATATCCAAAATATTATGACTGATAAGCAACTGTTAAGTCTGATGAAAAAAACTCAACTTCTTTAGTTTGACTTCCCTTAGCTAAAAAGAGACAATTCCATTTACTAAATGTTCATAACACTGAAAAATCCACAGTTGACAGAGCACCTAGAAATTATTCCACCCTAACAGTGGGGTGGGCATTAGCAGAGTGTAGTGGTTTAAGCCCAGCCACGCAGCTCTTTCACTCATTCCCCCCCTTCCTCCCCCCACTCTCGGAGGGATGGGGAAGAGAATCAAAAGAATATAACTCCCATGGGTTGAGATAAGAACAGCCCAGTAACTAAGGTATAACACAAATCACTAATGCTACCACCAATAATAATAATGATAAAGGAAATAACAAGGGAAGAAAATACAATACCTCACCACCCACCGACCAATAACTCACCCCACCCTGCAGTGAACTAGCCCTTCCGGGTAACTCTCAGTTACATCCTGGGCATGATGTGCTGTGGTATGGAATACCTCTTTTGTCAGTTTGGGTCAGGTGTCCTGTCTCTGCTTCCTCCCGGCTTCCCCTCCTCCCTGGCAGAGCATGAGACTCAGAAAGCCCTTGGTCAGCCTAAACATTTGAGCAGTGACTAAAAACATCGGTGATATCAATGCTGTTCCCAGGCCAAAAGTCAAAAACACAGCGCTGCACCAGCTACTAAGAAGGAGAAGAAATGACTGCTACTGCTGAACCCAGGACACAGAGCTATACAATCACGCTGTTCTCCTTCATGAAGACTGCACAGTGGGCAGACACATGAGCTACTTTTTCCAGGAAGTCACATCTTGCCCCAGAATATGCAAGGTCAGATAGATAGGAGACCACACTAGGGTTACCTCATTTTATAATCAGAATGTGTACAGGCAGGCAGACTGTAGCTGTCAGACTCTGTGAGGGATGACTTGCATGTGACTGAGGTCCCCTTCTGGTTTTTAAGACATCTGAGGTTTTTATGCAGTGCTATGAGACATTTTTTCCCTTAGTAATTGGGGTTGGGAAGACCACAGAAATATTCATGCCTGCTCTTGTTAGATAGGGCTATACATGGCAATAGGCATATGGGTGTAACTATTTTGCTGGGCTTGACACATCTTCCTTCAAGTTGGAGGGTATTTTTTGTAAGGGAAGAAGCAGCCATCTTTTTTCATCCACCTTAGAAGTACTTGCTTAATACATGTGCTTAGGAGGTGACATACTGAAATACTGCACACATGGGTGGATGGGTGGTTGGGTGATACTGGTGTTCTGTCAAAACCAGTTCCTAAATGAGGAACGACATTCAGGAGTTCAAAAACCACCCCTGCCTGAGCAGACTTGTACACCAAACATCAGAATTAAAAAATGACTGCTTGCCCTATACTTGCATTTTATATAGTTTCTCTAAGCAGCTGCTACTGGTCACCTAAGTAACATAGACAAACCTCTAAACCAACTAGAGGGTGGTGTGTTAGCTTTATGGTTGGACTCCATGATCTTAAAAGTCTTTTCCAAACTGAATGATTCTATGGTTCTTTAAAATATTTAAAGACTCTTGATAATCCTGGATGCAATAAAATAAAAATATTTTTGACATGGAAAGTATCAGTAAAAAAGATATTAAGGTCTACAGCTGTTTCTTCTGTAATACATCAACCCAATAAACAGAACTACCAGAGGGCCACGCTAAGTTTGGGATTTCTTTTAAAGGTTTAGAAAGTTACAGGTAAATTGGCATTTGACTTTTCTGAGTGGGAGAGGAAGGATCCTTACATACAATTTACCAAAATCCAGGCTACAGGCATGCCATGCAGGTAGCAATTTTGTATTCCAGAACTTCCCCCTATGAGCACATAAACTAGGTGTTGAAGCTGCAGATCTGATTTTCATGTGTCACTTGGAATAGACTGCATTTCAGGGAGGAATGTGTAAGAGGAGTTCCTTAAGAAAACTCTACAGAGTCATAATCAATCAAAACACTTCAAATATGAAGAACTGCCTTCCAAAAGAAAAGAACATTCTCCATTTCTACATTTTGTAAGAGAAGTGTTTAGAATTAGGCTAAATGACTTTTAATTTCAGTGCTTCTTTTGTGTGCTGTGCCATATTACAAAGTAAAAAAAAAAAAACAAACAAAAAAAAACACCTTGTTCAAAATAAAATGCATTTAATAAAAGAACTGTTGACTTTTCTGCTTTTTTCACTGGTAAGTATTAAGGAGAGGTTGGGGCTGCCCCATGATGGACACAGTCTGTTCCAGCAGTCTCCAATGGAGCCACTGCAGCCTATCAGCCAAGATAATGGCGCCTCTGGGTAAGTGTATTTAAGAAATGGCAGAAGATGATAGGGATAGAGCTGGGTGCCAGAGAAAAGTGTGAGGAATAGCAGAGGTGACATCAAGGTTAGAGTAGTTTCTTGGTCACAGATTACCACTGCTGAACAGTTACAACCGGAATTTCCCAGTCAACCCACTAGTATTGTCTCTCTGATTCTCATTCTTCCTGTACCACCTGAGGGGGTTAGAGGTGAGTGAGTGGCTGTGCAAACGCTTGGCTGTGAGCTGAGGCCAACCCACGATAAACATGATAAGCCATTTGTGCCTGTCAAGTGTGCATTCATGGACCCAAATTACCTACTTTTGTTGGTTTTGTTTAGGAATCATGAACTCCTCAGTGTAGAATCGGAGAATCATAGAATAGTTAGGGTTGGAAAGGACCTTAAGATCATATAGTTCCAGCCCCTCCTGCCACGGGAAGGGACATCTCACACTAAACTATGCCACCCAAGGCTTTGTCCATCCTGGCCTTGAACACCACCAAGGATGGAGCATTCACAACCTCCCTGGGCAACCCATTCCAGTGCCTCATCACCCTTACAGTAAAGAACTTCCTCCTTATATCCGATCTCAACTTCCCCTGTTTAAGTCTTAACCCGTTACCCCCTGTCCTCTCACTACAGTCCCTAATGAACAGTCCCTCCCCAGCATGTAGGTATACTGATGCCTATCATTTTAGAAACTGAGAGGGTTTTCAGTACAAAGAGTGCAACTCTTTCTCGTGTGCATGCTTCAGAAATAGAATGAAACGTTTTCCAAAGAGGAAATTTTACCACATCTTGTCTTTCTTTTTCAACAAGATATAGCAAAGACATTACTTAGAGCATACAGTAATCTGTAATATTAACAGCTGTGAGTGCCTTAAAAACAGTTTAAGCAATTGCCTTTAGATGTTAAGATTTATAAGGATAAGAAGACATTGAGGGTGGGGAGAATTACACAACAGGAGCAAAAGCAAAACCCTTACTCTGATTCCATAAAAATCAGTAAACCCTAAAAGAACATGTTGTCTCTAAAGGATCTTGATTAAAGCCATTGTTTACAGCCTAGCAAAGATAATATTATATCAGCAAAGACAGTTTCACTATCAAGCTCATCAGCACACTATGGCCAGCAGGGACATTTTAAAAGGGCTCTTCAGTTATGCCCTAAAGTAGTTTCAGTATCTATACTTTAAAAATATGATCAAGAACATCGAAAAATCAAACCCCATATTTCATGCTGATGTGTTCCAGTGCATTACTGTTAGACTTAACCATGAAAGGAATAGCCCCTTTGTGCAAAGAGAATATCTAGGAGAAGATTCAGGGAATAATAAAAGAAGCTTCAGGAAGCAGTTATGGAATAGAGGGTTTATCCAGCAAATATGAACGCAGCTTAGGTCTATGAATTACTTATGATTAGTACTGCTGTTCTTTGTAGGCCATTAAAAATTAGCTTAGCTAGCCATTAGTCAGACTATGATTACTCCCTCCTTGAAACTCTCCACTGGCTCTTCAGAAAATCATCTCACAATTTCTTGTCCTTGCTTCAAGGTCCTGTAATGAAATTTAGATTTCAGCCTACATTTTATGTATGTCTGTTTCTGCCACCAGAACCACCTATCCTGTGTGTGAATTGGGTCACTTTCAATGGCCAGTTCTCAGAACTACACCCTTTGAACTGAACACCATTCTAATATCAATATTTCAAATCTCCATACTTTACTTTTAGACTGAAAGCTACTTAAAACACAAGGATGAATTACGCTGAAAAATGTCAGTATTTGTGCTGAGTGACTAGTATTTATATTTCTGGTTGTTATGGTGTTTCCCTGCTCCATTTTAGTGACAAAACAAAGAAAAACAAAACCCAGGGAAAAAAAAAAGATCATTTTAGATTAATATATATTTATTTTCTCTCTCTTTTTTTTTTCTCTCAAGTGAATATGTGAGAATAAAGTTCGAAAGCGGAAAATTGTTAATTGTGGTTGATTTTACCTTTTTTAATTATAAAGGTAATTAAATTCCTTTAATTCTGAGCAAAACGTGGTTTTGAACAAAGGAAAAGTCTATACAGGTGTGCCTCTAAAACATTGTTCAGAGAAAGTCCAATCATATTCAGTGCAGTGTTACTTCTTCAGGGTTTATATACTCTGCAGAGCTAATTGATCTGTGTGGAAGTAGCTTCCACTCAGAGCTAACTGTGATACTGATGTTGCAGTGCACTGTGCAGTGTAGCTATGCTTGGAAAGTCTGGATATGTTATTTTTTAAAACCTATGAAATTAAATGTTTGCATACTTCAGAGTTTGTGTGAACTCAATTTTCTTGCAGTTGAAAAAATTCACAAAATTGATAATGTTTTGTTCAGTACAACAAAAAATTATGCATCAGAGTAGATGTAAGTGACATTTCTATGTGTGTAAAGAGTCCAACCAGTTATCCTTTCTCTTCTTGAAGAACATGCTTTACATTTTTTTTTTTATTCTTGATTTTATTTCATGATACCTTGATACATACACTTAGGTAATAAGAGAATCAGCAATATCAGCAGTAAATATCTCATTCCAACAAGAAAAAGTAAAACAAGTAATGGGCAATTTTCTGTATTAGCTCAGTGTAATTGGAATTGTTTGATTCTATCCAGCAGTGTGCTCAGCGTACACGATCCTGATGGACTTAAATCAATATATTTTCACTTGGTATGGTTATTTATCCATCACAGTACTGTCAAGGACAAATAGATGTGTGGAAAAAGCTTACAGAGAACCACTCCTTCAGATGTATCTGCTCTCTTAATTGTGATAAAGTTTAAAACAACATAATAAACCAAATATCAGAGTCATTAATGAATCAATATGCAACTGTTGCCAAATATACCATAAAATTAATTACTGTTAGATGGCAAATGGTGTAGGGTAAAATTACTTGATTTAAAGTGAGAAGAGTGAGAGATGCCAGGGTACTCTAGAAGCTGAAAGCTTCGTATATATGTCAAGAAAACAGCAGATGCGTTCATCTGCCACTGAGAAAGCTTAGCTACTTGAAGTAAAGGATAGCATTGTTAATACCTGTTTCACATTCTAGACAGGACCACTCTAAATGCAATTATCTGAAAATGGTAACAAATATATTACTGACAGCTGATTAAATGCCTATTAACTGTATCTGTAACCATCACAGGATACAGAAAATGAAGTAGAAATCAAGGGCTAACAATAAAATAATGCACCTGGTTTATTAAAGCATTGTTTGGAAGCCTGAATAAGAAGAGATATTTACCAGTAATAATGAGCATTTAGGACTGCCATTGTTCTGATCCACCAGGTTAAAAAATTGGCATTTTAATCCTTTTCTTAAAGCTCCAACTTCTCATTCATTTTTCATGCTTATGAGATTAAGAGTATATATGGATGTAATACTGATTTTCCCTAGTTTTGTGTCATTCTGTTTAAATCTGGGCATAATTACAACCAAAATATATGCTATTAGTCACTGTCTCATAGTTTTCTGTAATAATAACTTGAACCGTTTTAGTAGTAATGCCTTCAAAGTATAAAGGCCAAAGATGTTTATGTAGAGGTCTAATATGATTCCAGATTACGAAATCAATGTAATTTAATTGGTTTGTGTTGGTTTGTTGAATTGAATATGAGCATCACCAAAATTTTCCCTCCTTCTGATGTTTGTTCATTAAAAAAAAGCAAAAAGCATTTACTGATTCAGGACTGAAACAGTAGCTGAACTGGTATTCTTTATGAAAAGATCTTAGATGTAAATAATGAAATACCCACCCACTCCTCCTTATTCAATGCTTTACTGACAGAGTGAAATCATAAGCAATTTCAGAGAGATCTAAAGGCCTAATACATGAATGGATTTTTTTCCACTAGTAACCAAAACAACATTGACAGTTAACTAGCCGAAAGATGTCATTGTGCAACACCACACTCCAACCAACTAAAAGAGTAAACAAAGAGAGTTTATCCTATTCTGTAACCAATTCTTCCGCAAAAATGTCTTTTCATCAATAGAGAGATAGAGACATTGTTCAAAAATGTGCAGTCCATAATAGTGATTGATAGTTTTCCTAATATTAAAAAATAGAGATAACACAACCTTATATAAAACTGCTTCTATCTTTCAGAAAATGGAAAGACCCCTATTTTATCTCTGTGGTGTGTATCAAAGCAAAAAATGTTATTTCTAGTTTTTTCTCAAAAAAAAGCCACATTGTGGTGAACATAATTTTCAAAAGAAATAGGCCCTTTTCCTTTGAGGTAAGCTTTTGAAAATCCTCCATAGGTATATAGACCCATCTGAAAGCATATCTTGATTTTGTAACACATGCTGTATATGTAAATTGTTAGGGAAAATTTCAGTGAAAGGTGACTAGGAACAGTTGTTCCTTTACACCTCTGCAGGTTTAATTTAACTTCCCACACATACAAATGCATCATTAGTTGACCCTGACTGGACACCAAAGCCACTCTTATGATTGCGCCTCATAAACTGGACAGGGAAGAGAAAATATGAGAGGCTCATGGGCCGAGATAGGGACAAGGTGAAATCATTCACCAAGTACAGTCATTGGTAAAACAGACTCAACTTAGGGAAATTAGTTTATTTTATTACCAATCAAAATTACAGTAGGTACTAAGAAGTAAACCCAAATCTTAAAAACACGACTCCCCACCCCTCCCTTCTTACTGGGCTCAGCTTCACTCCTGAATTCTTTATCTCTTCCTGATGAGCCACACAGGGGGACAAGAAATGGATGTTGTGGTCAGTTCATCACACACTGTCTCTGTCACTCCTACCTCTTCAGGGATGGGACTGCTCACACTCTTCCCTGCTTCAGCATGGGGTCCCTTTCAGGGGAGACAATCCTCCTCAAATTCCTCCAATGTGAGTCCTTCCCATGAGATACAGTTCTTAATGAACTGCTCCATGGTGTGTGTCCCTGTCATGAGGTTCTGTCCTTCAGGAACAGATTGCTGCAGTGTGGATCCACTGTAGGGTCACACATCCTGCAGCAAACCTGCTCCTGTCTTCATGGGGCCACAGGGCCTGCCAGGATTCTGCTCTAGCACAGGTTTCCCACAGAGTCACAGCCTCTTTCAAGCAGCCACCTGCAGTGGTGCTGAGTCTTTCCTGGGCTGCAGGTGGAGATATGCTCCACCAGGGACCTCCATGGGCTGAAGGGGCACAGCCTGCCTCACCATGGTCTGCCTCACCTCTACTCTGCTCCAGCACTTGGAAAACCTCCTCCCTTCCTTCTGCACTTGACATTGATGTCTAAAGAGTTGTTGATCTCACATATTCTCACTCCTTTCTCCAGCTGCAGTTGCTGTTGTGCAGCAACTTTTTCCTCTTAAATCTGTTATCCCAGAGGCTCTACCACCATCTCTGATGGGCTGAGACTTGGCCAGCAGCAAATATGTCTTGGAGCCAGTTGGCACTGGCTCTGTCATACATGGGGGAAGCTTCTAGCAGCTTCTCACAAAGGCTACCCCTGTGGCCCTCCACCTAACAAAACCTTGCCACTCAAACTCAGTACAACATGCATGAAAGAACTGAGCAGGTTTCATACATAATTACATGCTCTGTACTTGAGATAGTCCCATCATTGTTAAATATACATACTTATACAATGTTATTTATTTTTGCCGAATATTATAGATGATACTGAAGGGTTTGGTTTGTCTTTTTTTTCCCTAGAGCTCTTAGCTTTTCATGTAGTCCCTCTTGTTCCTGGTACAGTATTTGTGTAAAGGCAAGTTTTTATAGCTAAACCACTACTCTGAAGTCACAGACTTCCTATTTAACTCTGTGACCACAGAAATTAGTTTCCAAACAAAACGTAATCAGAATTGGAGCTGTGGGCATTGGTAGGAACTACAGTTAGGCAATAGAATTTTCTGTAACAAGACACATTTGCAGGAATAACCTAAGTTATATCATATGAGACCAATGAAGCAGTTATTCTGATTTTGTGTACATGACATAGCCAATAGCAGATCTCTAGCAAACACAGCAAAGACACTCCTTAAAATACACACCAAATCTATAGTGGCCAGGGACAGCATGTAGAAAGGTACTACTCTCCTGTAGCTGTCAGTGAATTTTTCCCCTTGTACATGTGACATTCTGTTTTTTACTCTCAGAGTACCTCTAATATCCTGTAGCAGAGAATTCCATGGAAAGCTATATCTAAAGAAGTATCTTCTTTTATTTGTTTAGAGCTTGACACATACTTGTCTCATCTTATGTCCCCTACTGAAAAGACAGTAAACAATCTTTCCCTATTTACCTTCTCCCTGACAGTCATGACATTCTGCCATATCCACCTTACATCGTTTCTCTTCCAGACCAGACTACTATTTAATCATCCTTCATACAGAAGCCATGTCATACTTTTGATCATCCTTGTTGCCCTAAGTGTAACTTTTCCTGTTGTAGTATCTTTTCTTACATGAAGGTATCAGAACTGTTACAAAATATCTAAGATTTGTTCTCGTTTTTATCCTGGGAGGTCAAAAGATTTGAGCTCTATCATCCATTAGAAAGGATTAGATTTCTATCCCCTGGTATACCAAGCCTGTCACTCTAGTGTGAGACACAGAAAGGCAAATTCTCAAGTCTTAGTAAAGACTTTATCTGTCAGGGAGCAGAACAACTTCCTAGGTTGCTTTCTAAAATCCCTCAAGTGTTTTAGTGTATATCTATCTGCATTACTGTCTTGCTTTATTCAACAGGTTTTAATTACCTGGTTTCTTGGCACCTGCTTCATCAGGGCTTCATTGTTAGAAGTTAATGAACAGTGGTTAAAATTTCCCATTATCTTAAACAAGACATTTCCCTCAGGTACATGTTTTAAATCCCAAAGGGCCATTTAATAAAGTTGAGAAAACGAGGTGCAGAAATCTCGACTCTTCAATTAGGTAGCATGTTAGCTTAGTCTTCCCATTTATAAATAAGCAAAACCACATAAAAACCAGACTCTCATATCATGAACATAAAATATTATCCACTTACTCTGCAATAGGTACGTTAAGAAGTTTCCTCAACAAAACTTATTTAGGATTCACTTTTTGGATAAAATCATGATCTTTCCAGAGGGATAATCTATGAAGGGCTAGATTCTGTAAGATGTACATGGTGCACAGGCTTCCAGATATGAAAATTCTGTGCTTCAGAACACAAACTATTTTTCAGGAAGAGCCAGGAAAGTTGAGCCATATCATCTAGCAGGATGGTCTAGGCTTCCACCATTTTTCTCAAATAAATTAACTACAGATTGAGCCAGACACGCAGGCAGGACATTATCCCACACCTTCTTCAGAGCTGGGGCTATAAGTGTCTCATTTGCAGAGTGTCAGTTCTTGTGTTCCTATGACTCCATGAGCTTGTCCTGGGATAGCTACAATCCTCCACAAACAAGCTGTGCACTCACAATTAAAGAATGTATGCCCACACACAATCTGTACTCTTCTGAGTAGGCAAAAGAGTAGAAAACACAACAAATGAATAATATACCACAAAATTCAGTGCATAATAACTACATAGAAATAAAGTTCACAAGACATTGTGTCCTGGGTTCAGCAGTAGCAGTCATTTTTCTCCTTTGTGGTAGCTGGTGCAGTGCTGTGTTTTGACTTCCAGCCTGGGAACAGTGCTGGTGATACCGATGTTTTGAATTGTTGCTAAATGATGTTTACCCTGACCAAGGACTTTGTGAGGCTCATGCTCTGCCAGGGAGGAGGGGAAGCCGGGAGGAAGCAGAGATGGGGCGCCTGACCCAGGCTAGCCAAAGAGGTATTCCATACAACAGCACGTCATGCCCAGGGTGGGGGTAACTGGGAGTTACCCGGAAGGACACGGGCTTCTGGGTTGGACTCATTTCTTGGCGAGTGGTATTGTATTCTCTTCCCTTGTTATTTTCTCTTATCATTGTTGTCGTTGGTGGTAGCGGTGGTGACTTGTGTTGTACATTGGTTGCTGGACCGTTCTTGTCTCAACCTGTGGAAGTTGCACTCGTTTGGTCCTCCTCCCCATCCCTCACGGTAGTGGGAAGGTGAGAGCCCTGGGAGGGGGGGCTCAATTGCTCTCAGCCCGGCACCACTCACTGGGAGTGAGCGAGCAAACTGTCTGACTAGGGTATAAACCACGACACATTGATAAAACAAAATATAAGGGGACAGAAAGCAATGCCTCCAGTGACATGTTACATCTCTTTTCTGCACTACTATTAACACCCTCTGGAAATCAAATCTGTGTCTGGAAAATGTAGAATTCCAAGTTTTATAAGAATCAGAACCACCTTGGAAGAGTCTTTCTTTGAGAAGTTATTATTCTATATCTGAGTAATTTTCCTTTTTTAGATTTCACTGCAGTTTTATTATGACTTCTTTTGCACAAGGAAGGAGCCAGCAAAAGCAACATTCAGAACAGCTGTAAAAAATTTTGACATGGAACCCATGATATGATTGTGGTAGTGAGACTGTTCTGTTCAGCAGAATAGGGCAAGGCTAAGTAGACGTTTTGTTTCAGCCACAAAGATCTGTTTATTCCACAGGGAAAAAAAATTATTAGTAGATGCTATTACCTTGTATATATACCTTGTGTATATTTTTCTTGAAAAAAAAAACACAAACCCGCATAATAATAATGGTAATAATAATACATTAAAATAATATCATGCAATATTTCATTACTTGAATTGTAAACATCATGTATAGTTATTTTTCTTTCTGTGTATCATGCATTTGGAGTAATTTTAAATACCCTAAATGGAACTTGCAAGGAAACTTAAATTCAACATTAATTTCAGCCTTCACATGCAATTTATACTGTTCATCTGGTTTCCTTACCTTTCTCGTTGACAATTAGCGATATGCCCCAAGGATTTTACTGCTGCATGCAGTAAAACAACTGCATGTAAACTGCAGTAAAACACCAACGTATGAATGCTGGTGAAGGTGAGAAGGCTTTGGAACTATAAATGAAATATACATTATTTGCATAAAAAAACTATGTATGTAATGTAAGTTATTTTATGAAAGCAGGTTTCTCTTACAATAAACTTGAAATTATAACAATACACAAGACATTTCAGATCAGATGAGGAGTGTTGACCAGGAGGTGGGCTGTAAGTGTATGAAATACCTAGAATTTTCAAATCTAAATTAAAAAATGAAGCTTTTTGTTTTCCATTCCTTTTCATTCTCTTACTCTTAGAAATTATTCTTAGAAATTAATCTAGTATTTTTTCTACTAATGGAATTTTTATTGTTAAAACTTAAGAAATTGAAACATATTTAACTGCTAAGATAGTGTGAGACCCTTTAAACACAGAACTAAATGATCCCCCTAAAGTCTCCTCTTTACAGTGAAAAAGTTTTGGGAGACAGACTTTGGTTACAAGTCCTGATTATGGTCTTGTTTGTTACTAGTTTATGGGTGTAGTCCCTGATAGTTGCACCTTAAGGTGGGCTGTAGATGTACATTTATGAATCAAGAAAATAGTATGCAATTTGTTCTTTATGAAATAGCAGTTATTTTCAGAAGCAACATTCTGTCATTTATAGTTTTGTTCTCCATTTGAACAATTTTCTCAAAGCCAGTCTCCTGAAACTCAAACCAAAAATTTAATATACTTCGAAATAAAACTTCTTCAAGGTTAGTTCTGTATCTGAGAAATATTATATTCTCAGCACAACCCCTGTACATGTCTGTTAGACTGCCCATCTTTTCAGATAAGAACTCATCTCATAGTAGACTCCATTGCTACTTCTCTCTGATCTTAATTTTGATTTGGAGAAGTGTCATGAAGCATATGCTTCTCAACTAGATCTGCTGTGGTGGAAATTTTATTTGTTCATTGCATTCAGTTCCAATGGACATTAAGGTCCTGTGAAGGAAATTACCACCATGAGAAACTGGCTTTCCTCTGCATATTTTTCAGCAGCAGAATCAGACTATTACTTACTTTAAAAGCTTCAACTTTGCCATAATTATATTTTTCTTGTCCTGGATCTCATCCAGAGGAAAAGTCACAGATTCATATAAATATGATTTTCCGAATATAGGACAAAGGAATGCTTCAGATAAAATATACATTTCCTGCTATCGGATAAAAAATGTTTGTGATAAAAATGAACATAATTTTGAAAGATATATAAAAAGAGAATTTTTGCATTGTATCACAACGGGGAAAAATAACAGAGATCGGTCATTTAAGTTATCTTAACACATATAATGCATACGGATGATAAAGGCAGTAAGCCTCAGTAGAAGTCTACTTCATTTTCTTTGTAGGAAGTCGTAGAGAAAAATTTTCAGTAATTTTCTTGTAATAGTTAATCACATAAAGTCAATAAAAACCTTACATAATAAATGGGAAATGACTTTTGCAAAATTAACACTGCCAGAAGATGCAATATTGCTTCATTAAAAATTATTTGTTCATAAATAAATTGTCAACTTTTCTTTTCAAAGCCACAAGTCTGAGTAGATTACATGTTCTGAGATTGTACCAGTGCCACAAGTGCGCTTTTTTTGTTTTATTTTTTTATGTTTTTGAAGTACCATGACCAACCATGCTTAGATTTTTAAGTGAAAAATGATCTTTTGTTTCCCCACTTGATCTTAATTACACGTCTCAGCCTGCCTCAGAAGAACATTTGATACCAGTTGAAGGTCCTGAGTGTGTAAGGGGACTGAAGTCAGTGGACTAAATCAAGTCCCTGAGCCACTCAAGAGATTAGATTTATTGTGCTCTGAAGAGCAGAGTCAATGCAAGTTGAGTGGGTCCTTTAAAAAACTTGTGCTCCTCCATGGAAGTTCCCAGAAGCTAAGCATATTTCTGGGTAGAACTCAGGGAGACCATTTGCAGGAACTGTGCAAGCTGCCAACACATTGGCTGGAGAATGGCAGATGGTGAATTAGAGGTCTTTTTTTAACCCAGTTGTAGCCCAATAGTGGAGGAAAAGCAAAAAAGAGCAGGAAAATTATATGGCCAGTCCAGACAGATGTTGCAGGTGTTAATATTTCACAAGATGCTAAAATATTTAGTTTAAATTATTTAATGAGATGTTCAGTTAAACTTCTAATGACATAGTATTCTCATTCAAAATTGGGAATGTTGAGGTTTAGCCATAATTAATAACCAGTACCCTGGGTCTTGTATCTAAGAATATCAGTGGCTTCTCAAAGTACTGTATTACTCAATGAGAGATGAAAAATTAAAACCTGCTGTAGGAAATAGCATTTCCTGGTTACGCAGATGCTAAAATAATGTTCAATCAAATGTATTCTGAGAGGACTTATATTGCATTAGACATGAAACTATGTAATAAACAACAACACCATGTATTTAAGAGATTCATGAGTTTAAAAAAGGCTTTCTGTATTTAAGATTTAACTTTGATCCAAACCGTTGCTATCCGTGCAGCACAGAAACTTTGTCTGATGCCTTTTTTAGCAATTCTGGATGGCTGAATAAATTTGGATAAAACAAAATGGTCATTCATACCACTCCCAACTTAAAACTTGGCCTAAGATGTCATTTGATTAGAGACACTGTCATTCCTTCAACTATTCATCATATTTTTATTTATTTTTCTCCTCAATTTTGATCAGAAATGGAAATACTTAACCTTACTTAAACACTCTTTTAAACCTGCTTTTTAATCTATGGAATAGATATCTGAGAAATGTTCCTTTAATCCTTTTGGGAAATCCATTCCTTCCTGTTGAGCTCTTTTGAAGCTATTGGTTGAAAGTCAATACAAAAGGTACCTGACCATGAAGTCAAATACATGATGCAGGCTGCTCTTTTAAATGTCTCATCCACTATTTTTTATTTATTAAATAGAAATCCAACATTATAGGAATCTATAGTTTCCTAGTGCTGCAGTGTGAAGTCATGAGAACCTTAAAGGAAAATATAATGAAAGAAAGAGATGCATTCCACATGAAGTGTCTAGTATGGGTGGTCTGAATGACAGATGAATTCCAGGTAATATTCATGGACCATTCAGAGATGTTAAACTAGTAGATGATGTCTTCTAAAATGCATTTAAATTAGATGCATAAATTAGTCAGAATTAAAAAGTGATTATATTCCCCATCAGCTAAGTGTGCCTTTTTTTTGTCTCCTCCATGAAGACCTGCATATACTTGTGGGAATCTATAACTGTCCTCCAAAACCAGGAAAATAATATTCTGTTATAGCAAGATTTTTTTAAAAAAGGCAGTCTAATGAAAAGCGGTATTTGCCCATCTGAATACAGGTTCACTGCTCTAATAATAAGTAAATTTTATTCCTCAGGTGTCAAATAGGGGAAAGTGTACTGGCCCATTATTTCACAGTATTAAATACTACTTATTTCTTTAGTGTACCATCTGTTCATAACACTTTCAATAATTGGTTCCCATGGATAATATGAGCCTATAACAAAAAGTAAAGTTTGCCGATAATTCCCAAAGACATTGTTTTAAACAGTAATCTGATATACAGATAAGAAAATGTCAACATTTAACAATAGAGAATAAGATAATGTACATGGCTGGATACTCTGTGCAGAAATCTATTTTTTCTGATGTGACATCTAAACTAGACCATATGCACTGGGAAAGAGCCAAAATCTAAGTTAAACTCTAAGATGCTGACATTTGTCAGAAATTGTGTTATTCAGTATTGTAAACCTGGTAAAAAAACAGCGAAAAAAAATAATTAGCCATAAACCTACCAGTTATTCTTTGACAACTGAACAAAAGATAACAACTTTTTACTGAAGGAAAAGATTGGATCATTTAAACCATGTCCACAGAAAATCACTGTTACTTACAGACAATAACGAAAATGCAAATTTTGCTATTCTGCAATGGCACATTTATATTGTTTGGGGTTTTTTTTGTCTATTGTGTTAACGCAGAAATTTGGTTTTAGCTTAATTAGTTGTTTCACTTCCTAGAGGCTAGAGGTTTTATATAGTTTAATGGTATTCAACAAGAAGAGAAGTTAAAGCTTTCATGTGGTTTCGGTCTTATTATCTGAACACTGAATGTTTCATTTTGCTTGACTTCTACCTTATAAATTGAAGAAAAATAACACAATGCTTATCCACGGACCATGCTGTGGCTGAGTTCATTGTAATTACAAAATAGGTGGCCTAGTTTGTGAAAAAGAGACAACAAAAATAGCATTTTCAATACACTTGCAACTGCTGCTTTTTAACCGGATGACATTATCTGGCAGAAAACTAAATAAATCTGGGTGCTTCTAAAGCAACACTGAATATAATCAAATATATCCAGATGCACATTCTAGAAAATATTGGTTTAAGATCTCCAGAAAGATAAATCTCTAGGATTCCTTCAAATTCCAGAATTAATGACATGGGTGTCAAAAAAGCCAAACCCAAATGGGTCTCAAAAGCATAATGAAAAGTTCTGCTACAGTGATCTATCATTTCCAGGAAGGACAGCTTTTTTAATGGGCTTATCCAAGACTGTAGGAAGAATTTGTAGTTCTAAGAGTCACCACAAACTCCACCTACATTTCTGCATTCATACATACAAAAGAAACAAAATATTCATGGCCAAGACAGGATGAAAGAAATAGTTACGTGTTCCTGCTAGATGTCATTGCTTAACACACTGCTGGAAGACACTCAGGTACCACAGTAGAAAAACACAAATCGAAGTATAATTCAAAAGTTAAAGGATACATTGAGATTTTATCTTAAAAAATCACAAAAATCAGTTCTGTAAATTGCTTAGGCTTCATATATAGCATGAAGTTCTTCAAAGGAATAATATAATTTTTGAAGTTGAGAAAGATCTTTGAGTCTAAGCATTAACCTAGCACTGCCATGTCCACCACTAAAATATGTCCCTAAGTACCACATCTGTTAAAAATCTCCAGGGATGGTGACTCAGCTTCCCTGGGCAGTCTGTTCCAATGCTCAATATATCTTTTGGTTCCAAAACATTTTCTAATATTCAGTCTAAACCTGCTCTGCTTCAATTTGAGGCTGTTTCCTCTTGTCCTATCTATCCCTGTTACTTGGGAGAAGAGACTGACCCCCACCTCGCTACAACGTCCTTTCAGGTAGCTGCAGAGAGCAGTAAGGTCTCCCCTGAGCCTCCTTTTCTTTAGGCTAAACAATCCCAGTTCCCTCAGTCGCTTCTCATCAGACTTATGCTTTAGGTATTTGACCAGCTTCATTGCCCTTTTTTAGACACACTCCAGCACCTTGATATCTTTCTTGTAGTGAGGGGCCCAAAACTGAACACAGTGTATTTTATGTATTTTTCAACAGATTTGTGTGTGTTTGGGCAACTTTGGTGTTTAAAAAAGAGTAAGTTCCAGCTGAAGCTTTCCTACAGTTAGAATATTTATCCTCTCTTCCAGGTTGGCTCTCCTATGTCTGATAATGACCAGCTTCCTCCTGCATCTTTTCTTCTGTCAGAAAATGGTTAGGATTTTCCTCCTTTATTTGGCCAAACTTGTTTTTACAAAACTCTAGAAATCCTAATTACCTGTTGGACACCTTCTACTGTAAAATGTAGTTGAAAATAAGCATCTGACTCTAAAGATTATGGTGTGATCATAACAAAATGTTACTCCTGTAGGAGAGGATATTGAAAAAATAATAAATCTTGTAAGGACCTGATAGGGATACAGAGGAAGCACTTCAGATAAAAACTTCCAGAGAATAATCTGTGTTGGTGATAGTCACTTACACACAGGATTTTATTTGTGGATCTCAAAACAACTCTTATCAGTATAAGGGAAGAGGTTACATGTGTGTATATACATATATACATGTATATGAATACAGATATTCAAGTGGATAGATACATGAATATATATACTTGTCTTAGTCAACAGAGCTGCTGGACTCATATTCTGGGTTTGATCAACTCTTCAGCACAGAGCAACCTCATTATTCTGGTCTTAAATCTGTTCTTTGTACATTGTGACTGAGGCATGAAAAGTTGGTTAGAAACTAAAAAGATTGTATTATAGTTCATTACTTTATTCATTAAATAACCAATTATAAGATAGAGTTTGACTTCTGTCAAATGGAAAAGGTTTTTTTTCTTGTATTTATTTTTATAAGGAACCTTCAAGTCCCCATATTTTTACTTTTATTTTTTGTCATTATAGCTAATATTTTTGTTACATTATCATGGAATCCTTCAACACTTTGTGTTGGAAGGGATGTTAAAGATCATCTAGTTCCAAACCCCTTGTCACAAGGTTGCTCAAAGCCCCATCCAAACTGGTCTTGAACACTTCCAGCGATGGGGCATCTACAACCCTGGAATCTGGACATGGGCATCCTGTTTCAGTGTCTAAGCATCCTCACAGGAAAAGATTTCTTCTGAGTATGTAATCTAAATCATCCCCCTTTCAGTTTAAAGCCATTCCCCTTGTCCATTTACTGAAGAGCTGCTCTAAGGTCTCCCTGGAGCTTTCTCTTCTCCAGGCTGAAAAATCCCAGCACTCTCAGAATGTCTTCATAAAAGAGGTACTCCCTCACACTTGGCAAAAATAGAGTTTGTATCACTTTCTCTAAGCAGTTTTCTGTGTCACATTTGGTAACAAATACTAAACAGAATTTTTATGTACATTAGTTGGAAAGAATGTTGAGATAATCTGTTTGCTAAAACCAACATTTAGCACTAAAATGTATTTTAAAGGATAAGAAAGAGGGACCGCAATTATTTCTGTTCTGAAGTGCATTTTTTTTCATGTCTAATAGATTCTGAAATTACTTAATCTCTTGGCAAAAACTCTATAAATTACAATATTCTTCTAATGATCACAGGGTATTTCTTTCACTCTCAGGACATTACCACTCTAGTGGGAATTATGGTCACACTTTAAGAGGATTTGATTCAGTATTAAGGCAGCAATTGTGTGTTAATTAAACACCAATTGATTATTTAAAGTGCATGTGCTGAGTTTTAGTGCATTTGTGTTAGGTACGTGATCTGTAGATCTTGATTACAGTGTTTTGAATGATAGATTGCAGGTGGCAATATAACAGAAAATGTTTGAGCGATACTGGAAAGTAAATAAAGCTTGATGTTCAAGGACATTGTGGCAGAAGTGGGTAAATGGATATTCTCTATTATGCCATATTTATCATTGGTTACGATGTTTAATGCATTAAAGTTTTACCAATTCTAAGGCTTGGTTTGCTTTAGTTTTCCAATACATAAGCAAGCTACCATACTTTTCTTTATGAAGGAATAAAAGGCTTTGAAGAAAAGGTGTAATTTCTGTCTTCTCACACCCTAGAGATTACACTTCTGGGGAAAACAGGAGTTTCTCAGATAGATAAGTTTGTGCTATATCTGTGTTGAACAGCCCATAAGGTCAAGCAATGTTTTTGGGTTGGTTTTCTTTCTTTTTTTTAAACATCTGGTCAAGCACCCTTTATGAAATCTGATCCATACCCACTTGATTAGAGACTGAAGGTAAGTTTAAGCTTCACACAAAAATATAGCCAGTTTATGGAAATCAGCAAGGTTTTTGCTTCTGTTTAGTTTAATAGGGGCTATGCTAGGAGAGAAAAATTCATCGTTCATGGCTTTCTGTGTCAAGGTGAGCTACAGACCAGATGGAAATCATTTCATGCTTTGAGCACTTTGCAGAAGTCTCAGTTCATGAACAATTGGCTACGAGACTGGTGCTACAGGCAGGGCTTTGGATTCTTTGATAATGGCTGGTTTTATAGGGCACCAGTCTGGACAATGTCAAGTGAGAAAGGTTTGTCTCACAGAGGCAAAAGGATACTGGGGCACGAATTAGCAGGGCTCATTTGGAGAGCTTTAAACTAGATTCGAAGGGGGATGGGGTTGTTGCTGGGCTTGCCCCAGTGGGGCAGCGCTCCAGAATTAATGAAGACTGGGAGGCCTCCTATAATCCTAGGGTGAAATCGGTGTGCTCAGCTCGCTCCCTGAAATGTCTGTACACCAATGCGCGCAGCATGGGAAATAAACAGGAGGAGTTGGAAACCTGTGTTAAGTCAGGAGACTATGATCTGGTGGCAATTACAGAGACTTGGTGGGACAGCTCACATGACTGGAATATAGTCATGGAGGGCTATGTCCTTTTTAGGAAAGACAGGCCAGCCAGGAAGGGTGGTGGGGTTGCTCTTTATGTGCGGGAGGAACTACAATGCACCGAGTTCTGTCTGGGGACAGATGATGAGCGAGTTGAGAGTCTGTGGGTGAGAATTAAGGGGCAGGCTGGCAGGGGCGATACTGTTGTAGGTGTCTGTTACAGACCCCCGGATCAGGGTGAGGAAGTTGACGAGGCCTTCTACAGGCAGCTGAGAGAGGCCTCACAGTCACAGGCCGTGGTCGTCATGGGGGATTTTAACTTCCCTGATGTTTGGGAACATCAGCCCAGCCACAGTCCAGGAGGTTCCTCCAGTGTATGGATGATAACTTCCTCCTGCAAATGGTGGATGAGCCGACCAGGAGAGGAGCGCTGCTGGATCTCATCCTCACTAACAAGGAGGGTCTGGTTGAAGCAGTAAGGGTAGAGGGCTGCCTTGGTTGCAGCGACCACGAGATGGTGAAGTTCAGGATCTTGTGTGGTAGGACTAGTAGAATACCAAGTAGAATTGCAACCCTGGACTTTAGCAGGGCAAACTTTGGCCTTTTCAAGCAATTGCTAGGGGAAATCCCATGGGCAAGGCTGCTTGAAGGAAAAGGGGCCCAAGATAGTTGGTTGACATTCAAGGACTGCTTTTTCCGTGCTCAAGATCGGAGCATCCCGACACGTAGGAAGTCAAGGAAGAGGGCCAAGAGACCTGTGTGGCTAAATAGGGAATTGCTGGGTATGCTCAAGTGGAAGAGGAGAGTTTACAGGTCATGGAAGGAGGGGCTGGCCACTTGGGAGGAATATAAGGCTGCTGCTAGGGGATGTAGGAAGGCAGCTAGGAGGACTAAGGCTTCCTTAGAATTAAACCTGGCAAGAAGGGTCAAGGACAGCAAAAAGAGCTTTTTCAAGTACATGGCAGACAAAACTAACACCAGAGGCAATGTAGGCCCACTGATGAACGGGATGGGTGCCCTGGTGACAGAAGATGCAGAGATGGCAGAGTTACTGAATGCCTTCTTTGTCTCTGTCTACTCTGCTGCAGGCAGTCCTGAAGAGCCCTATACCCCTGAGACCTTAGATGAAGTCAGGTCGACGGAGCGACTTGCCTTAGTCGATGAGGAATGGGTTAGAGATCAGTTGAGCAATCTGGACGTCCATAAATCCATGGGTCCAGATGGGATGCACCCGCGGGTGCTGAGGGAACTGGCGGAAGTCATTGCTAGACCACTCGCCATCATCTTTACCAAGTCCTGGGAAACGGGAGAGGTGCCTGAGGACTGGAGGAAGGCAAATGTCACTCCGGTCTTCAAAAAGGGCAAGAAGGAGGACCCGGGTAACTATAGACTGGTCAGCCTCACCTCCATCCCTGGGAAAGTGATGGAACACCTTGTCCTTGGTGCCATCTTAAAGCATATCAAGGATAAGAGGGTTATGAGGGGCAGTCAACATGGCTTCACCAGGGGGAAATCATGTTTGACCAATCTCTTAGCCTTTTATGAGGAAATAACACGGTGGATGGATGATGGCAGAGCGGTGGATGTGGTCTACCTTGACTTCAGCAAAGCCTTTGACACAGTCTCCCACAGCATCCTCACGGCTAAATTGAGGAAGTGTGGACTGGATGATCAGGTAGTGAGGTGGACTGCGAACTGGCTGAAGGAGAGAAGCCAGAGAGTTGTAGTCTATGGGGCTGAGTCTAGTTGGAGGCCTGTAACTAGTGGAGTGCCTCAAGGGTCAGTACTGGGACCGGTATTATTTAATATATTCATCAACGATTTAGATGAGGGAATTGAGTGTACTATCAGCAAGTTTGCTGATGACACTAAGCTGGGAGGAGTGGCTGACACGCCAGAAGGCTGTGCTGCCATCCAGCGAGACCTGGACAGGCTGGAGAGTTGGGCAGGGAATAACGGGATGAAATATAACAAGGGAAAGTGTAGAGTCCTGCATCTGGGCAGGAACAACCCCAGGTTCCAGTATAGGTTGGGGAACGACCTGCTAGAGAGCAGTGTAGGGGAGAGGGACCTGGGGGTCCTAGTGGACGACAGGATGACCATGAGCCAACACTGTGCCCTTGTGGCTAAGAAGGCCAATGGCATCCTGGGATGTATTAGAAGGGCGGTGGTTAGTAGGTCGAGAGAGGTCCTCCTTCCCCTCTACTCTGCCCTGGTGAGACCCCATCTGGAATATTGTGTCCAGTTCTGGGCCCCTCAGTTCAAGAAGGACAGGGAGCTGCTGGAGAGAGTCCAGCGCAGGGCAACCAAGATGATTAAGGGAGTGGAGCATCTCCCTTATGAGGAAAGACTGAGGGAGCTGGGTCTTTATAGTTTAGAGAAGAGGAGACTGAGGGGTGACCTTATAAGCGTCTATAAATATATAAAGGGGGAGTGTCACGAGGATGGAGCCAGGCTCTACTCGGTGGCAAACAATGATAGGACAAGGGGTAATGGGTGCAAACTGGAACACAAGAGGTTCCACTTAAACTTGAGAAGGAACTTCTTCTCAGTGAGGGTGACGGAACACTGGAACAGGCTGCCCAGGGAGGTTGTGGAGTCTCCTTCCCTGGAGACATTCAAAGCCCGCCTGGACACATTCCTGTGTAACGTTATCTAGGTGTTCCTGCTCTGGCAGGGGGATTGGACTAGATGATCTTTTGAGGTCCCTTCCAATCTCCAGCATACTGTGATACTGTGATACTGTGATTTTTGGGTGGCGTCTTAGCTGAGTCAGCATGCTTCGTGTGTAGATGCAAAAGATGCTTTTACCAAGATTAGATAAAACTTAAACCAAGATATTGCAGAAAGAAACCAAATGACAGTATTTTCCAGTGCTAGCAGAGCAGATATTATTACAGTAAAAATAATTCTTCTGATTTTAGCATCTAAATTAGATATATATAAACAGCTCATTCAGTCTATTTAATTAAATACCTATTGAAACAAAACAAAAGAAATACAGAAAATTCTTTTTCATTTTTTTCTACATTGGACTGTTGTTTTATATGGTAAGAACTTCAGGGTTTAAATATATAAGTGATTTAGACTATGGGGTATTATAGCAGGAACGAAAATGACTCTAATACCATTTGGACAATTGTAGCTGGTTTTATCTGCTGTGCCAGAGTTACTTTTGGCACCACTCCTGCTGTTTCCTGGATGCAGACCCAATAAGGGTGAGGATATCAACTGAGTTTGTGTGAATGATCATCACCGAGGTCCTGCCCTTCTACGGAAAAGGAAGAAAAAAAGAGCATAGATTTGGACAGACATCGAGCTGACAAGCCTAGAGACTGAAGTTCTGTGTTTTACCACCAGAATGACTGTATAATAAAAGGCAATGGCAGTCCAGGCTTCAGTATGGAGGTCTGCCCCCAATCCCTGTTCAAAAAAGACCAGTGTTGTGGGTGAAAGGCCAGAATAAATCTTCACAGTCATATATCCTGGGATCCTGAGCTGCATTAGAAGTGTCAGCAGGTCAAGAGAGGTGATCCTTCCCCTCTACTCATCATTGGTGAGGCCATACCTGGAATGCTGGGTCCAGTTCTGGACTCCCTGGTACAAGAGACATGGACATACTGGAAAAAGTCCAGTGAAGAGCCATAAGGAAGGCATGGGGGAGATCTTACAAATGTCTACAAAGATTTGAAGAGAGCGTGCAAAGAGGATAGAGCCAGGCTCTTTTCTGTGGTGCCCAGTGACAAGACCAGAGGCAATGGGTACAAGCTGAAATGCAGGAGTCTCCAAATTAGCATCAGCACTTTTTTACAGTAAGGATGACTGAGCACTGAAACAGGTTTCCCAGAAAGATTGTGGAGTCTCCATCCTTGGAGATATTTAAAAGCTGTTTCGATATGGTCCTGGGCAACTGGCTCTAGGTTGCCCTGCTCGAGCTGAGTGGTTGGACCAGTGTACCTCCAGAGGTCCCTTCCAGTCACAGTCATTCTGTAGTTCTGTGATGTCTTAAGCTTCCCTGCCATGCCAACAAGGACACCTATGTGTAATGATTTTTGTGCCCATATAAAAGGTGGATGTGGACTAAATATCAGAATTTCACAAAGGATACCGAACAGATTACTAAGTTCAGTCGCCAGCCAGCAGAACTTAGGAAAACAGCCAGAAGTGTTAAAGTCTGTATTACCATCTGTGCCCCAAGTCATTCCTCACCTTCAGTAAGGGTGCCAAGCCCTCTGTTGAGACCACCATGTCCCATGCTCTCGGAATGACAGGCTTTGCTTTTCAGAAGCCTTAATAATAATCACTGTGGGCAGCCTGTGCACTCAGGTGGCAAGTAAGCTGCAATACATCATGTTTCCTGTGTGTCACCACACTTTTGTGAGACCCTTTGAAGTGAGTCATTCTTCTATAGGAAAGGAAGTCTCCTGGCACCCCTTTATTCAGAAGCAACATGCTGACTCTCAGATAGGACTTTTTTTTGTCCTTCTCCCTCCCCTTCTCCAGGACACGAAGGAAGCAGAAATTCCTATGCTAGCCAGTCATACCTAACATGAACACATGAAGCTATGAAAGAATGCAGAGGGCATTTTCTTTCTCCCTCTTTCCCAGCAGGATTGCGTCTGACCCTGCTAAATTACAACCTTCAGTATTTCACCTGACAGATAATGGATTTTTATTTATTTTAAGGTCATTGACCCCCTAGAGATAACACAGAAAGTGTTGCCAATGTTGCTTTTTCTGAAATGGAAGTCTCAGATTTCAGTATGTTACTCATTCATAATTATTAGAAAGCTGGATGAAAGGTAATGGTAACTTAATGGAAAGGTAAAGAAAAGGGTTGATTTTTTTTTTTTTTTTTTTTTTGTGGGAGTGTTTGGTTTGTTTGCTTTTTATTTCAGTATATTCCTTCCTTCCTTACTCACAGCTCTCTCTCAGTATCATGTCTACCTGTGTCTGGGTGGAAAAATTGCAGCTAAAGGTATGTGGAAAGCCAGTTGTGGTGTATACTTTATTCTACTCACTGGGTAAAAGACAAAGGTCCACTTGAAAGTCTGGTAATTAGGTATTATCTCTGCTATTCAGTAGTGAACAATAACAGGTTCTTCATATTGCAAGATAAGCACAGAAAAAAAACTGAGAAGCTCTTTATCAGTGAAAAATACTCTAAAAAATACATGCACATTTGGACAGAAATAGAAAGTGATTACATTTTGACTGAATTTAAGAAAAAGGGCTGCTCTTAAATCCCTTAAAAATAAAGCAAAATCAGAGAAATATATTCTACCATCAAAACCAGTTTAATCATATATGCTGCTTAATGCTGTTCTGTGGTTGCAGTGACCAGTTTGCAAGCAACAGACTTCTTTGATAAATAACTCTAAAGATAAAATACGGCGTCTGTGTGCGGAGCTTGTTAGTCATATCCTGCTATGTCACTGGTGGCTCAGAGAGATTAAAAGAAGGGAAACGGGGTTGATTGAACAGGTAGTTGTTCACAGCAGTAATTCTACATGTGCACATATGCAAACTTCTATGTACGTATACATTCACTCAAAGATATACATACACAGGCAGTTATACTAAATCCATTCTGTATGTGAGAGTGATTTTCAATGCAACACAACACAAAATACTGAGCTGTTTTTCTTTGAAACAACAACAGAAGATGAAAGAAATCCAGCCTCACCATGTCCCAAGGTATTCTAGTTATTATTTATTGTAGTTATTATTTATTATTCTAGTTATTATTTACTTAATATTCAATGTATAGTATTATACAAAAATACTGTGCAGACTTAAATATACACAAAACTGAGCAAATTTCCCCAAGTGGGAAAAAAAGCTATTTGAAGGCTTCACCTGTTTTTTATTTGGTCAAAATGTGCTCAGTAGAAGCAGCAGGCACAGCTCCGAAAGAGAAAAGTAATAAAAGGAGATAACACCTGAAAGAGCATCCATTCTGCACGAAGCATACTGTTCTGCTTTTGTTGTGATCTCACTGACACATTTGCAGCCCAGTTAGGCTGGTATTAGAAAGATGGTTACACATAAAGTGAGGGGATCAAAACCCACATCTCCCTTCCAGCTTCTTATTCTGAGATTAGAGATGCTTATGCATGTGCTAAAAGCTCCGCAATTCACGCTTGAAAAAGGAACAAACAGTTGTGGTGTCTGAGGACATCAGTGATCCAAAACATGGGTAATAACACCTGATGCAAAAAAAGAGCTATGCTAATGTTGACTCAGCAGCTTTATGTCTAAATTAAAGTATACAAATACTTCAAATAAAAAGTAAAACAGCTAAAACTTTTGAAATCCAAAGTAACTCGTTAATAGCTTGATAAACTGGAGCTTAAAACCTTGACACTGGGTGGGTGTATTATGTGTGTGTATACATGTATTTAATATTTTCCTTCCCTGAGAAAGTGAGTTTTTAAGAATGAATTGAAATGTCTTATCACGCCTATTCTGAACGCAACTTGTTTTTAAAAAGGTTTCTCCAACTCACCTACCCAAGTGCCCTAGACTCGGCATCTCATTCTCACACTGCACACCATAAGCACACTATGATACATCAAGTAATATATCAAAATTTGAGAGGACTGAATTATAGCAGATTGAAATTTTGGATGGCTCACTTTCCATGCCTGTGGTTTGCAAAATGGGTCTGAGCAGCTCAAAACACTGCTATTTTTTTCCGGCTTCTTTTGTGCCTAAAGATAGCAAAGAGTCAGCAAACACTGAGAACATCCTAATTTCATTTCTTCCTGCATTCACATGTATCTTGTTTCTGCTATTAGCCAGTGGTCCAGATGTTCTGCCAGTACTACTTTTCCCTCCAGATATAGGTTCCCTTCCTTTCCACCAACCAGCACATTATTTGTCCTTCTTCACATAGCTAACAGTTGCAACAGCAACTGCCCCTCTCACCCCCAAATCATTCCTGGCTGGATGCATTTAGTTGTTTGTCTGCTTGCCTCCTGCTGTTGCATGCACATGTTTGAGATCTTAAACTTTGTCCACAGACTCCTTATACTGCATGCCTGGTCCTCTCAGAAGTCAAGTGCTGAAATGTAACCTTAATCCACAAGTATAAAATCCCTCATTTTAGGCTACAGCTGGAATCCCAAAATAGGAATATGTGAAATAATGAAAACCTACCAACTATTGTTGATCCTCAGATCTATTTTTGAGTGAAAGTTCTGGCCTGGCTTTCTCTTCTACAGGTCAGCTCAATCATCCTTTATATGCAACTGCAACAGTCTTAAAAGCACAGTGTGTCACCCAGTGATTCATCATCTTGCAAGTCAGAACTAAAATAATCATTTCCTAAGCAGGGAAGTACTGCCATGTGATATAAGAAAAGCTGACATTTTGAAAATATACGGGGCAGGATGCTTTTTCAAAGGTTTACCAGTCAATACCCCCAGAGAAGTTGCTTAAATAAAACTGTAGTTTGTAAATCTATGCTAAATGATTGCCCTGAGGCCTTATTCCAATCCCGTTGATGCTGATGGAAGCAGAATCTTCTGAGGCGGAAACAGCAGGCTGGAGTATCTGAACTTCAGCTATTCTAAAACCCACAGCATTTTGCAATCTCTTGCTACTGCTGAAGGAGGTCAAACAAGTCTGGGCTTGCCCTGTTTCCTCTTGCTGTCAAATTCTTCCTTACCCTATGCCTAAATATTTTCTACTTGCTAACATCTATCATTTCTTCAGACCCAGCTTTGTAGATCCAGAGGTTATGAACCTAGAAGTTTTAACAAACAAAATACATCTAAAGCGTGAGAGGATCTGCCTTCATGCTCAGGACAATGGTTCAGTCTCATAAAGGATTCTAAAATATCTGTATGGATTACCATTACCTTTCCTATGCCATGTCCTCTTAACGCCTTCTACATTAAGCTAATGTTTGATTTATGTCATGAAGCATTACACTTTATATCCTTCTTTTTTTCTCATCTTATCTAAAGATGTTCTCATTATCCATATAAATGCCTGTTTTTCTTTCTGAACTCTGTCTCATTGAAATCTTATGGCAGTGGGTTTGACTGATTAATTATGTATTATATAAAAAGATACTCCCTTTTATCAGTTTGAATTTATTTCCTTTCATTTTCATCTACTGCCTCTTTATTCTTGTCTTATAACAAAGGGCAAGTAAGTTTATCTTGGTTTAAAATCCCTTCATCTCTCTAGATGTGTACTATTACTATGTCCCCATTAACTATTACAGTAAGGATCTCAGTATGTCTTGGTCTTTGGATGTTACTGGCTTTCACTTTTGGTTTGTACAGGGGTTTTTTTGAGCCCTAGGGCTCAAAAACTGGATTACCACTGTATTTCTAATAAAGATGTTCCACAGATATTTAGAAGCAACCCAGAGACCTCGGGATCAAGGACTACCAACTAAACCCCACTGTTTCTACACTGACCTCTGATCAGTATTCAGCACTCTGCATATTAACTTGATTTCTGGAAACCATGCTCATTCAGTGTTGAAGTTTGTTTTACTGCACAGCTCTAATTAGTTTTTGTCCAAACTATTCTTTTTTTTACCCTCTGCTTATCTAGAAGCTTTCATGTGGTTCAGTACTTCGCTATTCTTTCGGCTTTGCTGAAGGGCTCTCCAGAAGGATTTAGGGTGCTATAGAGCATACTTCCCTTCCATCTCACTTGACACAGCCATACAGCATAAGAGAATGCCCACTTAGCTTTGCAGTCATCCCTCTCTCATCCATAAGTTTCATACATCCCTATCCTGCTACACTTTCATTTTTCCTGGTGAGAAGATGTGCAGACTAATTATGGGAAAGCATAAACATCATGTGCACTCATAAAAGGCCTCTGTCTTTAACAATGGAAACTTGAAGCTGGTATACAAACCTACAGGAAGCAATAGCTAACCTTAAACTGTCAGTACAACCCACAATGTCTGTTTGACACTATGTCACTAATTTGGATTAGTCTGTAGTTTGAGCAAATCACATTATAGTGCGCAAGAAAGTCTGGTTTAAAACTCTTTTTGTACTACCTCTCACCTATTCATCTCAGCTATTGCCCAGTGTGGCTGCATTTCCAGGTGTCTAATTTCAGTAGGAGTATTTAGCAATGGTCAGAAGGGCTGTTTGGGGAGAGTCGCTCTCAGGGACAAGAGGGTTTTCTGTACTTTGTCACACTGAAAGGAATGTGGAGAGCAGCCTGTCTTAGACACCTGGCTATGCAATGGATTGTCCAGCTCTGGGAAATATTCTAGTTGAGGAAGGCAGAAAGTAAAGTTTAAAAGCTTTGACCACTTGTATTTTAATACAAATTACATTTAGTATGTAAAAATATCTTAAAAATCTGATTAAACTTTTAGTGTTGACAGGTCCTGCGTGAATATACTCATACAATTTTAGAGCCATCTTATTTTTTTGCCATACTGTAAAGGCAATTCATGTTTGTACTAAACAATATTTTTGTGATACAGAACACTGAAGGATAAAACTGGTAGCATTTTACTTTTTCAGGACAGATAATTTTGTCCTGGAATCAGCTTTTTTGGGCTTTATCACCAGAGCTGTTCATATGACCGTATGACTGTGGTGGAGGAAGCACAGAAAAGAGCATGACAAAAAGCAAATCCTAGCTCTATTGAAACCGTCTTGCTGTGGTTTAATTAGAGGATTTCAGGAAGCTCAGATTAGTAAATGGAAATCTTTGTGATTTGCCTTGGTAATTATTGGAATGAAATTTCAGGAGCTGAGCTAATTCCCAGAGGAAAGTGCATCTGTGCACTTCAAATTAGCTGCTTATATGCTCCCTTAGATTCTTTACATGCCTTCCAAACCACGCTGGCATACTTTAAAGGTATGCTCAGGTTGACAGATTTAGGAAGAAATCTTTGGTAGATTACCTTGGCAGAAATTTCTCCACAGTGTTTCATATAGAGTGTTTCTCCTACTCCTAGGAAAAATACCCCAAATGAATTCAGCTTTTTCTCCAGGGATATCTGCCTAAATCCCAGGAAATCAAAATTAGACCCTCAGCTTCTCCTGAAGCAATATACACCTGGCAGCCCTGGCTCTGTTCCCAGGATGGTGTGATTTCAAAACCATATATGAGCAGCAGGCTGCTGCAGTTTAAAGTTTAGTGTCTTGTGACCTCATAGGACTAACAAATGTAGTAGATAGTATTGGAAAAGGAGGAGGCTTTAGCTTCTGAAGGCACATAGCTTGTGCTTCGAGCTCTAAGCACTTTCAGGTATCAGATTAGGAAGATAGGCTTTTATTTTCTACTGCTTTATTTTGAAGGTTTTACAGCATTCTTTTGCTTCTGACTTTACAATTAGAGGTATTCAAAAGTGTTCCTATAAGCTTGGTGCTTTTAATTTAACTCCTAAAATGCTTGCTTATTCTTTCATTTATTTGTAAAGTTACTATGAATTACTAATTCTCTAGTTTTTATTACAGTTTTTATGCCAGTATGAAGCTCTGAAAAAATGAGGCATAATTTGCCTGGCTGAAAAAGTTACACATATTTTAAACACACTTCTTCAGGTCACTTTTAGACTTGCTATGGTGTTTCCATGTGAATGTACCAGCTGTAAACGAGCATTGACAAAAGCATATAACTATGAGGGTTATCCAATTGCCCAGGTATACAGGTATCTAGTGATGTTTGATATATCTCAGATAATGCCTCTGGCTTCCAGCAACCTCTCCAGAAGGGCATGAGTCTCTTGTAGTCCGGTGCTGTGTCTGACAAGCCTCTGTAGCTGTGATGGCTGAATGCATACCTTCAGTTAACTGAATCCCTCACTGAGCGTCACTGGATTGTGAACTCCTGCTGAGGCCTTTTTGAGATATTATGCCTTCAGAAATCTCCACAAAAATCTGCATTGTCTGCCACTTGTTTTTCCATACAGACACAATTAAACATTGGTGTGTTCCATATCCCACAGGAAGTGTAGGGAACATGAGCATTCCTGGCTGCATTCCTAATATAGTTCAGTCTCAGTCTTGAATTCATAAATAAAAATCCCATGCAAATTAGCTCATTTATTTGCAGTCAGGATGATGCTGGCACTTGTCATAATCATGTATTCTGCATTTATTTCTATCCCTTAACTAGCTTTTTTTTTTTTTTCAAGTAGTCATATTTTTATCTCCTGTTGTTTGTTCTCTTATGGTGTAGCTCAGCTTGCTCATTCCTGTGGCCAAAGCTGAAACTACAGCATTCAGATAAATCAGCTTTATAATTTTCTCTTTTCTTTCATTTTTGAAAAAGAAAATAAAAAATTAAAAAGTCTTCTCATTTTCTGTTTGTTCAAGAAGAGAGGGCTAATCTCAGTCTGTGGAAGTGAGACAGATTTCCCCTCCCACCCTCCAAAATTCCATTAATAAACCATAATTTAGATGATGGTTAAGGAAGAGCTTTGATACAAGGATAGTGTCAGCACACCTGGAGAAATCCACACATAAATGTAATTTTCCTTTTGGCTAAAATACACAGTAAAATATTATAATATTATAACTTAATAGTTATTATTATATATTATATATTAACTATTATGGATATTATAACTTAAAAAAACTTGGTTCATGATCATTGTTCAACTATTTTACATGTGATGAAAATCTGAGTGAAATGTCTTGACCCAGTTCTTCGAATGTCAATGACAAGTCTGTGGTCAGGGATAAAATTGCCATAGTACAATTCTGTCCTGCTGACAGATACAGGGATTGTATTCTTAAAAAGAGACAGTCTCTTACAAAGTGTGTTTCTTTTGAACTTCTTCAGCCTCCAGATATATGAACAATTTTTGATTGGTCTAAGACTGAGGGGTACCTTTTGTATTTTTCACAAATCATCTTAGAAAATTCAGCTTCCCAAACCAAACTGAAGTACTGTCTTCACAGCAGCCAAAGCAGAATTAGACTGGTGGGAGGCAAGGCATGAAGGCTATGAAATCTCTCCTCATCTCAGCTAAGACGCTACTATAGAGAAAAGGGTCATCTGAACATAGGAACAGAAAACTGGTGCAGGGACACAAACTCCATCATGCTCAACAATAATCCCTCTCTTTAGCCTTGGACACTTGGCTTACCATCCCTCTGTCACTTTTACCATCTCTGAAAAGTTCATGTTTGCAAATCATTTGGGAGCTAAAAGTAATAAGAACATTCTGTTTTATCACTATTGGTATTCTGATACCTGAACTACAGCAACAGAATCTTCTATACAAAATATTTCTGTTTAGCCAAAAATGGTACCCTTAAAAGCACTGCACTTTTCATCAGGTAATGAAAAGTGCCTTAAGTAAAATGGGAGATAAAGGTAAAAAAAAACAAAACAAAACAAACAAACAAACAAAAAACCCACAAAGAGACTAACACATACAGGATATGTCTAGAGTGAAAAAAAAAAAAAAGGAGAGAACAAATTTAGAGACAAATCAAAGGTTTTAGGCATTAATCACTATATGCTGAGTATAAATGCAAAGCTATGCTGGCTGTATTTTACAAAGAGATATTTTATGAAGAAATATGCATTTTTATACTTTGACCTAATTGCTGCTTTGAAAATGGTTTCCTTATCACTGAAAGCTAAGGGAATGTGAACAAGTTTGTAGACCTTTTTTCTTTTATTGTTGCTAACCTTCAAACACTGGGTGATATATGGGTTCAGATCTTTACTGACAAATTCCAGGCTCCCTGAACTCTAAAAGTTGGAATGCAGGTATAACAGCACATACAACTCACTTAACAGATTTCTCAGCATGAAGAGAACTTAAATAAAAAACAGCAGAAAAGGATATCAAATGGCTATGACCTATAACCATCCCTGAAAGCTAAGAATAGACTTGATCAGTGGGTGCTTTGTCTGACATGTAGAAACTGCTAACCAGGCAGACAAAAGAACATTGGCACATAAAGAAACTATTCTAGGAAGATTATATTTCAGATATGAAAGACAACTTATGATAAGCATTAGAGGCATTAGGTACACTGTTTTTCTGGTTACTCAAAAATACAGCATTCTGTTTAGCAGGCAAAAAACTCAGAGAACTGATGCATTTGGGAAACTCCAATCCTTGTAAATTCATATTACAGCAGACTGAGGAAGTAAATGAAGCCAAGCTATCAGCAGTCTTAAAAATCAAATCTGCCAGTAAAACAGTAAGATCAAGTAAAGGTCAGATTTTATAGCAAAAATCAAGGATTAAATCATGCGAGCTGTCATCATTGGTAGTATCATATATTTCCTTTTTAATACAAAAGCATGGTCATGGACTGTGTTTCTCTGGTAACAGGAAAGGCTGACATCAGAATTGTGATGTAAATGAATGGATCCTCATATACCTTCTCATTCACAGTCAGTGAAGGATGTGCATAAAGAACTTAGATGTAACATCTCCAAAAATATCGTTAAAAAGAACAAAGAAGAAAGGGTCTATGCACTGACAGAGGGCTCTGCATATTTTTTTAAAGGATAGCAATAATGAGAGCAAAGCAAGCTCTTCTCTTGCATGCTTTCTTTTTCATTTCTCTCCCCCATCTTCTCCCTTTTCTTCTTGTTCTGCTTTCAAAAACTATAATATTAGGCCTAAATATTATAAATAAAGTTGAACCAGGGTACTCAATAAAAGGAATGAAATATTGGTTGCAGGTAAAGGAGGTCTACTTTTAATGCAAGTTTCTCATAAACATATGTGTATTGATAACTGTGTTGAGTGCAAAGCACATTGCTATACAAGTGAGGACAAAATGTCCTTGAAAGTATAATAAAGCTGGAAATGGCATAAGGATCAGTACAGAGATGATGCTGGTTTTCACTTGGAAAAACTGTCTTTCTACGCTTGAATGAACTTGTATTTGCTTGTATGTCTTCTTCCAAGCCAGCTATTATGTGCCAAAAAGTAATTATGAATGAATGACATTGTGAGGTTCCATATTTTTGCATATTTTTGCATACATTTACCTTACCCTCGCAGGCCCTTGTCCTCATGGGGGACTTCAACCACCCTGATACCTATTGGAGAGACAGTACGGCCCGGCAGAAGCAATCCAGGAGGTTCTTTGATTGTGTGGAAGACAACTTCCTCTTACAAGTAATAGAGGAGCTGACAAGGACAGGTGCCATGCTTGACCTCATACTCACCAAGACAGAGGGGCTGGTGGGGAATGTGATGCTCCAAGGCAGCTTTGGCTGCAGCGATCCTGAGATGTGGAGTTCATGATCCTCAGGACTGTGAGAAGAGCGTGTAGCAAGCTCACTGCCCTGGACTTCAAGAGAGCAGACTTTGAACTCTTCAGGAACCTGCTTAGTAAGATTCCATGGGATATAGCCCTAGAGGGCAGGGGGGCCCAAGACTGTTGGTTGATATTCAAGGATCACCTGCTCCAAGCTCAGGAGTGTTGCATCCCAACTAGAAGGGAATTTGCTAAGAAGGCCAAGAAGCCTCCAAGGATGGATAAGGAGCTGCTGAGAAAACTCAGAAGGAAAAAGGAAACCTATAGAAGGTGGAAATGTGGACAGGTGGTTTGGGAAGAATACAGGGACATTGTCTGGGAAGGTAGGGACCAAGTCACGAAAGCAAAGGCAAAGTTAGAATTGAGTCTGGACAGGGATATCAAGGGTAGCAGGAAAGGGTTCTATAAGTATGTTGCAAACAAAAGACAGACTACGGATAATGTGGGTCCTCTCTGGAAGGAAACAGGAATATTGGCTATCCTTGATTTGGAGAAGGCTGAGGTTCTCAATGACTTCTTTGCCTCAGTCTTCACCAGCAAATACTCTAGCCACGCCACTCAAGTTTTGGGCGACTGTGAGAATGAAGACCTTAGGCCCACTGTAGAGGAGAATCAGGTCTGAGATCACATTAGGAACCTGAATGTGCACAAGTCCATGGGACCTGATGAAATCCATCCACAGGTCCTGAACGCGCTGGCGAATGAAGTTGCTAAGTCACTGTCCATATTTGAAAAATCATGGCAGTCAGGTGAATTTCCCAACAACTGGAAAAAGGGAAATAGAACCCCTATATTCAAGATGGGGATAATGGAAGACGTGGGAAACTATAGACCAGTCAATCTCACCTCTGTGCCTGTCAGGATCATGGAGCAGATTCTCCTGGAAACCATGCTGGGGCACATGAAAAAAAAATGAGGTCATTGATGAGAGCCAACGTGGCCTCACCAAGGGCAAAACATGCCTGACCAATTTGGTGGCCTTCTATGATGGGGCTGTGGAACTGATGGACAAGGGCAAAGCAGTTGACATCATCTACCTGGACTTGTGTAAAGCTTTTCAACACTATCCCTTACATCCTTCTCTCTAAATTGGAGAGACATTAATTTGAGAGGTGGACCACTCAGTGAATAAAGAAATGGCTGGATGGCCGCACAAAGTGTTGTAGTCAATTGCTCAATGTCCAACTGGAGACCAGTAACGAGTGGTGTCACTCAGGGTTTAGTATTGGAACTGATCAGGTTCAATATCTTTCTTGACGACATGGACAGTGGGATTGAGTGTGCCCCAGCAGATCTGGAGATGACACCAAGCTGTGTTGCTCTGTTGATATGCTGGAGGGAAGGAATACCATCCAGAAGGACCTTGACATGCTTGTGAGGTGGGCCAAGGCCAACTTCATGAAGTTCAACAATGCCAAGTGCAAGGACCTACACCTGGGCTGAAGCAATCCCAGGCACAGCTGCAGGTTGGGCAGAGAAGAGATTCAGAGCAGCCCTGCGGAGAAAGACTTGGGGGTTTTGGTCAATGAGAAACTGAACATGAGCTCGCATTGCATGCTCACAGTCCAGAAAGCCAACCATATCCTGGGATGTATCAAAAGAAGCGTGACCAGCAGGTCAAAGGAGATGATCCTGTCCTTCTGCTCTGCTCTTGTGAACTGTGTGCAGTTCTGCTGTCCTCAACATAAGGCAGACATGGAGTTGTTGGAGGAAGTCCAGGGCGCGGCCATGGGGATGATCGGGGGCTGGAGCACCTCCAGTGTGAGGACAAGCTGAGAAAGTTGGGGCTGTTCAGCCTGGAGAAGAGAAGGCTGAAAAACCCCATGCATTTGTTCTGATGAAGAAAAGAGATACATTTCTACTAGTAGCTCTACATGTTTACATGACCTCTTCTGACAATGAAGTATGGGACCTCAGGCTACAGCTGCAATAGAAGGTCCAGTCCAGAAGTTTCTTCTGAGTGAGTCAGCCTTTTGAACCTGGGATAGCTCAGTGAAGTCTTTTAGACATACAGATTTTCATTTATTCAGAAAAAAATTGAGGTTCAGGTGTGTATTTTTAATAAAAAAGTGCAATAGAAGTGGACTAGAAGTAAATACAGAAATAAATGTGAATTTGGTGATTAAGGATGCACTGGCTTTATTTTTAATTCTTTTAACTACAGCAACATTTTTTTCTTTTTTTTTTTTTAAACTTCATAGATCTCTTTGAATAAAAGAGGAATTCTGTCATTTACATTTATACGAACTTTTAGGCAAATTAGCTTTCGCCACATTTATGCCTTGCTGTTTATTTTCTTCTGCTAGTCCAAGAAGTCAAAATTCAATCTTCCATACTAATGTTCAGGCAAACTATTTCACATTTACACATGAAAGAAGCATTCCAGCTTTGTTTACATGCACCACAATGAACAAAAAAATAGAAGCAAAATCACATAGCTTAGGTGAACAATTACCACCACACAATAGAATTCTCACCCATATGCGCACTGTAAACCACTGGAATAAAAGGATATTGCAAAATAAATCTACTTAAGAAATGCAGATCATGGCCATGGTGGAGGAGGTCACAGGGTCTTTTCAGGAATTCCATAAACTAAGATAAAGTTATCCTACATTTATCTAAGAAATGATTCATCATGAAGAGTTCATTGTGAAGAGGAGACAATCTTCTCACCATTTGAATGCTTTCCAGAAGGAGAAATATGCACATAACTCGTGCGGGTGTGACGTCTGAAGCTCTTAGGAAATGCTGACACAGTTTTTTCTTTTTTTTTAAGTGGGATAATGAGGTTTTCTACATTATTATTTTTCTTATATCCAAATGCCATCAACAACTATAGCAATTAGTAGGGAGTGGCACAAAGGAGGAATTACACAGTGGTCAAGGATCCTTAGGATGATGAAGAGACAATCTTAAATGAGTCCCACAATAAGCATGTTATACAGCAGCAACTTGGCTGATATCCTACCATGCAATATTTCATCTCTATATATCAATGTGAATTAGACTAGGAGAATAGGGAACACAGACCTTGAAACTGTGTTGCGGTTTAAGCCCAGCTGGCAAACCAGAGCCACACAGCCACTTGTTCACTCCCCCACACTTCCTCCTCCTGCTCCCGGAGGGATGGGAAGGAGAATCAAAAGTATGTAACTCCCACAGGTCAAGAAAAGAACAGTACAGTAAGTAAGGTATAACACAAAACCACTACTGCTACCACTAATAATAAGGGAAATAACAAAGGAAGAGAATACAACCGCTCACCATCCACCAACCAATACCCAGCCAGACCCGAGCAGTGACCTAGCCCTTCCGGTTAACTGGCCCCAGTTTATATGGTGGGCATGACGTGCTGTGGTTTGGAATACCTCTTTGGCTAGTTTGGGTCAGGTGCCTTGTCTCTGCTTCCTCCCAGCTTCCCCTCCTTCCTGGAAGAGAAAGAGACTCAGAAAGTCCTTGGTTAGACTAAATGTTACTGAGCAACAACTAAAAACATTGGTGTTATCAGCACTGTTCCCAGGCTGAAAGTCAAAAATACATCACTGCAGCAGCTACTAAGAAGGAGAAAAATGACTGCTACTGCTGAACCCAGGACAAACTGATTTGTCCAATCAGACAGCATCATCAAGTTTAAAAAAATGGTCCTCAAAAATGCACTAAACCTAACTTCATTCTCTCCTCTACCAGATGTCTTAAGAAGTGAGTCAAAAATATCTTCTCACTGCACTTACACTTATTTTATCTCAGTTATGTTACATATAGAGAGGTGATGAAAAATCATCATCTATTTATGTGCAAGTTGAAGAAACATGTTTTGGCCATGTACGTTAAAAGCAACAGATGCCATCTGCAATTAAAAGTATGCAAATCTGTTCTGTTGAAGAACAACAAGCATTTCTAGAAGCATTCCTGATGACATATCATAATGAAAGAATGTGGGCTCTCTGTGTTATTTTACTGCTAATTCTGCAGTGTCATTTCCTGCTATTTAAGTGAAATATAGAGAAAGTATTTATTTGCATTATTTTGTTATAGCTGTACCTGTATATTTGTAACAGGCTGATAAAAAAAAGTTTAAGCATGGATGACTCTGCCAGTTAAGCACAACTCAAACTTGTCAACCTGTATTGCATAAAGCAAGAAGCAGTGAAATCCTGTTTTTCTGAAGGGACATGGGAGAAATTATAATCCTACCACAAAATTTACTCCTCAAGAAAATTCTTCGCTCCCAGTACTCGGCTTTAAATGGTGATCCTTGAAGCATGCCCTGAAGGCAAACACATCCACACTGCTTCAGAGGAGGAAAGGAAGATGAGTTTCAAAACTAATAATTCAGCAAAGAAAAAAACCAACCTATTTCAGTTGGCTTTTGTATATAAAAAAAAACCCTCAAATTTAGATATCCATGCTATTTTAACAACGGTTTGTACAACTTTCATTGCTCCTATAAGGGAATGCCTACTGCCTGGTTGATGTTACTCAAGTTGTATCCTTCATAGTCCCTAAAACATTAGAAAATTCTGAAATCACAAGGAAAAGGAGCTTTCCACTTCTGCATGTTTTGCAAGTAAGCAAGAAAAAAAGAAGGAAAGTAATATAGGTACAAAAAGTTGAGACTAAATTCTTTCAATAAATATTTTTCAGTTTTTAAAAAAAGTATTGCAAATCGGTTTGCATTAGTAGAGGTTGAGAATGACTGTATTAAGCAACAAACTGTTTATTTCTCAAGGAAAGAGGTCTCAATATATTTAACATGCTACAAAGAGAACTTGCAAACTCTGAACAGCTGTTGTATTTCACCAGTAGAACCTCCTCATTACCTGTCTCCAGCACTGATGAAAGGTTCATCATTTGCATGACATGCTGTTTCCAAATGAACATAGGGAACAGTTTGTAGAAGGACACCCTGCAGCTGGCAAAGTCTTAGAGTGACAAAGTGGCTTTCAGAAATAAGATTATAATCTCCTCACCACATGCAAATACGGGAAGTTAATCCTGGCTTCTGCTGAAAGCTGATCATCCAACAATAGCAAGGACTGAATGAAGCTCTGGATATCCACACTAGTATCAAATGTCAGACAGAGGCAGATATGCCAGATCTCCTCTAGCCAGGATCATATCATTTGTTTTATCCAGAATGATTCTGAGCCAGCTGCTTTGCTGTAACTTCTGCCAAACCCTCGAGAAAAAAGCCTCAAACATTGATTTGGAAGAATTAGAGACATGAGGTAGGAAGGATTATCTGCACAGGGCCAAAATACACTAACTTCTTCCTCCTAAATGCAATCTTGGTTTCATTTGCTTGTAAAGAAAGAGAAGAGCATGCTGAAGATCATTAAGACCCTAAAGAACTATGTTTTAAGAAGAGGAAATGCTCAGCAGTATAATTTGCAGTCTCCATGTCAGTGAAAGCATGTGGCTAAGTCAGTGAAAGCATGTCAGATCAGTCCTGTTGATTCCCTACAGCAACAAAGTTCTAGAGGTACCAGGAAAAATGTCTTCAGCCTCCAAGGAAAGAAACTATTTCTAAAAGTACATCTCATTTTTAATTACCCAAATTTGCATGTCCTCTTTCAGAGTTCAAAAGATTAGGTTTCTTGACTTTGCTTAGTAAAAATCTCCCAAAATGGTTTTCTGGAGGAATCCACAAAACACATTCTGTTTTTTTTAAGAAAAATCATGTTATTAGAAAAAGAAGAAAGAGACAGAAACAATCAGTTAACTTGGTAAATACACAATCTGGAAGTTGAGGTAATAAATATAATAGCTGTCCTAAGCTTCCAAATTGTGACAGGCATTTTAAATTCCAAGCTGGAAAATAAATAAAGTACTTTAACTTGCCCAGAAAAGGAACTTGCAGCAAAACTTTAATTTGAGGGCAATTAAAAGTTTTTTAAACAAATTTTTGAACAAATTTAATGAAATACCTATAAGCCCAGCGTCACTGGGAGTATCCACATTCATTCCTAAATGCCTTGATGCTCCCAGAACTCAAGGCAATATCTGCTATATGTCAAGAACAAAAATCTGAGACTTTCTTCCAAGGCCTAGAAACTAAAAGAGAAATCTGTGTGGAGTAGAAATTTAGAAGCCCCTAAACTACAAACAAAAAAATCTGTTCTCAGTATGATGTACAACTAAAGCTTTCATTTCCAGGTAGGAGTTGAAAGACACCTCTTACAGATGAAGACCTCCATCTTTTAAAACCTTGTTTTGACAGGGATTTATTAAAACATATTACATATAGAGTCATAGAATCATGGAATGGTTAGGATTGGAAAAGACCTTAATATCATCTAGTTCCAAGCCCCTTGCCATGATCAGGGACTCCTCACATTAGACCAAGTGGCCCAAGGCTCTGTCCAGCCTGGACTTGAACACTTCCAGAGATGGAGCATTTACCACTTCTTTGGGCAACCTGTTCCAGTGCCTCAGCACCCTCACAATAAAGAACTTTTTCCTTATATCTAACCTGATATTCCCCTGTTTAAGTTTTAAACCCATTCCTGCTTGTCCTGTCATTACAGTCCCTGATGAAGAGTCCCTTCCCAGCATCTTTGTAGGCCTCCTTCAGATATTAGAAAGCTGCTATGTGGTCTCCATGCAGCCTTCTCTGAAGGCTGAAGAGCCCTAACTTTCTCAGCCTGTCTTCAGACTAAGGGTGCTCCAGCCCCCTTATCATCCTCACGGCCATGCTCTGGACTTCCTCCAACAGCTCCGTGTCTGTCTTATGGTGAGGGCACCAGAATTGCACACAGGACTCCAAATGGGGTCTCATGAGAGCAGAGTAGAGGGGCAGAATCACCTCCTTTGACCTGTTGGTCACGCTCCTTTTGATGAAGCCCAGGATACAGTTGGCTTTCTGGACTGTGAGCATGCAATGCGAGCTCATGTTCAGTTTCTCATTGACCAAAACCCCCAAGTCTTTCTCTGCAGGGCTGCTCTGAATCTCTTCTCTGCCCAACCTGCAGCTGTGCCTGGGATTGCTTCAGCCCAGGTGTAGGTCCTTGCACTTGGCATTGTTGAACTTCATGAAGTTGGCCTTGGCCCACCTCACAAGCATGTCAAGGTCCTTCTGGATGGTATTCCTTCCCTCCAGCATATCAACAGAGCAACACAGCTTGGTGTCATCTCCAGATCTGCTGGGGCACACTCAATCCCACTGTCCATGTCGTCAAGAAAGATATTGAACCTGATCAGTTCCAATACTAAACCCTGAGTGACACCACTCGTTACTGGTCTCCTGTTGGACATTCAGCAGTTGACCTCAACTCTTTGCGTGTGGCCATCCAACCATTTCTTTATCCACAGGTGGTCCATCCATCAAATTTATTTCTCTCTAGTTTAGAGACAAGGATGCTGTGCACAATATGATTCTTTCTTCTGATAAATACATATTCTTTAGTTAAAACTGAGAAAAAAAAAAAATACCAAATCTAGTTCTTAAATTCTACCCTTCTCAAGCTTTTTCCTAGATTTACAAAGGTCAGCAAAGTTTTGAGTATTGTTACAAAAATTACAGAAAAGTGCACTGAAAATGACTGTCAGTTCCTTGATGACTTCAGATCACACTACAGTGTTTCAGAGTTTCTCTCTGCCCTGAGCGCAGTATTTCACCACTGGCTTTTCCTCAGCCGAGTCTGCCATTCATTTAGAGCACAGTTCTGATTTAAATTTCTTCCCAGACCTCAAAGAGAAAGCAATATTTGAAAATAAATAGAAACAAATGTATAATTTGTCCCAGAGGACCTTGTTCTGCTTGTGCAGAGGCAGACTCCTCGATCTGAATTCAATCGATTTTTCCACAATAGAGCTCACAATTTTTCCCTATAATCAAAAAGCACTCCAATCATTAAGTAAATGGATTCATTCAAGGTTAACCAAACAATATGGCACCCAAGAATTGATCTGATTGAGATTTTATGGATGCACTGCCTTGCGTGCTGTACTTTTTTATGACCACTGATGCTGTTTCCTCATCCTTACAGATATATTCAAAGGCATATCCAAATCCCAATTTCAAAATTAGGTCTTTTTACAATTTTAGCTGCTTTGAATAACATAACATTCATTCAAAATGAGTGCCATGGATAAAAATGTAATAGTGGTGGAGTCATAAAAAAGGAGTTTGTATATCTGAGGGTAAATAAATTGATTCCATATGGAAATAATTACTCACAGATTACTCAGAGGAACAACTTGCATAATTTATCCAGCAGTTTTTCATATCACAATAGTGGCTTCTCATAAAATAATAATTTCATTATTCCAATAATTTGAGTTGGCTGGGTTGGAGGAGAATAAAAATAAATTAAATAAAAACCTGGAACATCTTCATTTTGGTTTGTTCAAACCAGTTTCTTTTCAGATTTTCACTTTGCCTTCCAACATGAAAGATCAGTTATTTACATCACCTTTCTCAGGGAAAAAGCTCTTAATGGTCTACATCTGTGGGCTTTTGAGCTGCCTCTTGAGTAATTTGTTACACTTTAAACAATTCTGTCTGAGCTTAAAGCATGGCTGAAGAAATTTTGTGTGGGTCAAGATCAAGGTTCCAGAATTCAAGTTTGATAACAACTCCCTCAGATCTCTGCAGAAATCCAAATGTTCAATTTGTTTTTCCAAAATGACAATTCAGTGTGTATATGCGTACACATACACATGTGCATACACATGTGCATATGTATATGCAGATGTAGATGTGTGCATATATACAAAGAAATTATTTTTGTTTCAGATTAGTGGAAAATGTGAATGTGATCTATAAATATGAGGTTTGACATAAATGTTTTACTCCAAAAACATATAAGTTCATTTTCAAAGCTTGTGGAAAGTGAATCCAAACTATCATTTTTCCCAACCTGTCCTCTTCTGCCATACTCCAGTTTTGACAAGTCCCAGTTCTACATTTATTACATGCATTTTGAAAACATTTGCTCATGTCTTAGATCAATTCTTGTCCTTAGCAAATATTTCCTGTTGTTCTTTCAATGTTATATTTGTTCATGTGCTTTTCAAGCTGGTGGCATCAGGCTAATCAATCTTCCTCTGCTACTTTTCCTGTGTACATGAAAAGGTGTATTTAGATGAATGATTGATTATTAATGGCAAATAAAAACAATAAGCTTTTCAGACAAAACTCAGAAAAATAATGTTGGAGTAAATATTCACTTCATGACAGTTGCTAGCATTCAGTCATTTCAATCATTTTCAAGTAATCTTCCTACCCCACTGTCACCACCAGTGGAATTTGTGAACCTCATAATTATGTCAAAAATAACCCTCCTCTTAGTCATCTTCCTTCTTCTCCTTATCATGTCTTTTTAACCTTGCATCAGATACTCTTTGCAAATACCACCAACATTCCACCTGGAAATCTAACCACCTTTTTCATATACTTCATCTTACTGCTCAGTTAACACTGTATTAAGCACACTTTACAGCAAGCCAGACTTCCTATGTTCTAATCAAAAGCAGTATAAACATTTCCCAAAATTATTAACATGTTATTGGCATGCAACCTCACTTGACTTTTCAGCTTATTTTACTTCATGACTGTGAGCTGATCAGGAAAAGAACAGGTAATAATTTGCAAACAAATTGGTGACTAATGCTGTTTAGAACTCTGGGTTAGGTTCTGGGTCAGTCACTGATATGCACGGCTTTAACAGTCCTGCACGGGTTTTTCATCATAAGTCATTTTTGCATTCAATTGAAAATACGTGAAAGTGACAGCCTCTTTATAAATTATTCCACATTTCAAGATAAAATGTCATAACGTTATTTTAAACTCAGATAGCATGTGGCCACATACTTTGTATAACCTCAATTAGCATAATTCCAGATAACAATAAATGATATGCAAATAAGAGAATGCAGTGTTGGCATGGCACAGCACAGCAAACTCTGACATTTGTTTGGCAATATTTTGCACGCGTAAATTCTGCAGCTCTGTTTATGTTTAATGAACTTGTCTGGAAATTCAGAGCACCTAACTGAGAGATTATCTAAAGCAACAGCACAGCAGCAGTCTGTTTTAATTTAGGCTGTCTGCAAGCTACTGCTATGAAAATTAACAACTCTTAAGTGTGTTAAATAATCCCTGGTCTTCATAATAATTGTGCAGGCTGAAAGAAGTCATACAAACTAGTATTATCTTGTTGTCAAACACCAGCTGACTTTTTTTCCCCTTGTATATTGATTTGGAGTATTAAGCTGCCTCTATTTGGATATGTCAGCGTGGAAGGATTTTAAGGACAGCTAGCAAAGTCCTAGGGCTACCAGTTTAAAGGTAGCAGCATCAAATGGCATTTTATTTCATAGTAGCAGGCACAAACTATGCTTTTAACTCCTGAGCATCTCTGGGAGAGGGAAACTGGGAAACAGATTAATTACTCTTCTACCTATCTATAAGGCATTAACTTAAAGAGTAATAGCTGAGAAATGAAGACAGGTTCAGTTGTATGAGGTTGCAAGCAGTGCTCTGCAGCCTCAAAATGTGCTGTATGTTCTGCCTAGTAATGCTTTCTCCAATCAATTAGCTGCCCAGAATTTACTTATTATATCAGCCATTTTATGTGCTGGAGTCACAGAAAGAGCATCATTATTGCATTATTGTTTGCTTAACGCTTACTTGGCAATATATTACACCTGCTACTGGGGACAATCTCATGTTCAGAACAAATGGGAGAAAAGTAAAAAAAGAGGTGTCCTCTGGCCCCAGACGAATCACAGAACCTTATTAACATCAGGGATGTTAGTGTAATAATGCCAAGAAACCCAGGCTGAGGTTAGCATCTTGACCCAGGCAGTTTACATACAAGTATAAGACACAGTTCCAGAAGTCTTGCCTTTGAAGTTTCAGAGACCTACTGACTGGGACAAGGCACTTATGACACACATGCATTCTGGAGCGTGAATGTAGACCAGTAAACCTCAGAGATCTCCATTCTGGATGAAAACACTGAATCTTTGAATCTCTGGAAGGAATGATGTGGATGACGCTCTGCTGTTGCCCAGCTCCTCCAAGTTCTAAGAACTGTAAATTTCCTCAGGCACATATTACCTGATTATTCTGCAATAGCTTCTGATTGATGGGCAGTCTTGTTTTACAGTGACTTCAGACAAAGGGTCAGAAGGTGATATTGATTTGGGGAGAACTAGAACTGATGTTACAATATTTCCTATTTCTCTGGCATTGAGAATTATTAGCTTGCTTCTGCAGAACTTCAATTTTTAATTCTCTACTAAGGTATCTAGAAACTGGAACAGCCATTAATTAGATATTTTTGGGGTTGTTGAACAGAAAATATCCAATCAATTTGTGCATTCTCAAAAGGTAAGGAGTGGTAGAAGAGCTGGATTCCTGGGGTATAAATACATGTGGATGGATAGCCGACCACAGGCAAGTAGAAGAAATCCATCCTTGTCCAGTCAGTTTCCTGGATTACTTCTGTAGCTGTCATCAGGTACAGACCATTCCAAATTGATGGTGCTGAAAACTGAGCTCATGCTATAGGGTCTGACAAGGAGCAGAGAGATTCTGAGGAAAAAAAAAAAGAAAGTTTCTACTTCTTTCTTTAAACTTCAGTTCAGCAACAGTTCATCTGAGAAATGTTTTGGTTTTATACTAAACAGGGAATTTTGATGAAAGTTTTGTACTTTAAAGTACTTTATATGTACTCTGTATATACATGACCCAACAGTATCTTGGGCTGCATCCAAAGGAGCATTGACCAGCAGGTCAAGGGAGGTGATTCTGAATCTGTACTCTGCCCTGGTGAGACTCAACTTGGAGTATTGCATCAAGCTCTGGAGTCCTCAATACAAGAAAGATATGGACCTGTTAGACAGGGTCCAGAGAAGGAACATGAAAATTATGAGGGATGGAACACCTCTTCTTATGAAAAAAGGCTGAGAGAGCTGGGGTTATTCAGCCTGGAGAACAGAAGGCTCCAGGGAGACCTTATTGCAGCCTTTCAGTTCTTAAAGGGGGCCTATAAGAAAGATGGGGAGAGACATTTTTGCAAGCCCTGTTGCAATAGGACAAGGGGTAATGGTTTTAAACTGAAAGAGGGGAAATTCAGGCTGGACACAAGGAAGAAATTCTTTACAATGAAGGTGGTGAAATACTGGAAGAGGTTGCCCAGAGAGGTGGTGGATGCACCATCCCTGAGGACATTCCAGGCCAGGCTGGATGTGGTTTTGGGCAACCTGATCTAGCTCAAGATGCCCCTGCTTATTGCAAGGGGGGTGGACTAGATGACCTTTGAAGGTCCCTTGCAACCCAAAATATTCTATAATTCTGTGATTCTACTATTTTATGAGTGAAAAAGACAATTCATACATTTTAAAATACTTAACTCTTAATATTAATAAAACAAAGGGCACAATTTCACCATAAGTAATCCTTATGCAAGTAATCCTATTATCTTCCAATGCATACAACAAGTCCTTTAGGGGTCTAATTGAGAACATGCAGATGATAGCAAAAATGTACCCATGAATGAGTACAGTTTAGTGACTTTGCATGTAAGGCTGACAAAATTAAATTATTTCTTTTTTAATAAAGAACAAATGTGTAATGGCTTCAGTGTGCGGGTATGGTTTGCATGCAAATATAAACGCATGTTTATGAAAAAAATTATCTATCTAGTGTATCAGATAAAGCTCTGCAGTGTTCAGATGCAAGGGAAAAGAAGTATATTGAAAAAAGCCTATTTTGTTCAGAGAGAATATTGTCAAAATTTTTCTTCTTTTTCCTGACATGAGACTTTCTAAGTAAATGCTATTTTTCATATAGTACGACCATTTCTCCTACCAACAATTTCAACAGACAGAAAACATTGAAGTGAACACTTTTTATTCTTTCTGATTAAATCTTTTTTGGTAGCTATGTGCTGTATGGAGTAAAAGACACTTTTCAGCATTTAAAGATTCAAGCTGAACAAGCTTCATTTTGTCTGTCTGGTTTTGATTTTGTTCATGGATTTATTGTCAGAGAAATCTTCTCCCTGTTTGGATTGCATAGGCTGAGTTGGATGAATGTTCATAAGTCATAACAGAGGGATTGCATTTTTCAAGGCAAGAGTATAAAGAAAAATAAAACCCATACATTGAATATCCTATCTATAAAATAAGGAATGGCAAAATAATTCTTAGTCTCTGCTATATCCATATAGGTGTAGACAAGAAAGAGATTAATGAAGTGAACCAAAGACCAAAGTACAAACTTTTTCCTAATTACTATGAGATCACTATGTTTGATATAATATGCACAGAAGAACATTACAAAGCTGTATGCCTTGCATGTGTGAAGCAGAATGACCTTATGGTGGAAGACAAGAATTCCTCATCTGGGTGTTCTGCAACTATATGGGACAGAATCTTGTCTTTATTGGTTAGTAAAGGACAAACCTAAGAAGAAAACTATCTTTTGCTCCATCCAAAGATAGAAGATTCTGCTTTGTGAAGGACAACAGTGAATTCCTTGTATATTGCACACATCAATTCAAGGCTACTTTACATGTAATAGAATAACTATTATTTTTTTTGAATTGTTATTAACGAGTTAATATCTTTTATTGTATCAGATCATGCTCAAAACTAAAGAGAAGTCCTTAGGAGAACTTTGAAGACCACTATGGCACAACTTTTAGTCTTTTAACTAAATCCAGCCTCCATGTTCATTATTTCTGTTCAGCCGGTTTTGCAGCCATAAGACAAATATTGTCCATTTAAGTGGTTAAGGAAAATAAATTGTCTTCATTAAGACAATTCAGAATGAAGCTGCTATTACAAAAATCATTCTGATTGTGACAACAATGAAAGTTATGAACAGCTACCCAGGGTGACTGTGGAATCTCCTTCACCGTTATATATAATCAAGAAAATGATGCAAATATTAAAGGGGTGATCTGGGTATGACTGTTCTGTCCCCTAAAGAAACATGGTCTAGATGACCTCCAGCAGTTTCTTCTAGCCCTATATTTCTACAGTTACAGACAGCCTTTGCAACATAGTTCCGTGACTCACTTAATGTTTCTAAATCCCTGTGAACATACGAAGCTCCCAAACATGTCCTATGAATTATTTGTTAACAGAATTCATATTCTCTATTTCACCCTATTAATTCAGAGGCCTAATCAGGTCCTTTCCCTCCACCAGATTTCACTGTATTTTGCATTTATTTACTGAACACTGGGTTTATTTATCTTTTTCTTTTACATCTCACAACTAAGTCTGCCATTTTGCAAGTGTGTGTTCTTGTCCTAAGGGCAATTTATCTCTCTGGTTTTGACTCAACAGGAGTTTGTCATGCCACCATTGCTTTCATATTGCATATTTCTCCTGTTTGCATCACATTACTTATTAAGTCCTTAAGGTAACTGCTGTTTGCGGTTTGCTCTATTCAAATGAAGCAAACAATATGGACAGAATGTAGCATCAGTAATAGCAGCGGTCATGAGGCAGCTGTAAAAGGTAAAGACAGGCCCTCAAAAGGGCTAGGACAATGATGACTTTGTGTTTGCTGGGCATGTTTCAGGACAAGTAAATCTTTGGTTTGTCCCTGGTACTTGTTCACAGATCAGTGATATTTACACGATTGAAGTTTCTTTGTTTTAGTTTCCTAATCTACAGTCCTCCTGTACTGTGGAGAATAGACATTCTGATTTCTTGATCTTCTCTGGTGGATAAACAATTCTTATAATTACACTGCATCTCCCAGACTACAAGTGTTACATACATAAGAATAAAAGCCATACGAGTATAAAAATACATATTTATCCATGCCCTCATTCTTTATTTGCATGATTGTCTTTATGAATTTAAAGAAGCTTTCTCTGTGGAACAAATACAAATTGAAATCATTCATGATTGTAATGATAGAATAACTAGTATAAAAGTCCTCAAAAGCCTTTAATTCAAGCTATATTTTCCAAACCTTTGAATTTGACATAAGCATTCTAGAATAAATTTTGTACTTCTTTATGCCAGTTCATGGAAAAAATATTCTTGTGAAATTAATAGTGATGGATACTTATTTAATTCAGGAGATAATAATCCCAGATGACTCTTCATTTCAACCTAAATTATATAGGTACAAACACTCTTGCATGCATAAAATAAGTTTATTCTATTTTAAAAGCTTTTAGTCCAAAATATATTTAGTCTTCCAAAACTGTGAGGAAAATAAAATATGTGAAAGCGAAATCGCAAGATAAACAGTAATTATATATTTTTTTATTATTTTGCACAAGGTAGTATTACTGTAGCCCTAGAGACCAGAATAGCTTTGTTATTAAAATGTTAAAGCATTAGCATCAGTAGCATTGTCCCCCTTGGTAATACTCTTTAAAATGCATGGTGTGCTTATAAAACATTATAAATAACAATCTTCCAACAATAGCAAGACTAGGAACGGATCATTAACTACATTACAATGTACAAATCTAGATCTACTCTCTGGGAAAAAGTACTGGAACATTAATCTTCTTGAGAAACCTAACCAACCAAGCACTGGTGTTTTTCTAATGACACTGGAATAAGTTCAGACCAAAAAAGAAAATTTTCTTCCTTTTTTTTTTTTAATTGCTATATTAAGCAAATATATTCAAAGAAATCTGATTGCAATCACTGGCATTTTAGAAATACACTTTTCCTATTAGTAAAGTAACCTGCTGCTGCCAGCAGCTATCAGAAAAGGAAGTGTCATAGTTACACAGGCTTTAGGCTTGTTATTTATTTCCTGAAGAGTACCATCTAGTGCAATTTCATGTCAGGGCTAATATAACTGATATTTCAATAAGGTATGAACTTCAGAGATTCATCTGGAATCTTTTTACAGTGAGGTAGCCTCACATTTTCAGGCATTTGGTCTTATAACTCCATTTTAAAGCTCACAATTGTTTAAAGTGTTAATTGGTGAATCATAAACGCAAAGAAAGATATTGCAGAAAGACCTGATTGAATACTTTGTGTTGAAATATTTTTTTTTAAGATATGACTTCAAGAATTCTTTTTTTCTTTTACTTTGGTCACTATCTTCTTCAGGCTTTCAATGGAAAAAAAACCAGTGTTTTTTTGTCTCATTTTCACCATACGTTTTTAATTATCCCCTAAAAACAAAGTGTTTTTTGTTTTTAATAATCTGATATATATCTTTTGAGAAGACTCACAAAATCTATTTTTTTCTATGAACGTTTTTGTGCTTATGTATATTTTTCAGAGTGTTTTTAACTCCATTCCCCCCACCCCAAAATCTTCCTAGACAACTGAAAAAAAAAAAAGAAATGGTTGGATATTTAGTCTTTAGTGATGTGAAAGTAATTAGGATTTTAAAAACAGTTCTAAACATCCTATAGAATCACAACAGCTCTATAACACACTATTATTGCAGATATATCTGAACACTGCTTGCCTTACTAAAAACAATAGAACTCTGGGAACATTAGAGAGAAAAAGCTTGTGATGAGGCAATGGAAAAAAAGGCATATGTTATTTCAAACCAATCATTGTAAAATAAAATATGTCAGTTTATTTTGAATCAGTTTAACTCAATTACTTAATGAGGCATAGTGGGGAAAAGGTCAATCACTCAAGTGATTCAATTTTTTAAAAATACTGGAAACAGTAAGGGGGAAATATGACACATTAGGATTTTTACAGTGAAGAAGGAATAACAGGAGATAAGAGAGAGGATACTCAAAAGTGACCTTTCATAGGAGCAGGTGGGCAAATAAGAGTCCAACATTATCTCATATCTTACTATCTTTGTGTCTTTCAATTTTGACTACAGGAACCAGTTGTCTTTACAATGAAGGAGTGATTTAGCTTCAGTTTTTCCTACCTTGCTTCGGCTAGTGCCCTACACGTGACAGTGACTTACAGAATCATAGAATGCATAGATTGGTTAAGATTGCAAAGGACTTTTAAGATCATCTAGTTCCAACCCCTCTGCCATGGGCAGGGACACCTCCCACTAGACCTTGTTGCTCAAAGTCCCATCCAACATGGCCTTGAACACTGCCAGGGATGGAGCATTCACAACTTCTGTGGGCAGGCTGTTCCAGTGACTCACCACTCTCACAGTAAAGAACTTCTTTATATCTAACCTATATCTCCCTTTTTTTAGTTTACCAGAAAGGCTGAGAAAGGACTCATTCAGCTTTGCTGCCTAATGGCTGATATCAGCATGCTATAAAAGTCCAGAAAAGATGGAGAACAGAATAAGCAGCAGCAGAAATATGTTGCAGGAGGAAAAAAAAAACCCACCTCAATTATTTTCCAAAGAAAAGAAACAAATACTTCCCCAGATATTCTCCTAGCTGCATGCCAAAAACATATTTGAAATGTTAAACTATTGTTACTATTTGGGAAGCATGAAAATTGCAAAAGCTGCAAGCTGAAAATGCTACAGATAACAGAGAATCGCAATTTAGTGGATTTTCACTCCTTCTACTAATAACTGACAAAGGAAGCTTTGATCAAGCAGATTCTGTTGACAGAGACTTTCCACAGCAGACAGAAGCTCTTATCTTCAAGCTATGAAACACAAAAAACATTCATAAAGATCACTTTGAATGCCATTTTCTCTGTATTATGTAAGTTTAGGGATTACTGAGCACAAAAAGGTGTGTGATGAAAGATACAAGACTTGGAAGATATTCTAGTGCACAATAATTCACTGCAGTTATTGACATTAAATTCCACATTCTGCTAGTAAACATTGTTCCCTATTTAGCAGATGTGTCAATGGTTCTAGCAATTTTCATAAGTAAAACTTCTGCTCTAACAAATGGATTAACCTTAAAACAACACAGGCTTTCAGCATTAGCTACAATAGTTCTTTCTCCTCTTAAACCCAAGCTCTGCCTCTGGGATACCGCAAATTATTTAGCATGAATTTCATTATCTTACAAAGTATAGAGTGAGTGTGGCTGGGTAGAAGCACTTGAAGGGTGTATTGCCTTGTTTGCATTTTCAGAGCATCTTGGTAAACCAATTAAAACAGCTTTTATTTTAAACATTTGTTATTGCATTCAGTGCTTTTCCCAACACCGTAAAATTCTTTAACTAACATTTCAGGATTGAGTATCCCATTATAATTTTACAGTTGGCCTTCCAAAAATATTAAAGAACTTGACGGGCTTATGAATCACTGATTATTTGCCTCTCTATGGACTAATCTATCAAAAACATTGAGACCAGATCTCTATCTAAATGGCTGATGTTGGTTCAAATTCAGTAGTAAAATAAACGGAAGAGCATGTGGTTACCTAACACACATATCCATACTGTTTCTACAGCTGAGGTTTAATTGCTCCTAAATCATTGCAGTTTTCAGACCAGTGTATTAAAGCTACATCAGTAATCCTACATGAATCTGCAGCATACTGTATGGGTATGTCATTCTGAATCAATACCAGCCCAGAGGACTCTTCACTGGCTTACACGTGATGATACCCACTGAAAACCAGGGTATAACTCATATCTCATCTTTGAGGCTTAGGTATCTAAATCAGGGTTGCTTCACACATGTTGTCAGCCTTATAACAAACTACAATTTGTCACTCACCACCTTATGAAATACAGTATGGATTTAACAGTCATCCTAAAGGAATGGACCTCCTTAGGGAAGCAGGTCCATTTTATTTTGTGTGACCTCAGCCTGTAGCTGATGACTGCAATATTTTTTTCCATTGCCAAAGATCATTTAATTTCATCTCTTTTCAGAACTAAACAATCAAAATGATACTGATGAGAAAGAATATCCAGCTTTCCCTCACCCCCTCCCTTTTTTAATTGTACTGTATTTTGGTCTCATCATCAATTCAGTTTTGTTGATATTGTCATTCAATGGTCATTCTTAAAATTATTAGCTGCTTCAAAGTTTTATTTGATTTTCATCTAAGCAATACCAATAATATAACTGACAATTGCTTTGAGTGTTCATTTCTCTACCAATTCACAGACAATCAGATTCACTTCCACCTTGAGACTCAGCTATCATCAGTCACCTTAGCCTATCAAAACAGTCAATCCACCGAATACGAATATGTAAAAAACCTGGGGTCAGAAAAGAGCTTTCTTCTTGATAGCTACAAGGAATATTCTGTTACTATACCTTGCAGACATCAGGTGCGTATGCTTAGAGTATAGGTAAAAAAAAATTTTTGTTATGCTATCTTCATTTGTTAAACCACCTGGAAATCCTTGACTGTTTTCCTCTGTATCTACTAGGTGGTTTGGGGAATGTTTATTTAGAATTAATGCATTTGCGTGGGTTAAAGAAAATGACCAATAAATACTGCTACCTGAGTGGCAGTAATTCTTGACATGAAATAAAAATTAACTTTTTTTCTTATTGAGACAGGCTGTAGGAGGTCCAGAGAGAACAGCATATGAAAAACTAGTGAAATTTCCTTTTAACTGTCTGGATCTGATTCAAAAACTGTTAAATTTAAGAAAAAGAAATCTATCAGCTATCATGTGCCTTTAGTGAAGCTCAAATTCATGGAAAAAAAAATGTTGTCATTTTATGTTAATTAATAATAGTTTAACTTTTAAGTCAAAGTATCATTTCTGGCATTGGCCATGCATATGTGGGAGTATACTGTGTTCCTCAGAAGGAACAGTCCCTGTCTTTTCTTTGATATTCTTTTGTCTTCAGTGTGTCTTTTCAAATAATAGTGAAAAGAATATTAAGCCTCAAAAACTAAAACCAGTGAACACTAGGGGAAAGTGGAAGCAATTCTAGAAAAAATGATGTGATTAATGGATTTCCAGGAAGGAATCATCAGGTCCTGCCTGCCTGCTGATTCTAAACCTGTCTACAAGATCTCCAATGTGATAGTCGAGTCACTTCAGCTGCAGCTCTGTGAAGTTAGTACAGTCAACAGAAGCTAACCCCTGCATTCACCTTCCTAAGATTACTCTACTTTTTCACTAGGCTCCAGAACTGATTGCCACATTCACAGAAAGCAGGCCTTCATGTCTTTTTTCATGTAAGCCCATTTGTCCATTTTTAGTTATAGGCCTTTTATCTTCTTACATTCCTTAAAGTTGATAGTAAAAATACTTTAATGTATAACAGATGTGCACATGTACACTGCATTAAATTCATGGAAGGTTTAGAGCACATTCTCAAAAATTTCATGTTTTCTGTTCTTATGGATTGAACACCTGCATCTTTTTAAATAGGAATGTGGTTAAGCAGGACAGAGCTTGCTGTACATGCATCTTGCTTCCTTGCTGCTTATATTTTTATAGCAAAATTACTTTTGGATGCCTGTTTTATCCCCTTTGTATGAATAATTTATACATATATCAAATATATATATTAATTCTCTCTGAACCAAGTGATTCACTTAAGACAGTTCAGACATATATTCTTTTTGGAGATGCCCAATTTCAAGTTTGCAGTGTTTTACAAATGAATTTTCATGACTGGAAAATCTGTTCTATGACTTTCAAATGTGTCAGGCATTCATGGGAAGGAGGACTGCAGTGTGGTGCATTTTAGAGGCATTAGTAAAATAATTCAGTAAGTAAGTTTTTACTGCCAGAGCTGACCCCTTGACTCCAGTCCCACTGGCATCAATGAGATTTTTTGTCAGGACTTTCATGAAGCTTCTATTGAGAAGAAATAAAATCTCAGAAAGATAACAGGATTCCCAACTTAGATCCTTAAAGTAGCTACTGTCTATATAGCTAGCTTAATAATGAAACAGTCATTAGCAGGCATATATTTCAATGGTGGACATTTTCAAAAGGTATAAACCATGAAAGGCTAAATAGATGTAGTACAAAAATGGAAATTATATAATAGTCTTTGCTTAACTACATACCTCCTATACAACCAACTTCAACATGCAAGCCAAAATTCCCTACCTAGAAATACGTACTTTTTTAAGCAAGCCTAGAGGTAATCACTTCACTGTGTTGTCTGCACACCAACTGGTTAAAATGTGACAAGTTCAAAACAGATGTTAGACCCTCACTGAAGATTTTATAGCAAATTTAGTGGCCCAAAGTGTAAAGAGAAGGCAAACACAATATAAATTACAAACAGGGAAGATTACTGAGCACTCACAAGATTTGTACATAATTTAGTAAACTGGAATAATCTTAAAGAAAATGTTTCTGGTGCGTTCTGATGCTTCGGTTTTCAATGGCTTTTCTTCTTACATTACTATCTGCAGTTCCAGTACATTCAATAGTATAATAAAATGTCATCTGGAAATCTGGTATTTTATTGCTTGTTTCTTCATCACAACTTCATTAATTAGACACTGGCATTCCTCATAAAAATATTAGTATAAGCATATACAAAATAGTCAAAAAATTAAATAGTGTAACCCACTTCTATTCCAAGTGCTGGGGAGAGGGGGTTTTGACTGATACAAACTCAGACTGTACCTCAAAGCTTTGATTTTGACAAACAAATGTGGCCTACAGGGATTAAAAATGAAACAGGAGATAAATTGGTAAAGTCTCCATCCCTTTCCACTGGAAAGTACAACTACATCTATGTAAATCACTGCAGGGTGGAAAACAGCTTCTGTCCCAGAGCTCCTGAGACCTGTCTGTTAGCATGGGCTTGTGATCTTGGTAACAAGGCTGCACTCTGAAACACACTGGAAATAGATGACACAATCCTATATGGCTGTAGAAGCTTCAGGAGCAGCATTTTCATGCATTTAGCTACCTCGGAGTGTGGCACAGCTAGCCTGTGACTAAGTCTTTCAGTAAAGACTAAATCCTTTGATGCCACCATTTCCTCATCAATAAAATAGTGTTAGTGATACTAATGCCTTTTGCACAGTGTTAGAAGCATAAACTTCCATTATATTACAGAAGGTTAAAAAAGAGATATTTGCTTGATACGAGCACACAAAACAATTTCTAGTTTTAAACAGGAACAGAACCTGAAAGTCAGATGCTAGATGCTGCAGTTGCTAGCACTGAAAAGCTTCATACAGGGCAAATACAAGCTGAATGGAAGGAGTTAAACTACTATTCATAGTACATTACGGAATTGTCTGGGTCATTTTGACTTGCATGTGCTACTCTAGCAAATGTGCAGCAACTTTAGTGGGTTTGATGAAGGAATCACTTGATGAGATCTGTGTGGTGCAGGACAAACTTGGTCGCAACAAGCCTATCTGGTCTTAGACTCTATGAATAAAATTGTTTGAACTAGCTGGTTACAAAGCCAGCTTAACACTTGTTTTGTATTGCTATAACAATGCAAAGCAGACAGAACCTGATGATGAATTTGAGCCTTAAATTTGCTGCTGTTCTTGTACTCATGTAATGTTGCTGTGTAGTTTCATGTACATTTGAACATTTCAGTTGAGCCTAAAACTCTGAAAAAACAAGAGTTTTATATGAGAACAACTCTATGTTGTCCATGTTACTCGTGATACAACTGTTGTGGTCACTACAGTGATTTTTTTTTTCTTTCAATCACTATAAAGGAACAGCAGAAGGGGTCACAGAGGGAAACTCAAACTAATTGAGTGTTCCCAAAGGAAAAGAAAAACAAAATCCTGCTTATCATCAGAATTCAGGCCCTAGTTAGAACTAGCAAGTTTTCGAGAAAAGATGTAGACAAAAAGAATTAAATTTAAAAAATATATATTAGAAAGCCAATGATTTCTGTTCTGAATACAGACGTTAAGTCTGCATGCTCCGTTCCATAAACTTCATGAATAACTACTTCCCGTTTCCTTGGATTTTTTTATTATCTAAATTGAAGAAAAACCAAAAAGAACCCACAAAATTGTCAGTCTTATGAATTTTCACTACATCTTTGTATAATTTTCTACTACATCTTACTTAGTTAAAACCAATAGAGACCACACGCCTAGTGACAATAACCTATGTGTTGACATTGCCTTTCATCAGTATGTGCTTTATCAAAAAAAGTGGAATAAGAAAGAATGTTGCAGAAATTAGCTAATTTGTATAACACTTTGAAGATGCGAAGTACAATATATGTGCAGAGTATTATTATTTTTTATTATATCATCTGCTGTGGCCGTTTCTTCCATGAGCCTATTCAATCGGAAAGGCATAACAAGGGATTGCATGAGACATAATTACCTATTTTATGATAATTTACATTTTTTCTCTTGTGATTTAGCTAAAATTAACACTGGGGTATCTAATTTATTACAATCCCCATGAGCAAATATCTAAACAATTAAAAAAAAAGAAATAGAGCAGCTCAATATTGAAAATAAATTCACTGATCATCCAGTTTCCATTCCTCTTCAACTGTCATGTTGAGATCCACCTAAAGGTCCTCCCTTCCTTGCTGTGCATCTATACCCAGGGTGGAAATATGAACTGAGGTGACTAAGTATTTTGATGGTATGCGAGTCTGGATTATTATGTCTGCTCTGAATACCTGATTGGTTCTTAGGGAGGTAGAGGAACAGATGAAAGGCAAATGACAAATTCAGTGTAATGCATAAATACACATCTTAAATAAGCAAGTTACTTGGAGGATATTTACAATTGTTACAAATGGGGTTCATAAGAATTTTTGTAACAAGAAATCTTATTTCCCAAAATTCTCCATCAGATACTGAAAAGGCTTATGATCAACAGGAAATACCTCCTCTCCCTTATTATAAAATATGATTCTATTCTAAGGAATACTATAAATAACAAATTAACAAGATCATTTATATTTCCTCTCCCTTTTCAAGATATTCAAGCAGACTTTATTTCAGTATCTTCAAATTTCTACAAAGCTCCTGCACTGTGCTTTAGTATGCCGCTTGGAATGAATCCTTTTTACAAAAAGATTGTGTGGTATTCTTTGTTTATAAACAAAATATGCAGTGTGACAAAAAGATGGAATGGAGGAAGAATTCATCTTTATTTTATGTTGCTCAGCAGGCAGTAAATAAAACATAATAGTATTTCTGATTTACAACCTCAGGAGAAGCTGAAATGAGCACATTTATGTAAAGAACAGCTTTCATAGACTGGGTTGTCTTTGACAACACCATTTTATTTTTTTCCTAATAAAAATGAGTACTAACAGTTAATTGTCAGCAGCAGTCAAATACCCAGAGCATTTTTTCCTCTTTGTCCATTTCACTTTATTCTACAGTCAGTTTTCATAACATGATAATTGCACTAGCTTGTCACTGGCAAAAGACTATGATTTCATCATGAAAAGAGAAATCCAACAGAGATGAACTGTGAAGAAAAGCATAGAGAAAAACACAGGTCAGCCTTCTCTAATATTTGTAATAACACCAGCAATTTTAGAAAATATATTTTTTTTTGGCTTCATGTAGAAGGGATTTTTTATCAGTCAGTACTTACAGATCTGCTTGTTATAAAATGTCTTTTTAACTGCTTACTAAATATGTATTAAATCCCTGACCTCCTAAATAGACCCAGAAATGCGTCATGGTTTTGTTTTTTCCTCTTGCTTTGCCAGCCTAAACAATCTTCTTGCTGTATAAGACAGAAAGAGGTCAGACTGAAATGCTGGCAGTTCCCTGTGTCCTGCAGGTAGAAATACCACACAGTGAAATGGGAAAACAGAGATGTGAAATGTCCATATAGTAGTCTGAAATCAAAAATTGCTTGCAACAATGGACTTTCTTTTTGACTAACTGAAGAATCCTTAAATATATTTGTGTTAAATGCTTGAAGGAGAAGAAAGAGAAAGTAATTACTAACCAGTAAAAAAAGAAAAAAAAGAGCCAAAATCTAACATCATTAAAAATCTGTTCTGAAAGCTGAGAAAGGAAATAAAAAAAAAAACAAACAAACCCAAACTGAAAGGCTTTGGTATAAATCTCTCCTGAAAATTGTAGGTGCAAACTAAAGCTTACCAAGAAAAGTAATGGAAAGTTTATCTTCATAATATAGCACTTTTGTAGTTTCCTGAACATGAGGCTTACCTGCTATATTGTTTACCCAAGAACCTACATGTTTTCCAGAGTCCCTTAATCTCTGGTTCTTCCCTTAAATTCTCTGGAATTCTCTCATCTTGTGCATGCTTGCCTCTCTGCTGTAGCACCTCTCTTGTTCCCTCTAAAGTCCTCAGTAATTTAAAGCAGAGCATCAGCTCTGTGGTTGATCACTTACATATTATCTATGTCTTTAGGGGCACATGGTGGTGGTGAATGTGTAGGAATTTTGAAAATAATATTTCTCTGTACTGTCCTTCTGAACTCACCCAATACGCAGCTTCTAATCCCCTGTTTACATATTCACCAAAAGTATAACCACCATTTTCATGTTCTTCATGTTCCTTTGTACTTTCTTCTCCTTTATCTCGCAAAACTGTTAATAGATGGGCAGTTATATTTGATTCTTACAAACAAGAACATCCGTCATCATAAATACTGGAGATTTATTTCATAGAATCATAAATGGTTATGGTTGGAAAGGACCTTAAGACCACCTAGTTCTTCCAATTGCCCTGCCATGGGAAGGCAGGTAGACAAGGTTGCTCAAAGCCCCATCCAGCCTGGTTTTGAACACTGCCAGGGATGGAACATTCACAACTTCCTTGGGCAACCTGTTCCAGCCTTACCTTCCTCACAGTATATTTGTTCCTTATGTCTAACCTAAATCTCCCCTGTTTAAGTTTGAACCCACTACCTCTTGCTGTATCACTAGTCCCTGAGGCATTCTTGCAGGCCTCCTTCGGATACTGGAAGGCTGCTATGAGGTCTCCACACACCCCCAACTTTCTCAGTCTGTCTTCATCTGGGAGGTGCTCCAGCCCCTTTGTCATCCTTGTGGCCTTCCTCTGGACTTGCTTCAGCAGCTCTAGATCCTTCTGATGTTGAGGACACCAGAACTGCACACAATAGTCCAAGTGAGGTCTCACAAGAGCAGAGGGGCAGAATCACCTCCTTTGACCTGCTGGTCACACTTCTTTTGATGCAGCCCAGGATATGGTTGGCTTTCTGGGCTGAGAGTGCACGTTGCCACCTAGTGTTAAGTTTCTCATAAACCACCACTTTCCTGAGTTGCAAGTTCTAGAGAAGATGCATTTACTGGTACTGCATTACAGGCAGCCTGAACCCACCCTCAACTTAAGTTGCACACAAATCCTTTCAGCCCTTGCTACAGATAATGCCAGAGACCCTTTAGGACTTCAGGCCATTTTGGCCTAATACCGTATTATGTCCATAAGAACGCAAGGTAAAGGTGAATGGGCTAGGATCCTCTGGGTAGTTAATGGCAATTGCCAAGGTTTTTCCTTCAAAAGTCTTATTGTCCATGATATGGGACTTAGGGAACTCATGTTCTTCAACGAAGGGTGCACTTTATCAGAACAGGAAAACTTCTTGTGTGTTTATGATGCAGCAATGTCAGTGTGTCTGCTTTGCCAGGTATTTGCAGTATGTTCAACCCTGTTTACCCTGTTCCCTCACTTCTCTCCAATCCCTCCATACCACACAGGAGAAAATACATATCAAGGCACCAGTCTAGCCTGGACTTTCCCCCAGAAGGCACCCAGAACTCAGTGTACAAGACCTGACTGCTGCCTTCTGGTAGATGTGGACCTGTGGCTAATACTCGACTGACAGTGCGCACACACACGGGCAAAAGCAGATAAAATCTCCAAGACCACATGGAGCATTTGTGGTAAAACTTATCACTTCTAACAAAGATTTAGGTCTCTGTTCTCAAAGCCCATTGTCTCCATTGTACATTCTTTCCACACACTGTGCATCTCTATGACAAATGATTCTGGCTGTGTTTGATTTGAACATTGATTGACAAGTTCAAGATTGGCGGGGGGGGGGGGGGGGGGGGGCGAGGGAACAGAAATGTAAAGGGAGCAAATATACAATTTAAAAAAAACTTTTGCCATAAAGCACATCATAATTTTCAAGCGAAAAGGACATCTTCATTTTCTAAATGGGCCTTTTAAAATGATGGGCAATAATGGGAGAATAAGTCTATTATTCATTTATAAGGGAATTAGCATTACAAAGCTGCTTAATGTGAGAGTTCAGAAAGCTCTGATTAATAAATTAATCCTTATATTTTATAATAGGTCTCATTTTTTGTGAATAATTTCTATAAGAAGCTGGTTTAACATTCTCAATGTTTTTCTTCAGAAAATTTAACTCTTTATGAGCTACCCAGAGCAGAGACCAAGATGAATTTCATGTTGTCTAGATGGGTGCAAATCAATGTGCCTTTCAAGCACTAATAGCACTGTGCAGGTGAAAAGCTGGAGGTAGGAGCAAAGAGCTCCACTGGTGGCAATGCAGCACATGAAGGTACATCACACTGGTGCTAATAGCCAAATAGCACAATTTAAATTAAGCAGAAAAGTAATCAATATAAAGGGAAAAAATATCCTGAATAGAAAAATATATTAAAAAAATAAAATAAAATCAAAACTCTTTAAATCTCTTTGATAATTGTTTTATCTGTAAGTAAGTTGTTTTTTAGTGCGGACACAGTCTCTTATACCTCCCTGTTCTTTCCTAGATAGACTCTATAGTACAATTAAAACTCTTTGCTTTTCTGAAAAAGATCTGTTCCAGATGAAACACTTTCCATATCTAGTCATTGCTCTGCTGCCTTCTGGAGACAAGCAAGTCATCATTATCAATCTCCTTTTCTCAAAAAAAAAACCCTTTTACTCTGTCTTCTTTTTTAAGATTCAGTGAATCAGAATTTTTAATCTGAATAATCCATAAAAGAGGTTTATTCAGGTTTATTTTATTAGTAGTATTGTTCCTACATAGACGTAAGAAATGCCATTTGATGTATGGCATCATTCTATGTCTATTTCTGTATTAACAATTGTATATAGTAGCCTTTCTCTTTTTACAAGAAGACACTAATGAAACCAGCACTTTCTGATTCCACTACTCTTTCCCCCAGTAATTGACCTCTGCTGCTGTTATTTCTCTCCATGCAGATCTAATGGGAATGGACAAATCTTTCTGATTACTTTTGGAGGGTCAGAATGGATGCTTACAATAGGAATCTTGTGATAAAAAGTCACACAGAAGCAGAGAATGCTGAATTCTGCACAGACGCACCATGCACCATGCAATGCTTGATGTGACTTACTCCAGTTTTCTTTCAAAAGTGTTGGAGAGAGGGTTAATGATGTAATAATATAACAAGGAAGGCAGAAAAAGGAAAATAATGATGATGTTGGTAGTTTCACCTTTAACACTGTGAATGCCGCTTTTACTGAATTATCAAAATACTCATAGTGCAGTTTGACTGGGCAATAGGAAAAAATGTCCTGATAGGCACCTGCTGACCTCCTCAGTTTAGGAGTCTCAGACATTGGGTTTGTGTCTTTCCTATTGAATAATACAAATGGAGTTTCATTCTCCGGTCTACTGCCTATGTGTCAACAGCAGAACAACTAAAAACCTTTATTTTGGTTGTCAGGGCAATGCAATCTTGTTTCTGGTATCACTGACCTTTGCTCCTTCACTAGTGGTCTCTTCTGGTACATTCAGCTTGTTTGTTCTCATCACACTGTTATTTTGAAAATCTAAAAGGCAGTAAACTGCTTTGTTAAATGGCATAGGACAGCAGGGGAGGAGAAAAATCATTGTACGCAAAAATAACAGAATGCATCTAGACTTCACAGCAGCTCTTCCCAAATTACTCTTACTTCAAATGCAAGCCAGAAGCAGCAGATCTTTAAAAGGAAAGCATTTGACAGATTACATTCCCTAATAAGTCTCATATTGTAAAACAGAGGGGAAGACACTTTTAGAAAACTGTTCCTAATTCATGTTTTATTACGAATTAATGATGCAAACAGGAAAACAGAAACTCCATTACTTATCTGTATTAGAATTCTTCCATCAAAGAGCCTTCAATTTGAATTTTGTGATTTCTACCACTATTGTTTTGATTTAATTTATGGTTTATATCTTTATTATTTTGGTTTAATTTGTGGTTTCTTGTTGCCTAGAGTGTTTTAGAAACAGCAGTGAAAACTTAGTGAAATCTATTTGGCAAAATAAGACTGTCTTCACAAAAAAATTAATAAAGTTTGCCAAGCTCATGAGCCTAAGGGTTATATCATTTAAATCTTTCTCTTATGCTCAGTGGAAAAAAAAAACAAAAACAAACCCTTAGAAATTACTTCTTTGGCACTCAGTGCAAGCCTCCATTTAATTGTTCTTCCCTTTGACATTGCTATAGCTTACAAGGAATTTTAAAAAATCCACTTCCACAAGCCCCTTTAAGGTCCTATCCATATTTCTGTTCATTCCTGCCGAGTCCTTTGCTTTAACTGTTCTCCACCTCATTATATGCACAGAAGCCACTTTTCTCTTCCAGCCCAATCCTAGCCACAAAGCAGAGATTTGGCGGCAATTGTCACCTTGTTAGCTTGGAACCAATGTTGGTTCTCATGCTTGAAACCATGATAGCTTTAGCACTGTATAGATGTTTGCTTTATGCACATTTGTGTATCTGTGTTTCTGTATGACTGTGTTTTCCGGCCTTCACTATGAATCTACAGTCAAAACCAGCAGAAAGCCCTGAGATTTGAAGACATCCATTTCCTAGAGTTCAGTAGCCAACTGCTAATTGTGAATTTATTCAAAAGAGATTAGTTACATTAACATTTATACTTTAATCACTGTTCAAAGTTCTAGCATAACAGCATTTCTGTCTTAGTATTAGTTTAAGATCTACTTATTGTCTTTATTTTTTCTGTGTGTCATTTGTTCTTTAGACCCAGAAGACATGTTCTCATGCGTTGACTATTTAACATGAAGTATTTCATCAAAGACTAGACTAGCCAGGGTTCACAGTCATAAAACAAAAGGTAGAGCCTGATAGAATGACATTGATTCTCTGTCCTTTCCAAAGATAGGCAACAAATTAAAAACAATAAAGTATAAGTTGAGGCATACAGTGTTTTATTTCTGGTTAGATAGGGAGACTAATACTGGAGCCACAGGCAGGTCTATTAATCTCATCTGGCCAGATATGAAACTCCATGTATAACAGCACTTCATCTAGCTTTTGTTTTCTTTTGGTTTGCTTTTTGGCCTTACTGTAAAATTCATCATTACAATAAAAATGAGAAAATGAAAAAAGAAATATTAGTGCTGTTCAAAATTATGTCCATAAAACATGCAAACTTTTTGAACACTACGTGCATATTAAAAAAAAAATCTTGTACATACACTGACATATTAAAAATTCTATTTTGTAGTCCTGATTTCTTTTGAATATTACATCTGCAGTCACACTTTTTTTCTAAGAATGAGGACGATAAAAGTGGATACAAAGGTAATCAAGTGCAACTTTTGTAACTCCTACTTTCCAAGTTCCCCAGGGTCTTGATCAGCCACTGCTGTCAACTACAGGTGCCTCAGAGCAGCTTCATCTGCAATTCCTTTTTATGGCATGGAGCACTGTCACACTCTTACATGTATATATACTATACTGATGCAGGCATTCACTGGCTGTAGCATAGCATGGAGGACCTAAGAGAAAGGGTGCTGTCCTGGTCTTCTGTCAGACTGCATTACAATTTAGCCTGAGGCCTGAAAACCTACCTACCTACACCAGATATCATTTAAGAGCTTACTTGGAAGTTAAACTTCTGAACTTGCCCAACTTGTGTTAAGAATTAATCTAATACAAAGCCCAAGGCTGTGAGAACAAGCAAGTACAATGTTTCTATTTTTCTCTTACTATCAAGAAGAGTTTAGCTTATAATCTTATTTAAAGTGTTGCCTATGACTACCCATGTGCTTAACAAGATCATCACACTGTAGATTCCAAATCAAATAGCATCCAGCAAATTTACTGCAGTGCCTGTCTCTCATGACTAATAGTGTATCCCCTTAATATTCAAGACATGATCAGGCAAATCAAAAGCACTATCAGAAACAAGAAGAAAATGAGGAACATTCTCTAAAAGCAATATTTAAATGCAATCCCCAAAGCAGTCCTTACAAAATAAGCACTGTAGCTTCATAACCAGTGCGTGAAAAAAAATAAGGCAGCAGAATACAGTTTTGTAAAGACATAATTGGAAGGGCAATAGGATGGTTTGGCTCTCCTCTGGGATTTCTCAGTGCTCCCTGCAGTCATAAAAAGGCTCACAATGAAGATGAAATAGTGAAGAAAAAGGAACGTTTTCTTAGGAGAATGATTTTCACATTTTTAAAATTCTGAAAACTCCTTAAGCTGTTCAAGTCTAGAACCCAGTCAGAAGACATGTCAGAAGGAGGTTTACTATATATACAATATCTATGTCCTTGATAGAGGATTTGCTGCTGAATATGCTAGAAAAATGGGTAATGTTAGAAAAATGGGTAATGTATTAAGTGGGCCCTGTTTTTTTAGCAGGATTCTTAACCTTTTTATGTGCTAGTCTTCTGTATTAATACACGTTACTAATTACTTTTATATTCACTGTAACAGAATCTTTTTGTAAATTTCACATCCAGCAAACTTTCAATATGGAATATTTCTTCTACCAAAATGCTGGTTACCTTTCCTCATAGTAGAAAATGTAACTTCATGGTAACGGTAATAGGTTATACTGAATGATGGAAAGTATTAAGCATTTGAAACAATAAGTATAAACATGTTTTGTAGTCATATTTTTCATGCGTATGTTACACGGTGCTTCAAAACCTTAAAAAATGGAGACTACAAACTCTACTACTGCAGAGTATCTTTAAGACCTTTCAAAAGCTACTGTGTGTAAATTATAAAAGTATGATTAGATGAATAGAAGATACACTTAAAAAAAAAGGTGTAGGTGTTTGCAATAAGAAATCTGGAGGCACAAGGAATGCCAAACTGAAATTGTAGGAGACTTAAAATGGTAACTCCCTCTCCATCAATCTCAGAAAAGCCAGTGATAGACACTTATGTCAGTGTCAGTATTGCAAACTTCAAGCTTTTAAAATTCATGAGTCAGCGCATACATAAGAAGTTCTATCATTGACCTAAAAATCATTAGGTTAAATAAAGTTGAGTGGCTCATCCATCCTTTTCCACCTTCCCCTCTGTAAACTGTTTCGTTTGTTTTCAGAAACTCTTTACCTAACTCTGGAGACCAGAAAGCTGTACATTCTTTAAATGCAAAATAAGAAGTCTCTTGGCACCCCATTAAGCTTCAGCCACAGGAATCAGGAAAAAAAAACCACTATATAGTGTAGTCTTTGTGATTAAAACAGCTGCCATTTCAATTTTTATATTAAAAAAAAAATGAAAAGATCTTATGACTGCAAATGTTCAGTTTGGTGCCAAAAGTAAAGGTTGTTTGACAGATACCAATAGTAATTTTCTCCCTTTCAGAAAGAGTGTTAGAATAGTCCCTGAAATGTATGAAGTCCTTCTAAAGTCAGAAAGGGCTCATATGTTGCAATTACATTAAGAACATCTGCAGTTACTCTCACTTATTTTTCAGTTTTAAAAATTAATTATGGTGGACTTTGTGAACATTCCTTCATCTCTTTGTTTAGTATATTACATTAATATAATTTTGGAATTTCTCTTATCCACTTTTTCAGTAGCATATGCAAGAATAGTTAGTGAAGGCAGTTCAGCTTAGTCATCGCAGAAATTGTGACTGAAATAATTAGCCGGGTGATCCAATACCTAAAAGCCCAAAGGGTCAACTTTCTTAGCTACTAAAAAGATTTCTAAATGCCTTGAATGAGGCACACTGGAGGAGCATTTGAGAAAACTTTTCCTATCATTAGCAGTTAAAGAAATGTTTCACGTCTTGTCTTGATGATTAAAAAAAAAAAAAAAAAAAAGAAATAGAGAAGGAGTACCTGAGGCTGTTATTCTTGTTGCTTTTTGTTATTTGACTGTGGGCAATAACACATTCCTTCATCAAATGGAATTGATGGTTAAGAAGTTTTGTTCATGATAGACCTGGTGATGAATGGGGCAGGTAATTTAGTACCAGCAGATACAGATAAGGCTAAGGTACTCAATGCCCACTCTTCCTTGGGTTTTACAAATGAAGTTTCCTAGGCCTTTATTCCAGGGAAAGGAGTGGAAGAGCTTCTAGCAGTGGAAGAGAACTAAGCCATGTGTCCCTTGAGAAATTCCTATGAGACACTCTGAAGGTGCTGAAAAGTCTCGTCAATAACATTATGAAGCTGCTTTCAATCATTTTTGAAGGACTACGGAGATCAGAGAATGTCCTAGTGACCAAAAAAAAGCAAATGTTGTACCCATATTCACAAAAGTCTGAAAAAATAATTAAAGGAACTTTTAGCCAGCCAGTTTCACCTCAGGTCCTGGAGAAATCATCTAGCAAATCCTCTTGGACACCATTTCTGGGATATGAAGTAGAGGCGATTTGGAATGGCTATTTATGGATTGAATAGGATAAACCATGCCTGACTAACCTGATGACTGTCTTCTACGACAAAATTACTAGATCTGTGAACTAATGACAGGCAGTGGATATTGGCTACTTTGGGTTTAGGACATCTTTAGGCACAGTATCTAAGTCACAACATTATGAAATAAGTGAGCAACCAGATTGGTGAATTGTCAGGCCAAGTAGAAAGTGGTTTAGGTTGGTACTGTATCTGCATGCTGATTACAAGTGGAGTACCGGAGTGGTCTATACTGGGACCTCTCCTGCTCATTATCTCTACCAACAACATGAGGAAGGAGGTGGAGTGCACTCTCACCAAGTTTGCAGAAGACACCAGATTGGGAATGCAGTCAACATGCTCAAGAACAGAGTTACCTTTCAGAGGGACCTAGACAGGCTGGAGGAATGGGCAAATAAGGAACTCATGAAGAGCAAATTCAAGGTCCTACCCCTTGGACTTCACTGATGTCAAAGCGTTGAACCACAGAAGATAAGGTTTCACGAACAACAAAATCCTATGCTGGCCTAGATGTTAGGTCAAGGGGTAATGGGTTCAGACTTAAACAGGAGAGGTTCAGGTTGTATATAAGGAAGAAGTTCTTTACTGTGAGGGTGGTGAGGCACTGGAACAGGTTGCCCAAAGAAAAGGTGAATGCTGCATCCCTGGCAGTGTTCAAGGCCATGTTGGACAGAGCCTTGGGCCACATGGTCTAATGTGAGGTGTCCCTGCCAATGACAGGGGTTTGGAACTAGGTGATCTTAAGGTTCTTTCCAACCCAAATCATCCTGGTATTCTATGATTCCCTCTATATATTCATTATTATATGAATATACACGTTATATTATTATACTTACTGCTACTCCTCGCTGTATCTGATATTGACGTAAAACTGTTGCTTGTTTGTCTGAAGAATGAACAAGTGGCAAAATTACAGACTGAAAACATCAATTCAGATCTAGTAAAGTGTGGAAATCAAAAAATGGACATCAAAGAGACAGATTTTTAATATTTAAAATAAAAAATTGTTTCGCATTAACCAGTCAGATATAACCATTTTACCCAAAATTAAAAATAAAAGCTTTACATGCCTCAAAACAATTTATATTTAACTGCTTTATGAATAATTTTTTAAACATTTTGGAGATGTCAAGAAGAAACACCTTAGTATTTTTTATTTGCTAGGGAACTAAAAAAGCAATTATTTACACATATTTTCTGAACTAATTATTCTGAGAGACATTTGTTTCAGGCTGTAACTTAGTTTATGTCTTCCTTGTTCCAAGACATTGCAATGTGGTTCTGCAGGAAAGTTTATGATACTGAGAACTGTGTAAACTACAAGGGGGAGCCAAAGCATCTCCAAAATTCTCTTTTTTCCTTCTTCCTCTATTACTGTGATAGTTTGGTGTGTATGTGCATGTTTATAAACAAGTGTTTTCTTAGGTCTTCTTCTGTCCTTTGTTAGCATGCTATCTGAGCTACTAGGGTACTGTTACTTAGAAAAATCAACTGCAGATGGATTACATTGAGCTCAAAGTATAACTTTATTTCCCAGTTCTATTAACAGAAACAGGAAATTTCCAGACTCCAAAGACTGATATTTCAATAGGACAGGAGGAATTCTATCTCCTTTGTGAAAGAAAAAAATAATGCTGAAAGTAATTTAGACTCAAGGAGCAGGGGATATAAACAACAGTCCAAGTATAGTGTAGGATTTGAGACTGATGGATGGGAGGAGAAGCAGGGGTGAAATCCAATACTTTCTTTTTCTTGAAAAATAAAGTAATAGAAAAGGATTTATGCCAAGATGGACAAAGGAAAGGAGCCTAACACCAAGTTTATGGAAAAATGTCCATATAATTTCAATCAAGAGCATTTACAGGCAGGGTGTCTCTCTCCCAAAGCAGCTATTTTTTCAGGAATACAAACACAAAGAAATCATCACTGGGACAATTTTACACCTTCATACAGTAAGTCCACGGTGAGGTTTTTGCATAAATTACCCTGGAAATATCAGTCAAGAGAGGAAAAGAATGATTGCTTAAGAGCTAAAGTGTTGATGTGCCATCTGGAAAAAAGAAAATTTGAAAAAGGAGGAAAAGAGCTATGACAACAAAAAAGTCTTGTTGGCATAATGGTATAAACACAAACAGAATGCTACCAGAAAGTATGTTCACTTTTAACTTCCCTAAGGCCAATTACTACTGGCAGAAGGAGTTTCTCTGATCCCTTAGACTCCTTACCTGAATCAAGGGCAAGAGAATTCATTCACATGTGGAAACCAGAGGAACATCTACAGCAACATCAGCGAGAAACTTAAATGCACATTCAAAGAACAAGTTAAATCCTTAATTGTGAAATTAATGAAGTGGCAACTTTGAGATGCAGATCAATCAAAGACAGGATTGATACAAGGGCAGGTATAGATCTCTCCATCTATTCATTCACTCAACAGTATGTGTATATTGCTTTTTGCTGCTATTGTTTTTTCCTGCAATTGCTTCTGAGCCCAGGACTCCTGCAATCCACTGGAAGAAGTACATTTTGTCATGTGAAATAGAGCCTTTCTCCGCTGGTAGAATTTCTATCACGTATCTCTCAGCAGAAATCTCCCGTCATATCTGCCAGGCTTTTCTGCAAACATGTTAATTAAAAAAAAACAAACCAAACCAAACCAGAACAAGAAAAAAAAAACAACACCTCAGATTTATTTTCTGAGACAGACATGATCTATTTTCTGGAATATCAAAAAGCATTATCAGCATTCTAATGAGTTCTTTCATATTAGCAGAGACACAAAATACCTTTGTGTAAGTTGATCATTCTCCAATTTCTAACTTGACTAGAAGGCCAAATGCGCTTCTTATCACTGGCAGTATTGCTGAAAGAACAATTAAGAAGCATTCAGATCACTCTTCTAAAACTGAATACAGCAAGCATACCCAGATGATATGTTTAACCCTGTAACTCAAAATAGCAAGCAGGCAGGTAAAAGACTAAATAAGATTAATAGATCACAGCTTCAGTTAACCTATTGCAGTGTTGGTGGGAGGCGGAGAGGGAGGCAAAGCTGTACTGAAGCAGTCAAACACACTTCCAGTGCTGTGTGTTAAGTATACAGATATTTCCATTGACAAGATGGAAGTGCTCTGTATCAATGACCTCTTTAGGGACACATTGTTTGTGAAGGAACTGCTACTGAAAATATTAACACAGAAAAACATTCAAATAATTATTCATCATTCTTTCCCCTTCTGCGTTACTTTGGAGTCATCACCAACTTCTGTATCTTCATATGGAAAAAAATAGAAGCCTTGTCAATTTGGCTTGATGTTAATGGCCCACTTACTGTGTGCACCACAGATAGCTGTAAAGACTATGCGTTTTGACTCATGATTCAATCTTACTTTTCTTTCAGTGTCAAGTTAATATTCTCTAAAAAAAATAATATTATAACCTGTAAGTAAAAATTATGAGGCATGATTATGGGGTATTTTTTGTAATACTGAGATTTTCTTACCTTCAGGACTAGTACATTAAAGAAATGGTTATTCATTTGAAAATTTCAGAGGTAACTAACAGGAGACAGTTAAGCATCTTCTCATTTTGCACATGCATGAAGCACTGATGTTTGATATTTAGTATTAATGAGTCTAGGGAACTCTTACTGTGCTAATGTATTTGTACTTCTCATAAATTTCTGTCTTTAGCACTTAGAACATTTGTATGTTTTGGTGAACATAGTGGTAATGTAACATGGAAGGCAGTGCAGTCCCACTGCTGGATCCTTGAATGAGTGCTTTGATTCTTGGGTGGCCTTCAGTAAACCAGTCTCTCTTCCTCTCCAGGCTGTAGCTGGTGGTCTCTGCTATTACAGTAGTCCCTGAAAGAGACATTAGCTCTGTCCTGAGAGTACCCTCAGTGGTCTTATCCATGTCCTTAGAACAGCTGGTATAAAGCAATACTTCCTTTTTATCATAACCTACTCCTCCTTTATATTAAACACAATACATGATCGGATAGGATAATTGGGAAATGGGAAATAACTACTGTCCAAAGGTTAGAGTTTGTGACTTCCAGTTTTACTTCTGATTCAGGCATTATCCTGGCAATTCACATATACATATCCATTTCCACTTCACAAGCACTCTCAAAAGCTATAGTAGTTCTGCATGCTACTTAGGTGTCCTGTAAAGAAATATGTAAAGAAACATCTTTTTCTCTGAAGATACATGATGCTTGTTCTCTTTTCTTTTCTTCAGGCAGCACATGTCAACCTGGAAGAGGAAACAGAGGAGGTAAGAATCTAAGTTTGCTTTTTATTTCATGTAAAGTCAATTCAATGAATGTTGTCCTTCCAGTCTCCCAAAAGTGTCCCTAGGGGTTCAGATTCCTCTTTACAAGAGGTTAATGTTGCCATGGAACTTTGGCATTGCTGATAAATGATGCTACATAAGAGTAAACCATTGATTTATTGTCTGCAGTGTTAGATTGAAATTTGTAAGAATGGACTATCTGTGGACTTTTATAGACTGTTATTTGTAGCCATAGTTTTCTGATGGCTGCTTCTGCTAGAAAAGAAAAGCTGATGATGTGAAAGGAAAAGGAAAAGAGAATATAACTTGGAAATTCTTAAGTACTGAGGGTCTGGAAAGCGATGAGACATCGTCAGTCATTTGACCTTCAAGTGAGCAATGGAGGTGTTTATCATATAAAATAAAAGCTCTTTGGGAGAGTTCCAGCAGGGAGATGAGTGGGTCAATTTACTGCTTGGCTCCTATCTGTCTCTGCTGCATTTCTGCATTCTCCACAGCTCCTAATAACAATACCCAGACCCAGACAGAGGGAAGAGTCTCCCTCTTGTCTCTACTTGCATACCTATTTCAATGCTACCATATTAGATCTGAATTCTGCCTTGGTGATAGCCATTTTATAATCCCACTATCAAAAGTGAGACAAAGCCTTACAGTGTTTGCACAGTTATTTCCACTGAGCCAAAAAGTGGTATTTCCATCATTTATTTTCAAGGTTATGAGACTCATAAAAGAGTTCTATATTTTTTCCCTTTTCTTTCTCTTTACTTTTTGTTCTGTATTAGCACATGTAGAGAGTTAAAATGTTTTTGGTTTTATTTTTTATTTTTTAAACAGGTAGTTTATAAGCATCATTTTTAATTTCAAGTAATTAATAGAGAAATAGAAAGAGTTTGGAAAAAAATTGCAATTTAATTTTTAAATATGAAAGTTGACCAAAACATATTGTGATTGTATATGAAACTGTACTACTTATTTATAGCCAACATTGTACAATCCACACATTGTGGTCTACACAGTTCATGTTAACTATCCACCAGATATTCAGTGTGATTTCTTTGAAAACATTAAGTCCTGAAGACATATAAAATATTTTGGAAAACTAATACATTCAGGAATTCAACAGCCACAAGCAATTTACAAACAGAAACACAGATAAGATCTATCAAATTGGTTATTATCATTCATACACTCCTATTAAGAGTCAAGATGTGTTTTGATAAAATATTTCAAACATATTCATTTTGGGGGAAGTGTATTCTTCTAAAGGGTTTTTTTCAGTACAATTGTCTTTAGTAATGAGATTTTTCTGAAGGAGCTAATTGCAATTCTGTGCTTTTATTAAAGAGGTATATAAGGAAAGGATTTTTTTAAGAATACTTTTCCCTAGAGTTGAACATAAAAAACATAGATAAGATCCTTAACTTCCATTATTATAAAACTAAATGAATGTACCTTACTTTAAAACATATAGAAGTATAGAACTGAACATCAGTAATGCCTGTCCTCACAAATCATGTCCTCCCCTGAACACTAAACCACGTCAATTGCTGAGGTGAGTAGCTCGAAAGAGGACGCCTTCAACACCGGAGCGGGGGGGAGATCAGCGTCCAGGAGCCTCAACTCAGAGCGACAAGAGCCTCCCACCGAGGGAGCCTCAAGTCCTCGACAGGACCGGCCCAGGAGCCGGCAGCTCAGCTGAGAGCGAGCAGCTGACTCACACGGGGCGGAGCCTGAAGCAGCGGCACCAGCCCTGGGTGGGTAAAAACCTGCCCCAGGGAGAGCGAGCGAGCGAGCAGGAGCGCGGCGAGGCAGTTTGCGCGAGCAGGCGAGAGGGATGGTGAGCAGTCGGCGTAGGAGCAGGGCCCGGTCTGGGAGCTCTGCTCTGGCTGCCCCGGCGGTGGCCAGCGTACGCACCCAGACAGAGCCGATGAGAGGGGAGGCTGCAGTGCAGAGCTCGGGGTGTAGAGGGTGCCTGCACTGGTCTGGTGAGGGGAGGGTGCACAATGGGCAGGGCTGCACTCGGTGCTCCCTGGTGGAGGTGCTCCTGCAGCAGGGGCTGAGCTGCGGGATGCTGTTAATAGGCTGCGAGATGTCAGGGAAGCTGAGAGGAAGCAGGAATGCTTGCTCCCGGCCCAAACTGTGCAGGGGCCTCGAGCTTCACCTCTGCCTCATGAAAGAAAGAAGGAGGCCGTTAACTTGGGAAGCTGGGAATTAGTGACAAAAAAAAAAAACCAACAAAAAAAGAAGGAAAAGGACAAGCAAAAGCAAGGGTCTTCCCCCTAAATCCCCTGTCCCCACGCAGAACCGCTTTGCTGTCCTGCAGGGGGCTAATGAGGAAGCGCACTCGAGCCAGAAACAGCCAGCTGATGCACTGCTGAAGAAGATCTCTACTGGTGCTGCTAGGAAAAAGCAGCAGGTCGTAGTACTAGGGGACTCTACACTGAAAGGAACAGAAGCACTTGTCTGTCGGCCTGACCCTGTCTCAAGGGAGGTGTGTTGCCTACCGGGGGCATGGATCAGGGATGTGGCAGAAAGGCTGCCTGCTCTAGTAAATCCCACGGATTATTACCCACTCCTGGTGATACAAGTGGGTGCTAGGGACATAGTAGTAGCCTGGGGAACATAAAGAAGGGCTACAGAGCCCTGGGGGAGGTGGTTAGGGGCTCTGGAGCTCAGGTGGTCTTTTCATCAATTCTCCAGGGTACAGGGGAGGACCTAAAAAAAAGCTAGGAGGATTAGCCAGGTTAATAACTGGTTAAAAGGGTGGTGTCATAGTCAGGGGTTTGGGTGTCTTGAAGATGGGACCCAAGCTTGTAGGCCAGGTCTAGTGGGGGCTGGTGGAGCTGCTCTGATGATAAAGAAGGGAAAGAGCAGTTTTGGTAGGAGGCTTGCCAGACTCATCAAGGAGGCTTTAAACTAGATGTGTTGGGGGAGGGGGGCATCATTCCATTCCAACACACCCAGTCAGTTGCCAGAACCTATAATAAATGCTTGGAGCAATGTAGAGATTGGCCGCTCCAGCCAATAAGCCGGCTTCTTTTGGAGCTCGGCTCAGGTGCCTCTATACAAATGCCCATAGCATGGGGAACAAACAAGAGGAATTAGAGATGTGTGCACGTCTACGGGGGTATGATATAATAGGCATCACAGAAACATGGTGGGATGGCTCCTATGACTGGAGTGTTGGAATGGAAGGTTACAGGCTCTTTAGAAAGGACAGGCCTGGCAGGCAGGGAGGGGGAGTTGCCCTTTATGTTAGGGATAGGCTGGAGAGTATGGAACTCTATCTGGGGACAGGTGAGCAGTCCACAGAGAGTTTGTGGGTCAGGGTTAAAGGGAATATAGCTATGGGAGACATTACTGAGGGCATCTGTTACAGACCGCCTGATCAAGGAGAGCCTGTGGATGAAGCACTCCATAGACAGATAGGAAAAGCCTCATGCTCGTAGGCACTTGTTCTCATGGGTGACTTCAACCACCCTGATATCTGTTGGAAGGACGGTATGGCCCGGCACAAGCAATCCAAGAGGTTTCTCGATTGTGTGGAAGACAACTTCCTTCTGCAAGTAATAGAGGAGCTGACAAGGAGAGGTGCCATGCTTGACCTCGTGCTCACCAACAGGGAAGGGCTTGTTGGAAATGTGATGCTCCAGGGCAGCCTTGGATGCAGCGATCATGAGATGCTCGAATTTGTGGTATGGTGCTGTGGTATGGAATACCTCTTTGGCTAGTTTGGGTCAGGTGTCCTGTCTCTGCTTCCTCCCGGCTTCCCCTCCTCCCTGGCAGAGGATGAGACTCACAAAGCCCTTGGCCAGACCAAACATTTGAGCAGTAACTCAAAACATCGGTGTTATCAGTGCTGTTCCCAAGCCAGAAGTCAACAACACAGCACTGCGCCAGCTACTAAGAAAGAGAAAAAATGACTGCTACTGCTGAACCCATGACAACCAGTTATTGCTATGGCTTTGACTGCACTGCCAGATTCCCAGAAATTGCAGAGAAGGGCAATGAACTGGTAGCAATAATGCAGGTAGAGGGAAATCACAGGACTCTAAACAGAAGCTATGTTACCATCTAGTTTACAAATTTATTTTGCTTATTTTCATGTGATCTCTGAGGCAAAAAAGTGGTATCCAGGTAGTTTTAACAGTTAATTAATGAAACGGCCTAAGTGTACCAGAACCTGATACACTGTCAAGTAAATTGCCTCATTATTCTTTGGTTTTGTATCTTTTGCTTTGTTACCTTCTTCTGTGCAATGCTGGAAGATTTATTTCCACTGAGAAATGCAATTTTACTGTAACCAAAATAATGCCTATTTTGGTGCTTGATTTAATTGGAAAGAAACTTTAAAACTGTTTTATTTCCTCAATCATTTGAGTAAAGTCAAAAGGCTTTATTGTAAGGAAGTAGAACTATTTTTTTCTGCTTTGAGTTTTAATTTGAATATTATAGGGAATTCTATCGGGAATATTATAGGGAATTATTCTCTTTCATGGACACACCATTGTCGTGGGGAAAGAGCTTGCGTGCCCTTGTGAGGTTGGGAGCTTTGCTGGTGATGGCATATGCCTCCGGTAGGGTCTCCCATGCCAGACAGGTTTCAACTGAAGGGTCAGACAAACTGTGTCCATGGGCAGGATGGGCTCACTAGCCTTCAGGCAACCATCCTAGGAGAAGGACAACTCTAACTTCAAACCCAGGCAGATGGAGCTTGTTTAGCCTTTTAAGGCCATACATCTAAGAGAAGGATACTCTAACCAAACCTATAACCTGAGGACTTTGCTGTCACTGTCCAAGCTCACTAGGCCCTGGCAGATAAACCTCAGGTGTAAAGGGTGGGGCCAGTTCTGCGTACGCTGTGCCTCACCTAAAAGATCCACTGCACAGCCCCAAAAGGGTTTACCCATACTTACAAAACCCTGTAGCTACAGGTGAGGGACAAAACGGCAGATGATAAGGTGCACTGGAAGTCGCAGACCCAACCCTGCATGCAGGCGATTCAGGACATTGGTCACTCGAGACTGACCCAGGAGATGACTGTCTTGTTCAGCAACATCCTGAATGACCAAGCAACCTTTTTTCAAGGAGAGCACTACTTGTTCCATATGGAGAGAGGCCTAGAAAAGGTGGCCTAACCAAAGCTCATCTCTCCCTCCACCTGCCTGGCTAGCCACTGCCAACAAGCATCTTCTGTTGCGGTTGATTAAAGACAAAGAGACAAAGGCATACACCTGCCTCCAAAGGTGTGTCCCGATTGACACTTGCATGTTGGAGCATCAGAACCATGCTTGATACAGCAAACAATGGGCATCCTGAGCACCATTCTGCCCTAATTGCCCACTAACTCTCACGACTCAACATCAATATTGCTGCTCTCAGTGGAGTTCCCCTTCTTGAGGAAGGTAGCCTTAAAGAACATGGTGCTGGCTATGCACTCTACTGGTCAGGCAAATCCAAAACTGAAAGTCATCTTTCTGGAGTTGGCTTCATGATTAAAAACTCCATATTCTCTAAACTTGAAAATTTGCCGGTAGGTCATTCCGATCATATCCTATTATCTTCTTACGTCTTCCACTACACAATAAGCAACATGTTGTTCTTTCAGCATATATGCTCCAACTCTACAAGCTGACCCTGCAGGAAAAGACAAATTCTACTCTGACCTGCGTCGCCTCACTCAAAAGGTTCCTATAGATGATAAGATCATAATCCTTGATGACTTCAACGCCCGAGTAGGTAAGAATTTTGAAACCTGGAAAGGAGTACTAGGCAAGCACGGTGTTGGTAGCTGCAATGATAACAGTTGCCTCTTGCTAGAGTTTTGTGCAGAGCAGCAGCTAACCATCACCAACACTATTTTCCAGCAGAAAATCAGCCAGAAGACCACCTGGATACATCCTCAATCTAAACATTGGCAATTTATGGATTATGTCTTAGTGCGCCAGAGAAATGTTCGTGATGTCTGTCACACCCAAATGATGCCTAGTGCAGAATGTCAAACAGACCACCACCTTGTGCATTGCAAATTTAACTTCCGCTTCAAGCCCAAACCTAAGAGGGGTGACATTCCAAGGAGGATGCTCAATGTTAATAATCTTCAAATAGCTGCAGTGAGGGACAGCCTTCAGGCTATCCTTCAAACTAGGCTTGAAGACCATCTTACAGATTCTTCTCCTGAAGCGCTTTGGCAACATATTAAAAATAGCATCCTGCAGTCCTCTGTAGAATCCTTTGGGTTCTCCTTAAAGAAAAACAAAAACTGGTTTGAAGTTAACAATCAGGAGGTCCAGGAATTAGTGACAAAGAAGAGATCTGCCCATCAAGCACACCTCACTCAGCCAATTTGCCATGTAAGAAAAGCAGCCTTTCGTCTTGTGTGTAGTAAACTCCAACAGAAACTTTGAGACATCCAGAACAAGTGGTGCTCAACCCAGCAGAAAAGAATCAATTATGTGCAGATTTGGGTAACCACAGAGGATTCTATGAGGCTCTGAAAGCAGTGTATGGACCCACATTTCAGGTTCAAAGCCCCTTACTTAGTGCAGATGGCCAAATGCTTCTTACAGATAAAATCTCCATCTTGAAACATTGGTCTGTATATTTTCAAACACTCTTCAGTGCTAACCGTGTAGTCCAGGGCAAAGGAATCCAGCACATTTTACATCATCCAGTGAAAAATGAATTGGATATAGCCCCTACCATGGGAGAAACTCTTAAGGCTATGCAGCAGGTAAAAACTGGCAAGGCAGCTGGGGTCGACAGAATCCCACCTGAAATATGGAAGCATGGAGGCCAAGCACTTCATGCTGAATTTCACGAGCTAGTTGTGCGCTGTTGGGAACAAGGTAAATTACCATCAGATTTTCGTGATGCAATCATCATCACTCTGCACAAGTAAAAAGGCATAAACTCAGACTGCTCAAGCTACCGAGGTATAACTCTGCTCTCCATTGCTGGAGAAATTCTTGCAAGAATACTATTGAACAAATAAGTTCTATCACAGAAGAACTTCTACCTGAAAGCCAGTGTGGTTTCAGAGCTAATAGAAATATCACAGACATGATATTTGTTGTCAGACAACTGCAAGAAAAGTGTAGAGAACAGAATAAAGGGCTCTATGTAACTTTCATTGACCTCACCAAAGCTTTTGACACTGTGAGTAGAAAAGGCCTGTGGCTGATCTTGGAACGATTAGGTTGTCTCCTCAAGTTCCTCAAAATGATTATTCTGTTACATGAGGATCAGCAAGGCCAAGTCAGATATGGCGATACACTCTCTGAGCCTTTCCCAATAACCAATGGTGCGAAACAAGGTTGCATTCTCGCACCAACTTTATTCAGTCTTCTTCAACAGGATGCTCCAAAGGGCTACGGTAGACCTCAACGCACAAAACGGCATTTATATTCGATATCGTACTGATGGGAGCCTATTCAATCTAAGGCAACTGAAGGCCCACACTAAGACCCTTAATCATCTTCTCTGTGAACTGCTTTTTGCTGACAATGCTGCCCTTGTTGCCCACACAGAAGCATCTCTGCAGCGTTTAACATCTTGCTTTGTGGAGGTGGCTGAGCTTTTTGGGCTGGAAGTCAGCTTGAAGAACACAGTAGTTCTCTACCAATCTGCACCACAGGAAGATTATCATCATCCCCATGTTACCATTGGCGAGTCAGAGCTTAAGTCCATTGTCGTGGTTTAAACCCAGTCAGGTAACTCGTTCACTCACTTTCCCCCCCTTTCTTGCCCTCCCCCTGCTCTCGGAGGGACGGAGAGGAGAATCAAAAAGAATGCAACTCCCACGGGTTGAGATAAGAACAGTTTAGTAACTAAGGTATAACACAAATCACTACTGCTACCACCAATGATAATAATGATAAAGGAAATAACAAGGGAAGAGAATACATCATCTCACCACCAGCCGACCGATAACTCACCCCCCCAGCCCGACCAAGCTCTGACCGATACCTCCTCCAACCCTGCAGTCTCCCAGCCCTTACGGCTAACTCCCAGTTACCTCGTGGGCATGACGTGCTGTGGTATGGAATACCTCTTTGGTCAGTTTGGGTCAGGTGTCCTGTCTCTGCTTCCTCCTGGCCTCCCCTCCTCCCTGGCAGAGCATGAGGCTCACAAAGTCCTTGGCCAAACCAAAACATCGCTATCAGTTCTGTTCCCAGGCCGAAAGTCAAAACACTGCACTGCACCAGCTACCAAGAAGGAGAAACATGACTGCTACTGCTGAACCCAGGACGTCCGTTCAGCAGATCAGCTATTTGGGAAGCATTCTTTCCTCGGATGCCACAATCGACAAAGAGATAGACAACAGAATAGCAAAGGCATATAGAGCCTTTGGAAAACTGGTGCAATAAACACCTGAAGAAAAGTACAAATATTAGTGTCTATAGAGCCATTGTACTGTCTACTCTTTTATATGGGTCTGAATCTACCGCCATCACCTACGACTCCTCGAATGCTTTCATCAGCTCTGCCTCCGTACAATTCTAAGCATCCATTGGACTGACTGTGTCAAGTGTCACTGTCCTTGAACAGGCAGGGTTTACCAGTATCGAGGCCTTATTGCTGAAATTGCAGCTGCGCTGGGAAGGGCACGTCTCTAGGATGAAGGATCACCGCCTTCCTAAAACTGTGTTTTATGGTGAACTCGCCGCCGGTTGCCGCAAGAGAAGTGCCCAAAGAAGAGATATAAGGACTCCCTGAAACAATACCTCAGCCTTGGCCATATTGACTACCATCAGTGGTCCACCTTGGCCTCCAATCGGGAGACTTGGAGACACATCATACATAACTCCGTTGTCTCCTTTGAGAACACACACAGAACTAATCTCAAGGAGAAAAGACAACGTAGAAAGAATCGCGCCCCACCTATACCACCCAAGGAGACCTTTTGCTGTGCTTTTTGCAGCCGGATTTGCCTATCCCACATCAGCCTTTTTAGTCATCAGCATGCTTGTAGTAAGCGTGGGTAAAGCCCTTCCCAAATCTTCATACACGAAGTCAAGCCACGATGATGATGATAGGGAAATATCTGGATTAAGTAGGTGTACTGGATTAATTGTTAAGTGCATTGCCATTTTTTACATAAGGAAATAAAAAGTTACTTGGAAGACTTGGCAGGACCATTTGGTATCATTTAAGGAACTCAAAATCGAAATGTTTTATAGTCATGTGGATGCTACCAAAAATTCTTTTCAGAAAAATTATGATGATCTTGTGATGTTTCGTTTTTCACATTTTTGCATTGAAGCATTTGAGCATCCTTTTTTTAGAAATTATGCTTCTGAGTATTTTTTTTTTTTTTGCATCCTTAATAATACAGTGTTATTTCTTAAACTGTACTAAAAGTAAAACACCCGAAGTGAGTGAACATTTTGGCTAGTTAGGAGTTTTTTCAGGTTCTGTTCAGAATAAAAAGGACACAACATCATTTTTGATACATTTTTACTATGTTCAGTTCCATTTTCTGCCTCGCTGAATAAAAATAACTGATATTGTTGAAATGAAAATAATTCATTGCTGCTAATTAAATATTTCAATTAAAATAAACATTCAATTTCAGTTTTTAGAAAGGTTTTCTCTTTACAAGAAGGAATTTTGTGATGGTTTGGTGGTTTTGTGTTTTCTTTTTCTGTGATCATAATCTCTTCTTTACTTTCAGTGTCCAGATTCCCTGTGAAAGGGGATTCCATTTTCTGACCAGCATAGTAATGCTGGTAGAAAACAGACATTTTTTTTTGCAGATACATATGTTTTGCAGATACATAAAAAAAGCATTTGTTCACTTGTTACCATTTTATTTTTTTTGTCCCAGATTACATGTTGCTATGTCAACATCCTGTCAGATCCAATGGCAACAACTGGGTGCAGCATAACATGCATCATGTGAAGACAAGGTGTAGAAGCAGTGATTAAAATCTACACTTTCCTGTTTTGAGGCAGCTACCCACTCACTGTTATTTCTGGTAACAAATGTTAAAAGTGCTTACTGCCCAGCTGGCTCACAGATTGGTGGGTGCTCTTTATTTTCTGTGACTGAAACTAATTTAGGTTCATTGTATGTTTTCAGAGTCCTCCTTTCACTCTAAAGGACCAATACAAAAGCCCTGCACTCTCTGGCTACCTCCTGCTCCTAGAGTGGGGGTCATGAGAGCTCAGCAGTGCAGGGAAGCTGCCTCTGCCCCCTCCCCTGAGGAAGTCTGCTGAAGCTACACAAAACACCTTGTGAGTAACTTGGGAAGAAATCTTTCTGGAATAACTTCAAGCATTATTTACCTTCTTTCATTTTATACGGAAAGCTCATGTTTCCTCAGATACCCTTCTCAGCATTGAAAACTAAAGCAAACTTGCTTTGTGATTTAATGCATCTTAACCTCTTAAACCTCTGCTAAAGTCACAAGTTTCCTGCATTCTGTGACCTGGCCTGCATTATTTTCCAAGGTTTGTCATATCTCCAGAATACATTTAAATAATTACCTGGTCAATCAGAGCAATCTATTCTAATCTTGTTTCAGTATTATTTTGGCCCATATAATTCATGATTCAAAGGAAAACAGGTCCTTCATCCATAGTTTCTAAGAAACCTTTTCTGGTAATTCATATTGACAGCAGTGAGTTCTGACATTTATCGGTGAGGTGAAGCTGACCAGCTGCAGGGCTCCTGGCTGATTTACTCAGCCAACAAGCTGCTCATGATTCCAGCCAAGTATTGACTTTTCTTTCCCCTCCCTCCCCTCTAGTTGAAGAGAAAATACGGAAACATTACTTACTGCTACATTTTCATTTTTACCAGTCATACTGAAGGTTTAAAAATGGACCATAGAAAATATCGTCCCTTTAAAATTTACTTTCTTAATGCAGAAGAATCTCAAATATATTTCAAGGAAAGAAAATCAGCACTGAGTTTAAACTAGATGAAATATGAAATAAATGAACAGATTTTGTCTAATGTTATTGGAAACATTTACTTCAGTAACAATGAGCTTCAGTCTTGTAAACAACCTGTGTGCAGTCAAGTGACCCTTCTGATGAAAAAACTCTAACAACTCAAACTTAGCTCATTTTAATTCTTCAAGCCCAGAAGCACAGACCCTGCTTCAAGTATCCTTGCGGTTTGTGTATTTTTAAAACCAAGATAGCTACTGAAGTCAAGGACAGAAAAATTTCAATATTTCTCTAGTTTATCCCCACCCCAAAATGAAACATATCTTTTAGGTCTAGAATTGGAAGTAATACCCTTTCATTTTTAGTAACAATCAATAATCCTGAATCCACTTAAACAGTAGTTGTCCCAACCCCGCTTTCATGGGGGAAAATGGAGTTTAGTATTCCTCTGAGACAATTGTAATTGATGTCTCTTTCTTTCTTTGCCTTTCTTTATCTGCAACCTCAAGTGTATATAAAAATCAATAAAATATTTTATAATAACTACCAAACTGAAAGTTTTCATGTAGTTCTTGACAGAGGTGTGTGAAATTAATATACTTTTGTCTGGTAAGGTTAATAGCTCATTTATTTTCCTGAGGTGTCACATCTAAGAATCTCAACATTTTCCATTTACTATTAAAATATGAGCTCATGTTTTCACTCACACTCATAAAAATCTGAAGGTATTCCAAAGAAGGCTGAAATCCCACTGTATTGCAGACTAATAGTGGGTGTTGATTTCATTCCATAAAGTCAAATGCCAATGAATAATTTAGTATTGAGGCCATCCTGCACAGTCATAAGATCATAGTTAACATTAACATAGTCTAGCAAATGTAACCTACATCCTGCAGAATCTTTAGATGATGTTGCTAATTAGCACAATTGGGTTCCTAAGCCTCTCAGACTCTCTGGGTCTGAGGCAAAGGAGTTTCAGCAGGGAAACAAGCACTTCTTGTAAGTGCATCTAACAAGCTAAGCGGTTTCTTTCACCTTTTTGAGTCCTTTTCTGGAGTAACATGCCTGAGCCACATTCAAACTTTAAGAAAGCATGAGTATTTCTAGAACTGACATTTTCAAGCATCAGTGAATTACTGAATCATTCATTCTTGGCACTGATACGTTATACCCATAATTGTTCTGCCTAAGGAGGTGACATTTCCAGGTATGGCAGTTCAGCATGGCAAAGGACACAACACTGCTGGGAAGATAAGTCAAAGGTGACAAGACCATGCAGCTGCTAAAGAACAGGCACTCCATAGTGCATAGGCTCCAGACATGACTGAGTTCAAGTGTTGGACTCTTGATGGAGATTCAAGTCAACCAATGTCATTAATGTTCTTACCTGATTTCTGTGATATTCATTGCCTGGGTTTAACACAAAGGCCATAACTCAAGCCTTTAAGCCTGCTGGAAGGCAGCCAGAGTTACAGCTGAGAGGAGAGCAATGGACAGATAGGGAGGGCAGGTGAGGGAAAGGGGAAGGCAAAACGGTTTAGCATAAATCAGGCAGAAGGGGGCTGCTGATGGACAAGAAAAATAAATCATCACCATTAGCATAATAACTGCAGCATGGAGAAAATGTCCATCAACACATACATTCTCACTCCATTATGATGGCAATAAACCCTACCTAATTTACTGAAACTTGAATATTTGTGATTGCTGCACTAGGGATCACCAAACTTAAAGTGATTACAGAAGAGAATCCATAGATATCAAGCGTATTTAACTGTATATGTTGCGCATGCCATCCTGCTTGTTATATAAACAGAATGATATACATATACATACATAGGCATATACATACACGTATCTACACTCATTTTTTCCTATGTAAAGAAGTTACATATGTCTTGTCATGTTCATGTATACAGTGCAAGTATGTTTGAAGAACGTGTATTTCCAGTGATGGACTTGGGAAACAAGTGCATTTTCAATCTGCGTTTAGAGCAGGTCCTTGAACAAGAAAATGTATTTAAGTTGCCTGTTTGAAGTGTTGTGGCTTCTTCAAACATAGCTGTGAAAAACGCCTTTTGTCATTCCTCCCCAGCTCATTATGTTGTGACAAGGCAGTAGTGTTATATAATGTGATGTGACTGATACCAAATGGCATGTGAAAGATTTGATCTTTCTGTTTTAATATGGGAGGATCCTCAGCCATGAGTGGCTGGACTTTGGAGGGTCTTTTGTTTCTCTTTAAAAAGACGGAACAAAGGAACACTTTCTTTGATAGTCCTTCCATAAAAGCTCCTCTTGGAAATATCATTAATATGTGCTTTACATATGTTAGCTGAAAAGCATCTTCATCTTTGAAATCCGCACATTTTTACTGGTTTCCTCTTTCCACTGTCTCATTGAGAGCAGATTTTTATTAAGACTTACAAAATAGGGTTTGAGAAACTTAAACATATAATCCTGTATGGCTCACAGCATCACATGGTGAGGTGCACACTGCATTGTCAGTGACCTGCTGTCTTGGCCCAGTTATTTCTCCACACTGAAAGCAGCAGGAAAGAAGGAGGGAGGGCACTGAGAAGGCACTAGGAGAGGGAGGGTGCAGCAAGGCTGTAGGAGACTGAAAAGTGGGATTTTATTCCCCCTCCCACAATGTATTTTTGAAACTGTTGTTGGTTTGGACCTCCTGAATCCAGTGTGTTGAGAGAGATGCATCTTTTCAGATGTATACAGAGGAATTATTTCATCTGCCATAAATTAATCCACCACAGTTTAATTCAACGGCTGTGTGATTCAACTGCTCTTAACAGAGTTATCCCGGGGATAGCCGTGACCCATCAGCATAATTGCTGCAGGTTAAGTGGCCTCAGAAACCAAGTTAACTGGAGATTTACTGCCTAACAAAGATGGTTTTGTGAAGAAGAATTAAAAAAAATAAAATAGACTAGTCTTTCAGTTAAAGACTAACAGTCAACCAACCCAAACCCTGTCTCTTCTTGAAAAGTAAATCTTCAATGTATTTTACTGACCAGGTTGAAATTGTTTTTATACTCACAGGTCAGCAGAAGCAGGTCAGAGAATTCTGCATGAGAAAAGAAGAAAAGAGTACAAATAAGAAAAAAAAAATAAAACAACAAAAAAAGGAATCATTACAGTAGTTTCATATTTTTGTTAAATAAATATATAAACAATGTGCATTTGATAAATGAGAATGTAACGTAGTCACAATATTTGCACAACTCTCCCTGAAATTTAAGTGGCCAGAATCTCAACAATGACAATGTCTTTGGTTTAATGTTAATACTATCAGCGACAAGCATTTTTAGTCACAGACTTCAACATGAGCAAAGAGAGAACATAGCTTTTAAAAAGCGTTCATCACAGGGAAGGTGAAACAACTCCAAACATTCAACTTAATGTCAAATATACTAGTCTGCTAACCTCACAACAAGATTTTTTCTAAAATAAGGTATTGTGAACTGACAAGGTATGTTGTGTCATTAAAACACTTTCACAACTCTAGAAAGTGAGGCAATTTTTATTTTTTTATCTCCAAAAGGGTATTAAGCTCCTAAATTACACTGTTGAAGAAAGGTTGGGATTATTTTCCTGCATCAATCCAAAAGGTCTTCCAGAGTTCCACCCTGCTCCTGATAAAACTCCTGAGTTTATGATTCACAAGACTGCTAAGTTACACCATGGCCTATATTTCCAAGTGTTTCAGTGAGACAATGCTTAGAATTTCAAACTGGCTCTAGGAAAGAAGACTTTATAACACACAGTACCAATTTTTTTGATTTTCAACAGTGTATTTACATACTGAAGTGTTTCACTTACTGTTCGGCTGTCATGTCTTCAGTGTACTCCTTCAGCAGTCCTGCCTACACCTCACTCTTATCTCACTCAACTTAATGGTTATCCAAATAACAATGAATATAAATGTCTGTTTTGAAGGCAGAAACAGCCAAAAAATGGTAAGGCTCTATACTGTTTTTTTAGTATTTTGCCTGGGAATAGCTCAACTAGAACTCTGTCACATCCCTTTCCTGAATGTGTTCAACTTTATGTAAGTCTTACTCCTGCACTGAGGTCTAGCAGTGAATATTGGTCCTGTCTCCGTAGCACTCCAGTCTATTGGGAGTTGACTCCATTTGTTGAGGCTCTGGGGATCCATTAGTCATTCATCAACCAAGTCATATACAGCACTTGAACAGCAAGATAAAACTCAGAATTAATGGTAGCCATGACATACAATCATTATCTAGGCAGTCTAGGAACAAAAAAAGAGAAGTCATATATATATAGATATTTAAGTCATGTTGGTTAAGCATGTAAATTCTGTAAAATGATTCATATTCTCTGTGTGTGTCTGTTCATTTAGGAATGAGACAACTTTTCCTTTTGGACAGTGACAAATGAAAAGCTTTGTGAAGAAAAGCTAGAAAGCACTAAAAGTCTTTATAGATTCAAATATACTGCAGAGTCAAACAGGCTTGAGTTTCTTGAGTTTCTCTAATCTCTTTGGTTGAAGATTAACTAAAGTCCAATTTTGAACCTATTTGGAAGACTTGTATTTATTTGAAATATTAACTGAGTTTTAAGACAAGAAGAATAAAGAGTGCCTTCATTCAAAGATAATAAAGCTTAGCTGTTCAATATTCGTATCACTTAACAAAATTAGATTTATATAGCAGGGCCTTCATTGACTGCAAAGCTTACAATTGCATCATGAATAACATTGGCAAAATGGAGCTCCAAAGCAGGACACTGGGAAGGATGACCGAGTTAGAATGCAAATATCACAAAGAGAGACAATTATGTTGCAGTGTTTCAACAGACATTATAATTCATGAGTCTGATTCAATTAAAATTATTTCAGAGCTTTCTAAGTGCAAAAAGTGATGCTTAAAGCCAGTAAAGCTTTGAAAATTGGCTTCACACATGACTGGTTTGTTCTATAAGAAAGCAGGAGGTCTACAGAAAACTTACAAAATGACATCCTGGTAAGTCAAAATTTGCAGAGTTGATGACAAAGTGAAGAGAACAATCATACAAATTACTGCCAGGAAGCTGGCTAGGGAAAAGAATCACTTGCTTGAACCATTTCTTCTTTCTCAGAGTCTCAACAAATTAGTTCTGCAGAAAATGCTCACATTTTGAAACTATGTCTTCAAAGAATTGACTCAACCATGCCTTTCTTCCCAATACATCACATTTTAGACACTGAAGACCAGATTCTGATCACATGATTACATAGATAATAAAGTAAATAAGGAGCACTTTACAGTGGAATTGTATCATTGACAAATTTGTGTAAAAAGAGCTGACAGAAGTACGAGTGGATTCCAAGAGTAAAATTCTTCCAAAAGTGTACTAAGCATTCATCTATGAGGTGGGAAGAAAACCGAGTTCCAGAGATATTTGGAGTCGGATTTTTTTTTTTTAGGCGGAGAGGGTAGAATTGTTTTGTTTTTTTTCTTTCATATGAGGCCTCAGAGATCACAGTCTGTTTTGGAGGAAGAACAAATAGTCTGCTGAAATTCCAGCTTGATGAGCTTTCTATCCTCCCTCTCCTCTTTCAATCTTCCATCTCCTCCCAATTTATTACATTCCTCTTTGCTTATCCTCTAGCCCATAAAGGATCTTCATTTGAATGGCAGTCTTGGTTGTTGTCATTGTGCTTTGGGTTTTTCTAACAACATTATTGGTAACTAAATGCGAAATACAATGACAGGTTTTGTGTCATCAGTATTTAAACATTCAAGCTGTATAATGGAAAGAGTTCTTATGTCTGTATATGTATATAAATAGATATAGAAATACGTATTTGTGTGTGTATATATATATATATACAAACACATGCATGTGTGTGATTGTTAATGTTATTATAGCAGAGGCATTGCATATATGACACTTATCTGTGACAATGTTAGGAGAGGGCTGTGTCACTCAGTTGCCCAAGCCTCTAGCTGTTGAATCAGGTGCAAGGCAGGTTGCCATTTATAGTGTTTAATACGTTTCCTGTAAACGTGCAGGAAATATTTGTCTGAAGTTCTGAAGGAAACAGTATTGATGTTCACAGAGAAATGACAAACTACTTGATGAAAGAAATCATTTTCAAGAAAGAGTCTTATGGGAGAAAGAGAGCCTGTTTATTTACAGAAAGATCAAAGCAACTTTCATATGAATTGGTGCTAAATATTTAGTACTTCAGTGACTAGCAAAAACCACTCTAAACTTCCAAAGGAAAGAATAAAAAACAGGAGAGAAGTCCTAGCATATAAATATATGTACACTTTCTGTTGGCAAAACCTTTTTTTATTATTTGCATTACAGTAACGTCTAGGGTCCAACCTGTGATCAGAAACCCACTCCATCATACTGTGTACACTTAGTAAAATACAGTTTCTTTTCTGACAAGTTTATCATGTGAACAGGGAAAGGTCAAGAAGAACAAATTCACATTCAATTTATCTGAACTTCTCTTATAACTTAAAAAAAATATACATTAAATAAAATTGTTGTGAATTAATCCAAGCACAATTTTAGTGGAAATTGCTGCATATGTCAAGCAAACCAAATATGAACAGAAAACCCCATATATTAGTTCCTCCTGATAAAAACTTCCCCTAGCTTCACTACTTATATTCTCATTTTCTCCTTCACCCAAAAGAAATTTACCTACCAAAGTCAAAATCAGAGATATGTCCTTATGCAAAACCACAGTATCCCAAAAACATGCAGTCACACACTGGTTAGGCACAAAAGCAATACAGAAAAGGAAGGGATTTCTTCTTACTGACCATATGTAGAGTCCAGGAGTAAACATCCATCCACTTGAGAAAACTGCCTCTGTGTGGGTTCCCAGATCAGGTTAGACCTGACTCAAAATAGCTGCCTCCCACTGGCAGGGATCTCAGTCTCCCTGCTTAAAGGCAAGTCCTGAGGTTTGAGGATGACGTGTGCTAAAACTGATAAATATATCTGACTGACAGTTTTTCTTCAGCTAGGGAGAGAAAAGCCTGAGAAATGGGTCAGTGTAATATATTTCTCCTAGTTCACCACCTTCTTCCCAGTCTCTAGCTGCAGATCCCAAACCCTGCAAGACCTCCTTTTAGAAATAAGTACAAGTGCTAGCACATATTACTGACTCTGGGACCATGATTAATCTGGAGCTAGGCTAAATTCACACTTCCTCATTTTGGAAAAAAATTTGTCCTCCTATGTGTAATGTACTATTTTTCACTGAGTGCTTCTGAATAGTCCTCATTTCTATAAAACTTTCCCCAACAGCACATTAAGTGTGCCTTTACCATCTGCCACATGCGGTTTGATCTCTCTCTTGTACTTTGTTACTATTCGTATAAAATAGCGTATAAAGAGTAGGGAGAGTAAGGCAGTTGGCTTCATGAAGTAAATAAAGGGAAAAATTGAAAACAATCTGTAAAAGACATTTATGAAATATTGTTTTCTATTCCTTCACATGTTCAAAGTAGATTCTTCAAGCTACAGTCACTGATCCAGTATTCACTATTCTTTCTCTTTTTCTTTTTTTCACAAAGAGGAATGGTTTTATTTTAAACTTGAATAGTGAAGACTTTCCTCTCCCTGAGAAGGTTTATAATAAGTATATTATAATAAGAACTAGGTTATCAGAGAGAAACAAAAAAGCACCATTGCTTTGAATTCACAACATTGGGAAAACAGTAGAAGGAATAAAAAAAAACCTCAGTGTACTAGGCCTTATGGACAGTTTCAAGTGCAAAACTAGAGTGAGCTCAGGAGAATTGACTCTCTTTTCTCCTTTGCAATGCCTAATGGAGGTCATGTGCTCCTTGGCATTAGCAGCTATAGACATGTGAAATATCTGCATTAATTCTCTGGGTGACCTCACATGGGATCATTTGCTTGTCAGGGCGGAGCTGGCCCCTGTGGGATACTTGTCCACTTATGTGAAAAATTCTGAGAACTGAATTTCATAGAATTGTAGAATTACAGAATGGTCTGGGTTGGAAGGGACCTTTGAAGATCATCTACCCTAATCCTCCTGCCATGTGCAGCAACATAAAGAAGTTTCCATGTCTTCCCTTAAGAGCTCAGACCCATTGGTTTTATTGTCAGAAAGATTTCCCTGAAATCAATCCACTTTTCCTTCTTCCAATTTTATCTAATTTTCTCAGGTAACATTGCACTTTTTGGCAACTAGTCTAAAATTTTGCTTATCAGTAGTTCAACTACAGGTATTAAAACTGCATGGCACCTTTTAAAATAAACTTGCTTTTTAAATAACAGTTGATGGATGTCAAAATGTTTCACAAAATTGTATAGCTTTTGACATCATTTTTGATGGTAGGTTTTTGAGGTCGCAAGTGAAATCTGTGGTAACTATAAGAAAGCATATGTAGGCAGAGAGGAAATTAGAAAACTAATCTTTTCACTACACAAATGCATGTTCCTTTTTGGAGAAATATTTATTGTCCTTGTTTTGAATTCAGATTACCACAAAGTCTTTAACTGCTATAATAAAATCATATTGTCAGTCCTTAGCCAACTTTTATATATGAATGTTATGACAATGGAATTGTAACCTCAGCTTCTTTTTCTTCGCAAATACATGCATAGCAGGATAAATTCTAATGGTCTACCTCTTCTGGGTTTAGTACTATTCAATATTTTCATTAATAACCTGAAAGGAATAGAGAGCAGGCTTATTAAGTTTACAGATACCATTTGCTGGGAGGGGGGAAACCAAACGAATAGAGGACAAAGACAGAATTCAAGACAATCTTAATAAATCAGAGATATAGACAGAAAATATGACAATATTCAATGATGGTAAATGCAAGGTGCCAAGCTTAGGATTAATTAACCACATAAATACAGGATGACAAATAACTGCCTATAAACAATTCTATAAAAAAATAAATGAGGGATTGTAAGGGGTCACAAAGGGAACATGAGTCAACAGAGTTATGCTGTTGTGAAAAAAGGCAGATGCCTCAGGATATGTACAGCAGGAAAGAGTATGACTGGAAGGAAATGTGTACTAATCTCTCTATTTTGTTCAGTGTTTTATTCAACACTATGGCCTTAGATGGACTATTGTGTCTAGTCCTGGGCAGTAGGCTTAAACTAACTCAGATCAATGCAGAAAGTCTAAGGCGGGGCAGGGTGGGGAGACGGAAGAAAGAAAAAGAAAGATCAGAGGCTTAAAGTACTGCCTACAGGGAAAGACTAAAGGAAGTGGGTTGTTTGATCCAGAGTAGAGAAGACTAAAGGATGGCATTTGCTTTAAATAACAGTTAGACAAACAAAAGGGGTGAGATGATTTCTTTAAGTTCTTTTCTGGTCCCAGGATTTCAGGATTCCTAGTTACTAAAATAAATTGGACTATAGTACTATGGAGCAGAGACACCAGACAGAAATATATAATACCTTCAAGGTAAAAAATAGAGGTATCTCTACCTTTGCAGAGCTCTTACTGTGGAAACTTATGGAAAGAAAAGAATGCAGCTGAACCAGAAAGCTACAATATGAAGTAGTAGCACACAGTTTATGTAACTCACTGGATAAGAACATTTTAAAATCTGCTTGTACTGTACCATCTGTAACCTACTTCCACTCCAGAAATATTTCAAGAAACAAACACCCAATCCTTATTGTGAGTTTATTGAACTTTCAAATTCATTGTGTGCCAATTTCACCATTTTCATCAGCATCCCACTATGACAAACCTCTGCCAAGAACAGGATTTCCTGATATTCCTATTTATCTGCAAATCATGTGGACTTCCACGTCATTGTGAAAATGTCTTCAGATCTTTTTTTCATTTTACAATCAAAACAAAAAGCTATTAAAGATATAGCTTCTATACAAATATAACTTCTGTAAAAGGAATGTATTGGACCTCATAGAAATTTAAATGTTCTAATTACCATCTTCTAAATGTTCTAATTAATTTTTTGGTAAGCACAAAATCAGAAAAAACAGTCAGACCTAGAAAACATTGTGATTATGAGTTATGTTTCTTAACACATATATCTCTATAATATCTTTCAATCAGCTCTGTATTGTATGATTTACTCTTGTGAACTCCAAAATGGAAACAGTTAATTGATGATGAAGGGTCAAAGTTTGTACTTGAAAATGCATGGGTAAGCATCACTGCAAAATGAGCAGCTTACTCAATGTTGGTCCTAAATACAGTAATTTTTACTTCTATCTGAGTCTCTGATAGCCAAAGTGAAAGGTACTCATCTTGTTACATCTGGAAAATGGTACCGACTGGATGAAAAAAAAACAACAAACCTGCTGAGAAGAGAAGCAGTGACACAATGCTTGAGCTCTGTTTTAGAAACAACATACAGAGACTGCACCCTTCATCAAACTGCACTGATTCTTCCCTTGCTGACTGTTTTTACCGCTAGACACCAAAATGGTGATGGAAATTAGTGAGTCCAAGTCATGTGAGTCCTCTGTGGAACCTGGTGTGGTGGACAGTAGTTGCTAACACCTTCAGACAAAAGAGGACAACACAGAGAACTTAGAACAGGTAACAGGCAGAGCATAAAATCTAGAAAATCATGGAAGCTGTGGTCTTTTGTCTCCTTGCCAGGGCAACCGAGGGGCTATACTTAACTGAATGTGTTGCACCCAGCAAAACCCAGGTAGTTTTTCCTGCCCACAACTTCATTCCTGAAGCATGCAGACTTAGGACCTGTGTTCCTCTTCCTGTGTAGTGGTGGAACAAGGAAAGAATAACCTGGGCTTGTGTGCCACTAACAGGTGCAGTTGAAGTCAACCTGAAAAGGTGTGAGACTGCCTAAATAGCAACCAGTTTCCCCATCTTAAAAAAAAAAATAAATAAAATAATAGACACCAGAAAACTTGTAACTTGGTAAATAGAATAGGAGACCAGGTAGCAATAACAGGAAAAGAGTTTCCATTTTAGAAAAACAAAAATTCTTGTCAGCGACCCACCATGTGCTATAATTTAAAAGCTTTTGAGCAAAGAACATTTCTTTACTGCTAAAAGGTTAAAAATGTGACAGTATGTAGACCAAAAAGTCTTGATTAGCTGTGGCAGATGAGTCAGCAGAGAAACAGTTCACAATCCAGTGCAGATCTTACATTTTGACATATACTGGTAGGGGCTCACCATAGTCATTCCAAAAAGGCAAAGAATGAAAGAAAGAAAGTAATGGGAGGGAAAGCAGAAAGGGGAACAGAAAACGGAAAAGGAAGGTCTGACATCATTAATTTAGTCTTGAAAATATCATAAGGAAAAGGATATGTAAACAACATTCTTTGTCCTCATAGATTTTGCAGAGGTTTTGGATCTAGCATACAAAATTCACTCTCCCATTGCAGGAGAATCCTCAGGATATCTGTGCATTAGATTCCCATGATGCCCTATAGGTAGAAAGTTAGTCTTGTAGTCAGGGAAGGTAGTGCCTTAATATTACCTGTTATGGCACAAGGTCTTTTCTGTCTTTTTGAGAGAAAGAAAATGTTACATTACCAGATGTACAGTAGTGCTGGATGACTAGGTTGACATTAGGAAGGGTTGCAGAACAGAAGCAGCAGCTCACTGTAGAGAGAAAGTTAAATGACAAGCCCATTCTGCTACCAGGGCTATAAAGTCAAAGGCTGGGGTAATACTTTCACTTTCTCTCTTGATAGGAGTAGATAATGGGACTCACAGCAGCAGCAACATAAGAAAAAATTTATATGATTGCAGAGGTTTCACCCTGCCTGATTAGAACCAACAAAAACTTCTCTTTCTGCACCGAGTTGCATATGCCTAAATTCTGAAAGATTACTTTCTTTTCTTCTTTGTAGCCTGAGCCTGAACTGAACAAATAAGTTATGCGTAATTAACACTCAAGCCTATTTGAATTTCAAAGGTGTAAAAGTCTTCCTCTCTTGTTTTGTGGATTGGTACACACTGTTTTGATTTCAAAATGTTTGTTTAATCAGAAAAAGTGGAGGGTTTTCTCTGTACTTTATGGGATGTGATCAAAGGCTAAGAAGGTATTAGGATGAGGAGAGATTTTCCAGAACCCATGTTTTTACCACTGTGGAATAAGTCATGCACTTTTTCTAATATAATCAGAAGAATTCTATCTTTCAGTTGCTACTAATATGGCTCAAAACTGACCTAGGAATATAAACAGAAAATACTGCTGGATCTAACAGCATACTGTTAAATTCCCATCAGCCATATGATATCATGAGAGCTTTCTTACCACACTGTTAAATTTTGTACAGTTCTTTACACACTCTTATTTTCACTAAGCATACATTTTCCTGCCTTATAATTGTACTACATCTAAATGCAGAACTACAGGGAGACAGGTAGATAAAAAGTGCAGATGGTGCTAAGAAAAATCTTTCAGCACATCTTCAGCCAGACATTATTCTTGTATGTTTTATACTGCAGCCGTGTGCAGTAACTGTAGCCCATCACACTGCACAGATGGAAGTGCAAGTTTGAGGGCTATTGAGCATGTGGATTTTCCCAGTGTGTCACAATTACAGAAACATCTGTGCTAAATAACTTCAAGCTGATCCACAGCAAAAATTGGCAATGTTCAATAGCTCTCAATATCCCTTTTTCCCCTGTGGTGAGATGGCCAAGTGATTGCAAGTTGGACTATAGCGTAAAACATGCAGCTTCGTTATTTCAGGGCCTATTTAGAGATTTCTCCCATGATATATTACCTACAAAATGTGTATGTTTTTTGTTACTTAGCTCTACAGAGCCTGAGTTTCAGGGATGCCACATGCCTGCAGCTATCGACTTCAATTAGAGGTGTGGATATGTAGGTTCTCTGAAAATCAAATCCTGTGGGGATATTTTTAATTGATTTTGATTTGCAGAGGGAAAGGAAACTGCCTGGGTGGCATGATCATAAAAGAACAGAAGGGAAACAGAGGCAATTTGCCTATAGGAACAAAGATTAAAAACTGTGATCACATCTAATAGTTATATTGTGCCATCACAGCATAGAAAACATTCATTGCTTTGTTTTTTTCTTCTGGTGGAGATAGAAAAGATAGTATTCCCCTGAAAAAATACTACAGAACAGAAAACCTTCCCAAATACCCTCAGTAATATGATACCACACCCATTAATATGTTCAGACCACACTGCAGTTTAAGAAAATTTACTATTCCTCATTTATGACTGAGTTGCAACAGTTTCTCACCCTGCATCCTCCCACACCATTGGAACCTGGAGGTTTTTGTGGTTGTAAGTACATAAACTCAAATACAGCACATTTCCAATTCTTTATTCACTACTACAGAATAACTTTTCAATCCTTGTGGCCTTTATTTATTTCACCTAGAAAAGCACTTCAACGCAGTCAGCAGATTTTATTCGTCTCCTCCCAGTATTAGAAATAGATACATATATTTCTCATCTGCCACACACTACACAATTTCTCTCTAATGCATGAAAGAGCACTGGAATAGGCTGCTCAGAGAGGTTGCGAAGTCTCCTTCCCTGGAGGTATTCAAGAGCTGCCTGGACACAATCCTGAGCAATGTGCTCAAGATGACCCTGCTTGAGCAGGGAAGTTGGACAGGGTGACTTCCAGTAGTCCCTTCCAACCTCAACCATTCTGTGAATCTACAGTTCTGTGATTCTGTGATGCACATTTTCCCATGCATTGTCCAATGTCACCTGGGACATTGCAAGTGAAGAATGCTTTTCCTCAGAAACTGTGAGTACTCTGTAGTAATAGACTCATAAGTAGGATTCTTTCTTTTATATCTACTTTGGATTTTATCTTCCTGAGTTCCACCCCAATTTCTTCCAAGAATACTATTATTTGACTAAACAGTTACTTAACTGCAGAATCTTGTAATATTAGCTGACTAGTGACATACCTCTTATATTCAACCAACTTACACAGTGTTAGTTCTCTCATCTTTATAAACCAGTCTCCAGTTTTGATAATTACTGTTACATGTTTTTAAATTCTCCCAAGTTAATCTCTGATTTCCTACTTTCAGAGCTGTATTTACTATAATATTCTAACTACCGTCACATCTGAACTGCAGAGGAACTGTAATCTCTTGGTTTATGATGTGACTCCTCAGAGGAAATAGCCAAAATCATAAAAATTTTAATTCAGTTTTATCTCTTTGCCAGCTCTTGCACAGTTTTTTGCAGTTTTGTATATATACATCTCAGGATGGATGTATATCTAATTAATGTCTGAATACAGTCTTCTTCTTTCAAAGATGTTAAGCTTCTAAGCAGGCATACTGTAAAAAGAGAAGGGGGGGGGGGAGCAGCCATAACTGAAGGAGAGACTGGAAAATTGAAAGAATTTCTCTGTTTTTTTCCTTCCTAACCATCCATCCACCCCTAGTGCACACACACCTGAAGTTAACCAACAGCCCCTCTTTCAGAGTTTCTCTCTGCCAACACTAACAAATGCCAAAGTTGTCAAATGATGCTGCTATTGTGTCCCCATAGCAACAAGCTTTCTTGCCTGAGTGACAGTATTTCCATATTGTCAACTGGAAAATGTCCCAGATAACTGTAGGGACACCTGGAGTTTTCTTGCAACGCAAATATCTATTTCTTTTCCCTTCCCAATTCTTCTTATATTAAAGGGAAGTTATTTATACTCATTGAAACGGATGGTATGATGGCAGCTGAGCATTTGAAATTTGTTTTAAAATTCTGTAAATCTGTCCTTTCAGTGGATTTTATGTTACTTTTAAAACAGCTGTAAATTTTAATGCTATCTTAAAAAAAAATAAATACCAGTAAGTAGCATATCAAGATCTTGATAACTGAACAAAAAAATTATAATGTATTATGTGACACATTCTTCATGCTTTTAAAGTTGATGAGAAATACAAGAAAAATGTAAGAGAACTGATGAAAATGTTTTCCTCTAGGAGAGACAAACTTCTAACCTATGTATATATAATCTGCTACTCTACCTTTTGCTATTACTAATCTTCCAGAGTAACAGTATTTGGATCATACATCCTGATTATGCATGTATTAAAAGGGGAGATCAAAGAGAAATAAAAGCAAAAGAAATCCCACCAGTCTTAGTGAATTGGCTGAAATTTACACCAATGAATATCTGGCATTCATATCACCTACCTCCAATTTTAACAGTATTTTTCAGTTACATTTTTTAAGCTCACTGAGTCTTGGAGATTACTTTCAGTCCATTTACCACGACCACCTAAGGTCATAACTGAAAGAATAACTGTGTTCTTGAAGCATGTGAAAACTACCTTTATCAGCATCATTACAACATCTAGGTAACATCGCTCCAAGTTAGCATGTGGATTAAAGAGAACAGAAGCTAGTTTATTGTCTTTTGGACAAGATGTAAGACTACACAGTGATATTTGACTGAATGGTGAAGTCAGCCCCTGTATCCTTGCCAAATGCAGTTTTTGTGCCTAGTTCTATCACCCAGGTTACCAGCACAGTTTCAACAAAACACAACTTTTTTCTTCTGAGCTGTATAGTAATGCTACCATATCCCTTTGTATGACTGCTATGTTTCATATCAAGCCTTCAGTAATGAAGAGTGATGAAAGCACATTCTATTAATTACATGTTGCTAATTATGTGGGTGCAAGATTGTTATAGTGATTAATTAGCAAACCTTTGTAATGTTTTTTAAGAAGATTTACTAAAGAAAGTTTTGAATGTCCACAATATATCAATGCAAATAACACAAATTCACAAACTAAAAGCTTATTTTGAAAATTAGGACCCCATATATTCAGTTTTGATATAAGGATATGATAAGGACAAAATCAAAAATATTTAATAATTTAATGTAAGCAATGAATCATTTATGAAATAATCAGTATCTTTTTCATCTGAGAATAATGGAGAAAAAAGTGAATAAAATGTATTTCAAGGAAAGAGATCAACTTGCTTGCAAAGATTAAACTAAAAATCTAATAATTTTATGGGGAAGTCTTGGAGACCCTAAATAACATACTAAAATATATTTCCTTCACACATTTTGTCCTAGCTGTTCCAGCTAGTTATGTCTCTATTGCCTATGATTCTGTGATCCTATTATTTTATGTGATGCCTGAGAATTATTCTCAATGACTGAGAATTATTTTACTGTAAGGCAAAAGCTTATTTGAAGATTGCAAAAGCACTTGATTGGGGAATCACTGGGTTCCACAGATGAGATACTTCCTTGAGCATTGTTTCTACCTGGGCAAACACAAAACACAATTAGCAGCAAAACACCTGAGGTGATTAGGTTATACAAGTTCAGGGCAAAACTCTGCATGACAGTGAAAAAAGCAGTGGGGTATGGGACAAGCTGGCAGGTTGGTCAAGGTCTAGAGACTGAACACAGGAGCACAGTGCTAGAAGGCATAACCTGAGAGCAGCACAGGCCACCCCGTGTCCCCACAGGCAAGCCTGTCCTCACCTTCACACACGTCCAGATCACCAAAGATTCACAAAACCCGATACACAAACTGCAGAGGGCCAAAACCTACAAAACTTACGCTTACCACAGGAAGAATGAAGGAGGAACGAACATCAAATGCTCTACAACATCAAACAAATATTCCACAGCATTTCTTGCAAAGATCCCATGCTTGGCCTTTGTTGGTGCTGCTCCACAACTGTTCTTCTTTTCCCTATTCATCTTGGTGTTTAGAAGACTATAGCTTTAAAAATGATGGAAGTAATTGCTTCACATTGCAGGTAGGTTACTGCTTTACATAATACTGTGACTTCTGATCTGGCTACTCTAATATTCTTTTTTTCCTGTACATCAGAGCTTACATCAGCTCATCTCACTGCCTGCTGAGTGGTTGCTGCATTTAATCTACAATAGGGTTACTATACGTAAGTATAGTATTGCAAATGTGTGCAACAGAATGCCATCCAGAGGGACCTTGACACGCTTGTGAGGTGGGCTGATGCCAACCTCATGAAGTTTAACCATGCCAAGTGCAAGGTCCTACACCTGGCTCAGAGCAATCCCAGGCACATCTACAGGTTGGGCAGAGAAGAGACTCAGAGCAGCCCTGCGGAGAAGGACTTGGGGGTGTTGGTTGATGAGAAAATGAACATGAGCCGGCTTCAGTGTGCGCTCGCAGCCCAGAAAGCCAACCATATCCTGGGCTGCATCAAAAGGAGCGTGAGCAGCAGGTCGAAGGAGGTGATCCTGCCCCTCTACTCTGCTCTTCTGAGACCTCACCTGGAGTATTGTGTGCAATTCTGGTGTCCTCAGCATAAAAAGGACATGGAACTGTTGGAACAAGTCCAGAGAAGGTCCGCGAGGATGATCAGAGGACTGGAGCACCTCCTGTATGAGGATAGGCTGAGAAAGTTGGGGCTGTTCAGCCTGGAGAAGAGAAGGCTGCGTGGAGACCTCAGAGCAGCCTTCCGGTATCTGAAGGGGGCCTATAAGGATGCTGGGGAGGGACTCTTCATTAGGGACTGTAGTGATAGGACAAGGGGTAACAGGTTCAAACTTAAACAGGGGAAGTTTAGATTGGATATAAGGAAGAAATTCTTTCCTGTTAGGGTGGTGAGGCACTGGAATGGGTTGCCCAGGGAGTTTGTGAATGCTCCATCCCTGGCAGTGTTCAAGACCAGGTTGGACGAGGGCTTGGGTGGCATGGTTTAGTGGTAGGTGTCGCTGCCCATGGCAGGGGGGTTGGAACTTGATGATCTTAAGGTCCTTTCCAACCCTAGCTACTCTATGATTCTGTGATTCTATAACAGAATCCCATTGAGGCAGGACATACATAACCTGCAGGTGCTCGTGGTTCATCAGAAAGGCCTTAAAGCCTATTCAGTGCCAAAGACCAAAGATTTTTATGCCTCTATCTGCCATTTTGCAATCTATTACAGACTCAAATTCAGTGAATGAAGGGTTTTTCATGTAGCAAATTAAAAAAAAGGCAACAGGATGTCATGTGTTTCTTTATAATTCAATATGATTCATGCCTCATCCTTCATGTAAGCCAATAGTTCTTTGATTTAGAGCCTGGGTAGCTATAAGCCATCAGTACAAAGTAATCTGGTACACAGAATTTATAGGATAAATCCCTTAAGTAAGGGTTCATGTCTATTCAGCCCAAACATCCTACATCTATCTATTTAATCTAGCTAATATATCTATCTCTATATTTATAAAGCATCCAGTCACTGGTAGCCAGATGCTACTAGCGTAAATACAATTTATTGACAAATTGGTTTTGTTGCTGACAGATACAGTTCTGTCATTAAGGAAACGTGTCTTTTAAAAAAAGTTATCACTGTGTTGAGACATTTTATAAGATTTTATGTTCATTCACATTCTGACCCATTATAGTATTTTATTGGACTGGCATATTTATCTTTGCAAGTAATAGCTTTGTGGGGGAGACACAGGGGAGGGCAACACAGCTGAAGAGTCCCAGACAATTGTCTGATCAGCAGTATCTCTTCTATCATCACGTGAGGCATCCCCTCAGATGATATACTTGTTAGAGGTGTTACTTAAGTAATCAAAAGGTTAATTTGTGAAAAATCATTGCAGTTTCATTTCCTTGATCCCTGTTATTCATAGTAAATGCGTAAAATATTTCCAAATTGTGAATATTTTCTCTGGAATGATATTTCTTATTAATTGCCTGGAATGATTATGCTCATTATTTATCTAGGTTGATACAGAATCAGCTGAGAATGACATTCATGAAATGAAACATCTACATTTAAGCTCACACATAAGAGATCTATTGTTTCAAGAGGACAATTCCTGCTGCTGTTTCTAATAGTGAAGGTCCTGCTGTGCTACTTTTGTTTCTACTATGACAGGACAAGTTCTTGCCTGCAGGCGAGACTGAACTTCCAAAATGATTGTGTTATTCTCGGTGTCTAGTGAGCAATGTGGAAAGCATGGGGTTTTGATTTGAGGATGCAGGAAAGCTATAAGGATTTAATGTCTGAAATGAATCACACTGCTAGAATTCACTCCGCCACTGGTCAGTCATCCTTTCTGTGCTCACATTTCGTTACAAATCATTGCATGCTGGTATATTAAAGGAATATTTCTGCATTTGTTGTGTCAGTGAAAATTTTACAATGGCAGGAGTTTGTCATGTTTTTATTGTTTCAGTAAACAAAATGCATGTGGAACTGTAGTAAATGAATTCTCAGCCAGACCATAGAGCTTCAAACATGAACTGACACATAGTGGTGAAGTATATGCAGTACAAATGCCCTCCATTTTCTGACAGAAACTAGGACTAACCATGCCCTCTGGAGCAGTGCGATTCCCATGAAACTGAAAGCTGCCTCTTCCCTGCCTCTCACCAAAAGCTTCAGAACAGCCAGTCCCTATCTTTTATCCATTAGCTGAGCCTCATTTATTCCAGATTTTGAAGTAGAAAAGAAACTGATTGCTAAATGACACCATGTAGAAGATAAATAGAGATTTTTACTGTTTTATCTATGGGCAGTAGTGGCACTTTTCCTAAGAGCAGCAGCATCACTCCCAATGGCACTTAATGGCTAAATCTGTGATATTATGCTATGGAGACTCATATCTTTGTAGATGACTGCCGTTGTTCTGGAGTACCTTCAAGATAATAATGTAAGGGCACATCCTTGTTAAGACTTCTGTTATGAAAAGTCACATTCCAGGACCTTCATTGTCCATTGCATACAATTCAATTTTGCATCATTTTTGTTTCATTTTTCTCAGAAACGACAATTATTCAGGTATTTTAACTACTTCTGTTTTAACTGTTTGATTCTTATTTTTCTTCTCACACACTGCATACTAAAACATGTTCAGTCAACCTGAAAAAATTAACTCAAAGGTGTAACATGGAGCCCAGACAAGTCAGGTTTTGATTGCCTCAAATCATTTAAATAAAACCTGAGAGAGAGAACTGTGTGTGATGCTCTGTAATGCATGGAGGTGCCAGGGTCAATTTGAGTCCCCCAGCACATCAACAGTGGGTTAGGCCTCCTGCAGCTCATGGTAGCAAGTGACAATTCCCAAGTATGTTATCTTCCATGAAGCCATTAGGATACAACAATGCTGTGGAAAACCCATCACTGCTGATCATCCACTGTGCCAGCAGAACCAATATTTACTCACATAAATCCAGATAACGCTATATTTGTCTGTATAGTTCTGGCGAGCATCTTTTCCTATTTCCAGTACGATTAAAATTGATGTCTTTGAATTGAGCATGACTCCCTGTCTATGAGTATTTCTTCAAAATCAATGTCCATATTAGTCAGTACACATGCTACATTTCACTCAGCTGTATGTGTACTCTGCATTTTTTTCCCTGTCCCACCATGACCTTTCAGAGCTTTGGTGTTCCATGTTTCTTAATAAGCAAAAAAAGTTAAAGCAAACCAAATTATTACCATTTCCATATGATACTTTTTCTGGTTCCTGCACCTAATGATGCAACCTCTGTTTCTCTCTGTTCTCAGGCTCATTCTTTTCTGAACACACCTGACATGTATAGGGTTTAATATTTTACAGGTAGAAGGCTTAGTTTGCCAGGCTAGGAACAAACTCCAATTTCTTTCCATAACTGTAATGAGACAAAGCAGTCAAAAGCTTATTTCTGCAATCACACAAAATCAGATTTATGGGTGCTTTTTTTCAGAAAGTGATGCAAGGCAGTTTGAGTCTTCCACTGAATTTCTCCATTCATCTCCCAGAGTAAAGTTTCCCCACCTGCTAATGGGATAAACACTATTATGAGTATTAAATTATTTTCCTAGTTAAAGAAATTAAGTAAGATAGGTCCAGTCTGAAACATACTGTGCAACTGTACCCAAACCACTGGCCTTACATCTAGTGATTATGATTTCCAGAAGACTGCACCTGCAGAGAGAGATCTTTGTGTGTTATAGCTCATTCCTGGTCAACACATTAAGGGTGTTACGGAACCAGTGATCCTCTAAATGATCTGCCACTGCTAGCAGAGAGTTCTCTGATTGTTCTCCACAGCTGGAAAAGGTTATTCAAAACTCTGAAAATGACAGCAGCACATACTGTGTATCCCCTCCTTTCCCAGCAAATGAGGAGATGCCCACTGACTTTTGTTTGTTTGCTTCTCTCTATTTCTGATGTGAATCATTCATTACTTCTGGCTTTTTGGACCATTTGAAGATGTAGCATCAGCATTTCAGTTTCAGAAGATACACCACAAAGGCAAAAAACATTCACATTCTAAACAGCAGCAACATATCTAGCTCTAGAAATAGCTATATCTGAGATATTATATTCTGAACCAGATGGTGCTGTCAGACAGTGCAGAATGACAACTTTTAGATGATGTAGAAAGGGTAATGCACCCAAGCAGTGAAGGAATTCTACCTCCATTTGATGCATGTTTTTAACTGCAGCTACAGATGGCGCAACAAGGATCATCTCAGGAGGAAAAGCAAGACTTCCTCATAGCTGATTTTAACTTAAAAGAAAATGTCAGTACATTTATAAATTAGGAAGGCAAGGCCCTTGTTCCTAGTGACTGCCTATGGCTCCCTTATGGTAGAAGAAATAGGGGATAATAGAAGGAATTGGGGATTTTAATGGAATTATTTTCTACCTGAAAAGCTACAGAATAGTATCGATTCAAATCAAAGAATATTTCTGATGAAAAAAATACATATTAAAATACAACATGTTCATTTCTTCTTCAAAACCTAGTTCAAAACTTCAGGTCAAAATATTTTTCAGTTCAAAGCATAACTGTGGGATAAAACAGTAAAATTGAAACAGGTTGAAATTGTCAAAATAAAATTATGTCATTGAACCACACAATCACACATTCCTTGACAACTCAAAATTTCCATTTTGTGGACAGTTCTTAAGTAATTGGTTTTTATCATATTTCATTGTGAGCAATTTCTGCTCATCTTGAAAATATTCATGAACAAGCAAAGTATTTCTTACCCAGTGCTAATTCAAATATGATTTTTACAGGGTTAGAGCAATTATTCAAAATGTAGACTTTCCTATGCAAATATCTCATAATTACATTCTGCATTCAGCCAGCCTAACACCATAATGGTGCTAGATTACCAGATTTATATAAAAATATGGAACAACCTTTGTCTTCTCTTAGAATAACTTGACTCTTAACTACAGGGACCACATGCCAAATTATCTTCTTTCACCCAAACTAATGCAAATTAGCACATCAGTCCATAAAGTGTACACTAAAACCATCTTTTATGCAGCAAAAAAAGTAACAATTCCTGTCACATTTATTTTAATTGTGCCACCATACAGAAGATGAATTACATTTCAGAGAAACAACACCTCTGCATGTAAAATTAGCCACTGAATTGACAATGAGAGAAAAAAAACAACAAAAAAAACAAAAATAAACCTCCTACTTAATGCAACGTACAAGTTACTTCTTTTTCTGTAGAAATATATTGGAAACATTCCAATAAAAGTGGCTTAATTTTGATGATCTCACCCTACTGAAACCATGAACAATTAGCTGAGTGCCAGATTTGCAATGACAAATTGGTGGAACTTTTATCTAGAAGGGGAAAACATACACAAGGGAATATTTTACTAATTTAGGACTAAAATTTAGTCTTTAATAATTTAATAGAGATACAGACAACAGGCACAGAAAGTTAAACACTTTTATTTATTGCAAGCAGCTTAACTCTATGCCATGTTTCTCTTGGTCTGTATGGCATATATGTCTTTTCAAAAAGGATACAAATTGAATTTTGGGTGGAATGGCTAAGAGGGAAGATCACAGATAGAAATCTTACCTCATATACAGGTGTGGGGAAAGGAATACACAGCATGGTGTAGAGAAAGGAATACACATCATGGTGTAGAGAAATTAATGAAGAAGTTCTGCAAAATGTAGCAAGTGAATGAAGATTTTTGTCTTCCCAGGGAAACATTTATTAGGACTTATGGTTTTGTGAAAACAGAGCTTTTAAATTACATATTATATAAAAGTATTCCATATAATTTCCAGATACTTTCTTATTGGAAACATTTTTAGGCCTAAATTTGCTCAGCCACACAAGGAAAAGAATTTTATGGAACTCATGGTCTCTTCTCTTGAAGCATTATACTTTTGCAGAATTAGAATGGATGAGAGTACTGCTTTCTGTTCCAGAATGAAAACACATTCATATGCTTTTTTTGTGAGATTTCTTTCAAAAGCTTATCTACATTCATCTAGCTCTAGCAAAATTATGGCATCCACCAACAGCTAGTTTTTGCTTTCTTGTTTGTTTTGTTCCTACTGGCTTTCCAAACATTATAAGCAAAGCCAGCAAAAACAAATTTACATTGGCATAGCTACATTGCATAACAGTTCTGGTAGTGTAGTGATGCCAACCTGGGGAAGAGACTTTACACAATACTGACAGGCAATGTTGAGAAAATTAAGCCAAGCCATATTTTTAACTATGGAATATAAATATCTTGAGTTTGGTTTTTATTTGTTTTACTAACAAAATGTATAATTCATCATATGATCTACAGTGCTACACACAGCATGGGCAAAACCCCAGAAGAGCTGGAAGACACTGTGCAGTAGGAAAACTATGACATTGTTATCACGGAAAAATGGTGAGATGACTTGCACAACTGGAGTGCTGTGACGGGTATCTATAAACTGTTCAGAAAAGATAGGCAAGGAAAGCAGAGATGGCAGGGTCACCCTGCATGTTAGGGAGTGTTTTGATTGTCTAGAGCTTAATGATGATAACTAAAGGGTTGAGTGTCTATGGGTAAGAATCAGGGGAAAGGCCAACAAGGCAGATATTAGTGGGAGACTGTTACAGGCCACCCAACCAGGATGAAGAGGCAGACAAAATATTCTATAAGAAATGGGAGGAATCTCACAGTCACTAACTCTTCTTCCGGTGAAGGATTTCAATTTGCCGGATGTCTGCTGGAATATAATAGAATGGAGAGCAAACAGTCTGGAGGGTTCCTGGAGTGTGTGGAAAACAACTTCCTGACACAGCTTGTGAGGGAGCCAACTACGGAAAGCACCCTGCTGGACCTGTTTTTTTGAAAAGAGAAGGGCTTGTGGGTGACATGATGGTTGGAGGTTGTCTTGGCCATAGCCATTACAAAATGATGGAGTTCTCAATTCTCAGAGACATAAAGAGGGGGATCAGAACTGCTACCTTGGACTTCCAGAGAGCAGACATGGCCCTGTTTAGCAGCCTGGTAGACAGAGTCCCCTGGAAGGCAGTCCTGAATGACAAAGGAGTCCAGGAAGGCTGGAGATTCTTCAAGAAGGAAACCTTAAAGGTGCAGGAATGAGTGTCCCCATATGCTAAAAGACAAGCTGAAGACCAGCCTGAGTGAACAGAGAGCTTTGGCTGGAACTCAGGCAAAAAAAAAGTGGAGTTTATGACCTATGGAAGAAGGGGCAGATAACTCAGGAAAACTACAAGGATGTTTAATGGTAAGGCCAGCTCTTCTCCAAGTAATCAGCCCCCTGAGCTGAAAGACAGGAATGGGGAGAACAATGAAGTCCCCATAATCCAAGGGGAAATGGTCAGCAACTGGGCCAGATGGGACCTACCAAAGGGTACTGAAAGAGCTAGGAAAGTTCTCACCAAGCCACTTCCGAGCATTTCTTAGCAGTCCTGGCTAACAGGGGAGGTCCCACGTGAGTGGATGTTAGCAAATGTGAAGCCCATCTACAAGAAGGTCTGGAAGGAGGATCTGGAGAAATACAAGCCTTTCAGTCTAACCTCAGTACCTCAGAAAAGATTATGGAGAAGATCATCTTCACTGCCACTGTGCAGCACATACAGGACAACAAGGCGGTCAAGCCCAGTTAGCATGGGTTTATGAAAGGCAGGTCCTGCTTGACTAACCTGATCTCCTTCTATGATAAGGAGATTCATTTAGTGGATGAGGGAAAAGCCATGGATTTTGTCTACCTAGACTGTAGTAAAGCCTTCGACATCATTTCCCACAGCTTTCTCCTGGAGAAACGGGTATTAGAGCACTGTAGGGGAAAGGTACTGCCTTGTAATGAAAAATGGGACTAATTCAAAAGTGGAAAGTTCCTGCCTAACAGAAAATAGTTTCAAAGTTCTGTAAATTATTTCCTTCCAGGCATTTTCTTTTAAAAGATTGTTCTTTTTTCTTTCTTTTTTCCCTTGGGGTTTGGTTTTTTTTCCCCCTTTTGGTAGAAATAGCTTTTTATTCACATACTATGTAGGATGTGTTTTTCCTTCAACCTTTTGACATCACATCAGTTCCCACCTCCTCAACATCACTGAAACAGATAAAATCTAAATTGTCAAATATAGAAACAACTCTCTTTTTTTAAACACTTCTTCCAGGTTCTGATCTTTCTACAAAGACTAAGGTCTCTCTTTGACAAAGTTAGTCCTCTGCTACATAGCTCTATAGATGATTTCACACCACAGCACTTTCATCCAGACAGGGTTGCCCCAAAAGTTCTCAACAGAACAAAATTCACCAGCACTCATCTTATACTGGTGAAGCTTTATAAAATTTCTCTCCAATGGTCACTAAGTTTCCTCAAACCAAAGTTTATGTTCAGAGTTTACAAGAGCAGGAATGACATGGCCACTGACAAGTACCAACAGCACTATTAGCTTGAGCAGATATGCTGTCCAGTCCAATTTTAGGCTCTGCAGACCTGCCCATAACTGCAGTTCATGAAAGGTCAGCTCTGTCATTTGTAATCACTACATAAAAAACACATTAGTGTCGCTGTTCCCATTTTGCTGGATAGTGTGGCTTTATCCACTTGCTCTTTTTCCTGGAGTGCTAGGCCAATCTTCATTAGAGTTTCCTAGAAAGCTAGGATAGATAAATAGGTTGTATGAGAGTTGTGTTTCCTCCCCTGCTCTGCACATTGACCTTTTCCATAAGGTCATATTCAGAAGGTGAGGAGAGGAATGGGCCTGAGCCCAGAAGCATTAGTGATGCATTTTATTAACTATCTGACGTGGCCAAAATGTGCATCAGTTGTGTCAGTCACCAGCAAGCAAGCATCGTATCCATTTTGCGTTATGTCCTGTAGTCACAGAAGCTGTGGGACAGTTTCTTGTGATCTTCCTGGGCCTCTTGGGATCTTTCCTTAGCTTCTTACAGCACATATTCTTGCTAGTTCAAGTCTAGGCATCCTTGGGCAAATACAACATAACACATCTAACGTTTGTGTTGCAGAGCACTTGGTTTTACTCAAGAAAGCCTTCTGAATTGAACCATCTCTGTCGTGAGGCCCTAGTTAGGGTTGGTATAATAAATGGGTCTTACTAAAGTAGATGCAGAGACTTACAGAAACAGAAATTCCCTCTGAGCTCCTAATTCCAAACTATTTTTTCAGACACATGTGTATTTTTCTAAAAGTGCTTATCACTGCCTAATTTGTCCTGTCTGACTTCAGCCTGTAAGCAGAGAGCGCTACACAGGTATGACTGCATTTACATTTGTCTGACATCTGGCATCACTGTGGACTGTCCTTCTTCATCTTTATTGTTTATTTTATCCCCTAATTTCCACAATTGTTTTATTTCTTCCCTGTATTTTTTATTCTTTTCTGATAATTTTATTACAAACATTTTCCTTCCTCATTTGGATTGCTTTGTAAAGATAGATCACCAAATGAAAATATCCCAGAGTGGATAGTTTATTGTACTAAATTGACGGCCTTATCTGCTTTCATGTTATCATTACAATTGTTCTTGTGTTTGGATAGTACATAATTTCTTTTGTCCTTTGGAAGTCTCAGGAGTACTTTGGAGAACTGTATTTCCAGCGCAGGCTTGCATAGAAGAACTGAAACAGAAACACTCTTTATGGGCTACATTACAGTTTTGACTACAGCCCACAACAAATAGCAGTACAAAAGTGAGCCATCCTGTGGAGTAAACTACAGGCAATCTGGACTGGACACCAAGCTGCCTTGAAAGTATATTTTGTTACATCCCTTCAAATACCCTAGCACATTCATTATAGTTGTCTCTGGTCTGAGGAAAAATCTGGGACCTCCTTCCCACTTCTTCAGGTTGTTGTCAAAAACATCACCAAAACTACCCATGAGTTTTGGCTAGAACCTTAAGAGCCTTCAGGAAGAGAGAAAGTAGGTAATTTTAATGTACATCTGCCAGGATGTGAGTCAGTGTGGAAGAGACTTTTGTCCTTCCTCATGGCTAGTTGACTTTAAAAGTACTCTACAAGCTTTCCGAAGCCTTCAACAGTAGGCAGCCATCAGATCAGCTTAGCAGTGCATAAAGCTGAACTCAACATCTCCTCTCCCAACAGCCAGGAAAAGCATGACTTTACCTCTGACCTAAGAATTTTCACTTGGCTTTGTCATCTTTGAAGCCTTGTCTTGTATGCAGCTCTGTGACCTTCATATGATTAGAAGCAATGCTATCTTTCCCGTGTGAGCTGGGGACTCTTCAGCATCAAGAAGAGCTGGCAGTGTCTGCCCCTTACGAGTAATGGTGTGTTCACAGAAAGCTGAGGCTTAACCACTTGTTCTGCCACACTTGCAGAGCCTCGCCATGAATACAAACACGTAGCACATTTCAGACCATAACGGATGGATGTGCATCCTGCTTATCGAACTGAAAATCCTTCTTAGCTTATAAAAGACAGAGCAACAAACAGGAACGGTTGAGCCGAAGTCTATATATAATGGATCTAAGAGATATCCTTCTGTCATGCTGAGACTTGATTACAACCTAAGTGCTGTCAGAAGGGCCATATGTTCCATTCACAGCATGGCTTAGCCCTCTGTGGGCTCAGCAGGAGTGGGCTGTAGCTTGGCAATTTGTCCAAGGCATGTCATGAATTGACTAGGATAAAGAGATTAGGGTCCTGATCCTCCGGAACCTTCCACCTTGTGCAAAGACTTGTGTGAGCACAGAGTGGATGTGAATGGATACTGTTTGGCTTTCTTAGAGGTTTAGCACCACTTTGGGCTCATTTCAAAAAGGTGAAAATGACTGTAGAAGCAGCAGATAATCATTGACCTTAATTCCTGCCCTGCATTTCCTTTGTGCTTGTGTGTTTTTTCAATGATTTGACTGTTTCTAACAGCTACAGTTGAAACAAAAATGGAGAGGACAAACGTGACAGCCTCTACTGTGCTCCTTCACAGCATTCAAATCTACCTTCAAACCCCATGCCCGTGATCCTTGATCATTAAAATCAAGAAGTAACAGAAGTTAATAGTTCTTTACAAACAAAATAGGATTAATGAAATAACTCACAACAAAAAAATGTGGACTGGACAGAAATTTGCTATCCCTCTGCTGGTCTCCCAACCTTATTTACTACTCCTTTGTCCCACCCTCAGTCTCCTTCTGTAATGGTGTTTTCTTCAATGACTTAGAAAATGGCTTGGAGTCTCATAAGTCAGTGGTGCAGCAATATTTCATGAATGACTTCTGGAATGGGGATCATGCCCAGACCCCTGTTAATTTTCATGCAAATTAGTGACTCTGTTTAGAAAGGTCAGAACTGCCATAACAGCAGGCAAGCTTAGTGGAGTTAAGGGTTTGCTCATGTATTCTTTTCACAGCGTCCTGTTGAAAATAGCCCCATCTCTGTCACAAAGAGAACAATATTATGATTTGAAATATGATTTTATAAGTCAGATGAGAAGTGGATAATGTACTAATATACTTGCATCTAAAAGAAAAGGGGAATGAAATGTCAATCTCCCCTTGAATTTTGTTCTCAAAGTAATTGAACATAAGTATGTGCCCTGAATCACAGGTATGAATCAGAGTTTCACAGATTTTTCATAGTAATTGACACCACACTAATTTCTTCAGAAGGGCTCTGCAATTAATGCAGACAGGACAAAAGGAAGGAAGTTGATATGGTATTATAACTTTAAGCTCCATCTGTAATAAAGGGCCAACTTAGTGCTAGCAGGCATAAAATTCTGTGTTTTGTCATATGAGGGGACATTCAGTCTGCAATTTCTTTTGCACCATACAGAATATGTTTATAGTTATACTGGAATTTTCTAAATATTCTTTCTCTTTAGTTAGGGGTGGAATAAACCAAAATAAATTCTCTCTTGGTTTGACCCAAAATGAAATGTGTAACGTAGCTATTTGTGTTTTTAACATTAAGAAACTGATGGCAATATTATAAAAAATATCATTACTGAAGATATAAATTAGATGGTTAGCTTTTCAAACCCCAAACCAGTATTTTTTCATTTTGGTTGAAAAGGCCCAGTTTTGTTACAAGAAGTTGACATTTTCAATTAATAGGATGCCTAAATGCAGTAGCTGTCTGTACAAGCATGGCAGTTTATGAGAATAAGATAAAAAGAGCAGCATGAAAAAAAGCTTATTTTCTAAAGTGTCTGGGATAGTCTGGAGATGACTGATTATAGCCCATGCTACATGTGATCTGAAGCGATCAAGGTTTTAGCATTCAGTTCTGACTGGGCATAGGCACAGGACTGTTGACAGCTTTCTGCTTCCTAGACCCTTACCTTAATCTGTTTGGTTTACTTTACAGTCTAAAAAGACTCTAAAACACTTCAGCCCTGCTTTGCAATTAGAAAGTACCTGCAAATAAAAATTCCTGAAGTCCAAGGAGGTGTCTGTAAAGCAGGAGAGGGAGCCATGGGCTCAGGAGAGGGAGCCATGGGCTCAGAAGAGGTACTAAACTTCTCTTGTTTTGCATGGTGGGACGGTGAAGGTTTGTATCCTGCAAGATCATCTTCAGGGCACGGTTCATTCCACTGGATTTAGTGCTGGCAGGACTGGAACTTCAGTGCTTAGTAGAGTGAAAAACACCATTACAGTGTGCCATGCCTTGGATGGCTTGCCTTTTTAGCTGTTCAAAAACTCTCTGAAGTAGAAATGAGGTGGCAAAAAAATTATACCCTTTTCAATGCACATTCTTAGGCTGGATTACCATTGTTTTTCAGCTGCACAAATTTGTGCGTGTTGTGTGCAGCAATACCAACCTCTGGCAATCTGTTTGCTAACAGTTCTCAAACAGAAGGGAAATTCATCACATAGAAGCCTAAACTGAGTTATTCACCTATAACATTAACTATTTGAACACTCTCCTGCTGACTGTTCTGTTATGTCACATGCTAGCTCAGCTTCTCCCTTCTACTCCTTGTGGGTGCCCTGCAGTATATTTGGAATAAACCCTTTGGCTTCCTAATTTCCTCCATTACTGCCCCCTGCTAGTATGCTTCGGTGATTTTCAAAGGTGATCTGGGAAGGAGTTAATTTGGAGTCTGATTTCATTTTTATTTAGTGTGCAGAAATGACAAGCAAGCTACAACAGTACCCCTCTGCTTTGGAAAAGAGCCAGGTTCAAAGACCATGGAGCCTTTTATAAAGCTCCATTACTAGAATAGGTTTCAATCCTACACCATTCAAAACCATTAGACGTGCTCAAACGCATTCTTTCCCTATCCCTAACACAGCAGGGTACAAGGTGAGACAGATCAGGTTCAGCAGACAGGTATTACCACTGCATTCTCACATTAGAGTGAAATTGGTTTGGTCAGTTCTTTCATTGTGCTCCCATGGAGAAAGGTTGTCCTTAGTAAATGTTTTGTAATCAAGTGCTTCAAGTGAAACTTCAGAAGTAATGGAAGCAGGACTTTTAAAAAGCCTGTTTTCTTTCTTAAAGTTTGATAAAGATGCACATTTAAGTGGAATTCACAAGCAGGAAAGTACTATGAGAATTCAGGGCTCACATATGTTTTTATCTTAATAGTTATTAATCTGTTACTACTATATATATATTTATTATGAAGGTCATTGAATACTGGCTTTCATCTGCTCTTTCCTCTTCTTAAAATAGATTTTACTCAATAACTTTCCTGCTTTTGGGTAAGGGGTTCAATATGCAGTGGTATCCTTTCTCTTGTCAGACATGAGGTTAGTACTGAATAATGACAATAATTAAAAGTACTCTAACCGATGTGACTAATAAATTCCCATCAGTGGTGAAGGACAAATCTCAACACACTGGGGCTGGTTTGGATAAGCAGCCAAAAGATTGATTATCCAAATGTTACCCAAAGGCTGCATGCTAAAATGAGAGCAACAACAATTCAGATGAAAATCTTATAATAGCAGCTGCGTCGTGGTAAGTTCCTTCCTGCAGCTGGAAAAATAACTGCTGTAGTTTTTAACTGGACGCAGTATAACCACTGATCAAAACAGCCTGATATATCATGCTTTCCCAGCACTTCTCAGATCCAAAATCATGAATACTGACACTTTTTGGACACTGATGAATAGCTTTCAATGAGGTGGGGAGACTTCTAGCTTTCCATTTTGGCCACTGAATCTAAACAAGCTCTGTTATTGAATTTCATGAGAAACAAAAGAAATATGTTTGTATTAAGAATATATAACAAAGAATGTTTTATGTTATATTTTAATTTTCATTTTTAATAAAGAATATAAACTTGTAATACTACTTATATTGTTATGTATATATTACATATATGCATAAATATTTCTGGTATTTTTGTTACATTCTACTCCGAAATGACTGAAGAAAGATACTATCTGGTTTTGATATGTTATTCCACAGTCTATAACTACTATAACTAACTCTGATACTTTAATTTGTACCTATTTTTTTTTTTCCTAGCACATTCAGCTTTCACAGATCTCCACAACTCCAGGTTTTCCTTGCTTATGAACACTGTTCTCTTCAAAAGCAAATGCACTGCCTTCTCATCTCCATCTATATGCCAGCTCTGCTTGTTTCTTTGTCAACATAAATGCAAGCTTTCCTGTTACTTCAGCCATGTTAGCCTTTTTTCTCCCAGTAAACTCTTCTCCCTTACAGATTTGAGTAAATCTGTCTTTGAGTTTTATCTTCCCCAAACGGTGTCCAAGTAATCAGCCAATTTTCTCAGAACCAAGTGAAAAGACAGATAGGAAAAATAGTACTTGTAAATAGAGAAAATAACAAGGTGGAAATGCTTATCCCTATTTAAGATTGTAATTATTCAGCTGTGTTGCTCCTCTTCCCTAATTTAACACTCATGATGTCCATCATGCCCCTCTGTGTAGTAGTGTATGCACAGCCCTGATGTGAGCCCTGAGGTGTGCAGGCAGGCATGAGAGCATGCACCTCATCAGTCAATGGAGCAGCTAAAATTCCCTTCCACTCATCTGCCTGTGCATACTGTGCCTAATGCTTCTTGGTGCCTTCATGTGCTCACTAACAAAACCAAATATTAAGTAGCTGAAGGGAACAGTTTTGGAATAACAAGATAAGATGCCTTAATGTGAAATACATTCATTTATTCCACACAAAGTGAAACACATCAATTAACAGGCAAAAAATCTCATCCTGCAAAAAAAAAATCAGGTATAAAAAAAAAAACTTAATTAAATTAACTAAATAAAGTATTTGCCATGAATAGTTCACCTTGTTTTAGTCCTTGTTCAAAAGAAATTCTTAGCCATTACTCCCAGCCCTGCCTGACGAGAAAGCCTGAAATTTGATCTTTAGTTTTCAGACTAAAACTGTATTATTATGCTTAGGATTAGTGAATAATGTCAGTATTACATTACTCCAAACACATGATGAGTATGGGGGTTGGGTATAACCAGTTACCTTCCCTTTTTGTCTAAAATTTCCTTGAAGAGGCAAAACCTGAAAAATTCCTTAAAAAAATAAAAGAGAACTAAAAAGAAACTTAAAGAAATTCCTTCAATTTACTTTAAGGAAGCCTTTCATGCTGAGTGCATTAAAAAGCTCCACAACCCAAACACATTCATATAAAAAGCAATTTCCTTAGATAACAACATTCTTTATTCCCCATGTTACTATTAAAGATGCTAGTGTTTGAATAGCTTACTGTCTCACAAATCAGCTTTTCCTTCAGCTGAGGGAAGTCATAACCCTGTGTTTATGACATCTCATGCTGTTTCTCCAAAAATAATTGTTGTGCCACCAGTGCAGAAAAGATCATGGAGGTGATGAACTTTTAATATGTTAAACACTCACCCTGACGCTAAAAGCTATATATTTAAATTAGATGCATCCTGGCTTCCAATTGTGCACAATCAGAATAAGATACCTTCATGCCCTCAGTGCAAAAATTGGAGTACCTGTGCTCTTGAGCCCTTGAATTGGGCACAAACAAGGGCGTCAAATACAAAGGACTTGGTTCTGCCAGGTAAAGAAAAGCATTTCTGAGGTTTTGAGAATCTATAAACTGCATCAACTTCTCTTGAACTGAAGATGCAGAACATCCTAAGACTCTCACATGTGTATTTACTCTCCACATTAATGGTCTCTTTCAAAATATCACTTTACCTTGTGAGGTTTTTTTATGTTGGGCTTTTTTCTTTTGTTTTTTTTTTTTTCTTTTAACTAAGCACTGGAACACATTGCCCAAAGATATTATACAGTCTCTGTCCCTGGAGCTATTAAAAAGCCCTCTGGACAAAGTCCTGGGCAGCTTGCTCTAGCTGTCCCTGCTTGAGCCTGAAGGGTTGGACCAGAGGATTTCTGAGGTCCCTTCCAGGGCTGTCATTTGAGATCAACAATTTACAGTCAGAAGCTGCTGTTCTTTCTTGCTATGTAAACTAAATGAGGTTACCAAGATGAACTACTAATAGGAACATATATTTTTAATAGGTAGCAAAATTAACCAGGTAAATGATGGATTATAACTGTGCTTTCTTCTGTTGGAAGTTGGGCATTATGTTTATATTCTCTTTATTGCAATGATATCTTTATAAAAACATGGAACAATTTCTATTGTAATTTTCCAATTTTACAAAAGTAAATGGAATAGCATTTAAAAAATTTGCAGAAAAAGGTGATTTAGGTGAAATATATTGTTAACAATTTTCAATAGGAGAAATATCTCCATAATGAGAAAAATGAGGAAGGGATAAACGTAAGCAAAATAATAAGCTTTGGGGTTTGTTTATTTTCCATAACAGTATCAAACTAATTCACCTGAAACATTATTTATCCTTCTTACATATTATACTAGCCAGAAGAATCTAGAAGATAAAGGGCAAGAACTTCACTTCTAAAGAATTCCTTACTGCAGAGTAATCAAACTTTTGATTAGTGGATGTGTGGATGAACAGGAAAACCAGTGCATAAATGATAGCTTATTAGTTAGCTTACTGCCGTATTTACCAGTAAATCCAAAGGTGAAACATTAACATCACTTTCAGCCCTCAACTCTCCCTAATTTTGGTAGCCTACAGGGCTGTCTGGTGGCTCCAAGGTCAACCTATAGAAAGTGAAACAGGCAGTTTTACACCTCTGACCCTAAAGCTGTTTGTCGAGTGTCACATCCAGTCCTGACACAGCTCCTCTGTAAGGAGGAAGTGTTGCCAGCTGAGAGTTATATGCAAGTCCTGTAGTGGAAGATAACAACTCCACATCTTAGAAGAATATAACAACAATCTGTTCTTTCAAAACTCTCCTTACTTTCTGGCCCACAAATAGAAATTATGGAAGAGTTAGAAGGTAGTGAATGCATATCTGAATCCCCTGGTGATATGGAGAGTACTTAATGTTAAGGCTAAATATCTTTGAGGTGGAGATTGAATGAAAATGCTTTCTGTGGTCAAGTCCCAGTAGGGACATACATTTAGTGCCTTTTAGATTTGATTGTATTGGCCTTCCACATTGCCACAGCACTAAACCAAAACTAAGTATAGGCACACAGGTCCTGGGCATTTTCCAAATTCATATAGCAATATTAAAGATACTGTACTTTTATTGTCTCAGTTTAGAGGTTCCTGTGAAGTCTGGATTCCATTGCTTTAAGATAAAAAGAGACCTGTTTTATCTTATAAATTAAAGCCACTAAGAAGGTTAATTTCAAAATTCACTAGAAAACAAATAAGATTTTCCATTGAGTCTGAAAATTGCTATGGCCTTTCATCTCCAGGCAAATTTGCATGGCTATAGAAGCTGCCCAGTTGCACTACAAGCATTATTCATTCAAGTGGCCCAAAAAAGGAATTAAATGCTCAAAACACCTGTGAAACTTAGCAAATGCGGCATAAAGAAAAGCACACTACTCCTCACTCCACAAAGAGTTTATTTCCCACATCTCGTCTAATACCAAAGTGTTGGAAGTGGGGGAATCAAGACAGGGGCAAAAAAAAAGTGGAACACTCTCAGAGCATGAAGCGGCCCTGAAAGAGAATGGTAATTAATTAAGAGGTTTGACACCAAGGCTCAAAGGGTAGCAGCTAGTTTGCTTGTTTTGATTTCTCTTGGACAGTTTTTGTCCTAAAAATTCTTTAGGAAACAAATGCAAGTTCTGGTTTCATTGAGGACTTAATTTGATACACTACTCCTTCAGATACCCTTGTCACCAAACAAAATTATTTTTTTTATTTTTATTTTCCTTGATTAAAGAGTATTTCATATTTCTGGAAATAAGCTATTGTGCATGTAGATTTTAGAAGTACGAAGAGATGACTAGATCTACTGTGATCAGTGAGCAGTAATAGGCTTTGTGGAAAAAAGTAAAATGCATTTGTATAACAAAACATATTGGATAACTGACATATTCAGTGCATTTTAATAGTTTTTGTTACTTCTAAGTGTTTATTTCTTGAGAAAAATTTGCAAGGGAAGATAGTGAAAATTTTTCCAGGCAAACTTAAAGATAGTTTTTTTAAATAATTTGTTATACTACTACTCCTCTTAGCCATTAACAGATTTTGAAAAAAAAAAATTAATGATAACAACAATTACAGTTTCAAATTATGTCAAGGAAATCAAGATCAATATTGAAATAACAACTACAATGACCAATCCTATAGGTAGAAATGTAGAAAAAAAAACCAAACAAACCAACAGGTAAAATATTCAGATAAGAAAAAAATTACTTGTAATATGACTAGAATATCAGTATGTGAAATTCCAGGGTTTTTTTTCCTGGAAAAAAAAAAGAATATGTTTTTTAAGACTGAGGAAATTATGCTCATGCACTAGAGCACTAAAGTTCAGGTAGATCTATCTTCTTTTTCCAACTCTTGCACAAACTTTTTTGGCATCTTGCAGTTTTTTGCCTTGATTTTGCTTTTCTAATATGTGAGATCATGGTTGGATAATCCTATTTAAACTCATGACTAGTTAACTCATTCAGATTTGAAAACTATTAATACAACATAAGAATGAAAGTAGAAAGCTTAGTAGCCTTTCACCAGTTTACATATATATTTCCCTGTGGTCTAAGTTTTTAATCTCTCTTTCTTCTCTTTCTCTTTCATTAAAAAGTTCTCTGGAAGGACACCTAGAAAATAAAATGGTATCTTCAAAGAAACTCAGCATTGAACTGCTTCAGCTCTACACAGAGTCAGTGTAAGTTTTACCACTGATATCCCTCTAGCTCTCTTTTATGCAGAATAAACCATGTTTTTCAGAATGTATTTCAGGACTTCTTTGTTGCTTGTCTGTGGAAAATCTACTTCTATAATAACATAGCTTCAAAACAAGAAGGTTAACTTTTGTGTTCCAGAGCTTTTATAATGTTTTTTAATTAAGTAAACAAAATTAATTGTTTAAAAACAAAGAAACATATAAAGGTCATGCTGAAACAAGCCACCACATCTACCATCAGATTAGGATGAGATTAAATGAGACTTAACTGGCATTTGTTGCTCCTGTTAGAATTCTGACCAGTCATGAGGAATGATTTTAGGAAGTAATTGAATTAGCTAAGCAAAAATCCAGGTGCAATAGTTACTTTCTTACAAAGCTTGTCAGCTTTTTGCATTCATTTATACTTACGACTGGTGCTACTAGCAGGTGCTTGTGGCAAGAATATAAAAATCATAGCAAAACCAAGGCAGAAAATAACTTGCATATCTATATTTTGGAAATATTTATAAGTTTGACTAACCAACACATTGCACCTGAGTTAATAGGAAATGAAAGATTACAAAAAACAGCTGGATATCCCAGCTTCTTATGTCAACTTTCCAAATTAATAGTATTTTTATGGGTTTATTTCTTGTTTAAACCTTTTTAGCGACAAGGGACTCAAACGGAATTCTGTGTATGTGTATACATATTCACAGTGGTCATGGCAGGGAGAAGAAAATCCTTAGCATGCAGTCTATTCATCTATCGCAAAGATGAGAAAATAGAAGTACCGGTATGTTAGCTTTGAGCATTGAATATACATGTACACACATATATTAAGATGAGGCAAAGAGGTCAGAAACTGGCTGCAAGGTCAGGCAAAGAATTCTTCTACAAAGAGAAATAGATCAGGAGGAGAAATGGATTTTCTGACAAAGAACTACTTTCAAGAACACAGGAAAATCTCAATTTCTTTTTCTTCATTTGCAAAGCCAAGGTCCCTCCATCTCCCCAAACAACCTTTGTTTTGTTTTTGCTGCAGTAACAACATTTTTTCCGTCTGAACGAACAGAAAATTGAAGAAAAGAAACAAAGGAAGCAATTTCACAAATTCCATTTAAAATGTCAGAACAGAACTTAAAAGTAAATGTGAGATTTTCACAAAAGAAACTTCTTTTTTAAAACTTCGTGATTTAAAGTCTGCTGAGGTAAAAGAAGAAGTAGGCTTTTGGAAAATTCCAGTGCGATACCACTGGCGAACCAGTAACTCACTCTACTGAGTTGAGTTAAGGGCCCATACCAGTTCCTTGTTTCCAGTTCTTTATAACCTTCCTGTTGTTGCAGGAAGGAGATATTGCTGCAGTGAAATTGGACATGAGGAACCAGAACTCCATCACTGCAATGGTATAAGTAGACACGTTTAATGAGCACAATAATTGCTGTAAGTCTTATCAAGACCAGGGCTATAGATTTAATAGCTATAAATGGTTCCCTTATGTTCCACCTGTTACCTACTACAAGGAGCAGAGCTCAAATGCAATAAACTGCCCTTTGTGCATGAGTGTGTGTAAAATGGCCAGGTTGGTGGAACCTTTGAATGCAGATACAATGCTTTTTTCAGAAACAAGTTTCTTATTAAGAACTTAGAACACTAAATTGATTCCTGCTAAATGAAATTAATGTTAAGATGGAGCTGACAATAGAACTTGACTCTAAAGCAGATATTGAAACACCAGTGAAATCACTGGTTTGAATCCCTATTGTGCATTGATTTTCAGGACACTTTTATTAATCATTGATAGTAATGTTTTCTATTGATTAGCAGGTTTCTCTGCGCATGGGTCGTTCTGTGCAATGTTTATGTCTTAGTCGTATAACAAAAGACCCTCAAAGCTTAAGAAGATGGGGGCCATTTAAAAAGCTCTTAGTAAATGCTGAAGTCACAGCATTTAGCAGCTGAAAATCTAAATATGGTGCAAGTATACAGAGTATTTCAATAATATGCAGGAAGGAAAAAAAAAGATGGGAGATGAAACAAACGGGGAAAGAAAGAAATGAAGGCAGAAATGTACTAAATTTATGAATGCATTTTTATTCTCTTGTTTGTATTTATAAAGCTGCCAAAATGCTCTAGAACCATACACACTTCCCTTTAGCAAAACCAACGCTAATAACCAAAAACAAACCACCAATCAACCAACCAAAGAAACACTACTTAGGATATATTAATTTTCTTTTTTCCTAAACAATTCTATCAATCACAGTTGTTTAATTTCTGTACAAATATTTTAATCAGTTTGGGAAACTTGCAAATGCAGTATAAAAATTTCACTTATTATTTACCCACAGACATTAAAGCTAAATAATGAACCAGGCACAGCTACAGGTTGGACAAAGAAGAGATTCAGAGCAGCCCTGTGGAGAACGACTTGGGGGTGTTGGTTGATGAGAAAATGAACATGAGCTGGCAGCTTGCGCTCGCAGCCCAGAAAGCCAACCGTATCCTGGGCTGCACCAAAAGGAGCGTGACCAGCAGGTCGAAGGAGGTGATCCTGCCCCTCTACTCTGCTCTTGTGAGACCTCACCTGGAGTATTGTGTGCAGTTCTGGTGTCCTCAACATAAAAAGGACATGGTACTGTTGGAACAAGTCCAGAGGAGGGCCACAAGGATGATCGTTGGACTGGAGCACCTCCCATATGAAGACAGGCTGAGGAAGTTGGGGCTGTTCAGCCTGCAGAAGAGAAGGCTGTGTGGAGACCTCATAGCAGCCTTCCAGTATCTGAAGGGGGGCTATAAGGATGCTGGGGAGGGACTCTTCATTAGGGACTGTTGAGATAGGACAAAGGGTAACGGGTTCAGACTGAAACAGGGGAAGTTTAGATTGGATATAAGGAAGAAATTCTTTCCTGTTAGGGTGGTGAGGCACTGGAATGGGTTGCCCAGGGAGGCTGTGAATATTCTATCCCTGGCAGTGTTCAAGGCCAGGTTGACAAAGTCTTGGGTGGCATGGTTTAGTGGTGAGGTGTCCCTGCCCATGGCAGGGGGGTTGGAACTAGATGATCTTAAGGTCCTTTCCAACTCTAACTATTCTACGATTCTATGATATCTCATATGCTTAATGGAATGAAATTAGGTTCTGCACAATCCTGTGTGGTTTTAATACTGTGGAGGAATGCATTTAATATTTTGATCTCCAAAATCTTCAGGAGCTTTTGTGCTCAGATATAATGTCCCAGACATTTTTCAACTCCACTTTGTGAGAGAATAAGGGGAAACACCAACCTTCAAAGACAGTTATTTCTGTGATAAAGAATTCCAGAAATATGGAGGAAGGAGTCCTGAGCAGACCACAGCACACCAGTTAGCCTGGAAGAAATGTCGGAGCTTAGATGCGTATCCATCTCCTCAGGATTTCACTTAGACATTCTGACATCACTAATATTTTTGCACTATTCGAAGAGCAGAGTAGGGAAGAAAATACCATTAATTTCTTGCAGTGTCCAAGAAACATTTTGCCACAACTGACCAGAATTTTGCTGGCTTTTAGGCAGGCAGGAAAAGGGAGAAAAGTGCATATATATGTAAACAAAACATGTTGACCACAGTTTTTTTTATATTATATTTTTTATTATAGAATCATAGAATAGTTAGGATTGGAAGGGACCTTCAAAGGTCATCTAGTCCAACACTCCTGCAGTGAGCCAGGACATCTTAAACTAGATCAGATTGACCAGAACCACATCCAGCCTGGCCTTGAGTGTCTACAGGGGTGATGCATCCACGACCTCTCTGGGCAACCTGTTCCAGTATTTTACTATCCTCATTGTAAAGATTTTTTTCCTCACATCCATTTAAACAGCAAGAGTCTTTTAAGTGCTTCTAGAGGCTAAGTGAAGCCGACAGGTATGATACTTCATAGAATCATAGAATCACAGAGTGGTTAGGCTTGAAAGGGACCTTAAAGATCATCTCATTCTAATCCCTCTGCCATGGGCTGGGTGGGACACCTTCCACTAGACCAGGTTGCTCAAAGCCCCATGCACCCTGGCCTTGAGCACTGCCAGGGATGGGGCAGCCACAGCTTCTCTGGGCAACCTGTTCCAGTGTCTTACCACCCTCATAGTGAAGAGTTTTTTCCTAATGTTTAATCTAAATCTCCCCTTTTTTAGCTTAAAACCATTTCTTTGTCTTGTCACTACATGCCCTTGAAAGAAGACCTTCTCCAAATTTCTTGTAGGCCCCCTTTAGGTATTGGAAGACTGTTGTAAGGTCTTCCTTGGTCCTTCTCTTCTTCTATTTGCAAGTACCTGTAGAACTTCATTTGAAGATATGAATTTGACTATTGAATACCAGAGTGTTCACGTGGTAATACTCTTTCTCTTTCTGTTCCCACAGGAAAAAGCATTGATATTTCCCTGAAATGTTTTCTTTCACTGAAAGCAAACCAAGAGAATAAGGAAGCTAGCAGCACTGATTTGGAATCAGCCATACTTTCCTGCAGATTCACGAATCACTTTAATTTCACACATGATCACAGTCAATACACAGAAAACATAGTAAAAACTACATCAAAAAATATGGTCTTTTGAAATATCCAAAAGTTATTAATTTATATTGGAAAAGTTATTATATTAATTATTTGTTAATGATTTATTTTTTAATAAATGTTCTGTTCTTAATGTCAACATTTATTTTCTGTTAACAAGAGCGTTTTTTTCTCATTCAATCAAGTGTTTGTTTATTCATATTTTTGTCATTTTGGTCCTCTTAGGGTTCAGCTTTGCAACTGGTCTTTTCTCTTTCTAAAGATCATGAATAGGTGAAACAGTTTTCTTTCCTTCCAAACCACTTAAACATTGTAGATTTAAATTTTAACATTGCTTGCATTCTCCTTAAAAGCAAATAATAGAAAGAAAACAGAGGGACAGAGAGGAAAAAAAGACTTATTCCTAAATCCTCTGAGTCAGAGGCTGTGTATTTAACATATGTTTATTTAAAAGCGTAGCACAATAGAGTTCTGTTCCTATGACTAAGCCTCCTCTATGTTACCGTGATACTAATAATAAATTGTTATAAGAACAGAAAGTAAAAATTTTTATGTTTTATAACAAGGAAAGTTTGACCCCATTTTCAAAAACTCCTAAATTGCCCTCAGAGCCTGAATGCCATTTATTTTCTTACATACAATGGCACTTTTCAAAATGTTACCTAAACTATAAAAATGGATCAGTAATTCAACCAAGACTGAGATACTGTGAATAAAGAAACTGAAATAAGGAGAGAGGAAAATCCAATTTAAATGTGTAATAAATACACACATATATATACTTACACGTATATACACACAAACATCAACTGAATACAGTGCACTTAAACAGCATACGGCTCTCTTTACCTAGGAATACATCACAGGAAAAATCAGTGCTTCTGAGCACCGACTGCCTTTGTGAATCCTATGGAATCATAAACTACTTTGTGAGGTGAGCAAAACTTCAAACCGCAGAAGCAACAATGTAATCCAGAAAAAAACAATTTATCCTAGAGTGCTTATTTGCAGGCCTCCCCGCTTCCCCTGCTGCCTTGCTTTTAGTTTTTTCACCCTGAACAGCCACATATGATACACCACATACACTGCTAAGTCTCTTGCTGAGCAAATTGAGAGCTGTCACAGGGTAAAACAGGCAAGTCACACATATTATTAAAGTGGTCCCAGATGGCCATGGGAGACTTGCCAAATTTCTGCCCTAAAATTAAATGCAAGTTTAAAAATGTGAAAACTGGGAAAATTACTCAATCCTTGATATCAGCATGTAAACATGTGTATTATATGCAAACATCTCAAGACTTTTTCAGACTTGTTTGCTTTTTTTTTTTTTTTTTATAATTTTGATTTCTAACGTGAACTTCTCAGATTTAAAAAATATGGATTGGTCAGAATGACCCAAATCTCTTTCTGTCATATGGAAACTCTACCAAGCAAATGTCTGATCAGACAAAAAGTGTTAACAAAGCCTTTCAGTGAAAGTGATCATAGGTCACCATAAAACTCCAAACTAGGCAAGTTTTACATTGCCAGACAGTGTTGGTCTTGGATGGAATTACTCAGAGGCTGGCACAGCTTCTTGCTTCCAGGAATTTCCCACGAGTGAAATCAGGCAGTTGTTCAGCCCCACAATGACCACAAGGCTCTATGGTACCCCTCATTTTCAATACACAATTAAAAGCTTAGCCAAGTCATCAGGAAGATGGTGTCGTGAGGGCAGTTCTGAATTCCTTTTCCAAGAAATTTTTGTCTCCTGAAATAGAGATTTGGATCAGATCAGACTGGATGAGTCAAGATGAAGATAAAACAGAAATAAAGCTAGTTAACTAGAGACATTTTGTAAAGACCTTGGTAGTCATGAATTTGAGAAGTAGGGTTTGCAGCATAATTTATTTTAGTATATAATGATATTCTTGATCACCCTCTATTCCTAAGAGGTCTTCCTGCCTTGCAGTGTTTTCTTAATTTTATGATCAACAGAATTGCTCCAACAAATTCTTTTAGGTGGGAAGCTCATCCTAGTTACCAGTGCCACTGTGACCTACAGAACAGGTCAGTGCAATACACCTTCATAAGCTGATCTCTGAGACAACAGCTTTGTCTACAGCAGATTAGTGTGTCCAGTCAGCTTCATCACACAAACCACAGGAAACTCATTAGGCCCTAAAATCCACTTTCAGTTGTTGTTTAAGGACCAATGCATTCCTTTAAATCACCCATTTCTGCTGACTCCTGAGTACCTGAGAACCTACATCTCTCTCTATAGCAGTCAAGGCCAGATATTGCACACCTGCAAACGGGGGCTATAGAAACTATGTGATGACTGAACTCAGATTTTCACAGCTTTTATTCATCCTCTTTTTGACTTCTTGCTGCTGGATAAGCTGGCCATCAAGGAAGAGTACAGGGCCCAGCCACACACTTAGGCTGCTGTCCACTGGCCTTCCTTTCAAGCTGCCAACTACAAAGTAGTTCCATATTCTTTTGCCATAAAATTGAAAGAATACAGCCTTTTCTAAAAAAGAATACTAGTAGACAAGACCACAAATGCCTTGCAACTGTTCTCTTTTAAGAGGAACACACTTCTATAAGTATGTTATTCCAAATATAGAATTATAGAATAGTTAGGGTTGGAAAGGACCTTAAGGTCAACTAATTCCACCCCCCTGTCATGGGCGGAAACACCTCACACTAAACCATATCACCCAAGGCTCTGTCCAACCTGGCCTTGAACACTGGCAAGGATAGAGCATTCACAACTTCCCTGGGAAAGCCATTCCAGTGCCTCACCACCCTCACAGTAAAGAACTTCCTCCGTATATGCAACCTAAGCTTCCCCTGTTTAAGTTTTAACCCATTACCCTTTGTCCTATCACTACAGTCCCTAATGAAGAAACCCTCCCCAGCATCCTTATAGGCCCCCTTCAGATACTGGAAGGCTGCTATGAGGTTTCCACACAGCCTTCTCTTCTCCAGGCTGAGCAACCCCAACCTTCTCAGCCTGTCTTCATATGGGAGGTGCTCCAGTCCAACGATCATCCTTGTGGCCCTCCTCTGGACTTGTTCCAACAGTTCCATGTCCTTTTTATGTTGAGGACACCAGAACTGCACACAATACTCCAGGTGAGGTCTCACGAGAGCAGAGTAGAGGGGCAGGATCACCTCCTTCGACCTGCTGGTCACGCTCCTTTTGGTGCAGCCCAGGATACGGTTGGCTTTCTGGGCTGCGAGCGCAAGCCGCCAGCTCATGTTCATTTTCTCATCAACCAACACCCCCAAGTCGTTCTCCACAGGGCTGCTCTGAATCTCTTCTCTGCCCAACCTGTAGCTGTGCCTGGGATTGCTCCAACCCAGGTGTAGGACCTTGCACTTGGCATGGTTAAACTTCATGATGTTGGCATCAGCCCACCTCACAAGCGTGTCGAGGTCCCTCTGGATGGCATTCCTTCCCTCCAGCATATCAACCAAACCACACAGCTTGGCGTCATCAGCAAACTTGCTGAGGGCGCACTCAATCCCACTGTTCATGTCACTGACAAAGATGTTGAACAAAACTGGTCCCAACACCGATCAACAACTGTTGATCAACAGTTGACAACTCTTTGTGTGCGGCCTCCAGCCAGTTCTTTGTCCACCGACTGGTCCACCTATCAAACTGAGGTCTCTCCAATTTAGAGACAAGGATGTCATGTGGGACAGTGTTGAATGCTTTGCACAAGTCCAGGTAGATGACATCAACTGCTCTAGCCCTGTCCATCAGTTCCGTAGTCCCATCACAGAAGGCCACCAAATCGGTCAGGCAGGACTTCCCCTTCGTGAAGCCATGCTGGCTGTCACCAACCACCTTGTTGTTTTTCATGTGCCTTAGCATGCCTTCCAGGAGAATCTGCTCCAAGATTTTGCCAGGCACAGAGGTGAGACTGACTGGTCTGTTGTTCCCTGGGTCATCCATTTTCCCCTTCTTGAAAATGGGGGTTATATTCCCTTTTTTCCAGTCTTTGGGAAATTCATATTTTCCGAGTGGACATGTGTCTAATTCATGCATTGGTTTTACTGTTTGTATTAATTAACAGCCTTTTTTTATACTGGTATACTGCACGAGGATTAGTAGATTATGAAGACCACTCAGCCCTGCCATTCTCTAGGACAGTGGCAGCAAATCCATCTGGGTCCCGTCTGACAAGTATGGAAGGTCATCCCAACTATATAAAGAAAAAAAAATTATATATATATAAAATATATATAAAATATATATAAAATATATAAAATATATATAATATATATAATTTTATATATATTTATTATATATAATATATATTATATATAATATATATAATACATATATATAATGAATGTAAGTCATTGCCAGCTATTTGCTCTTCTGGAACAAAATAGTTTCACTGTCAATCCCTTGCATGTTACTTTTATGATGTATTCAGGGACAACAAGGATTGTCTGCTGTCCTTATTGACTTCAGTTTACAATGTAGCTATTTCGCCATCCCATTCTGTCTTTAATTCAGTCACAAAAGGCCATGCACTGGGGAGTTATTATTTATTTACACTACTCTACTGTCTAGGCACCTAATCAAGGATCGATTATACTGTGTAGTATGCGGACATATAAGAAAGAAATCAGTCCCTGCCTCAGGCAGTTGCAGTCTGTGTGGCAAGTACAGCAGGTAAACACAAGTGATAAATAGCACGGGACTGGATGAGTGAAAATAAAATCCATAAAATTTATCAGAAAACAAATGTCCCAGCTTCCTACCTGGGCTTTATATTTGTCCTGTCTTTAGCAAACCACTTTAGCTGTTGATTTTTAAGGTCTTTTGGGACAAAATATTTTATGCTTACATGCAGATAAATTCCATGAATAAAAATACGGTAATTTTACATACACTTAGAAAACACATGTATATGCATTATACAAAAAAGTTAAAAGTTAGTGAGAAAGACTATCAGCAATCACAAGGCTTTGCATGTGTATCAGAATGCATCTAATCATGAGTGCATGTAGGTGGTTTTCCTATACATCTCAGTTCATTACACGTATACAGCTAATACATATTGGTATACTTCAACATCTTTATCCTATTTCATACTTGTAGGGTTGGAAGAGGCTGGAGAAAAGTCTGGATAAATGGGTTACAAAAAGTAGCCTAGAGAGCTAGGTGAAATTGAAAATGAGTGACAGTGACAGTCTTAAATCACTATCCATGTATATACTCACTACAAAACTCTCCTTAATTTTCATTATAATTGTTGTTTATGGTGTATGTTTCATCAACCTTGTTACACTGATCCCATTGAGAGATGCCATTTTATAACTGATGGATGACATTCAGCAAACAAGTGCAGGCTGACATTCAGGCCTAGCAATCATCGAAGGCCCAGTAGCAAAGTGAGTCAGAGAAAAAATCAACTAAGCTGTTGTAAAATGCCCTGGAATTTAAAACAGATTTGTCTGACTGAATTCATTGGGCTGATCCTTCAAATCAAGCTGTGCATATCTGAGGTGAAAACAAGGGCTGTGGTCTATGCCCGTGCAATGTTTAAGCTGCTTACCAACATCCCCATTTGTATCAGCTCCTACTCTTCTTTCCCTGTTCTTGTTTTTGCAAGCAATGTCATTTAGAAGATTGACACGTGTTTTATGCATTTGATTTGACACTTATGTTTAACATCCTATTCTTTTACACCTGGATAAATATATATGAGTTGATCGAAAACAGAAAGGGGAGCAGAATGAAGGCATTCTGACACCACAACTACTGCTGCACTCAGGAGAGGCTCAGGCAGAGAAAACAGCTGTTCCCAGATGTTACTTTTGTAGACTGATCTGTGAAGAGTCCACATGCATGGAAGCTAGCTGGGGAATGACTTAGCCTACACCTATTCTGCTATATAAAATAAGGTCACAACACAGTCAGAAGTACAGCACAGTACCGGACCAGTTACAGCTTTTCTAAGATTGCAGCGATGGTTATAAATTAAAGGTACCTATACCTGCTCCTGAACACTGGAACTCATTCTTCTATAATATTAAGCTTCTAGAAACACTCCTGGCATGTTTTTGACTCAGCCAACTTGCATGATTCTACATTAACAGTTTCTAACAATTTTCAAGTGTTTTTTGAAAATTAATTGGGACAAGAAGTCTTCCCAGTAAGCAATACATGTGATGTGACTCTGTGTTGAAGGATAAAATAGATTGCTATGTGGATGCTGGATATCCGGTGCTTGTTGGTGTCATTGGAAGAGAATGGTAGACAGATGCTTAATATTAACTGTGTGATCACAGTCTTTCCCCTGACAACTGGCTGTGACACTAGGACTTGATGGAAGGTCTGTTTTCTAACTATATGGAAACCAGTGACCAGCTTCTTAAGAACAACTTTGCATGACTTTGCAACCTAAATCCTAGCAAGATTTAACTGATGGGTTTAATTCCAAAAGCATGCTAGTTCCTTTGGAAGGAGCTTTGTACTTTTTAACAGTTTACATGTGTTCAGCAATACACTGGACAAATACTTGAATGATAAACACAGCAAGTACTATTAAGCACACAGGAACCACATCTAGCCCAGTAAATTCTCTCAGCTGAAAATGCATTATCTGAGGAAAATATTAGATGGAAGCATCACATTCAGACTGCACTTACTCTAAACATTTGCTGATGGCCACTACTGGCAAGAGAATACTGGAGGAGACCCAATATGATCATTATATAATGTTTTAAGGTGTGCTGTACATGTACACACACAGACACAAACACACACATCTGCACGTGTAAAGTAACACTTTCAAAAGGCCTTCTAAGGTCATAAACATACAAGCTTTCTATTGGAAGATTGAGAAATACTAGCTGAATTTTCCAGAGGTTTTAAAAAATTCCACCCAAGATTCAAATTAAAACGTGAAACAGAAGGTCAATGACTAGAAACTAACTATCTCAGAGAACTAAGTCTTTATTCCTGATTTATTCTTGGCCAGAGGAAAGAAGTAAACCAATACATTCATATTATATGCCTTTTTTATCCATGTCCCCCATTGAGTAAATGATAGTTAAGCACACTTGCATACAGTGTCTGAAAAGAAAACGAGCATTTTTTTGCTGGTTAATTTGAAGTGTAGGTGTCTGATTAATTTTACTGCAGTTATTTCCTAAGTAACTAGTTTATTATTCCCTAGCTGTTGTCTTTCATACGTTTTCAGATATTTTCCTGGAGGTTTGTTGCTGTTTTTCAGAAAAGGAATAAAGCTCTCTTTATTACCAAATCTGTGTACTTTGGGGTCTGTACCTTAGAGGTACCTCCTGAACTTAATAAAAATAAATAAATAAAATTGCAAAGTTGAAACCAGGAAACAACAGAGATGCAAAGTATTAATAAATTATATTGAAAAGGACATAAATACTTTTTACTTGTCTGCCTATATTTATTACTTTTAATATTTTCAACACAAAGGCTGTGTGTACTTCTTTGTGGAAGGGGCCTTATATCTGGAATTCTGAGAAGAAGCTGAAGATAATCAGTGTCAAAATGCCTTTTCTTTCTTGTGTAGCAAGAGAGCAGCCATTCTGCCTTAGTTAAATCTAAATGTCAGTGATCATGACTGATCCTGCCCAGATTTTCTGTCATCCTTGTTAACTGTGAACAGAGAGGTCAGTATTTGCCACCCGAATTACCAGATGTAGCCAGCAACACTTTGTGAGGATGTCGTGCACTCTTTAAGTGACTGTTTTTGCAGCTCTGTAAGAGCTGTGAGCAGGAAGGTAAAGGGAGTTCAAGCAGCTGTGGAATTCACAGATTATAGCCACGCATTTCATAACACGCCAAGATTTTATCCCCCCATGACCACTTTGACTTTTTTTTTGTCATCCCCGCTCCCCAGCCCAGCCCCCAAAAAACTAGAGGCATTCTTTGACCATTCTTCTAAAAACCCAAGACACTTCTTTGTCTGCTTTTCCAAGGGGAGGGCTCTTTAACACTGTATTCATCTCCAAACTGGGACTGCCAATTATAGCTCCACCTGGGCTCAGGAATAAAAGATGTCAGACTGCAGTCTTTGTCCTTTTTTGACTGCTTTATGCAGCTATTACATTGATTGCTCTTTGTTTCCCTGCAAATGGGGTCTTACAATTGCAGTCCACCTCCTTCCCTCCCTCTACCAGTCTCCCTACTCCTTGTTCCAAGCTTTTCTTCTTTACCTTTTCTTCCTTTTTTTTTCCTTCTTTATTTTTCCACTTTTAATTTTTTGTAGATGTTGAGTTTTGATAAGAATCACTCACCTAGCTCTGAACTTCTTTATTAGATTTTAAAACACACTTAGAGACAAACAAAGGTAAGTCACCAGTGAGATTGGCACAGACACTATCAGGAAATAATTCAGCACCTTATGTCTCATTTACACTTCATGATCATGATTGCTTTCAATATGATTTTTCTGTTCAGTTTAGAGACCTGATGTGGAGTCTTCTGAATTAGAAGTGGATCCCTGCTCCTTTGCGGTCTGTTCACATCTGAGAAAGCATAGCAGGAAAGCTGCAGCAAACAGTGTCAATGCAACCCTATAAAGATTAATAAGGTACCTGAAAAGTAACAAGGACTTCTAGTGATTTCAAGGATTCCAAAGACTCAAGAAATCAATTTCAGTGAAAATGTCCTTCCTAATTTAGTAGCTGATAGTATTCGACACCTCTGAACTATAGTAAGAATACTGAGCAAATATAAGGATGAGATTTCTGTGTGTGCCTTTTCCAATCAGGATTGCAAATGGAAATTAATGATAGCTAAATCCATATGGACAGAAAGATGAAGAATACCCTTCTGTTACCTATCTATTCAAAACAAAATTTAGCTTTATTATTATCTTCACATCTGTTGGAAAGAAATAAATCAGTAATGGAAAGTAAATTAGAGAGCGTAGCTAAATAAAAGTCAAATATTGTCTAAACTATTTAATCTTATGTATCATAACAGAACTACTGCAGCATTGCCTTAGCACTGAAGAACTTGTGCTGCTGGGGAAAAAAGCCCACAACAGCTCTTGATATGAAACGATTTGGGTGCCAGTAGACTTGATCTTGTCATTGTTTCATTACACGTTAGCAAAGACAACAGCTCATGGTAGATGTTCAAAATAGGATGAAAGCAATCCATAAAATAAAATCTCTTCTCTGATGATGTCGTAGGTATTAAAATTCTGTTTATAGTGAAGATTTTTATATGTCCTAATTATATACTGCAACTAACTCTTGTCAGTTCTGCCATGCTGAAAGAGCCTTAATGATGACATTATAGTTTGAATAGAATTTTTAAACATATCTAATGTAAAAAGAAATGTAATTAAACAAATTTTAAGTTTACTTGATCTAGGAATAAAGCTATGCTATACCTTTCCTTAATACTATTGGAGTCTTTGTGATGCAAATGAGGTCTAAAGTTATGAACTTTAAAAAAACAAAGTAGGAAAGAAAAATAAAAATATCTTAGAGAGCTGCAGAAGGGACAAATACCTAGTGAGGGACACATTTATTCTTCCAATACCTTTAAAATATCTTATACAGCTATTCTTTTTTCTATTAAACATTTGTATTTCGTTAATACTGGTAAGGTCATTAGACAGTTCCTTTTTCTAGTGCATCAAAAAAGTTGCACGTACTGGAACAACAGGGAAGCAAAGAGATGAAGCAGGTTAAAGGAAGAGTGAACAGATATACATTATTGACTGTCAGATGGCCAAACCAGATGTGTAAGAATTTTTTGTCAACTGGTAGCAGCATTCACATTGTGTTATTCCATCAGAAACGTGCTGGAGAAAAAAAGGTATCATACTGGTCTTCTCTTTTTTTTATCCTTCAGCTTAGTGAAGATAAAAAGACATGTATTTCACAGAGCTTCAGAGAAATCTGATGAACTTTGCATAAATTGCATACACACACACTTCATGTGTAAGTTCATATATTGTCCTTACACAGACACACACACATATACTACAGAATATGTATACAGACGCATGTATAAAGGTATATGTACAGACACACATAACCAGCAACACACACCATTTCATTATTGTATCAAACTATGTCAGTGCGCAAGGAAAAAGAAAACTTTTGACCCTCAAAGCATAGCAAACAGTGTGATCCTGAGCTGTATGCCTAAGTAAATGGTTTATGTTTTAAGGTTAGCTGTGCATAATTCAGGTTAAAGCTTTAGGATTTATATGTTTGAATCCTACCTACCATAGAGCCTTCCCTGTGTGTCTAGCCTTCTGTGAGTAATGCAGGTTAATCACCGAAGCATGTGGCACTGTGAGGACAGGCAGAACAGTGAGCAAACCCCAGCTACCATCTCTCATCTCTGCTGGCTGTGCTGTTCACCTGTATGCATTGCTTGGCTTGGCACCATGACAAGCTGCACCACCATTTAAGTAAAATATGTCTAATGAGTGAGCCTTACAAATCTTTTCCAGGCCTCATCTGCACTGATGAAAGCTAGTGAAAAACTAGTTAAAGGGAAGAGAAAAAGAGAAGCAGGGCAGTCAGAATTAATAGCTGCTGTGCTACTATGAATGGTGCACAAGCTGCCTTTAAAATACAATTTCAAGCTAAAATTCGGAAAGGAAACTCTCAAACAAATGTAACAAAAGCACAGGGAGGTCATACAGCTCCCGCTCATTTGTGCTATTCAAATAACCATTGCATCGAAATGATGACATTGCCAGAAAAGTGGCAGTTCCAACAAAAACATCTGCTTCTTATGAGTCGTCTGAGTAACATCCACTGAGCATACCGAGAAAACGTATTTGAAACACAGGTGTGGGACTTAAAATTTCTGCATTCATTACTGGATTTGCCACAGTGCTTTTGCAGGACTTTCAGCATGATGCTAAATATTGCTAAAATAAGTGTGTCTTCATCAGCTAAATAAACACACCAAAAGGTTGTAGGGCTAAAGCAGAGTTGATCCCACTGAAGGCAACAGGAATCTGTTCTGGATTAGAAGTATCAACACACCTTCTGCCAGCTAATTTATAGTCATTAATGCTCATGATGCATTTCACAGTCCTTAGATAAATAGCTAGATATGGAAAAAGGGTCACTCAAAGACCACCTTTTACTGTGCTTTTTGCTGATGACTCATTATTTTTCTGGGAAAAAAAGGTCACTGCCTCCTGAATCATCAACAGAATGACAGTAAATTCTGATTTCAGATTGTGTACAGGGCCTGAAGGAATGAAGGAGAGCAAGGAGAGAGAGCATTCTGCAGATGATTCCTAAGAATTTTAGAAATCAGGTTTTTTCCACCTTTTTATTGAGCCCAGGCATGAGGAGAACCTGTTCTCTCTGTGAAAAAGGCTAAAGACATTGACCTTGTACCTTGTCAACTCAAATTTATTGGAAGAGATCTTCTAGAGGCCATAAGTATCTCCTCAGCAAGCCTTAGCTTCAGCACTTGTGTCCAGATGCCCATGAGGTTCCTGTAGCTTCATATTACCCCCTGCTGCTGCTACTCCAGTTCATGTGAGGTATGTGAGGATGGAAAGACTAACGTTCCACTCAGGAATCATGCTGGGCACTACAGCTCTGTAAGAGGGAAATGCTGTCAAAAGTAACAGAGACTGAGGTCTAACATCTTAGATACCGCTATTTTTCTTGAAATACACGAAGACAAGTTATTGCATCAAACCTGAAGTCTTATTTTTTAAAACATAGTATATTATGATTGATACTATTGATAAATATACATATAACACCAAAGTTATTGTACTATAATCTCTAAAATGATCACACTTTAAGAGCCCTGAACCAAAATATCAAGAGCTGTATTTATCTATAGGTTGAAATGAGTTCAAGAATATGAATTGTTTTCATATGGAAACCCTCTTAAAATAAAATGTGTTTATGTCATCAGTAGCAACAAAGTCACTACTTTTCCACTGCCTTATTTTGTTTTAAAAGATCAATAGGCTGTGTGGAGACCTCATAGAAGCCTACCAGTATCGGAAGGGGGCCTATAAGGATGCTGGGGAGGGACTCTTTATTAGGGACTGTAGTGATAGGAGAAGGGCTAACGGGTTAAAACTTAAACAGAGGAAGTTTAGGTTGGATAGAAGGAGTAAGCACTTTACTGTAAGGGTGGAAAGGCACTGGAATGGGCTGCCCAAGGAAGTTGTGAATGCTCCACCCCTGGCAGTGTTCAAGGCCAGGTTGGGCGAAGCCTCGGGTGGCATGGTTTAGTGTGAGGTGTCCCTGCCCATGGCAGGAGGGCTGGAACTTGATGATCTTAAGGTCCTTTCCAACCCTACCTATTCTATGATTCTACAATAGCTTACATACTCATTTTCTACAAAAACCTTTTTCATCTGCCAGATTCAGGTTCCCTGAACTAAGTTCTTCACATACAGCAAGGACTGGCCTCTCCAAAATCCTGATAGTCTCTTCTGAGGAAGGAGCTGTCATTAGCACTCCTTATTGCATAGTTGTCATTACTTCTTACACTTTGCTTCAGGGCTTCAAGTCTTAGAAGTCAAACTAGTCCTTTAAGTCCAATACATTTGCAACACTGAACCAGAATCTGACCTAAAGATTCTTCCCTCACGTATTTGCTAAGCAGTGGCTAAGCTTAATACACTCTTCTCATTTTGTGCATTTTTGCAGGCAGATGCTTCTGGAATTAGACCAACACACTCATCCAGAAAACAAACTAACATCAGGCCAGCATAAATTATTAGACAGCAGCTCTAGATTCGTTAGGGAGGGCAGTTACACACACACACACATAAAAGTTTAGGTTTGCTTTTTTAGATTTGTTTTGGATTTAGAGGGTAGGTTAATAATTTCACTTCACTCCCTGCTCAGCAACTGTGAAAACAAAATATGTCATAAAACGGCATACTTAGCCTCAACATTGTTTAATTGTAAACTGAACATAAGTGGCACATTCATCATGGTTTTTGGAAGCACTCAGTGCTCTTCTTACCCCACACTTTCCCACCTAACTGTGCTCCTCAAGGCAGAGGCCAGACCACTGTGAAATATTCGAGTGGGAAACAAACACCAAGGAGGTGGAGCCCTGGGGAAGTGAGATGACAGACTGCACAGCATGATAACAACGACACATGTCAGGACAAGAAGGTGGAGTTGCATGGCAAGCCTGCAGCTTCTTTTCCAGTCTTGTGTAAATTAGGACAGTGTTGAAAGCTCTGGCTGATCTAAATTATATTCTCTTTCTCTTTAGTGTTTTCCAATGGGTTTTTACATGCAAATTTTTACTGCTCTGAGCTACTATTTTTAATAGTAATAGCAACGGGTTGAAAGTTTACACCTTTGCAAACAAAGTCTCCTAGGTTAAAGGACAAACTTCTTCAAAATTCAGTCCAAAATGTCTAAATCAATAGATTTACACAAAAAGTGCCTGTTTTTGCCATGCTGGTAGGGTTCAAATGTAATGATTTCATGAACTGTGTATGAGGGTGATGTTCACTATTTTGTCTTGTTATGATATGGAAAATGGATAAAAAGCATCCTGCTGGACAGGATAAATAATTCCTGTCCAGCATAATCAGCATAATTGGTATAGTCATATATCTGGTTTGCTTCAAATCCAGTACCACAAGGAGTTTTTATGAGTTTTAAAAATTTGGGAAGGGGGGGAGTGCGATATTGAAGGAGGGGGAGGTGTGGTAGAAAGACTGACTAGAAAGAAGTCATTTAATGTAAATCTGTGTTAATTAAATAAAGAAAAAGACCATTCTGGTAGAATGGAAGGCTGAGCTTTTGCATGCTTAAGGATAAAATGAAGGTATGAAAGCTCATTTCAGAGACTGAAATTTACTCTGGATGTTCGGAGACAACCAAATCTTGGGCTCTATTGTTCATACTGCCTTCTGGGAAGATACAGCTATGCCCTGAAACATGCCTGGTTGTTTTATCAGAGAGCTAGCTGGTCCGACCCAAAACTTAGAAAGGGAGCATACTATTAAGCACACAAATGACCAGTACTCCATGATTGAGCTCATTCACTGGTTTGGTTTTATGCAGCATTATGATTTATAATCTATAATGTTACCTAACACACAGCCCACAGTAACTCTTATTACTCCTAGAGATTCCCCTTCCAGCTATGAAAGGACACAGTGCACGTGGGACGCCGCTACTGTGCTTTGTTTCTTCTACAGTCTGGCAGTTATCTAATACTAAATATTATGTACATATAGTAGTAAACCAAGAAGTCCTGGACATAGCACAATATTGCAAAGAAGTTCTATGAATGTTCCATTCTCTTATAGTTCCCATTCATTTCAGTGTGAGTTTTCTCTGAGTAAAGATTTCAAGTCAAGGCGCTGATGCTTCAATGGTATTTCCTGTGTAGACCTGGCAGAAGTGTAAGGAAATGAGGAGCTAGCATTAGCACAAAACTTGAGTGAGTAGCATATGCTCCTGATGTCACACAGCAGGATTTGACTCAGAGGAATGCCGGCAAAAGTCTCACTTCTCACTCCTCTCAAATTACCTCAGCTAAGGTTTCAGAAGTTGCATGTGTGAATGTGTGTGTGTGTGCACACTTGTGAGCCTCTTCTGACTTATTTTCAAATAATCTGTCAGAATCAGATGCTTACAAAGTGTTTAAAGTTATTTTCATCTAAGGAAAGAGATGAGTAACATTTATAGATGTCTTTTCCTTGAATATTATTCAAAATGCTGTTCCTAAATTTCTATTGGGTAACACATTCCTTTTATGAACTGAAACTAAAGTAGGTCATTTGGATTGTAAGAAACATCATTATTTTGAGCTGTGTGCTAATTAGTTCGCTTCTACTGATTATCATTAATACCTGTGTCTGTATGATTCACATAGGCCAATAATATACACATAAAACCGAGAGAATGCAGATAAAAAACTTAGAGTGACTTAAGAAAGATTAAACACAAGCTGCAAATATAGAAACATAAGAGACCTGATATGAAAAACCCACATATTAAACATCAAATTTAAATCTGCTTTACAGAAGGATTAAATGCTCACTGTGGACTGTGAGAGAATCCATTTCTAATGGTGAATTTATATCAGTCCACAGGGAAACTTATCAAGGCACAGCTGACTAATGACTATCATTTTCACTTGATTTCATTAGTATTTAAGTTATATCATGAAGTACATTTCCCTCGGTGCCCTGAAAGTTAGTGATTTACATACATTTGCTGTGAAGCTTTTGCTTTGGCTAATATAAAAATTATTTGCTAGTTGAGAATATATTCTTTCTTCTGCCTACCTAAGTCCACCCATTCAACAATAAATGTTAACTTTTCATATGGTTAGTCACAACATATTTTAGACACATGCTAAAATAAAATTTAAATTATGCTGTCAGCCTGAAATTATTCTTTCTTTGTGAATAAGATGTAACAGTCTTTGTTAGGCAGCCTTTAGGTTTTTGTGATGAGTTTTTGTACAGTGTGTGCATTCACAGAATGATTAGGATTAGAAAGGACCTTAAGATCATCTAGTTCCAACTCCCCTGCTATGGGCAGGGACACCTCACATTAGACCATGTCACCCAAGGCTCTGTCCAACCTGGCCCTGAACACTGCCAGCAATGGAGCATTCACCACTTCTTTGGGCAGCTTCTTCTGGCAGCTTCTTCCAGGGCCTCACCAACTTCAACGTGTCTTTTTCCTCTATGGTGTCCAAATCCGCAGTTACAATAAAATATCATAGACAAGCTTAAATTTATAGACAAATGATCTGTGTGTCTTTGTGACACACCCGTAAAAGAAATTCTGAACATTTGGTCAAGATGGGTAGCTTTTGAACAGGGTGAGAAGAACATGCTGAAAGTAAATGGCTGCCTGCGTGACACTTGCTGGCACCTTTCTCCTGAATTCGCCATCCAATTAAAAATAAAACCACTGATCCTCACCTCCAGTTTTCCTTCACTATTTTCTCACCTCCCATTACTGCCCACTCACACAATACAGACTACCAAACTAGCTGTTCCTCATACACTTCTTCAGTCTCTTGTGCCTTTGTAGCTTTACTTGTACCCTTCTCTTTTCCATGCTGTTCTTTGTCTCCAGCTGCATTTTCAAGATCTCCCCATACAGAATCTGACACATAAAACAGGCATAAGCAGCATGCATCTGTATTTTGCAGAGAACTCCATTCACACTAAGTTTCTTCAGAAAAATCCTTTCCACCTTTCTGACCAGAACATGTACAGACACAGCACACAGACACTAAGTAAATAATACTCTCTATTAATGGTAATATCAAAGCCCAAATCTGCTCTATACATGACACTAGCCTAACTATAAGCTATTCTCCTTTTTGTTTCTTTTACAAGGAAAAGGAAAGCTTGCAATACTGTGCTTGGGTAAAGATGCATACCTGTAAAATGCCAGGTCTATATGCATAAAACCTTCAGGAAACCTTGAACCAGTAGTTATCTTCAGAGGCATAAAGAGATCAAATCAAAAGTAGAGTTAAAGGAGGCTCCTAACCATATGCTAAGACAGTTAATCAAAAGAGCAGAAACTGGCCTCAAAGGTTGCGTGGAGAGGCAATAAGAGGGTAGCACACTGTGCTTGCCATGTATAATCACTTGCTGTAAATCCTGGCCACACAGAAAAGGTCCATGTAAAACACTTCTGATTTGTGTTATTGGCATCAATTATGTGCCAGCCAGACAACCCCATCAAAACTGGAATGTTGTAAATAGACACTGAGTGATGAGCCCATGTGTCAGACATCTGACAGGCTAAACAGATAGGCTGGAAAAGGGAAACAAAGAGCTGCTATCCCAGTGTTGTCCTCAAGTACTGAAGTACAGAAAGCTTAAGCAACTGTTCAAATGGCATAAATGTAAGACAGAGGTAAGCTGCAAACACAGATTTCCTGCCTCATAGCCCCATGAAGAAAGCATTTCCCCAGCTCACCAGATTTTTTCATCCTTTTGTTTTCCTCCTATATTTGATTTTATGTTTCTAGTTGATTAGTGGAACTACTCAAGGTCCAGTTATTCCAGTAATGGAGCATGCATGAATCAAGAGCATGTAGGATGAAAGTTTTACTTGATTTTTTTAGGATGAATGCATCAAGTTGAAATCTTCCTTTTTCCAGATCAGCTGCTGCTTCTCTCCACACTATATAACACTCCTCTGCTTCGATGCTCTTGACAGAAGATTGCTGCTTCAGCAAAAAGCTTTGAAGGTGAAAAAGTTTATTGTAAGGACCGTGTGTGTTTCAGCATGTACCCTCTAACTGGAGATCTAACTCTGAAACAGGAAGCCCCTGTGACTCTGCTTCTCTCTCTGCCAGTAGATTCAGAACTTCCAGTTAATCCTTCCAAGCTTTTATAAACCATGATACAGATCTGTCTTGGTTTAGGTACTATATGGATCATAAAAGAAAGATCAAAAACCAGCTTCCAACACTAGAAACACAAGAAGTGTTCAGTAATGAAAACATCCAGTATACAGAAAACATAAAGATACTTCAGTGAAATCATGCTAGGCATCCCAAAAGACCATGAAGAAAGCATTTTTTTACCCATTTGATGTTGGCTACTGAGAATACCAAGAGTCCAGCAGTTCCTTGTTTATTTAAACACTCAAATCCCATTATAATGTTTCAGTAGAAAGTCTGCTATTTCTAAATCCCAGTACACACATTCTCTAGCCTTTACTGTGCTACGCTGAGACAGTAGTTCTGTCTCATGCTTTTGTCTACTAGTAAAAAGCCCTTTAGCAAAAGATGCTGCTTTCAAACGCTGCATTTCCCTTTGAATTATTTGCAATACCACTGAGTGGTCTGCAGTTTGCTCTCCACCCTAGCAGTTCAGTTTCAAAAATAAACTGCAATATTTTAGATTAAAAAGGAAGTCTCTGAAAATAAAGACTGCCAATATGTCACACATGCTAAATCATTTTTAAAACTCTGACCTCAAACAAAATGTATTATTAGTTAAGAACAAAGTAATTCATTATTTTAGCCTACTCTTATTCTGCCAGCCCTTCAAGTTAGATTTGAATGAACTGAAATCAAAGGAGTATGTGAAAAAGAAAATAGTGAATCTGGTCACAGTGACTATTGACTGCTCTTTGAATTTCAACTTCATCTGAGCTATCCTTGAGGGAAAAAATGTAAGCAGAGTAGACAATGAGAAGGACTTCATGAAAACATAGTTGAATGTTAACTGAAAGTATTTCTCTTCTTTCAATATCCTTGATTAGCTGAAACCTTTGTATCTCTATTACATTTAATCATATTCATTTTCTTCCTGTATGAAAGATCAGATTCAGGTTGAAACTTGAGATAAAAAAATATTTTCCCCTCTATCTGCCGTGCTGGTTTTGCCTGCAATAGAGTTTTCTTCACAGTAGCTGTTAGGGGCTATATTTGGATTTGTGCTGGGAACAGTGTTAATAATACAGGGATGGTTTTGTTGTTGCTGAGCAGTACTTACATAGAGTCAAGACCTTTTCTGGTCCAGTGAGTGGGCTGGAGGTGCCCAAGAAGTTTGGAGGGGACACAGACAGGACACCCGACCCCCACTGACCACAGGGATATTCCATATCATATGGCATCATGATCAGCATGTAAAGCTGGGGGAAGAAGAAGGAAGATGGGGACATTTGGAGTGATTGCCTTTGTCTTCCCAAGTAAACATTAGGTGTGATGGAGCCCTTCTTTCCTGGAGATGGCTGAAAACCTGCCTGACCATGGGAAGTGGTGAATGAATTCCTTGGTTTTCTTTGTTTGTGTGTGCAGCTTTTGTTTTGCCTATTAAACTGTCTGCATTTCAATCCAGAAGTTTTCTCACTTTTACCCTTCTGATTCTCTCCACCGTCCCACCAGGCAGTAGCGAGTGAGCAGCCGCATGGGGCTTAGCTGCCACCTGGGGTTAAACCACATCTGCAAATCAGTGCATTATTGAAAGTGGCAAGGTATGTGAATAAGCACTGCCAGAAAATGCCACTAGGCAGGATGACAAACTAGCAAACAGAAAGGTTTTTTACAACTCAGAAGTCAAAACAGGGATTGAGTTTCTTCAGTGCCTGATTTTGTTCAGTTTGTTTTGGTTTTCTGTGCAGAATCACAGGAAGAATTTCATTCATTTGTAAAGCATATTGAATGGCACAGGGTGCTTTAAATGGTTGAAAATTGTACCCATTTGTTTAAACTGTGATTAACACTGCGGAATTTAGTCTATCCAAATCTTGATGATTAATTGGACCTCAATTAATTTGCCCATTGTATTTGCAATAAACCAGACTCTAAAATCTTACAGTAAATTTCTTAATTGTGATTAACAGTATCTCAGCAAGTTTGTGGCTCTTGGCAAGGTGATCCTGTAGCTAAAAGCCTGTAGCCCCTCAAGGCCAGGCTCAGTGAGAAAAACACCCCTTGCTGAGAAAGTTCTGGAAATCTAGCAGAATTTGATCTCAAGCCAGTGAAAAAGCTTGTTTCTCCATGAGATCTGGAGTAGGCTTTTCTACTAGCGTGATGTGTATCCTGATTCTGCTGGATTCCCTGGGGTTTATTGGGTGGACCTCCCCAAAACTAGATAATATATCTTTTGAATATCCTGCTGTTCTCTACTCTGTATAAACAAAGAATAGTAAAGATTAATGATACTTTTTTAAGAATTATCCATAATTAGGTAAATAAAATACTGCTCTTTCTATACTTTTAGATCCTGGAGTTTTACAATTTGTCAGTCCTGAGAAACATGTTAAGCTTCTGAAACCCTGGAACTCATGGCAGGTGGTGCTTTGTACTACCTTGTCTCTCAAATTCATAGCCAAACAGGCTATGGTAGGACAGCTTAGAGTCAACCATTGGATGAGAGTTCACCTCTCTCAGTGAGAAAGTATCATGCAGTTATTTGGAGTTTTGGGCTGGAATATTTTTGGTAGATGCCCCTGTGCAAATCCTTGGTCCATCCATGGATGCTGTTCCTGTCAGCTTAAGAGAGAGGTCTCAATGACATTTGAAAACCATGGCACCTTTAAACTTAACTGAGAGGGACTTTATTAACAGGATAAACTTCTGAGAGAGTGATACCACCTCCTTAGAGATAGCCATTCTCTCTTCTCAGATTAAAACACTTCTAAAAATTTTGGTGAGTTGCCACAGACAGTGTTGATGTGAATGACACACATGGACTTCTGGCTGCTGTGACAATGTCACAAAATATACAGAATCAAGCAGTTTTATTCTACCAGACAGTAATAAGCATGTAATTATACTGTAATTAAAAAGCAATTATTCACTGGCAACTACTGAAGATGTCTTTAATGGTAATTCTGAGTGTGACTACCATGTAATTTGTAGACAGAAATAAGTGTGCAATTACCCTGTTAGTAACACAGTAATTACTAAATACATCCAAGCATCTTTCTGTTTTCTGACATGGAGTTACTGACACCTGCAAAGCATAAATTGCATAGCAGCTACATATGCATCTGCCAGGTGATGTACAGTAGAATGAAAAGATGGCAGAAATCATTTCAGGATTAGGGTCCAATTCATTAGCATAAAACTGGTGTAACAGGTTAGTGATCAGTACTCAAATCTGAAATGAGACCAAGGCACTGAAATCCACACAGTCATACTGGCTTAAAAGAGCTATAAATTGTTGTGAATCAGACCCAAATCTTTGTATAGAATAAAGGATACAATAAAATATATTATCACAAGTCTGGTATTAGGATCTTATCCCGTTCACATGAACTGATCTTACTCTATTCAAAAGAGAGAAGTTCTGTGGCTCTTATCAGAGAGGTTCTTATCAAAATCATTTGTGAGCAATAGAGCCTAGCTGTATGTGCAGCTTTGTATGTCAGTTTCTCACCTCCCTCTTATGTCATTGCTCAAATGACATTTCCAAATAATGGGTTTGACAGAGGTGGGCCCCAATCAGAAGAACTTACCAGGTGAGTGGGAAAACAGAAACAAAGGCCCCAAGGCAAGAAGTGCCATCAGCATTTCATAGAACATGTCATTTTGAAGCAAATGACATGTGAAGTTTGTGATTGATGCAGTTACATTTACTCTTGCAAGATGGACTCTCATGCCCTGTTCTAATGTAGAAGTCCATATTTATTCCACTTAAGTGCAGCCTTAAACTTAGGCATGGGTCTGGAAGCCAGATTGACTACTTAGGTGCTTAAAGACAAAGATATCTTCTGTAGACTGCCATACACTTATCATCTTGGTCTTGAAACTTGTGCATCTAAATCACATGCTGCACACCAAAAAATCCTTGTCAAAAATCACACTAAAGCATAATCAGAGCTTAAGTTTGAGAAGTTACGGGAACCAAAAATTGGTATGAGCTCTAAATATTAAGAATGCTTGAATATCAGCCTAATTTTATATGTCTATAATAAAGATCCATGTTTGAGGCTTATTTATAATTATTTCTTCTAAAATGAAAATAGCGTTTGTTATCCTTAAAGAAAGGAAGAAAGGAAAGAGAAACGTAAGACTGCACAAGACCCCCCAAATCACAAAGTCTAAACATCAGAAAGGAAGGAAAATAATTTACTGTAACTAATCCGGTATGATGCAAGACAACACACTGTCATGCTGGCAAAATATAAATATTTCTATCCATCTATATTTCACTTCCCTTCTTTGGTCTGGGAAACTAGAATTCAGTAACAAAACCAAGTATGTCTTTTATTTCATCAGATCTCTGATTTCAATTAGTACTATCATTTTGCTTAGCATTTGCCATCTCATTTTACATGCTTAAAAAGTTTCTTCAGCAGTCCCAGAATACAGCAACTTAAAATTTACAGCAAATCATTTAGTGTTCTGTCATCCATCAAGATTTATAGCAATACTGTCCAGAGATGCCTGAATCCTATATAATGAAACACAAGGCTCTTGATCACAAAACAGGATGATGAAAGGGTGACTGGGGTGTCTTTCAGGAAAGTTGTGGAGGAAAATGCAAGTCATCTAAAAGGACCCATTTGAAAGTGGAGTAGGATAAGCCCTCCCTTGCACATTGCCATGTTTCGGAGAGGTTTGGATAATTAAAGGTTTCTCCAATAGCTGTACTATGGGAGTGCTGCCATCCTTCTACTCTCTGTCCAGACTGGCGTGTTTCAGGGTGATTAATTGTTAATTGGCAAATGTCGACATGCCCTGTAGCATATTTTACTGAAAACATAGAGGCATTCCAGTGACAGCCATTCATTTTTGCTTAGTCTTGTTTGCAAAATCACACTAAGAGTGGCATTCATGTCTTATAATTTAGCCTAGGGTTTCTGGGCAAAAGGGGAAAAGCAGCTTGCATTCTGGCTGCTGGAACTCTCTATTAAAACTTTGAATTAAGTATAAAGTATAAATAAAGTTATATTGCATCTAAAAGGCTGGATTGCACTAAGACAGTACCTACATATAAATACCTGACTATTCATCTGCCCAGTTAGACGTGTGCATAAGCGCTATGGAACTGAGACCAGAGAGTGATCTGGTCTCTTTTGTTTCTGCTGCTGATGTCATTCAGAAAAAAGAAGAAAATAGAAACCAAACCAAACTAAATCAAATAAACAAAAAAAGAAACCAAAATGAAACAAACCAAAAAAAAAAACCCAAAAAAAACAGGGAAAAAAAAAAAAAGAAGAAGAAAAACAACCCAGAAGGGGTAAAGAAAGGAAAAAAACCAACAAAAATAGCGACAACAAAAAACCCCAACCCCAAACAAAACAGCAAAAAATCAGCTTAATGAACTGGCTTCCTGCCATTGTGTTACCAAACAGGCAAAAAAACTTGAGTCATGACATGGACTTTTAGTGGCAATACAACTATTACCCAGTTCCGGTTGCTTTGTTGTATCGTTATAGTCCAGTGGTTGTATTTCAGCTGCAGTGCTCTTAGAGCTGGCATGGAGATGGCTGCGTTTGCAAACATCTAGAAAAAAACAACTGGTTTGACAGTAATGGATATCTCTGTAGCAATGCAAACAGAGAGTTCAAAGGCTGATTGAGCAAGAAAACTGGAGTATATAAAAAAGGAGGATAACATCCATTTTAGTTATCTGTGAATATTAACAGATATTATGGGGGCTCACAGTGTCTTTTATTTAAATTTATTCAGAGCAACCATGAATACATGTAACTAGGTTTGCATGCAGGATATGTTTAGTGAATGTGATTATTTGGACTCACAGTGCCTGCATGGCTTCTTCAGAATTTTAGTAAAGGTCAGAAAACATTACTGTGCTCCCACTTGCAGAAGTTTCCTTTCAGAACTGTGCTGAGGAAACTTACTCCTCAGTTGACTGCTTTATTGTCTGTTATACAGATAAACAGAAACCTTCATTCTCCCTAGCTGTCATTCTCATACCTTTCATGTGTACTAAACTTGCTCAAAAATATTTCATGGGGAAACAATAGAAGAGCTTCATATCTCATACACAGTAATTGGTGTTCTGTTGAAATCTGAGCCTTTATCTTGAATTCCTAACACATCTTATGCTTGCCAGGACTTCACACAAATAGTTTGGCAGGACTGTGTCTTTGTTAATATAACTTTCATTCCAGATGTACAATATTTTTACTACTTTATTCTCAAAACACTTATAGGTAGATTTATACATACATGAAAGTTCCGGTCTAGTCAAGTAGGGAATAAAAACTTTCTCAATCTTTTAAGGACATTTCTTCCAGACTTTCTAGCTAAGAAGTTTTTATTTTTTTATTTTATTTTTTTAACTAACAAGACCTTCTACAAGGTCTTAAATGGCACTACCTAGTCTTAAAATAGTCTGTGTCTTGTAATAGGTTTAGATAAAGGATTTTATTTTAATGTCAAAACCCTTTAAAAACACGCAGTAGTTGTCCACAATCCTGACTCTTTGCATCTGTCCTACTTGAAACAAAAAACAACCCTTTTTTAGGCTACAAACTTCACCATACTGTGTTACCAAAATGTGCAGTAGAAATTTCAGATTTGGCCCAAACTGTGTTTGTGTTTGGAAAATTATTTCTGAGCGGTATATCTGTATAATCTTTGCAATGAAAAGAAATAGGTACCAAGTTTAGGAAGTTGTGTTTGGTTATCTCAGGGTCCAGAAATCATCCCAATCAGGTACCTGTTCAGCACGATTTCTGGATGCCTGTTCCTTGCATGTCTGTGGTAGCCAGAAGATAGACAGAGGGTGAGTGGAGTGGGAAGGCAGTGGTGCACTACGGTTGGAAAGTGTCCATGATATGTACAGAAGGACTTCTGTATTTATGGTGTGACAGTAAAACAGCACTATTCCACATGGGTTGTATGATCTTCTGCTTGTTGGCTTTCCACAGGGAACTCACCTTGTTCCCGAGTGCTAGATTTCACTGCTGGCAGAAAAAAATGAAAAAGGAGAGTGACCATTTCCGAGGTCTCAGCTGCTCTAATAGAAACAAATACTTACTTGCATTGGTTGAAAACAGTGGGGAGGCAACAACAACCAAAAAACAGTTCCTTCTTCATTTCTTGCTTAGCCCAAATATAATGCAAGACTCATCAAGCCCCACTCAAACTTGTCCTTAAGCACCTACAGTCTTATGCCTCTTGGATCAACTCTGCTAGGAAGCCCAAGCGCCAAGCCAACATAGGTCTTCTTGAAGATGACATTGTTTTTCTTCTAAACCTCCTACCAGTTTTGGAAGTCAAACCTTATTCTTCCCAAGAGTGCTGTTCCTCAGGAAGGAAGCTACACCATAAGGGAGTTGTCACAGACTGAAAGACACTCATGAGGGGAAGTGTGGGGGCTCCAGAGCATTGAATAGCTCCAGGGAACTGGTTATAATGCGTACAAAAGCCCACAGCAGGCAGGCTTAAGTACACAGAACTTGACATTGTTTTTAGGATCAGACATCCCTCAAAGAACTTCAAAGAAGTCACATAATAAGTCATTATTATTATAAATAGGCTAATCAGATCAGGTAAAATAAGAGCAGGCCTGAATTTCTACTTAGCCTTTTTGAGTTTTAAAAAAAGTTAATAATTTAATTCACTTTTTTTTCCTCCCTTCTTCTTATATACAAATCAGGAATTGTCTGTTATATTACCAAACATCAATGTTGCTGGAAAACAGAGAAGATATCTGTGTCCTTACATGCCCTAAAAGGAAATATAAGCTATACCACACACTGCATTACTAAACTGTCCATTTTGTCAAGTGTTAATGTATAAATTTAATAATGAAATTGAAGCTTCTGACCCTATCTTTGTCTGAAATGTATCCACATATAGTTCACTGTACCGTTTTGAATCTGCATGTGTCATTTTGTTATTTCTAGCTTATTCAGAGTCCATTTCTTATCCTTTCCATTGTCTCCATGGAAAAAATGGATGAAATTGGGTCACTACTGTTCTCATGTCATACTCTGGTCTTCTGGACACCTGGGTTTTTAGGGCACTGTAATATAACAAATGTAGCAAACCTTTTATTGCTTTTCATGTCAAAATCCAGTATCTTCAAGATATTTCCCAATATAACATCCACACAAGGTTGATGGGACAGGCATTTTGAGCTCTTTCTCAGTTGATATTCCCCAGCTGCTTGTGTGGAATAGCAATGCAGTGTCTTCCAACAGCTGAAACACAGCTGCAGGGTCACATCCAAAGCCATCATGCAATCTTACTCACCCTTTTTTCCACATCTGAAGAGAACTGGTGCAAGCATAAATCCCACAAAACACAGCAATGCCATACACCCTTGTGATATGATTGAAGGGCAGGGTTTGGTTTGTTTTTCTTCTCATTTAGCTTGCTTTTAAGTGTTATGGGAAGCTTACTATAAACTGGCTTTTTAGTTATAGTTTAGCTCTGCAGAAGGGCAGACTCATGGCAAGATTTTGTCTTTACCAACAAGAAAAAAAATTCTTGCAGCTTTCAATATTTTTCTAAGAAATATTCAGGGTTATTTAAACCTTCGTTACCTGTATTTGGGAATCTGTTAAATAAAATTAAGTCTATTCCTAACATTAACTGAATTGACTGAATTAGCTTTCAGTGACTTATTAACTAAAGAATAGGATTATCCTCCAGAGACAACCAAAATAAGCTTAAGAAATTGTTCAAAGAATGCATAGACATTTGGATTTGCACAAACTCATGTGGGACCCTCATTTGCTGATCTTTACGTCGCTATATGTAAGTAATTAAAATCAGTGAGAGAAGACAACTCATGGGTGTGTTTTCTTTCGTTTATGCAACTACATTTAGTACGCTTTTGTACATGAAGGTTCTTCACTGGTGAAATATGACATAGATCATTTACAGCTAGAGCACCTGAATAAGTGAGGTTCATAAAAGTAACTTGCCTTCCTGTCACAATCCCATTTCATTTCAGATTAAATTATTTCAACGCTTCAGTTCTATAAACTTTTTATATCACCAAAAGTAGGAATAATAGGCATTAGCTTGCTTGATCATGTTTTTTCAGTAATGCAGGCACTTGCACATAAACCAACGTATATAATTTAAATAACTAAGCATTTAGTTAACTAAAAGTTGGTTTATATTGTCCTGAAACAAAACACAATAAGAATAAGCCTGCAAACCCAAGCATCATGAGCAGATTTGCTCAAAAAGGAAAATAATGTTATCCGCAAGACCCAAGCTTTTGGAGACCTGGAAAATCTGCAGTCAGGAGGCCACAGTAAACACAGGCCTGTCATGCCCTATCTGCTACAGAGCTGTTGCCAAAATTACCTCTGTTGCAATTAAGGAAACAAAACACTCAGGCTTGACCTAGCACTGATGACCTCTGGCATTCTCACCACTATACTGTGCCTAACTGATTTTAACAGAAGTAGACAATGCACATTAAAAGCATCAGCAGTTTGTAAGCAGCACACAGCAAACACTCAGGCCACCATCAATTGCACATTAATGCTCTATCTTTCTTGTTGAAATTGGTTCACTTCTACTGATAGTAACTACAGTAGGAAGTGCTTGGGAAAACAGTACACACTGCCATAGGAGCGGAAAATGAAATTCCTCTAATCTCAACCACGTGACTAGTGCCTAAAATTAGCACACAAAAGCTACATTAATGAACACAGAATGACTTAAAAGGCCCCTGTACAAGTGAGTAAGATCCCTGACATTATTTAAATATGGCTCCAAATTGATGAGTACATTTCACCTGGGTTATTTTGCTTTGGGCCATACTACAGCAAGAGGTAGACAATGAATCTGACTCTCATATTATTGATTAGTATGGTCACTTGACAGCTAAGTTTGAAATCACTAAAGGCTAAAAGATGCATAGTTTAATTTTGAGTGGAACATCGATAGAATATAAATGACACATTTTATTATAAAATTACACAAAATAAAAAGGTGTATTGACATGAACACAGACAAGACTAAATTAGGTAAGGAGGACTAATTTGCACCTTATTTGAGAGAGGTAGGATGTTAATGAAAAGTAGAAAGAAGAAACTTGTGCAGTGACAGAGAGTGCCTACATATTAGGGAAAAATAAGAAGCTGTTAATTCATTTCAGGACATCTCCATTTAAGTTTTAAAAAAGTAATTTTTTTTTTTACTTTTTTTTTTTAAGACACTTGGTAGAATAAAAGCTTCTTGACTGTAACTGAAACATGCCTAATTGCTTTGGGAAAACAATAAGATCTGTGGTTATATCTGTCAGGATATAAGTAATGGAGACAAAGAACAGGTATTTTTCAAGAAGAAAACACTGTTAATACAGCCTGCATAGGAAAAATCTGCATCCTATCAAGTAATAGAAACAGTTTCTTCCACATACACCTCACCACTATAGTTTAATTTTGTGACAACATTAGTTTGTTGTACCAGCTTATCAGTCTTCAGTTGCTTTGCCAGAATATTCAGAGTTCAGCTTTGGTAAGAACAGCAAGACACGTGATAAAAAACAGAGAACAGTTATCTGTTTGTCAAAGCAGGTCACAGAAATACATTTGTCTTCGTAAGGTAGGATTGAAGGTAAGGAAGTGTGGGAAATTGGTTCAAATTGTAGAAGTTAGAAAGCTGACAGTGATGTGTAGTCACCATAGCAGCTCCTAAGATGCTCCAGGCTCCAGGCTCTTGCTATGCAGTGAAAAAGAAAGGAAGTAATCCTTGACTTGCAATGTCCTCCCTCACTATGAATTGTTTTGAATGAAAGAGGGAGGTAAGTACAATGAGGTATTTTCCCAAACTGCTGCTCAGCAAACCACTAAAAAACTTTCTGCTTAAACCTGATGATCCTGGATCTCCCACAACCATGAAGTAACCAAAGTCCAATAATTATTGGTTTCTTCTCAAAGAAGATGTAAGGGTCCCCTTCTTTCTAGTCTGGCTGTTCTTTCACTTGAAATCTTAATTCTAATAAATCTCACCTTGTATTTATCACCCATGTGTTTACAATTCTATTAAAGTACTGTATATGGCCATAGTTTTCAAAGAATAGTGCCCGCTACTGCTATTCACATGTGATGCAGCATTTAATCACAGGAAGCTGCAACACTCATCAACAGTACATTGAAATTGCTATTTTTTACTCAGTTCTTGTCATTGGTAAGACAAATGAAGCCTCTCTAGTCTTCAGCCTTCCTTCAATTGATAACAGGCTACTTAAAAAGAAAATATTAAACCTTGTGTGAAAAGTCTTCTGATTCAGATTAAAGAAGCATTTAATCTTACCCTGCCAATAGAAAAGACCTCTGGAGGAAAGGAGAAAAAAGAGTGCAACAAGACAAAATAGTTTTCATTGGCTTTTAAGCTGCCGAATGTAACAAGGCTCTGTAACACTTTCATCAGCCATCAACATTTTGGCTCAGGGGTAAAAGACCTTTGATAAAGAGAGAATTCTCCCCAGACACATAAAATCAGAAAAACACTAAGGAAAGTTGACTTCAGAGATAATCTGCTGGTGCGGAATTTTAAGGAAACTGTCTTGTAATATAAATTCAAGAGCTTTTACTCATTAGGGGGGCGGGGGAGGGATAGATAATCTATCAGTGGCTTCACAACAGATCACAAGCCATTGCTTGTTAACAAAAAACATTTGAGAAACACATGCTAAGACACTAATGCAGTCTTCAGCTATTTTTTTCTGGCATCTCAGTCCCCTGTGCTATAACATCTACCCTTGAGAAAGACAGTATGTTAAATCTGAACTATTCTCTCATTCTAATGGAAAGATATGGTGAGCTGCTGACTTTCCTAAAGCTATGGTACTGGATCTGTGATTAATTCACTCTAGTACTCCAGCTTTTTACCAAAGGGTAATACATGCATAGAAAATTTTACATAAATTGAACAACTTAGTTTAATATAAGGTGGGTTTTTTTTTTAAAAAAAAAAAATGAAACCAAACAGCAACTTATTACAAATTAATGACACAAAATATAAGACTTCAATTCACAGATCAAATCTGATCTACATCAGCAATAACCAAAAGCCATCACCAATTGATGGCTCTTTACAGTTTCTGTGACAGCTATATCCCCAGGACAGGCTGAACATCACCAGTTCCATCTGGTGGAAGCAACGTTGGATGATCAAATGCTAATTTAGTTCTCACATGCACTGACACTAGCATGAACCAGGATGAAAACTACATTTAAAAATTTAGCAAATCAAAGGCAAGATCAAAATCACATTGCTAGCCCCCAGGGCTACTACCAGAAGTACTCATTAATTCTGTATTTTCCAGAATTAGGCTTCTGTGGGACTCCCTGCTTATACTTAGCATAAACAGAAGTGTGTGAACCAAAACAATGATGCAACTTATATGCTTAAATCTTGTCTTATTCAACAAACCACTGAAGCAAATTCATGGTTTAGGAATTTGCATTAGTTCATCTTATAATCTCTTCTGATATCATTCTAAATGAGGACTTCCTTCTCTTTCAAATTCAGCACTCTTTGTTGAGAGAGATTCTGCGTTGAAAAGTACCTCTATTTATCATTTTGCTGTAAATAGATATGGTGACTCATCACCATAGTTTAACAGGAATCTATTGTAAAACAGTTAAAACAGTCCCTGTCAAACATTCTTTCACTTGACCCGTCACACAAAGAACAAATAAAACTTCCCAGAGGGAAGTAGTTGTTCTGTCTTCTGAAGTTGCCTGAGGGCTCTCATTTTAGGCTGAAGTACATGGTATCTACCAGTGCGTGCAAAGCCTGCTTTCTGACCAGATACTCATTTCAAGCAGTTCTAAAGTGTAGGCTAAGACACGAACGTAAGCAGCGGCTCCTCAGTTCTCTCTGGCTATGTAGCAGCATAAACAAACACACAGTCCAGCTTATAAATAATGGAACAGAATAATAAGGTGCTTTTAAACAGCATATAAATCAATGCATTGTGTGTCCAACCACCCTGGGTTACATATATGCATAATGTATTATTAGCCATATAATCAGGCTGTTTTAATTATTTTTTTTTCCCCCAGAGAGCCAAAGAGATACTTTCTCACAGAAAGCCATATTAGTACAGAAATTCACATAGCCATGTCACAAAGTGATTTTCTCATCTGAAGTAATTCTTTGTTTTTGTATAACATACTATGAATATCAAAGAAGAAAATGTTTCCACAATAAACATATATAGCATTCCATATGTTTCTACTCCCTGGAGACATAAAACATACAAAAGGCATGCCTTTCCTATTACATATATAAATTCTGTCTACTAATTGTATCTTAATATTTTAAAAATATATTTTAGTCCAAAGATACCTGGACTCTAGATGGTGGTAAACAAAGGCATCTTGTTTCTAGTGTTACTGCTGCACTCCCTTGATAGCTTAAATGGATACAGAAACCATCCTGTTCTTTCCAAGCGTACCTCATGGCCATAATTTGAGGGCAAAAATGAAGCACCTTGAAGTAACAACTTTGAATTACTAGTCTTACTCATAGTTAGATAAGGAAATTTTCTACCAGGTGTGAATATCAGATGACTGCTCATTGCTTTCAGCTGTAATTAGAGTTGAAAGTACAAGATTGCCATGATCCCTCAAAGGCTGGCAGAATGCATGTTCCTCAATTCATCATGTTTGAAGGTTTTTTCCCAGTTGGGTCATTATTGTCTTGTGTAGGGCAAGAAAGGTGCAATGCACCTTTTTATTTTGTCTGTTTCTATTTTTTTCCCCCACCTTCAGAACTCTTTGAAGTTTCTCAGATTAAACAGATGATGAAACTTCCACTTACAAGTCGAACACCTATGTTGTGTTAAACAAGGAGTCTCAGTAAAAGCTATATTGGTAATCAGACCAGGAAACAGATTTGTATCCATCATCTTCTGGACAACATCTACAGAGTCAATCAATAATAAAAGCACTTTGTCAAAGTGCCTTTTTTGTAATGGATACTGAGGCTTGGCAAACATAATATTTTTAAAGCATTTATTTCAGTATTCACAAAATTTGAAGGAATGGAAAACCATGGAAAGAAAAGAATGGTCTCCCTTATATCACAGGTACAGTCTCTATGCATTTTCCATCTTTTTTATCTTGTGTAGAATGGAAACAAAAGGTATACTCCATTAACTTATGATACAAAGCTATCAAAACAGAAGGCAATTCTTATCCATTAACAAAATATATTGTACCGTCACTGCTAAGGCCCTCTCTTTTTCAGCACTCCCTCCTTTCCCACTACATCTAAATTAATTTGTGTTGAGCATGAAGAGTGAGAACAAGATAAAGTAGGTGAATATATGCTATTGTATAATATCCTGTTAACTTTGATTAGTAAAAAACTGTTGGGGAATTTTGCTGGAGAAAAGAGTGCAAAACCCAGCCCTCAGCAATGACACTTCCTGTTAAAATGAATTATTAGAGTCAACACATGGTCTTCAAAACAAGACTAACAAACAGCTTGACATGTCTTGGTAGTTCCAGGAAACTGCAAGTATATGAATCTGACTTGATGGCCTAATGTATCTGTTTTTCATAAGCAGTATTTGTCCTGAGAGATGCTGTTTCTATTTCAGTATTTTGCTGTATTATTCAAGTGAACACACCTCTCTGAGAAGCACTTTCAGCTGCCTGGCTGGCCTTAGGAAGGTAGATGTATTTCCCACATAAATGAATCAGTACTTATCGTAGAGGTGCATGTGAAGAAAAAGAAAGATATACTTACTTCTGCCTGATGTGGAACCTCAGAACATACTGTTAAAGATCTGAAAATACTAAGATAAAGTGTATTTTTATTTTTAGTTGAATGTGACCTTTCAAAGTACATGTTATTTCTCCAGATAGCTTCAAAATGTGACATCTCTATTGTGTAAGATCTAGTCAATAATCCACAGATTCCCAATAGCTCTTTGGAGAGAGCGAGGCTGGGGGGAAAAGGGGGGAGGGAAGGGGGATGTAGGAAGGGGTATATGATTCTTGTGAAATACCAAATAAAAATAGGAATAAAGGCTTGTGCCAGAATATTTCACTAGTTTATGGAATACACTTTTTCTACTTTTTCTAAACCATACAGATGTGTCTGGTTAGGTACTAACAACTAAAATACAAACCACAAGATTATGAAAAGGCATGATTACTTTTTAAACAATTCAATGTGGTTCAGGCAAAGCTTAGTTTCTGTTTGCATAAACTCATCTTTCCTAAACCCAGTGTTTAATAAAGACAGAGAGTTGAGCAATTATTTCACCTACAAAAATAAACAGATAACTATTAAATAGAGCAAATATTTGGTTTTAAAAAAGAAAATGTTTTAAAATATTGCAGATATTTGCAAATGTTGTACATATTTACTTATCCTTGTTTATCTACAGCATGACCAAATTTAAAATTGCCAGCATTCAATTTAATTTCTTAGTTTGAATTCAGATAAGCAGCATTGAATTTTCCTAATTTGTTTACAGCTGCTGGTTTGCTTAACTGACAAAATACAGTAACCAGCTCAGAGCTGTCTCCACACCACAAAGATATTAATGAGCTGAACATGTTAGTGAAAACCTGAAAGAACAGTGTATCTTATTTTTCTTTATTTTCAAATTATATTATAAGTATGAATGTCAAGCTGTCGTAGTTCATTTTTCCTGTCCCCTGCACTAATTTCTCCTGAAGTTTTTCTCAGTGCTATACCTAAGTTTACAGGTTCAAGTGCAAGACTAAACTGATGGAAATGCATCAAGGATGATCTGTTTACAGTGGTGAATTCTTTTGTCCTTTTTTGTTAGTATATTCATAATAGTTGGGGCTTGTCATCTATTAGTATGACAATAGCAATGCTATTCAGGGTCTTGGTAGGCAAAGAAAGACAAAACCCTTCCTTCAGACTTTTTACTTCTTTCACAAAACGTTTGACAGTGAATGGAGGAGGAAAGAAGGCAAAGTATCAGAGCAAACATTTTACCAAGAGAAAATCCTAAAATAATAGAGTAAAATAGAGTAAAAAGATTTAGCATATTGGTTATGCTATAATCAAGCAACAGCACTATAATCACAGTTGAGATTAGCAAGAGAATGTTTTCTAACTCATTGAGGTTAGTTGAGTCAACAAAATGGAAGCATCAATAGCTTTGCAAACAAAAGCAAAACAAAAGAGCTGAGACGTGAGGGAAATAAACTTCATTCATCATGTGAAATAGTGTAGGTGTACTTCCACAGTCAGTGGCTTCAGCTATGGACAAGTAGCTGAATCCCACAAATCATTTAACTTTTTAACACTTGTTTAGCATTTGACCTCCCAGGAATTTGTATAAGTAGGAAGTTAATACCAAGAGGGAGTCAGGCATAGACATGATAAGGCAAATTGCTGCTTCCTAGCCCAGAAATGACTGAAAAGTGTCTAAAGCCAGGATACAGAAATGCAGAAGGGAGGTAGAGAGAAACAGAGCAGGTTGGTAAAACAGCCAAAAAATGGAACAAAGCAGTTCCAGGTCAGTTGAAATAACCTTTTAGTCGATATAAAGCAAAATATCTTCTGCAAAAAAAAATATTGTCAGCTTAATCTCCTCCTTGTAAACATTGTCAGAATTACATTTAATTCTAAGGTGTTCAGCAACCTTCAGGTAAATTGATATCTCTCCTCCTAAATTTCACATTTTTACTTAGAAATTCATCATTCTACACATGATGCTGAGACTATCAAATACTATCTCATACCAATGGAGATTTTCCTGCCAACAAATATTGATTGAAGAAGACACTTTTAACAGTACCTCTACAATAGAAGACTTAAGAATGCAACTGTGAAATAGATAATCAGCAACCAATGACAATGATTCAATGATTTTCAGGCAGTTGTTGCCAGTTGTTTCTCTTTGTGCCTTCAGGAACCATCACTGGAAATCAAAACTCTAAGTTACAGGATTGGATAACAAATGGTTTCTGTGAATATAATTGATACAGTCAATAAATCGCATGCAATTTTATTTTTCTGATAAGCAAGTATTGACAATTCCTCATATAAACCAACTGAACTTCTACCTAACCTTAATACAGTTCACTGTTTTCTAATGAATTTATTGATTTCTTTGTTAGGGTGGTCAGGGGGTGGTATTTGTTTGTTTTTTAAAGGAACAGCATAGGAAAAGTGCCAGTCCAATATCTGTATGCTTGGTCAAAATTGAACAAATTTCCTTCTCTGTTTCATGTTCTTTATATATCTGTGTCATAAGCTTCCAATTAGAGCTCACAGACACCTTCTTTTCAAACCAAAGATATAAAGCCAATACTAGCCTGGTTGCAAATCCATGCTTTGAAACAGATTTCCTGTTAAACCTGACATCTAAACATTTTAGTCACTCTGGGTTGAATTGACTTGTCTCTTCAGCTCATAAAATTTAATACACATCAAATTAATTGCAATATGTCAGGGAAGGAAAGAGGAATTGCCTTGGCAGGATAGCTCAAAATCTTTCTCATCATAAGAAACATGAGAAGAATGTACCCCAAATTAATGTTAAATGCTAACTAATGGAAATCAAAATGGCAAAGTTATGGACAAAAAAGACAAAAATATTTAATACATAAATATATATAAAATTTATATAATCATGTTAAATGTACATAATGTATGAATTATTTTAACATCAAATGTATACCAATGTCTCTTATTCCTGTAGTTTACAGCGTTTAGTTCTTCCTGTAAGTGGAACTGTAACTACTCAGTTTCTGAATACAGAGAACAAGAATATTAGCAACTCAGAAAAATGTCCACATAGGTTCACTGAAAAACCTTAGTCAGAAAGAAAATGAAAGAAAGACAATGATAAATATACTAATACAAGCCTCAGTATAGAGGGAAACACTTCCAGTAGTTCTTTTTCATAAAGTGGTCTGCTAAACCAGCAATGAAGCATCCAGTGAAATTGGAGAGAGAGCATTTTTTAAAAATGTTGACAGGAAATCCTCTATGCGCACAAAATTCACTTGTAGAAGTCTTTGCCACAAGGGTGGCACTGAGGTCAAAATCTTAGAGCGATCTTGTGCAGGACTGAGCATTAATAATAGGACAATGAACAGCTGCACTTCCAGATAACTGTCATTGGCGTTAACTAAGTCTAGCCTTGGTGTTATTAATCCTCAGGCTTCTAAGCACTAATCATCACCTGAGTGGTTAGGATCAAATAAGAAACTTTCCCTGTAAGAAGGTTATTGACCACTGCAAGTTCTTAATCTTGTCTCTAAACACTTGATACTGTCCAATTTGTACTATGGACTGGTTTGAACAGGTATAGCATGCCCAATATTATTATATTTGAAAGTAAGGTATATATTTTATTTCTGATTACAACCTTAAGTATTTAATTGTTGATAAAACGTATGTCTTTCATTTTCAAAACCTGTTACAAAATTCAAAGACCTTTTATCTACAGCTTTAATTATAATAGGCTTCTTATCAGAAAGATTTTGTATGACACGGTTTTCTTCTCCACTAGCTTTTTTATATATACAATTTAAATCTCATTTTATATTTACCCATCTGAAATAATTTAGTGTACAACTGTACAAAATACATAGGAAAAGTAAATGTAAGGAACTTATTTATTACATATTCATTTATTACAGTACCCTCTTGGTCAGGACAATTTCCATTAGTATTTTCTGGGGGAAAAAATACATGTAAATGAAAGTCAAAACATGGTTTTGCATGATTTTCCAAAACTTCGATGTTAATGAAAACTACTGATTTCTGTAACAAGCATTATAAAAATTTCCCCATTTAACAATGATAATAATAGAACTTAGGCTAACATCTAATTTTTTCTAGACTAACTTTGAGCCTGACAGCAATTTCCTTCTCCTCTTACACATTCTCATATTATACCACTTCCTCTATTTTCTTCAGCTTAACCTGTATATTTAAGTAGTACAACAGATCCTGACCACTAATAGTTGCAACCTATCTGTGGTGCATTTACTGACAGCCTCTGGTCACAAGTGATGACTGAAATTTTACCACCAAAACCACAACACCCATCTTTTCCTAGCTGAATTAAAGAATATTGTTAGATACAATAAATTAGCAGATTACAGTTATTGTGGAAAGCAAGTCATATCCATGTAAACAAGGTCTGTATATTTTGCATTTTCCAAGATTTAGCACATTCTGAGTCACGTCCTAACTGTCTCTGTGGTCTTCAGGAGCTTGTATCTCTTCCTGAAGCCAATTTTATTATGAACTGCAGCTATGTCTTATAGAAAGTGCGGAACCATGACAGCCCTTATTTACTGTAGAATGGCACTGTCCATCTCCTGATGAATGTTTTAGCTCCTCTTTTTGTTTCACTGGCTGGCCTTCACTGCCAGTGAAATAGCTGTTTCCTGTGTGCCTGAGGAAGAGAGCTATCCCCATTTTGAAATGATTGCAGAGCTTCTCTGCCCTTCAGACCTGGGCCACAAAGAATCTTGACGCAAAGGTCAGGAATCGGAATATGGGTTGTTGTCCTCTGAAAAGCTGGTCTCAGGACAAGAAAAAGTTTCATTATTGTGAAAGCTTGTGCTGTTGAGGAAAGACTGGGTTTTACTCGCTTCCTGACTAGGTTTTCCTGAAAGTTCACAGCTTCATCACAGCTCCTCTGTGCTATGGAGCTGGTTCCCACTATGGAACCTATTCCTGGTTTTGTGTTCCCCCAGACACTGCATGTTCGAAGAGATTCTTCAGGGATTGGTCTAATGGCCCTGCAATTTGTTGTGAGATGGCTTTAAATCAAATGGCTTTTTCTTTCAGTTTTTTTTTTTTGTGGTGTTTTTGTTGTGGTTTTTTTTTCAGTTCTACGGCAAAAGGGAGGAAAGAAAGAAATACCAGACAAAAATAATCTTGCCTGGGTGCATATTGTGGAAAACATTGCTAGGCAATGTGTACTTATGGAAAACTCACCTACCAGGTGCCGAAATATTTACTTAGATGTACAGCAAATGATGAGTCAGTCCTTTTCTCAGAATCTTCTCAAGGCAGCATGACACTCTCTGAAAGCAAAAACCACTCACACAATTTGCCTTCAAGATCACCTGTGCTAACAGACATTTGGGTCTTTGAGAGTCCTCACAGCATTTTAAGGTTGCAAGTGGGCTAGCCAAGTTAATTACTTTGGACCACATCATTCATAAAGAAAAATGGCATTCCTTTTCAAACATCAGAGAACTTAATTTTTTTTAAGTCCCTCAAATGTATAGACATGAATACATTTCTTTTTTATGAGCCTTCTGGCTTTTGCTGTAATACTATTACAATGTTCTTTGATAACTGACATTCCTAGCATACCCAGCTCATTGTTCTTACCTTATGAGTTTTCAAAAATAACATTAGCCAACTAGTTGGACAAAGTGTATAGTGTAATTAATTACACAAACCTTCCAAATCTGTAGGAAGAAAATCATGGTGCCACAAATACTTATTGTCACTTATGCTTAAATACCTTTGAATGTTAGACATAATCACAATGGTCAGTCAGTTTAATGACCCTGAAAATTTCTATGATATTTACAGAAATAGTTGATAGACATCCACAGTTTGTTTCCTTACTTCTTATTCATTCGTAATAATGGCAAGTTGCCTGCTCAGGGGCTGCTCAGATTCCCATGCCTAACATAAAATGTAGTGAGTTTGTGTAAGTAGCTTGCCAGAAAGAAAAAGTCTTTTTGATAGTGCCCTATCTTGTGCCAACCCTGCCACATTGGTGCCACATGCCTCTTTTCAAAGGATTATATCAGCCCATATTTAGCTGCAGAAAATAGCTTACATATTTCTTGTAAGCAGCATATTTTCAAACCAGAAGTGTTGTGTATAGCTGATTAACACATAATAATGAGAATAGCAACTCCTAAATAAACAGCATATGAGTATTTACCCTCTACCTCAATCAAGAAACAACTAGGACTTGAGAAAACATAGGTGCAGTAGATGAGCCTAATACATAGGATTAAAGCCTATGGCAGTAATTACAAAGTCTATTACTATCCCACAACTTCTGGCTAACTTGCATTTTCAAATGGCTGTTGTTTTGATGTGGTATCCAAATTGCTTGTCATCCATAATCATTTTATGCAGATCTGCCTCTGCTTGTGCAAGATACATTCTTCAACTCTTTTTAATATTCTTACATGAAAAAATGAAGAATAAACTACACCTGTACTATTGAAGGAGGTGCATGTGAATGTATATGAGAAAAGAACCTTCTCTAATTAAAAACTTACCAAAACAAAATTGCAATTGGTTGCAACCTGTTCTTGGGAAGAAAGTTAAGGAAACAAATTTTATCTATAGCATGAAGTAGTCACCCAGCTCAATGCACTTCTGGATAGAATTCAAATATTTGGTGATGAAAACAATTGCAGAACTTACATAATGGGAATTAAGCAGATCTCTTCCACCTCTAGACAAGAGGTGCCTAGTTGATCAGAGTTATGGTGACATACAGCATCAATCTCAAGTGCTAGCCTTGATCTCAAGTGTTATCTGCACATTATTTACACAAATTATATGAATACACATTTATATTTGGAGCAAACACAGTCCTGAGACAGATAAGTGAATATCTGAATGGAGGAATGAGTTATACATACATGTACATCAAAATCCAAACCACCTGCTTAAAAGGCAGAACATTTGAAACTTTGTATTGAGAAGAGTCCTGTCTATTTTAATGCAGTACGAATTTTGGCTGTGCTCAGGAAAAAATTGTTGTATCTAAGTCTACAATAAATTTATGTTAGTTAGATGGGAGAAATATCAAATGCTGCCAAACAGGAAGAATGTAGTTTCTTCCAAATTGCTCAGTGTTTAACCAGTCCTTCCAATATCACTATAATGATATCATTTCCCTTATATCATTACAGCTGTAACTGCAAGAAGATAAAGTACTTGTTTACTGAATAGTCATATAAATGCTGACTATTGCTTTACATCTTTAGTCTTTAGACCTTTTTGTTCCTTCTCGTTCCTTCTCTGGCAGATTCCCAGAATATCTTGTACAGTATCTTGCAAGTTGTCATCTGGCCCAAAACAAAGTTCAGTTTTTCACCTATTCTCCAGAGCATATGAAACTATTTGTTCAGAATAGATTTCTCACTAACACATGTAGTCTAAGAATCAAGTCTTTACAAGGCACCACTATTTTTAGATATTACAAACTCCTGTTACACAGTTTCAAAAGTATTAGCCTTATCAGCTTTTCTTTAATGGAAGTAACACTTATGCAATTATGTCCACTATCTCCTAAAAGCTTACAATCTATACAGGGAGGAAAAAAAAAACAACCCTGAAATGCTTGATTTTCTTTTCCATCCAACATTCTTATTTCAGTAAAACTGCATTGTACACTAAACGGCAACAATTACCGCATGCCACTAAAAAGCCAGACTGTAACCATTATTTTTTCAGCTTGCATTAAAATTTTAGCACAGGTACTTGAGCAAAACATAGGTTTCCAACTGTCACAACAGGCACGCTCTATGCAGTGGTCTATTAAACTAATAAAGATTAGTAAACTAAGTGCAAAATTGCATAATGCTGTTGGACTAGTAAAATATCTTCTAAAAGTATAGCACTTATGATGTCAGCCTATTGACTGGTGTGAAAGAACTACTTTTTGTGAAAGCAGAAAGTACTTCGATTCTCACAAGTCCCAGCTCTTGGTGTGATAAATGACAAACATCTGGATTCAGGAGCAAGTCTTTACTCACTAAGTATGTGGGACATCAGTGCAGGGAGTCCAGAAAATGGAGAAAGGGCTGTTGGATTTGGGTTTTCTTTTCCCAACACTGAAAAGCACATGTTAAGCATAGCTGAAAGCAAGTCATGTTAAAATAATGAGTATGTTTTATCTGCTTATGGCTAGGTAGGAAATCTAGAAGACATTCACAACGTAGAAGGTAGCAGACATACTGTAAAAATTTTACCAGTATTTTCTACTGCAAATTATCTTGGTATGTGTATATTTACTAGACATATTTTCTTATGAAAATCACATGCATTTTTCTTCAGAAGCATAATGATATTTGTAAATACAAGATTAGTTAAGTTCCCTCAGTTTGTCTTGAACTTTGCTTAGGAGGAAAGAGCTGCACTTGCTCAGTAAGTCTGCTCCTTCTGTTCCTCTGTCTGATTACTGACCTCTCTGGTATGGTTAACTTTAAGTGGTAGTCCCTCATTATTATAGTTGTATCTTGATGCAAGCAGGAGCAAGAAGAAAACATAAGCCACACCTACGATACCTATAAATGATGGGCCTTTTACTTTATACTAAGGATCAGATGACTTCAGAGTATCCATGCCCTGCAGCAGCACCTATGACATTTAATTGTTTCCAGCACAAGCAACAGGTTGTGAGAAACATTCACCTTATATTACCCTTGCTCTTTCAGAGCTACCATATCGTCAGCCTAAAGGCAGTAAAATAGCTGAGATAACACACAGGTCCTGCCTGTGTCTTTTCCCATATTGCACCTAGTCAACCTGAAGCTGCAGTCACAGCTGAGCATGGGATAAAGTTTAGAAAGCCAATTCTCATAAAGACAAACCAGCAGAGCTTCAAAAAGCTGACAATACTCTCACTTCGTTTGACCTCAGCTCCGAACCAGGGCTTTTTCAAATCACCTGTGACTCATCTCTGCAATCACCAGGTTCTAATGTGCTCATTTTTCTGTTTATACCAGCCTTACCAGGACACCACACTGGTGTGAGACAGCTGTGGGACACTGTCAAAGTGCAGATGCCCCTTTTTATGCTGTGCAACCACACTTCCCAGAAGAACTTAGTCACTAAATTTCAGAGCCCTCTTTGTGGCATAAACAGACTAATGAGAATTCCACCAGAGAAAGCACCAGAATGCTAAAAAAAAAAAAAAACAACGTTATGACAAATGCTTCTCGAAACTGCCCTTAAAATAGTGTCCTGCTTTAACTTAGCAGCATGATCAGTTACTTGCTTTGTATATTATGGATGTACTTGTGTACAGGCACACAGTCCAAATTTCAGAGGAAAAGCTGACATGAGTTAGTATCCTAATGTTCAATGTCATTCATGCTGCTGAATTCTGTGTACTAAAAACACCTTTCTCCATTAAGGAAAGTAGTAGAAAATTGGCTGATTAGCATAAATGTACAACTGTTGTCTGTTAAGAGCTATTATCGTGCTTTCCTAATGTAGTTGTTAAATTTATGAATTCTTCTGGTTTTTTTCTATATAAATCTTGGCACCTCTATTGCATATACTATTATTCCCAGTTGGTAAAAAAGACCTGAGCAAATATAAAATTAACTTTTTTTAAAAAACTATGAATTTTGGGGAAAAGAATACAATTAGTGTTGGTAACAGTCTCAAATAAACTTCAGATTAGGAAATTTACAGAATTTAATCCAGTGAGATTTTGTTATGCCTTGATGCACACTACATAAAGCAAATAATAAATTATTCTCTTCAATCTTTCAGTTCTAACATAAAATAGTGCCGTACTTCTGGTATAGAATGCCCAGAAAAAACATATTGATGTTCATAAGTGTATTCCTCTTCCAAAAAGCCTCCTAATAAATAACCAGACCATTATCACTGAAATTCAGATGTGCCAATCAGCTGAATTCAAGAGGCCCTTTCCCATGAAAAGTCAAAGAAGCCTTAGCACAAGTCATTTCATTGACTTAAATAGAACCACTTGAATAAGGGAGAATGTCCCAACTGGGCCAAAGCTTTCTCAGCACTCCATTGTAAATTATAAAAAGATACACGGTACTATATCTGTGTCATTAGGCATAGTTCAGCTGTTGAAAACTGTACTGTTGGTAACTTTTTTATCATCCAGTGAGAATGCGTCTAAGATAATGAAATCGTACATTGCCCTTTGAGATTTACAAATCTGACACCACATGCAGTGTCTGCTCTCCCTTCTTTAAATTAATATACAGGGAGACATCTCTTTGTATGCTGAAAATCTTTTCTCTCAGCTATCCATAATTTTAGAGGTCATTTAATGAACACAGTCATGATTTGATAGAATCCTTCTCCCATTGTCACTAATCTAATAAGTATCTAACATTTTAGGTAGTACTGTGCTATCTGTATTACTGCTCAATGAGGCTGCTACTTACCCTGAAGACAAAAACCAGGCTGGCAGGGAAGCAGCAGTTTGGCATAACCTCACATACTTGCCTGCTGGAGAATTTCAAATCACTCTTCATATCTTTAGTGAGCTCATTCATTCAGGGGAAATAACTTGGGCTTGGCAACTGATTTTTGGGAGTACATATTTCTCTCGTGTTCTAGGGAGTACTGACTTGTGCCTTGTAAATTATACAAAGTGTCTAGCAAGCAGTAAATGTGTAAATGGAAGAGAAAGTCAGTAGTGTTTGAATGAAGGTACTGATGAAGATTTCTCCTTGGATATTTTAATTGCTCTCCTCCAATGTCTTCAAAAGGCATAATTTTTAACAAATAATGGTGAAAATAATTTTTTAACTCATTTTGCTTGATCAACAAACTCAAGTTCAAATTTTTGTATTCACCCATAAGGCTCCTCATAGTTTTGTCCTGCAGTACTAACTTGTTTCTTGTCTGTCTTCTCTCCTTGTCTCTTCAGACTCATCAAACTGCAAGGGGTTTTCCTGATCTTTTCCCATTTTCCATGATCAGCACTGTATCATTTTTCAGTTTGCAGAACAGTGTTTGTAGTGGTATTCTGACCTTAGTCCAATAATTTGCCTGGTTATTTACATGATATACACATGAGGTTCTGTTATTGCATATGTTTTGCCTAGCAGACTAGCGATACCTATTGTTTCTACTGCTTACAGAAAAATTTGTCAAGGTTTGATCCTATTTGCGGAGCAAAGAAGCATTTTTTCTAATGACAGGCAGATGAAAGGTACAGGTTAGCAAGTGTGTCCAGACTGCAGCTCTGCAAATACATTTGTACAGTTTACAGCAGAAGACTGGAGAGTTTCAGTGAGTGGCTTGAATCACAGATCATGACTCCAGGATTTTATAAGAATTTTTGAGAAAAAGGCTACAGATTTTTTTTTCTGGAAAACATTAACAGCCACGTCCATGTGGGGATCAATCCTAGAAGTCAGTGAACTTTGTTTAGATTTTGCAGCTGCCATCCACTTTAAACAGCTCACTGAGCCCTGGGCAAAGACCCAGAACTCTGTAGGTCACGTTACTACTGCTACAGAGAGTAGTGACTGAACCTCCTTCCCTGAAAACCTCAAAGAAAGACATTTGTCTTGAAATTTCAGATTTTGAGAGTTTTTAAGAGGTTCTACTGGTTGAGTGGGGACAATGAGTTCTGTCCTTCAACCTGTCTTATAGATGCAGGTTTCTTTTCAGTAGGTTACAAATTAAATTCCTCAACACACACAGGCTATTCAGTAATTCACCACAGCTTTTTAATCATAACTCACAGTATGTGAAGTAGTTCTCCACAGGAATGAAGGGCGTTCAGAAAAAGAAAAAAAAGTACAAATACAATTTATTCTATCTTTGAACAAAGGCTGGACACGACTGCCTCTTGAAGGCCTTTTTTATAATTTGTTTAAAATATTTACTCATTTTTCATTAAGTATATTTTGCAAATATGAGAATACAAAGATTACAGTTTTCTAATAGTAAAAATATTCATTAGGCAGCTTCTTTTCAAACTGGAAGATGTTACCTAATTATCACACTCATCAGGACATCTAACCAGAGGGTTGAAGCTTGTAATAAAGATAATCTGCAAGACAAACCCTCACGCATTCACCACTCATTGTAGACGGCTTCTGCTGTGAGCCACATCTATTTCTTTCGGTACAAAACTTCCCCAGGAGACAAAATAACAGGTATGCCTACTTACATGCTGATTGTCTACATCAATTCACTGAAACTTCTGGGAGAAATGCAGCACAACAAAATTGCTTACAACAAACAGCTTGTTAAAGAGGTCTCTATAACTTCCCTCGTTTCTTACCTAGTTCCCCACATACTCTCCTTCTGTATGTCAGTGGAGCCCCTAGACAGGGAAGGATGCCAGGGAAAGTTTAACAAAATCTGGATGTTAATCATTTCAATTTCTAAATTGTCTCTTCCTGAAGCTTGAATGCAGGCAGCAGCCAGCTCAAACTCAAAATCCACCCACAGATTCCATTATCAGTGCACAAATTGAAAGGGAACATGGAAACGACCTGGTTTAAATAGACAGCAGAATGAGTAAGCAAAGACAGGAAATAAAGCACACTTTCAAGAAATGCCCACTGGTGGCTGCTGCCTTTCTTGTGGCTGGTGTCTAAGTTATTTATTCCCTACCCCATTCAGAAAACGTAATATAAATCTAAGTATTGAAATCAGTATCACAATTACAGAGTGATAGGAAAGCATTGCATTATCCAGACTAGACTGCTGCAATTTATTCAAATGAAGACATTCTTGATGGCTTAGTATTGAGAGGAGGATTTCTGGTTTTTTTTTAAAGAAGGGAATGAGTCCTCGATATTTATTGTTCACTTCGTACTTTATTTACACTGATATGCACAATTAATACATTAAAATCTTATACCTGCAGTGCTGAAGATCGTTTTTGTGGGATAGTTAAAAAAATAAAGTTAGACCAAAATAGCTTTTGCTGTTATTAATCTTAAAACACAAATTGGCTAAAACATTCTATGTTTGACTTGAGATAATGCTGTGTAAAGAATATTCAAAATGACATAGGCACTGTTTCCTGGGGAATTCCTGATGGCTCCTGACGTTTCAACCTAGTAATGTACCGAGCTGGTTTGTTTTGTTTGTGCAATTAGTCATGTTACTTAGCAATATAAAAAGTGCTTTTTACACTAAACTGTAGGGAATAAAATATGCAGAATTCATGAGACACAAAACACATAAAAATTCATTTCCTAAGCAGAAGCACTGCAACATTGTGTAGCAAAAACTATTACTTTTTTCATTGTGTTTGCAATAAAGAACTCAAGCAACCATGCCCTTCAGGGCTGGGCTCCTCACCACTTCACTTGAACTCAGTCTCAGCATTCAGCCATGGCATGTGAAGTTAATTACTCTGGGCACTGGGGCTCTGAACAGAATAATGACCCTATTTGCAGCTCCGTGTACTATGTACCACGCTACAGTGAATTCTTTCAGTACCTACACATCGCACACTCAGTGACTCTGAATGGAGTAATAATTCTAGCACTCTGGAGGAAAGCTCAACTGTCATCTCATTTTCGCAGGGACACTTGTCTTCCCAGGTAACCATTTAATGGAGGCTGACATCAGTCCACATTCAGTCATTGTCACCCTCCCAGTTCAAATGTCAGGAAAATCTAAGGGTTAAAGCTTTCAGAAACAATCATGCAAAAGGGCAGGCTTGAAACAATTTCTTAGGCTGGATCTTAGGGTCCTAAGGCTTTTCTACCAGCTTTTGTGATAAGAACAGCAGAATTATGTAGATTCAAAAATCTACAGTTGTAAATGACTTCTCATTAGAGAACCAAACACTGTCTGCAGGAGACCTGGTCTACATAATTTGGCAAGATGGCTGACTCTCTTGGGAGCTGAATATTTTCATAGAAACTGCATAGCTGGGAAAAAAAAAAAGCCAAACAATTTCACAAAAAAGCCTATTAGACATGACTGCTTCCCCAATGCCTAACTACTCTGTTATTGTTGGGGTGGAAAGTTTCAGCAGCTTTGAAAAATACATGAGAAAATACCCTGACTATCTACAGTTGAAGAGAAAATACCCTACGTGTACTGCGGCAGCGGGCTTTATCTGATGAAATAAAAAAATATGGCAGATGGTGTGATGCATGTCTGGTCAACAGCAATATTCATCTGGAAGATTAATAAATGAGGAAAGATTAGTGCCTGGTAAAAATCAGTTGCAAATCTGACTCAAAGAACAAAGACATTTAGGTTTTTTAGCACAATTTGTACCATATTATTTGTTATCATAGTACACCTTCAACTTGAAAAGAAACCCTTACACTCAGCATTTTGAGCAGTAGCTGTAGGAAACTGAATAATCACTTTGAGGCAGAGAATGGCAGCTGGGCTATTATTTCTTGGGATAAACTTTAATTTTATACCCATTTAAGACAATAATTTTGCAGATTCTTTTTCTTCACTCCAGTCCTGTTTAGCTTCTTTTTTTTCTTTTTTTTTTTGATTTTCTGATGTCAGTTCATTAATTTATTTAGTCATTCATTCATTGAGGTCTAACATAGAAATAGGTAATTTTGCAGCTTCTAATTTTAATCATCAGATACAAACTTTGCATAATCATGTAGAGAGAACAGAGCACAGAAAGGGACTGTGAATTTGCTTTTGAATATTGCCTTAATTCTACATAGGATAGAAAAATGAGTTATAGATTCAGTTTTTAACTGATAAGGTCTGGACTAGTCATCTAGGTCATTTTTAAGCACAGCTACCATTTACTGATATTTGTCTGCTGATATTCATCTGCCAATATTCATACACAGACCTTTGCTAATATGATATCCAGCTCTAATAGAAGAAATAGTATTTGACTGGGTCTAGATAAAAATACACTATCTCTTGCTTATGTATGTATGTGTTGGAATGTGTTGTATTCAGTGATTAACTAGATGAATCTAAAAGGAAGAACATTAAATATTCTACCCTTTGGAAATTGTTCCTGCTTTTGTGCTACCCATATCAAGTAATTGTCTATGACTTCCAACAGAACATGGATGTTCTTGATATGACAGTCCTCAATAGATGAAAAGAAGTAGATTGGTTTGTTGCAATTAAAGAGCACCTAGTTTCTGGTTGTTAACTTAGTGATCTTGCAATTTATTTTGATTGTAATTTTTCAGGGCCCATGAAAATACAATATTTTTTTGTTATTTTTAAAGAAATGTGAGGTTCTTATGGCCTAAAATTTTTTCCTGAAACTTTAAAAATTCTAGAAATCACCTCCCAGTTCTCCTGAAGTATAAGCAGAGACAGGATTCTCCTCTTTCTTTCTTTTGTTCATTCATTAGTTCTTTTCTTCTCAAGCTCTGAGCCATTTTTATTTCCCTGAAAGTTTCAAAATCTGAAGTTTCAAAACAGGCAGACATGAAGGTGACACTTGGGTGAGATCTGGAAGGGTTTTGCTTGAATTGACATCTTAATGTGCAGAACTTTCATGTGACCCAGACAGAAAAGGAAACACCAAGTCTTTCCTGACATGCTGTGTAAAGTCACTAGAAGGTTTATAAGAGGATAATTTACCTATTGAGATACATGTACTTCCAGAAAATATTTCTCAGTTGCTGCAGTATTAAAAGAACTAAAGGTTTAGTCCCACTGTTGTTTCTGGTTTTTGTCCGAAGTGTAAACCATCTGTAATTTCTTTTCTTCTTAAAGAACTGTTGCAATAATCTAGATCAGGAAATTTCAAATTAATCTCTGTAAATTTGTGCTTTGTTTAGTCATGAATTGTTATAGTTCATGCTGATCTCAACAAATACGCTTCTGAGATAAACAGTATTCAACATAATATCTCTTTAAGATGCATTCTTTTTTATCATTTAGTAGTTGTTACAGTCAGCGACGTGGTCGTATGATAACATTTCTTCTTTCACCTGGACAACTAAAATATTAAAGCCAGAAATAAATACTAGAGGGGTGCAATTTACAGCATATGATACTTCTAGAAGAATTTTTAAGATTAATATTGATTATGAATACACTCATGAAAGTTTTGTATCTTTACACATTTCCAAAACTGCCAGGCAGGTGTCTGAGTAATCATCAATAATATTGAACTAGTTATGTCACCTGACTAATTCCAGCTTTCCTTATTTCTGTTGAAAATTGACCTTTATTTTTAATGTATTTCTAACTGTCCTAGTTTAAGAAGTCAAGATTTTTTCTTATTAAATAAAATCTAATCACATAAATAAGTGTCACAGTCTGCCAAGAATAAACCATATTATTCATTAATTAATATTACTATTTTAGCTATTCCAAAGGTTTTTAATGTGCCAATTAAGATATGTAATCACTTGGTGGGTTTAGGATATTCGAATTAATGAATTTGCTGTGTCACTTACCAGCAAATTTTTAGGGAAAAGTCATCTCATGGGATCTAATTACCAAGAAAATCATTCTAAGTGCATTGAGATGAAGTATTTGAAAACTGATCAATAACTTCCAGAACTAAATTCAGTTTATGTCACACTTTGTGTGACAAGCTCCCTGAATTTTGAACTCTGCAGAGTTTTGAAACAACATTGAAAGGTTAACTTTAAAGAAAATACACTTGCGAGCCTCACAGATTATAGGAGAAAATCAAATGCCATCTTTCCATAATCTCACACAGCAGCCACTGAATCCTAATGAAAACCAAATTTACTGGCTTCAGAAACAGATGATTTGTGAGTGTGTTCTGCAGCAGTGCATCAGTTGCTGACGGAAAGATCCTATGCAGCTTTGTTTCTCTGAAGCAGTAGTAAATGTGCTTCAGGAAACCAAAATCTAAATAATATTTTGAAGTCTCATTTCCTCCAAAATAAAAATAATTCTTAAGAAGTGCAGAGAAACTATGAACTAGCATAACAGTGTCCTTACTAGGGCTCTGAACAGAGGATGTGGAAATTACCTCAAAACAGCATAGTGACATAAAGTCTCCTATTCTCAATATGCTATAAGCTATTTATTCATTTGAACTACTTTCTCCCTTCTGTTCTCATTAGCTTTGCTGATGAAAGACATAGAAGGAGTATTTTTATGAGAAATTTCCTTTTTAATAAACTATCCCACCAAACAACTGTCATCAGGTAAACAAGAAGTTTGTTAATAGGGACAGATGACCTCTTGGTCTCTCTTTCTACTACATGCTAAAACATGTGTTAAGCCTCATAACTCTGCTATCCAGCCCAGTGAGAATCCTGGATACAAGGAATTAATTCCCATGAGAGTGGTAGAGACTCATTCTTAGATCAGATCTGCAGAATTTGTTCCCATAGTTTCAATATTTTAATACCCACACAAAATATAAACATGGTAGCATTAAAAGTTGTATAATAAGAAGTCTTTATTGAAGTATACAGAATCTACCACAGATTCATGGAATGTGCTATTTCTGCCAGGAATGCAAATGATATGTTGATTTCAATTGAACTATTCTTATTTGTGCCAGCTGCAGATCAGGTTCAGGATATGTAGAAGTGCCATTCTTAGGCATAGTCTTTACGTATGACATGTTTTTATTATTGCTCGGCACTGATGCATACACCCTTTCTTTTTCTCCTGCTATGGTATTTAGAAAGATGAAAAATTAAGAAAAGTAGACATTTTACTGCTGTGTTAGTCTTTCTTCTCTTTGTTCTTAAGAATATTGAGCAAAGTTTTTTTGCTACTATTTTTCAATTCTATTATCTCTAGAGCATCAAGTTCTATTCGCAGAAATTATAATCAAAGAGAAACTGAAATAAAGTCACTAGATGTCAATAGCTTGGTCTGTTTTTATAAAAAATACCAGTGTACCTCAGAACAAAAATAAGGGGAAAAAAAAAGAGGTGCTGTTGACAGGTGACCAGAGAAAATAACTTCTTGTAGGAAGGTTTTAAGCCCTGAGGATTTATTTGTACCTGCTGGGCTAGCTATGGCCAAAGAGCAGAAATAATGATCTGACAGACAAATACACAACAACAAATAAGCCTGTGCCATTGCTCCTGGCAACTGTTCATTATTTAAAACAGTGCTACTTTGAAGAGAAGCAAAATGCTTGAGACCTGCTCTTTGTATAAAGGTAATAGAAGGCTACATTTAAAGACTGAGCACCTTGAGAGATCTTTGAAAGTAAAAGGCAGTCTTCCAGAAACATCTCTTGTGATAGGTATTTGGAAATGGGATATGATTTGTTTAAAGTAAAGCAAAAGTGTTCAAAAAACTGCAGGTCCCTATCTACAGCAGTTCACAAGGGGTTTTAGGTATCCATGTTATTTTGGTGCTGTTTGCTGAACCTAACCATTCAATTTAAATACTGGTATGATTTACATACTCAGTGGTCCAAGTTTATTCAAAGGATGTAAACATACTAGTAAAAGTTGCACTTTGCTAGAATGGAGGGGGGAAATGGCATACATGCCAGCTTTTCATCATATCCACCAGGGAATGAATCAGAAGCGATAGGGACAGCCCTTATTCTGACGGATTGTGCGTGACCTTCAAAAAGGCTCTTTGAATATTCCACAGGCCAGTTCACTCAGGAATTAAATAGTTTTTAATAACTGCATTGCTGAGTTGCTATTTGCCTAATTTCCACCATGGAAAGATGCACATCTTTCCACCACGGAAAGATGCCAACATCACTGAGTTGCTATTTGCCTAATTTCCACTGTGGAAAGATGCACAGGGAGCCATTAGATTTGTTCAAACTTTTTATACTGGCTACTCTGTGTTCATGTTACTTCAACATGTTTGCTTGAAGAATAACTGCCCAACTACAAGGTCGGAGCTTGATTCAAGGAGATGAAAAAACAGCATTTGTTACCTTCTTCCTTTCCTTATTCCTTTTAACTTTTGAATGACCATACTGCAACCCAACAGTTTATCAGACTGACACATCTAATTGTGTTACTGCCTGATGTGATGTGGCACAGCCCATCAGATACTTCAAAGTCAAGATCTGCTTCTCCATTTTGACAGCAGCCACAGTCCCAGCACAAGTTGCTTTTATTCTCTTTGTTTGCTTTGCTTGGTTGGTATCACACTAACACTTATTTGAGTGTTAAATAACACAAGCAGAGCCAAAGTTACAAGCTTGTGATGACACTACCAGTATCCCACTGTTCCCTCTCACTGCTACATGGCTACACTGGTGTCTGAATGCTTTATCTAGACCCTTCATTTTAAAGAATAACAGGAAAACCACAAATGTAAGTTTTTTCCCAATTCCACGTCATTCTTAATAATGCATGCCAATTTCACTGTCATCTGCAGGCAAATGCATCTGCACAGTTCAGGTTAACAAAAACAGCAGGTCTGCAGCTCCCACAAGAACATTCCCTTCCAATTTCTTTGTTCAGCATAAGTCATCAGCAGTACATTTCCACCCCGGACTTATCAGTGGGATGCGCTGCAACATTACAGTGGTCTTATTAAACACAATCACCACCACTTTTCCCATAAAAAGTTTGTCTATTTAAAACTCTTCTCCTCCCAGTGACACTGAATTCAAAGACACGAAAACTTACGTAGTTGAAGAGATGGCACTCCTATCTTCTGATGTTTGTAGGTTTCAGTTTTAAGTGAAAAAAGCAAGGCTGTGTAGTTTGAAGTTCCCAGGAATTCTCTCAACTGCAAAGAGAGAAGCTCATGTTGCTGAAGAGACAGCATACAGATAAAAACCAATATTTAGGAGATAAAATGCCGGCAGCACCTCAAAAAGTTCAGTTGTTGCATTATTTTATTTGCAATAAAGAATGATGTGACAAAAATCAATGATGCCTAGAATTTTAAACTGTCACTCATATCTGGTCCTAGTCTTGTGTGAATGTTGGCGAAAGTGTCACTTTAAGCACACAGTCAAAAGGTTTCTTTACAGTGAATAAAAAATCAAGTAATATTTTTTCCATTAAAAACAAATATTTAAATAATTTTGACCTTCTCATCAATTATGTATAACAGTGCCCACTTTCATCCTCAGACAAGCTCCATACTTCGAAGATCAGCTTTGCACAAGGTCTGTAGGCAATTTTGAACAAGTGTTTGAAGATGCCTGAAAATGGGCCTGTTACTTGCCTCCAGGGTGGTTATCACGGTTATACTCTCATCTAGTGTTTATGCTAAAGAATTGGCCCTATTATCATACGTAAATGACTTCTGCAGCTGAATTAAAAGAACAAAGAGGGATGGATTATATAAATTTTGTAAGGTATTTTAGTGGGCCAAATGCAGGGATGGGGACTGATAGAATGGCATAGATCAGTTGTGTAAATAAGAGGATAACAGGTTACTTCTTTACAAATTTAATTGGCTCACTCTGGGAAAAGAAGTTAAAATAATGTTTGCAATGGAAGCATTTTTGTTGAAATCTCTTCCCATCCATCACTCTTTTCCTCAGTAATATGGGGAGTTTATTTTTATGAGCCCTGAATTCAATTTTGTTGTTGTAAAATGTAGAAGCCGGGACTACTTATGGTGTGTTTTCATTGGGCTTGATGTGTGGGGCACTTTTTAAAGAAATGAACCCTTCAGCTTTTCTTTGCCTAGTGATTGCCTAATTTAACTGAGTTAAGTCAGTTCTGAGGATCTGGGGCACTGCTGTGCAGTTGCATGATCTCATCATCCACAACCTCATCCTTTCCCACAGCCATTCACTGCCTTTTCCTCTTCCTTTTGCTGTTCTGGTCAAGCAGCGCCTAAGAACATAAGAAGAAGACATGCTCACACTCTTCGCGCACTCATCCCACAAAGCACAGCAAGCATCTCCAGTATAATGTTCATCACAGAAAAAGAAGAATTATTCCTTTTGCTTCCTTCCTTCCTTCCCTCCCTTCTTCCCTCCCTCCCTCCTTCCCTTCCTCCCTCCCTCTTTGCTTCCTTCCCTCTTTCCTTCCTTCCTTACACCATTTAGTTATTAAACCATCAGGAACACATTAAACCGTAAGTACAACAGGGGTAGCTGAAAACAGTTTATTAAGTGCAGTCAGCAAACTTAAGAGTTCTACAAGGAATAAAAGCAGAAGCAAACCCATAAAGCAAAAGTAGTTTGATTGACTTCTGGGGCCAGATGTGGATCTACTGCAATTTCATTTACTTTTGTGGTGTTACCCTAGAATGAATATGGTCTGGAGAAATATTAGTCCTCTAGAAGAAAATTGCACGTTCTCATCAGCCCCTATTTTGCCTTCTGAAAAACTGGCTATGACTTGAGAGCGTGGAACAGGGCATGAAACAAAAGGAAAAAGAGCATTATGAGTCAAGGTGGGTATAATTAGGCTTAAACCAATGTGATAGTAATTAAGTAAGTGCCTCATTTTTATAAGATAGGAAACTGTGCAAGACATAAACAAATTAGAGATTTTAGTTTTTTTAACAGTAATAGAGGCTCCTTGGAAAGTAAACAAACAGCAAGCACTAGGAAGGTTTATGTCACAGCACTAATTAAAATTCTAGCCAAGAAAAATACCTTGGATTTAACAAGAGCAATAAAAACATTTTTAAAAGAACATATGGACAAGTATTCTGAAAAAATGCTTACATTATTACAGGAAAAAATATGTGATAAATATGTGTGTGCAGAAGGAAAATATGTCCTAAATGAAAACTTAGAATTGAGAAATAAGGTTGCCAGGACAGTATTACCAAAAGCATGAACTGAGGGTTTCTTTAAGCATTTGACCTCTTCCTAGTCACGGTCTTGGAAACGCTATCATGGCTCCAGTACAGACCATTATTGGGCCAGATTCTCCACCTTTTCTAGCTGCATCTGGAGCTGTCAGCTTGTGACTCCTCCAGGGGACAGAGAAAGAAAAAAACATCACAAATCTCAGTTGAGATAAAACAATAGCAGCCTTCAACATACATCTGTTAGCTAAACTAGAAAAAGGGAGGTGCGGATGAATGGTCCCTTCGCCAGCTGTGCGAGAGAGGCGCTACTTTCCAGCAGGAGGACAGTAACTGCTAACTGACAGGGTATGAGGCATTTTAACTTCTTCCATTGTCTCAGGTGGATTAGCTGGAAGAGATGACATTGCATAAGTGATTAAACAGTCACCTATTGTTGAGGTTTAACCTAGGCCACTGGAAAATAACAAAACAGCCAGGAGGTGGACCAGGATGCTAACACTGAAAAGGCTGAGGTAGATCTGGACTGCCAACATAGAATCATAGAATCATAGAATAATTAGGGTTGGAAAGGACCTTAAGATCATCTACTGCCAACCCACCTGCCATGGGCAGGGACACCTTACGCTAAATCATATCACCCAAGGCCTCGTCCAACCTGGCCTTGAACACTGCCAGGGATGGAGCATTCACAACCTCCCTGGGCAACCCATTCCAGTGCCTCACCACCCTAACAGGATAGAATTTCCTCCTTATATCCAATCTAAACTTCCCCTGTTTAAGTTTTAACCCGTTGCCCCTTGTCCTATCAGTACAGTCTCTAATGAAGAGTCCCTCTCCAGCATCCCTATAGTCCCCCTTCAGATACTGGAAGGCTGCTATGAGGTCTCCACGCAGCCTTCTCTTCTCCAGGCTGAACAGCCCCAACTTTCTCAGCCTGTCTTCATACGGGAGGTGCTCCAGTCCCCTGATCATCCTCGTGGCCCTTCTCTGGACTTGTTCCAACAGTTCCATGTCCTTTTTATGTTGAGGACACCAGAACTGCACACAATACTCCAGGTGAGGTCTCACGAGAGCAGAGTACAGGGACAGGATCACCTCCTTCGGCCTGCTGGTCACGCTCCTTCTGATGCAGCCCAGGATATGGTTGATGTTCTGGGCTGCAAGCTCACGCTGCGGGCTCATGTTCGTTTTCTCATCAACCAACACCTCCAAGTCCTTCTCCGCAGGGCTGCTCTGAATCTCTTCTCTGCCCAACCTGTAGCTGTGCCTGGGATTGCTCCGACCCAGGTGTAGGACCTTGCACTTGGCATGGTCAAACTTCATGAGGTTGGCATCAGCCCACCCCACAAGCATGTCGAGGTCCCTCTGGATGGCATTCCTTCCCTCCAGCGTATCAACCGAACCACACAGCTTGGTGTCATCGGCAAACTTGCTGAGGGCGTACTCAATCCCACTGTCCATGTCAGTGACAAAGGTGTTGAACAAGACCGGTCCCAACACCGATCCCTGAGGGACACCACTCGTTACTGGTCTCCAGCTGGACACTGAGCCATTGACCACAGCTGTTTGTGTGCGGCCATCCAGCCAGTTCTTTATCCACCGAGTGGTCCATCCACCAAATTGATGTCTCTCCAATTTAGAGAGAAGGATGTCATGTGGGACAGTGTCGAACGCTTTACACAAGTCCAGGTAGATGACATCAACTCTTCTACCCATGTAGCCCCATCATAGAAGGCCACCAAAATGGTCAGGCAGGATTTCCCCTTAGTGAAGCCATGCTGGCTGTCACCAAGCACCTTGTTGATTTTCATGTGCCTTAGCATGCCTTCCAGGAGAATCTGCTCCAAGATTTTGCCAGGCACAGAGGTGACACTGACTGGTCTGTAATTCCCTGGGTCATCCATTTTCCCCTTCTTGAAAATGGGGGTTATATTTCCCTTTTTCCAGTCCTCGGGAACTTCACCTGACTGCCATGATTTCTCAAATATGATAGCCCGTGGCTTCGCAACTTCATTTGCCAGCTCCTTCAGGACCCGTGGATGGATCTCATCAGGCCCCACGGACTTGTGCATGTTCAGATTTTTAAGATGGTCTTGAATCATTTCTTCTCCTACAGTGGGCGCAAGGTCTTCATTCTCACAGTCCCTGCATCTGCCTTCCAAGACTTGGGTGCTTTGTACAGAGCCTTTGCCAGTGAAGACCGAGGCAAAGAAGTCATTCAGAACCTCAGCCTTCTCCAAATCCTGTGTAGCCAGTTCTCCCGAGAGCTTCCTGAGAGGGCCTACATTCTCCCTAGTCTGTTTTTTATTTGCTATGGACTTGTAGAATCCCTTCCTGCTATCTTTAATACCTCTAGCTAAGTTTAATTCTAACTGGGCCTTGGCTTTTCTAACCTGGTCCCTAGCTTCCCGGACAACATTCCTGTACTTTTCCCATGCCACCTGTCCTTGCTTCCACTTATTATAAGCCTCTTTTTTCAACTGAATTTTCCTCAGGAGCTCCTTATCCATCCAAGGAGGTCTCCTGGCCCTCCTGCTGCACTTCCTTCTGGTTGGGTTGCAACACTCCTGAGCTTGTAGCAGGTGATCCTTGAATATCAACCAACAGTCTTGGGCCCCGCTGCCCTCTAGGGCTGTATCCCGTGGAACCTTCCTAAGCAGGTTCCTGAAGAGGCCAAAGTCTGCTCTTTTGAAGTCCAGGGCAGTGTGCTTGCTGCACACTCTTCTCACTGTCCTGAGGATCTCAAATTCAACCATCTCGTGATCGCTGCAACCAAGGCTGCCCTGAAGCATCACATTTCCAACGAGCCCTTCCCTGTTGGTGAGCACGAGGTCAAGCATGGCACCTCTCCTTGTCGGCTCCTCTATTACTTGCACAAGGAAGTTGTCTTCCACACAATAGAGGAACCTCCTGGATTGCTTGTGCCGGGCTGTACCGTCCTTCCAACAGATGTCAGGGTGGTTGAAGTCACCCATGAGGACAAGGGCCTGTGAGTGTGAGTCTTTTCCTATCTGTCTGTGGAGTGCTTCATCTGCAGGTTCTCCTTGATCAGGCAGTCTGTAACAGATCCCCACAGTAATGTCTCCCATAGCTATATTCCCTTTAACCCTGACCCACAAATTCTCTGTGGACTGCTCACCTGTCCCCAGACAGAGTTCCATACTCTCCAGCCTATCCCTAACAAAGGGCAACTCCCCCTCCCCGCCTGCCAGGCCTGTCTTTTCTAAAGAGCCTGTAACCTTCCATTCCAACACTCCAGTCATAGGAGCCATCCCACCATGTTTCTGTGATGCCTATTATATCATATTCCCGTAGATGTGCACGTATCTCTAATTCCTCTTGTTTGTTCCCCATGCTGTGGTCATTTGTATAGAGGCAAACATAAGGGTGAATTATTTATGATGGGCTCATGACACTTCATAGAATGGTTTGGGTTGGAAAGAACCTTAAGATCATCCAGTTCCAGCCCCCCTGCCATGTGCAGGGATGCCTCACACTAGACCATGAGGCCCAAGGCTCTGTCCAGCCTGGTCTTTAACACTGCCAGGGATGGAGCATTTACCACTTCTTTTGGCAACCTCTTCTAGTGCCTCACCACCCTTACAGTAAATAACTTCTTCATTATATCTAACCTGAACTTCCCCTGTTTTAGTTTGAAGCCATTCCCCCTTGTCCTATCACTACAGTCCCTGACGAAGAGTCCCTCTCCAGCATTCCTATAGGCCCCCTTCAGATACTGGAAGGCTGCTATGAGGTCTGCACGCAGCCTTCTCTTCTCCAGGCTCAACAGCCCCAACTTCCTCAGCCTGTCTTCATACGGGAGGTGCTCCAGTCCTTTTATCATGCTCCTCTGAACTTGCTCCAACATCTCCATGTCCTTTTTATGTTGAGGACACCAGAATTGCAGAGTACTCCAAGTGGGATCTCATGAGAGCAGAGTAATGAGAACAATAACCTGGAATTAGAAGATAAGAAGGCCAAACAGCTGGGATCACTTTCTAGGGAAAGAGGCATTGACAAAATGATTGGAAAAGGTGCACAAGTCCACAGCTTCTGGGGGTGACTCCTGTCAGGTATGAAGGAAAGGTATCCCTTCAAGGGCGATGTTTTATACCACCCAGGCAAGTGGGCCACCATGGAGAAAGGTATCCATTACCTGAAGTAATTAGCTGTGCTGGAGGTGATTTATGATGACCTGGACAAGAAACAGTTACCCAAAGATCCACATGAAGTCAGGTGCACATGACCTGTGGTGGTGGTGGTAAGTTTGTACAGGGCCAGGACTGTCGCCATCTAACTTTGGAAGAGAGGTAAAGTAGCTAAACACCACACAGCTGCTTACTCACTCCTGAGAGATGGGGAGAGAATCAGGAAAAAAGAAAGATGTAAAATTTGTGGGTTGAGGTAAAGACAGTTTAATAGGACAGAAAAGGAAGTAAAATTTATAATGAGAAAATAATTAGAATATACAAGTGATGCACAATGCAAATGCTCACTACCTGCTAACAGATGCCCAGGCAATTCTCCAGCAGGGGTCCCTGGCCAGCTTTCACCCTAGTTTGTATATTGAGAAAAATGCCATGTGGTATGGAATATCCCTGTGATCAGTGGGAGTCAGCTGTCCTGCCTGTGTCCCCTCCCAGTTTCTTGTGAACCCCCCAGTCTACTCACTGGTGGGTTAGGATGAGAAGGTGAAGAGTCCTTGACAAGTTTACACTTGCTAATAGTGTAAATACTGATTAGCAACAACTAAAATATCAATATGTTATAAACATTATTCTCATACTAAATCTAAAATGCAACGCTATACCATTTGCTAGGAAGAGAATTAACTCTCTCCCAGCCAAAACCAGGACACCCATTTAAACCCAAAGTCCCCACAATTTTTAAAAGTCTAAGTCTAAGCCAAGCATTTACCCCTGAAAAGAAAAAATGCGTCACAAAGGAATTAATTTCTTTTGATAGTCATGAAATACATAAAAAGACATGATTTTATTAATGAGCAGCATTTGTTATTTGAGTTAATTAGCTGGACATTTTTGAAGCTTCCTATTATACATTAGATGAAATTTGGCTATAATTTTATGTTGTCTCATTGTGACTGTCCAGATGAGCCAGCCAGTATTATCTTTGGTTGAATGACCATGCAAGAAGTTCTTTATTTTGTTCACAAATAACCAGTTTTAGAGTTAATTCCCTCAACACTTATTATTTTTGTGAACTTCTGCAATATCAGTTTTGTGAATGTTCCTGAAAAAATGTGAGCCAATTCAGATTTGTGTGTGTGTGTGTGTGTTGAGTTCCTCTCCTGGTTCTGATCATTAAATAAAAAAACGTAAAAATTTTGGATATCTGGATTCTAAATTACATAACATCAGAAAATTAAAAGAAAAAAATCTGGAAAATCATTTACTTTGCAGCAGAATTACCTCATTACATTTGGATTGTTTTCTCATTTTTTAATCAAAGAACCAGTAACTAATGGTAACTCAGCATTCATAAGATGAATACATGGTTTCCAAAATAGAATTCTGTGTCAAAATGGAGTAAAAATTATACAGTGTATGATATACCAATTAGAGAATTATTTTTCTTTGATATATCAATCATAAAACACTTAACAAAATGGTGATTAATAAGCGTGAAAAAGTATGATAAATTAAGTAGGGGTGATCAGGTAGTGTAAGTACAGAGGGAATCAGTAGGAAATGCTTGGAGAACAATTTTTTGCATGTACTACCTGAACAATTTTTTGATTATTCAAGAGAGGAGTCAAAGACTGATACTACTAGGCTTAGAAAAGAAAAAATATTTAACTGGGGAGTTGATTTATTGGAAGTAAAGAACAGAACTAACAGAGACTTGTACCACTGTCAGCAGAACTTGCTGAAGCTTTCTTTTGTATTCCCCAGTCACAGAAGTCTGACTACACTGTTCCCCAGATCCAAAGAGTGTTTGCATCCAATCTTGGGTTAACTTTCTTTCTCCCAAAGTTCTTCTAACTTGCTTCAGTTTGAGGTGTCTTAGAGTATAAAAAGTAACCACATGGGTCTAGAAGACATGAGACCACTGGAAGATCTACATCCCTCAGGATGGTGCCTGGAGGCAGGGTGCTCAGGGATGTCTGTTTATTTACCTAAAACAACTATGTTGTTCCTGTGGTCTTTCAAGATGTCCACACTAAATTTGCAGGCTTCCTACATTTCATGTCTTGTTTTACTGATTGCAGAAATTCTGACCTCTTTCTGTTGTCATCAGGATCATTACCAAGGCTTTATGATGAACTGAGATTCCTTTCTCATTCCTTTTCAGCAAACTTTTTGAAAGGCGCTGCATCAGAAAATGTGTGTTAAGCCCACATAAAATGAGAATTATTAATGATACATCCTTAGGTATATATGTGTATCTCTTGTTGATAAGAGATGCTCAGTACAATGCATCACATTAGGAAGTACAATTGGTTCACACTAGTTAATGTAATGAATGTCACAGGGGCCACAAAGTATTGAAAGTTAAGTGGTTGAGGCTTATAAATTGAAGCTGATTAAAACCTCCTTATTGAAAGATTTTTGTAGGAAAAAAGAAAGATTTCTCTTCACAGGGAAATTTTATTTTCCAAAACATGAAAAATACACTTCCTTCAGTTGAAAATCCTCCGTGTTTTTTAACAAAAAATAGAACATACTCATTTTTACTAAAAGTTAAAGCCATTTCATTGAAAACTAAAAGTGTCATTCCCTTCCATTTTTTTTTTCTAAAACTTAAATAATTAGAAATTAGTGAATGCTCATGAAGAGCTGGTCTTTCCTTTATATCTCTGCTTTCTATCTTCCACACCTCTGTGTTCACCAACATGGTGTCATCTAAATGTGAGACCATCTTTTTAATTTCTAACTTTAATTTTGACAGATACTTTGACCATTAGGTTTAGTTTACAGTTCTTCAACCAAGGTAAACTAAACAGAATTGAATATGACAACTCAGAAGCAATGAGCAATACTCGTTTCTATTCCATATTTCAATATTAGTTTGTTTCTAATTCTTTTGCTAGCACTTCAGCCATTTTAGAAAACAAAACCAAAAATGCTTTTGTACAGATTCAGTTTCATAACTACATTCTGAGTGTTTCCTGAGTTAGAAAAAAATTGGGGAGGTCCCCATTTCCATTCTGATTTGTGCTGCCATTATCATGTCTTTAAGCTCAGTGAAGACAGAGGAGCACATATTAAGGGGTATCTGATAACATTTTCATAGGTTTAAGTTTACACCTCCAAGGGGCCCAACTCTAATCAAATGGTTGCAAATATGATGAGACAATGCATGACGTCCCACACTGTAGAACTTCCCAGCTCCCAGGTTCAGACACTGGAAAACACTGAAGTTTTCCAGGCTTCAGACTCCTGGCCATGGGGACAAGGCTGTAATACTGGTCTATGGCCACCACCTCTGGGACTTCTAGGCTCCCTGCCTAGATGTAGACCAAGGTCAAGATACCCTTTTTAGTCCTTTAAACATCATTACTTTAACTACACATTTTTCATAAATTCATAGGATAATTTAGGCTGGAAGGGAGCCGTAGGTATCATTCGAAACAGCTCTCATCATTCAAAGAATGGCCAATAGCATATAATGCATTGTTTTCATGAATAATACCCATTTTAGGCCTCAGCTTTTAAGGACTATAACTATTAGCAATTTTATAAGATTATAAAGATTAGTTGATCTGGTGTATAGTAGTAGAGTTTGGGGGCAGAAGAAACAAGAAAGAGTAATGAAAGCAAATAACAGGAAGACCATTCTTTCAGAAAGCTGTTATAAGTTCTTGTTTCATGTAAAATATTTGCTTCTTAATGAAAACTTGCAGCTATTTCAAAGTATTCTGCAGTCTGGTTTTGCATTTCCCTTTGGTAGAGACCTTACTGTACTGTTGTAATTTAGCCACTAAAACTTCCACACCAGAAAGAGGCCAGGGGCAAAGTTGCTCTGATTTTTACACTATGCCAGCACTGTGCTTTATTACTGCATGCCCTCGGGTCCCTAGGCTGCAACAGATATCAAAGTCAACTTTCCAAACCTATTTTTACAATAATTCAAGCTGGTTTAATGCCTTTTTTTAACATTTTCCATCTGTAGTACTTTTAATGTATGAAGCCAACTATATGTTAAAATGTAAAGTGGTCCAAGTTAATGAAAAAAATAAAGAATACATGCACACATGAGGAGTATAAGCTCTGTGTTATTCCTTGCATTTGTCCTGTGCAGCTGAATATCAATACAGGGGTTTTCAGCTTGTTCAGTAATGTTGTTGGCACTATTTAGTGCATTCCCATGTCTCAGCTTTACTCAAAGTAGATGTAAAAGATGTAAACAATAAGTAAAATTATTGCTAAGGTTACTTTTTCTAAGAGTGGCTGTTATAATAAGAAAAGTGATGCTATAAAAATGATATCTTAGCGTTTCACGTTTATTCTCCCTCAGTGACTTCTTTACCAATTGTGCTCATTTTGCAAGTTGAAACAAGATTCTTCTCACTGCCAGTACTGCAGGTCCACATGGTACTTGGAAAGCAGGCAATGTTATTCTCCTTTCTTTTTCAGTAATAAAGGTTTTCAAATAACAACTGTATCTACCTGTTTGAATAATGGTGAAGGAGGAAAAATACAAGGACTTGGGGTTCTACTTTGCAGGTCAAATAGTGGAAAACAGGTTTTTATAGTTAAACGTATAAAAACAATACAAAACCTGAGGCAGGCTGGGCTGCCATTTTATGTCTTTCTGATGGCGATGCCTTGAGTCCAGCAGCAGGCCTTAAGGTATGGTGAGCATAAGCATTAATGGAACAGTGATTTTGAACAAGCATAACAATGTTTAAAATAATTAAAATTATATTGAATAGTTATCTTACTAATCAGCATCTCTAGCAAGCTGACTGAAAGCTCAAGTGTGGGTCTGGTTCAGAGGATGTCCCCTTCCCTCCAGTTAATAACTGGGAAAGCAGTATATGGAAAACTAAATATTGTTGTAAAGGGACTAAGGCAAGTTTTCTAGACAGGAATCAGGTCTTCTATCCACCATAGTTATAACACTGGAAAAAAAGCCCAAGAGAATCCCAGTGACTTTTGTGGCATAATTTCTAGCAAACTAGTCAGACTCTTAGGGCCCTATTTACCTCTGAGTGTTATAACAGCAACAATTCTAAAGGCAAAAGTAACGAAGGCTTAGAATACTGTGTGTTTTGTTGGTTTCCCTGTGTTCTGGTGGACTTCCATCTTATACATTTAGAAGAACCAAGTGCATCCATAATCAAGGGTATAGATTGTTTTCCGTCATGAATTGCTTTCTACCTTCTTCAGGCAGGCCTGTGGATCTTGGTTTTAATTTCTTGGTCATCAGAGGTCAAATCAGGAGTACTCCACTGTTGTACCTAAAAAACCATATTTTTTTTCCAGCAGATATGCTGCACAGAGAAAGACTGCTAGAACAGAGAAAAAATTAAGATGCCATTAAAATGATGCTTTGTCTTGCTTTACAGTATGTTAGTGTTACCATTTCTTTTAATTTTAGGGTTGCATATTTGAAATGTATATTTATGTTATTAGCTGTTTCTTGATAAAAGATTATGTCTTGCTGTTTCACATAGACAGGACCAGAGCTGCCTGCTTGTATGAATGCAAAAACTTCTGCTAAAACATCTAAAGAAAAAAAATAAAGAAAAAGAAAAAGGCACATTTAGCAGTCATTGCTTTGGGAATTATACATTTTTTATACCTCATAAATTTAACAACAAAATTAAAAAAAAAAAAAATGGCTTTACAAAATAGAAAATTTAAAACAGTTTAAAATACCTGACATTTAATTAAAAAAAAAACACCACCAAATCTAACAACTTGCTTCCTTTGGTTTACTTGGAGTCTTAAGAAAACATTATTTCTGCTACCTATTTGCAAGGTAACCTACTGTTTGTTAAGCAGCCAGGATCAGTTTACAAACCTTTAGCTAAAACAATCATTAAACAGAATAAATTAATGGCATATTATGTGCTGCTTCTGGTAATCCAGTTAAGACAAAAGCAATACATATCTAACAAATATTTTTCAAAGTTTCACTGAACTGTCATTGGAGTAACTGCAATATTGATCATTCTCTCTTTTCTTCTGCACTAAAAGGCTATATTTATATGGCTCTAATCTCTATCAAAAGAATAATCAGTAATCTTTATTTTATCTGAGCTTTTAGCGCATTCAAAGCACAGCTCCTTAGAGTTCAGATTTTACAAATGGCACTTGGAATGGCATACATTGATTCAGTGCAAACTACCTAAATATATGCATTTCTTCAACTACAGAAATTGCCCCAGTATCTTCCACATGTGACTCCAAAATAGTATGTGCTCAAATACTTTGTTAAATGTGTTTCTTAGAGAGAGGTGTTAAAGCCTTTTCTGGGCCAAACTCTCATTATCACCCAAAGATCTTCTACATGTTCATTTACATACATACCACCTCAGCAAAATTCCCAGGGCTTAACTTCTCTCTTATTTACTTTCTCCCATCCCATCCTCTCCACTCAGCTCTAAAACCAGCTTGCTCTTTAAATTTCAGTGCATGAAACACCTTGCCCTGTCATAGACATTGGTGCAATTCACATGATGTGCACCTGAATAAGCAAGAAACAAACTATGTTTACAGTGAATGCATTTTACTTCAGTGTTCAGCCTTGGGCACCAGCAAGTTACCCTCAGAATCTCCTCCAGCTTGCCTTTTCCTCTATTATTTCCTTCCCCCCCCCCCCCCGGCAGAAACCTCTTTACTATTGCTTTTTCATTCTTTGCAGATGCCTTTCTTTCTTTCTAATGTACAGTTCACCCACCACAAATAGCTGTTCTAATTGCAAATTAGGTAGGCAAACACTGACTTGTAGCCATACATAGACCACCCAAATTAGCTGTAGCTCTAATCACATTTCACCTTTCCTGCCTGAAATGAACAGCAACCAAAACTGGATGCTATTAAAGTTCTGCAAAACATATTAAAGGAAAATTCACCAATAAAGTTTCACCATGTTTTTCTAAGCTGTATTTATCTGGTTTATATTACTGGAATTTATGATGCCTGTGCAGTGCTGGATCTTTGCCCCCTACTTTCATTTGTTTTCCCTATAGCTGAAAAGCTAGCCTAGGTTTAACAAAAAACATAATAGCTATAATAAATAAAAAGACAAAATCAGATGCAGTGCAAAATATTTGAGCCAAGCAGCGCAGCTAGAAACTCAACCTAGAGGTGCTGTTCATTCACTTTATGTGTAATGCTGAATAAGCTGGAAGCTGTTCTCAGCATCCTTTGTTTAAAAGCTTAGTACCAGAGAAAAGATTTCAGCCAAGCAGCGTCCCACAGCAAATGTAAAAGTAATTTCATTCCTTTTTCATTTCCTCAGATTACAGGCAGTCAAGAATCATAAAATGACAGATAATCTATTCTTGGATTCACTGAAATGGGTGAATCAGTTCAGATTAAACAAGAAACAGCACAAATCCGTGACTGAAACTTCAGCCAAACAAATTTAGACAGTCTAGGATACAAAGAAGTTTACTTAACTTTGTATTATTCTTTCTAGCTCATCATTTTGTCATTTCTAATGAAATCAGACTTTGAAATACTAAAATAACAGGAAAAAAGAAGTATTTTTGTGCTTTTTCCAGAATCTAGAAGCTATTTGTAGACATACACCTAAGTAGGACATTTTTTCCCATCTGGCTGCATTTGGAAAGCAAACGAATTCACAATAGGAAATTATAAGAAATAATTTAAAAAAATATTTTAAATTGCATTCTGGAGCAGGTATGTAAATTAGCCCTTTGTAAATGAGCTTGATAAAGTACTGATAGATGCATCCATGCCTCCTTCCTTGCTAGAACTGATGTTAAATGCTCCGTATTTAAATTCTGCTTTTTACAAAAGAGCTATTGTTTGAGTGTCAAACAATTCATTCTATTTAGCTTTGAATACCATATATTATATATTACAATCTAATAAATCACAAAATCCAGACAGACAAAGCAGAGTAGTTCAGTGTGTAGGACTGCCAATTTGCAAATGTTTTGGACATGTCTGATCTTCTGCTACTAGGTAACTACTTCTGTTACTATGTTCCTGTGTGCTGCTGGATGGGTTTTTTTCCAAATGCCTCAGGATTAATTTGCTATCAAAATGGATGACAAGTATTCACACACCAAATAATGATATTTTAAATTCATAATTTATCATGTTATGTGATGTCATAAATTAAATAAAGCTATATTAATTCTGAGTGAAAACATCCTTTCAGTGAATAGCAATCTGTTCCCACATGACTGCTTTTCAGACAAAGGGTGAGAGCGCGTGAAATACTTCCCCCATAAGAAAAAAGTGTTTCCAAAACCTGGTGAGGGAGTTTGCAGGAAGAAATGTCTGGAATGATAAACTGAATGTAATCACTGCTGAAACAAAAAAGGAGCACAGCAGATTAAAGTGTTTGTTTAAAGTGTAGAAATAAATCTGACGTCACTTTTCAGTCTCCTTAATTCAAACAAGATAATATTTGTTGCCAACAAGTTTTGCTCCAGTGGGGATGGGATAAAAATTGAGGGCCAGACTGAACATCATTTTCTCTCATGGAAAACCTGTGGATGAAATAATGTGTGAAAACTGACATAGAGAAATATTCCACAAAATCCATCTTATTCGTGCTAGTTCTTTTACTGCAGTCAGAGGGACAAGAAGCAGGGTAAACTAAACAAAATTACAACAGAATGAACACATCTCAAGCTACTTCTTTAACCTGACATATCCAGAAACCTTAACCCATAGGCCTTTTAGCATTTGTTGAAAACATAAAAAGGCACATCAGATTTCCCATTTACAAAATTAATTTTTATTCTAAGAAAAAAGCAATAGACTAGAAAAAGCTAGGTTTGCCAATAGCTGAAATTTATATCTGATGGGAAAGAGAGATTTAAATGAAAGGCACGAAGACAGATCTACCAGATGTTCATTAGATCCCAGCATAGCTGATATCTTTTCAACAGTTCTTTCCATTACAGCAACTCTGAGTAGCTTCTTGCATCAGGTAAGCTCTATGCAGACCTTTCTGTGCTTCTGTAAAGGGGTCTTTCTCTCCATATCCTTGGAGTTTGAGCTCTGCTTCTGCTCCCTGCTGCATGGTGCTTCCCTGTACCTCTCAGGATCTTCAAGGAGGTACTTCCACTAACAAGTCTGTTACTCTTGGGTTTCTTCTTTGTAACCCCATCTTGCCTTCCACGATTTGAAGAGAGTATCTCCTTTTCTTTTTTTCTAATTCAGGGCATGAATGCATAAAGTTACTGAGTTGTAGCACTTGAACAAACTTTCTTTGGGATAAAAACAAAAGTTCTCCATAAATGCACGGAGTTCCATACACCAAAGGACATTCAACCCACAGAACTAGACTAGAGTTTATACAAAGCAATTCCCTGCAATGCAAGCAGCATGGCTGCTAGGTCCTCAGTGCCAACTGTTTAACTGCTATCCAGGGCCACGCTACTTACTTAGAGAGACAGGCCTTCCTCTTCTCTGGTGATAAAAAGCAGCCTACTACCCTATATTCACATGAGGTTTCAGCCTGTCTCAAAATATTCAGTAAAAATTGGTCAGGTAACCTTCCTCCCAGCTGTACTGATATACTGAGTGCAGTATATTGCATTTAACTAGGAAACTGAACAAAAATTAAGCAGTTCTAATGAATTCCAGCACATGCTGCACTTATGAATACGACAGTGCCTTGGAGAGCTTCACTGTTGGCTAGAGGATTCCTTGGGCAGGTGGAAGTTCTGGCTCAGATCATTCTCTTCAGTTTGCTTTCCCTCCCCTTGCTGGCTGTCTTCTTTCTCCTCAGAGAACATATACTACATCAGATGTTGTGGGAGAGAGTATAAAGCATTCTTTTCTTCATTCCAGGAGATAGCTAGGAAGTTGGAACTGAGCTGCTTGATTGTCATTGGATTTGGATCATTATGAGTATACCCAAAAGAAGCACTAAAGAAAAATTTCTAAAAGAATTTAAGGTACCCCTAAATTTTGAAGGGCTGAATGGAGATGTGAATGCCAATGAAACAAAAAAGGACATTTAAACACCTTGTTATTCATCTACATAGTACAAGGGCCAGATATATATTCATCAAGTTAATGATTTCTACATCCGCATATTTTGGTTCAGCATGGTACAAAGACACAACCTAAATACTGAACATAATGCCATCCTGCTAATGCACATCCCTGACTGTAAACAGTACCTATTGAGCCAGACACTAGTTTTAGAAAAAAACAGAAATGCAACCTTCCGGATCAAATTCAATCTTCTCTAGTCTGGATATTATAATCATAATCTCTATGAAGCATAGGCACACTTCACATATTCTTTGTGAATACAGCCTTCAGCATTTGCATTGGTTTTCCATCTTGAAACAGAGAACTGTAAATGTACAGGATGTTACAGATGAAGGTAGATCAATATATTCCATTTTTCCAGCTAAAGTGGAGTCAAACTGGTCCCTCTCACTTGAAAATGATTTTTAGTTCTTCTTTTGACATGCTAAGTACCATTAATGTAAATGTAATTAGAATATTTCTGATGGTAGGATTGTTTTTAACTTAGCAGGAAGAGGTAAAACATGATCTGAAGGTTCAAACTCTTACAAGGTGCAGAAAACAGCATTCTACAGGAGAAGCAAGGTGGTGCAGTTCATAACTGTAGGTCCCCAGTAACATTTGTAGCAAAAGTTTTTATATTGTACTTAAAAAAACGAAAACAGAAAAACCACGAGCAAAAATGCGGGATGCATGAATGCATGCTTGCTGTCCTGGGTTCAGCAGTAGCAGTCATGTTTTTCCTTCGTGGTAGCTGGTGCAGTGCTGTGTTGCCTGACGGGGTTTAAACCACCCAGTCAAGTTGCCTGACTGGGTTTAAACCACGACACTTGCTTAAGGCAGCTGAATTCTGCCCGAAGAACTGAATCCCAACTCTGATTTTGTCTGTCAACTCCTGTGTTAGATAAGTCTCTGTCCTGGGTTCAGCCAGACAGAGCAGTCATTTTTCTCCTTCTTAGTAGCTGGTGCAGTGCTGTGTTTTTGACTTTCAGCCTGGGAACAACGCTGATAACACCAACATTTTCAGTTGCTGCTTAGTAATGTTTAGTCTGAAGAAGGACTTTTTGAGTCTCATGCTCTGCCAGGGAGGAGGGGAAGCCAGGAGGAAGCAGAGACAGGACACCTGACCCAAACTGACCAAAGAGGTATTCCATACCACAGCACGTCATGCCCAGTATATAAACTGGGGGCAGTTACCCGGAAGGGTTAGATCACTGCTGGGATCGAACTGGATAAAGGTTGGTGGCTGGTGAGCAGTTGTATTCTCTTCCCTTGCTATTTCCCTTACCATTATTATTACTGGTGGTAGCAGTAACGGTTTTGTGTTATACCTTAGTTACTGGGCTGGTTTTATCTCAATCTGTGGGAGATACATTCTTTCAATTTTTCTCCCCATCCCTCCGGGATCTTGGGGAGGAAGAGGTGGGGGAGTGAGCGAATGGCTGTGTGGTTTCTGGGTTTAAACCACGTCAGTCACTTACTTATATTATGCTTTTCACAAATGGCTGTATCCTAATTTCTTATTTTCTGGATAACCATTTTGAGAATCTAGGTTCTGTTTTATAGAGATCCCGAATAACTACATCTGTAAGTAATGCTGTGGGAAACATATATAGAAGATGCTTTAAGCATGCTAACGGCTTTGAAAAAAATCAATGGTTTTGTGTTCCAACTTTTGAAAGTTTAAGCTGCAGCTTCTTTGTACACTTCTTACTCATATACAAAAGGCAACTATCTTCTTACATTACATAATGGGTATTTTGAAGTCAAATTCATTACACATAGTAGGACAATATTTTTGCAGTACTTGGCTGCCTAAGAAAGCCAGATGGAAGGCTGATAGGATTTTTTTAAAACATCACATGATTCTGTGGCTGCACATGAATTCTGCACCTGGGATCACCTGGGTATATGTGTCACCTTCACACACCAGTGGCATGATGGAACAAGATCCAGAACTGCACCATCTTTACTCTTCAGCTTTTTTCCCCCTTATTTCCTTATACACTGCTTTTCATAGGAAAGAAATCTGGCTAAGCTGATGACACTAGGGCCTTGGTGAGTTCAAATCACCAAAAGTAGATGGAGAATGCAGGCAAGTAAACCAAGAAAGCTGTTCTGCCACCAGGACAGAATTACACGTAGTGGGGTTAATAGGACATGGAGTGAATACTGAAAATATTAAATAACTAAACAGAAACTATCCACCTTTTCCAGTGAACAAACCAACACCCTACAAAAAAAAAAAAGAAAAGAAAAAATAATATGCTAGTAGCAAGACGTGGAAAAAACAAGCATAACATGTATACAAAGTGGACAATTAATGCAGAAAGAAGCTCATATTTCTTCAGACAATCTTGAGATTGGAAATTTCTAAATTTTATAAATTCATATGTGGTTTATATATGTATATACTTTTATTACTATATGTTGTTTAATAGTTTTATGTAAGTAAAACGACCTTAGTAATTCAGGAAACCATAAGGCTCTCCAATTTCATCAAACATATATTCAAGCAGAAAATAGCTTGTAGTGAAGAAAAATATGATACTCAAACAAAGAACGTTACATTCTCTCCAAATTTCACTTGAAACAATAGCCAAGCACACTGCTTATAGCAGTCATTTTGGACACTGCCAGGGCTCTGGAGAGAGATGGGAAAGCTGCTGGGCAGAGCCGTCAGGTGTACTAATGAGATAAGGGACCTGGAGAGCTTCTTTGAAAATAGTTGTTGAAGTTAGGAGGGGAGAGTTCGGAGGTTTTGTTTTTTTCATTTTGGGGCCACACATGCTCCAAGAAAGATTTGTATTGAATATCTCAAAGGAACCCACACAGTATACCTGTAAGAAATACCAAACAATTTTAAGCAGTGCCCAGCAACTTCTGCTCTTAGTCGATATATGTACAGGGAAGACAAAAAGAAAGCTAAACACCAAATTGAGCCACACTGCCTCTAAAATAAATCACAGTATTCAGTTCAAGTGTACCAAACATTCTCAACATTCTTTTGGAAAAACAATAAGAAACTAATGCCAACGCTGCACAGTCTTGTAAATTCTTTACATTTTTAAAAAATGTTTGATTCCTTCACTTATGGAGAAAAAAATAAGTGTGGACAGAATGCATCTTCTTCCCATATCAGATATTACAGAGACAATTGATGGCTCAGCAAAGTTCAATTACTTCTAAATGTGGGTATCCTAACCTTTGTTGATGAGTTCAAGTGATCTAGATTATTTATGCAAACTAGAAATTATTCAGAAATAAAAACTTTCAACTTATAGAATGGTTTCATCTCATTTTTTCCTCTCAATTATGATCTCTACTTGATTAAAACATACATGGATTGTTCTAAAATACTTCAGAAAATAATATCACTATTATCACACAGAAAATATTATCCTTGTTATCGCATGGAAAATAGAGATCTTAAGAATTTTCAGTATTTCTTCTTGAACTGCACCCTTTCTGTTAAGAATAAGTTCATGATCCTTGAGCTCTATTTTTATTTCACTCCGCTAAAGATGACATATCATTCAGAAAAGGCATTAAGCTAGATTTCTTCAGTTTAGTGGAATGCTTACACTTTTTATATAAAAAAGAAAAAACATGAATATAAAATTTGCATGTGTGTTTGTGTTCTTTCAAAGTTAATGTTCTTTGAATCTTTTGTCTCTTAAACCTTTGGGGTTTTCTGGGAAAAAAAAAACACATAAATAAATGTTTTGTATGTTTTAAAAAATAAAAATAACTCATTATGCTTTTTTATGAGCATGAGATGATCACACCTCTTTTGAAACACCTCTGTGTAAGTGTAAACTACAAAATGCTCTCAGATCTTTAGGAGATCAAAAAGCTACAGCTTTGGAAGTCAGCCTCAGTTAGCTGCAGAAATTTCTTCACATTTGGATATCTTATAATTGCTAGAATTTTTAATATTTAAAGTCAGAAGGATGATCAACAGAAAACAGGGTAACGTACTTCTTGCATGACTTTTGGTCATATGGGTTCAAAGGAGGCTACTCTGCAAACCTGCTTGTAAAAAAATATCATTTTGTAGGTCTTAGTCAGCAAGAACATTAACCTTTCAAGACACTTAGATAAATTTCTTCTGCAATTCTGTCCCTACCGATCTCACTAAGACTTTGCTTTGACGTAACTGGGGCTTGTGTATTGAGCTGCTGAAGATGTCTAGATTTGTCCTCATCCTACCTGAGAAAGAATATTTTTTTCTTCCATCTAAATGAGGTCATCCCAGACTAGTCTCTTAAGCAATGAAAGAAAGAATGTGGTCAGCTAATGATGATAGAACTGGCAATCAAATGCCTTTCAACATTAATGCATGACAAGATCTTCTCATTCAGTACATCTGAAGAATAGGATGGATGAACACATTTCTCTTCTCTTCTCTTCTCTTCTCTTCTCTTCTCTTCTCTTCTCTTCTCTTCTCTTCTCTTCTCTTCTCTTCTCTTCTCTTCTCTTCTCTTCTCTTCTCTTCTCTTCTCTTCTCTTCTCTTCTCTTCCCTTCCCTTCCCTTCTCTCTTTTCTCTTCTCTTCTCTTCTCTTCTCTTCTCTTCTCTTCTCTTCTCTTCTCTTCTCTTCTCTTCTCTTCTCTTCTCTTCTCTTCTCTTCTCTTCTCTTCTTCTTCTCTTCTCTTCTCTTCTCTTCTCTTCTCTTCTCTTCTCTTCTCTTCTCTTCTCTTCTCTTCTCTTCTCTTCTCTTCTCTTCTCTTCTCTTCTCTTCTCTTCTCTTCTCTTCTCTTCTCTTCTCTTCTCTTCTCTTCTCTTCTCTTCTCTTCTCTTCTCTTCTCTTCTCTTCTCTTCTCTTCTCTTCTCTTCTCTTCTCTTCTCTTCTCTTCTCTTCTCTTCTCTTCTCTTCTCTTCTCTTCTTTTTCTCTTCCTTCTCTTCTTTATCTTTTTTCTCTTCTTTTCTCTATTTTCTCTGCTCTTCTCTTCATTTCACTTCTCTTTTTTTCCTAATTGAAGATTAAGATTTAACTATTACATACTTGAAAAGCAAAGGTGAAATTCATTTCTATTGTGTCTTCTTACCTATTAGGTTTTGTCACGTCTCAATTTTACGTCACATCTCAATTGACAATTCTGGGAGCACTACAACTGACTATCCCAACAATAAGCTGATCTATTTCTTTACATTCTAAGTGTTGTCTCCCAAGAAAAAGGAAAACCTTATATAAAAGAAAAGAGAATTAAAATTAAGTAATGGTAGGAAGCCAATGGAAAATCAGGAAAATCAAGGATCAACACACTATCTTAGAATTATATTCAGGCACACTCAGCTGGGACGTGGGGAAGGAGACTAATTATGGAGGTTATATGGATCAGATGTTAGGAAATTAACCTTACGTTTAAAAGCCTTGCATTGTATTCCCTACTGTGCCACAGATTTTCTAGGTGAAACTGGTCAATTCCTTTTACTTCTGTCTTGAATTCAATTTTCCATATGAAAGCTGAGGATAATGACGCTTCCTCAACACATCAAATTGATGGTTTTCATTCTTTGAATATTACAGTGGCTTGGAGTATGGGCACCCAGAAGGACCAAAGAAAAAGTTTTTTTTTGAGAAGCTGAACTGCCTCCAGAAGGGAAGCCTCCAAACTCATTAAAGCCATTAAGACAAACTCTGCCTTTGCCTGTAGTTGATTGCAATTCAGGTTGCTGACAATTACGCTGTAATGTCACCCTGAGTATTTATTCCCTTAAACCTCCCCTTTTTCTTTATTCAAGTCAAAGTTCTAACATCATTTTGGTGCAATTTTTGAGTTGCAGTAGAGTAGTATTTATTAATATGTTGCTCTTTTAGTTTAAGTCTATAATTTAAAGGAACTATGGAAGTCAAGATTCACTAAAGCCTATGTCCCTAAGTTCACATAAGCCCTGGAAACAGTGGCACTTTTATTGAAATTGGTCTTAAATTATATCAGTTGCACAGTTTGTGGCATTATATAGACTTAACTATTGGAGGCTATTACTTTTTCTGCTGCCCAGAGTATACAACGGTTTGCTAAGGCCTAGCTGATGAATGTACCTGTTTCTGCACATTAGTTTCACTTAAAAAAAAAAAAATTTCTAGGTCTTATATTTATTGTTTTCAGTGTGAGCTGATAAACTGCTGAGACTGAAACTGCTCTGAATCCAGCATGGCCAGGACAGTTCTAAATTTCATCAAATCATGAGGTTCTTCCTCAAAAGAGACAGGCCATGAAAAGACATTTCATGGAGAAGATCAAAAATAGCAAAAATAGTGCAGAAGACCAGCTAATTGTTTAATTTATATGCACACCCACAGTCTCTTTCCTGTACCAAGTAGGTAGACAGCTCAGATGACTGCAGTTTTCTCATATCTTTTCAGTACCTCTGTATATCACTTATTCATATGGGTATTCCATGGGGTATATGGGAGTAAGAGCAATTAACTGGGCTGTATAGCCTAATGGAGTTGTAACCCTTGTTATTATGCTTCCCTTACTTGCATCACCTACTCCAATACCTCTTCTTAAGAGGCAAAGGCAAAACTGCACAGCCCTCTTCCATGCTTGTGCAGGTCATGTTCTTGAGTTGGCCTCTTAAATGGAACAATTTATCCTCAGGGAAGTGAGTCACACTTTGGTTAATGATGATGCTGAAGCCAGCAGGGGACAACGTAAAGGTTAACATGAATATTTTACAGCTGATATATTAACAGAATCAGGTGGTTTTCCTGAGAAGAGAATGATTGCTCTCCACCAACTTTGTCCTGCTCTATATAAATGGCTGTAACATAAAGAAGACCCAAAGCAAAAATTTAACTAACTTAGGAAAAACTCACGAAACTGTGTCCAAAGATAGAAGGAAATATTTCCAAATATCTTAAATTGGTTTCATCAGCTCATATGTTGATCTCAATTTGATAAAGTCATCCCTTTGCAACAGTCAGTGACTTCTTACGTAAGCTGCAATTTACAGCTTGTGCATGACTTTAAGCCCCTCTGATAAAGTCTTAGAGTTACAGACCATTAAAATCAATTAAACTGCTTATCAGCAAGCTTTAGAGTAATCTATAAGGAAAATGGGAAAGTTCTGAGATTTCACCCTTCATTTAAAAGCAAGAATAATCAAGCATTGATTAGTTACTTCCAAATGTTCTGAAAATGCCTACATACATAAAATTTGCAGTGGTATAACAGGTGATGTAAAAATGGCACTTTGAACAAGTGAAAAATAGTAAAGAGAGCTTAAAAACACCTAATCAAAGATTTGTACCATATTTCTATATAATAGTGATATAGCAGATTTTCATTATGCTATGAAGAAATCTATCAATAAGATTTATAAAATAAATTTAATTTTCTTAATGGGATTCATGACTTTTACTATATAATAGGAGAATTTGCATATTAAACAAAAATAAACTACAGAAATTCAACCACACAATGAATACTGTAAAAACAAGACTTGCATACCTATGAAACGCTACAAATGAAGAGTTTAATCTATTATTCTGTATTCTACTTTGTGCCTAACGTTTTTTTTCACTATCCTTGTTCTATATGACAGAACATGCATTAAGGGCTTATGTCAAAATTTTCAGTCTTTTTTTGAGGATTTAAAGCAAGACTCTTGAAAATTGCGTTAACAAAGTTTGTAGGAGGGGAATCTTGGATTTTTCTCTTTGAGTATTTGAAAACAAACAGTTTAGGTCAATAAATTTTCAGACAGATTTGCTTGAGTTATCTTTCCTAGAAGATAAGCAAAGATTGTTTTCTTTAGCTGTTAACCCCAACTCCCACTTTAGTAACAGATCCAGCATACAGATTCCTGAAGACAGCACAGGACCCTAGTGAGTACAGCCAATATGCTAATGACAAAAACTGTAGTTCAGAAAAAGATAGGTGAAATACCTCTCCCTTACACCTATAGGCTTAAAAAACTTATTTCCATCCAACTTTGCCACTTCACTGTGCTTTCCTTCACTATCTGCTCTTCCTTTTACTGTTTCACTCATACACTTTTAAAATAAAATAAAAATCAGGACAAAAAAACACTCTGTACATGGGATTCCATTGCTTCCAGAGTTCACCTGATAGATTCAGATTTCAAGATCTTGAGTGACAGCAAATACGCAACTCAACCCAGCTGAAACAATAACTGAAATCATCTCTCTAGCCAATTTCATGTTGATTCTGCACTCCAGAGATCTGTACACAGAACCAACAGAACAAGGAACTGACATATAAAAGATGAGATGAAATCTAGCACAACTTTATCTAAAGGTATGTGGTAGACTGTATCCTAAGACAAGTGAAACACTGATGGTCCCATTAGTATGTTATGTGGACCCCAAAAGACCAAACCCAAAGTCACTAGTGAGTGTCATTTCTTGGGAAGACTTTTGAACATGTTGATTACTTTTACTTCTAGCAGGTTTGGGCTTTTTTGTATAACTGCTGAAACAGTACCTGGTACTGCAGTATTCACATCTGTGACAGCAGCATCCATAGTACTATATGTATACAGCATTTTCTACAACTGAATCACAGTTGTCCATATTTCACCCTGGCAGGAAAGCCACACATAAACTGCCATTTAAACAGCAGACAGATTGGGAGGAGTGGGAAATGGTCCCACTCCCAACTTTACTCCCACCAGAATCCGGCTGTGTCCCTTGGCTGTTGAACTTGGCTGTGACAGCTGCCACCAAAGGGGAGAAACAGGTTGTGTTGCCCAGAGGCCTGAAGTGCAGCAGTGCAGAGCTGGGAAGCCCCTTCCAGAATCAGCATTCTCCATGACTTGTCCTGATACCCTATATGCAACAATAGCTGTCAGACCAGAGTGGGGTTCCCCCTGCCCATACCAAAACAAGCTTACTTGCTTGAAGAAGTTTCTGAGAAAAAGCAGTGTTCTCTCAGCCTGTCTTTCCTCTTTCCCTTTAGTAAAACTCATCTTTCTGAGCTAAAAGGGAACATGTCTTCTGGTGTAAACAGGAATCCATCCTAACTTTTCTCTGAAGGCACTCATAATCAAATAGCATAAATAATATAGTTAACCTTTTGACCCAGTACTTTTAATTAAAATGTTTTTAATCATACATGACAAGATATATCTGCTAATGAGTGATGACACAAGCTAGAGAAAGGAGTGTGGTATTGAGCCTCAGGAATTCTGCATTAGGTGTAACTGTATTACTGACCTGCACAGATTTTAGCTACTAGCTTACATCACCATTCAGGAAAGCACCCAAGTTGAAGTTTCAGTGCAGATGTATGAGTTGCCTATAGTTATTCTGAAGTAGCTTTTTGAATCAAAGCCTTCACTTCAAGATAGTTTTTATCTGAACCTCCACAATAGGGACTATTTAATCTAATTGTACTCTCACAAGAAGAGAAGGAAAATTTAGAAACTCTTTGGGGCTAAAAGATGTCACTGACATCCTCATCTTGAGACAGTTTATTTACTAGTTTGTTCAGATGAGGTTTTGTTCCTAAACACAGCAAATGGAAGTAGGAAAAAAAAGGCTTTATTTCCATGTAGTGTTAGAGATGTGTTTGATGGTCCAGTTCAGTAGAAGATCAACAGCGTATGAAAATTTCCCCAGAGACCTTCATCATTACAGGTGTAGATCTCATCACAGCTCAACACATTTATTGCACTGGAGCTTTTCACAGATGGCTGTGACACTAGTTTTCCTCTTTGGCTTTTTTCAGCAACTGTACTTTAAAGAAAACAAGATGGACTAACAAATCTTGTTAAGATTCTAACATAAAGCACTAAAAGGACAGAAGTCTCAGTTAAGAGTGAAATGTACCATATGCCCTCCAACAACTATGCATCATGTAGAACCACCTTTGTGACTGTCTTATTGTTCCCAATTGTACCTGGATGTATGTAGAGATAAAACTTTCATTCCAAGCTCTAAATCTTTTTTTCTATTTTTTTTTTCATCAGTTCAGAAAAAATGCTTTTTTGGCATAGCTTTTTGTGAGAGATTTTATATAGATAAATAGAGCCAGGCAATTAATACCTCCATAGGCATCCTCTACTTCGCACATTTTTAGTTCAAGAATGCTAAACAATTTTAATTAATGGGGCTGATTTTTTAACCTACTTACTTTTCATAGGACTTATTAAAGATAAAAGTGATGTATGGAGAGTCACTATCTTTGTGTGTATGTTATAACCCTTATTTGCATAATAAAATAGGCTACGCATAAGCTTAACAGTAATCATAAATGTATATTAATGAAGACATTTATAGACACAAGAGAATGTATACTACAGGGACAAGAAGATCTAAGTTATTAGTGTTGACAGATTCAATACAGATTATGTTATGTATGTTAATATTATTATAAATCCTTATTGTTATTCATAGGTTTATATTAGTATTGTCATTATGAATGACATTTTGACAGTTCCCATGAGAAAGTAAAAATACATGATGACAATACATATTGGCAAAGTGGCATTGTCATGTTTATATTAATGTCAAGTTCAAATTAAAATGAGTTCTAAAATTAGTGACAAAGATATTGCTTCACATTTAAAAATAATAAGTATTTGTGCTGATGTTGCTAATAAATTGATTTTGAAATAACCACCTTCAGTAGCTATAGATTGAATATGTTTGTTGTCAAAGCAAATGGAAATATATTCTTTTGAAGTTGCCATTGCTGGCCAATGAATAAGGAAAATAATGTGAAGAATCATGGCCTGTGAATGTGGTAGTGTTTATTCTTTTTCCTGATGACATTTTGGTTTTTGGATTTCATCCTGGTTATTTTTTATCCTTATGCCACAAATGTCTGGTTCAAAACTCCCTGAAGGGCATGGGTGGCTCTGGGATCCAAACACAGGGTAGTTACTGGGTATCCGAGGATTCAGTGAGCAGCAGTTGTGGACCGCATGTAATGTTGCATTACCTTTGGTCCAGCCTACTGCTAGAAGAATCATGATATTTGTTCACTCTGTTACATTTCTACTCATTTTCTTAAGAAAGCTTTAAATGAGAACTTACAGACTTTTAATTTAGGGGTTTTATTAACATGATGACTGAAGTTGTTTCACCTTCCTTCTCTAGCCTATGTCAGCATGGAGTTGTTTATTGCACATACAGGTAGTATAATCAGCATTTTTGTACTGTTTTCATCAGACATCATAAAGTCCCTGGGGCCTGTTCACAGAGAGAAGATTAAGGCTTGTAGTATTTGTCCTCCTCTCTCTATTTTCCTTGTGCCAAAAACATATGGAAAAACTTAGAAATTGGGGTCAGGATATTATTATTTCCTAAGCAGAGGTTAAAACAGTTTTAATACACAATTACATGTAGTGAGCACCATTAGTAAGGATTGGTGCTTGGATTGAATTACGTTGCTACTGTGAAGAGAATTAAAGAAACACTAATAGTTGATCCTTTGGGAAATACAGAAGCAACACATGAAGATTTTCATTTTGAAGAAGTTGAGTTGGATATAGATTCTCACAGACACACAACATATTTTCTAAGGCAAGAGGCACATGCAAATGGACATCTGTGTACACAAAAGACTTTGAACATATATAAGAAACTATCTCATCATTCAGTCCCTCAGTTTCCATGTTTACTTGGCATGGGTGCTTCACAATGTAAGTAAAGTAGAGTTATTCATATTAGTCTACTGGTAGATATTGCCCTTAGTTTTTTAAATATTTGATCTTAACTAAGAATACAGAAATCTATACAGTGAAAAACTGTGCACAGGATATATTTATTAAAAGTTACTTTAATCCTTTTTTCTATTCCCTGACAGGATGCCCTTCATTCAACCTATGCATTACTGGTGTCATATTGGCCTAGACCAAACCAGAAGACTGATACAGATGAAGCAAACTTCCCCTGCTGTTATCCCACTTGGGAAAACAAATTCCACTGTCACTCACATTAGTATGAGCTTGCAAGACTAGTACTACTGAGGTGAATTGAATTATTCTGCAGTCACAGTGGCCAAAACCTGTCTTAATCTGCATGGGAAAAGTTATTTCAAAATTAAAGTTAGCAAGTAGTCTGCACTAGTACCTGTGTGCATCCTCCATAGGTATTAAATATGCAGAAAAATCTGTGAAAGGTGACATATCCAATAAGATAACCTAACCTCAAGCAAATTTCAAAATTAGAAAGTTCTTGATTGGATCAAATACACCCAATCAGAACCGGTAACTCTTTGCAAAGCTCTAATCTTGTTTTCTGTTCAAGAAAAGATGATTCAGTAATGCATAGGACCCTATTTCAAATACTTTAATGGTGTGATTAGTTTTAATAATGTAAATTATCCCATTAAAATCTATTTACCAAAATCAGGGTGCAAATTAGCTCAGAGAGCTGCATCATTCAGTCTTTTTTAGTACAGCACTCTTTTTTAGCCTAGAAGCACAGAACTTTTTATGCATGTCTTGGCAGAAAAATAAAAGAGAACTGTACTCTAAAATATATTTGAAAGCTGAATTTCCCACTTAATGCGCAGCATTAAAACCAAGGACTTTATATGTGTTTTCGGACTGTCTTGATTTGGGTATAGATATGGATTTCACATAAATCAGTAATGGTGCTACCCTTGGATCATCTCTTTCTGATGCCATCAAAACTGGAGAAAAAGACACCATTCCCTCCTTTTTCTGCCCTTCTACCTTTCATTTGGGAAGGGTGAGAAACCATGTCTAACCCAAGGAAAGGAATGAAACACAGACAAGCTACATAGCAATCTGCAGCTTTAAGCCTGGCATGAGATCAGCCTCTAAAGTGCTCCCTTTCAGAGCAGCTTACCTACCTTCCATAAGTATGTGAAAGTCTGCTTCTTTTCTATGTTTTGTCAACGCTTGTTTATCTCGTCCTACCAAATCTCCTTGAATTGAGTTGCGTGTCTGCGAAATGAATCCAAGGCTCAAACAAGCTTTTGACATTCACTGCCCCTACCCAAGAAAAATTTCTTTTTTCTGCTGGCAATGATCCATGACATTTAAATTCTGTCTTCCACAACAGGCTTATAGAAAACCAAAGAAAGAACTACAGTGCCAGTGAAGGAAACGCAACTTTATCATTCTCATTTAAACCAATTGGCAAAGCCAGTAAGAATATCGTGAATTTTCTTTACTAGCTTATTTCTTGACTTTTTACATGACTGACTTTCCAACACACTGTGTAGTGTGTCATTTTCAAGATCCTAGTATGGTTTGCGAGAACAATAATAATCTCCATGATGGTGAAAGAATAAGGGCCTTGAGACTATATCTGAGTTTATCAAGAATCAGTTTGAAACCCATTTAAGCAAAGCTAGCAGCTGCTGGTTTATATGGAAGCGAAAAAGGTAACAAACTCCCCTGATTAATCCAGGCCCTCGGCTGGTTTCTGCCAAGCTATGTTCATGCCACCACTTGGCTGGAGGGACTCCAAGCTGGACAGTCTGGCTGTCTCATGTATTTTTTCTCACTAATTCTTAATGTTAAGGCAAAATTTTTCTTTGATGTGTGGCTTTAAGAAAGCAACATTACTAGAAGCCTTGTCTCTGGGGTCTACAGATATTCAAGCTTCAGGGAAAGTAAGTCCAGACTTCTGGAAAATGCATTCTGTTAGAGAGATGACCCATTCAGTGTCACCTGATAAAGTTCCTGTGATTTCATGGCAGAACTCTGGGCATTCAGGCCTACTTCCTACTTACTTTTACCTCACAACTTGTATTCCGTAGTTTTCCTTTTATTCTTAGTTATAAAAACCCTTGCAATCACTTAAGAACTGGTGAAGAGCTAATACTACACCTTTCCCTCTTTTCTGCAATTTGCTATTCCACTCACTCTTATTTTTAACTTAATATGATTCTTAGAATAATAACAATGCTAATTAGAAAGACATGCTAAATGCATTCTAGCAGCTACTAGCATATGATTGCTCTCTGACATCCTCTCTCCAGTGTTTTCCCCAACCTTGCTCTGAAAATGACGACATTCCCATGGGGAAAATATCTCCATTAAAAAATGCACTGTTTTTATATGCAGCCTATATTTATTTAACCATAATGTCATTCTAAGTTTTGATAATTTTCTCACCCTGTTTCATAATTATATTTTTTGTTTTCATATATATTTGTTTCCATATTTGCTGTTTTTCTATGTAAAACAGTAGGGACATTTTAATTGTTCCTCATCTTTAACTTCTTTCTAACATTCTAACACTGTAACCTTTGTTGGTACAGCGCTGTACGTGGCAAAACTGAAGGCAATAGTCCAGGTGCAATCCTGCTGCAGAGGTACAATGACAATGCTGCTCTGCAGAATGGTTGTTCCACTGGTTTACTATACAAGATCACATTGCTTTTTATTGCCACTGCAATGCATTGCTAACTCCTACCTAGCTATTTGCCTGCTTTCAACTCCAGATCTTTTTCAGTGTGAGTCATATCACATACTTCCTTCTCCTGTAATATCTGGGCTTTGGAAGCATTTTGGTTCTGTTCTCTAAAGAAATTACATTTTTCTGCCTGAACATATGTCAGAGTATTCCCTTGTAGGGAAAAAAAAAGCTTTTAGTTGGTACATCTAGTGATGTAAAAATTGTACTCTTTCCTCTGGCCCATTTTGATTTGGTGAGATTTACTTGACTTCTCAACTTTCTACAGGAAGAACAAGTGTTAAGTTTCATATCACACAGATTCTACTATCCAAAGAAGACACATGTAGCCCAGTAGTACTCATCTGCTCCTCATACATGTGTTTATTAGCATTCAAAGTTGCTCAATATCATAGAAGACCTCATGTAAATTAGGCAGCATTAACTTTTCAGTTACCATAGTATTGAGTCCTGTTCACCTTCTAAACCTTTTTTTACTTTCCAAACATCTAAAGAGCTTTCAAGAGCACAAGGAAAAGGAAGAATTGTACCAAGATAGTTGCTGACCCCTATCTAAATATCATTCAAGTGATTCTGAACATAGACAAATTCCCTTTTTCTTGGTTCCTATGGAAGCATTCACCTCTACTCTCCTTTACCACCATATAGCTTATTTCTCATGTCTCTAGGTATTTTCTTTCACTACTTTCCAAAATGCTTGAATTGAATATACTTTCCATATTTACTCCTTATGTGATTTGACAGTTTCTGTGTCATTGATGGAAGCATTCAGCAAGATTTCAAGAAACTTTCCCCAACCCTTCGGCAAAATCTTCATAACTTCACTAGGGAGAGTGGACTGTCAGGATTTTACAAAAACCCGTTCATATTTTAGACATATTTCTTCTAAAGAGCCTACAGATGTTCACCATTGAGACAGGTAGAAAGGGTGGCTGAAAATTATATGCAGTCTCTCTTCAGTGTTAATATCACACATTTGCCTGTAAAATTAATCAAGGTAATAACTGTAAACATCTATTTATGTGCAGGCAGAAATGTTAAATACAGGTTGGGCAGGTCATTTTCATCATTTTGCTTCTTTTTCTGGAGCAAAGTGATACATATGATAGATTCAGTGTATTAAAATAAATTGTAGCTTTAGAAAAAGCATAATATCAGAAGAAAACATTACAGATTATGAGTGATATTACCTTTAAGCCATGAATAGATGATTTTAGTCCAGTTGCATTTCTTAATAAAGAAAAAAGAAGGGGTCATGGGAAGACAGAAGTCTTTATCCTAATGTCTACAACCAAGGTCTGGAACAATATTATATCATATCTAGGTAAGTTTTTACATTACCTGAAGAAGAGCAAATTTGCATCTGACCTCAAGATTAATGGTTCTTTACATCTTTAGTTATAACAGTACTTCTATATCCCCCAAAAGAGACCTATTTTTAACAACGGTTATATCTTCAATTAAAATTACATTATGGTCTCACTAATAATTTTTTCAGCAAAGTTGGAGTGCAACAATCTCTGGGTGCAAACAGAAATGTACACCTGTGGATGAAGAGGAGAGAGAAATGTTTTAAATCAGTTCTAATAACAATGCAAGTCATGAAATTACCACTAACAACAATAATGGAACTACATATTGAAGTGTGATAAGAAAGCAAGCTAAAGAGCAAGCATTGGGCCTATTTCTGACAAAAAAAGAAGGTCCAAATAATGTTCAACTATCAGGGGGTTATTTTTGTACTCTTTGCATTCTTACTAGATGATAAACAGAAAATATAGTAACATTTATCATTTTAACACATGAAAGAATTTCAGACAGGACTTGCATTTGGGGGCACATAAGTCTCAGGGTTGTCTTTTTGCCAATGTCATGTAACGTATTACACTCACAGTGCACTGCTGACAGTCACTGTTCTGCAAAAATGACAGAAAATAGGGAACGAGTAAGCAGTTTCACTTCTTGCACACAAAATGTCAATTTAGCTGTTATCTTATGGCCTAAGTGATTAGCAGAAATACACAACCATTTCTGAAGCTGTTTACTGTATCTGCCACAAAGGCAGCCAAATTCCCAAGCTATCTGAAACCCTTTGCTTCCAGTTCTCAGGATTGCTTGCTTATATTAGAGAGGATGCTTCAATCTCTCACAGTGATTTTCCTGCCAAATTTTTGTGTGCTGTTGTTCTGTTTTCTAACTTACTTCCCTTTAAGTAATGTTCTCTTTTACCAGGGGGATGAGGCGATCAGGCACTTTTCAGTATAAAGAAGCCACTAATCACATATTTGTTGCAAAATTTAAACATGAGGCAAGAGAGAGACTAACGGTATAATTCCATTGTGTTGTTTACCCAGTGTACCCACATAAAGTCTCTAAAGGCACTGTAAATGAACCAAAAAAGAAAAAATAATTTGCTTCTTCTGTCTTTCTCATACTCCCTCATTACACACTGGGCTTTCTTCCAAAATCCTGGAGGTCAGTCTAAGGGGCTTTTTACAACTTCATCCTTAGAATCTGGGACCTCCATTTGGTTTTTCTAAGCCGAAAAGAAAGAATAAAAAACCCCAACATTTCTTTCTGGCATAGATTTCTTTTTTTTTTTTTTTCCCTAAAGAGGAAGCTGTAGTCTAAGCTTTGCTGGGAATTGCATTTTCTTTTCTTTCTTCCAAATGTGGCTGGCTTTCAAAAAGCCCTTCATTATCTAATATAAAATTGCCTGATTTGTCTGTTCCAATGTCTTATATAAAGCGGAATGCTTGATTCTACTCCCTCAGACAGACTGTAGTTAAAATAACATTTTATTTTTAATTCTGAGAAAATTTATTGTGATAAATAGATTATTTTATTACAGTAATGAATTACGTCAGTAATTACTGTTATACTGGCTCTTTAAAAATACATGTTTCTGCTCTAATAATGATTTTGCACTAATGCATCTTAGCACCATGTTTTTAAAAATATATGCTATGATTGTCACAAGAATACTGCATTTTTTGTATTACCTTTTACCAAGAAAGAGAGACTAGATAATCTACAATTTATACTTGTGATGAGATGCAGAGACTCTGTTTCGCATCACAAAATTTTAGTGGGAAAAAAATGGGTTAAATTTCTTTGGGTGGACATGGAACAAACTCCAGTACAAACACTCTGGGCCCGTATTCTTTATCTAAAAATAGATCCAATGCCAAATGTCTGTCACTGAAAGAGTATTTGGAAATTGCACCATCAAAAATTAAAGAGAAGCTCTTTCTAGGGACACCACAGGAACTGCATACAAAAATTCCAGGGTTTCTCAAACTATGGTCCCTGGAAATCATAGGTCAAAGGCATCACCACACCCGTATCTGGAAAGCACACATTTTTCCCATCTGTTCATAGCAGGCATATGATGAAATGGGCAAGAAGTCAAACTGTAGAAATGATATGCTACAGAAAGGGAATGTATTTGCTGTGTATATTCACATTATGGTAAACTGAAAAAGAGATGTCATCCTGCAGAATGCATCTCCCACAAGTGCATGTCTCACTTGAGAATTTTACACTGAAACAGATGCAGCTGTGAGAAGGGAAAAAGTACTCCTCCAACTTCTGAGCTTTTTTGGGAAAAGTCTGTAACAGATAGTGTACTACCTTTTGCTTTGGTAATGGTAGAAGCAGAACTCATGTGCAAGTTTAGCACCAAAGTGCCACAGTGGTATTTGTTCCAGACCTAAATGTGCTTCCTACTGACTATGATTGACAACTGAATTCAAAGTTGCCTAAGCTTTTGATTCCCCAAGGGCCAGACAAAAATCTTTGATATCAATCTACATGAGACAGCACAATGTCTGTTTTAAAGAACCTGTCCCTATAAGTATCATACAAAATCCAGAGCTATGGGCTGTGGTCCCTCTATATTTTGAGAGAATCAAGTGCCTTAAAAGTATGATTCAAAAGCTCACAGACTCATCTCGCAAATGAATCAACCAGTCAAACATACAAATCTGAAGTGGTAGGCTACTAGTTTTCATTCACATTAATGCCTGTGAGCCAGGACTGTCCATAACACAAGGGGATTCACACTTGTATTCCTCACCTCCTAACACTTTTCCTGAGCATGAGTTTGTGGGGTGGGATATGAGGAGTTGTCATGGTTTAAGCCCAGTTAGCCACGTAGCCTGCTCGCTCACTCCCCACCACCCCTTCCTCCCCAAGCTCCCGGAGGGATGCAGAGGAGAATCGAAAGAATGTAACTCCCACAGGTTGAGATAAGAACAGTCCAGTAACTAAGGTACAACACAAACCACTGCTGCTGCTATCAATAATGATAATGATAAGGGAAATAACAAGGGAAGAGAATACAACCACTCACCACCAGCCAACCAATACCCAGCCCGACCGAGCAGTGATCTAACCCTTCCGGGTAACTGCCCCCAGTTTATATACTGGGCATGATGTGCTGTCACATCATGACCTGCAAAGCCAGATATTTTTTAGTATGCTAAGATCTGGAAATCTTTTGGAAATAATTCACTTGCCTGCAGGAAAAAATATGAGTCAGGGGAATATCTTGGTACTTTAGCAGTCACCTCCTGACCAGCAGACTTAACTAGAGAATCGTAGAATCATAGAATAATTTGGATTGGAAGGCAGAGGCCATGCTTTTAGCTTTGCAGAGTGCCACTACATTGGGATAGAAGATGGACTGGAGGGCATCCCAGCATCATTCTTAAAGTTAAAATAGAAGTTAAACAGCAGCAATACTGATGGCAAACTAAATGTGAGTTTTTTAGTGAGTGTGTACAGTGGCTAAGCTATGTTTCCTGTCACCAAAAGATGAGAAAAACACTCTACAAGTCTTGCTCTGCCACTGAACTGAGACTGCAAACTGATGCTTCCTTACCAATTACACTCAGGAGTGTTCCCCAATTTCTATCTTAAAAGGCAGCTGTCAGTTCCTGTTGCAAATTCTTCTCTTCCACAACTTTGCAGCTAATGAGCTGATTTCTGAACTGAACTGGAATTTGATTTACCGTAATAAGAAAGTTTATTCACAAAAGAATATTGGGCCATCTCTCACTCAGCTGATGAAGTCACTCCCCTTGCAATGACAGAAACTTCAATATGTACAGAATATAAGGAAAGTTTTTAGCGTTATTGAAGCATTAGTTTTGGTAGCTGGGTTTTGGTAATAAAAAGAAATGGTTCTTTCCCTAATAACGTTAACTATTTTGGGGGAGAAAGATATTCAACATGATTGCATCACCAGCAAAAACAATAATATAACAAGGCTTTCTGGTTTTATAATCTGTATTCACTTAGGTAAGTAAGCTAGCTGCTAGCCTGCTGAAAATTACCTGTTTAGTGGTAGTCAGTGGTACCTGATTTCCAATGCAAACTTTTATGGCACTTGTTAGTCTCAATATCTTTCTTATTTGCCTTTGTTAGTAATGATAGATTTGTTTGTTGAGTTCTTTTGCTATCTTTCATGTCAAAACTTGAGAATCAGACCAGGGAGTCTCAGGTTAAGAGGAATTGTGACCAGATCTCATGATATCATAATAAATCTACCTTTCTCATGTTGCCAAATTAAAAGACTTCACCTAGAAGCTGATTGATAGTCTAAAATAGAAAAGGTGTATTATTAGTGCTCCAGGTTTGCAGTTATTAAAAGGTTGGGGTCTTTTCCTCCTCAAAAATATCAACCAATCTAAATAATTTAGTAAGAAAGAGATTTAGCTTTGAGTGAAGAAGTATTTTTTATTACTAGAATTTACAGAATCAGACCAGTAGAAGAAGAAGTATGTTAGCAATACAGATTTGAACAGTTTAACGACCGTAAGAAATTCCTTTACACTATTTACTTAAATAATGCATGGGCTAAAAAAAAAAATAATAATGCTAAATATTTAGAAATAAATTGAAAAGGAGAAAAATTCAGGTTGCTAAAGTGATGCCTGAGTGTGAAACTCTGATTCATAAAGTATTATTTTCAAGTACTGTGTGCCATGGAGCATTCACTATGTACACAGTGCTGCCCTCCCCCAGGTCTTACAGGAAATATCATTACAGGAGCTCTTTGCTACAGACCTTCTTCAGAGGGGAAATTTTAAGGGAATCTGCTCCCATTCATTTTTAATTCCTTGGATTTTCTAATAGGTAGCACTTTCATGATATGGACATTTGTCTATGAGGAACCTGATGGAAATTACCAAGATCTTTCACATATATCGCAGTTCAAGGCACAGATTTCTTTCCTGACATTTCTGATAGCTAAAATGTGCTAGAGCATAAGGTGAAGTTTTAATGAGACAGAACTGTACTCAAGTGTACACTATGAAATAGCCTTCTCTTCTTATTCTGTATAGTTAGGGTTAACTTTGAATTCTCTGCAAGATCAAATATTTCTGATCAAATTTGGAAAAGAGATTGACAGTCACTCCTGGTCTTACTATGAATATTATTCTCTTCTTTGAATCTGATTTTGGTTTTCTGGGGATCATTATTCCCCAGAGTTTTTTTAAATGTTTTCATGGGAAAACAAATATTAGACTGGTCTTTCTTAAGCTGGTGTAGATAAATGTAAAATTTCTGTTTATGTCAGGAGCACCTAAAGCATTTTTTGCAAAATATTCCAGGTATAAAATACCTAAAGGATTTTGATTTTGTGATTAACATTGTGAATTGGTGCACTAACTGATAAAGCAGCTGATCTGAGAAGTAACTCCAGCACATGTTTTTGCAAATGTCACTGTCACTGAAAGACACAAGAGTATGAAGGGGCATCCTGTTTCTGTTTTATAAATAAATAAAATCAACTGACATTGTAGGAAGAAACTTACCCTTCACAGTAGCCCTCTGTCTTGGGTTCAGCAGTAGCAGTCATTTTTCTCCTTCTTAGTAGCTGGTGCAGTGTTGTGTTTTTTGACTTTCAGCCTGGGAACAGCGCTGATAACACCAATGTTTTTAGTTGTTGCTGAGTAATGTTTACTCTGACCAAGGACTTTCTGAGTCTCATGCTCTGCCAGGGAGGAGGGGAGTTTGGAAGGAAGCAGAGACAGGACACCTGACCCAAACTGACCAAAGAGGTATTCCATACCACAGGACATCATGCCCAGTATATAAACTGGGGGCAGTTACCCAGAATGGTTAGATAAGTGTTTGGGTTGGGCTGGGTATTGGTTGGCTGGTGGTGAGCTGTTGTATTCTCTTCCCTTGTTATTTCCCTTATCGTTATTATCATTGGTGGCAGCAGCAGTGGTTTTGTGTTATACCTTAGTTACTGGACTGTTCTTATCTCGACCCGTGGGAGTTACATTCTTTCAATTCTCCTCCCCGTCCCTCCAGGAGTTGAGGGAGGAAGGGGGGGGAGTAAGCGAGCAGCTGTGTGGTTCTGAGTAACAGGCTGGGCTTAAACCATGATGGTTCTTTGTGATGCCCAACGTGGTGCCACAAAGCTCCTTTCATCATTTCAGCTATGGAAAAACTGTCCCAGGAGTTCAAACAACTGAGAGACGATCTATCCGATCTATCCAGCTCCCCACATGTACCAACACACACCTCAGCTATTAACAAAAGGCATCCTACTGCTCAAGAGAGAAGATATAAGAGGTACATACCATGGGCCACCTTATGGTTTTACTTGTGGGATCATGGAGAAAACATGAGGAAGTGGGATGGAAAACCTACCTCAGCTCTGGAGGAACAGGTGAGTAAATTGAAGAGGGGAACAAGGGCCAAGACTGATCATCGTGTGAAATCTGCAGCTTCAGTCTCTGGTGAGCAGGTTCCCAGATGGAGCGGAAGAGCTGATTTTACTCCAGTTCCCGTGATAAAGACGACTAATCCCTGTCTACAAGATGTAAGCGACCAATATTGTGATCACTATTAGAGGGGCCCTGCCTCCAGCCAGGTGGAGGTAGGGGACCATTGGATTTACTGGAGTGTGTGGATCAGATGCCCTGGCACATCAGTCCCACAGAAGTATAAGGTTCTAGTAGATACCGGTGCACAGTGTACCCTGATGCAATCAAGTTGTCAAGGGGTGGAACCCATCTATATTTCTGGAGTGACAGGAGGATCCCAAGAGCTGACTGTGCTGGAGGCTGAAATCAGCCTGACTGGGTGGAAGTAGCAAAAGTACACCGTTTTAACTGGTCCAGAGGCTCCATGCGTCTTCAGCGTAGACTACCTTAAGAGAGGGTACTTCAAAGACCCAAAAGGGTACCGATGGGCTTTTGGTGTTGTTGCTTTGGAGACTGAGGAAATTGAGCATAGTCCACCTTGCCTGGTCTCTCAGGTGCACCGGTGGCAATATCGCACCAACCAAGACTCACTGATTCCCATCCATCAGCTGATCTGTAGACTGGAGAGTCAGGGAGTGGTCAGCAGGACCTGCTCACCCTTTAATAGCCCCATATGGCCACTGCGAAAGTCTAACGGAGAGTGGAGACTAACAGAAGACTATCGTGGCCTGAATGAAGTCACACCACCATTGAGTGCTGCCGTACCGGACATGCTAGAACTTCAGTATGAGCTGGAGTCAAAGGCAGCCAAGTGGTATGCCACGATTGATATTGCCAATGCATTTTTCTCAATTCCTTTGGCAGCAGAGTGCAGGCCACAGTTTGCTTTTACTTGGAGGGGTGTCCAGTTCACTTGGAACCGACTGCCCCAGGGGTGGAAACACAACCCTACCATTTGCCACGGACTGATCCAGACTGCACTGAACAGGGGCAAGCTCCAGAACACCTGCAATACATTGATGACATTATTGTGTGGGGTGATGATACAGTGGAAGAAGTCTTTGAGAAAGGGAGGAAAATAATCCAAATCCTGCTGAAAGCCGGTTTTGCCATAAAACGGAGTAAGGTCAAGGGACCTGCACAGGAGATTCAATTTTTGGGAATAAAATGGCAAGATGGATGTAGACAGATCCCCACAGGTGTGATCAACAAGATAACAGCAATGTCTCCACCAACTAATAAGAAAGAAACACAAGCTTTCTTGGGTGCTGTGGGGTTCTGGAGAATGCACATCCCAAATTACAGTTTGATTGTAAACCCCCTCATGCGGGGGGTTTACGAAAAATGATTTTAAATGGAGCCCTGAGCAACAACAAGCCTTTGAGTAAATTTAACGCAAGATAGTTCACGCAGTAGCCCTTGGACCAGTCCGGACTGGGCCAGAGGTAGAAAATGTACTGTACACTGCAGCTGGGGAGAACGGTCCCACCTGGAGCCTCTGGCAGAAAGCTCCAAGAGAGACTCAGGGTTGACCCCTTGGATGTTGGAGTCAGGGATACAGAGGATCTGAGGCCAGTTATACCCCAACTGAGAAAGAGATACTGGCAGCCTATGAAGGTGTTTATGCTGCTTTGGGAGTGATTGGCACTGAAGCACAGCTCCTCCTGGCACCCTGGTTGCCCGTGCTGGGCTGGATGTTCAAAGGCAGGGTCTCCTCTACACATCATGCAACTGATGCTACATGGAGTAAATGGGCTGCACTAATTACACAACGAACTCGAATAGGAAATCCCAGTCATCCAGGAATTCCAGAAGTTATCATGGACTGGCCAGAGGGCAAAGATTTTGGAATGTCACCAGAAGAGGAAGTGATGCATGCTGAAGAGGCCCCATCATATAATAAACTCTCAGAAAGTGGAAAGAAATATGCCTTGTTTACTGATGGGTCCTGCCATATTGTGGGAAAGCATCGGAGATGGAAGGCAGCTGTATGGAGTCCTGGACAACAAGTTGCAGAAACTGCTGAAGGAGGGGGTGAATCGAGTCAGTTTGCCAAGGTGAAAGCCATCCAGCTGGCCTTGGATACCCTCCTCTGTCACATATACCACAATTCATTCCTGTAAAACTACAAGACCATGCTATTCAAAATGGAAATTTTCTGTGAGTTCCATCTACGATTCTGAATGGTTTTGATGTTCTTGAAAAACTCTGCTCCAAGCCTTGTCTCATTTAAAAGCTAAAACCCTGTTTATCTGTTTTTAAACCGAGATGAAGGCCACTAGACCACTTACTAGTCATCTCTGGCCTGAAAAATATACCTCTGTATAAAACAGGGTAAGTCCAGTAATCTGCTGCACCTCATGGAAATTTTTTATTTCCATAATTTTGCAAAATAATCAACATTCTTTTCTTTAAAAAAAAAAAAAAAAAGGTAAGACAGGAAATTGTTCCTGTAATCTAAACTAGAGGCCAGATTCTAAACTAATGTAAATCTTTTCAGGTCCATCAAATATAAAGAAGCTAGCCAATGTACACCAACTATGGATCCAGTAAAGCTGTATGTTAATCCTCATTCTGTTTATTCAAACAAGAGGCTGAAGACCTTAAATAGTCAGATTGCTCCTTCCTAGCATTGTCAAAATTGTACTGATATTGGCAATAGCAGTCTGGCCAACCCACTTCACAAAGAGGAGAGATTTGTGTAAGCCTTGCAGGCCTGTTTCAGAGAAGGTGACAATTTCCTCTTGCCCTTTTACAGTATTTTTTATACATAGCTTTATGAAAAGTTATACTATTCCCAGAGACATAGAAAAGATCCAGCTAGTCTTACTTAGAACAGAATGCTTTAAGGGTTAGTCTTGAGGGACATTATTACACTGCAGGTCAATAACACCTAGCAACCTTTGCCATGTCTCCTGAGGGTGAACACACGTATTATGATACCCCATTCTGCTATAGATTAAAGTCTCTGGAAAGGCTGGCTTAAGGTTAGGAACCATATAGAAAAATTCCCCAGAGGATGCTTTGTAGGGGGACTGAGTGCATGTGTAACAGCAGCACGTTTGCCTTTCCTGCCCGTCGCTCTGATAATGCTTCATCTTCGAAGCAAAGGTACTAAGGGGATTCTTGGCTCTAACAGAATCTGATAAAATCTGATAAAAACAGATCCATGCTTCACAGACCAGACATTTTAAAGGGAACCATTTGAGATTTAGTTGCTGATGAGCACTGCATTTCAAAGCACATGTAGAGGCTGGGTGAGGGGTTTGTTTGGAGTGAGCATTTCAGTTTAGGGTTTTTATGGTTTGGGTTTTATTTTTAAGGATCTGTTCAAGTTCAGATTGACTGTATTCTTCTCCACTTACAAGTTGAAGTTTCTTCTCATTCCCTTTAGCGATTTCTCAGCTAAGCATAAAAATTGCTTCAGGAAATTTTCAGTGGAAAATAATTTCAATTTTGTAATGTATTTGTTTCAACGCTCACCATGGCCCCTAACCTCCTGAATTACAACAAACATACTAGATTTTGCTTCGGTGATAGGCTATAGTGTGATAAACTTAGTTTTTAAGTTACAGTCTGTCAGATTTCATAGTGAGATTAAACATTTAATTTATATGAACAATCATAGCTAATGAAAATATTTAAAATTTAGAATTTGCAGATATAATGTTTTGTGCTTATGTTTTCCTCCTTACTGTGCATTTTGGCAAATCAAGAGGACACATTCCTCTTTCAGTTAAAAACTATTCTATGATGTTGAAAATTTGAAATAATTTTTAAATGGAAAAAAAAGCAAAAACATTTCACCTTCCCTCACTAATCCATAGAAAATCAAGGTATTTAAATTAACGCTGTCTGTCTTCTGACAGAATAATGACTACAAAATTAAGCTCCATGTATAGGCCACACTTCTCAAATTCTGGAATGCTTGGATCATCGGTTCATTGCCACTGATACAAACTGAAAAAAGAAATAGCACGGAAAATAATTTCTTCAGGTGACATAAATAAATTGCACTCAGCTGAAGTCTGTTGCTCTGTACCCATCTGAACAACTTAAAAATCTGGTCCTAATGTGTAGGAGGAAAAGTTCAATAGTGTAAGTAGTTTATATTGCAACAAACTTTTCTGACTTGGCTGTAAGAAATCCGTTTCAGAATCAGCTCTACCTCCAACTTTCTGGTTTGTCCCGAAAGTTTAAGACACAGTGCGTCTCCCAAAGTAAAGATTTTAAAAATAATCATTTTAAAGGAACACTGCTGCCATGTCCACTGCCATGTGTTTTTACTGGGTTTTTTACTTTGTTTTTATCTTTTCTGCATCCCCTGTCCAAATTTTGGCTTTCAGATTTGTAAGAGGTCCAAAATCAAATCTATCTTTGTTTTTCTCTGCATTTACAACTTTCTTCCCTTTCTCTGTTAAGTAAGATATAACTTGTATGCTTTCTCTAGAATCAAGAGAAATCTTTGTCAGGATCAACACAATGAGGAGCATAGCAGGAAAACACACATAGTAGAAGCAAAGGCATGTTGATGAAGTGTTGCATTTTCTTGTCCAACTTTCAAGGAGTGACAATTTGCTGTTAACAATGTGTGCATTTTCCATTAGGATTAATTACTCTTGTAAAACCATTTTAGGCTCACACAGACACATTCTGATTTTCCATGCTGCTGAGCACTGAATCAAGACTATCACGTCTTGAGTGCAGTGTCACCTAATCAGCAACTCTCCACACACCCCTGGATGTAGGGGTGCACCTCATCCAGCTCTTTGCCAAACACTACAGGACATTCCTTGCTCTTCACATCACACGCCAGATGCAGATGTGTTCTGCCATCTATGAACCCATCTTCAAAACATTCACTCTGTGTGGTTCACTCCCCAGGTGCAGCCTGACATCACAGCCGCTGCAGGTGGAGTCTCAAACATCAGAAAAGAAGAAACTCAAATTTCTTCTCTAATGGCTCAATGGTTCATAAGTAAGCTTGGCACTTCAGAAAAGCAGGCCAATTATTTAATCACCTAAATGTAGATTTAGGTTCCTATTGTTGAGAATCTAGGACGCAGCATATGGGCCATTTTCACTGGGACACCCTGGCCGCTTTTCTATTGCTCTAGCAGACAAAGCAGCTATAAATCTGCCTGGGTTTAAGGCTGTTTTGCATTACCAGAGCAGCAAAAAGCGACCAGAGAACATTAGTGAACTTGTCCTTATATATTAAATGCCTTGACATTGTCCTTTTTAATTGTCAGAATTTTCAGAGAAAGAAATCTCTACCTTTTAATGCCTGTTGCATAATGGGCAAGGACAGTTAAAGAGCAGATTTCTCTGTTTTCTTGGCCTTTCCATGGTTGAACTCTTAACTTTTTCAGCAGGAATTTATTTTCTCTTAATTTAAGCAGAGATACCTGTCTTGAACTTCTGGTTGCCAAGTGGCGCCAATATATAAATGATTTTACCTTTAAGTGTTTGTTATGAATAGATAGCACAAAATATAGTTTCATTACTACCAGTCAAAGAACATGTAGAGAATAACACACTGTACTTCTCCAGCACCAGAAAAGGTGGCTGCACAAGTGAAGATATCATGAAGCATTCTGTGGTGGAGGTGATAAACCAGGTCTGTCACACAGCTGAAGGTTCAGTAAGGCATACTTATCATCCTTCCTATGAAGAAAAGTGTTCATACACAATTACATGAGCTATGTATATGGGGTTACATTCTGAGCCCATCATTTTGCACCTGCCTGACCATGTCTCCATCAGTCATTTGCAACCATTTAACTATACCTGTTTACTCCACTCACATAGAGAAGTCTGATTTGTCAAGTACATTCATTGCACACACAAAGATTTCAGGTGAAAACTTTTAACTAAACAGACCCTTACCTTATTGTACATCACAGCTGGCAGACAGCCCTGTGAACATGTCAATTCCATAGTTAGAAACTGGTTAGGATGAAAGCCAAATCACAGAGCTATACATTGAAATGCAATAGATGTAGTTTGACTACATAATGGATATATTCTGTGCTGGAAACAGTCACTTCATAGTTGCTTCATTTTCCACTTTGAGGCAACCCTTCACTAAAGAGAATTTCAGTGCAAATATATTTTCACAATAGAAAAGGCATAATAAATAATAAGTAGTAATAAATCACATATAAACCATAAAAATGTTATAACAAACTGTGTGATTTCCTGGAAAAGTATTCTTATTGCAATATACTGTTGGAGGCATTAAAGAGCTAAAAATCTCTTTATGCTAATTATTTCTGTCACAAGCAGAGGAGCCAGCTGGGAATTGTCACACACGTAGATATGGCCTGTGTTTTCTCCCCTAACAAAGCTATGCAATGGCCTTCCCGTGGGGCCCAGTACGTGAGTCACTACGACTGCCAACCGCAGCTGGCATGTACATTATATGAAAATGCCTATATGTAGTTAGCTTCAAATTAGAACTGGTGTAGTTGCTTCTATGACATACAGGATATTTCCATTTTTTTTTACACTGAATCTGAGAGTTTGACTATTTTACAGACAACGGAACCAACTGGTTTTACTTCATCAAAAAGAAGTTTGTGTGCAACCATGAAAGACAGCATCACTTTTTGATGATACCTCTACACATTTCTGTCTTTTGTAGTTTTTCTTCAACTAAGATTTGCTAACCTCCTTAAGCATACTTCAATTTTCTTTCTTTATTAAGACCAATCAGCTCTTTGCAGCTGAAATTGGGAATGGTGGGAATTGCAGCAGGGATTGGAGTGAAAATATTTACAACTCCCTCAGCTGCTGTCATAGTTTGCAACAGCCTTTTCTTGAGTCATCCACCACTGATGCAAAGAGCTGAAATCAACACAGAAAGCTTCCTTTTATTCATTTTTCTTCTCCTAGCCATGCCTCCAAGGCAGTGATAGCTCCCTGTGCAGGAGATGGGAATCCACCAAGGGAAGTCAGAAAAGGAGGAAGAAAAAAAAAAAAAGAAAAGGTTTACTCAAAGCACACAGCTGGAAATGTGTGAATTTCAGTATCAACATATAGCAACCAAATTTCTCTGTAACCAGCAAGTGCTGATATAAATGACTTAGTGCTATGTGCCAGCCACACCAGACACCAGTGACAGGTACTCTGCACTGGCCATAAATATCTGTTCAGTGTTCAGTACTCTGAGGTGACAAGGCTTGGGTCTGAACTCTGATCCATTCCTAAAACTCTCCTAAAGCACAGCTATAACAAAGGGCATTTCTTAATATAAAAGTGGTATTCATTGATTGCACCAGGATCCTTCATTTATTCAGACATAAAACTGGAACCAGTTCCTTCCCAACAGATGCAGTAAATCATGTCCCTGATTTATGGCACAACTGCAATAAGTGCCTATATGTGTGTTTTTGTCACACTGTAGATGTGAAGTTCAGTGGGAAAAGGAGGGACACATGCAGCCTACAATTAGCTATATATTTCAATATAGGCCATATGATACTCTTCTTTACCTTGAATAATACTTTATTGTTCAAGTAATACTACTGGAATGCAAATATACTGCTATAATTTGGAGATAGTTATATATATATATACAGTATACACGTGAAATACATATATAGTGAGTATATATATATATAGTGTGTGTGTACGTGAGCAAACCTAGCCCAGTTCAAACATTATACTGCATATGGGAAAAAATTGTGCCAGCTGTAATTCCATGAGCTGTATTCAAGTTATCCTTGCTATATTGAGAACTCAGCTATTAATAGTCATATGTAAATTTAATAGTATGCTCCTCTCAGCATATATTAAAAAAAATACAAGTCTTCTTTTTGACAGTAAAATTGACATAAATTTACTTGTTCAACTTTTGTGGGAAAGGCTGAGGTCTGAAATAGCAGTGATGTCATAGGTTAAATCTCTTCCAGTGTGTGCCTGCTAGCGAGTTCTGCAGATCATCAGCTGAAATTCAGGGGACAGGATGAACAGTGAATTGAATTTCTCCTTTGCTGTCTTTCCCAGACATATGTGTTGCATCAGTGGACATATCCTGGGTAAGGGATTTGCCATTGTAATGTACCGCAAAAAATAATGCTGATAAGAAAAAAGAAAATGTCAGAATGCCTCATTGACAAAACAAATCCATAATCTTTTGGGGAAATATTAATATGGGCTTTGAACATTTTAATTTTAATCTATGTAACTTCTTAATTGTTTTCACATCATTTTGTAATATGGCAATTACAATGCACAGTGGGAATAATATATCAAGGTGTAATCAGAATAATATGTAATTGTGTAATATTTTTAATATCTTATTTGTCATTTTGTTGATTAAGCTTTTACATAGTTCTGATTAAGATCTCTTTTCTGAATCAAAACACCCTCAGTTTTTTAATTTGTCTTAACGTTTGTGACAGCATTTATAATCCTAAAATTAAAAGATTTTTAGAAGATGAATTTCCATTAATTTTAAAGTCACAGTTTATCAAGTAGAAAAAAAATCTGAATATTTTGAAAAAAATAAATTAATTTTGTCTTCCCTTTCTCTGCTTAGAATGGAGCTCTACCAACAACGTATTTATACATTTTTAGTGTCTGTTACAATCCCAACCTTGATATAATTCATACAAAGTATCTATTACACTACAGCTCTAGTTTTATGTAAATTGTCTGTATTTTCCAGCTCTGATTTATAGTGCTGACCACTGCTGGGAGATGTTTCCTAAAGGAAAATGCTTTTCCTGACAAAACCATCAGAAATTAACCTGATAAGAAATGGTACATGAAAAGATAATGTTGGAGGAAAAGTGATGTCTGTGACAAATTCAGCTGTTGAAACACCTTGATCATATGCAATTTGCAGTGAAGTAATCCACAGCCCTGTTCTTAAACATTTATTTTATATCACCCCCAATATATGTATAATGGCTGTATTTTTTTTCATGAGAAAAGTTAGCCTACTCACAGCAAGACATATACCTGAATACATCTAATTACAAGGCATGTCCCTGTTTTTAACACCCACAGTCAGCTTTTTCCACAATGTAAGAGTTGTCCCACCCTGAAAAGTATGACTGGCAGCATAAATAGATGTTACTATTAAACTCAGATGCCATTATTCCAAACGTCTGAAATGCTAAAAGCTACTTTTAGTTTTTAGCTTCACACCTACAGATACTAAATGTCTCCTGTGTACCAATGTTAATAATATGTGTATTTCCTAATCATTCAGTGAGTTCATATAGTTAACTGTTCTTACCCACTGTCATAGTTTTGTTGCCATTCTGATGGTCAATCAAAAGAGAAAAGCTTTTATTAGACTGACATCACGGGAAAGCTTCAGAGAACATAAACCTTCTTTAGGGTGTTTTCATCCAAATTAAACATTGTATTGACAACTTGAGCATTTTGAATGGATGTTAGCTAATTAACTACTGTGCCAGTAAGTTGAGGACAACCTCCATACTTCCTTTAACAAAGAAACTTAAAAAGAACCTGAGTGCAGCTTATTGCCTGGAAGAAATATCTGCGTTCGTAAGTCATCCCTCACACAGGCATCTGAATGCTAGCCACAGCTCAGCTGGCTACATGAAAAATGTTAAAGACTGTGATTATACTCATTCCATGACAGCAACCTTGTTTATTAATATGTCCTTTTAAATGCCACTTCACAAGTTAAAAGCTTTATGCACATTAAAATACAGTACATATTTCTACACTGGGTTTCAACATATATTATTCAGCACTTGTTAGCTAATATGGCTTTATTTTTTCTTCAATTAATGTCTCTTATTCTCTGTAACTACAGATTTCTGTTTATTGCAGAAGATGAGGAAATAATGACAAAACATAAGACACCTTAATGTTATCTCATGAAACTATTTAACAATACTTTCCCTGTTATAGGGGTCTTAGAAAACACTAGATTCTCTGTTTCACTAGCAAAATCTTGAACAACATTCAGCTTAATATATAGCAATGCCATTCTTGGGGGTTTTTTGTCTTTTTTTCATTTCTGCACATTGGTAAATTTTGAATTTGTGATAATCAGCTCTGTTTCTTTCTTTATATTTGGGTTCTGCTTTTGTAAGTGATGCTGTCTTGGAGCACTGATGTTCAAAACTGAAGGGTGCCAGACCCAAAACTCATGCCATGTAATAGTCTGAAAGATTACCTTCTACATTTCAGTGGTTAAATTGGGCCAGAAAGTACCACAGTCCGTGATGTGCATGCAGTAATACTTTGAAAGGACAGAAACAGTTCCCAAAAGCTTCAGACTTGTCCAGCACAGAGTATCTGCTGTGTGGGCTTTTATCCTCCTACAGATAATGTCAAGCATATATACTGCTGTGTATATTCTGCAGCCTTGATAAGAGGAGGAAGAATTTTCAGGACTAAAAGTCACAGTTAAAACTAGAGCTTTCTCTCTAACCACTGGCAGATAGTTGGGATTAAAACAGCATAATTCCAAGGTATTTTGTTAGTTTTAGAGATACTGAAGCCATAAAAACACTTTTATTTTATTTTTCTGGTAGTTCCCACTAAAAAAGACTATGCGGCCATATACATTTAACAATTAAGGTCTTAAACAGCTTGAAATACAAGCACAGTACACAGTGACATTAGAGATAGGTCAGGTAATTGCTGTGCAATGCCAGAGAAAACTTCAAGCAGTAAAAGTTGTTGTTACTGGTTTTGCTCTTAGGGGTGATAGTGCAGTGCATTTAAGTTACGTAATAGATTTATACAGCAAATTAATCTTTTCCTGAGCACAATCCTAGGAAAGCACCTTTTTTTCCATGTACCTTCTAAAATACATCCTTCTGTGAATTATTAGTTTATGTTATTATTAGTCTTCGACATTAACAGTGCACAATATTATGGAAAGTGACTTAAGCGAAGTGACCTGAAGCTCTGTAATACATTTCATGAGCTTGAAAACACCACTGGAGGCAGAGGAAGGAAGGGATCTCTTGCAAATTACCACCTATGTTTTATTTTATTTTCTCTTTTCTTTAGCATAGTTTTCTTCTAAGCAGATGAAGGTCTTTGGCAATACTGTTGATGGAGAACATGTTATGTTTTGTCAAATTATACACTGATGTAGTGAGTGCAACAGGAAGAAAACTATCCATAGTTAGAGACTAAAATCCACAATGGACCTCTCTTGTGCCTGAAGGCTTGACTTGATTGTATGTTTTCTTTGGTAGTGAAGGCAACTTAAGAAGTTCCCATGAACCCAACAGTCATCCCACCCATTATTTCTGTTGTAGGTGTAGATGCTTGAGGAGATTTAAAAGGTTTGGGGAGATTCTTTATTGTTGGTTTGGTTTGGTTTGGTTTGGTTTGGTTTTTTTAACCTGCAAGACTTCAGGGACTTAGTTGAGATCATGGCTGGAGGCAGCAGGAGTTGAATGGAGAGGTTGAAGTGAACAGCAATGGTCAGGGGAAGAAGGGAGCTCAGTTGAACAACATAAACATGTAGTTACACCATAAGTTTATAGCCCATTTTCTGGCATCCAGTGCTTGGCCCTGAGGGCACCATGAGGCTTTGCAAGCTCCCCTCACCTACTGGCTGGTTGCCTGCCCTCAGAGCCAGCACAGGCATGGCACAGCCACCTTGGATCCTGTGACCAGGACACTGTGAAAGGGCTGTTCAGGATGAACTAGCTGGGAGAAGCCTTGCTGGTCCCCATCCCTCCTCTTTTGCTCCAGAGTTGCATTTACACTCAAGCTTTTGCCTGAGTCACCTGTCACTGTCTGTGCTGACCATGCACCTCGTTGATCCGGACCTTGACTTGATTTCAAGATTGCCCCTTTACCTCCCACACCCCTATGGACCCACATGATGATCTGGGCTGTGGCTGAATGTGGTACTATCACTGGATCTGCTCTGCTCTCCTTGCTGGGGTTCCATGGGGCTGCACCCTCTATGAATGAGAGCATAGCCATGTCAACCATGCTGTCGCCCCTACTCCCTGCTCTTTACACCTTGTGGCACAGATGGCCCTGCTGTTCCCTGTCATCCAGTTTGACAACATTTTCAACAGATCTAAGTTATGCCTTCTGAAGGCCTGTTTTTGTCCATGTTGTTCTCTCTCTCCTTTAATCAAACTATGGCACTTACTTAACTTTATATGGACCCTCTTCTAGGTACTAAGGCAACTCCAAGAAATCATTGGTTTTGATAGGGTTGAGGTTTTTTCAGTTAGGGCTTGGTTTGGTAGAATTCATTGTTCAACTTCATGAACAGCCTCAGCTCGGGACTAGCTACCCCTTGATTTTTGTATAAGGGACAAGATGAGCAGAATGAGCTCTTAAGGTCAGCTGTCACTTCTTCAATCCCGTAAGCAATGGTGGGAACCTACATTTGAGGCTGTGTGAAAGATCCTGTGCAAGCTAGAAAGTTCTTTGGTCCCTAATCCAGCTCAGTCCTTAGTCACAAAAATGAGCCCTAGGAAAATAGATTGAGTTTATTACCTTATAGTTAAGGAACTTCCATTCAAATTAATATTTACTTATTTAAAACAGAACAACTGCAGCTAAAGCTTCAAAACTAACCCTGTAATGCCCCTAGGTAGCAAGTTAGGGCAATAATACATAAGAAAAGAATGATGAATTTAAAAATACTTCTGAAGGGAGAGAGAGCAAACTTTTTTAAATTAAAGGTAAACACTATTTTCTCCTTTTTTTTTTTTTTCTGCCAAAACTCTTTAACTAAACTTGATTAAAACTCATAAAGTATTCCGGTCAAACTTGAAATCATATTACACAGCAAATAAAACATTCATTTTTCTTTCTGTATTTTCAAGATTTCAGAGCTGCTGAAATAATCTTTCATGGATACATCCCTCTTAACTGAGGCCTTCTCCACCAACAGCAGCTGTTAAACCATTGGCAAGTACTCTGGTACATGATTCCTTCCAAAGTAAGCCAAGGAATTTATTTCCCCAGCCTCTTTCCCCCACCGCTCCTGCAAAAGTTTGTCTACAATACAAAGGTGGCAGAGTAGGTAGTAGGTCCACTCCCAAGGTATTCATAACCAAGGGCAGTAATTTAATTTATCATATATTTCTGTTTTGAAATTCAGCTCAATGAACACAGGCAATAACTTTAACAGGAAGCAGTAAGTGGAGTCATAACCTTCCCATCCACTGTTCCCGAGTCTAATACAAGTCTGTAGACGGGGTAGAACAATTTCAAATCATCAAGTTAGGTAGTTATAGGAAGTTAATACTCTTCATTTGAGACAGACGCTGATCATCTGTCTACTAGCTTGTTTCAGTGGTGCTCAAATTAATCTATTTTGCATTGCAATGAGCTGGAACCTTCCTAGCCCTTGTAGGCAACCACCAGCCTCTTAACTGAGGTTATTTAATGCAGTATAAACAAGAGCAAACAATAACCCTGCACCCTCTGATGTGCTAGTACCATTTCTTGATGTGCTAGTACCATTTCTTCACTGAATGGAGAGCAAGCCAGTTCAGGGAGTCAACACAGCCATTTTAAAAGAAATAAAAATGTTTGGGGTTATTTTATCTCTCTGAATTATTTAATCCTCAAGGATTTACTGGTGCTGGTGCCAGCAAAAGAAAAGGAATGGAAATATCTTTCAGGGCTGTAGCAATAGCACAAGGGGTAGGTAAAGGGTTCAAACTAAAACAAGGGAAGTTCAGGTTAGATATAAGGAAGAAGTTCTTTACTGTAAGGGTGGTGAGGCACCAGAACAGGTTGCCCAAAGAAGTGGTAAATGCTTCATCCCTTGCAGTGTTCAAGGCCAGGTTGAACAGAGCCTTGGGTGACATGGTCTAGTGTGAGATGTCCCTGCCCATGGCAGGGGGGGTGGAACTAGATGATCGTAAGGTCCTTCCCATTTGGAACCCAAACCATTCTATGATTCCATGAATTGACAATAAAGGTGGAACAATGGACAATGCTGACTCAGACTGACTGAAACTGTTAGAGGACTTGTCCCCTACGGGGATAGTAATCTTCAGCTGTAGGCAGTAGTCTCTTAAAAAGCTGTAGCTCAGTCAATTGTGATTCTGTGACCATAACCTGAGGTTAATGGCTGATATTAACTGTGCCATGGTTAATGTCATAACATAGCTGGCATTCACTGTAAATGACAGCCATGTTAGGCAATGGGTGTTCAGTAAATACTAGTAAATATTTGAAGTATCAGTCTTGATTAAGTTTCTTATTTAGTAGCCATGACAAAACACCCTCTCAGATTTATTAATGAGGCTGATGGATATGAGCACTAATGAAAATGGACAGGCAGGTAATGAGGGAGGTACAGTCAGAACATAGGATTGAAGTCAGGTACAATTAAAGTTCAGCTCCCTAGTCAAACACGGGCTCCTTTGGGGCCCTAGGTGAATCATTTATGCACAGCCTCTCAGTCTTTAAAGAGAAGATAATAATATTCATTATCTTCACACACACACTGTGAGAGTATGAGTTTTGCTGTATTTTTTTTTTCTTAATTCTCAGAAGTGTCTGGTAGGTTACCAATATCATGATTACAATACTGGGCAGAGCTGGAGTGAAACAGTGCTGCTGTTTCTTCACAGAGCTCCACTAATGTCTAGCAGACATCTTTACCTCTTATCAGTTAGGCTATTGCACTTTCAGCTTAAGACAAGCTGCCAGAAAAATACCTGCTACCTGTAGGAGTGATGTCACATCATGAGAAGATCAGTGCCTCTCTAATGCTATTCCCAGCAGAGCTGCCTTTAAACACCATGTCTCTGGAAGTGACTTGAAAAACTCGTCAGACAACCGCAGCACGAATGTCAGGCATCCAGTAAAGGAGAGAGCAAAATACCTATCCTACCCAAAGGCTGTAAAACAGAATCAACAATGCAAACAAATTGCAGGGTAAGGAGAGGAGGGAGGGAGTAAGTGAGAGGGAGAAAAACCACTACATCAAGCCATCTGGATTAAAACCAGATCAGTCATTCTAAATTGGTGCTTGAGTGCAGAGCAAATGAGCTAGAGGAAGAAGAAAATCTCTGTGTTTGTATAGCTGCATGGTAGGGCATTAAGGAAGTGGTGTTTTACATTTTAAGCAGAGGAAACCCTGTGCACAAACTATTAGCTCTGGCTGATATTATGAAGCTGTTACTAAGAAGTCAGGTGTATTTTGGGATATCCCTATGCACATGTACTGCTGACCAAGGTCTGCATTACAGCCTTTCCAGAACTGAGGCAGCAGTTAGTAATTAAATCTTAACGGTTATCTGCTGAGATGAAAACACTTGGGACAGCGAGAAACTGAAGTTTAAGAGGCTCACCTCTCTGAAGACAGAGAGTTTGGAGCCAGGAAAAAAGCGGAGAGATAGTAAAGGAAGTGAAGAAAGAAGAGATGGATGTATTTGAAATGAGAATTGTTGACTTACCTGGGGATAAGCCAAGCAAGAGTTAACTCATGAGCTGCAGAAGCAGCTTATATTGTCACAGAATGAAAAGAAACTCACACTGGGAATATAAAGAGAAGATGTTATTTTAGGTAGGTTTTAAGATTTTCTTGCTCTATTTAGCAGAGAATAAAGATAATTTGTTTACAGCACCACATGCACCTGAGAAATGAATTGCAGCTCAGCACGCTCATGCTAAATAAAACTTGGTAAAGGGTAATCTGAAGCAAGGGCAAATCTCAAGTACTAAAGCTAATACTAGGACTGTACAGATTTGTTCAGACTTCAGAGCTTAAGCCACACATATTCTAGTGTCTGGCAAATGTCTAGCCAGGGAGCTTAGACAAATCTATGATACATAGGTTATGTATATATATGTGCCTTTAAAAAACTGAGATTGCATCTTGCCTTGGTATAGGATCAAGTTAATAGAACTGCCTCTAGACCATGTTTCATTGTGTATCGACATCTGTCCAGAAAACAGGTGAATCCATATACATTATACATGTACATACACAACAATACATTTCCCTTCCTCCATAGCGTTTTCTCTACAAGTGATCTGGCTGTAAATCTGCTGGTCATCTTTGACATCTTTCAAAGGCAGAAAGCATCAAATGCATTTTTAAAAAGATCTTTTTTTTTGTTGGTTGCATCTTCAACATTAATTCCAACTAGTGTGAAATTGCTATATAGTCAAGTGCTTAAACTCACTGCCTGTGACAAGTGGTCTAGCACAGTCCAGAGCACCAGGAACATAAGGAAAATGGGAGGTGAGGTGCTGTTTAAAAGCACTTCAGTCATCAACCATGCCAGTCTGACTGGAAAGGAAAGTGGAGGGGAAGTTTTACCCATAAGCATATACTTACCAGTGGGAAATGGAATAATTGCTGCTATTTACTCTATTATCCTTCAGATTTTTATTTTACCATCATCTCTGGTTGAAATTACCAGCAGATTGGAAGGTTACTGGGGGGAACACTAATACACGCTGTATCCATGTAACTTGCATTTCCTTGGAAATCTGGATACAAGTATCTTGACATTACCTTCTCAAGGACCTACATAAAATTGTGATTCATCTTCGTTCCTCAATTAGACCTGTTTCAAAATAATCTCAAGTATGGCAAAGGTTACTGTTTTGTCCCTGATTTTTAGCTTAACCTGACTAAGCTCAAGGAAAACTCAGTCCTCTTATGACAGAGGCTGAAAACCAGCAGGTGTTTCACCATCCTTGATAGTGATCAAATTTGCTTAGGGAAGATATAGCTAATGCCATATCCCAGACTAATCCTGCATTCCCAGGAAAACCATGTTTGGTGATGTTGAGAGGCTGATATTTTGGAGAAAAAAAAAAAGAAAAAAAAAAAAAAACCAGAAAACAAAACAAACAATTCTTTCAACAAGATTTTTCTCTTAAAAATCCATAACTTCCTTCAGAAAGCAGCTCTTAAAAAAAAATATCAACTACTAAAATCAAATTGGAGGCAGACCCTGCTTCTGAATCTGTCAGCTTGCAATATCTCTGAACTGAAATTCCTTGCAGCATCTACAGTCATCATAGCCTGATTCCCTCTGGAAGCAAGGCTTGGGTGGTTCCACTGTGTACATGTATACACACATTTGAATTCCATGGCTCACCTCAACTGTGAAGAAAGGTAGAAACCTCAAAGATAATTTTCTGCAAGTTTCTCACAGGCAGCATAGAGTAATGTTTTGTATCCTCTGAGGGACCACTTGCATCATGAAAGTTCACTTTAGCGCACACCAAAAATTCCACATGGCAGGATCACTGCAAGATCCCAATCAGAGCTCATGAATAACTAGAAGATATAAACCCATTAGCAACAAGTCCAGCAGTCTCAGAATAACTTGTTAAAAGTCATATTTGCTCCATGAATATAGAAGTCTGAGCGTCCTCTGCTTCCTTTCCCTTCACAATTTGGAGTATTGCCAGAAAAAGAGATGAAGAGAAAATAGGCATCATTAGGACTTCAAGCAGGTGTCACATTTGTGCTTTTGTGATTTGAAACAGTGTGGTCCTTCTAAATGTAGAAGAAAATGTTTTATCACTATATGCTTCCTTTTCTTCCTCCTAAGTGTGATATAGCAGTACATGGTCAGAGTCCATTAAGTATATGCAAACTTTGGAACCACAGGAAAGAGCATGGAGCTTCTAGAAACTGCTGGTTAAATTACTTTGTTCAGAAAAAAAACATCCCAAACAGATGTATGACTCATATCCACTGCCATCTGCTAGACGGAAATAAGCCATCTTTGCCTCATTAAGGTAGAAATTATCCTCTTTCCTAGTCAATGATGACCTACTGACCCGGACCCCAACAGTTCAGATCAAGTAGGCTGGGAGAGCTGATGCTATTGGGACCATTTCCTTGTCAGTCTCATAAATGATAATTTAACCAAACTTTCGTGCTTCTTTGCTGAAATAATTCCTCCAGGTCACAGCATTAGGACTCAGTCAACTTCCCCTTCCTTTCTGTACTTGGCTGAAGGCAGCTAAATGACATAAACTGTAGCAGAGCATCCCAAATCATCATAAATCCTCCTCTGTCTCAGAGCATGGTGATACTTGTCTAGATGTACAACTGATGTGAGGTGGGATTCACAACTTCTGTGAAGCCTAAAGACCAGGTTTGTGGGTATTTCTGAGATGTCAGCATCCAGGCAGAAGGAGGAACTCAGCCTCCAAGAGAAACAGAGCCAGATGATCAGCTATTTTCCAGCTCTCAAACAAACTGGAGACTTCCAGGTACTCCCTGCAGCCATGGAACCACAGCAGTGCTCATGAAGGTCTCGTGCCAAATGAGTGCCACCTGTGAAAAGCACTGACCATACCGTGCTGGAGGCCATGGAGGGGAGCTGACAAGCACAGTGACGGCTTTTGGATCCAAGAATTCAGGCTCAGATTTAAATATAGACACATTAGGCTTGCACTTTGTGTGGGTGGGTGTGAATTTTGTGTGTGTACAAACTACAAAGAGTTGTATTTCTTGACCATCCTCTATTCCAGCACTTTGTTATCATCTGGGGGAAAAAAAGTTAAAGGGCCTTATTGTACGCACACATTCAGCAAAAGAGCAGACAGCAGCTGTAAGCAGGTAGTGATACAAAACTGTCAAATACATGGAAAAGGGTGAAGGGCTTTATTCCACCATTTTCAGTTGTTTTACAGATCACCTGTCACTCGTGTGGACGACACAGCTGCTGAGCTGGGACTATCCTGAAATCATGGCCTTTTGTAGCATCACAGGTACAGCATACAGTTTTCATAACATCAAATGGCTTCAGAAAGAGAATGTACATTCTGTTGTTGCAAATTCTGTCAAGATTACCTTCCCCTGAAGATCAATTTCATAGCCATTGCATACTACAATGAAGATCCCTCCTGTCTGATTCCCTGATAAAACAGTAGAAGCACTATAAATAAAAGGTATCCAAGCTTTTCAACTTATGAGAATTTAAATGCTGGAATGTGATTTTTTCCTGCTTTTCTCTAAGACTGGTGAATTATGGGATCAAATCATTCCTCTTATTCGCATACCAGGCCTCACCACCTCAGAGGAAAAAAAATATTTATATCTGTATGTAATAAAGCACTGGAGTTGTGCTGGAGTGTGTATGACTTGATGCAAGCAAGCAAGCACAGCATGGTGCTTACTTCCTGGCAATGTAAAACCTAATTAGATGGAGACCCAAAAGTTCTGAAGTAGAAGAAGAGATTCTTGTCAACTCTTATACCAGGGGAGCTTCTTTCTAGCTCTTCACAAAGTAGCATCATTCCTGCACACCATGAGAGCAATTAACTAGGATCTCCATAAAGTATGGAAAGAATGGCTAAAATGGTTTGGAAAGCTCAGCATTGCATGCCGAGGTATTTTCAGAATATCAAGCTACAGTGTGGTTGAGGATCTGGGGATTTTCACTGTCAGTAGGCTGGAACCTTGGGGGGGGGGGGGGCGGTGGTGCAGGAAATGCGATATGGATAACCTAGAAAAGCACCGGTGGTTTTTTCAAGGTTTTAAATTGAAAGCCCCACAAAAACATTTGAAGAACTGTCATGGACAGTTTTGCTACAGATGTTTCCCATAACTGTCTGTCAGAAGGTGTAGAGAATCACTAGATAAATAAAATAGCATTGTGGTAAACAATTTCTTTGTTTTGTTTTTCAAAGTCATAATTTTATTGTTAGAATTAGCATAATTTTAATTAGGCACTAACAGAAGTCAAATGCTGGCACCCAACTGTGCCTGCCTGCTCACAGGGACACATTATACCTGCTAACTGTGGGGAGTTGCACGTGTGTGTGCTTAGAAATGAACTGCAACCATTTTGCAGCTTGCCTCCTCAAGTCTGACATCCCTGCAATGATATCCAAAAAAACGCTGAGTTACCCTGAGCCTGGCAGGATATGTCAATGAGATGGATGAAGGCTATCTTGGCTTGGATGAAAAATCCAAGAGTGATAGCAGGAGGAGAGTTTTATAAGAACTCTTCCACTGATTGCTGATCCTAATTCTAACACTCTCTTTTATTATTTTTTTTCCTTATTAGAAAAGTTCTCATTTTCTTCATCTTGTAGTTTTTTGGGTTCGCAGTTCAGTACTGAGGCTTTTTTTTTTCCCATGCAGGCATAAATTGTTAGTGGCTCACTGCAGTCACAGCTTTAAAGCTCACTTCTGCAACTGCAGAAAGAGCTAACAGCTCTGAATATCTGATGTTCACAGGGGGTTAGGTCTAAACTGGTTTTCTAACCTTTTAGGCACAAACGTTTGTTCTTCTGAGAATGCCCTTCTAGTTGCCTTATTTTAATATCCTGCTCCTAGAGTTGGAGTAGATATCTCTTTGGGTTTTTTCTTTTTTGTTTTTTCCTTTTTTATTGTATGGGCACTTTTGTGCGTGTTTCAACTAAGACAGCTGTAGAAAGTGTGACATACAGTCCAGTGCAACTTATCAAATATAGGCTGGCTGGCAGTCAATTTCCAGCACACAGTGTTTGTCTCATGAGCTGTGACTATGGCCCATATAGTTTTGATTTCTAGATCTCATGACTGACCCCATACAGCTGTTGTTTACAGAGCTGTCATATTCAGGCAGAAGGTGTTAATGCAAACCTTCTTACCCTGTAAAGATTATCTTGCAAGAAATCAATCAGGGAAATAAAACAAGAAATATACTTGGAAAAAAAAAATGTCTAGATATGGCAAAACTCTGTGTTAAAAAAAGCAATCAATAAGTGCATATACAACACACCTACATACACAGACATACATTGACAGGTGGGTATCTTTATATACTTTGGTATATATAGAAGCACACTTCTATGATGATTGAAGAAAAGACTGTAATATTCATGGTTTGCATTCATAGTATTCACGTTCAAGTTACAATCTGTCAATTAAGAAACTTGTTCCAATACATTTTGCAAGCAAAATCACATATTTTTCACTTGCAAACAAACCACTTCTTGTTTTTAAGGAAATCTTTAAAAGCTGCTTTCTTTACTGAACCTTTTTTTATGCAAACCCATTTATTATAGAAGGGTACAGTAAGTATCCTAAACTAACAATTATAGATGACGACATTCTCTTTCATTATCCGGGATAACAAGCAATTTTCATGCCTTAGAAACAAGCAGATTCTACAGCAAGCCTTCAACAAATAAAAAGATGCATAATAGATTCCAGGATCCTATAAAGTTTCCCTTAATTTCAGGCTTTCTTCTGGATGACAAATTTATACTGTAGACTGCACATTATTTGGAACAGAAAATAAAATATCTTGTAAGTAAGGTCTTTAATTGGATTTTAGAAATACTACTATGCTTTCAAAAATGATACTGCCTTGCATGCACTGCCAAAAGAGGCGTTAAAATTCATAGTTCTGGGGGTGTGCGTTTGTTGCTTTTTAGCTGACAGTAAAAGCATTGTGACTCAGAGCGAGTCCTCACCTGGGCAGTTGCAGGCATTCTTCCAGCATGGCCCATGAAATTAAACAGTCTGTTTAGAAAGCAAATCTGTCAGAATAAAGCAAGATTAAAAAAATAAAAATTACAAAAAAAAAGGTAAAAAGATCCATGGAAAAATTGCCGATAAACATTAGCAGGAATTAAATAGAAAATCATCCACTGGAAAATGATGGATGAAAGCAGCTAGCATCGGTTGTTTTCTTAACCCTCCTAGCCCATGTACAAACTGGCCTTAAATGGTAGCTTAGTTAGAGACAAACTGACATTGCAAAAACATCAAGATGACAACTCATATTCTGTTACTGCTGTTAGGAGACAGTGACTATTTTTAAGGGGATACATGTTATACAGACTCTATCTGGTCTGTCTCACAGATCTGGCTCATAGCTTCTTTCAGCCTTCTTCTGATGCAAGTACAAATTGAGGACAAAATTTACAAATATTTTTAAATAGATAAACAGTTGACCTCTGAAAGACATTTTTAGTTTCTTCAAAGGAAGGAGAAGGCTGAAGGACTAGGAATGGATTTAACAGGGTACTAAAGAGGTCACATCAACATCTCCCTCCACTCCCACAGTAACCCCAGACAGATACTTTAGCGCCACCTGGTACTGCATGCATGATTCCACCGGTGCCATCCCCCATCTCTGTGCATAATGGTGCTGCATTAGCCCTCAGTACTTCTCTGAGACATTTGTTCTCTTCTTCCTGTGGTAAAATTGCAGATGTGCTTCCTCCCTCCAGCTTTGCAGCCACAAGTTGGCCCACATAAGGATGGAGACATCAGATGATCTCCAAGACAGTGTTACTAAATGGAGGTGACAAATTCCAGCTCCTTTACTGCATTTCAGAAGAACATCTGTCTAATTTGGAAACAGGTGGCAGATCAGATATAGGAGGAGAAAGAAGGGGTGCAGGAACAGATGCTGTAGAAGGGAAGACTCTAGTAGAAAAAAACAGCTAAGACAATAAAAGCTATCAGACTAGGCTGCTGCTAGTGAAGACAAAGACAAAATTAGTGTGTGTTCATCTTACTTGCATCTTATAGTTGCACCCTTAAAGTTAGTCCCTCTACTTATATACACCTGTTTTGGAATGGGCTAATTCGCACAATGACTGTTCCCTAGGTTTTTTCTAAATAAATACAAGTCTAAAATGCACAAGAATGTATGAGGGCTATTCAGACTCCAGTACATAATATGTGCTATTGAAACACAAGGATTCTTTAGTTTTAACATTTTGTCAGGTGGTTACTTATTATTTGAAGTAGGAAGCCCAAAGCTCTTTTCTCAAGAAAGGTTCTTCCTTCCTGGTTTTCAAATGGTGAAGGACATTAATAATGGAGTATTAAACATAACAAAAACCAAAAACAAACAAACAAACAAAAAAAAAGGAAGAAAATATATATGCCTCTTTCATCCAAACTTAAACGTACCATGTTACTTAGCTGGAAAAGAAATTGCAGCACTCACAAAATATTTTCCTTACTGCCATGAGTTATGGCATTTCCTGTGACTCCAAATTTACACTAGTGATAGGAATATTTCAGATGGAGATGTTCATGAATGTGTTCACCAGTGCAGTCCTGAAGGCTCCTGAGGAAGTACCAGCCTGGCATCAGAGCATGTGAACCCTGATTCCAAAATATCTGAAAGGAGGTTTTAACAACATGGGTGTCAGTCTCTTCTCCCAAGTAACAAATGATAGAAGAAGAGGAAACAGACTCAAGTTGCACCAGGGGAGGCTTAGATTGGGTATCAGGAAAAATTTCTTCACTGAAAGGGCTGTCAAACACTGAAACAGGCTGCCCAGGAAAGTGGTTGAGTCACCAATCCTGGAGGTATTTAAAAGACTTGTAGGTGTGGCAGTTAGGGACATGGTTTAGTGGTGGACTTGGCAGTGCTGAGTTAATGGTTGCACTCCATGATCTTACAGGTCTTTCCCAACCTAAATGATTCTACAAATCTATGATGAAGAACCTTCTTTTCAAAGGCAAATGTCTGGAATAAGTATTCATTCTGGCGAGCATATGTAATTCTTTAGAGTGGCATTGAACAATTATATAGACTGAATTTCTTTTGGATATGGAAAATAAGAAGATAATTCAGTGTTTGTGGCATAGCAGCTGCAAAATAGGACTAAGTTGCATGTAGTCAATAGAATGAAGTTCGAAACAGGAAATGTGTGTTTGAAGCCATGGCATTTACTAGTAGCTTACACAGCATGCTGCTAGTAAACACCACGTCCTTAGCACATGTGAAGTAGACAGTGGATTTTATAACCCAGAGCTCTGACTGATTCTACAGGAAGTGTCTGTTTCTATCTTTAAACCATTTCAACTCTTTCAGCTTCTGCAGGAGTTAAGATCTTTCTGCACCAGGTAGGGCACTGTCTTTACATCTAGACTAACATCTAAAGGGAATAAGGATCAAACTGCACAACTGAAAGCAGTACTAATCATTTATGCATACTGTTTGGAAACAATTCTCAGGTTTGAAAATTGCCTTTCAAATAAATATAGACCAAGGAAATGTAATCATCAAAAACAACTTAGACATCACACTCTTCAAAAAGAACAAATTATAATCACAACATGCAATAGCTCTTGAGCAACGTTCACATCTCTGTCAGGGGTTTTGAAAGATTGACAAAATAGAATGTGGATATTAAATGTTCTGGGTTTTTTTTCTTAAAAAAAAAGAAAAATGCACATACATGATAACAGTTTCCTGGCAAGCTGAACTTCACAGTTTTTGTCACTTTTTACAGCCTGTCTTGATTTATAGAAAGTGTTACCTCCAGTACACAAAGCTACAGTGCAAGGGGAACTGCTGTCTCTGGCCATGAACAATTGACCCAATTCTTCACATGGAGAGATTAAAATCAAAGACTCTAGAAAAACTAATGTCCTCTATCACGTCTGGGTTCTGGAAGCTTCACAGTATTCCCAGGTTATGAATGCCAGAAACAAAAGCCTCTTCCCTGGGACTAATCTTTCTTTGATATCTGTCAAAACAAGAATGATGCTGTTTCTGGAGGCTGTTTCCTTCATCCCTTGCCCTGAGACTGAAGCACCATGCTCGCCCTGGAAGCCCTCTGAAAAGCAACCTGGATCATGGATCAGAGGAGTTAAAGCTACAGTTAGCTCTTCTGACACAAAAGTGTGTCTCAAAAATCATACAATTAGTCTCAGAATGAGCCAGTTCTCCCTCCACAGCTTCAGTCAGCATGGGAGCCAGGCCACTGATTGCCATGTCTTTCCTTTTCCCGCAAGCAACTCCTTGCTCCTCTTTTCTATTTGCTTGTTTGTTTGTTTGTCTGTTTTTTGAGGCTTTTTCCCAGTGCCAGGGGCAGGTCTGAGAGTCCAGCATCTCATCAGAGGAGCCATACTCAAGCTCCCTCTCATGCTCACTGCTACTCTCTCTGTTTTCTCCTCCTCTGCACAGGCTCCCTGCGAGAAGCAGAAGAGATGGAGAAAAACAGGAGTATCTTGTACTTCTTAGATGCACTGACCTTTGCTAGAAACTGGCTTTTTCTTGAATAATGTGCATAAAATAACACCAGTGTTTCTCTCCGCTGTGCTGGATCCAGAGACATCCCCCTCCCATCTCAAACTGAAATCTGCATTCATTGTGCTGGAGGTCACAGTAATAACAATGGATATATTTCTTAGAGCCTGTTTTCAAAGCACAGGGAATGAATGAAATCCCCATCTGTTGCTTCCTATGCTGCTGCTTTAATCCTCTGAATCGCTAGCAGTGAGAAAGGAAGTGCTGGACATGCAAGAGAGCTATCCCATCTCCTTTCTGCCACACTGCAAGAAGAAAAGCCACTCAAGCTGAAAAAGAAGGCAACGGTTGCAGAGCAGTCTCTGTGAGGAGCTCTCAGCTCTGGAAAAGACTTACTGAAATAGCCTGGACCTGTTGATCTCCAGGGCATGTTACAAGAAGCATCCCTCTGTTCACACTGGTGATGATTGTGACGCCTGCAGAAAAAGAATTTGTGCAAGCTCTGTAACAAGTGAGGGGAGAGTGTGGTCACCTGCTGTAAGTGTTGACAGCAGATTACCTTTTTTTTTTTTTTTTTTACTTGTTTTTTGAATAATCGGTACTGAAGGAACACTTGTGTAAATCCCATCAAGATGATATATATAGGTGCAGATGTGTGGTGATAATTGCACCTTGATTTTCCCCACCATCCTCCTTGTAAGTTACTTTTCAGTTGTTATTTGCTGTCATTGTGCAACAGGCTCATATTTCCCTTTCGCAGGTATATGTGCAGCCCAGCTCAGCTTTAGCCTTTAGGCACTAGCTGCTTTTCTGTCTTTAGTAGGGCTGGGAACGGGTGTCCTTTGTTTTTGTTCACTGTGCTTTAGCATGGAGTCTATGCTAGAGGGAGGGAAATGAAGGCAGGAGATGGAAGGGTGATTTAGGATTGAAGCTGTTAAATGGGAGACTAGTGTTTCCTCTCAGTCTCAGGTGGATTTCTTTTTGTTTAGTCTACCAGAAGAGCAGCATATTTCCTGCTTTACATACACAAACAGAAATATAAGAAAATGAAACCAAGGATGTTCAAAGCTGTGGGCTCAGAGGTAAAAATAAAACAAGAACAAAACAGTCCCCCACAACCCCAGCTTCCTTGGATGGCACAAAGCATCATAAACAAAGTTCTGCAGCTAATATGTTGCTGATACACATGGATATATAATATTGCTCATAAAATTAGTCATGTGTTATTGCACAAAGTGGTGTGTTCCATAAGAGCTGCCTATTTAGCAAGCTTGATCAAGAACATTAAATATGAAAATAAGGAAAAAACATTTAACATTGTTGAAAAGTAATTAAAAATATATTTCACCATATGCTACTCTGCCATTACTTCATTTTAGCAAAACAAATGCCTGAAGCATTTATTATCCTCCATCATTTTTTAAAGAGGCCTAATGTTCCCACTTGGCACAGGAGACACACAGATAAAATGAATCAGCCCTGAAATGAATTGTATGAAATGCATTTGTCTGAATTCAAACAGCTTCCCTGTAGTCAATAAATGCAAAAGTACTTCCGATCCCTCAAAATGCATAGCTCTCTGAAAAATAACAATTTTTTGCTGGTTATACACTAGGCGTAATCTTTGACAGAGGCTAAAATGCCATTAGCTTCACTAGGGTTCTGCTGCAGTCAGTGTTTGCAAAGTTCATGTTACTAATACAGCCCCCAAACAGACTTTATATTAAAAAAACAAAACAAAAGAAAAAATGATAGATATAACACATACATCAAGAAGCTTTCAAATCACAGCTAAACTCATGCGACTAAGTTAAGTTTATCCATGGTGCAATTATGCTCTTTGCTGTGCTGTGATGCCAGGAATAAATTTGACCACTGGGCTTTAAAGGATGGATTGTAAGCAATTTTATTTTAATTCATGGTGGACAAAAGGAGAAGATACCTTCTTTCATAAGTAATGATTCCAAGAACACTAGTTTGCAGGGATGCATTATGAGATTTTTTTTAAAGTGATGTTTCACTGGGAAGTTAATGGGTGGGGGGAGAGAAGGGGGAAATATTATTATTTGGAAGAACAATAGATTAATAAGAAGGCAACCTATCAGAAAAAGAAAAAAAAGTTTGTGCTGAGTGTTAGAAGCACCTATAATTAATGAAAATAATATATAAACACAGCTGGATACAGATATTCATGCTGTGTAGTTGATGCAATAGTTTATTCATTACTGGCACTGAAAGGTATGCTGTTTCTCTTTGTCTTTACACTGACTCCTTTTGAACGTGTGAAACTTGACCCACCAGCCTGTACAACAAAGCTCTGCCATGCAAGACAACTCACTGGCACTGACCTGGCACATAGCTGTGAGACGAGTGACCTGAGACAGAAATCAAACACAGTAGATTCTTCCTGGGTGAATGGAGGTGAGGAATGCGTTGGAAGTGATGTGAGAAAGACCTACGAAGTCCTGAAATGGCCAGTAATAGTCCCTCCCTCCTGGGATCAGTGGGAAGAGACAGAAGAGACTGAGAGAAGAGTATATTATATTAGTCAAACAGATCTGGCTTTTTCTGTCACTGTGTGGAAGGAGGCACAGAGGAAAACATGGAGGGAAATGTGGATGTGGGATCTGGTACTCTGAGCAGACTCAGCAGGAGCAAAATTTCCCACAGTACCACAAAGCCCTTTCTTAGCAAATAATGTCTTTCTTTCTCCCCTCTTCTATTCTACCCCAGAATGTAATTTCAGTTCAAACACCACATTCTGTTCTTGTCTGAAAGAAATTACAAAAGTGCAAATGGAAAAGTTGGATTGAAATGTTTCAACTTTAAACCACAATGGGGCTGGTAGCCTGGAAATACTGGAAACTCCAAGTGAATTATTATAATCCACTAGCTGACATTGGCAGACCACGAAAAATGTCTAAATATTATCAGTTCCATGGTAAAACCATGATAGCTAGCAGGACTGTGATTTTCAGCAGATGCAATTTTTTTTACAGTTCCAAATGGCAGAAGCTGGATATTCAATTCAAGCTCTACAGACATGTTCTTCCTGCTCTGGAAGTCTATTTCTGAGCAAAACCTTATCAGGCAAGCAGAAAACACAGATGCAGAGAGTAAAGATGGTAAAGTAAAGGGAGTGCAATAGATTTGCATCTTTATCAATGGAACCAAGGGCATACACTGATCAATGAATCCCATCAATAATGTATTTTGAGCACAAGGGTCACTTGCCCTTTGCGTGACAAAATAATCCAACTTTAAATGAGCTTCTTTAGCACTTTAAGTTCATGGTTTGATCTACTTTTAAGATTTTTCCTAGCATTACTGAGCTGAAGAGAGGTATGAAAACAAATCTCACTTTAAGCCAGAATATTCAGACATAGTTCCTCAAGGAACAGTTTTCACTCTGTACATAAAAAAGGAACTGTTTTTCTAATAGAAGCTGCTCTTCAGGAGTGTGGTGGTATAGCTATATTGGTAGACTGTTGTAGGTGCAGACCACCCCTGTAAAACAAATAAGTATTTAAGTGCAGAGTCTAAGAAGTTTACCTAATGTTTGAAAACTGAAATGAGAGCTCCAGGTGAAAGATGCTTTAGGAGTATAAATTGCTACTACAAGAATAACAATAATTATTTGCTAAAAAATTATACTATACTGATTTACTTAGAAGAAAAATCTTCAGTGATTTTATTAAATCTTAAATCGTCTATAATCTTCAGCGTGCTGGATTTGTGGTATCAAGCTAAAAAGGAGAGGGAGGAGAAGCATCAATAATGCTTGGCACGGCCACTCCCCAGATCAGCGGTATATGCCCATCAAAGGCACCTCTTATGTACCAGGCTGGGATATATGCTCCAGGGGCCTCTCAGCTTCCAGGTCCCTGCTGTGAAGTAGTACAAAACAGCATCATAACGTTGTTATAGCTATTCCACTGTTACAGTGCATATTACAGATATTAAAGCAAGATCTTTTTTAATTAATTAGTATGTTTAGCTACTCCAAATGACTGAAGCTCACTTTTCTTCAACAAGGATGCATATTGCAGAAGTATAAATTAGCTCTATTTTGAGCTCAGAAGCAGTACATAAGATTTGCTGTCCTGACTCAAAAAAAGTAAATTTCTGCCAGAAAGAGAAAGAATAAATAAGTATCATCTCCTGATGAACATAAAAGCAGAGGAGGAAACACATATGTGATTTGGAAACAGGGTTACTCATAGATTCAGAAGTAATAAATCCAATTATCTTGCTTGATTCATCAATTAAAGGGAAAGTAGTATTTGGTTTATTATCAAATTAAGTTATTATTCAGAAGTAATCCACTTAAAATAATTGTTTCCTAGCATCAAGCAAAAGTAAAAAGTAAAAAGGTACATAAAATGTCTTTCTACTGCTTTCTGCAAAAGGCTTTAGCACATTTTGTGAGCACCAGATTATTCCATTATAAACATCAGCAGAGAAATTCAAAGAATCCAGATAATTAAATGATGCTTTTATAATATCTTTTACTCCAACTCCCTGGCACAGTGGTTTAAAAGCAAAAGTTCTCACACCCTAGATTCATAATAAAAAGTTTTTTCACAAACCCTGCAAATCACCTACTGCTGAATTTTTTTGTCCTCAGTAAAGGAATGTTGGTGAAACCTTTGACTGCCAGGGCTGAAGTACTCTCAAGTGCATCTTTTGCTTACAGGACATTACTCTCTGGATGCAGAGTAAAAAATCTTGACAGCAGTAATATTGGCACAGCAAATACAGGTTCACCTTTCTCAGGAGTAATAGTTTAAATAGAGGCAGAGGGAGATGAAAATGCCTGCAAGAAGTAACCCAATGTGACTAAAATGTGGCCCTACAATTTTGTGCCTTTCCTGAGCATAACTTGCAAATGTGATGTATGGAGTAAAATACAGAGAAAAGTACTCAAAATCTTAGCCTTTCTTTTTAGCAATCTTGTTTCTGCAAGGCAGTCACATCATCTAAAGTCTTTGAACTCTGAAATAGTAGGGCATCTGGAATGCTGTCTCATTTTTAGAGTCTGGTATGCAACAGACTTAAACATCCTTTTGTTTTTTTTTAAATGAATTCATCAATCACATCAATGTTGACAAGGCTTTTATTTGCCATTATAGATCAGATTCATTGCATACAGAGTGAGATCCAACAGCTGGATTAGAGAGATTATCTGGCAGCAACCAGAAGGTTTTGTGTTTGCTCTGTTTTATCAAGACTGAAAAGGTTTTCAACCATCTGCTTGGAGAGCCTGTGATATGTTTCTTTGGGAAGAGGTGAACCAACTTCCATTGCAATGCTAGACGTTCCAGCACAGAGTTTAAGACAAAGCTGTGACTCACTGATGATAGATTAAATTTTAAATGACAACTTTTCAAATTTTGGAGGAGTCACAGTCTGAAGCAGCCTACTTGTAGTGTAAGCACCAAGCAAATGATAATTTTAAGCTGGAACTTAGTTTATAATGAGATCTTATTGTCCATGAAAAGTACCATGATGTGAGAACATGGTTCCATGACCCAGAGACTCCTTTTTCACCTGTATCCTATGCTTCTAAATTTCTAGAAGCTGCAGTGGTGTTACAGACTATGGTTCTCTAATGGAAGTAGAACTTAACCCTTCAGATATGTACTCTGTTCAACTTTATACTATTATGTATATGCAAGCTAGGATCCAGCTTAATAACAGGCAAGCTACAGAACTCTGGAGTTCAATTATTTCAATACATCAATCTATTTCTGGGTGTCACTAATACTAATGTGGAGGCTCTATGTACTTATCTAGGACAGTATTTTTAGCTGGCAGAGACCCACCTGAAGGCATTGTTGCCTGTCTACTGTTGGGACCAAACTGTCAAACGATACAATATCTAAAAATATTAATGCACTTGCATGCAGAAAAGTGATAACTATGTAAGTAAACACAAATGCATGTCAGCTTCAACTTGTGGAATATGCTATATTTTTTTTTCTTGCAATAGGCATCGATCATGTTCATTTTAAAGATTCAATATCCAAATATTTTTACATACTCCTGTGAATTATTTTGGTTCTACTTTGAACACATTATGAAACAGTGCATTTATAATGTTTACCCCCCCAAAAAAGAAACCAAACAATTTAACACATTATTATATTTCACTATTTTAGGAAATCTACATAATCTTTAAAATAATAATTATATCTAATAATTATGAATTGAAGATCCTCAGAAAATACTCAAGTGTTAGCATGATGATTGGAATTGCCATTCTAAACATTATATAAAAATTATAACTGCACATTCTGTTTCTAAGGTAGTTTAATCCTGCAGTTTCATTTAATGATACTCATTCTCAAGTGAAATTGCTGTACTTGAAATTTTAGGGAACCTGAATTCAGTGGAAAACAGTTTAGATAATAATAACTGATGATGTATCAGAACGAAAATCTTAGGATAGTCAAAGGGAGAGAAAACTAACAGTGATTAAAATACATGAACAAAGAACAAAGCTCATAGATATAAATTAAATCAAATACCTTTAGGCTCCTGTGAAGTCTGAAGCATAGCACTACAGGCTAATTTCAGGGAGAAAAATCAGAGGAGGAATTCTGCGGTGATTCTAAATAAAGTAGACTGTGAGCACAAGGATTAACCGCAGTGCACTACATGAAAAATTAATCTATTTTTGTCATCTGGATTCTATGACTCTATATTTTTCACTTACACTATACAGCATTTGGGGTGTATTTTTTTTCTCCTCTTCACCACACATATATGATTTTTGACTGAGAATACATTTTAACAACCTATCAAAAGCACCTCTGGAGAGCAGGGTGGGCATTTTCCCTTGTAAATTTCTAAACACTGCAATCCACTGTTGTTTTCTGATGTGAAGACAGCTGCTATTAATCTTAAATTATGCTGCAGACAAAATTCAATACTGAGGAGATTAACAGTAAAAGACTGAAACTGGAGAGGGAGGACCTGGCTCCCATAATATTTGAGGGCTTGGGTTGGCTGCATTTCTGCTAAGGAAACTGGAAGAGCTCTGTAGCTCCTAGATCTTTGTGCGAGCCTTGTCTGCATGAGAACTCCAAACTGGGGAAGACCCAGACTGCTTTGCACATTTACTATTCCCTCAAAAACAAAAAAAAAAAAAAAAAAGGAAATATGCTTCTGACTGAGGTAGCAAGCATTGCATGTTTCAGTTGCTGTTCAGAGAGGGGAAGCAAGGGACCAGAACCCAAAGGCAGAAGCTTTGTGACTGGGCAGAACTTTGAACTAAATAATTAGAAGTGCTTTAGGCAGAAAAATCTAGACCTTTACCACCTCATTTTTAAAATCTGTAATTCCCTACAAAGTTCTATAGTGCCTTCATATTCTCGTTCTTTGGACTTCTGATAAGTTGCTCTTATTCCACATATACAAACAAATCCAGAGGGTGTGATCTTAGGATATACTTAGGCTCTACCTTGTCACTTGACAGGACTGGGCAGAACAGAGCAGCAATTAGATAAAATACCTGATTTATGTTTAAAACAAGAGAAAATATCAAAACAGACTCAAAATACACAAATATTTTTTAAATTAAAGAGCCACTTACAGAACCCTGGGTGATACACAGAGTAATGAGTTTTATTTCTAAAGGTTAAGTTCTAGGTACATTAGTTAGTTCAGACTTTGTTCATTATTCCTGAAGCACTTTGTGGGACAGACAAAAAACCTGGCATTACTCTGTCTGAACATAAGCCACTGCAAGGGTGGAACTCCTGCCCAGAAGACATCAGAAACACTCAGAAACTTAGTGCCTTCAGAAACCAAGGTGGAAGCCTTTACACTCAATCTTCCCTCAGAAACTCACACAGAGCAATTCCATTCTTTCTACTAGGATGGAGAAAGCAGAGAGTCAGAGATATCCCTTTCTGTCTAAGACTAATAGCTGTGGGTCTACAGATGTTGGGCTTCATTTGGTAGAGCGCAGTCATTGTATCCTCTTTTTTAAAAGGTGGTGAGCTCGGTTTTGATGCGCTGCTAAGTGGCATAGCTACATTTACACTTCTTGAAGGTCTGGACTGCTGTCTCTGCCTTGGTTTGTCCTTTTGCTAGCTGAGCTTAGTGAATTTATGCTCATACAGAGGGAACAGACTTTGAAGTCATCAGAAGCAAGTGTCAATGTTATCATCAATAGCACTTCTGACACATGACTTCAACTGGGATTCTAACTGCATTTTTGCCAATACACAATCCTTTAACTTCCTCTAACTTAACATAATTGCATTACAGGAATTTCAATGAGTTCTTTGAACCAAGGTACAATTAACATCCTTTCAAAGGACATTCTCACCCAGCAGTTTACCCCAGGTAAACTTCCTTTCTGAAGAAAAGAGTCTGTTTAAGTGTAAATCAGCTTCCTCACTTCTGGAAATTGTTTCCACTCTCTTTCTTCCCTCTTCTCAAGTACACTTTCACATCGAAACCTGTCTTTAAGGCTTTACATGTTATATTTTCAGCCAGAAAGCAAATAAACAAAGAAATTAAATATTTCGTTGATAAACAGAAAATTAGTCTCTGCCTCTAGATTACTAGACCATGGATTAAAGTAAAAAAATGCTACTGGTAGTGGATGTCCTAGGTAAAAGATATCAGTGGCCTTCCACCTTTAATCTAATTTGTGAAGTGCCCAGAGAAATCCTTACTGCAAACTTTGGCAGATTGAAAACTGAATGGCAGGTGAAGGAGACAGATGAAGAATGGTCTGAATGAAGCAAAGACTGAATGACCCTGTCTTCTCTCCACTGGGTAAAAAGGGGACTTCAGCTTCCACCTCTGTCATTTTAGCACCCTTATATAGCACAAAAATACACACGTAGAAAAATCCAGGTCTTAATCTCTACACAGTGTCATTTAGGATATCATCTGACATCATCTAATCATGCACATCCTCTTCACCTCCCTAAAGCAGGCAATGCTGCTGAATGGGAGAAGGACTATATTTTTAAAAGTTTTCAAACAACAGAGTTCAATTTCATCATTATTTTTAGGAAAGAAAAACCCTTATAAGCCTTTTAAATAACAATACACAGTCCTGTGGTAACATCTCGGCTGGCAATTATAGGTGAAGGTACTGTGCTACAATAAGCTTTGAAATGTCATAAGAAATTTTTCCCTTCCCTTTGAATCTATTCATGTTACAGCTGTCAGATTACGCTGCACTCAAGCCATGCAGACTTTCCAGAGGCAGTCCATTTATGTGCTGTGACCATTTAGGAGCTATACATTATATAATGTTTATTTGAATTTGGATAGAAAATTAAGAGTTTTAACAGTGAAGTTCTATCTTATTTTTCTAAACACACGCAGAAGGGCTTGAACTTTTGCATGTGAACAAAAGGCCTCTATTTTTGTCTTGGATTACCAAGGATTAACTTAATGATTTCTGTGGAAAATAAAACCTTAAAAAAAAAAAAAAAAAGGAACAAAAAAAGGAAATGAGAGGTTTGGTCACATTTGGAAAAAAAAAGACATCATTGCTAATAGCTAAACAGATGCAATGAAATTGTAATTTACCCAGCTTATAGGTTCAGTTCAGGTTGAGTTTGTTCTGAGCCAAATGTTCAGCTCTTAGATGTCTTTGCATGGGAGATCTCATAAGTTTCATCTCTTTTCTGAAATATCTGATGCTATGGCTAAAATACAACCTCCTTTTATCACAGGATTTTTGGTCAGGTAAATATTGTTCATAGATAACACATAATGACTTTTGCTTTCCTCAAAATATCACTTAACTGTCAAGCCAGGGTCATACAATTATTCCTGGACTGCAAGGGAAGCTGGGAACCTTTAGATGATCCATTTTAAAGCTGAGGATCTGGAATAAGAAATTTCAATGAGGTTTTAACTGCAGTTTTAGTGGTCTGCACTATGTATTTTTTTATTTCTTGTTTGAATCCAAAGCAGGAACAAAATGCTTAGAAAGCTCATTCTACAGCTGCCAAATACATGGTGGAGGAGATCTAAACCTGTGTTCTTGAACTAATTCTTTCAAAATTGAGTCAAAGGAGGATTTAATCAAGTAGGGTTAATAAATGCACCAAGCCCTTATGATCACTATAGTTATACTTTCAGAAAAGATCACAAATCTAAAAGACAGCTGCTCTAAAAAAATATTAGAATGAATAAAGCAGAACAAGCTTAAGCTCCCAGAAAGTTGTTCCTTGCTGTGCTAGTCCAGATTGTGTCAGGGGTGAGGAGATAAAAAGCACTGGATTCATACTGCTCCAAAATTGAAACAGAGCAGGGGTGAATCAGGCCATTAAATTTGTAATCAGATCTGTTGATTGTCCATGGTGCTTTTAGTTCTGCTCTGTTTTAAAATAACTGGGGTTTTACTTGATGAGAAAGCATATATCACAAAGAGGTTAGCAGCCCTGAAGAGTTGTTCTAAAAAGCTGAATTCTCAGATTGTCAGATTTGATAATTCCTTATAAATTCCTATTCAAATTAATCGATTATAAAATCCATAGGAGCTGTGGACGGAGAACAGTCCTGGAAGCAGACTTCAACCGGTGAACATTTATTTTCCCCTGAGATTGAGGTGTTCTAACTTGTTGCATTACGGGGCTTTGTAGATTTAGAGGTTTTATTATTTGTGCTGCCAGATCACATTTGCTTGTGCTTTCTTCCCAGGAATATATATATATATATTTGTTCCCCGGAATATATATATATATTCTCATATATATATATATATATATATATATGAAAAAAAATACCCTGAACCTTTCCCAGAATTTATTTAGCAAATAGGTTAAAATTTTCCAATGAGAGTGAATGTGTTGTTCATAAAAAAGAAAAAGTATTTTCATTTGCATTTGCTCATGGTAATTTCCATACTTGTTTCTTTGTCAGACACTTAATGCTTATATATAGATATGTTTATATATGCATAAATGCATGAATTCAGATACTGTTAAAAAGTTTCTCTCTTTGCATACTTAACATACTTTGACATAATTGCCTAAATAAACATCAATAACAAAGAATTTAGCAGGTCCTTGTTGGGAATAACCTTAAACAACGATGCTTTAATCATATGGTGATCAACCTTGGGCTGGAGACAGAAAACACTATGTATTTCCCCCACAGCTCTGTAGTCATTTGTCATGTACATTATGAGTATATGGAAAGGACATTCTTTAAACAAAGGCAGCAAGAAATAAAGTCATCTTCAATCACTGTCAAAAGTATTCTGTTTAATTGCTGATGGCTTTTATTTCACTGCATTGCAATGCCCAGACTGCTGTTTTGCAGCCAGGCTTTGCAGCAGATCAAAAGCTACAGTGGGCTCTTCCCCTTCTCAAGAGGTCCAGAAACAAGAGCAGCACCTGCCAGTTCAAACCAATATCTGCTGCAGGGTGGTGAGGATGCTGCAGGAGGAAACAGATTTCTCCTTGACAAGGCAGAAGACAAATACCCTTCCTACCTGCTGTCCCTTGATTGAAATGACACATCCCTACATCTTTCTCTCATACATGACTTACAATCACAGCTCATTATCCTTGACCTGTCCCTAATACTGTACAGTCTGCCTAAAATAAAGGCTGAATAGTCTTTTTGACCAGTCTGTTCACACAGAAATCTTCTTTTTGTTTTGTCAGAAGCCATATATTTTAAAAGAGTATCTACCTTGACAGCTCCAAGAGACCTTGACTGTATCAGGAAAGAGTTCTGCTCTTTTAATAGAAATATCCCCCCTCGGCAAGAAGTAAATATATCACCCATAACTACCTCTGCTCTTCTCCTCTCTTTGACATCCGAAAGAGAAGATACAGAGTATGTGGCTGGTTGGCCATGGAGAAAACGTTAATTCTATCTTAATGAGGAAAACAGGCAGTTCTGGAGGGAATCTAGTCTCCAGGGAGCAGGAACCAGAATCAAAGACCATGCTGATGTTGGTTGTCACATGCTGTGGTCTTCCCAGTTTAGAAAATGCCACATTCCTTTGAAGTGCCCACAGAAACATCTGTGGGTTTGTGGTTTGGGTGCTGTTAAACTTTAACTGCTTACTGCCACAGAGCAGGATCTCTCATCAGAGCCTGTAATCTGTTTGACCAAAATACTGCAAAAGAAGCAGGGTAAATTTTGAAAAGCTGTCTATGCAAAACTTAGTAAACATAAATAATGTATTTCTTCCTGGCTTCGGTCTGCTTTAACAGAGTAGTACAAAAGTAGTTTTGCCATTGCTGCTGAGTGCAGCTAATGGTCTTTTTGTCTAAATTACAGTTGGTCCCTCCACAAGTGTTTCCTGCCAAGTGTGGTTTCATGAAATGCTGAGTCAGAGGAGCTGGAAGGAGGGACCAACAGAAGCAGCGGCAGCTGGCAATGGAGCCATAAAATTAATGACACTTTTAAAAGAAGGTTTAGAAATAATGTTTTTGGGCAAAAGGGAAAAAAAAAACAAACCTGGAAGGCAAATAAATTGTAAGGCAGGGTAAATTACAGCATATCATTTCCCAGAAGGGAATATCATACTATAGTGGTTTGATGACGTACAGAGTAATGTCTTAATACTTAGGAGTAGATCCTTTAAAATATTCATGTGCTTCCTATTGGACTAAGGGCACATGTATAGTTGCAGGTCACCATACATCAGCACAGTGATCTGCCCCGGGAAATTTGAGGCAATTTGCCCTGGTTAAGCTTTCTGTAAGAGACACTTAAGCAAGCCAGCTCATTTTATATTTGCCTGAGGACACGCATGTTCGCAGCTATTGTACTTCAAGTGATAAGCTTGTGGGTTGTTAAGTGACAGTAATTCACACTAGTATCTAACTCACACAAAACTTGAATACTCGCGATGGTGTTAGCCAACTTTGTGACTTCCAGCTGGGCTAAGAGTTTTAACACATCATCTACCTTAACTTGCCCTCAGCACTACCAGTCAGCCACCACCTCTGAAAGACAGAATATGACAGCCAGAATGACAAGAATAGATAAATATCATTTGCTTCTTACACTTGATGCTTGGAAATGGGAACAGGAAAAGCAGTAGGAAGAAAGTGAGATGGTGTTAAGTGTAGTTTAAGCAACTCCCAGCCTCACTGGCTCCTTGTCCCTTTCAGCCTTCCTATTGTGTCTGCAAAGCATATGTGGGAATACAGAATGAAGGGATCTCATGCATTTGAACATTAACCCACACCAAAACTGTTTTTCACCCAGAAAAGTACTTTATGTAAAAACTCTGGGGTCAGTGTAACAAAGAGAGCAAGAACAAGTGCCTGCAGGTTTGTTTTAGCCAGCATGACAATGGAAAAATATCCATGTAACCACAACCACCTTCTTAATTTTCAATGTCTTTTACTGCTCCAAGCTCTAATTCCAGCCACCCGGGACCTGATCTTGTTTCCACCTAAATGAATTGCAGCTTTGCCATTAACCTTGATAGGAGTAAGACTGAGTCTTGAAATGTAAAGGATATGATTTTCCACGTTTCTTCAAGGATAGCATGGAGGAGTACACTGGCATCATTGAATCCAGCCCTCCACACTGACTGCTCTGTAGTAGATACTTGGTTCCTAAGGAATCAGAGATCAAACTCCACAAGCCTCCCATACCCCACCAGAAAGGCTCCCAGCACCCCAACACAGGAGGGCAAGGGTTAGCAAACTGCAGCTGATGACACAGGAGGAAACTTTACTGTTGTGTGAGGACAGCCCTTTCATTGGCACAGAATGTGGGTTCCACGCACAGGATGGGTTCTTGCAGCAGCTACTGCCAAGCTAGGGCTGCTTTGTCAAAATCCTACCACGAAACAAGGGCCACAGCAGGAGGGAGGGAAGGAATATGTCGGCTATAACTGAAGATAGCCGTCAGTTACAGTGACTACATGTGTAGGCTATCAAGTTCAAACCAGATAAACAAGCCTGCTTGCCGCTTTGCCACAGTTGGGAAGTCAAAGCCAGGAGGACTGAAGTCTGGCTTTACCTTGCAACCTGGCACAACTACAGAGCCAGTTATTTGCCCAGAGCAATGAAGACATTTAAGTGCCCCGGTTTGGTCCTTTTTATCTCCATGAAGAAAGTAATCACAGTAAAGTTCTCTTTTTACCCTAGACACTGTTGACTCCTGATCTGTTTCTCGCCTTTGATAGGGTTTAGAGGTTTTAGTTACAGTCTGCTTTTTCTGCTTCTTTTTTCTACTTATACTTTCAAAGACTGTTGATGCAGATAAGCAGCACAAAGGGGAATTGACCTTCTTATGCTCCCTTATAACCTTAAGCTTCCTTTATGGAACAGAATCAGCAACACCAACCTGGAAGGATATTTTGAGAAGCAGCTAATCAATCGGCACTGAAAAGATATTCAGCTATGATGTTGATGGGTCCTTTATGGAGCCAGTTCTACAATATTGTATTATTATTATTATTATTATTATTATTATAGCAACAATTGTTGCTATTGTTGTTAGCACAGCTCTTATCTACATCACAACTTTTGTTTTGATGGTTTTTGTTAGGTTTTGTTTGGGGATTTTTGCTTTATTTTTTCTTTTATTTTGGGGGGTTTGTGTGTTTGGATGGTTTAGGTTTTGTTTTGCTCAGGAGATATTGCATCTAGCTGACTCTTGTCCCAGATTTTCATTTGTAAGGAATGTCATGATTTAAGATCCTAAACTTATTCATGCTTGTTTCATTTATTTTCTCCAAGGAAACATTTTGCATATCAGTGGAAAATATGAGGGTGGTTTCCTCAAACCATTTATTAGGATAACTGTTGAAGAACACTGCCCACAGAGCGCTGAGGAAGCGAATGATACAGAATGTTTTGGGCATTCAAATGTCAGGCTGGACGTTTGTGTGCTGCAGGAACAACCTGTGGGCTTTCTGCTGATGGCTCAGCTCTATTTTGCATGTACTTTCTCATCACTACATTTTATTGTTGTTCATAGAAGTTCATTTATACATTCCCTTTCATTCCTTAATATTTTTCCAGATGAAAGTCTGCCTGAAGCATTTTATGTACTGATAGAAGTTCTTCTCTTCCTTTGATTTTTTTTTATTTCACTTTTTCCTAAGAAAACTAGACAAAGCTTATAAGCTGGGGTATGTGAGGACAGCAGAGATGCAAACATCGAGAGAGAGAAATGAGACTACGGCTCAAGAAGCCGATGCAAGTTTGTACAAACACCAAGCAAAGCTGCCTGGGATGCATGGAGAGTCCCTCCAAAATGTAATTGCTTAGTAAGGTACTTTCTGTGCTGATAGCTTGCCCATGGGGTTTTTTTTAAGTGTTCTTCCAAATGTCTGCCTCAGTTTTTCCTTATGGCTTGTGACCACCTCACCACAAAAAGCTAACAAGGTGCAGGGTCTCCAAAGTGAACAGGGAGATTTGTGCCCTTTCACAGTTGTCAACAGTTGTTTTCCTTTTTCTGTTTGACTCCAATTTTCAGCCTGTAGCAGTTGAAATAGTCCATAGGAGCTGACAATTGTACACTGCTCTGTTAACAGGGGGTAAATGGTAAGAGGAAAACATCCACTTTTGTACTACCAAGACTGAAAGGCACATTGATAAACAGGCAGCCACTGCTACTCACAGAACCCAGTTACAAATGAACTTTAAATCTCTTTGCTGTCTTACTTTTTCTAGAAGTGTTAAGGAGGTAGCACTGTGAGGGCTGGTATATGCAGACATTTGGGAAAAGTTATGGCCCGCTAATGCCCCATTTAACAGGTTAAATAAGCATGAATACATGTAGGATTGTGTGTTTCACAAGATTTAATTTTATGTTAGTTTCTGTACCCATCGATTTTCCCCTATTCTTTCTTTGAATAGCATCCATAAAGGGAAACTCTAAAGGCTCACCTTCTTCGCACCCTCTTAATGAATGCATAGGGAAAGTCAACTGTTGTAGGACCTTACATTTTTAGCTTTAAGGGAGAGCAGGACATGCAGAAAAAGTACAATGAGTGAAGACCAGAAGAATGAAAATACCAGTTTAAATGGGCGTTATTCAAAGAAGCTGCCTCTGGGCATAGCATCTCTCCCCCATTAGTTGCCACAGGAAGGGGTAAGCTTGGGACAAAGGGGCCTGACACGAAACGTTCTATTGATGGGAGTGGGTGTCTACCATGGGCTCTCTGGGAGGCAGGTGAGGCTAGTGAGGGCTACTGCTGCCTCTGAGGTGGTTGGACATTGAAGTGTTAAGAGTTTTGTCTCATCCCTTCCGTAGGCTGGTGGGCACTTCTGATAATTTTCAATTAGTAAGAGAAAATAAGAGGGAAAGAACACAAAAGATCCATTCTGAAAAGTAAATGTGAAGTTTTAGTCATAAGGGAGGATTTGAGTAATCACATATTTGCATGGTTTCGAAATGGCTAGGCATGGTGGAGGGGCTGAGATCCTACATCCTATGAAATCCCATGACTGCCCAATGCTGGCAAAAATGTTTTGGTTTGTTGTGGGGGTTGTTTGGTTTTGGGTTTATTTTTTGGGGGGGTCTATTTTTGTTTTAATAGCTAGAGATTTGCCCTGGAGTGCCAAGTGTATGACTTTGGTTTATATCTCAGTAATGGAGATTGGCGATAAAAGGTACCAACTGACTTCAGTTTATCCTGAGTCTAACATATTCGAAATCTGATTTGATATTTGAGTAGGATAGGTTCTTCAGTCCCATGGTGCCTTCTTAATATTAGAACATATATTGCCTCTACTGAAATCATAAAATCATAGAATTTTTAAATCGTATAATTATGTATTCACAACCAACTCGTAGAGTTCCCTAATCTTATTTGGATATTGCACTGAGTTTGTTAATAGCAAAGAGCTTTTTTTATAGTTGGCCCTGCCCTGAATCATTCTAAAGTCTGATATTTATGGGTAGAAGAGAGTTTGATTGTGTTCCAGCAACAACCAGGACACCTCCAGACATAAACCTTATTTCACAGACTGAACCACCTGCATGTTATATTTTTGTGTTAACTTTGAAACCAGTAGACAATATATTTTAGGTAATATGTCATTAAACATAGTACTTTTCTGGATCAATAGCATTCCACGTTCCTCATTTTTATGTTAGGGTTGGCCCATTGATCATAAGTTTGAAGTTAAAGGTATACTAGGGCCAAATTGACTCTTGACATTGCAAGATACTTAAAAAAGCTTTGTAACAGCAGCTAAGGATCTCCATGCAATTTCTTCCACGCACTGCTCTTATATAGTAAAGGTGAAGCTAATATAGCAGCTTACCTCAGTGATTCATAGGTGTGGTTACTGCCCCCAGGGGACTACTGTGCAAAACAGAGCAGATTTGCTCCTCCACTATTGCCCACAGGGTCTGATTTCCCTGTGTCTTCCAAGAATGGAGCATTTTACTTGTGAAACCGAACTGGTCGTGAAGTGCAGCAAGTAAATAACAGGGTGAAAGGACACATTTTTTTAACTTGTTGCATAGCTATATCCATTTCTGTGTTTTAGTGTGGTTATGAGAAGCGTTAGTCAGAAGACTGGCACTCTAGGCACAGTGCTGCCAACTGCATTAATCATGCCTCTGAAGAGGCGGAGAAAGCTGTAGCAGAGGTATTAAACAACCTTCAGGACCAGTGTCTAGTAAAAATTAATGAGCCAAAGTCACCAGCATGCTCTGGCTGCTCTGCACTGCCCCAGCTATAGAACAGAGATGTAAAACTAGTCTGATGGGTCAGTTAAACACCATTTGAGGTTGCTTTATATTTCTAAGGAAGCACAAGAGGAACTGGAACACCTGACCCAGGCAGTTCCCACTTTCTTCTCTGAGTCATGGTGGCATTTAATTGCTAAATGTTTCCAAACATACTGAAAAATGCATTAATATGGAAAGCAGACAAATTAAGAGATCTAGATTGTTCTCTACCTTAGTGTGCTATTATTGATTACACTTTATAAAGCATGTAATTATGATTCTGAGCACAGCAGTAAAGCACACTGACAAGTTTTCAAGTACTGATCAAAAAGCATAAGTTAGAGTGACAACGCTATTCTTGGATTTTGAAAGAATTTGGCCATATAATTGCCTTCATCTCAATAAAGAAAACATGACCTGCTAGATCCACAAAAGCATTTAGGAACCAGCATCCCATAAAAATCAATGGGAGTGTTTAAATGGCTTTGTGGATTCAGCTGGTATGCAAATGACAGAAGTCCTTACCTCCTCTGTACTCCTTATTTACAGGTGAAGGACATTCAGGAAGTGATTGCAGCATCAAGGAACAAGAGAAAAACATTCCTGCAGACAGCTTTCTGGTATCTACTGCACTAGGGGTATAATAGCTCCTAAGTAATGTAGTGGATTTTTGGAAACAATTTGTCCTGACATTCAAAAAGGAGTGTGTGCTTTCTGCAGCAAAGCCTGCATCATCTGATTCCTCAGTCAGTTTAAGGGAACATATAGAAAATACACACATCAATATGTCAAGCAATGCTTTGAGGCAAAAGTAGATGTTCTGGACAACTGAAATCTTTTCTGAGGTTTTCATACTTAAGAAAGGATTGATCGTTTGTCTCTGTAGTACCTCCAGCTCCCATGGATTTCAGAATGGCTTTTAGATACATGACTATAAAGGGGATGACTCAGTTGCCTTTATTCTCCACAGATCTATGCAACTTCTCAACAATTTTATTAAAACATTATTTACATGGAAAGGAAAGGGGAAAAAAATCTTTTAGTTTCTGTGTTTATCTTTTGTTTCATACATGCGAATCAGCAAACTGTGCTTACTAGGTTAGGAAAGACCTCATTAAGTCAAATATCTGCAGTTTAACCTGTTATGGAAAAGGAAGACAAAATGTATTCACAAATAATATAATCATTGCATCCAAAAAAACATTGTCAGCTAAACTGTCACAAATAGCAGATTGTGAGCTCTAAGTTAAAAACTCCTGAGTAAAGTACCTGTTTCTTCCCTCCTTTGCAATACTATAAATAAAAACAATTCTGTAAACTTCATGGAATTATACTAAAATGGGATAAAAAAATATCAGGTGTATAAAATGCACACTGCATCAGTTCAAACAAGATGCAGTGGATGAATTAAGAATAAAAGCAGTTCTGAGCAAATTTCACCCGAGCTGCAGACATGTTCTTGCCACTGTATCTGTAACATGCCCTGATCTCTTCAGAAGCCCTTGCAGCGCGCTGCTACTGTTCCCAGATATGAGTGCAGTATCCAGCATTTGGCTAGACCATCAGAGCTGGAGTCAGAACAGCTTCCTGCTGAGCAGACCTGAATAAAATTATCCAGAGGGCTTTGGTAAAAATTAGTGGGCTTCAGTAAAATTACTCAACAGACCTTAGTAAAAATTAATTGCATAGCCTAGCCTAAAGCACAAAGGAAAGCAGTACCAAATGAACAGCAGCTGAGTTTGGCTCACATTGGAAAGAGCTAATTTGATGTTGGTCAGAAAAAAAAAAGGGGGGGGGGGAATTTATTTTGTTACTGATTCCAACAGGAAATGAAAGTAGATCTTTTTTTTTTAAGGCTCTTTGTTGAGTCATACCCCTCTGAAATTTTCTTCTTTGTACTTCTGGGAATTGTATGCAGTGCCAATGTACCTTCTTGTTTAAACAATGTTTTAGATTGCTGAAGCGATGAGGAATGTGTGCCATGTCACATGGTTTCTGTAATTCTGCATAAAGAAGCAGATGAGGCTGGTTTGATCCCTGTGGAAACTTCAGCTATATTGAAGGTTCCTTGTGTTTGGTAGGACTTTAATCAAAAGGATCTGTATAACTCAACATCACTAGAACAATGGTTAATTTGAGAAAGTACAGGGATACAAATAGGAAACTGAAGAAATTAAATTCAGCAAGGCTGCGTAAGACTTTAGTGGGATTATGGAAAACACAAAACTATTCAGGCAACAGGCTGGGTTGCCTAGAAATGCGGTAATTGTTTAATGCAGTTAAAAAAAAAAAATCATTTATGCTCCTGGGCCTTTATCGTTAAAAGCTTGGTTATCTGCTTATTTTCTACCTTTATCCTTTATCAAAGTGTAGGTGAGCTGTACACGGTATAATCAACTCACATCACTCTGCAAAATAATATTGTTTTGTACAGTAGATACCTATATTTCCATGGAAAGGGATTCATTTTTCAGAGAATTATAGCCTTTAGAGAGAGAAAAGACCTATTAGGTCATAAAATTTGTTCCTCTGCCAGTACGGGATTTGTTGCATCTATGTATATTCATTAGTGTTTTGTTCAAGCTGTTTTTCAATAGAGCAAGGGGACTTCCAGTGCTGAACTAATGAAACAGAAACACGGCTGAGTATATCTCACCAGAAGTTTGCCCCTTATACCTTCCTTGTCTGCCTTTACAAGTGTTATATTAAAAATGCATTTTTCACTTTCACAAATGCCTCTATACTAGCAAAATGTTTATTACAGCTGTATCTTAATTAAATGAATTGTCTCTTTTAGACAAATTTTATGCCTCATATTTAGGCAGAATTGGGGTTCTTGAAACTTAGGAAAAGAAAATGATTCCTTTCTGAACTTTCCCATCTCTCTGAATATAGTAACCATGATGTAGGGGTTGACAGGTGACAATTTTGAAGAAAAAGCCATGTACTATATATCAACATGATGTAACACATTTCACCTATCTGTGTCTTATCTGAATTTCAGACAAGTCTGCATTATGGAAATTTATCTCCACCTTTGAAAAGGCTTCAACCTGTGCTCTAAATAAAATAAGAACTTGCACATCATTAAAGTCAAGCCCAAATAAGGGCTTAAGGTCAAGCATGTATTAAACTGTTTTTAAATGTCTTTAATGAACTTGCTAGTTCAAGAAAAATAGCAAGATAAGTACAGTTTCTTGCTCTTATTCCTAAATGCATTTCAGTATAAAAACATGCTAATTTCACCTAAATCCAAATTTCTTGGGTGAAATTCTGATCAGCTGTGCAAATATAGAAGGACTTATTAGCAAGCACGTGATCATAAACCTTATCACAAAAAATCACATAAAACTACACATAATTTCAGAGTAGAGACAAGTCTTACTTTCTGAAAGCTGAACTCAACATTATTTTCTCTCTTCTGTAATTTTAAATAAGGCTTTGTATGAATTCCCAAAGGTGCTATGGGGATTATTTTATTACTGTTCCTACACTTTTTGTGGATGATAAAATGAACGTGATCTGACTGATCTAGTGATAACCAAAATCCCTGTGTCCAGTGACCATTCAAATCATTTTAGCGCTTTTACAGGGGGGATAGAAAAGTGCTAAGATAGTTTCCTTGGTTCCTTATTCACAAGACTAATTGCTTAGTTTTGAAAGCCAATTTGTCATGTGTTTTGGCCAGTTTGTGTAGACCAGTCCTGGTATTTTAGCACCTTTCTTAAAAAAACATGCATAAGGACAATCCCCTGGAAGGGGATTAAGGTAGGATTTTTTCTGGTGAAAAAAAGACTGTAACTTGCTGACATAATTTGCCACTTGGCTTTGTCGTTTAGCTTTACAACAACAAAAACTTCAGCAATATCAACCTGGCTTCACTGAGTACAATATGAACATATTCAGTTACTGAAGAATCCTTCCAGTGAGGCTTGTCTATGTCTGTCTAAAACAGCAAGCAGTCAAGACATTTCCTGTGTGTGTGCCTATGTATAAAACAATACCATACTTCAAGAGACTGCACAAACTTTTGTGAAGCTATTAGAAAGGTTGCAAGGTTTATAAAGCAGCAAAGCTTCTAGATGGTATCATATCGGTCAGTCTCACTGGTGCTGCTATAATCAGCAAAATTCCTCAGCCGGGAGCTTGTTCAGTATAAATATGAAGGTGGGACTGACAAGTTGTTTTCAAACACCTCTGCTATGAAACACATAGTCCTGGTTGTTGAAAAATCAGATTTGTCAAACTTTTTGCTTCCTTCATGTCTGTATTCCCTCTGGCTTCTAGGGACAGGTTTTCAGCCAAGGTGATGAAGACTGCAAGTGGTTGATGATTGTCTTCACAGTAGCTGGTGGATAGACACTCTGCTAAGATCTGCCTGTCACATTATTTTCGTAAGTTCTGACAACAGCATAGTCAAGTTTATGAAACAGATGATTCATACTATGTATAGCTTTTTATGCATCTGAAATGTATATACATATGTATTAAAAACGTAATGGGAACTGTTGTTGCAGAATACGCCTGCATGAGGAGAGACAGTAATTCTTCTTGAAGGGGAGGACCTGCAAAACTGAAGTGACACTCTAGCACACTGAAATGCTGAAATGCTGTTCTATTGAGGTAAGCAGCCATTTAAAATTTGTGCTTCACCATATTTTCAGTTGCTTAATTTTCTATGCATCTAAAACTTTATTAACAACATTATAAGGGTTTGTCTGGCAATAATGTGCATTTATTTATACGTGTTTTACAATAAGAAACACATTAAAAGGCTCCTATAGTTTATTTTTTGTTTGAATGATGGTCATGTGTGGTTTACAATTCAATTGTAAGGACAGGAGGACAGGCAGAAGACAAGTGACAAATACAAGAGTCTCTCTGCCAGCAGGGAAGAAGAGCTGTAACGAGCAAAACTCCTAACTTGATCTAATTTACAGCCAAGCAGAGCTTCAGGAATGTGCGGGAATTAATCTTTTTATTTATCCAGAATGAAGGGCAAGCGGAATAGCACTGAAATGGATGGATTTGTATTCCCTCCTGAAAAGTATCGCATCTAAGTGCCTGACAGCTAAAGTTCATAAGTGCAACAGCAGATTTTTAAGAAGCTGTATAGCCTTTCTGTTTGTTCTTTTTCTGACAGGGGATGGGAAAGAGAGTCTGGGTTTGACCAATAATGTGATCATTGTTGAAAATCTACAGCAGTACAAGAAATGAATGGGGAATATAGCCATAAGAAACAGCAAAATTAAAAAAAAAAAAACCAGAAGACAAGACTAATGAATTTTTCTGACTTAGGCCCCAGCTATGAAAAGTGTCTAATCAGAGAGCCAAGGATTTGCAGTGTTAAGCTTTTCAGCTTGAAGAGATATGACCAGCATGCCAGCATGGTGGTTTCTGCTCATCTGGGTTCTGTCTTTCCAAAAAGCCATATCAGATCTTCACTTTTCTAATCAAGCAATTCAGTTTAAGCCTAAATAAAATGAAATATATGAATAACCCATGGAAATAATTCCATGTTGGGAGTCCCATGATGTCACTACTGTTCTTTGATATAAGCCAAGTCACATAGTTGGACTTAGCTTCCACATAGACTTATTCCTATACTTGCTGGCTTTTTGCACTCACATGTATTTTTACATTCCGTTCCCCACAAACTTATTTTTTCTTTCATTTGGCAGCTTGCCAGTATAGTAGCCAGAGCCCCTATTATATGCCAATTAATCCCTTCTTGATGAATTTGAATCATTTGTGTTTTATTGTACACAGTACAGAAATACATCATGGCAAAATGTAGTACAAATAGGGCATGAGTTGTTCAAGTATAAAGCCTTTATTGTCCTCTACTAGAGGAGTATTTATAACTTCAAATTAAAATAACTTATGCCCTGCTAGAGAAGCTTTTTCCATTGTATTTGAGAAGGTTTTTAATGCTTTTTTCCAACAGAATGCTAATAGTGTAACATGCCACGTTTTGTTTTAGAAACAGAGATGAGACGTAGAGATGAGATGCAGACTTATAGTACTGTGAAATATAAATAAATACAAATAATTGCATAGTACTACAATAGGCTTCAATCATTTTTTAAAACACAGTTGTATCTAAGGAGGTTTCTGCATACCTGGGGCCTCTGCCCAGAGAAGAACATGTTTGGTCCTATTAACTAAACTGCATGACAACTGCATGCTTCACCAAGGCAGGAGCAGAGTCAGGAGCCATTTCAGTTGGATGCCCATAGCTGATTTTCAAATCTACCTCTGCTAAAAGCACATACTTAAATCCAGCAAGGCTGCTCCTGTGAGATAAAGAAGGCGCTCAAGTACATTGTTGAGTTGCAGACTTGACTTTGGCCTCCTTAGGGCACAGTCCCACACTATGACAGAACTGACAAGGGGTCCACAGTGTCTGAAAGTCAGAGATTTTGCCTACTCTTTCCTTTTCTTCCTTTCACTCCCCTTCCTGTCCCTTCACTACACATTTACCTTCTCCCCTCCATCTCACTAACTTCAGTGCTTGTCTGACCCCTAGATAAACTGTTCGCTCTACCAGCAAAAAAAAAATCACATTCACTCTTTTGCCAGGTAATTTTTTGCCATTTTAGTTAGCTGAGGTCATGTGTTGTGCTCCAACAAGCACCAAAGCCAATACAAAATAAGCAAGCATCCAGGAAAGGAGAGCTTGGAGGGAAGGGGGGCCTTCACCCTCATTACAGCTGCTTTTAATTCGTATCAGGTTCCATTAGCCACTGTTCACAAGTAAAGTGACTTCTGAAAATGCAACATAGTGCCACCTCTTTAAACACACTTGTGCTCATAAAGGCATTGGCTGAACTGATGTTGTTAAGCTCAGTTTTAAACTCCTACAAAGGTATTTTATTGCATAATATTATTATGATGCCTAGACGCTTCCCTCAAAATTCAAAAGGAATTAAAGCTTTGTAACACAGCAAAATTGTGTAGCCAATTAGAAAGCATAAACTGTTCAGAGAGAAATGTCTGTATGTTTAAGAATAAGAAGGATTTCACTTTTAACCAACCTTATAACACATCCTTGTAAGTATCCTTTACTTGTTAATCTGATTTTATTTAGTTCTAAAGAGGAGCTTTGCATACTAATTCAGATTAATCAGTTCTGACCGCATGTAATTAAAAATTAGTGAGACAAAGGCAGACCCTAAATCAATTCTTAAAGAACATCTTCCTTCAACTACAAAAGATTAGACTTTATGCATCAGTTGCTCTGAAAGGAAAAACAGTTATTATTGAAGAGTATGCTAACATTTTACCATTAAAAAATGAAGCACGTTTGCCTAACAAAATTAAATGATCCAGACAATAAAGCACATTTGCAGAGATCAAGAATGATAAAACCAACACTAAAGTAAAATCCAATGCAAAAAAAAACATTAAAGCACATTCCTGCAGTGAGCTTCTGGCAAAGGACCCCTGTGCAATACAGATCCTCTAACATTTCAGTGTTTGCACTGGATATAACCCAGGGAACTAAATCTGAGCCTATAGTGGAAAAAATATTACACTTTTTGTGCAATTCACAAACAATATGACCTGTGCCTTAAGTTGGTTAAAAGTTAGAAAAGCTACCTTAATTACCTCACCTTTTTTAAAAATCTATTTTGAATTTATTTGAGAAGCCTTATTCACCATTTCACTGCAGCTGGACACTGCTTATCACAGCAAAGGATCACAATTTCCAAAACTTCATTGTTTTTTTTGTTTCTTTTTTAATTTATTTTTTCAAAAGAGAACATTTGGTATTCTTACAAGAAAAAAATTTAAGTCTGCAAATCTCTGTGAAGCAAAGAACTTTATTACAGGGACAATTAAATGACCCAGAGCATATACACAACTGTTCCCTTCACAACTAAGGTCACATTCTCTGTTATTTCATGTGAAAGGAACAAAAGAAGGCTAAAATTCAACTCACCCAGCAAATGGTCCTCATTCTGCCCTCTTCAAATCCCATTTGTGTTATTTAATGTCTCTCAAAGGAGTCTTCAGCCTGCCCTAATATGTAAATAAGTATTCCCCTGCTCCCACCATCTCCATCACATGTACCAGGACAGGAAACATGGCCGCTCTGCCAGCAGCTGTTAAAACTGTGGTAAGATTATTATCACAGTGTCAGGGGAAGCCCTCTTTCAGGGCCTGAATTTAAACCACTGTGGCCATTACAGTCCACGCAGGAAAACCTCAAGGAGGTTGCATCTTTAGCAAATGGAGGACGTCACTGGTGAAGGGCAGGGGACACGGTGTTTGCCTCTAGCAGCTCACGCTGACCACACCTGGAATGGGTGCTGCACTTCAACTCAGGGGGCCAATAGCCCTAGAAATACAAGTAGGGGAGATTGATGTTTACTAAATAATCTTCCCAGATGGACTGCAGAGTGTAGGTTTTCTCCCATAATAGGGATTTATTGATATTAAAACTCAGAAGTTGTCACTAAAATTAGAATTCAGTATACTGAATTCTGTTCTTCAGAGGGCATACGGTTTCCAAAAGTCTTAGTTACCTCTTTGGGGCTAGCATCTTATGATGAATGCTGTCTTGTCCATGTCACTGTCTGCTTACAAACAGCTGCTGCAAGCATCTGAATAACAAGGGATTTCAGAATATGGCACTGTTGCATTTGCACATATATTAAATATATGTCTTAAATTTACCTCAGGATATGTAAGACATCCTCTGGGAAAGCTGCACAATTCAACCATGCTTTCTAGTTTTGGCAATAATTAGACTATACTACAAAGAGTTATTAGACTAAATGATACTGTAAACCCCGAAAGCAAAATAGGTAACATCCCAATATGATGTTCTTAGTCCTGTCTCATACCTCATTCTTTTCAATACTGCAAATTAAAATTAGACTCAATGGAAACTAAAGAAGTATGGGGTTTTATGAATGGGCTAACATATTTAGCTAGGTGAGAAAGTAAATACCGTTTACCTTTTTCTGTTTAAAAGTGTAAATCCTTCCTGCTGCACAAATTTGTAAAGTAAAATTGCTCAGTACTTATATATCTCTCATGCTTATCTTTTAAATCAACAGTGATAAAACCAGAATTTTGAAAGTAATAGAGTATATAATAGGAAATTTCCCTTGTAACTTGCATTAAAACACTACAGTGAAGTACAAAATACAAAAAAATAAACTATGATTCTGACAATAGTCACTTGGAAGATAAACTCATCATGGATTATATATCTTCTTTTAAATAATGCATCACACGTTTTCCTGAACCACTGCAGTTCCTTCTCAAGGTGGTGTAAAAACTGAGCAACCTGAAGCATATTTATACAGATTAAGTGGTTTCTAATACTCCAAAGAGCACTTAATCTGCATGAATGTGCTTCGTGTTGCTATGTGCCCCTAAAGCCTGAACAAGGAACCTAAGTGATTCTGAAAGTCTGCAGCACATTTGTATTTTGATAAGTTAAACAAAGGCAGAAATGGAAGGAATACGTTAATTGGCCCTGGCAAGCAAGACAAGCAACTGGCAATCAGATGCTTTCCAGCCTGAGCTCCTTATTCTCCAGCCATATCCTTTAAACATCTCAAATTATACTAATAATGCAAGTTATTATGCTAATATGGAGTCAAAACCAGGAAAATGCTGGAAATGATGTATCCTTGATAAATGTTCCATAATCACCATGACTAATGTTTATTAAAATGCTGCACTAGAAACTGAAGCAAAGGCCAGCTGTTTTACCTTAAGGGTTCTGCTATGGCATTTTTCAAATATTCTGTGTTTATTCCTTTTTTATCTAAATGAGAGAACAGCAGCAATACACTCAGCAAAAGAGCCTTTAGATTCTGCCACCTTCTTGCAGCAGAGCCAGGAGCTGTTTACAGGTAGCCAATATAGGTATGCTAAAAATGAAATACATAATAGGAAAAGAGAGAATATAAAAATAAAAATAAATTAAATAAAAATAATAAAAATAGGTGATCTTTATACCAGTTCCGTACTTTGTCCCATACCAATAACAATAAGAAGAAGAAATTGCACCAGCAGGACTAGCACATGACTGATTGCTCTTACTGACTTCTCTGGGGAAACAGACTCGGCAGTGTGTTTTGCTGCAGATAGTCCTTCCTCTTCCAGTGTTTGAGATGAGGACAAAGGTGTCGTGTGATGTGCAGGAGGATGACATTCTCCCACTCTTTCTGCTTACAGGAAATGAAGAAACTTGGTGGTAGATAAGTTTTGAAGGGACTGTGGTATATATGAAAATTGTTTCTCATGTAAGTCATAACGTTATGAAGAAAACCTTTGAAAGACTGTCAGAATACAGCAAGGCATACTGTTTAAGTTTCATACAAAATACATACAAAGCATTAGCAATTTTTTGTTGTTGTTGTTTTATTCTATGCAAAGTAAGAATGTGTGGGATCTTGTAGAACATGTAACAAATATTCAGTACAAATACTTTTCCAGCAACTGGGTCCCAGATCTGTATAAATATCTGCAGAAAGCAGTGCCCAAGGCTTTAGGAGTATGTGAAATGAAAAGGATACATCTGTCAGCTGGTATGTAGCACAGGAGGCAAACTGCTGAGTGAATTGGCAAGGGAGAACAGAAGATGATAATGAAGACAACACTAAAGTCACTAGAAGAGATGGGAGGTAACATTTGCCGGTCTTCAGTTCAGCATGGCTCACAGCACTGGATCATTTGGAACCATTCATCAGTTCCTAAGGCATAAAGGTACTTTCTTCACAGAGTACTTGTCCCAGATATCTTCTACTGATGCCTGTCCTGAGAGACAGAAACAGTTTTCCAAGCTAATAAACAATTCACGAAGATCTTGTCACAGAAGAGCAAAGAACATTTGGGGTTCACAAAGGGCTGCTGAAATAGCTGTAGAGAGCAAAAAGAAGGGAAAGAAAAATTATGAATGGCTCAGATTTGCATTTTTTTTTCTTGTTTATGTTTTTTGTAAGTCTATTTATTGTAATCCTAAAGTAGTATTCTAAGCTGGCCCCAACCTCAGGGCAAAAGACAGGTCTGCCATAATGTCTTTGAAAGGGAAAGCTACAAGTCAAGAAAAATAGTCATATAAATGGATGATTCAACTCAAATGGTTAGGATACAATGCAAAATTATTTCCACAAATACATTTGTGTGGAATGTGCACTAATTTCCACTGTTCAGACACCTCTATGTTGAACTGGTCCTTTGTATAGATAGGGACAGGGCGTTTTCTACCTCGTCAGCTTAAAATGTTACAGGTAATAAAATCAGTGCAATGTGCAAATGGCACATACCAAACTGCTCCTTCCTCACATTTGTCATTTTACTGAAGCCATAAAACTTAGGCATGTAATGAAGGGAATCAGGGTTTTTTAAACAGTTGTGTGAAAGTGTGGTTATTTTGGTGATGAAGCTAGGTAGGTTTATAGGTGTAGCAGAACAGACAGATCCTCCACACTTTTTGGGTGCCCAGGAGTTAAATTCTGGCATTCATCTCAGAGGTACAAAAGAGTTTTCTCTGCCATCATTAATGCCCTCTTACTATTATTGCTTGGAGGTTTTAATATACCTCTGAGGTGTCCCAGAAACAAAAGTGTGCAGGACAGCCAGTACCCGTAACACTGCACTTGATTTGCATGCTGTAGGATAGTTTTTGCCACACATTGTTCCCAAGAGAAATTAGAACATATGGCGAGCATTTTACCATCTTTGCCTCTAACAGGTCTGGATAACCCAGCAGGAATGGACTAACGGGATTTTTGTCACTCAGTTGTTTTGCCTGCTGTGAAAGGGCACCCTCCCTCACAGCCAGTCTTCATCCCTCCATCCTCCAACCAACTGAAGTGCAAAGTGCAGCATGTTGCCTGACAGTTCTCCATATCTGATATGCACCTGCTAGGTTACTTTTTTAAGTGATGTTTTCAGGCAGCTTTTTCAACTTCCCTGTTATTGCTGTTGTTTCTATGTTTACTAAAGATACCACGCTACTGTGACACAGCTTGGGCAGGACCATCGCTTCAGCTTCTCTAATGCTTCCCACCTCTCCAAGCTCTGGGCCTGCCTCCCTGCCCTCCAGGAGTGCAAACACCATGATTCTCCTTCAAACTGGCTGTCAGGTCCAAGGCATACTTTTGACCTTTCTTTTGGGGAGCTTGAGATCAGCAGCGGAAACAGGGACCAGAAGGTTCTTTTATAGCAACAAGGGGATTCCATTGTCACTGCTCTTTGTGTGCATCTCTCTCTCTTACCACTGGGAAGAAATCAAAACACAAAGGATGTTCAAAACAACAAGACTTACAACCTTTTTCAAGTTCACCAGCATTTTTATATCACCCTTTTGTAGATCCAAATTTCCTTTAATTCTCCCTTTCTCCTCCTTCTACCTTGTCTTTCTGGCTGAAGCTCTTGCCAAGCTAATGAATCCAATATAAGCAGGCAAAGCAACACAATAAGCCAACCAAGACAAAGTACTCATAAATTATTACAGGCAGCTCCAAATCCAATCTGCTGTTGTCTTGGTGACTGACTGGGAAGCACCAATAGTTTTTTGTTTCTTCTCAGGCTGCAAGATGTCATCCACATTCATCTGTCTTCCCTCCCCTGCTTCCCCACCCTTCCTTTGCCAGCCCTGGATGTTACACACTGTCTCATCTTGTTTTTTAATGAGATAGCTTTGGAGTTAAGTAATCCTTGAACTTTCAGTGCTATCTGCTACTGTATCTTTTTCTTCATAATTTTATGATTTTTAACAAAACCTCAGAAGCACTGGACTTTTAGTCCTGTGAAAAGCCCCCTTTTCTCTGCAGCTCTTGCATTTCCTTTTTATATGCTGTCATGAAGCCCTGTGTGATGTGTTAACTCAGTCCAGGAGACACTATGCCACTTGTCACCCTGGTGCTTTGTGTTCCTTTGACTCTGTCAAGCACACTGATACTTCTAACAGCTGATCTCTGACTTAGAGAAAGCAAATAATGGAGCTGACCTCATCCCAGAAAATAAAGCAGTCTTTTACCTGGACACATGGTAGCAAAGGGGCTCAGGGCACCATTTCCCCTTGCCACTGCTTTTTTGCTCTCTTTTTTTATTGCCACACATGCTCTGCAAAGAAAAAAACTTCTAATACTTTTTTTTTAAATCCAAATTTGATATTTTTGTGGGTTTCATTCTCTGTTTTCAAAGTAATTTTTTTATTTTTATTCTTTCATGTTGTCTGGAGAACATACATGGGTAAGGTCGTTTATACCTTCTTCAGTTAAATGAGCAGTGATGGACACTAATATATTGTACACGTACTTAAACCAAGCAAATATTCTGTCTTCCATCAAGTATATAGAAAGTTGCCTAAACAAACCACATATCACGTATGGAAAACTGCAAATACAGAATGTGTGTATATTTGATGCCACGGTATGTTAGACTAAGGAATTTACAAAAGCAAAGAGAGATATGTAATTCCTATCAACCTACCTAGATGCCTTTGCTTTCTTCTCAAGTTTCCTCCTTAAAAGTTAAAAGCATTTACAAGCACACGCTATATTTAGGAATTAGCTGCAGTTGTGCTGTTATATTCCTGTAAGGCAGCATTTTGAAAATTTAGCATCTAGAAGGCACAATGTAGAGATGTTCTTTATAAAAGCAAGTCAGGGAAGAGATGTTCAGTTCAAAATGGGAAATTGCAGTAGGACCTCAGGACCATGTGTTAGAACTAAAAAAGAAAAAAACCCTCTAGTGTTCCTATTACCAACCACAGATTATAACACAGGTGGCTTATTTTCACCCACAATTATACAGGTTTGTCTTTCATTTCCTAACATGAACATGGAACATGGGATTAAATTTCTTTAATGGTCACATTTGGGACTTTTAATTTCCAATTCCCATAAATAACTGCACTATTAAAGGTGACATCATGATTACTCACCTTAAACAAAGAGAAATCGTAAAGATGGCTGGAGTTCAATTCAGCAAAGTAAATACATGTAATACAGCTATATGTGGAATAAATTCCTCTTTTAAAATCTTCTGAAAAATGTGCTTGCCTGAACACGTATCAAATTTACATCTGAGTTCAGAGAAAGACCCAAGAAAATGATGCCAGTCATATTCTTGGCAGCCATTAACAGAGTAATGCTGTCAAATATGGTATAAATTTCCTCTTAACACGTTGTACATCCTGCTTATCTCGCCTCACCCACAGTCACACAAAAGGGAGGAGGTTGAGGCTTGTGGCAGCTTGGAGATCAGACAGAACCAACAGGTGAGACCCTTAAACACCCAAATGCATTGAGTGTGTCAGAGACCAAATCCAAACAGACCAAAACAAAGGAGTAACCTCTGCCAGGAAGAAACAAAGGCAGAAGAGGACTCCTTCAGCTGATATAACAAACCAAGGAGACACAGAATGGAGAAATAATCCTGTGTCCCTGGTGACTGTAGCATAAAACACATCTGTGAGCAGAGGATCCAAAAAGAGGCTGGCAAAAAAGAGAAGGGAAGAAAAGCCAAGGCGTAGCATCAGAAGGAAAAAGGAAATATAGAAAGAGCTAGGTGGAGAATCAGGAAGACATTTGCTGTTATGATGGCAACAGCTAATGGCACCCTCTGGCAATAGCTGCTCACTCAGCAGCAGTGGGGTTTAGCATGGTTTTGGGAGTCTCCACCTCCTTCCTTTTCCTACTGCTAATTTTTCCTCACCACACCCTCACTTCTCCTGGCACTGCTGTGTCTTGCAACCTGGATACAGGATTTGCTCCAACTTGAAAAATAAACCAGCATAAATAAAAGAGAAAAGAAGGGCTGTTGTAGAAGAAAAATCATGAAAAGGTGAGGATTGCTAAGATGACACTGTCATTAGAAAGTGGATTTTGTCATTCTGTCCTGTATGCCTTCACAGTAACACCCCCCTCCGATGCTGCTGCACTCCGCTCTAACCCCTTGCAAAGCCAAAATAGGTGGATGCAATCACACGACTAACCCCTCCTGCCTGCCCAGGTCCCACACTCCCTCAGACAAAGGAAGGCTGGGCTCTTCAGAGAGCCCGGGGATGCAGGTATCCATTGCTTGGGCATCTAAGAGTGCCTCTGATGGTTGATTCCTCTCACTCAGAAATCTGATTCAAAAGGACAATCTAGGAAGGTTGGTGGAATAGTCTGACATTCCCTTCTGCAGAGCAGCACTGCTTCAAAAGAAGAGATGAAAGGCAGCCTTATTGTTCTATCCCCCTCCCCAGGGCCACCTAACCAAGGGTTTGGTTGTTAATATACTCTTGAGAAAGTGGGATGCTCAAAAACACATTTTAGAGATGAAATGGCCTCAATCACATTTTGGAAGTGCCCTGTACAGCTGATATGGATTGGTGTACAGCAAGAGCACTTCCACATGCAGTAACTCTTCCTTGTTTTGGGATTGCAAGTGGGCCAGATGCCATAAGCAGATGCAGAAAGCCAAAAGGTAAGCAGAGTTTTTCCAGAGAACTACCATGTGTGGAAGACCACAGAAGCCACAAAAGCCACCACTACCACTCACTGCACATCACACCTAGAGGTGGGCTGTTACCCACTAGCATGTTGGCATTGCAAAGTCCACCAAAGTCTAATTTTAGGCATATTCATTCATATCTGGCCTCAGTTCTCAGTTGTATCTATATATGGCTTTAAGTTTCTTAGGAAACCCAGGATTAATCCAGTCTTTCTGAGAGGTGCTCAGACAAACTCTGTAGATGTGCCACTCTCTATCATGAGAGCTGCCCTGGCCCCTAACCTGGTTTATGTCTGGGTGCTATATGACAAGCTTTCTGTAGGTCCCACTGTGGTTGGTAATGTAGAAGTGCAATGCTGTTGAACACATGAATTTTGTCTGTGAATTTAACAGTGAAAGATATTCTCCTTGTATTAAGAACTCTTGCTATGCACTGATTAGTTCAGATATGTGCACACATCCATATTTATGTGCATGTGTGTATGCAAATATATACATTTACACATATTTTATATTACATTAATTTCTAACGTATAATCTCTTTTCTAAATAGATGGTTGCACAGAAAAACAAGTTTGTTGGATAAGTACTAGACCTGTCAGCGGACACAAAACATTTTTTTTTATTACATAGAGTCTTTATCTCATGTTACTGTAGGTTTGAATCACACACAAGAGCTCACGTCTAATTGTCTGAACACATCCTAACTGAGAATGATTTACTACTACTTAGGAAAAGGATCACTCATTTTTTGTTGTGCCTCCACCTTATTTGCAAGTTAATTCACAAGGCAGACCTTAGGCAGCCTTAATTTAGTTTGCTCTCTTAGTTCCCGAATCCCTCATCTGTACACTGCCATTCAGCACAGCAGGGGTGTCAGGTTCCCAGACCAGAACAACTCCAGTCCCTCTAATTATTGAGTGAACTTTGTCTATGGCTTTCACTGAGGTAATGGAGTCCACAGGGAGCAATGATTTGGTATAATGAAGGTCATTCTCATCAAGATATTTATTTCTTTAAATTAATAAGAAGGCAGAAAAACACCTATCCTGAGCTGTAAAAACACTTTGTTGTTGTAAAAGCTACAGCCAGAAGATAAAACATGAAGAAACAGTAAGAACTTCTGAAATGGAAAATGAAGAAAAATGCATCACCTGCACTGCATGTTACTCATTAGACTCTCCAAAGTCTCATTTTACCACTAGTATATCCCTGCTGAGGTGATTGGCATGCAACCTGTGGCGTGGGATAGCTGCTTAGACTTTCCCTTGTTTCCCAGGTACAAGCATAGATAAGCAGCCAGAGAAGTTAGAAAGACTAATACAGGATAAAGAGAAAACCTTTGTGAATCATGTTCACACTAGCTTAGTCAGGTGGGGTGGCTAAACCAGGTACATAAAATGTGGCTGCATTTACTGTCTAGACAAAGTTAAGCTAGCTGAAAAGGTAGATTTTTTTCATTTAAAGAATCTTGGGGAGGATTCTTTAAACAAAGGAGGAAGTCTCCCCTTTACAGAATACACATGTGGAGTAAGCAGCATTACTGAGACTCCCATTCTATGGGAAGCCTCTACAGTCATAAACTCAAAGCTATGGATTGTCAATCACAAAATCTAACAGCAATATGTGGATAGGCAATGAGATTGGTTTTTAAACACTGGAACAGAAACCACAGAGAATGTTATGTTTCAAAAAGCTAAGATCAAGAAGCAGGTCCATGATTAGTGGTGTTATGGATAGGTTCAACTTTAACCTTTAAACACCTTCAGAACTAGCAGAACACAGCACTGGCAAGAGCTGCAAATCCAAGCACTGTTTGTGGGACTAGTGCAATTGATACCAAGGTGACTTTTGTTTTAAGTCAATATGCTTAGCAGTCTGCTCTAATGCAAACAAACAAACAAGCCAACCTACAAACCTAATAAGCTCTGCAAGTAAAATGTCACTCCAAGAAAGTAAAAATTGTATTTGTGAATGAAGTTTTCTTTAATATTAAAGATATAATGTGCCTCTAAGGTCCACTATGAGCAGGGCTCGTGGCCATAAAGTTTGTCCTGTTTTCTTTTGGTTATTCAGGGCTCTACAGAATTATTCTTCCATTTTACCCAGAATAAGTGAAGAGAAAAAAAAATAATTTGTGTTTTCTAAGTTATAATAAAACAGACAAGGAAAACATGGCACATAATTTCCTTAAACTCCTGGAGGCTCCTAAATGAAGTACATGTTCCTCACTGAAGGATTCGCAGTAGCATTAAAGACCAGCTTCCTTTCAGAGACAGTATCTTTTGGTATTTTTCTACCCCTGCATCTTTGATTAAAACAGATATTTGAGAATGCTGAATTTCCAACTTTTTACTTTTAGTCCAATATCAAGCTACCAAACCTTACAATGGTTTTCACATTCTGTCATTTTTTTTAATGTTTCTGTTACAAGGAGGTTTGAAGCTGCTGTTGGTTTGCTTTGTTTTTTTAAACTGCCTCCCACTTGATTCCTAACCACAGTCTTGTTGATATGACTTCTGGACAAGCTGACCTTCATGCCTAGATGATTTGCTAACTGTATCCTATTCTGATCCTCCAGACAACCCATCCTGGCTGTGTATGCAAGCTGGGAATGTTTTCCTAAGATGTGCCTCCTAGCCCCTTCCTTACAGGCAGACTCTCCTGCTCAACATGACCATATTCAAGATTTTCTTCTTCAAAAAAAAAAAGCACACTTTCAAATTAATTTTTCTGTCTGGGATTTTGAGATAATTCTTGTCCTCTATTCTCAGAAAGTTCTGAAGATTTCTTGTTTTACAGCTATAAATATAGGTGGATTTTTTTCTTTTTTAATAGCTCGGCTATACTGTTTCCTTCTAGTGTCTCCATTAACTATTTAGGATTTTCCTTTGTAGACTTTTTGAAACGTGGCGAGTGTTTTTCTATCTTCACACTTCAGAACTTCAGAAGTAAAATTTCAGTACTCGATTTTGCCGCATATCTGTCACTCATAATAAGTAGCATAGCTGAAATGAAAATAAATGCCACAGTCTTCAAAAACTCTGCACACCTTCCAGTCCTATGAATTTTAAGGGAACTGTAGCCTATTAACAGGCAAGTCTAAAGCCTCACTTGCCCATTCTGACTAGTCTTGTTCATGCAGTTTTTTGCTCCTTTGAAAAGCACGTAGCAAACGCCACCACTAGTGCTTGGCAAAATTCTCCCACACAGTCAGTACTCTGACTGACATCTACTTCAGATAAAGTAAATGGATTTAAAACTGTCTCTTTGCATTTATCTAGCAAAATCCTATTTATAATGTCATTAAACTACAATTACTACTTCCAGAAGTCTTTACTATACATAAAGGGAGTACTTTACTCAGGTTTGTGAAATGAACAACTGGATTATTATTTCTACATGTCCAAACCACTGTTCAGTAACCATGTCAAAGTAAGGAAACAAAATCTTTAAATTAATTTTAAACCCAAACTAATTCTATTGGTGTTGAAAGACTGATTTTTTTTTTATTTTTTAGTTTTTTTAAATTTCATAACGCTCTTGTTTTTACTGCATTTTAAGGTGCATGACAAAGTCTTTAGATGCTTTAAATGCACACTTCTGGTAGTTTTGAAAAAGACTGACACATTGTACTAACTGAAGTTCTGGCAATTTAAATATATAGCATTAAAAGGAAATTCATGTCTTTTATGTTCTCCTTTTCTGTGCCATCAACACTTTCTATTAAATAGTCCCACAGTCTTCTTTCTACTACAAAAGACATACACATCAAAAACAACCAACTCAGTGAAGAGTTTTATTGGCCACAGTATCTTTACAGATTTGGACAAAAAAGTACTTATTGATATAACATAATTCTGCACTGGAAAAAATCAGACTTGTAGCTATCTATTTTTTCAGGAGGTTTAAAGCCAAGATAATATAAGCAACTGTAGTCCTTTGACCAAGCTTTGAACCTATATCTGAGTTGTGTTCTTCCACCTTGGCTACTACCAGTGGAACAAGATAAAAGATCTTTTCAAATAAAAATGAATGCTGTAAAGTGTATCACTGGAGTCAAACACTTAGTAAAACTTCTGACCTTCAGCCCTGCTGAATTCAAAACACAAAGGCAGCTTTGAAATGCTGCAAATTGGGCCCAGCTGACATTTAAATATCAATTCTGAATGTGTCCACACCCAAATATTGATGCATCAGAAGTGGGACTATTGATTTTTTTTTTCAACATGTTTCAGCCATCTGCTTTCCTTCGCCTAGTTGTATTTCTCTAAGTGCTTACAATGAAATGACTTCAGCTGGGGGTTCACATACAATGAAATGTCTCATTTAAAGTAAAAATGTATCAAAGAAAGAACTATGTTTGCCTGAAACCAGTGCCCAGACCTTGCTTGTACCACTGTATTGTTAGCTCTGCTCACCCAGGCCCTGCTAACAGGAATGTTCTATAAAACAAATGTTGCCTGTGAAACTGCTGCATGGAGGACCCTTGCTCTGAAGGACTGCTAGGATCCAGACTGTAAAATGCTGGGATCCTGTGATTCCTGCTTTTGTCTTTTCAAGCACCTTAGAGTAATACCAACACACAGCTTAGCCTGGGCTATCTGCCCGCAGAAACCCCCAAGCCATTGTCTTGGAGAGACTGCTCTTCCTCGCCTCTCTGGCAAGTCAAACACAATACCTTAAAGTGCCTTTGCCTACACTCACTCACAGTCATATGGGAAAGGAAAACTCTTCTGGACAGGCGCATCCATGAGTTTAATCAGAATGTCCTTCTAGCCCTCACTCAGGAGTTTGATACCTCCTCTTCAGTTCTTAGCCCCTGTGCTCCCTATGACAAAGGGTTTCAATGCTGAGGGCAGATGCTGCCAAAAACAAGCTAAGGATTCAACTTGAATGATCTTTGAATTAGACAAAAGCTCAGGCCCAAGTCAAGTACAAATTCAGAAACAGCTACATTTTTCTCTCATTCCCTCCTAACACATAATTCTTTCTACAGATTTTTTGCATTCTAGGTGGGTCGCTGGAAAGGAAAGCTGAAAAGCAAGAGGGCAATAAGATAAGGACCTTATATTGTAGGTCTTAAGATGACAACAAAAGCAAGTACTCATTGGAGGAGGATCTGTGCACCATACTGCAGGTACTATTATTATTATGGCAGTACTAACAGGTGGGGAGCTGCAAGGGAGCATTCATTTGGCCAGGCATTTCTGAAATGAGTTTAGTTTGTTAGTGCTTAATTAACCCTTACTTTGTCTTTTTTTTTTTTTCGGTTTTTTTTGAGGGAGGAGTTATAATTTACTCTGGTTTCCTTAACTCTGAATGCTGGCAACCTGGCTGGCCATATGGCACTCAAGAATAGTTCTGCTTGGCTCCTATTGTGTCCCACCACTTTGCATTCAGACATATCCAGGTGTTCTGCAAGGAGGGAGGCAGATCATTGTCTTCATTGTCCCCATTTTATGAATAAGGAAAGTGAGACAGAGATCACAGGGGTTTTTTTGTCCTTCTTGGGATGCAGATTCAAGAATAAAGCATCTGGCCCCTTGGCACACTTCTCACTGGAACAGTGCATTGCCTGGGATGGCAGGATGAATGGTACAGGTGTGGGGGAGCCAAAAGTAGGCACAAGCTCTTCGATTTCAATGATTATCAGGTTTTAAGTGCATTTTCCACTTTGCATTTGAAAAACTAACATTGGGCTATTATATTTCTCCTCACTTCCAGATGCAGCCAGATGCATTTCTGTTCACACCAGAGAGCAAGGGGCACAGTCTCCCCAGATCCTAAATGTGGGTAATTATCACATAAAACTGCACTGACTAACTTAAAACAAAACAACCAAACAAATATCTCTAATTGAAACAGGTACAACAAAGTGGACAGAAACTTTCAGTGAAAGGAAATTAGGTAAAAAATAAAAACCAAAACAAAGCAGAAAGAAAAAAAAATGAAGCTTACTTTTAAATCTTTGAGGCCTCGATGTAAAGAGATGTTTGAAGCTAATAAAGTGCCTGACGAGAAGGCTTCACTGCCTAAAGTCCATCTCCATTTGACCTAAGCCACTTCATCAGAAAAAAGATACAAAGAATAAACACGTTCATAGCTTTTGCTGTTATGGCCCAATCATATTTAGTCAAAGAAATTGGGTCAGTGTACTTTTTATTTTCTTTCCATTCTACTAACACAACAGGATACTGGCCGAATGCCAAGCATGCTGTGCCCAATTCCTGATTTCATAGACACTGAAAAAAAATAACACCAGTGACAAAACGGACTGTGGATGCTCAGCTGACACAACCATGGGCAGGAAATGGCTGGTAGTTGCAGCATATTATCCACAAAGCTATCCAGACTGCAGGTTTTGTTATTTTACATCTCACCCTTCCAGCCATGTTTATTGGCTGTTGCAACCAGAGCCGCTGTTGCTGCTGCAGGACAGAAAGCAAAAAATAAAACAACAAAGATGGAACAGCAGAAACAATGGCTGGTGCTGTGAATATGCACAGTGGAGCAGTGCAGGTATAACCTGTTAGTAGCCTAATTAATTAATCAGTCTCTGATACTCATTCCATTGTACCTTGTGAGAAGTCTAGGTCATGTTTGTTAAAACTGGTCATTTGGAGATGTGAATGTTTTGTGAGATAAAATAGCATGTGAAAGGGACACTGCAGTGCCTTTGTGGTGTACGGGCGGAGAGGTGCAAAGGATGCAGTTATATGCATGCACACATAAATGTGTATATATATGTATCGGTATATATATGTGTGTATATATAAATATACATACATCATGTGTGTGTATATATATGTATGAATGCACATGATGTATGTATATTCATATATATAGGACTAAAGGCTCCTGAAATCTAAAAGCATTTTCCAAACACTTTTGGGAGCTGTCTTTTCTCCTTAGTCATCTTAATATGATTAAATACCTAAGGAGTCTCACTATAGAGAAGGAAACTTTGGACACCTACTCTCGTCATAATAATATACATAGAGGGTGTTTGAAAAAAAAAACAAATAATTAGATTTATCATATCACTCCCAAATAAAAGCAAATGTGCCCTTTCATTTCTAATCCCTTAGAAAATTTATCTGTGAAGGGGACAGTTTATAAAAAAAACTTTCCTCATTCCTGAGTTGTTGCAATTTGGGGTTTGGGTTTGTTTTTTTTCCTTTGCTGGTGGATTTTTGTTTTTTTGTTTTTTTTTGCTTGGTTTGGTTTTGTTTTTTTTTTTGGGAGGTGTGCCAGTCTGAACAAAGAGGACAAAGAAGTTGACAACCTTAGGGGTGTTCAAGTGTGTATGTTTGCGTATTTATGCATGCAAGGGGAGGGGGAGATAAAAACAATGGGAAGACTTTAAACAGCTTGGGAATTTAATTGAGAAAGGCTCAAAGATGATCAGGTGCTGCCCCACAGACTCAAGGTATTCAGATTGCCACAGCAGCCTGGGAGTACCCAGTGCCTAGGAGCACCCAGTAGGGCTGGGACAACAGTGATAATTTATGCACAATGCTAAACACCAAGACACAAATTGCAACTTTCTGTGCAAGCACAATGTCTCTAACCACTGCTTGCTGAATTAGTTGAATGATTAATTTGCCCTCAGTAAGTGTGAAGCAACCTCATCTTTCAGTGAAGTAGCAAACAATCAAGAGGTATTCATAGGACTCCTATCAAACAGTAACTAACACCATTATTCTATTAAAATTAAGGTGCTGAGAAATCCCTAAGTAAAGCATTGATACGGCTGGGAATAAAAGCCTGGACTCCCCAGTTCTCAGGCTTATACATTAACCAGTAGAAAACTCATCTCCTTTTAGTCAGTGAGGGAAGATAGCTGAATTCCAATGGAGAGCTGGGAATGCCACAACTATTCTGTATAATCCTATAATTATAAGCCACTGGTTTTACTAAGGGTAAGACAAATGTTATTGTAATACACACAATCTGTGAAAACCAAGCCGTGATGAAATAAGGAAACCAAACCCATGTGGATCATTGTTAATGAACTAAAATTGCTAATAGTCTATTCGCACTTACAGGTTGATGTCAGATTGAAATTCATGTTCTCAGAAAGCTTGTTATGGACCATCTCACCATCATTAACAGAGATACACCTCCAGGCCCCCACAAGAGAAGCATTATTGTATCAGGTAAAATCAAGTGAAAAATGATTGCAAGCTATAACCTATGAATTCTCCCAGGTAATCATAGAATCATAGAATAGTTAGGGTTGGAAAGGACCTTAAGGTCACCTAATTCCAGCCCCCTTGCCATGGGCAGGGACATCTCACACTAAACCATACCACCCAAAGCTCTGTCCAACCTGGCCTTGAGCACCACAGGGGATGGAGGATTCACAGCTTCCTTGGGCAACCTATTCCAGTGCCTCACCACACTTACAGTAAAGAACGTCCTCCTTATTTTCAATCTAAACTTCCCCTGTTTAAGTTTCAACCCATTACCCCTTGTCCTATCACTACAGTCTCTAATGAAGAGTCCCTCTCCAGCATCCCTATAGGCCCCCATCAGATACCGGAAGGCTGCTCTGAGGTCTCCACACAGCCTTCTCTTCTCCAGGCTGAACAGCCCCAACTTTCTCAGCCTGTCTTCATACGGGAGGTGCTCCAGTCCCCTGATCATCCTCGTGGCCCTTCTCTGGACTTGTTCCAACAGTTCCATGTCCTTTTTATGTTGAGGACACCAGAACTGCACACAATGCTCCAGATGAGGTCTCACGAGAGCAGAGTAGAGGGGCAGGATCACCTCCTTCAACCTGCTGGTCACGCTCCTTTTGATGCAGCCCAGGATACATTTGGCTTTCTGGGCTGCAAGCTCACACTGAAGCCAGCTCATATTCATTTTCTCATCAACCAACACCCCCAAGTCCTTCTCCGCAGGGCTGCTCTGAATCTCTTCTCTGCCCAACCTGTAGCTGTGCTTGGGATTGCTCCGAGCCAGGTGTAGGACCTTGCACTTGGCATGGTTAAACTTCATGAGGTTGGCATCAGCCCACCTCACAAGTGTGTCAAGGTCCCTCTGGATGGCATTCCTTCCCTCCAGCGTATCAACCGAACCACACAGCTTGGTGTCATCGGCGAACTTGCTGAGGGCGCACTCAATCCCACTGTCCATGTCACCGACAAAGACGTTGAAGAAGACCGGTCACAACACCGATCCCCGAGGGACAACACTCCAGCTGGACATTGAGCCATTGACCACAACTCTTTGTGTGTGGCCATCCAGCCAGTTCTTTATCCACTAAGTGGTCCATCCATCAAATTGATGTCTCTCCAATTTAGAGACAAGGATGTACAAGAATACAGAAAATCATTTGGGGACTAATGCTCCCCATTCCTGTTTACTCTTTCTTCGTAGAGTAAATGAATATTCTGTGTGACTAAAAGTATCAGGATGTGTCTCCGTAATGCACTGAGATCAGGATGTTTTTGGCAGAATTTGGAATACAACTCTAATCCCCTGAGTACTGGAGCTCTCTCATCAGTGAAGAATTGCAATCAGGGCCTTGTATCAGTAATCAAACAGAAGTGATTGTCATGAGGACAGAGCACATTGAAAAGTAGGAGAAAATTGGATAGGACTTAGGACAAGTAAGAGATAAAGAGGTGTTGTTGAATAAAACCAGTAGCAAGAATTCCTGACCTATTTATGACAATTTGATTAAGAAGGTGAGAAGTAACTATCCAAACAGGGAGATGATAGCTAACAACTTATTACGGGAGGGTTAGTACTGGCAGCACATGATTCTGCAGTGGAGTACACTTGGTGGAACTTTGTTCTACTCTAAAAAAGCGGGAGGGCGGTGTTATTAATTTTATTTTTTTTACTTCTTTTCCCATTGGACCTGTCAATTGGAAGTGTCAAAAGCACTGACATCTGGAAGCAAACCCAGGCACTGAAAGATACAGTCTCAGTGCTTTTAGATCAGCACCTTCAGCATGAAGGTCACAGCCCACAGCATCACCCAAGTAGAGAAGGTGAAACACAAGGGCCAGGCGATTCAGTCACCCAGCTCAGAGCTTGCATGCAGCTGAACTGTCATTCACCCCTTATCAGTGTTTGCTCCAGAATTCCAATGTTGAGGTCAATTAAAGGGCAGTGTGGGAAGTTAACACTCACTGACTCAAGGGCTGCACAATGGCTGACTTTGGAATTAATCAAGGTCTGAGGTTTTTCTGAGTTACCAGCTGGTTTAGCTTGATGCAGACAGCAACTCTTAAAAAAGACAAGAAGTGGCTGGTAAGCCTGCCTACGCTAGGCAGTTTACAAGGCATTTCACTTGGGTTCTGCATCAGCATCACAACAGAGCTTTCCCCACTCACTAAACCAAGTGTCGTGGGACTGCATCCAGGAGAAACAAAACTGCTTAAGTCAAGGAGCCATGAGTAAAAATTCAAGCTGCAAATTAACTGAGTGCCTAATATTACATGCTGAAATCAGTTGTCTGTAAAGAAATCAGGACAGCCCTTCACAAATGTGACCTGAATTTTATTTCTTAGCTTCAATATGCCGTAAACCACTTCCCTTCCAAATGGAGTACACACTTAAATAATCATACTTCATTTTGTATTTTCACAAAATCAAAAAAGGAATTACTAAGGTTCAACATGTTCAAAAGAAGCGACTCTTCACAGTCTGTCAATTACAGCTATAACAAGGAACTTCCAAAAATAGTTATTCAGAGGTGACTGTATTTCTGTGGTGAGAAAAGTGATTTCCATTATGGCTTTTGCTTTTTCCAGAAGAGTGAAATACTCACTTAAAACACAGATTTGCCCTTCTTTTTGGGTTTGGTGTTTTTTTTTGTACAAACACATCTCCTGCAAAATGTTCCTGGGTCACAAAAATTTCAGCAACACAGTCATGATTTGTTTTCTATTGTTGGTAGATAAGTAGAAAATACAGGACAGCTTTTTGGTTCATTTTTGAGTTACAGAATAGGTTTCAGGGAATCAGACACATGATTTAACATATGTTAGATCCTGCAGACAGATTTGAGCTTAGCAGTAAGCATGTGGCTAGTCTAATTTAGAAGAATTACAAAATTAGGCATGACTATTTGTAGGATTGGGTAAGGCATTAATTTTTAGACTAAGAGCATTTGAAGAATCTGATCAGTTCTTTATTTTTGAAGGATAATTCCCTTTGTTTTGTTGCATTAGCTTACACCAACCAGTTTCTTAGTGCCAAGGATAGGTGACCACTCAGGACAACAGCCTGGGCTCCTTAATTCCTCCTTGTAGTGTCATAGCAGTAGATGCATTGCCAGAAGTGAGGTATGGACACCTAATTTCAGCAGGATTCATGTTTTACAGTATCCCCTGTACAGATACCTCACCTTGGTTTTACTGCCTCTGATAGAAAAAAGCTCTCTTATGCTACTACGGGAAATAGGAATATCTTCTGCATTAAGCCATCGACTCTTAGGTGTCTAAACAATTAAGTGGGTTTCCTTATCCCCTGTAGCATCTTTACTGCCACAGTATTTTCTCGGAGAAACCTTCCACTAACTACAACACGATTGGTATTTTATTCTACATATTTAAAATCACGTATTGCATACTCGCTGGGTTTATCTAAGTGCAGGAAAGGGTGACACAGCATAAATTGCCAATACTACACTGATAACCTTGGCTTGACCTTGGGTGATACTCTATCTCAGAGAATTTTACACACTGAGATTGTCAAATAAAGATATGGTTTTAATAAAAAATTTTATTATTGTAAGTTTTTTCTCCTTTTTGTCCATAGAATATATATTAAGACTAGACTTAGAAAACCACAGCTTGACTTTCTACAAACCTATACCACAACTAAATATTAAGGCTTCATCACATGTCAGCATGTGAAATCAGGACTTAATATTTAGCAAGGCTTTCATTTATAAAATAGAGTTTAAAAATTAAAAAGCACACATAACATAGCATTTTTGCCAGCAAGATATTTTATCACCTTCTCTTGAAGCTCAGAGGAGAGAAGTGACAAACTGAAAATATGACTGATAGCCATCTTTACCATAGAATTCTTCAATGATGCTTTATCTTAGACGGCTTCTTCTAAAAGAGAACTTACTCTGGACTACAGTAAACTGACTGCTAAATTAAATGCAACTGTTAACAGGTGTAATTTGCTATGCTTTGCATGAAAAGTCTGTGCCTTTATGATTTTATTTCCAGTTTAAGTTGCTTCTTCCTTAGAGGCATCAGGAATGAGTTGTTGCTGGTGTACTGAAAGAAAAGGTTTTATTGCTGAGCTCAGGCTCCCTTTCACACTGCAACAAGCATTGCCCACTCTTTCTGAATCATAAAGCACGACAACCCCAACTACGTAGCATGAAGTTTCTTTATGAATAGGATTTAATCTTCAAGGAAAGGTCTACCACTTCTTTTACTCATCAAATCCTTTTTCATCAGTTACCACTTCATGGAAGAAACATTGTCTGAGCTTTTGCTCTAACTTACACTTCAAAATTGCTTCAGGAAAGTTAAAAATGTCACTAGTTAATCTATAATCAACCCACAGTTTGTATCTGACAAGGCATGATAACTCACTGCTGTAAATGAAACTCCAACTAGCATGCTCAAAAAAACATGCCTGCTAAAAGAACATTAAATTTTCACCACATGCTTATACTGGTTCCATGCCATTGCATAATTTTTCTTCTGCTTCCAAATGTTTACACTCTCTAAACTTCCCTCATCTTTTTCTGCATGGTATTTTTCCCAGATCAGTTTCTTGAACAAGCTGTCCTTCACCATAACACTTGCACTAGCATGAAGAAAGAAGCAGCACAAGCAGGGGAAAAAAATGGTCAAGAGCATTCCCCTAATAGAAATATCTATCTAACCCAGATTGAGTGATTACCTGTTAAAGAACATACTTGTAAAACATCCAGATACAAGCTTCTTGAATTTTTCAAAATGTCAGAAGTAGACACTGGGTCTTCAGAATTAAGTACAAGTGCATTAAAATATAGTTATTCCATTTAACACAAGTAGTGTTAATACGTTTTTAGTCAGTAATATATTTTTTCCTAATAAAGTCTAATAACTTTGGCATAAAGAGATTGACCTAAATATAGATTCTGCAATTCAATAATGTTCATGTTTTAGAAATTAAGTTTCTCTTTGGGTTTGCTAGACTGATGAAATACAAGCTTAAACTGAATGCAGCTTGTGTGCGAGTTTCAGCTCGGTTTTCTCCCTGGGCTCACATTGGCAAACCCCACAGCAAAGCCAGTTTGTTGGGGTTTTTTTCCCCTCCAGTCAGGTCTGGGACTGGCAAGCCAGAAGGGTATATAGCCTGATTCTCTGGAAAGGGCCAAGGATAATGAAACCCTCATGTCCTAAAAGCAACATTTTTTTATAATATCCATCTGGAGATGTTTGAATCTGGAGTTTTTAGTGTTCAACAAACAGATGAATCACTTAAGGATATGTGAGAATCAGCTAATCAGCTGGACTAAAATGCTGAATATCCAGCACGGGTAGACATTATAGTAAGCCCTGACATACCTGGTTAGATAACTCTGCTACTGCCTGAATGCAGGGCCCTGTTTTTTGCCGTGATCTGGGCTTATATAAACACAGACATGCTCAAGCATTTGATAGGGCACTTTTTCATTTTTTATAGCATTACTGGAACCTTCCCGAGAGTGCGGAAACAGCATTTGTTGGAGAACAAGCCTCATTAAAATAAATGACATTGTTGCTACTTCCTCAGATAACTTTGCTCCTGTCTCAGCAGAGGTAGACTGGTTCTATTACTGGGAAACAGTCTCTATTGCCAATTCTGTGGTAGAGGAATGGCATTCTAAATTTAAAACTCCTTTTCTATTGATGTTTATCACGTAATACTATGCTGGCTTGCATTTAACAGTGGAGATACATTTTCATCTCTATGAAGGGAATTAAATGCCCAATTCTTATTATTGTTAATAGTTGTGTGCCTAATGCCCAGTGTGCCTGCCTGCAAACATACCCCCTTAATTGCCTAATGTGCAGTCTTGGGAGAAGCAGATTATTCAGCTTTATGTTTCTGCATTTGCAAATATACCAAGGAACTGGTGGCTGTGGCACAAAGAACAGATTTGTCAATGTGTTTATTTTCAAAACAGGATAGCAGAGGGACCTTGTTCTAGCAACTCTTGGCTATAGCACTGTGAAATTCTAAAAAAATAAAAAAAAAATAATGCATTTTAACATATGGATTTCTACAGTGTGGGAAGGCTCTGCTTTGCATTCAGGACTCTTTCCAATTAAACTGAATGTTATATCAGACCATTTAAAATGCATATAAACTGTACTTATGGGTTTCCAGTTATGCTTGCCCTCCTTCTGAAAGATACCACAAAGGGCATGATCAGAAATGCAGAAATATTTTAACTCTTGAGTTTGCAGATGGGCTTTTGTTGTGGGTATTCTTTTTTTCTTTGGATGGAAAAACGTAGATCCCTAAAGACAGTATCTGCCACTGCTTTTCAAAACACAGCTTTTGCAAAACTCTCTTTTTGAGAGAGTTATACATGAAAAGTGTACATGGAAAGGTGTACAATGAAAAACGTATGTTCTGAACAATTACTTCTATTCAGCATTACACCAGGGTGAAAACAATTTTGACCATAATAAGTAGTCCACAAAGAGCTTCATTAATTTCAATGGGACTAAACCTTGTACCACATTACTTCCTACAATGACAATATAAGAATTTAGTTCTATTAAGTGAACACTATTAAGAATTGTACACTTGCAAATGCATTCCAAGTCTGGGAATAAATCTGAAAAATTCATTCATGTGATTTCATAGTGGCTGCATGTATTTTGGAATCCAAAGTTTATTGAGGTCCATAACATAAGAAGTCACTGTATTCTTGGTAAAATCTTGTGGCTGAAGTTCTCTTGTAAAACAATAAAGATATTTCAAATAGGTTTCTCACAGAAGCTGTCAGGAGATTCATCTAGTGCAGATCAATCTGTCCACATTATCTCTATTCACACATTCCAACCACCTCCATTGTCAGAAGAAAAAAGCACAGCAAAGAAAAACATCTAAACAAATAAATAAATCCCTTTTCCTGTGCTTTGAGAAAAGCAGAACTATTTCCTCCCAGAGAAGCCACAGAGAAGTAAGTGGCTAATGGAATAAGGGTATGTGGGCCAGAAGTCTCAAGGGTAACAAGGGTGAAGAGTCGCTTCCTCAGAAGCAGGCAGAGCTATATCCTGAAACTTTCAGTGTCTCTAAAATGAGCAATTCTTTCATGCTTTCATCTCGGGAGAGTGTTTTGCACAGAGAGCCCACCTGGGTGCCTCAAGCCGTCTCTAATTGAGCTCTGCCTAGGAAAGCAGCACTTGGCTGTATTCTCTCTTGGCGGTTGCTCCTGGGTATTCACCTCCATTCACACCCACGCTGCAGTTTACAGCATCACCGTCTCTCTACACCATGCTTAGGTAATGAGGAGGACACCATAAGGCCAGGCTGGATGGGGCTTTGAGCAATCTGGTCTAGAAGAAGGCATCCCTGCCCACGTCAGAAGGTTTGAACTAGACGATCTTAAGGTCCCTTTCAAACCTAACCAGTCTAACATTCTGTGATTGCATGATGCCATGATTCTATGATTTTACAATTAGCTGCCTCATGTCATTGGGGCCGAGGCAGGCCAGAGGTTTACAACCCCTCATGTTTCCCATTTGCTTGAATATTCTTCTCATTTGTCAGATGGGGCAATAGCATACTGAGAAATAAACCTCTTTACTCTGCCATATCCGTGTAACAGAGATATCCTTATTAGCAACTGCCTGAGCCAGTCAGTCAAAGTTTTCCCAAATGCTTCTTAGCATCAGCTAAGTCACATAATATTAACACCACCGATGTCTGCTACATCTCTATGGGATTTTAGCAAAGAGAGAATGTTATTAGAAGAGATAGTGTGGTTTTCCCTTCATTTGTTCTTACACTATACTTGTTAAAGAAGAAGCAGTTCCTCAAGTCATGCCAATCAAGCACTGCTATCTAGGACCTAATGTTCGCAGTGACACACAGGAATCCTGGCCCTAAAAAGCCAGCTGGGTACCTGGGAGTGGTGTAATAGTACTGGGAACCTTTCCAGATTATTGATTCCAAACCAGTCCTGGCGGCACTGGGCAAAACCAGCACCATTGCTGAAATGAGATGGTGCTTTCTCTTCACTGTCCACTGCAGAAAAATCATTATCCCTGCTGGCACTCATCAGAACCATTCTTGCCCTCCTCAGTGCGAAGTCCCAGGCTGTCCATGCTCCATAAGACCCTTGCACTTCTCAGGAATACCTTAGCTTCATTGGTGCAACTGGAGGAGATTTACGGGTGGGAAAGGGGAAGCACAAGATGAAGCAATGTATCTCCCCATGAAAATAAATGTATTCTGTTGCACTGGCAGGAGCGAGCCGAAGCAAGGCCATGTGAGCAAAAGCTGAAGACTCCTCTAAACTCCCCATACTACTCTATCTCCAACAGGATACAAAGTGATAATTTATCCAAACATCGAGACAGAGTTCCTCAGCTAGTGTAAACAGGAGTTTACCCATTGGCTCTGGCCCTCCTGAGAACAAACTCCCATTGACTGATAAGTGATCCTGAGGATAAGGCACTATTGTTGGGCTGTTTCTAAGAGCTGGCCCTCATAAACTAATCCTTTCACGGGTGCCATAGGCACCAAATTCTAAAGCACTAAATTCACTTGAGAAATCCCACAATTAGAAGGCAAATTGACTCACCAATTTAATCTTTAAAGGTTTTATTTTACCAGCCTAGATTTAAGAAGGTGCAAATCTAGGCAGGATAAGGTTAGCAGAGCACAAATAGGTGAGCAGAGGTGGGGCTACCCCAATGTATTTTCAAATCAAATCAAAGAAATTCCATGTGCTCAAGGGCAATTATAGTCATGCAACTGCAGATAACTGAAACCCATGACTAATAAAAATTAAATTGGCCCAAAATTAATCATATGCAGCAGGAATTATTTGATTCAAGCAGATTAGCTGCTAAAATGCCTCTAGAGGGTTGGATCAACAGAAGATATACCCTTCTATCTCAAGGCTCAGGGAGCAATATCTTACAAAGGCAAATTAACAATAGAATACATTAGCTTGTCACCTCTTGATCTCCACAATGAAGAAGCAAGCAGGGGAAAACTTGACTGTTAGTGCTGGGCTGTTTCTGCATGCCTGGTGAGGTGGCCTGGGAGATAAACCATGGGGCAGCTCACTGGGACAGCCAGCATGCTCAGGCTGTCTGAATTTTGTGAAAGGAAACCTCTTGTATGGGAGACTTCACTTGCAGACTTGCTGTTCAGTCTGACCTTGAGGGTGGCTGCAGAGCGTCCCTCTAAACACACCAGAACGATGTAAGCAGTACTGTCATGCTTTCCACTGCCAGCACCTGAGCTACACATACCTCCTGTGGTGAGCAGTGATCTAGCTTTCCACAGTTCGCTATGCGGTCTTACTGCTTCTGAATGTAAGCAGCAAAGGAACACGGGAATAATCAAGAAAGCAGTGTGCAAAGATAAAATGCTGCATGGTTCTGTTCCCGATTATTACTTTTTTTTTACATTATGTTTTCAGTTTGCATGAAACTCAAGCATATCATTCATAGCATTTCATATTTACCTACAGGATTAATTCAACGTGAATAGTCCAACTTCTACAATGTCCTTATTTTGCAGCTATAGACCTTCACTCAATTGGCTGCTAGAAACTGGCTCTCAGAGCAGGAGGACCCTAATGTCCAGGAACTTCTGTGTTCTTCCCAAGTGGTATGAAGCAACAGACTCCATGGCATGATTCCAGTGGGTCCAGGAATATTGTGAGTGCGCTAAAGGTTGCATTTTGTGAACTGCTACCCAATGAAATAGTCCCATTCATTGTAGTTTAATTTACAGCAGACCAGGAGACACAATGGCAAGGAAAAATAGTGTAGATATCTTTACTACCCTCTTCCCATCTCTGAAGCTAGGATTAGGTATTCACAGGTTCTTGTTTTGGACAAGGACTTCTCAGGTACCTCAGAAGTAGATAGTTCTACCCCTTGTATACCTGGGCCTAAGGATCAGCCTACACACCTCCACTAGTACTTTAAAAGATTCCCTTCTCCATGCTTCCAGGCAAAGGTACACAGCTGGATTTCCGTCAGAATAAATCCCTTTGGCTAACTTCTAAATGTGGAAAAAGTATAATCCTGATTTCCCATGGTTTACTTTGTCTTCCTTGCATTTATTTGTAGGGACCACTACTGACACCCTGTATCCTGTAAATAAATAATTGTACATAATAATTCCCTCCATCAGAAAACAATACAATTCTGATAATTTATGGGGTGGTCTGTACTCATCAATTATTCGATTGTCCATGGAGTTAATCAGCTAAAGAAAATAAAGAAAAGACACATTTTCTTTCAGGCTGCACTGCCAAGATGAACATTTTGCTCTAAGTAGGCAAAATATGCATTTAGTTTTCTCAACAGCTGCATCTAGCGCTGTGTAGGAATTTCTTCAGCATCTGGTATAGACTAGAGCTGTAACACCATCCCAGCTTCCCAGCTCACTCAACTATTTTAGTCCACTCACCCATACAGGAATTACATCAGTCACATTATCCCTTCACTTTCCCTTCTAGGGCATATAAAAAGAATCCCTGCAGTTCTCAAATGCTAGTTAGGAACTGTAACTCTGATGAAACTGTTTTGTAATGTAGCCGGATAGGTTGCACAGTGGCTGGTCACTCTGCTGGAAGCTGGTTTTAAATTTGATCCTAACACAGATCCACTGAATTCTCCCAGAATATGGACAGGGCCTCATTTGTCTGAACTTTGATTTATAGTAAATAGAAGGAATCCAGATTTCATTTATATAACTCCCTGAAGATGCATATTATACATAAATTTATTGTTCTGTTCCTGTTCCTTTTTATAAACCTAAGCAAAGACGATCTCTCCAAGAATATCTATTGGAAAGCCAGGAGAAGAAAATAGAAGAACTGATATGTGCAGATGATTTTTTAATTTTGGGGAGGCATTTAGCTCAAGCAGCAAACACTTTTATTTTTATGAATAGTATTATTAAGGAGATTTCATGACATTAAGAACGCTTCATTATCATAGCTTTCCTTGAAGTCACTATTGAGTCAAATATAGCTGCAAAAGCTTCAGTGTGTTTGGTACTTATGCTTCAATCATCTTTTAAATTTTTCATAAGTCACAATCCAAAGAGAGTAAAAAATATGAAGTCAAAAAAAAAAAGTCAATTAAAATGATCTTTTAAAAATAACTTTCCTATGCAGATCAAAATATGGTCAGTGTAAGCATGAGCTCTGTTTTCTCTCCTTATGGGAATTTTTAGACCACATGTTAAGGCTTCAGTCACCACATCTGAAATACATTTACAGTACTGTTGAAATATATTTACAGTGTTGATAATACACAACACTATTTACAGAGAATCATAGGGAAATTTAAGGTGGACAAGTGCTCTGGGCATGACACAGTCCAACCCTGAACTCAGAGCAAGGCTACTTTCTATGTTGGTTGGGTTGCTCAGGGCCTTATCAGGTCAAGCACTGGGTGCCTCCAAGAAGGGAGATTTCACAGGATCTCTGGGTTCTTGTTACTGTGCCAAACCACTCTCCCAGTGAAGGATTCTTCCCCTAAGCCTCACTGCATGGTCTCAGATGCTTTAGCCTGTTGGCTTGCAAGGACCATCTGCCTGTGATGTTGTATAGTGCCTTTTCACAACCATCTTTGCAACCTTTCATCAACACTGCCACGGCAGTGTTTTCTAGAGTCTTTGCCATGGTATCTTTCCTTTGTTGCTCTAATGTTATTTCTTGATGTTGCTCCTCTCATGAACCTGCAAACACCAGTAGTGCTGTTGTGAGGTATTCTCATGGGAAGCAACTTTTTGATAGTGTGACAATCACGCCTTCTACCTTTTTGTCTTCAGCTGTAGCATTTGGGTTATATTAGGGGGTGAACAATATGCATGCACAAAATTCAACTAACAAGCAGTGGACAACATCTGCTGATCATCAAAGTGTGCTCCAGGAATCCCTAATGTTCCTCAGTGGGAATGACCAACAAGGATTTGAGAAAAAGCTGGTGGAAAGTATAGAATTACTGTGGGAAAATTACTATGGGAGAACACTGCTGTGTAGGAGAGAATGTGCAGGGAGGATGCTCCTCACTTCCCTTCCCAGCTGGTCAGTGAACAGTTTCCTCTATGTCTTCTTTCTGTCTGTCTGGTTTTTCTTCTTTACCTTTACACTTTTTCCCCCAAAATAGCTTTCATCATCAGAACTGATGTACACCATCAGTGATGGATGGACCTTGCTAATATGCCTTCAGTGCATGTAAACCTTTGTGTTGAGAATTTTTCAGTGAGAATTTCCCTTTCTGCAACTTGTCACTGGTGTCCCTTATCTTCTTTTTGTGCACACTGGATAAGAGCTCTGTGCTCCCTGTAACCCTTCCTCAGGTAATGGAAGACCGCAATTACACACACACACAAAAAGCTTTCCATGTATGTCACATCCTCCAGTTTCCTCAGTTTCTTAGCAGCCCCCCTCAAGACTCTTTCCAGTTTGCTAACAATTAATTTTAGGTGCCCCTAAACCAGACACAGCAATCCAGAGGTGGCCTCAGAGTACTGAGCAGAGGGGAAGATCACTTTGTTTAATCTGCTGGATATATTTTTGTTAACACAGCCCTGGATGTGGTTAGCTTCCTTCTCCACAAGGACACACTGCTGGTTCATTTAACTGACTACCAGGACTGCAAATTTGCTTCCCAAAGAACTGCTGATTTCCCAGTCAATACCAGCTGGTGCTTATACATGGTACAGGAATTTACCTTTGCTTTTGCTGAAGTTCATGAGATTCCTCTCTGCCCTTTCATCCAGCTTTTTTAGGTCCCTTCCTGGCAGCCCTGCTCTCCAGCATGCCAGTGGCATCCCCAGGACTGGTGCCATCCACAGCCTTGTAGAGGACTCATTCATGCCAGGCCATCACCCAGGCTGTTGTTTGCAAAGATGAACAGGATCAGCCTCCCAAGAATACCAGACTGCTGCCAGTTAAACTTCCAGTCATTAATCACTACTACAGATCCAATCCGTATGCCCTCAGTGAAGCTATGTGGATACTCTGCAAGAATATATCAAAAGCTTTGCTAAATTTGAGGCAAACATCCACTGCTTTCCACTTAGCCACAGAGTCCAGCATTCCACCACAGAAAGCTAGTCAAGCACAGTTTGCCTTTGGTAAACCCCTTCTGGCTCTTCGTGGTCTTCAGAGTTCTCTCAGGGTTTCACTGTTGCTTAAGCATGGTGTCCTTAACTCAAGCACACTTTGACAAAGACAGCTGAGATTCCTTATTTTCTGTAGTTAATATTCTAGCCTGAGCACGCTTAATTATATTGTAAAAGCATATAAAGATCTTAAAAATTAATGACCTAAGGTTTCTTAAAGTTTCTACCAAGACTTTTTCAGAAGATATATAGCACAGCACTTCCAAAGAGAACATGCTCATTTCTGTCTTTTAAAAGAGTGAGCCTGTATTCTGCAAAGCATGGATGATCTTTTTTTAGTGGCTCAGACAATGAAATAAGTGAAATTTTAAGTGCTGGACCCTCACTTGTTTACATCAACTCATACCCTTTAGCTTCAGTGTAACTGTATTACTTTATACCAAAGGAGGATCTGGGATCCAGTTTCTATTTCCAGCTCCATTTTGCTCATGTGAATGCAGCAGCTAATTCAGAACATATGGAAGAGGTGGGGGAGGGAGTTCCTGCTCACACAGCTCATGCAGCTAGATTGATTTTTGCTAATGCCTAAAAAAAACCACAGCACACGCCATGTGTGACAGTCACTCTCCTGCATTTCTGATATTAATTATATTGTATAAGAAAATGTGAGTGTTAAAATTTAGTAGCATGGCAGTTACGCTATGCAAGACTTCACCTGCCTGGAAATACAGTTATTTCCATTTTCATAGTAATGGGATATTGTATCCCAAGATGCGCTGAGAGAAAACACACTTAATAGGATTTTATGTGAACACCTGGAGGACCAATTTATACAATGGAACTGGGCTGGAATTACTTGATTAAATGCAAATCGTTAATGTTGTAAACAATACAGAGTAAGCCAAAACTGAATGTGAAATAATGAGAGGAAAATGGGCTTTACAGTGTTTGAAACACACAGGTCAGATCATGAGGCTTCCATAGTATCTGCTAAGGCAATTTCACAGTAGAAATGTTTTTTTTTGTTATAACAAAGCCAACTTGGACATGATTGACTGGGAGAGATGTGGTCTCTAGGTCTATGAAAGTATTCCTAACTCTTAGTTACCTCCCTAATTTCCCACTAAAATCAACTAGAAAGATCTGAACTATGGCAATAGAATCCTTTACACAGGAGGTCTTGAGTTAGAAGCTACTTCTCCAGAAATGAAAAGGAAGTATATACAATACGTGTAAAGGAGGGGACAGCTTATATTTCACAATCTTTGCTTGGATGTGGCCCATTCCCATATTCCCACAGAGAAGATAGGATGTTTAGGCAAGCAGGATGGCAGGAGCTAAAGGAGATGAGAAAATGTACACTGTAAAGGCAAAAATATTACAAATTAAGAACAAACACAGTGAGAACAGGAGGTAAGTGTTTATAAATACCCATTTCCTATAGCAAAGCTCTAATCCAGATACAAGGCTGCTTGTGTCTTTTACTGAATTTTCATTGCATCTCCAGGGTCAGGAAGGCAGGGAAGAGGGATGTCAAAGGGACACTATGCCCTGAGGTTTCACCACAGCTCTGTTCTGGGTTGTCTCAACTGGAGCTGTTGAATTGTAAAGGTGCAAAACACTGTTCCCCTCAGGTACCTCTCACATTTGTAAGAACTGCAGATATGTGACTACCTTAGGAAAGATTATTTTTTCTTCTCTTTTTTCTTCTTTTTTTTTAAGCACTAACAATCTAGATTTAGGTGCCTAACTTTAAACACTAAACGAGTTTTAAGATGTCAGCTTTCATGCTCAGCTTGAATGTTGTTTTTTTTTTTGTGATAATATATTTAGCTGGGTCAAATGTATCCCTCAAGTAATCTGGTCTATTGTGCTTACAGTCTGCTTAACTTTTATTTTCTGATTATTTCTTCTTTGGTTTACCTTTGTTCTTCTACCCTGTGGCAAATAAACAATCCTTTTATTGAAGATAGCTAGAACTGAATGTGAAGACTCGTATGTATTATCACTAAGGGTGCCTTAGAGCAAAGGGAACTACTTTACTTTTTCTCTTCTCTCACCAACCACTCTTGTAATAGTGCAGAGTATAGTTATTATCATGGCATGACTCAGAGAAACAGCCAGAGAGACATTTTAGCAGACAGGTTAAACAACTTCTGAGAAATTTGGGTCCTATTTCTGTCCTTTATGCATCCTTTTCACTCCCTTGCTGGGCTTTCACCAGATGCTCTTTTCAAATCTCATGAGTTATCGGGCTTCCCTATATTAGAGGCAGCTCAAAATTCACTGATATCTTCTTCCTTCAGGGAGCCCTGGAACAAATAACATTCAAAGACAACATTCAGCCAGACACAAATTAGTTTGGGATTGGTTTGAGATTTGGCTTGAGGGCTGAACCAATTCTTCCTGCATCCCCTGCTAAGCCAGGTTGTTCATCTCTCATTTTAAACTCTAGGTACTTTACAGTAGTGTGGTATGCACTGCTTCCTGTCAAGATGATATGAAAAGACTTTCATATCTGAAAAACATTCAGATACAAAATCACCAGGAAATCTGGAAGATGGAAAAATTACAGCTTTACAAATATTCTCCCAGAAGAATCTGCTGCTAAATTGAGATCTATTTGTTTATCACTTTTTTAACTCTCTATGGGAGACACAGCACTGGGACAATGAGCCATACAGATAATGAGCTGGGAAGAAGAACTGCTGTAAGTAATGTCCCCAGCTTCAGGAGATGTAATGTCTCTCCATATTTTTTTCAAACACATTTGTCCTACCAAAGGCTATAACTTAAAAAGCACTGGATTTCCAGGCTGTAGGAGATGAAATTCAATAACAATAATTATATTATTGTTGTTGTTGTTGTTGTTTGTTATTACATGAGCAGCAGAACTCATGAAGACAGATTTCCTATGGGTCTCTGTTCTTTTACGATCATGTCCATCTCACTACAGGTGCCCCCAGGCAGTCTCTGTCTTTTATGATACTTTCATGATACCTCTACCTTGCAAAAGATACATGCTATGGTCACTTTGGAACTAAGGTCAATCAAACAAGTTTTCTACATTTCTAAATAAATAAACACACAAGCATGCATAATACATAGGAAGAGGCTCCAAAGGAAAAAAAAAGCCTGCAGTCATGGATCCTATACTGGGGTAAATCTTGTCATTCACCATCAGGACTTACCAACAGAAAGAAGACCTGCATAGGAAAGAAATGAGTGAGTAATAAAGGCAGGTTTATAAAGTCTAGGTCTGCTTTGATCAAGCACTGCTGTAATTAAAACATTGTCAGCTGCTAAGACCTATCCTGCAGCTCCAGTGCTGATGAAACTAAAGGAAGTCCAGAGCAATGGCAGTAATGTACAGGAAAAGTGCCAATTTAGGGAGACGATACCACATGGAATGAAGCAGCTAAAGTAGAAAGAGCGGAAACCACCATTCTTGTCAGCCTCAGAGCATAACCTCAATCCCATCATGACCAACTCCACTAATGCCAGGAACCATCAGTGTTTATCTAGGATGATGAAAAAGATACCTGTATAAATAGCATTGAGCTAATATAAATTTCCATCTGCCTAGATTTTACAGCCCTAGTATTAAATCCTTCTGTGGATATGCAGTATTTTATGAATCAGAATTTTGCTGTGGTTTAATGGTGGGAGACAGGGTTCACCCATGGTTAAAAGCCTCTGAGATCCAATACCAATTAAGAAAGTCAATGTAGAAAGTTAATAGTGCACTACTTGGGTCTCTAAATGATTTAAAAACTTAGACATAGGGCTTCTGTCCTCCTCAAAAACACACATCAAACAGATTTCATAAACTTGTGATAGGGCTGGGAAAATCCCTATTCCCTATTCAAATTCCTTTTGGAAGTACTTTAATTTCTGTTTAGCTTCCAGTATCAGAATCTTGTGAAAGCACCCTGTAATATGTGTATCTGTAATTCTCTTTTGACATTAATATTTGTATTAAAACCCTCAAGTTCTTTCTAAATTCAATACTAGTAATCCTAAAATACACCTGCAGTTACAGAGGACAGCAGCTAGCTCAAAGCTCAGAAATATAGTGGTATTTTAGGTGGCATTATCATTGCCTTGGGGAATGAAAACATTCTCTTTTCAGAATCAGCAGTTTCTTATCTGTGACTCCAGTGGGTAGAGTGTGGTCATCTTCTGGCATCCTCTGAATGTTTAATGTTATATGGGGAAGGGTATTTGAATGATCACTCAAGCCAATTTCATAAATACTGATTTAATGCTTCTCCTCCATGTGACAGCATGTGTAATCCTGAAACAGAGAACTTCAGGAATCAGGACCTGTAAGAATAAATCAATGTGTTACAGAAATAATCCTTTTCCTTTTTTTTTTAAATGAGAAATTGCTTCAATGTCCAGTTGTAAAAGATTTTTCCCAGATCTTTTTAAATCTATTCCTTAGGCTGAAGCTTTTTGCTCTGTGATAAGAGAAAACACTTTCCCAATATGTGTAAGTGAGAAACTCTTCTCTCTTCATGTCATTATGAAAAAACTATATCAAATCCCACTGATGTAAAACTTGGAAAGGATTAGCAGGAATGCAGCCACTGCTAGTGTATTTTTTCCCATTTGTCAGTAATAAAAGAGAAATACCCAAAATGGCAGAGTCCAAGATCAGATTGCTGATTGTGGCAGTTTCCTCTGGAGAGTCCAATACAAAAATTATGTCTCTTCGTCATGAGACCACTGTCCCATATAACCATGGCACTCCCTGCAGTTGGGAAGATCTCTTTGTTCAGGCAACATGCCAGCTGAAGTTGGCTAAGAAAAGTGCAACTGTTCCTAAGTAACCATTAACACACTGCAGAGTGTGCATTTGTCAGCCAACATATACATCTAGCATGTAGCTGAAGAGCTTTCAGGCTAGGAACGTTGTTGAGTGCTTATAAATTACACAGCTTCACTTGCCAGTGTAAATCTAGACGTGGGTCAGCTGCACTGTATGCAGTGGGGCTCAAGCAAGCATCACCTGTATGGTGCAATACAGATGATAGCAGTCCTGCTGAAATCTGCTTTGTAAGAAGTCATCACATGTACATGAGTTCACACACATGTAACTGTGCTGATATGGTTAGATCCCATCAGCATTTTTGAACCACATATGCACTGGGTTTGACTTTTCACCTGACCTTGCGGGACACTGCTTTTTCTGGGATATTCAGACATTTGGTCCTTGGGCCATCAGGTGAATCCTAATAATATTAGTATCTCATCCTTGGCTCATTTCCCAACTTACTACCTCTCTAACCAATATAAAAATGTATAACTTTGTGATAACTATATGGCTACATTAGACTGTTTCCTTCAAGTCACCCAGCTCTGCATGGAGTGCCATTAGCAGCAGCAGCAGATACCAGTCTAATGGAGACTGGCTTTTATCAGAGCAGGGCAGACTTCTTCTTTACTTCATGCACAGAAGTGCTGTCCATCCTGATGCTCACACTTTTGCTACTACCAAGTAAAGCTTAGGATTGACATTCAGAGTAATGACTGACAGAACATGCCAAGTTAATACCAATAACTTAGCAGCAGGATGTAAGTAGGCTGGCAGGCTCTAACCTAAATGGCACATAGCTCCTGCTACAAATGATAATTCTCTCCTACACAAGGGAGCTGTGGCCATCACTCTTATACGATGTCTTTCTTGGTTTCTAACCGTACTGGCACTGTATGATATTATTCCTTGGCCCAAGAAACACTATTTCATACCCGCTGAATGTCCAGAAGGAACCAGTTGAGAGGTGAATATTCTGATATTCTCTTTCACTGCTTCCATGACTCACAAGAGATGCCATAACAAAGCCATATGCAAGCCATTTTCCAGTCCCAGTTGCCTTCATCTTTCCATGCCATCCTTTTTCTCTCTGTTGCTTTAGCAAGACTGCAAAGTCTTTGGTGGCAGAAAATCTCTTCCTATGTGCTTGTGCAATAAAGAGAAACAGGCTCCTACCCCAGCTGAAATCTCTGGATACTGTTTTATACCATGAAATGCTTTTGGATCTTGGCCTGAAACAGACAGCAGCACACACAAGGCTGTAATAGCCTAGCTGTGCCTGGTTCTTTTTCACACGTAGCAGTTTCCTTGACACTAGACCTGATAATTATTGAATGAATTGCCTCTTCCACTCTCAGCCCCCAGCAACCATTATCTTAATTACAGTTCAGCTGGAATCAGACACAAAAATCCCACAAAAATCAACAACATTAAAAAAAACCTTCAGCACACAGAGCTGCAACCATGTAAGTCAAGTCTCAGGTGTCATGTAAATCACCTCAGCGTATTTCATCTGTACTTCGGGTAAAGTCCACTTAACTTTTTCAAAAGCATTAAATATATAAAAGATGTTCAGTTGAACGAGGTAATAGGCATGGTGAAATTGCAATCTGTTTGGGAGAGGTAGATTTTAAAACATGGAGAGGTAGAGCTTTTTCTTTCACCAGTCAGTAAATAACTTATAGCTCATTAACTTCTGGTGACTTGTATCTAAAAGGAAAGTTACACATTAGAACTGAAAAGCACTGTCGCATGACAGATCTGGATTTTTTTAATAGGGGATAACAGGGATATTTTAATTTTACAGCAAGCATAAGAAACTGGTTAGCAGGTTACATATTTATGCTTCTATATTCTATACTTGCAGAAACAGAACAGACCCAGATACAGCACTATTACATGGTTTATACTGACAATACAACATGTAATGAATGAAAGAACTTGTTACCAAGGAGATAATTGGACTCGAACAGTGAGAATATCTCAATGTGCCAATTTTCAGCATCGGTTTTTCTTTTGCTGTGACTGTGAATTGTAGCTGGCCACATTTTTATAATAGCAAACTAGGGTCTTCTTTTTGTGTCAGAGATTCCGTAGTCTAATATATTACTCTAACAGAGATTTTATGCAAGGCTTGACCTGCTATATACTAATGATTTTTGTTTGTTTGTTTAATAAATAAAACACAATTAAAAATAGAGCACTAGTAAGGAAGGACAGTTTATAGACATGTCAAAAAAGATTAAGAACAAAATGATATTACACCAGATCCTCACAACAAAAAAATCAGAGTGTATAGAAAATTCTGCAGGAGGCAGGAATGATACATATTAATGTCACATAGCAAAAAGACTTCTGTCCGCCTGTCTGGCCAAACTTCATTATTATGTTGACCTCTGTTCTTATTGCTTTAAACTCTATTGCCCCATACTTACTAATATCTTTTTTCTAGGCTTCTCTGATAACCACTTTTAGCATATTATCTGTAGATGAAATCTCTTTGCCTTTTTTTTCTTTATTTTTCCAAAATCAGCTTCAAAACAACAAACTTCTGAGACATGCATGTCATATAGAGTATAACAAATGGATTAAACTGCCTTCTTCTCAGTCTATATCAAAGCACAAAAAGTAAGTAGATATGACAATTACTTTTAATCTTTAGTTGATGTTTGATATTTTTCTGTTCATCACGTGAAGGGATGTCTTGATATGCCTTATTGTTTCTTCTCCTATATAGTTGAAGGTGAAGCAACCAAACTACCATTTTTTTCATTACCACCTGCACCCTGTATCCTACAATTCAATGCTGCTAAATTTATATACCAATGAATTACACACACAGGTTGGAAGTAACTAAAGAGAACAGCCTAAAGGTTTGTCTTTAGTAATTGCCTTAAAAATTTTCTTGCACCTTGCTAAAGTCTTTAACAGCATATTTTTAAATGGTGGTTGCAATAAGGCAATGCATGATCATCTTCCAATACTGTTAGTGCCAGCTGAAGACATTTCCTTCCTCAAGGGTTCCCACTGTCCCCTTGAAGACTGACAGTGTTCAGATCCAGTGGACAAAATGCTTGTGTAGGCCTCCTTAATCTCCTCCTTAAAGTTGCAGTCTCAATATGCCATGCTGGTAAATGCTGGTAAAACGAGCAAGATAGCCCAGCTCTTTCTGGCTGCAAGAGGGTAAGCAATGTTTCCATGAGCAGCTTGCTGGTGGCCCTGAGAAAAGCCCCTAGAGTAACCTGGATCTTACAAATAGCCATTAGAGGAAGGAGCAGGGGATGGGAGGCTCTGCTTCACCCCATGCTGGGGTCATTCATTCAGATTTCTTTCCAGCCTCTAGGAGTTTGTTAAATTTCAAAAATCCAATATTCTTTCTTCTCTTTTTCTGAAGTCACTGACAATCATCCAGATGCAAAACTGAAGGAGAATGTCTCCTTTGTTCAGAGAAGAAACATCCATACCTTCTACAAAGCCTTCCCTATAGCACTGCCATGATAGGAAAATACATGTAATACCCACTTTTCCTTACTACCTGTTTATCATCCAGTTTCTTTCCCCTCCCATACTTTCATCCAGTTTTTCTCCTCTCCCATAGTTTCCTCCAAGAAACCAGAAACATCGTAGGATCATTTTCTAACCGTAGGTACACAGTTTATTATAGGAGACAAGGAGATTTGCTTTGCAAGACACAGAAAAACAGCAAATAGCTGTGAAGTGCTGCACAGAGATTGGTCTGTCGTCTTCCCAAAGGAGGTATCAAGAATAAGTAAAGAGTATCATTTAGTTCACTCACCACAAAACCTGTATCCCTAGGCATTAACAGCACACAGAGACAGCAAGTTTTACCCTGCAAAGAGATGCAGGTGTTTTCCAACCTAAATGATACTGTGATTCTGTGCTAGCATATATATAAGCCTCTCTAGAGGCTTACAGGAGGAAGAACACCTCTTAGTGTTTTCTGCCCCATATTTGAGGGTACTTCCTGTACAACGAGCAATGGACACAAAGCTGCTTAACGGTTTGCTTTAGTGCGGCTTGAAATTCAGTGCTGTGTCAATTAGTGGTGGGGCATGGCTTGTGTGGTCTGAATGCAGTAGAGGAACCAGAGCTAAGCAGCCATCTCTAAGTTTTGCCTGAGCCTCCTCAGCTCCGTGCAGCCGCCCTGCTGATGCTCAGAAGTGATGCCCACACCTCCTGAGACCTTGACAGCTTCTGTTTATTTTACTTTCAAGCTCGATAAGGCAGATGGGAATAAGTTCCTTGCCAAGATAAAACCTGTTAACTGCGGTCATTCTATCACTGCTTTATTGTCTTGAGTACCCACTAATCTTCAAGCAGCTTCACAAATGTGTCCCGCTCCATAGCTATTGAAACTTAACTAGCCAGTGAATCTTCAAGTGATAAAGATGGGAGAGACAAGAAAAGATGATAGGATTTCATTTTTTTTCTCTCGATATTCATAACAGTGAAACAGAGACAAGAATTTAAGACAGTGGAGTCACTTTCTTTTTAGATTTTTGTAATGGAGGATTTTTTCTTCCTCTTCATCAGTTAAATAGCTAAGAAAAATATGTTGTTGATGTATATATGATAATGCTGCACACAAAAGATGCTCTGCTATCTCCCGCTTTCACAAAATAACATTTGTCATCACTTCTAATGACACGGAATAAAATTGTGATCTGCATCAAAGACATCAGTTGAGAAACAAAAATGTGGAAATTCATGGAGAAAATGCTAGTATCAACATTAGCATGATGAAGAATGCAGTGATGCAGAGACTTTGTACAGACAGAAATATCATAGTCTCTCCAGAAACCTTTCACTGTCCCCATGCAAATTAAAAAGAGATTGGAGGATTGTGTGGTATGAAAGTAACTGTAAAATAAGGCCAGTGCAATAATTCTAATTCCAAAATGGAATGTGGGAAAACTTGGTTTCTAGTAAATGTAAATGTTATGTTTGATGAAATTAAATTATTCTGATTTTATCTACTTTAAGTTTTGGTTTTTTTTTTTATTGGTAAGGAAAAAAAATCTCAAAAGGAAAAGGTGTTCAGCCCCTCTCTGATTTCCCATTCTTGGTCAAACTGCACTATTAGAATTGTGCCCAATCAACAAGTCTCTCTTCTGCCCTCCATTTCTGGCCTCTTTTTCCCCCAGACCAGTAATTATGCTGTCAGTTGCCTGCCATTCCTCTCCTAAGTATTTTCTCAAGGCTTGTCCACACTACAGAAATTTATGATACAAAGAGCTGTGCCGGTCTTCTAAGGATGCTTGTAAAACACTTCACATCCATACGCCAAAGTGCTCCAAGTGCTTTGTAATTCTGCCAAAAAACACTTGGATTTTTCTTGTGTTCAGCAAGGGCTAAACTTGGCTCGAGGACAGTAGGGACAGCACTAAAGGAGATAGGATGCAGCACTTGTGCTGCAGCCCTACAGAGGCACCCTGTACATTCCCAGAATCCACTCTCTCTTAGAGATACACTGGGAACAGGGAGATGGTTGCCCAAAGGACTCTATAGCTGAAAAGCTCTGGGGAGGCGAGCAGAAATGCTCTTGTTTGGAACAGCAGTCTGCAGGATATTGCTGAATATAACAAATAGTTTGCATTTAAACCAAAGAACTGGGATCAGCTTAATGAGAACCCTTCTAGTTATCAGGGTATTAGTAAGGCAATGAGAAAATGACACAGGTAATAGAAGGAATTCCTGCTGCTCACTCCCCTGCCCTGCCTGTCCTCGTCAGCCTTGCATGCAGAGCTCTCCCTGCTCTCCTTTCAGTCAGGATCTAGGAAAGAAACATGAGGAAAAGGGGGGAAGGGGGGGGGGCCTCACTTTCAAAATAGCAGCAAAGAGCTCCTCTGCAAAGTGTGACTGGAGGTATAAAAGATACAGCAGGCAGCTTACACTGCTTTGCTGAAATAATGAGACTAGAGTTGTAGAAACAGGCTACCTAAAATGGGCATTATTAGTTTTCTTTATTAGGGACTGGGTGGGAGAGTGAGAAAGAGCTGCACTTCCCTGTGCTTTCTTCCTGCTGTCACTTGACAGCTTTTTTGTCCTTGAGATATTCTTTCAAGGGGCAAGGAGTACACCAGCTCCAAGTCACTCCAGGACGGGGAGAGGAGGCTCAGTGTATCTAAGGAACTGTGTACACAGCAAGTTTGACTGTTCAAAAATAATCTAGAATAATTTTGTCAGGAAAGTAAGATTCAATTCTAGAGAATAATTTAAACTTAAACTGGAAGGAATTTTAAGCATCATTACAAAATTCCCCACATAACACATTAGGCACAGCACAGGGAATCCTCATTTAACCTAACGATGAGCAGACTGACCAGATTTTCAAAGTGAAATAATGGGATTCCTGCAGGGGAAGAAGTGCGGTTCAGTTACAGACATTTGAAGTGAAAAGCAGAGCAAAAAAGGAAAAGACAACCAGTTTTCTCCTCCTTTTCTATATTGTTCTACCTTTCCTCCACTCCATTTGTGAGATGCACAAATTCCTCACCGGGTAAGCCCCGTGACAGTGAGTTACAAACAGCAATGTTGATGAGGGCAGTCAGCAATGCTGGGTTTGTACTGATGAGATCAGATGCAGGAGAGGCAGAGCTCAGCAGGGTTCCGGTTTGCTCATCACAAGAACTCTCTATCTGAGAGCTGGGGGCTGCAGGATAGGTGGACAAGATACACTGGTTGATACCCTCACACACACCATCCCACACACACACCACTATGTACAGACTCAGACCCATATCCTCACTCTGTTGCACAGGTCATTCCCCTATAAAAGGTTTATTTCACTGGCTAATAGATTCATTGTATTTTTTTTTCACGATAACTGTCAGAAAGTCTCAGTCTTGTGTGCGCTGACATCTTGCATAAATCTCAACCACCTTGAGATTTTTCACTAAGCAAAACTGCTGGGTTTTGGCTAACTCTACTCAACATCCCTGCCTGAGGGCACAGGACATTCTCACTTTACCAGCCGCTGGTAGTGAGGGGCCTGCTTTTTATTCTTTCCTACATCATTTGAAGCAAGGCCTGCTGACCTATCAGGTTGTTAGCTGAAAGAATCATCCCTCAAGGATACATTTCTTTTTCTTCTTCCCTATGTTCCTTTTCTCAAATAAGCCTCTCCTTACAGGCTTACAATTACCATGAGCTCTCTCATTTTGTCCAGAATTATTGCCCCTTGTTCTCCTGCACAGGAGAGACCTGTCAAAGTCGAGGACTGGTGGTAGTTATCATCTCCATATGGTTTACATACCATATACTATCCACCACTTGAATTAGTTGCATGGGATATTTGTATATCTTAGATAAGCTTTTTCCAAGCTGGAACACAGTTTCTTTTTTCTCCTCTAAAATTCCTCTATTGCATATAAATAATGGAAAAACTAAGCCCTCTACACTGAACTGGGGCAATCTGGTAACTAAAAAAAACCATAAGGCTAGGCTTGAAATAAGGCTTTCAGTTTCTACAACAGACATAAAACACATGTGGGACTGATGAGACAAGCTGAAAATATGATATCATGGTGAGCTCACAAGCATGTGGCACTTCTTTGACTCATTCGGTATATAATAACATACTAATGTCATCCTAGAAAAAGACTATTGGTGCATCTAAAAAACATACATAGGCACCTTTTGTACATTTTGCTGCTCTGCCTCCTGCCTATCAAATCCAAATGTTTCTACTTTGTTCTCCACAAACACAGTACTTGGTCACTTCTGTTTGTTGAGGTAAATAATAACAATAATAGTAATGGTCACTATAACAAAAATAGTCTGAAGTAGGTTTTTCATTTCCAGACTTAACTGCTGGAGAGAATTCAGAGGAGGGCCACAAAGATGACCATAGGGGTGGAGCACCTTTCCTATGAAGACAGGCTGAGAGAGCTGGGCTTGTTCAGCCCCGAGAAGAGAAGGGAGCCCTTAGAGCAGCTTCCAGTGCCTGAGAGGGGGCCTACAAAAATCTGGAGAGGGACTTTTTGGGAGGGCAGGTAGTGACAGGACAAGGCGGAATGGCTTTAAACTGAAAGACGGTAGAGTTAAATTAGATAGTAGGAAGAAGTTCTTTACCGTGAGGTTAGTGAGACACAGGTTGCCCAGAGAAGCCATGGCTGTCCTATCCTTGGCAGTGTTCAAGGCCAGGTTGGATGGGGCTTTGAGCAACCTGGTCTAGTGGAAGGTGTCCCTGTCCTTGGCAGGGGGGATGGAACTGGATGAACTTTAAGGTCCCTTCCACCCCAAACCATTCCATGATTCTACCATTCTGATATCACTGAAGTCCATATTGCTTCTATTTATTTAGGAGGATGTTAACTGCTGAAATGATACTTGCTGACTAATGGTCTAAATATTCCCGGTTTAATGCATTTGCCTTCCATCCATGCTACACTGATGCCAAGTCTGCTTCCTTCTCGTTTATTTGACTTCAGTATTTGGCTACCACCTACTTTCAGTACGTAATATCAGCTTCCGTACCGCAGACCACCCATTATTTTCACTGTGCTGGCTACAATATTCCAAACACCATGCATGACTCTCTTGAAGACCATCTTATTCATTTAAGTTACCCTAATGGATCTTTTCTGCTGAGGCATGGACTTAGGCAATGAATATATCTACACATGAGGAATACAATGTAGGCTACAGAGTTCCACAAGCTCACTATGGCCAAGCACCTGTTTCATGGCCTTTCTCCCCTTTTCCTCTTCTGTTATTATTGAGGAACCACACTGTGCTCAGTATTTCTGAGGAATCTTCTCTCTTCTGTGAACTAGGTTGCATGGAGCAACCATTACCAACACTTACTCAGAATAATAAATGATAATTAGCAAAAAGCTTCTCTGGACTGAAGAGTTACTGTTCTGGAAAAACACTGTTGTGCTTCAACAAGATGAAATGGAAAGCAAAAAGAATGGTAAGACCAATGTTCTTGCCTGCACCAACTGCCCCTGGCCAGAAGGTAAAGCTCATTCATGTAAGCTGCTGATTTCTTCCACACTTCCAAAACTGAAATGCCTTCATGGAAATTCAAACAAAAGCCTAGTCTGGATTATTTCTCATTCAGCCCAGCACTGGGTCACAGAATGATGCCTGATGGATACAGAAGTGGTGAGCGGAAAGAAGTCTGTATTTTAAATTGCATTTTAAGCACCAGATGTTATTATAAAAGTTGGAGATTGTCAGTTAGACTACTTTGCATTAAACATCCAGAAAACTTTGCTCATGTCTTCCAAGGCAATGAATACTACGCAGTGAACATTTCTTCACATTTATCTGGAGATACAGGCAAAAGAAAAGGAAACATAATTAAGACAGGACATTTCAGTGATCACAGTATCAAGAAATCTAGTTATGTAAATCTGACCCAGTGATGTGAAAGCATGAGCTCAGAAGGGAAATAAGACCAACCTTTCCATGATGCAATGTAAATGTTCAACTGTAACAAGATTGCTACACTTCTTGAAATGCAAAACTTTAGATTCAGAATTCAGACAAAAGTTGATTCTTTTCTACCATAAGCAACAGGGATGTCAGAAAGGATACAATTTTCTGTTCTTTTTCAAGAAATCTCCAAAGTCATACCAAGTACAAAACTGAAGCAATTATGGAAGTTTGGAACCTGATTTAAACTTTCTCACAACAAATTACTTTTGCAGAGACAAATACTTATGACAGAGAAAAGGGAGAAGAGGGCAGAGTGCTGATTATATATCTGCACATAAGTAGCTATTTATACCTTTAATAGCTAATTTATACCTTTAATAGCTAATCTACTGTGTTGTCCTTTCATATCAGTATTAGCCCTTAGGTAACTTCCAAGAAGCATACTCAGACAGAAAGCACCATTCTACCAGGCCTGGAACTTGACTTTGGTGCTAGGATGCCATATGTTCTTACACCAAAATTGTCTCAAAGATTAATGTTGTTTGCAAAATGTGGCACAGAATTCTTCCTGATAGACTGTCAGACTAATACCAGCTTATCCCGTCTAACTTCAAACTCATCTGCTCCTTTTTACAAGGGAAACAATATGCTTCTCAGAAAACACTATGCTGTTAAAATATTGTTTCCCTGAAGACACTCTGAAGGTCACATGACAGATGCTGTATTGGTACGGCTGCCTTTCTAAGTGTGTTTGAATCTCTGAGTGTCTCAGGCAAATTCAATATTTGATTAAAAAACAGATATTCAGTTATCTGCAACACGGACCCTCTGCCTCAGTAAAACAAAATGACAAAACAATGTTGTCTCAATTGCTAGAGTACTGCACAAATGTCTTCCAAGGTGAAGAAACTTCTTCTCAGTGAGGGTGACGGAACACTGGAACAGGCTGCCCAGGGAGGTTGTGGAGTCTCCTTCCCTGGAGACATTCAAAACTCCCCTGGACACATTCCTGTGTAACCTTATCTAGGTGTTCCTGCTCCGGCAGGGGGATTGGACTAGATGATCTTTTGAGGTCCCTTCCAATCTCTAGCATACCGTGATACTGTGTGATCCTGTGACACAAGAATGAGCAACATTCGTCAGAGAAGCTAGCAGCATAGTTCTCATTTTAGGATCTATTTTTTAAAATTTCTCTGATATTTACTGCTGCTATTAGAAAAAAAGTGTTATTCCTTGTAAAATGAAACATTCTGCCCAACTTAAAAAGATGTGGTTTACATTGGTTTGGCTGTTATTATTAACATATTTACATTGGTATTTTTAATTAATTTTTCAAATGAAATATTTGAGGCAAAACCAAACAAAAATATTTACTAAACATTAAAATGTCGCAAACTTTATCAACTAAAATTTTACACAGAATTAGCACCGCTTTCTGCAAAGGTTTAGCTGCGCTCCAAAATGTATTTTTTAGTAAACACCATTTGACAACCAACATTCTCAACTCAATATATCTTCATTGTTGCTTCCTTAGCTGTCATCACAGAGAACAGCAATTCACACATTATCAGACATTATGAAACCAGAGATGCCCAAAATATCAAGAGATTTGGTCAGTCTCCCTTGCTCTCCAGCTGGCAGTAGAGGGAATCCAGCCATAGTGCAGTTGGGATAACAATAGATTTTCAGCAAAGTAGGCATCTGTGCCAAAGCCCTGGAGATCTTCCACCACTCCTGCTGCTGAGGTGCCAGTAGGAGGTCTGGGGTGAAGGTCCCCCCAGAAGAACACAGCTCATCCACTCATCTGTCACAGGAGGGAGCCTTCGTTCCTGGGACTCCTATTCATCTGATCTCTGCCCATTCCAGTGACAGGAGAGGACATTGGCCTGGTGGACTCTCTCAGCCTTTGGGCAGTATAACTCTGCTTTTGCTATGCAGCTGAGAAGCTCTCAGTTGGCGCTGCGCCAGGCACGCTGTATTGCTATGCTTTGGAGGTTTTCACAAGGATGAAAGAAAGCATTTAGGGAGGTTCCAGAAACGATGCTGATGGCTGCCATGCTAATGCTTGTAATGAATTCTAAATTGGTAATGGGACCACTTATGGATAACTAAAGGCTTATTCACTTCCCTGGATATCTGCTTTTCTTCCTTTACCACTTTTTGCTGGATTTAGTGCCAGGATTCATTTGCACTTTCTCTTTTCCTCTTTTTCAGTTCTTTACTTTCCTACTGTCATTTTTCATGCTGTACTTTTCATCTAAAAATTATCACCTCTGAGGCTCTCCACTTATCCTAGTGGCCTTGCTGCAGCAAATGCACATCCTGCAAATCCTTAGGTACCATTAATAGGTCTCTTTTCCTGTATGGGGCTAATCCCTCAAGTTTGCATAGAAATAATAACATTCCTATGAACATATGATTTCATTTTACATCTACTGGATAATGCAAGCTACATTTGTACCACCTGGAGATAGGTGATAGGGTAACAAGTGGTAAAATAATAGGTGGTATAATGAAGGACTGCATTAATGGGCAGCAATCATAACTGATACAGACCTGTACTTTCTGGCTGATGCAGGTTTAAATGATGCTAGTGTTGATTACAGTGTGTCTTATTGTTTTAGGAGATACATATTAAGTATAAAGGTTTGCAGTTAAAATTCTATGAGGCACAAGGCTCCTCTGGAACATCTATCATGTCAGCATAACTGCTAAAGTGTAACTCTGGTCAAAAAAATAATGACACTATAAAAATGACATCTATCACATACTCTATTTATTTTCCCTTGGTGATTTCCAGATTAAATCTGCCCAGTTTACAAATCAAAAGAGACTTTTTTTAACTGCTCATTTATCCAACAGTCTATGTTCCCTGTTCAGACTCTGCCTAAGAAAAAAAAAAAAAACAAAACTATATTCTTTCTGTTTCACTCATCATTTTCCATCCTCTCACAATAAAAATTCTCCAGCTAAAATACAGGTTGCATTTGTACTGACATGGAATGAATCAGAACAAACCATATCTCACTCACTTTTCAGATCAAAGAAAATGTGGTTTTGATCCCCAGTAAGCTACATACATATATAGATCACATGGAGTGATCAAACTGGTCATTTTTACTATGGCAAACTGAACAATATTCCATACTAAAGACACTGCTAACACACGTTTTACACATCAATTTATATGTATATACACACATATATAGCTGTATGTATGTATGTACATATAATACACACCTGTTAATTGTTACACATATATATTTGGGTATGCTCTCAAGTAAAGTCCTAATCAGAGGGTGTCAACAACATTGTATATCCCTTAAACACTTGTGCTGATATCCCTCTGAAATGTCCTTCCACATATAGGAGAAATGAGGAAAAGGATGGTAGCAAACTTTACTGCCACCAAATGACTTCAAGCCCCACAGTGCTCTGTCTGGGTTGAAAAGCATTAGGATTATTTGTATTATTTCCTAACCCTTTCCTCTGTCTCTTATTTATTTGCTCACCTATCTTTCATTAACTCTCCCCTTTGACATGGCTGAATGGTGTCAAACTGTGAACCTTTTTCAATTTGTAATACAGTTACCTAGTTTTGGTATCTGTTCATAGCATAAGAATAATGACGTTATACACAGTGTTATAGCACAAAATGGACATAGCTAGTTAGCAGATATTTTTACAATGCAAACAAATACGATTTCTAACAAAAACTACTATAAAGAATGCTGCATTTAAAATACCAGGATTACAGAGAAATCGAGAAATGCAGAGGTAAAGCTGATGTTGTTATCACTTAACTTTACTTCACCTTCAGCATTAATCACTAGGATGGCAATCTGACCATCTCCTCTCATGAATGAGGTATAGCCAAATAGAGGTGAATCAAAGCAAAACAAAGGTCTTGCAGATAAACAGAATATACTTTGTGGAGTGTGCTTTGCCATGATTGAGTCCACTTTGGCTGAAAGTATGTGTTAGCAGTTGGTCAAACTGACTTGATTTTGGACCATTTGCTTGTGCTAGGTTCCTTCACAACTTTACTTGTGAAGTGCCTTTTCTATTAACACTGTTTGATAGTGTGAATCTGGTGGCAATTCCTCCCTCCATCACATCCCAGAAGAAAATTACATTATCCATCCTCTTGTCCAATCACAACTTTATTGCAGGAAGTTATCTGGACAGAAAATTATCAACCCTTAGGAAGGGTGATAAAAAACAAATAAACAAACAAATAAAAATCTAAAGCATGTGTCCTCAGTAATGTAACCTACCTACCATGAGCACATTTAACTTATTTTCCGCTCCTTGTACTGGGCCAGAATCTTTATTTTCCACACAACACTTGGGGTGGATCCAAGGTAACTAAAAAATCACCTAAAGCTCTCAAATGGTGACTAATAGGTAGTGTTATTCTTCAGACACTAAGGCAATTTTATGACAGAAATAAAGCTTCTGTATGCAAGAGGCACAACATTTTAGGGGTGTCTATGAGACTATGAAGAAAGCTACCACATGAAACAATGACCTCTACAAATTTTGCCACTTTCTGCTACAACTGCACATGATCAATGTTAATCATTTCATTTAATGAAGTACTGGAAGGTGAAGAGAAGAACAGGAGCAGAGATAGATAGAATTTAAGCCTCATTTTGTCTATATCAGTGGTTGGCTTACAATCTGGTCCCCTTTTAAGCCTTAATGTATTTGTGTCAGTTAATAAATTTGCTATTAAAAACAACAATGTTGACAGTGTGTATTTGAAATCTATACTAAACCACATTCATATACTGTTAGAAATTAAAACCATATGGGAAAATGTTTAATCATGAAGAAAAGTCAAGATTTTGTAATGTCTTCCTACCCCAAATCATAAAAAAATGAGATCTCAAGAACATTCAGCATAGACCATCTCAAGTTAAACAATTCATTTGACAATGTAATCAATTTCAACCAATGAACTTATTTAAAACATTTGGTTAACTTAAACTTACAACTGAAAAATTATTTTAACTCATCAAATTATTTATTCTGTTTTCTAGACAAAGAGCCTTGATTTGCAATTTCTGAAACTGTCATATTCTTGTCAAAACAGTCTTCCACAAGAAGTGGTTCTGCCTGAAAATCCTGCTCAAAATATGTTTGACCAACTCCACTGTATTTTTCTGCCCCAAATCCTCATGTACAATGTAATCAAAACTGAGCTGAGAAGTACAAAATATATAACATTTAAAAAATGTTAGAAATTAATTCTAAAAATTAAGCACTGGTTATGGACAGTGGAGGAACACAATCAACCCCATCTCTGACCTCAGATGCCCAGTGAAATCACACAGTAACTCTAGGTTACAACTCAGGCGTTTGTCTGGATCCTCTCTTTAGTGGAATGTTTATTAAAAGGAATGACCCTCCAGGACACATGAAAGTACCTTTTTCTTTCTCTTTCTGTTAGAACAGAAGCCCATGTGGCTGAGATATCTGTCCTGGACTTCCTCACAACTCCCTGCCCTCCCCTTCTGGACCATACCGCTGACACACAGCCTTTGAACTAACAATAAAGACACAGAGCCCAAACTTTCTTTCATTAGAAGCCTGGGCACTTTTTGTTTTTTTTCCCAGTGAAACACAAAGAATTGTTCTCTTTCAAAATGGCTGCTATTCCCCACTGCCTTCGGCAACACTGATACTAAGCTATGTATAAAGACGGAGGCTTCCTATGCTGAAAGATGAAAGGGGTTTTAGATTTATGTTTGTAAAAAAAGAATTAAATGTTGAAGTGTGTATCTGCTGGGATAAGTGTAGTCACAGATTTATTTTGGCTGAACTCCAAGTTAGGAAGTTGTGAGTGTGCTTTGGCTTGGCAGCCAGACAGGCAAATTAGCAGAGTGCTAATATACCCCCTTTCAGCCTACTGCTTCAGGTATGACTCTAGAACAGGCTGGCTCATGTTTGGGAAGCTCAGAAAGAAAGATGAGAGAACAGGGAACTCTGGCTACTGTTGACCCTTAGCTGTGAATAAAAAGAGATCAGGAAATTTGTTCCAGGATTAAAAAAAGAAAAAGAAAGGCACTGATCTTGTAACACATTTCCTGCAAATGTTACTGTAATGCAAATATTCGTAAGTGGCAGCATGTTAACATTCATAAGTAGTATCATGTTAGTATTCATAAATAGCATCATGCCAACTTACAGTAATTAAAGGAATATATGTGGTGAAATTCTTACGAGTTTTAACACATTAAGTGTTAGACAACTTAATAGATAGCAAGGATTGTTCCCCAGTTTTGATTGTCAAGTTGTGAGGTAGTGAAGATCTCAGTGCACCTGCAAGTGGGAACACTGGTAGGACACCAGTTCAAAGATGACAAACAGCAGCCTCACAGTGACCAGATCTCTTACAACCCTCTGAGTTGTCCCGTACAATCCCATACATTCAGTTTACCTAGGCAGCCCTTAACTTGTTCATCCTTCCTTCTCCCAGTCCTTCCTATGAGATATGGAGACCTAGGAAGCCTGCAAGCATTTCATTCCTCATCTACTCTTTGCACAGTCTCTTTTCCTGTGCTACATTATTCTTCATGGACAGAGAGAACAACAAACAACTCTATATATATTTGAAATTCATAACTATGTCCTTCCCCTGTCTATTTTCCTTACGGAAAACATCTCATATTTCACATTCTTTCCTGGGAAGCTGGGCTTTCCAAAGTCTAGATTATTGTCATTCTTCTACTTTTAGTCCATATCATTTTTGAGATTTAACACCTAGAACTGCACTCAGTCCACACTTTCATTCAAAACACTGCAGTTTTCCTCTGCGCACCAAATATGTACAGGGAGATTTCAATCTTTTTTTTTTTTTCCCCTTCCATAATATAATTAGATTTCATGGTATTTAAATGTGAAAAAGGCTGTGCAGGACTGATTCTCTGCAGTGGAACTCCAGTGACAATTCTCACTGATTTAAAACTCAGGCTCAGGGGTCCTAGGAGTGGCTTTGATGTCCTTCTGTGTTGTTGCTATCTGAGAAGCTTAACCTATTTCCTACTTTTTCTAAGATTTAGAGGCAGCAAAGTGCACATCCACTACCTGGATGAAACAGTATGATGAACAGCTATAACTATTGTTCAGTTTAATCCTCTTGACCTAAGGCTGAAGCTGTACCACTGCAAGGCTGCCACGAGCTCAATAAAGCACACTGCAGAAGCTTAGTTTATTTTTCCCAGACCAGAATTGGGTGAAAGTTGACTTACCAGGTCTTGAAAGTAAAGATTGAGATTCAGTTAAGAGGAATTATGGCTATACACCTAACTTCTTTTTTTTTTTCTCGCTTTTCTATGCTCTTTGACTGAATAAATAAATATCTTAATTTGACCCATTTTTACCAAGTGTGCTGATCACAGACTCTTTGGCAGGAAAGATTTTGCTCTCGCCAGATATAACTGGTTCCATAATGCTAACACAGCTGAGAATACACAGCTACAGGACTGTAAGGCTTCATCTTTGTCGTGGTTTAAACCCAGCCAGACAGCTTGTTCACTCACACCCCGTGAGTGGTGCCGGGCTGGAAGCAATCGAGGCCCCCCTCGGATGGGGAGGAGGATCGAAAGAGTGCAACTCCCATGGGTTGAGACAAGAACAGTCCAGCAACCAATGTACAACACAAATCACCACTGCTACCACCAATGAAAACAACGATAAGAGAAAATAACAAGGGAAGAGAATACAATACCACCCGCTGAGAAACAAGTCCGACCCAGAAGACCCCATGTCCTTCCGGGTAACTCCCAGTTACCGCCCCGGGCATGACGTGCTGTGGTATGGAATACCTCTTTGGCTAGCCTGGGTCAGGTGTCCTGTCTCTGCTTCCTCCCGGCTTCCCCTCCTCCCTGGCAGAACATGAGCATCACAAAGTTCTTGGTCAGAGTAAACATTACTTAGCAACAACTGAAAACATCGGTGTTATCAGCACTGTTCCCAGGCTGGAAGTCAAAACACAGCACTGCACCAGCTACCACAAAGGAGAAAAATTGACTGCTACTGCTAAACCCAGGACAATCTTTTGTGAGGTCTAAAGGAAAATAAGCCTGCCACTTGTTAAATATCTTAGCAGAATCTAAAGCAAAGTTTGACATGCAACCATAACAACCAGCTTGGATTTTCTTTCTTAAGAGAAACCTGGGCTAGTTTGTACCCAGTCCATAAAGTTCAAACCTATTCTTTTTATGCTTTGTGGGAATTGCATAAACATTTTTCTGAGAGCTGCTTACCATTGTGTTTTGAAATAATACAAATAAAACAGGTGAGCACATCAGAATGCAGATGCAAAGACCTTCATGGTGAAGAAATAATGGTGTGATATGATAGCAGCATCACTGCTGATTTAGAGCTGTAGGCAGCATGCAGCATCACTGGGTAGTCCACAAAAGCACACTACCTGGTAGAAAGGCCAGGCTCCCCTCTTTGGTTGACACACACAACTGGGGCTGTTTAATGGAAGAAATAGAACTCTTTTACCTCTTCAGCAATCTTACCCAGAAACTGTTCATCTTATGTTTTCACTGAGAACAATTTACAGACCTCCTTATTTCCTTTTTGTAATATTAGTACATTTCAGTGGATGCCACCATACAAATGCACCATAAAAAAAGAAAGAAAATGTTATTATGCACACCTACCTGATCTCCAGACGCTAACAGTTTTGGGTTATCTGGTTTTCATTTCTTAGACTAATACAAAATCCAGTTTTTACAGTTGCCTCTGTGGGTGGAAGGATGCAAAAGATGTGAATAAAGCAGGCTTCCTAACAAATGTTCTTGAGATTGAGTATGCTTTAATCTCTTTTAGGAGTTAGAAATTCTCCTTAATATTACTTTGCTGTTGAGCAATTTATGTTTTCTTCAGTACAAGATGAAGTGATGGCAAAGTGTGAGAGCAACAGCAATGAAAAGAAAACAATAGTCTTTAAAGCTGAGTTTCACAGCCTCAGCCAACTTGAGGGCTATTGTTTTATTCACCCTTTCAGTATATTAGGTCTTAAGGAATTATTTTTTCTAGTATCACTATAAATGTGACAATGTCTTGATACTGTGGTTTTATTAGTGGAAAATGTAAAGATAGTTTTGGCAATGGTTGAACAGCATGTGACTGGACAGACTGTACAGAGAAGTCTATGATACATCTGCAGCAGCCAGAACAGCAAAACAGCCATTAAAGCATTGATGATAAAAAACTCTGTAAGCAAATAAATAATCTAGGACTGAATTATTATTCAGTTCAATTCATTAAAGAATCCACACATCAAGGAAAATGCCTAGATTTAATATTTTTAAAGGAAATCTATTACTGCTGAGTTTAGAAAATAACTTCTGAATTGAAAAACATCAGAGTTGTGAAACATTGAGAGTTCTTCTGATTACACTATGGACATGAGAAAAAGTCCTGGAAGTAGAAAGGAGAATAATTTTGCTGTTCATCCTGCCTCAACCTTACAAGGAAAGAATGCCTATTTTTGAGCCAACGTTTGTTGTTTACTCCTAATTTTTTTGTAAAGCCATACTGAATAACAAAAAACTACCTATCTGGAAGGGATGTGAGAATGTGTGCTTGTACAAAGGCACTTTGCCTTTTTAAGACCAATCCTGTGACTTACTTGCCAATATAGCTTTGAAAAGAAACACAAATTGACAGAGATTTCTAGGTTCTACATCCATCTCCTTCAGACCATGCTTTCCACACCATAGCTCCAGCTTAAACATTTCTTATATTTGCTGCATACATGCCAACAAAAATCCCTGACAAGTGAGGTGACAAAAGAGGAAGAATGATTCAAAGAAAGACTGTGGTGCTTGGAAGGTGCTAATATTTACTGTTGGCTTCTCAATTAGAAAAGGTAAATTTCAGTCAGGTTGTGAGACTGAACTTAATTGTTTTGTCATTATAAAAGGTCTTTCTTCCCTATGATGCAAACCTGCCCTCTATTCCAGCCTTATAAACAGAGGGAAATAGAAATTTAAAACTCTTTTATACCTGCAGTAAGTACCAAGTATGTGCAGTGAAGATGGAAGAGGAACTAAAGATCTAACAAACAGGCTCATGTGTAACTTAAAGAGTCAAGATTAAAGTGGCTTATTTAACATAAATGTTACAACAAAGTAATACAAAATTGTAGCAAAGGTTTTCAGGCTTCTTTAAACGTGTTCTACTGCATTTATTCAGTTAGCTACTGAAACCTTTTTTATATGGATTTTTGTGCAAGTTATTTTTTAAATAAAACTTTCTTTGGCAGTTCCAAGTTGTCTGTTTTTATTTAAACCTCAGCAAAGTGTTCCAAAAATAACTGCAATGTAAGTACTTACCAGAACTCTAACAGCGTAAGTCAATTATTAAGTTTCAAATACTATGTAATAGTGGATTGCTGAAAAGCCCTGTCTTAAATCTTGTTTTTCTTCTAACTTTCCTGAATTTTGTGACTTTTTCTTTTAAATTTAAGAATACACAGGACCTCCACACCATCTACTCAGTTTACAGAGCCTCCTTTTCGCAGTTGTCTTAACAGGTGCATTCAACTATAACATCTTCTGTAGCATCTGTCTCATAACTCAAATCTTAACAGGCTAGAGATACTCTCAAGGACAGAGTGTACATAGTCTCTCTTCACCATCCTTCTTGAAGAAGAACTCCCTGCCTTCACTCCCTCTACCAAGTCTAAAACTAGCCTCAGTAGTTCAGGAATTATTTTTCTTCTGTGTTTACATAATGCTCAGAACAAAAAGGCCCTAAACTCAGCAGGAGCCTGGTACACAGTGTCAGTAATGCAGGCATATCAAAAGAGGTTTTACTAAGAAGCTCATTATTAAGTTGCACTTACGTTCCACCTTCTGTGGAAGTTTTGAAAAGCCTCTTATTATCATCATTAATATCTCTTGGATATAAAGAAGAGCAGGAGGGGAAATAAAAACCAGCCCACAATTTTAGTACTTGGTTTATCCATTACTGAGTTATTTTGGTTTAAATACATTGACATTTCATTGCATTATGAATACTGTGTAGGAAATAGAGGAAGGAGGAGAAAAAGCTATGCAGAGAAAAAAGCAAGTGATGAGAAGTAATAGCTTCCACTACTGAGACAAGGTAACTGCTTAAGCAGAGGAGAAACTTGTAGAGGAGAAAGGTGTGAGAAGAATATGAGGGAGTAGGTCCCTATGGCTGTTTCATAGTTAAAGCATCTAGAACAAGAATATACCACCTTTGTAAACAGAAAACAAAAGATCTTTCCCCCCCATTTCTTTTTTTTAACCTGTTAATAGAAAGGATAATTTGATTTCTTTTTTTTTTTTCTTTAGCAATAAGATCCTAGCTTCGTATGACTGAGAATTATTGCTTGAATGGGAAAAAAAACTCTTGAAAAAAGCATTTTAGCCAAGCAGCTTTTGCAGTTTGCGTCCACATCTTACTTATAATGCTACTTAACCTTTGTTTTAACACAAAGCTAGAATATATTGCCCACTTTTATCAAAATCCCAAAATAACACAGGGCTTAGTATTTTTCTGTGCAAATATTATTAAAGTTGGGGGAAGGAGGGAAATAAAACTGACCTGAGCAGAATGAAAAATTGTGCTGCAATTAAAGAGACTCAGCTGTGGCAGATAGAGAAAATAAGAAAAGGAAAAATACAGCAGCATGTAGGAAATAAACAGCAATTAGTGAATGAGGCTATTGCTGCTTCAAATTGGTATTTAAAACTTGGAAGAAGATCAAGCAACTTTCCTGTAGCTTTCCTATATTAACATGTACAATAAAACTTCCTATCAGCAAACTGCAGCATAAAGGAGTTAATGTGTTATGCTACCACTAAAATAGCATGAAAAAGTCTTGGAGGGGAAAAGAAAGGAATCTGGGGGAGAAAGGTTTCTGCAGTTACACAAAATGATTAATTTTGTCTCATGTGTATTTGGCAATGAAGATTTAAAATTTAACAATGACAAGGACTGTTAGTACTGCAGCTGATGTTCTAAGTGGAGGTGCTTATATTACTTAGGTTTCATTTTATTAATGTTAGAACTCTGTTATTACATAGAGACAGACAAATCCTGTAGAGTAAGAAAATATCTGCTTAAAACTGTATTTTTGGTATAACATGAATGCTTCTCAAAGCATACTTTATTCATTTTTAAAATGTTATAAATACCCTATGTTTCAGAGCTAGAAGTTATATTAATATTAATCTAAAATGTTCCTAACATTTCCTTTGCTTAAAACAAAAAAAGTTGGAAGAGTTCAGTTGCCATAATGCATAATAATACACCTGTTCCCAAAACATCTTTCAAAAACATTATTTTGGGGTATTTTTTGAGCTGGCAAAGCCCCCACTGTCTCTGGAAATTGTTTCAAAGCCCATCCTATGTGAAGGCCTGCTTTAGTTGACATTTATGTGATTCTCTTCACAGACATTGTAGGGAGGTCACAGTGCAAAATCCAAGTGTTTGTTTTTCATTCCTAATAGCAGAGAGGTTTTACACATGAAGCAATCGTTCACTCCTTCAAGAAACATAATTTATCTCTTCCCTTAGCACAGTCAGATCCTGGAAACTTGCCATTTCAATTCTCCAGTACTTTACAACCCACACTACAATATTCGAATAAAATCTAATTGTATTGTGAAAAGGGGAGGGAGGAAAGAGAAATGTTAGCACTGATTAAAGTTGAAACTTCAGTTCTATGAAGGTCAGGAAATTCAAAATAGCTTCTTATAATATCTCTACCCTGCTTCAGTGTGTGAACATGCAAATGCTTCTTCGCAGTGTGTTCATGTGACAAAATATTCTTTTACATTGTTTGAAAAGATCCTTTTTAGGATCTCACTTTCAAAGAAAATCCTTCAAAACATGAGTAACTTTTCCTTTTTAATCAGCATAGTAAAGCTGTCTGAGTATTCCTTGCCCATATTGCTTGACAGGCAAAGTTGGTGGTACCCAAAACAATAGGCTCAAGAAAACTTAGGCTTGTTACCAAAGTTATTATCAGTGTGATTTCCAATAAAGTTTGTACTAGCTGCGATTGTGAAATCCAGACAACTAATTTAAAATGTACCCTTTGGCATGTCAGCCGTCAATTTGAAAGTTAGCTGAATTGTCTATTAAGTCCTCAAAGCCAATCAAATGTCCATTGTCTTAGAATTTCCAGTGTTTTCTCTAAAATTATTATTTTTTATTTCCTTTAAATGCAGTAGTAATCATGTCATTGCCTTTGGACACAATGTCCAAGGCTGAGCATGTTTTTAAAATTAATCCCATTACTCTGTCAGATCTCTCCCCTTTTAACAGTTGAAAAAATAGCCTCCTGTAGAGAGTCAAATCTTTTATTTATCATTTCAGTGCTAGCTACAATTAACTTTGTTATTTCAAAAAAAGTTATCCTCTTACTGAAGAGATCTGAAGAAAAAAAGCCTTCAGATAAAAGGACACACACTGTCAGAATTGTTAGTCTTTGAAAATTGTCTCACATTGTGCTTTTTTTATAGAGTACAGGACACAATTCATACACATGTAAGTGGCTGGAGTGCTGTATAATAAATATTAGATTTTCTGTATCTTCCCCTGTAAACAAATTGATTGCCTATAGCAATATGTCACTTCTAAACTGACTAAAAAAAAAATAACCACAGGAATCTTTAAAACAAGAACTTCAACACCAGCCAGCTGTCCAACCCTAATCACCTCGGTTCCATTTGCTTAAAAAAAATAGTGGCCAGATCCTCATGCAACATTTGCTCAGAATCTAAGAGAAGTTCATCAATGGAGTTCAATGGAAATTAACCTGAAGCTGAATTTAAAGAATTAGGATTCATCTTGGACAGAAAGGAACAAGGCAACTGAAGGAGCAGACTGGGTAGGTAAAGTTCAGTACAGGAGAGGGCACACTGTTCATTCCCTGCAGTACGAGCCAGAGGAATGGGCAGATTGGGACAAATTTAAAGACAATTGAAGTCAACTGACTCGCTCCTAGCAGCAAATATTGCTTGGGCTTCACCAAGGAGAAGCAGGCTTCAAATGTGACCATGTAGTATGTGCTCAAAACATTCACTGCTCCTTTTTTTCCAGTGACTTGTGGATTTTATCAGCCAGTTCATCCTAACAGTAGGCTTCTTCAGCAAGTCAAAGTAAATTGTTATCCCATTAAGTAATTTTTAGGGGGTCTAAAATTTCTGTGGGTTTTTGTTTGTTTGTTTGTTGGTTTGTTTAAAAAAAAAAACCAAAACAAAACACAACCCAAAACCAGTCTATACTATGCTTCATTTAACAATTATGGAAAATTAAAGCTTTTATAATAGAAAGTTACCAGTTGAAAAACCTTGGCTATAAGGGCAAGGATATAAAGCAGGTGCAGACTCCTTTATCCCAGCTTTAAGGTGATTAAAGGGGTAGATTTAACAGTACCGTGTTTGAACTGTTGGCAAGACATTTGAAAAGATACTGTTTAACACTAGAATATAGAAGGACACAAATAAAATGGTCTTGCTTGTTTGGGAACTCATTTTAAGATTTATTTGCTCTGTAAGAACTAAAGAGATATCTCCATGTCTTTTCTGTACACTTCTCTGCAAATAAAGAATATCAGAACTGATTGTTAGATGGCTAGAGATCTAAAAACCTGTGATGGTTGTGTAAACAGATGAATGTACTGTCTGGCCAGAATTATATTTCTGATTCATTCATCAAGTACCCTGTGTAATATGTAATATAAACAGAGTAAATGGGTTTGGTTTATTGTATTTCAAAAAGAGTTTTCTTTAATCTTTTGTTTTGTTTAGTCTAGTTTAATTTGGATGCAGGTGAATCATTACCTAGGTGGAGTGCCTCATGGTAACAGGATGATTATTATTTCATTTCCTTTTAAGCAAACAAAATCTTTCATTGAAATTATACTCAATATTTTGCATAGGAGTTTTCTTCAGACCCAGCATGACAGGAACAAAATTAATGCTGTCCTTCAGTTGACACCAGCAATATTTAAATTTTTCCTAAGATTGTGCAGAGTTCTTAACATGTATTGGCACTGTACTCCATCATGACTTCATATTGCTAGGATAATGCACATTATTTTGTACTTAACACTGACATAATTCTATTCAATGGGATTTTGCCTTGTAATAATGCCTTATTGGTGTAAAACCATGCCGACTCTGACTCCTTAAATGATCTCACTAAGTTGCATTGAGGTTAATTTCAATCTTGATTCTGTACTTCTGGCCTTTGACCAGTTTTTAGACAAGAACGGGCTAGGGGAGAGCCATGGCAGTCAACAAAAGAGACTTCCTCCGTACTTTTAAAATACATTTTGGTACAGGTTTGAACAAAGAATAGTGAGTGAGATGAGCTGAAGAAATGCTTCACTAACACCTTCCTGAGGCTGCACCTATAATTAGTGGTACACAAGATGAACCAGTTTAAGGATGGCACTTTAGGAATATCAAACCCAAGTACTTCTATCTTCCATATCTGGGTTATTGTGGGATTTTTTTCACAGTGCAGGAAAGTCCCTGAAGAGAGGAATTTCAGGCTGTGACTCAGATTAAAACTCTCTCATTGCTTTTTTGACATCCACTCCTTCTGTCATTTCCATCTTTGAACTGCTATCGGGATGCTTGAAGGATCTTGATTAATGCTGTGAATGTAAATCAGATCAGTGCATATAGGCTGTGCCTATGCAACTGGAATTTTATACCAGATGGATATTACTGTGCAGTATTGTGTACCCTCAGACGTCTATGGTCACCTGGCTCACGGAAGAGGAGTAACAGGTTGAGCAGATAATTCTACAGAACATGGTGCAGTTTTTTCAAGTTGGCTTCCACTACTGAGACAAGGCAGTTGCAGTGACAAAGACCAGAGCAGTGACGCCTTCAACAGCAGCAGCAGAGTTTCAAGATGACAAAGGCTGCTTTCCTATGTATCTGCATGGATGTTTCCATATCTCACTGTCATCAGAAAGTTCATTTACCTACTGCTTGCTTGTCCTAAGCTAACTATTTGAGCAGATCACAGAAAAGCAATCATAGGAAAGATCAGAAGTAGCGGAAGGAATAGTGCCGTTATGTCATAACGGTAACTCTGGTTTTTCAGAGAGACGTATGAATTCCATTGCATGGTTGCATTCCTGATTCCACTAGGACTCGTAGAAGGATGTACATGACTAACCTTTAGCAAGGTTTCGAGCCAAAATCTTCATCTACATGACAAGATATTTTTTCACGTTGCTTCAAGGCCTATCAATTATTAAGGAAGGTTCACTAATATTAATGTGGAAACATCAATGTTGCCAAGAACTGGGGCTCATTTCCAGCAGTGTCCAAAGGAAAATCTGCTCTCTGGATAATCTGGATATTAATGGTGTTAAGATTTCACACCTCAGTAGGGAATATCTGGTTTATTTTTGGTTCCCCAGCATATGGTGCTTTCTCTGGGTACCTTAGGTGGAAGAAAGAATAGTTTGGCTTCATTTTGCTTAATCTGAAAACAAAAAGTGCTTTTGGACCATTTATAGTTGAATGCTGAATTTCACCCAAGGATTTGTGGAAAGGACTGTTTTATTCCACCAGAAGTAAAGAAGGAGTACGTGATTCCTGTGGGAAGCCATTGCTTGAAAGGGAACTCTCTACAGTGATGAGGCAGCAGAGCTTGGGGACATGCTGCTCAGGCTTTTGTTGAAGATGTCCACTGTCATCACTTTTCCTTTCATTTTCTTCATTTTGACCCCTTCCAGAGCCTTTTGATCCAGTTTGGTCCTTTGGTCCTAGCATAAGAAACTATCTGCTCTCAGCTGTCTCTTTACAGCTCTCTTAGAGCAAATACAATACCCCCCCAAACAAATCTTTTATTCTTTCTCTTCCTGTGGAGATCTGTCTGCTGTTCAGTGGAGCAGAGCTACCCCCCTTACACAAGCTGTAGCATGACAGAAATATCCCAGGCACTTGGTGCCCCCTCTTCATAATAACAGTGTCAACAACACAAAATAATCTTTTTCCCCTATCTCACCTCCTCCACAGTTTTTGGGGAGCCATTTCCAGCTGCTATTTTGCCTTGTGATTTCTTTTGGCTTCTCTTTACAGGCTGAGACAGATTTGAAATTCTCTTCTCCTACTTAAAGCTTCTGTGACAGTAGCTGGATGCTTGACCAGCAATGTTAAACTTTGGTAGATAAGTAGAAAAAAGAAAACCAATTAGATGGGTGCTAATAGCATTCTGCATTTATCAAACCTATTCTTCTGTGGATGCTACCCAGAGGCAAGACTTTCCTGAGTTATAGAAGGATCTTACTCAAAACAGCCAATAGGCAAACTGAAAAGATGCACAAGGGTGCTATCTATTTATCATGGTCTTTTCATGGTAGAGGGAAATACGAGTTAACTGAGCAGGCATAAGAGAGTTTCTTGCTTGAAGTCTGTGCACCTTAGCTTTCAGGTTTTTATTACACCTACAAATATTTATAAAATACACTAAAAAATTAATAGCATTCTGCAGTAACTGTTTAAGGGCAAGCAGTTTGGAATGCCTTAAAAATCTCTACTGATGTTTGAATTGTCTCTGTAATGTGATTTTGGCCATTTATGTTATAAAATCTCAGTAGCAGGGAAAAAAAAAAGAATGCACTAGTGAAACCGTGAGCTAACATTCTTTCACTATTTTTTGTGTTGGAGCTGCCACTTACAGTAAGCATCCTTCCTTTGCAAAACATCATGTTTGGCTGGTTTTATTTTTTCCTCTAAAGTTCTGGTTTGTCAGCTTTTTAGACGAAAAGTGGAGAACTCACACTTTAAATTCCCCAAGACTGAGTGTGAGCTGTAGCCATATCCCATCTTCATACTGAAGTGACACGTGAGCACATATAAATCCCATTTACTTGTTGTCCTCAGGAAAAATGATGACCAGGAGAGTGGGTCTTAGAAGCATGCGACTTTTAAAAGGTTCTCACAGGAATTAACTGAAGGAAACAGCTATTCAATAATAAGCCTCTTTTAAGGAATACTTACCAGTTAGGAAGGAGACATGTTCAAATTAGCTTAAACAGGATTCTTTGGCTTTATTGGACATATGATTCCTGGAAGAAAACAAATTTAGATACTATTTTTAGATGAGCATCTCCTAAATTATATGCCACTTGCAGGAATGTGAAGACATTTTGGGGGAGATACTGTGAACGGATATTATGCTTTTTGCAGTCTTGTATTCATTCATACAAGACGGAGAGGCAGTGGGGTAGTCCTGCATGTTAGGGAGTGTTTTGGTTGTCTAGACCTTAATGATGGTGAATAAAGGGTTGAGTCCTTATGGGTAAGAATCAGGTGGAAAGCTGATAAGGCAGATATCATAGTGGGAGTCTGCTACAGATCACTCAACAAGCATGAAGAGGCAGATGAAATATTCTATAAACAATGGGAGAAGTCTCACAATTGTTAGACATTTTTGTCATGTGATACCTCAACTTACCAGACGTCTGCTGGAAATAAAATACAGCAGAGAAGAAAAAGTCTGGAAGGTTCTTGAAGTGTGTGGAAAATAACTTCCTGACACAGCTGGTGAGGGAGCCAACTGTGGAAAGCACCCTGATGGACCTGTTGTTTGTGAACAGAGAAGGACTTGTGGGTGATGTGATGGTTGGAGGACATCTTGAGCATAGCAACCATGAAATGATGGAGCTTTCAATTTTTGGACACGTGAGGAGGGGGGTCAGAACTGCTACCTTGGACTTCCAGAGAGCAGACATGGGCCTGTTTAGCAGCCTGTTTAGCAGCCTGGTTGGCAGAGCTCCCTGGGACGCAGTCCCAAATGGCAAAGTAGTCCAGGAAGGCTGGACATTCTTCAAGAAGGAAATCTTAAATGTGCAGGAGTGGGTCATCCCCATGTGCTGAAAGACGAGCTGAAGACCAGCCTGGCTGAATAGAGAACTTTGGCTGGAATTCAGGGAAAAAAAGGTGATCTTATGACCTTTGGAAAAAGGGGCAGACAACTCAGAAAAGACTACAAGGATGTTGTGAGGTTATGCAGGGAGGAAATTAGAAGGGCCAAAGCCCAACTAGAATTTAATCTAGCTACCACTTTAAAAGACAATAAAAAATGTTTCTATAAATACATTAGCAGCAAAAGAAGGACTAAGGATAATCTCCATTCCTTATTGGACGCAGGGGAAACATAGTGACAAAGAAAAGGATGAGGTACTTAATGCCTCCCTTGCCTCAGTGTTTCAGGGTAAGATCAGTTCCACTCCAGGTACTCAGCCCCCTGAGCTGGAAGACATGGATGGGGATCAGAATGAAGCCTCCATAAACCACAGGAAAATGGTCAGTGATCTGCTAGACCACTTGGATACACACAGTTCTATGGGACTGTGATTCATTCAAAGGTACCGAGCCTGAAGTGCTCACTGAACGACTTTCCATTATTTATCAGCAGTCCTGGCTAAACAGGGAGGTCCCAAATGACTAAAGGTTAGCAAATGTGACACCCACCTACAAGAAGGGCAGGAAGGAGGATCCAGGGATCTACAGGCCTGTCAGTCTGACCTCAGTACCAGGAAAGGGTATGGAGAAGATCATTTCGAGTGCCATCACCGGGCACATACAGGACAACCAGGTGATCAGACCCAGTCAGCTTTTATGAAAAGCAGATCCTGCTTGACTAACCTGATCTCCTTCTATTACACAGTGAACCACTTAGTGGATGAGGGAAAGGCTGTGGATACTGTCTGCCTAGACCTTTGTAAAGCCTTTGACACCATTTCCCACAGCATTCTCCTGGAGGAACTGGCTGCTCATGGCTTGGACAGGCATACTCTTCACTTGGTAAAAAACTGGCTAGATGGCCAGGAACAAAGAATGATGGTGAATAGAGTTCAACCCAGATGGCAACTAGCCACAAGCAGTGCTGCCCAGGGGTCAGGACTGGGGCCAGTTCTATTTAATATCTTTATCAATGATCTGGATGAGGGGATCAAGTACACCCTCAGGAAGTTTGCAGAAAAAAACACACTGGGCAGAAGTGTTGATCTGCTTGAGGGTAGGAAGGGTCTACAGAAGGATCTGGACAGGGTGGATAGATGGGCTGAAGCCAACTGTATGAGGTTCCACAAGGCTCAGTGCTGGGTCCCACACTCGGGTCACAGCAACCCCATGAAACACTACAGGCTTGGGGAAGAGTAGCTGGAAAGATGCCTGGCAAAGAAGAACCCGGGGTGTTGATCAATAACCAGCTGAATAAGAACCAGCAGTGTGCCCAACTGTGGGCACCAGCAGCGTGGCCAAGAAGGCCAACAGCATCCTGGCCTATATAATAACTAGTGTGGCCAGCAGGACCAGGGAAGTGATTGTCCCTCTGAACTCGGCACTGCTGAGGCTGCACATGCAATATTATGTTCAGCTTTGGGCCCTTTACTACAAGTAAGACATTGAGCTGCTGGAGCGGGTCCAGAGAAGGGCAACAAAACTGGTGAATGGTCTAGAGAACAAGTATGATGAGGATTGACTGAGGAAACTGGGGTTGTTTAGCCTAGAGAAAAGGAGGCTCAGGGGAGACCTTATCATTCTCTGCAACTACCTGAAAGGAGATTGTAGAGAGGTGGGCATTGGTCTCTTCTGCCAGGGAACAAGGAACAGGACAAGAGGAAATGGTCTCCTGTATTGCCAAGGGAAGTTTAGACTGGATATTAGAAAAAAGTTCTTCACTGAGAAGGTTGTCAAGCATTGCAACAGGCTGCAGAGGAAGTGGTTGAGTCACTACCCCTGGAGGTATTTAAGCACTTAGGGACATGGTTTAGTGGTAGACTTGGCAGTGTTAGGTTTACAGTTGGACTCATTGATCTTTAAGTCCTTTTTGCAACCTAAATGATTCTATAATTCTATGAAAACACTGTCTTCAGCAGCAATAAGTGCCAGATTTTCATTTCACTCCACTCCTCAAAAAGAGCCATACTGTGATTTGAGGGGGCTTAGTCATGATATGTATGTGTATGCAAAATGTGCAGAAGACACTGAAAAAAATGAACCCTTTCCAAAACTTAAATGTTGCTCACCAGAGTCATCCGGTTCAGGCTGAAGTTAATGGAGTTTATATAGCACCCTGACTCCAAGGAGGTAACAGCACCAGGAAGGAATAGTAAGGCAGAGTAGTATGTATGGACAAAACTCCAAGCCAACCCAAGGCCTGGCATTTAGTGAAGACAATGTTAAATTACAGCTATTGATCATATAATTTGTGTTTTTTATGGACAACTAAACACTACATAATTCTTTGGCTTGATGCAACCACGATCCAGCTCTTCACAACTGTGGCATGTCCAATACCATCAGTCCTCTTTTGGTCCTCAGGTACTCCTTCAGGTACTCTGTTGCCACTTATTAGCCATTGACATGAGACTCAGATTAGAAAGGAATTCTTCATTAGTTCTGAGAAGCTCATATGTGTTTACAATGTACTGACTCATCTCCAGGTGGGATTACACATGCTTCTCTTCAGAAGCTTGGGACACGTTCAGGCAGAATCAAAGGGGACATGGCTGCTTTAATGGATACAGAAACTTGCTATTACTTAGCAGTGAGTGGGGCACTCCTGACTTCCCAAGGGCATTTATTTGTAGAAGCAATCTGGTCATGATGACTCCAAATCTGTGTGAGGAGAGAATACAGAGAGATGTAAAGTGATGAGCGTGGGATGGAAGTGGAAGACTGCCAGAAGTGGAGCTGCGAAGAATGTATTTACAAAAGATTCAGCACAAAGGAAAATGAGGGTTCTTCCTGGAAAAGCCAGATGCCTGGGAACAAATACTGATGGGTGTGTTTCAGAGTGAGGAATACTATTTTGGGAAACCATGGTTCTGACTGGGGAGTTGTCTGATAACCAAAGCAATAGCGTGAGGAAAGGGTTTATGTGATCACCAGAACATTGAGTAGGAAGCTGGTACATGTATTCTGTTTTTCAAATGACTACAGCTGCTGGTGAAATACAGTGTGTGGTTCTAATACCAATATTTCAAGCAGCATGTTAAAAATTAGAGGGTCAGTGAAGAATTGGAACATTTATTAAATGATTGGGAACTATGTGTTTTAATGAAATACTCAAGGACTTTGATTTAGTTAGCTTAATGAGGAAAAGCTTTGATTTATCAAAGGTAACTGGTCTGTAGTTCCAATACAGGGAACAGACATATGAAAAAGCAACTGTTCAGCTTATTGCTGAAAGAAGTAACAAGAGTGAATGCTTGGAAATTAGACAAGTTAGATAAATGCCTACTTATTACACAGACATTTTTAAGAAGGGTAACCATCCACTGGAACAACTTAGTTCAGGTGACATTACACTCTCCATCACCAGTCATTTCTAAATAAAAATTGGATTATTTAGAAAAAGAGAAAAAAATCTAATTCAAGCAGCAACTACTTCAGCAGTGTTTTATAAGCAATAGTACATCAAAGGTCATCCTACATACTTTTGTTCATTTAATCTAGGCTATTTAACATTTCCAATCTAACAACTTTAAGGTAAATCACAAGCATGCACAAAGAAAGCCTGACTGCAAATCCTGTAGCATTTTCAGTATTTATTTTTCTCCAAAACCTATTCCTGCTGTGCAATAACCGCGGTGCAATGTAGATACCGCAGCACCATCAGACCAAAAGGTACCAACAGCACAAAGCTCAGAGCTGGATGCAAAATCCTTCTGCAAATCAAAGTGAGTACTTGGGTGTTTAGCCCATGCTGTGCTCCCTGCTGCTGCCTGTGGCTCGGAACTGTAAACAGATGAGGTTATAGAAGCAGCTGATATTGCATCCTTTCCAAAGTGGTTCAGAGAAAGGCCTAGGTGAAAAAAGTGCCTGTTCCTGACTTGTGAAGTATGACTTTCCATAGAAGAACCTTATTCATTGGGAAAATGTGACTGTAACAAGACTGTCACTCTAAGCCAATCTTCCATGCCTGCCTCAAAAACATCCCCTTGCTCCAGACAAGTTCTTGGCCTTGTTAGGAAAACTACTAGGTAATATTCTAAAGCCTGTGTTTTGATGAGGTCAAAATAAATGATTAAAATGGTCCCTTCTGACTTTGCAAAATATAAAACCAGTGGATGTGATCCATTCGCAGCGGAGAAAAAGCAAGAGATTTTATTTTAAAGCCAAAGAACTGAAGTCCTAGATTTTTTCAGTTAGTTATTTTCAGAAACTGCACATGTACTGAATTGTGCTCTTTAACACAGAAACAAATCTGGGTCTGTGATTTCGGGAAAAAAAAAAAATCCTTAATTTCAACTCCAGAATATTTCTGTTAAGATTCTCAGGGGGAGGGGGCTGGGGGAGGAGGGGAATGGACAAACTTTCAAATGTGACAAGCACTCAGCAACTCACATAGACCCTAAGGTCAAAAATAGCAGAGTGGGGTTTTTAAGGAGGAATGACGTAGATTTAGGGCTTTGACAAAGGAGCTCTTGCTCATTTTGCCATGACGGTTGTTAACACCTTAATCCAAAGAACTGTCCTGCTCCTTGGCCTCAGTTACCATGATTTTTTAATCCACAGCCTGGTAGCTACCTGGGGGCACTGCTCAGCTGTTTAGCTCACACTGGTGATGAGCTTGAATTAACACCGTGGACTGCAAACTGGTGAAGGGGGATACAACTATATGCTCCCCTCAGCTCTGGGGATGGAGACCTCTTCGGAAGACACAAGGTGGGCAGCTCTTAACAGTAGCAGACCACAGGGCCACAGGAAAAAAAAAGCAATTTTGTTTGTTTATTTGAAGACCTTAGGTTTGAACACAGACCTGCTCAGAGACCAAACTTTCTGCAGGATGTACCTAAGCACTAAGAGGATAAAACCCCAAGTCTCCAGGCTTCCAGGGCCTAACATAACCAATATTGTTCCTTTATGAATAAATGTTTAGATTCCTAAAGTTCAGGTTAATGATCCAGTTGTGCAAATTCAGATAGCATTCAGAGAGATATTTTGGGCTTGCATTACTGCAAAAAAGACCTCCAAAATGTCACTTCGGAGAAGAATGCCATTTTGAAGTCTTACTAACGTAAAAATGAATCAAAACCAGGGAAGAGTTTTTTTAATTATACGATTTTTCTGAAACTACGTAAAATATTTCTGCATGGCTACACTCTGTGTCAAATTTTCACGTGGACTGACTTTCTGCAGACATATTGTAAATGCTTTTAATAAGAACACTGCTTTTATTAATCTGTCAATAAAAACAATTTTTCAGATGTTTGAATACAATTTCCTAACTTTTTAAAAGCTCTAAACTTCTTGAATCCCTGGAAACAACCATGTAATATGTTTATTTTAATCTGCAATTTTGGGGATTGAGTTTTCTCTCCTTGAAGCAGAAAAGGGTATAAACAGCATATCAATTATTTGTCATACTGGACCATATTACATTCTACCTTCATGTTTCCTATACAAAACATAATCATCAGTATTATAATCCATAACAAAGGAGGGTATCTCTGAAGTATAACTACATTTTATATTGACAACAGTTACTTCATTGGAGGAAGCTGTATATTTCTGTTGTTTTGTGAGGAAATCTTATTGCACTACTATTTTTTTCCCCCAATATTGCACCCAAGAGAGGCAGCTATTGCCTCAACCATTTCCTTCAGCTTACCCTTTGATACATCAGTCAGACTCAGCTCCTCCTCCATGCTGTTGGGGCCTTTTGAGGGGAGCAATGAACTCATGAAAACAGTCTCTACCACCTCTCTGGTGCTTACTGCAACAGAAAGTATTGGTAACTCCAGGGCAGCTCCTCCAGTCTCCAAATAGGGGACATGGGCTTGTTCTGCAAAAGATGGCTTGTTTGTAGAATTGTTGCAACGCAGCAGTTGTTGGGGGAATAAGAGGTATATTAGATGTAGACAGATCTGTCAGGGGATATAGCTGTGAAACTCTTCTGAACTATAACATCGTAATTTTCAGATTTGTAACAATGCCAGGTTTTGGGCAACTTTAACAGCTCTTGGAAAAGGCAAAACCTCAACATAAGAATCATGCCCCTCCCATAGTTAAAAGTCTGTGCTTGAGAGCCTGGAGTAAAATCCCTCAGTGAGATGGCAGTAAGAATTTGGTAACAAAAATAAAATGACGTATTTTCCTTGATCTCCTTCTTCAAAAAGGACAAAGGATTTTTCTCAAGTTTTCAAAAAGCACTTGGCTTGAAACAGCCAACCAGACCAGAGAATTCAATCTTGCTCACTAAAAAAAAAAAGAAAATATTACACTAAATAAAAACAAGACTTGGAGATAGAAAATATTAGGCAAATCTAACTATAGGTGTTAAAAATTGTTTAATAATGAAAGTGGCAATCCACCTGACAGCTCTATGCTGGTTTACTATTTATATTTATTATTCTGTTTATGTATAGTTATTTTACTATTTTCATTTTTTTATAAAAAATTAGAGTTCTGGCTTCTGAATTTTTGCTACCTAGATGTCAGGAGTAGTAAGGCAGATCTTCTGAAATTTACAGTGTTTCCTTATTGGTGTTACATACATATATTTTCATAGAAGCCAAAAGGTTGACTCCTGCCAGTGAATTCTGGCTATGGATAAAGAGAGAGTAGGGCACTCTGCTGACTGCACGAGTCAGAAAAAAGTGAGACTTTGATCCCAAAACAATAAAATGATTACTTGGTTTCGCTGGAAAGCCAGTCAAATAAAATTACTCTTTATAATATAAATATATAAAAATACTATAAAAATATCTCTTCAAATAAGAGAATTATCAGCAAATTTAAAATAATAGTTAAAATTTAATGAAGCTAGATTTTTTAAGAGGCAAGTCTATCTCTTGCTAATGGCCTATTCCATAGGAAGCAGTTCTATGAAACTGTAAAACTTTCTTCTGTGGTGATTAGAAATCAACATAGGTCCTTGTTACAAGTTGTCATCCTTTCAACCCTTTATCACATCATATGATTAAGGCCTTGTTTTTTTTTATTTGTTGTTTGAAGATATCTGGCTGAATAGAGATGCTAAGCTGATCAGAAGGTCATCTTCTCTATCTTGATATTCAATAGGAACTCTGCAGGCCAAACAGCTTGCTGGCACTGGGCAATGATGCTGAATGAGATCCCTGGGAGAATGAATTACAAGCACTAAGCTTGCTTATGTTGACAGCCAAATCATCACAACAAGGGTATAGACGTAAAGCAAATTATACAATATACAAATATATTGTATCACATCTGGATTACATATGCTCAGCTTCATCTCCATAGAGAAATCCTTCGCAAAAGTTGCTAGCAATTAACAGAAATATAACTGTGGTGACAGATAGGATTTAGCTCTCAGGAAAAGGAAAAAACCCTTTTCCAACAAATCATATATATGTATACACACATACACAGCAATAGAGAAAGACTGATGTTGCAGAGGGACTGTTAAAACAAAACCAGAACTGCTCTGTACAACATTCTTCCATCGTAACCCATTTGATTTTCAAAGTTGAGCAGAACAGCCCACTAACTGCTGCAGCTGTAGTTACCTTTCCATGCCTTGCATTTTTTTGATGTGAAAAACAGGATGAAGAAATATGCAGAGCTATGCACATTAGGTAACAATAGTGCCAGAAAAGCCCATGAGGATAACTTGGTTAAGTTCTCTAACAAATTACAAGATATAGTCAAGTAAATATTACTTGCTGCTAAGACTACCCTCCCCCTCCCCCCCGGTAATTTCCCCAAATAAAAGGACAATTAGAACTTACAGGGTTTTTAGTTCACTTAGGTGACCAATATGAAAAACTGTATTTTAGAAAAAATGCTCAGACCAGATGATTCAAAGGGTTACACTCATTTTACTGAATTAGACAGCAGCACTAATAAAGTTTTAATTATCTCAATTCTTAAAGTATTTAAGCTGGTTTGGTAGCTGTTCCACTCAGTTTTTCTTTCCCAGCTACATAAAACTGCATTCTTCCTGGCCATTGTGAGTATCTGTTTCCTAAAACAATCATTTTCATGTGTTGGCAGTGACTAAAAAACTTACAATTCAGAGAAATTTCCCTTACCCCAGGAATTCTACATATGTGAAATTGCTATATAGTATATACATATTTGCTTTTTCCCTATTGCCTGTCACAAACTACACAAAGTAAGTCTGGGGTCTCAGTGGGTCCTCAGAGCCCAAGTTAAAACTCACTGTGTTAAAAAGTTGGATTTTTATTTTTTTTAGTGCTAATTCCTCTTCTATATGTTAAAGGAATATCCCAAGGAATCTGGGTTAGCAGACAGGGCGTGCAGCCTTCATGGCATAGTAAGAAACAACCACTGCTTTTTCCACTATTGTGATAAAACTCAATAATAAGTATTGAATGCCCTCAGACCCTTTAATTAGGTGTTTCTTGGTTGGTTTTGTTTTGTTGTGTTAGCAGATGTATTTCTTCATATGTAATGAAGAATACAAGGAAACGGTAAACTAGTATATTAGGTGTTTCTTGGTTTGTTTTGTTGTGTTAGCAGATGTATTTCTTCATATGTAATGAAGAATACAAGGAAACGGTAAACTAGTATATTAGGTGTTTCTTGGTTGGTTTTGTTTTGTTGTGTTAGCAGATATATTTCTTCATATGTAATGAAGAATACAAGGAAACAGGGTAAACTAGTATGCCTTTAGTACTATTGCTTGGTACATGTCTCCTTCTATATTGTAAATACATAGACATACCAACAATGGTATGCCTTGTGCAGTGTGACTCCATTTGCTGAGATAATGTGTATAAATGTTTGTCAGATCAAGGTCTAAACTGTCAGTAAGGTGCTTAATTTGCATAATTTGAATTGAGGAGAGTAGTCATAGCAGTACCAGGCAAATTAAATATAAGGATAGACCCACAAGGGAAAAGGTGGTGTTTTGTTTTTTTTTTTTCTCCAAAATATTTGAAGCCATGAGCAATCTAGCATGTTCCAAATTGAAAACATTCATTTTTTACAGAATTTTCATGAACCCGAGAAATGAAAATTAATTTGAACAAGTTGAAAGAGAGGTTCAACTCCATGACTAACATGGGAATTACCCTAATCCTCTCCTCAACTTAATCATGGAATTTTAACAAGGTTTTTCCTGGAAGCCTTTGAGATCTCCTAGGTTGAACAAGAACTGCGTTCATTATTTTTATACTACTTAAAACACACTCATAAATGCAATCTGTAGCCGAGTTATGAGATAAATCCTTTGAGTTCTAAATCACTTGTTCGAATCTTGGCCAGGAATTGACACTGTTCACTGTCTTTTGCATGATACACATGAAAAGGGTTGGCAATCTCAATCTAGTAGCAGTTCTACCACTGAATCTCCACCTATGCCTACTTAATGATAGAATATTTCTGGGGGGAAATAAAAGAAAAAAAATTAAAAATACATGCTGTTTTCTTGGGCTTAAGATACAGATGAATAGCATAAGCCCTGAGGAATCATCCATGTCTGGAAGCAATGTACAAGTTTCTCCTCTGCTCTCCCACATGTACGCCTCTCACCCACAAGAAGATACAGTGCAAATTATATCTCAAAAGGTATAACCCACCCCTGCTCTCTTAGCTCCTCTTTATCACAGTACCTAGAACTAGGAAACTCTGTAAGCTGGAGGAAACTTTTAGTTACAACCATGTAAACAAGGGAAGCCAACTGCTTGACGAACCTTGTTCAAAGCTAAAAGACTCAGTAAAATCATGTTGGCAACAGCAATCTTTCTGCCAGTGTTACTATTTCTGCTAAGTAAATTTAAAGGCAGCAGCAGAACTGTAAGAAGCATCAGCCAGAGCTCAGATCTGGTAACTTTCCAGATATGCTGCAGAGCCTTTTATTTTTTTTCAGGCCTTTAGGGATGGATGAGTTGAGGGATATGAGGAGCCAGGCCCATTTAGATGATAGGTAATTACATTCATTGGACAGTTGGCTTCTGGAGTTGTTTATATCATGTGCTTCGCATTTTGCAGAACACTTGTAAGAGTGAATAAATGCTGCAGTATAATCATAAGTAAATTTTAATATTATGTCTGCCTACCTGAAAATGCAAACAGGAATCTTTTACTCAGGGAAAGTCACCATTTCATAAGCAAATCCACGCAACGGCATTAGAATTGCTAAAGAGACTGAACACATGCTCTGTCAGGTGCAAACTCTTCCTTGTAACAGGATATAAACATCAGCTGTGCCCTTCTTACTTACTTTCCCTCAGTCTATTTTTTTTTCCTGCTAGGCTAAATTTTAATCCAGAAACTCATTAGCACACCTTGTTTCCCTCATTTATTGTTCTTCACAACTGGCTTCAGTACAGTTTCATAGGCTTCAGCTTTAAAGCGGGTGTGGGAAGGAGTGGGGGGGGGGATGCGTGGGGGGCTGTTTTTCTAGCTGGAGCTGCCTGTCCTCGGCTGGGTCTCATCTGGCTTTTAAAGGCTTGCAGGAGGCGCCCACCCTGCTCGCAGCCTGTTCTGTTCTGTCCTGTCCTGCTCCACGGGGGCGGTGGGATGCGCAATCCTGGTCCTAGCGGTCGCGCATCTCCGCCGCTATTTGCTCTCCCCGACTTGAACAAACAGCTGCATCGCAGCTCTCAAGCGACCAGTATTTTCAATTTCGAAGATAATGAAATCAGCATCGTGCGAACATGTACTTACCCCGCCTTTCCCCGATAAAATATAAAAGCAAATCCGCTGTTTCCTTTCAAAACACGAGCATGGCGTTTTGCATTATTAAGCAGGAAAAAAAAAAAAAAGGTATTTTTCTCGCACGTTCAAATGTAAGATGCTTTAAAATAATAACGCACCGTTTTGAATCAGCATTTCATGAGATTGTCTAGGGGCCAATGCCTACAAATTTTTGCTTTACTATGTCCCAGGATGGGAGCTCTAAGGTGTGGACACAAAAACAACTTCACCGAATGACTTGTGGGCGAGAGAAAATATTTGCCAGCTCTGCAAATGACCCGGCACTGATAGTTGCTTCTGTAACTGTTCTGCTCAGCAACACTCCCCAGTTCCGTTAGGCGCGCTGAGATTTTTTTGGACCCACAGACCGCAGCCCCAGCCAAACTGCTGAAAACATTTGTGGATAAAATTCAGCAGGTAGCTTGGAAAAAAAAGGAGGGGGAATAAAAACTGAAGGGCTGTGGGAGTTAACCCGCTAAGCAGTAACAGCTGAGCGAAACTTTGCCGAGCCGCCAGCACCGGGGTGCCGTGCAGGGGCACCCCGCAGCCCCCGGTATGGGCACCGCTGCCACCCCCCCGCAGCTTCTCGTTGCACCGGCCGGCCCCTACCGAGCGCGGTGGGGAAGGGGCAATCCCTCTGTCCTTCATTCCTTCCATCCCCAGCAAGTTCTCTCCTTGCCCCCCAAACAATTGCTTCACACCAAGTTGGTGCGTTGGAATTTGGAATTTATCCCCCAGAGCCGGCTCTCAGGGAAGCCAGCAGGGACACTACTGTTCGCGGGCAGCGCCGATCCCCAGCGCTCGCCGTGCCGTTCCCTTCCCATTGGCCGTGCGGCCGGCAGGGAGCGACGGGAGGCGGAGGGGGAGCTGCCAGCAGCGGGCAGGCACCGTGCGAGCGCGTACACTAGGCGCACGGCAGGCAGAGGCTGCTGGGGTATTGTTATCATTGTGCTTCAGCGGAGGGTTTTGCCTGCAGGGGGAGGGGTGGAGGGAGGAGAAGAAAGAGGGAGAGAGAAAGTGCGGGGCGAGCATGCAGCAGGGCTGGGGCCAGCGCAGCGGCTGTGCTGGCGTGCCCGGGCTGAGGCGCTGAGAGGAGCCGCCTGCCCGAGCTCGCTGGGGGGCACCGGCGGGAGGAGCGAGGCGGGCACTGATTCACGCGTGGGGAAGGCAGACAGCTGAGGGGAGCCGCTGCACCGGCCTCGCAGCAGAAGCAGCGACTACTTCTTTCTTATCTCCCAGCCTTTTGTTCACCCATCCTCATCTTACTCCTCCCTGCCCACTCTCTGCATCGCGGAGAGGGCTTGGCAGAGAGAAAAGCAGCCTGACCCAGGGCCGACTTTCACCCATCCTCCTTCCCTCGCTCTCTCCGTCTCTCTCTTCCCCCGCTGCATCGCTGCCCATGAGCTAGAGCGGCAGCCGGCTCCGGCAGGCGGGGCACACGCCGTCCGCAGCTCCCGGCAGCTGCCGCTGCCCGACCCTCCCCGCTGCTCCCCTCGCCCCGCTCCGCAGGCTCTAGCCGTGCTCCGGAACTGCTGGGGGCCGCCCTGCCGCCGCCCCTCCTCGTCTCCATGTGCCGAGTAGCGGGAACTCCGCCGCGGATCCTGCCGCCGCTGGCGCTGATGCTGCTGGCGGCCCTACAGCAGGTAAGCACCGCCGGCGGGGAGCGGGGCCGGGCTGCGTCTCTTTGTTCCCTTGCGGGCACCGATGCCCGGGGAAGGCGGGAGAGCCGGGGGAAGAGACGAATGTAAAAGGGGGCTCCCGCCGCTGAGGTGGGGATCTCGGGGAGGGAGTCCGGGAAGGCGGCAGCCTTGTGACCGATCGCTCGGAGCCACCTGCTCGGGGTCAGCCCCGGCGCGGGAGCTGAGCTCACGGCCGGCTGAAGGAGATAGGGGGTCCCCAGGGCGGGAGGGGTGGCGGCTGCGTCGCCGCTGCTGAGGAAACACGGGTTTCCCCAAAGCTCCTGGGAGGGCAGGTGCCGGAGGACGAGAGGAGATGGGGAGGCTGTCCGGTATCCACTCGGCCGGCAGGAGGATGGGATCTGGGCCCCGCAGTGAGTGCGGGGGACAAAGTAACGGAGTAGGAACGGGGTGGACATCCCTCCTCCCGGCGTACAGAGGGGTCCCACAGCTGCCGGGCAGGAGCAGCAGCCGCCGCGCCCCTCCTGAGGCGGCTGGGGCCCAGCGTACCGCGCCGCGCCTGCTCCCGTGCCCGCTAATCCTTTCCCAGAAAGAATTTAGTCAGCCTCCGCCTGGGCGCCGGGCTTCCCCCCCCCCCCCCCCCCGTTAACGGGAATTTCCACTGGGACGGGCTCGGGCTCCGAAGTATGTAATTTATTATTATTATTGAAGTCCTGCTGCTGCCTCCCCCCGGCGGGCTCTCCGCTTGCTCCGAGCGTACGGGGTCCCGGGGGCGCAATCTCGGGACGCGGGGCACCACTGGGCACCGGCTTCCGAGGTGCCCTGGTCTGGCGGTGAAAAAGGGGGGTGTCTCTTTCCGTGCAGAAAGTAGGGGTCTGCCGGCCAGCGCCGCTGCGAGGGGCCGCTGGGGAGAGATGGGACGGACGGGACCCTGCGGGGGGAGGACGGGAAGACGACAAAATGGATCCCGGTTGGGGCAGCGAGGGCAGTGCTTGCCGGGCGGTGGTTGGGTTGGGCTCCTCTCGAGCGGCGTGGGGTGTCCGGAGCGAGCTCGGAGCCGAGGGAACCCCCAGCGGAGGCCGGGGGTAGGTGGGCAAGGTGACGGTAGGTTCCCCTCCCGCTTTGTGCTCGCTGAGCTCGTATCCAGCCCGGCGCCGGGGGTGGAAAGGCGGCAAGGCTGAGAGACAGATGGCGCAGATCATCGCCTCTTAATGGTATTTACGGTTGGGGCATTTCTGGCGGGCCGGGGAGCAGGTTGAGGCGAGGCCGGCGGCGGGGACGGGGCTAGAGGGGCCCCGGCGCCCTCCCGCAGGAGCTGCTGGCGCAGGGCAGAGGGAGGTGGCGGGCGGCAGCCACTGTCCATGGTGCAGCCACCCGCTCCGCCGCGGCTTGGTCAGAAGGAGTCCTTTCGTCCTCCCGTCGCCTTTTCCGCCTCTTCTGTCACCCCCCGTCCGCTCACGGGCTCCCCGGTCGATCGGGCCCTCCTTCGCCGCAGTGTCTGAGCCACTCTCAGGGCATGAGGACTTGCTGAAGCGAGCGAGGTGCTGAAGCGCTGCTCCACGGCAGCCGCGGATTTTTCCTTGAGTCTTAGGAGGACACGGGGCTGGCTGGCGTGACAAGGAGTGTCCGGTTGGGCATGAGCGAATTCATGTGAAAGCGGCTACCCTCCTGCTCAGAAACTTGCGGTGTGCCACTTACAGGCTGCTGTTGTCTTGGGGATGCATTTGGGGTGGGTTTGGTTTTTTTATTCTTTTTTTTTCTTTTTTCCTTGTTTACTGGTTAATTTTCACTTGGGTTTATTTCCCACCCCAACCCCCCCTTCCCCCTCTTTTCTAAATGCTAGTGTATTAGCAGATCTATACGTGAAGCTTTTCTTTCTCTCCCCCCTACCCCCCCCCCAAGTCCTTATGTTATTGTACATTTTTCCAGTTCTGTTTAGTCTTCTGATCTCAATAAATCTTTAAAGCACAAATTCTTCAGTAAGCTTCCCCCCCCCCCCCTTCCCTACCCAGGGCAGGTTTAAAATTGAAGTACAAGCTATGAATTAAGGACAGGAACTAGCCATATTGGTTTTATGTATCACTCTGTGTCACTGGCACGTTACGGTTGGGGAATCCAATTTCCCCCTTGTTTGGGTATCCATTAAATCAGGTTAGGGTTGATTTTTAATAGTGTGTAACAAAATTGGAACTTGGGTATGAAATCAGATTTATGGACCTGCATCTGAACAACACTTTCATTTTAAAAGCCTCCCCCCCCCCGTTCTTTCATGTGTGCTGTGAAGAACCTTAACAAGCTTGGTGCAGTGCTAACTTTTCTTTTTGTCCATCATCATACCTACTTCTTTTGGTTTGTAGGTTTTCTGTATTGGGTTCTTTTGAAATGTTGAACCTTTCTACTTAGTTTTCCTTCTCTGCAACAACATAAAGGAGCTATCTACCTTTATTTTCTGGAGTTGCTGATCACTTTGTTATTCACCAGTGATGTAGGAAAACTGTCATGGAATTATTTGGAAGATCGTAACTGGAAGCAGGTTTTAAGGCACATCTGTAGGAGATGTTTAGGTACAGGAAGTAGGGCTTTAGATTTTTGCCAGTATGTTAACCTGCATGAGACATAAGCAAATGAAAACTGCACTTTATTTTGCTGGTTAAGAAATCGGTGTGAGTCTAGAAGTATGTGAAAAAACCTGACAGAAGAGAGGATGAAAGGAGCCAGGATTGCTTCTCTGGCCAAAACAACAGTTGCAGTTTTTGGAACTGGGATGACAACAGGGTTAAAGAAGCCTGTGACAAAGCTACAGGAATGAAACTGCTGTTAGTTAGAAACGAACTGAAAAGAGGAATAGAAATGAAGTGCTCAAAAAGGGAGTAAATCTATTTCTTTTTTTTTAATGTGTAAGGTGATGGGGACACTGTGGATGTTGTCCATTTTTAAATCAGAAACAAGTAAACAGTAAAGCAGTTTTGGAGCCTTTTGTGCCTAGGTGACTGGTTTGAATTTGAATTATGATGACAGAGGATGTAAGTTATTACCCTCTGCAGGCAGTTTTGGTCTTATTCCAGGTCTTAGCGAATCTATCCAGGTGATAAAGCTACTACCCTAAATGACACTCCTGTTAAGCTGCCTCTGCTCAGAATCCAGCAGTGACATTTCCTGCCAGCTGGCCCCTCTAGTAATCACCCTCAGAGGCAGTCGCTGGCAGAATTGGGGTGAAGCATATAAACGTGGTTTTGTGCAGAAGTGGCAGCGAGATCTCCTGTTGTGAGTGCGACTTCTCTCTCATACACCTGTGTCTTAGACTATTACTAAAAAAAAAAACACCAAACAACTCTCTTTTAAGTTATACAGTAAATACGTGATTGTGTAAGCACAAAAAATGAGATTCAGAGTGTCTCTTTTTAACAAATTGGACTCCAACATCAACTCCTTTCAGTGAATTTAATGCATTTTATAGCACATTGTATAAGCCCCAGAACAGGACAGTTACATGAGTGCCTCAGTCTTCTTCGATGTAGATCTTTATATTCTAGTTTATATCTGAGAAGTTAAATGTGGTGGGATGTTGCAGCAGAGATCTCTCTAATCCTTGTCTGGCTGGTCTAAGTGATACTGATACCACTGATGCATCCTCAAGATTCAGATAATTGCAGAACTAAAGAAAAAATACTAGAAGTATCTCTTTAGTTATTAAAGTGGGTATTTTATTTAAATACCTGTTATGAAAATATTTTTTAACTGCTTTTTACACCTATTTTAGGACAGATAAGGTCAAAAATGAATTTTTAAAAATTAAGTCATGGGTTGACAAAACGGGAGATAATTTTGTGTGTTAAACAAGTTCTGATTATGTGAGCAGATACTGTAACAAGCCCAGAAATGTATATACTGCTTATATAACGAGGTATATGTTCTCATGTATTGCCAATTTACATATTTTTAATAAACACTGTGTTTTCTAGAAAGCCGCCTGCTGTGCTCTCTCTTTGTGCATAGTACTGCTTCCTAGGTATGCAGCTTAATGTTCTAGAAAGATTAATGTATAGTTTTTATGATACCAGTTTTTAAAATATTGCCCCACATGATCATATTTTTTAACTATATCTAGTCAAGAGTGCATAATTCAAAAACCTCCCATCTATTAGTTTTCTTTCTGCTCCCAAAAATTGGAGGAGCTCCCAGAAACATCACTGTCCTGTCATGTTCCGTCTCAATTTAGTTTCAGTGACACTTGTATGTCAATTTTTATTTATTAGTTTTTTTTTAAATAACTGAACATTGTAATGCATAAGATAATATAACTGTGATGGAAGTGCGTGTATATATTTAAAAATAGCATGAGGAAGTTGTGAATAAAGTTGTTTTTACTCAACACAGGCAGTCTTGTGTAAGGGACTTTTTGTCATGTGGGAAGGAACAGGAATTGTTGAATAGCTTTTCTTGCCTGAGTAAGAGGATCATTTACCAGTTAAACTCCCTGTCTCTCGCTGTTTTTGAAAATGCTTTTTTGGTTAACCAAAAAAGAAAAAAAAAGTTTAGAAAACTTGCAGTAGTTTCAGTAGTTCACCAGCGCTCCCATTAGGGTGAGAATTTATTTCAAACAATGTACACGTACAAAACATGAGTCTGTTCCCCAAAGGCTACACAACCTGTAATGTTCCGTGGCATTTTTAGTTTAAATTGCTTTTTGTTACAACGCACAGCAGGAGCCTGTAGTGTCCTTACTGAATAGCTTGTGTGCTTCCACTAACCCAGTGGCACTAGTTGTGCATAAGTGAGACATACCAGGAGTGGAGAGTGATGAAAGCAGAAGGAATATGTAACGTCTTTTGCAGTAGCAGTAGTAATTAGAACAGCACTTCTCCTCATCTATCATAAAACTGAAACTTACTGGTTGGCCAAGCATATGTAGGCGTGAGTCTTGATAGGAGAAAAAATGTTCTGTTTTACTGCAGGATGAGTTTAGGGAAGATTTGTGTTTTGCCAAAGCATGATCGTTGTTTGTAAGTGATCTGAGGTGGACCTTTTTCACCTGGGTGTTGGACTGTGCTGCCGTTCACCTTGAGAGGTATATCTCTCTGTGATTCATCATTTGATTTGATACTGGAGTTCTTACTGAAAGACCATGGGAGCGCTGTCTGAATAAAGAGGGAAAAATAGGATATCTATTTTTAAATGGCTTATGAAGACAGATGTGGGATCAGCAGCTTCCAAGATGGAAGGTATATCACTGCTAAATCTTTTCAACATGTCACTTAAACTATTTGGCTTTAGTCAGTATTTGTGTATTTAATTAAATACAGTGTTTCCAAAAGGCGCAATTATCCTCTAGGCACTCCTTGACATATTTAAAATATATATTTTTTACCAACAGAGTCCTCTAGGGACTCCTCCATTCCTTATAATTAGCATATAATTATCACCCAGCAGCTGAAGACATAGTTAAAATTTTGTGATCCCCCAAGAGTTCTTCCAGATAGGCCTTGCAAGGCTTTGGAAAATGCAGCATCCTCCTGTACACAGCAGTTTTCCTGGGCAGAGATGTTCAATGTGTGGGTGAAGTTGAAGGCTGTAGGTGTGGGTGCCCCATCCCTGGAAATGTGCAAGGCCAGGTTGGATGGGGCTTGAAGCAGCCAGGTCTAGTGGAAGGTGTCCCTGCCAATGGCACAGGAGTTCAAAGTGGATGATCTTCAAGGTCCTTTCCAGCCTAAACCACTCTATATGATTCTGTTATCAAATCAGAGATTTTATTTCTTCTCTTAAAGAAATGAGAATGTATTGTCAAACATAAGGATGATTTTATTTTTTTTTGTTCATTTGGTTTTGTTGTTTGTTTTTTTTTTTAATATTAAAAAGTGTGACTTGCAGAAATTCCCTTTGGTTTTGTTACTGCAGTTAAAATCTTAAGATGTCCTTCTCTGATGAGAGCTGTGGTTTGTCTGGAGAACTGTGTATCTTAGGAGATGCAGCAAACCCTGTTCCTCTGACTGGGGGAAGAGAGTAGTCCAACCTGGGCCTTGGCTTTATGTTACATGGAGTATGCCAAATAAGTGTCAACGTGTCTAATAAGGCAAATGAATATTGTCTCTCGGGGTTAAGAGAAAAGGGTACAAATATGATTTGTGAAACTTTCATCTAAAAAGCTGTGGTGATGAACCAGTAGTGGTTCAAGGCAACTCAATTTTAAACTGGGTGGTACCATGAAAATTGCAGATCCTGTTATTTGGGGAGAGTGAGAGCTTTAAGTGTTGGCTTAAGAAACTGGATTTTCTGATCTAAAATTATCCTGGTTCATGAAGCAGAGCACTAATTAGAAGTGAAGATGGCACAGTGAAAGCCCTTTCTAGTGTAACTGAATGACCTCTGGGAGGATATATAGCCTGGTACCCAGTTTGGAAGCTTTCGGCTTCCAGAATTATTTGAATGAAAGGCATTTTTCTTTTTCTCCAGTTGCAACCTATGGTTGAAAACAAATTGTACTTGACTGCATTTGCTGGAGTACTGAGTACCATGAGAGTATAAACTGTTGCAGCTCTTTGCAGCAAGTCAGATTAAGAAAGAATTTCTGAATGTTTTCAAGTTTAGCAGCTAAAGCATTTTGGAGATGTCTGTTATCCTGCAGAGTATTTTTTTTTTTAAGCCTTATGGCAGTAAGTAGATACCCATGATAATAGAAGACCCACCTTATACAGCATATCCCACTATGTTGGATGATGTATGTGTACCAAACTAAAAGTAGATAGAATGTTCCTGGGATACCCAAGTTGTAAATGAGCATTGAGTAACATCTTGGCCTTTAAATTAATGAAGAAACACCCAGTCTTTAAACACAGTCATTAATGTTTCTATGATCTGTTCTTAAGTTGAATATTACTGTCATAGTTGCAAATTAATGTTGGTTATTAAGGAGGGAGATCTCAAATACCCTGTCCTGCTCTGTCATACATATAATTATGTCAGATGTTGTTTTGAGCTTCGCACAATAATGCCCTGTGAATTGGTTGGACTTGGCAACCAGCAGCTGTAATATGTCCAATTATAACTGTATAGTACGACATTTTCTCTCATGCATGCCCCTCTATTTCTCATTTTACTACCTAGGTTTATTCTCCTGTAGGAATAAGCTACAATGAGTGTAAAAGGAAGCAGTCTTTCAGAAGCAACTTCCTGTGCATTTTATACAATCAGTGTTAACCAATCTAATGTTGAAGTACCTGCAGATACAGACAGTGGAAGAGCAGAGACTTTGATATTTCAGATTAATAGCTGCTAGTAAACTCCAGTGGTGTACAGTATATGCAGAGAGAAAAAGATCAGCCCTATTTGAAAGCTGTCTTAAGGAGCACAATTCTGCAACTTTAGAATACATTTTGTGATAAAAAATTGCTTCTACAGTTGTGTGGTGAGCTTGCATTTTTAAACAGATGTTTTTTTACAGAACCACATTCTAAATATGGCTACTTTTTGGAGAGTATGGGAATTGGGAAGAGGTATTAGTCTAGAACTGTCAACACCAGTGAAGCAATCCTGTCTGGTTTTATTCTTGTTTTAATTTATGATCTTTTCACGTGTGTGAGGCCCATGTTGTTGGAAGATATTACTAGTGGTGTTTAGAAAAAGATGTAACCATGAATCCTTTAGAATTGTGGAGTTGAGATTTTCAACAGGTCATTGGTTGTTTTTTCGAATTAAGCTGGAATACAGCCTTGAAATTAAACCACAGGTTTCTAGATAGATATCTAGAAAGTAACTGAGGAGCAGGCTGTGAAAACTGCAGGGTTAACTGTCATAAGTGTATAAAAACGGCCAATTCTTCTAACTGATTGAATAATAACTTTGACAGAGGACCTGTAATTTACATTGTGTTGCTTCATAATTGCAGTTTGCCTATTGCATTTAAGCTGAGATCTACAGTACTGAGTTTATATGCATGGTCTGACACCACGTTTGACTTCATGTTAGCTCTTTAGCTCTGGAGATAGTAATTCTGATAACTCATTTTGCAGTTAAAAATGACTGAATAAGCCATAAAGGATGAGGAAAGCAGAACAGTTTTTTGGTATTAACCCTATTTTGCTTTAGCGAAGTCAGTTAGTACTTGAGAGGAGAATGTTCCAAGCGCTGAGCTTGTTCAACACTTTGCAACTCCATTAAGTATGTTTTATATGTGTATAAGATGAAGTAATTGCTTTTCACCTTAAAAGATAAGGTATTTTTAAGTAGTGGCCTTGTGTAGATGAATGTACGACTAATACTGTCTTAGGTTTGAAATAGTCTTGTACCAATCACACAAAATCCTGTAAATTACAGTAATGTTCCCCATAATCTTCTCTTGCTTTCCTAGTTTTCCCCAGATAAGGGGAAAAAAATGTTTCAGTATCCTCTTTTGCTTTTAGTTGTAATGGTTTAAGTCTTGCAGTACTTGTAGGCTGAACTTCATATGACCCAGTGTGTCTGAAGCTACAGCTTCTACTTAATTCAAAATGCTTAACATAGGGCGATTAAGAATTGCTGAAAATTTGAATTCTTCTTTTCCTTGTGTTTTTATTCTCAAACAATCTTTACAAAGGGCTGTTTTTGGAGAGCAGAGTACAGTCTTTTGTTTCCGGATAAAATTGATGGCTGCAAGTGAAAGAATAAAGAAGGCTCTCTATTCATGTCCCCCAGCCTTTGTTTCAGTGAGCATTGTTTCAGTTTATAAGAGCTGTTTAGTACATATAGATTGCTAGAAAGGCTGAAAGATTCCCAGGCATATCAGTGCAGACTTGTTAAAAATCCAGCTATCTGCTCAGCTGCCCACCCAGGACCTTTTTGTTTCAAGGATACCATGAAAAGCTTTCTTTTTTTTTTTTCTCCATCACGTTTGTTTTGAGGTCACCTTTTGTACAGTAATTTAAATGAGTCTTACTGTTTTTCTTTCTAATTACGGAAACCTCACCAAACCTGTGATTTGAGTTCTAAAGCTGAGGAAACTGGCAGTCGGAATCGTAATTATTTTTGATTTGCCATCTTTTTATCTTAAAAACTCAACAGGTGGACTGTTGGGGCCTAGCTATGGATCCAAGTTCCAAATAACATAGTCCCATGGTAGCTTAAACTGTTACTTTATGTTTGCTTTCTCTTTAGGATCCCCATATAAATATTTTAAAGTACATAAGTAATAGCACAAAAGTGAGATGCTGGTGTAGTATTTAAGTCACAGTGAAATCCATACCACAGTTTAAGTTGACCTAACATTTGATAGTTCTCTTCTTGCCTGCTGCTTACCTGAATAGTGAATTAACTTGAGAGTTAGGTAGTAAATATTGTTTTTTTGGTAGTGTCCATGTTGAGCTGCTTAGTTAGGACCATGTTGGTGCAATACAGTGTGCTATAAATGCCTCCTTGTATTCGTGATAAAGTTATTCTAATAGGGGTTGGCATGCTGAGCTTGGCCATGTGTGTCAGTGAAGAGATTACTCTTCTGCTGCCTGATCCCTTTTCCCTGCGGGAGCCCTTCCGCTTTGACATGCTTCTGTCCCACCTCTGTTCTAATGCTCTCTTTCCCTGAGGTTACTATGGTAAACGTGCACCATCATCTCCTCTTTCTCCATCCCTTTTTTGTTTTTCTTTTCCCGGTAGTGTTTCTTTGGCAAGTGTACGCAGACGTGCTTACATGGCCTTGAGTGGGTCTACTTGATGGAAGCCCATCTGGGAAAGTAAAAAGGAAAATCTAATTTAAGTCTTGATCAGATTTAGGTATGACATAGCAGCATAGTTGCTCGTGCTGTCAAAGACCATATACTACATCTGGGTATGCACATGGATAGGCCTTTACTTGTCGTGTAGGCGTGTTTGAGATGCTGTGAGGGCTCTCACAATTTCTCAGAAGTATCTCAGCCCAGGCTGGCATGGGAGCTGGCCTCTCCGCCTTGTACAGCATGAAAGGGGTTTTGCCATGTATGGTCAGTTAGCCACACGTAAGGTGGGCTGTTGTCTTGTGTGGCGCTAAAATGAGACAAAAGCAACTCCCTGCAAAGAAATCTTGGTCCTTTGCCACAGAAAATTGGGTGTTTTTTTTTATTTTTTTTATTTTTTTTTCCAACTAGGTGACAAACTGTCCTGGAAAAGAGCTTCTCTATCAGAATTATCTTCTGAACATGGAACATTACAGAACAAACAAGTTTCCAAATGCTGTATTGTATTTCTCAATAGAAAGGCATTTATGAAACTCTTTGAAAAAGTGATTTGAGGGGAAACTTTCTTAACAAGTGAGAGAAGAAAGTTTCAGTGGCCCTGTTCTTCCCTTGTGCAAATTTAATAATGAGCTGGTCTCCTTTTAACTTAATGTCCCTTTGAAATAGAAGGAGATTGCATTGGAAACATTTGGCTTTATATGGTATCTGTTTGAATGCTAGTGCAAATACAAGTCTGTTAAGTTACTGCAAGTGTAGCATATTATCTTAGTTTACTTGTGCTGGTGCAGCCTCACACAGAAAAACTCTAAAGTGTTTTAAATCAGTGGTTGAAGTTGTTCCTCTCAAATAATCTGATCATGAAAAAGTTGGTGGTGGGATTTTGTGCAAAATTTATTTCCAGAGAAAAGAATGGTTTTGTTCCCCCTATGATTCCCCTTCAGACTTGATGGCTGGTTTTGTGGAAATGTTCAGTTGTCAGAAGATTCAAGGTTGTGTATTATTTAGATCTTACCAGACAAGTGGGATTTGTTCCTTCCATTCCAGTTATCAGAAAGATTAACCCTTTGCCCCCACGGTCCTAATTGCAGTCATTCAGAAACAAAGATGCTGCTTGTACAAGGCAGCAGCAAAATGGAGTATGTGCCAACTGGAATGAGGGTTGTGAGCATTACATAAATTTCATCTTGCATTTCAGGCACCGATAAAAGCAACCTGTGAAGATACGTCATGCAAGACTGGATTTCCTGAAGATGTTCACAATGCAGTGGTGTCAAGAAGTGTACATGGAGGACAGCCTCTTCTGAATGGTATGATTAGAAAAACATACTTTGATTTTTTTTTTTTTTTATTTTTATTTAGTTTTCTCTAGTTGTAACCCTAAATCGCTCTGGAGCATTTTCACCTTTAAATAGGGCACAAACTCTTGCAGGAAATAACATCAGCTGCTCTGTGATTATTTTTTGATTGCTGTCATAGGACTTGGAAAATCCGTTGGCATTGGTGGTAGCACATGCACCTTTGTTGACTGTAATCTGAAAATACTGAGTGTTATGAACTTTCCCATGATTGTCCACTAACTCTCAGCCCAGTATTCACACTGCTGTTTCTTCTTCCCACTGACAATACATATGTCACCAGTCTAAACTTAGACCCTATGTACGAATGATGAGGATGTAAAGAAAATCTGTGTTCTGCTTTACGTCTCCCACAGAAGTACTGCACTTACACCTAGTACTAGCGCTCGTATTAATGCAGAGATAGTTCCCTTACTGCTTTTTCCTGGCAACCTGAGGAGAAACACCTGTGGAAAGTAAGACGCAGAACAGGCAGCGACATTAGAGAGTGGATGCCTGTGAACCCTCAGTTGGTGACCTCCACCCTGGCCTCTGCAAGGAACCATGCCAGGAGAGGCAGGGCAGCGCACTGCTCTCTCACCCTGGCATCTACCTGCAGCTGAATGGCACGGTGCCCAGGATGAGGATGAGCCGCTCCCAAGCTCATGGTGTGCTTGGCAAGTGCAAACACTTGCCGTCATCAGGGATGCACTGCAGTCAGATCATCTGCCTGCAGGTTGTCCAGGTTGGGAATTCATTCTGTTGCTTTTTTGTGTCTCTATTTTTCACAGCACACGCTCTGAATCTTTCCTGGGTTTCCCAGCTGGTTAAGTTTCAGTATACAAGTTTGTAGAAATAGAACATTTAAAAAAAAATTTGCATTAATTTGGCTGTTTTCTGAGCTGCTACTATAGTATTTTTTTTTAATCTAATTTGGAAATTGTGGAACTAAGAACATTAGTTTTAGATGGTTTCAAATACATCTTAAATAAGTACTAATTTAATTTAATTTGTTGTTTCTTTCACATACAAATACGGTTACACAGATCAAGACATTTAAATGAAAAAATGTAATGAGTCTGCAAAACAAATGAAGTAAAAGCTGTAGTCTTGATTTTACATGCTGTACGTAGCAGTTTCTCCTTAATTATATTTTGCAGACCTATTTTGTGCTTTTTTAGAAGTATAATGGAAATGTGAATGCAGGATGAATTGATTAGCTTTAGCGTATTTAAACTTGAGTTATTAAAGCTTTTTCTGTTCTTTTTCAAGGAAGTATAGTCTACCACCACAGACTTCCCTTTTATTAAAGTACAGCTTAGAAATATGTGTATTAAAGTAAATGTTCTGCCAATTGAGAAAATAATAAAAAGGAAAGAGAATTTTCTTGCTTTTTCACCAGATGGGAGTTAATAGATGACTCTCCTATAGACTCCTGCAGTAGCCATCAGCACTGAGAACTCCTGTGGTAGGTGATGTGCAAACCTAGAGAAAGTGGTGGAAATGAGGGCATAGAGCACAGAGGGCAAGAGCTTTCCAAAGGTGTTGCCTTGAAACCACCAAATATTTGTTACTGGTTAATTATCATACCATCAGTTTATCTTACAGTGGAGATCACACAAGTTTTGAGATCTATCCTGTTATGTGAAAGTTCTGTTCACTCTTCATGGAATCAAGACCTTTTCTGCAATTTCTCCCCTTTTTTTGTCCACCACCTGGGGACCATAGTGAACTGCCCACTAATTCTTTGTTGGCATTGTTCATGTAAATCTGATGATAATGACTGACCAGCCTTAACTAAGTCTGAACTAGGAATGTAGGATGGGAGACTAACTTCCTTTCTCATTAGTCATTGCATTCACAGAGTCTCTTCCCTTGCTTCTCAGAAGTGAGTGAAGCATGACTGTTGTTTTATCCTTGAATGGTATTAAAGCGCGTAGCATTTTAGGGAAGTAGGAATTGGAAAAACTGCATGAGGCATACATCATATCAGCTGGTTGAAAAATGACCTGGGGGAGATTTTTCCTATCACCGTTTCCTCAGCTGAATTACTGCAGTGGTTAATTCTTTTGAAAATTTTGACATGCTTAAAAGCATATAATTTGCTGGTTACACATAAACATACAGTCCATCATTGCATAGCTTTGACTTAAATTTAATTACACTGTCGTTTTGAAATACTATTGTTGTCAAAAGCTTGTTTTCTGGTTATTTAACTGGATTCAGATGACTCTGCAAGTCAAGTGTAGTTGCATGATACTTCTTTCTTAAGAATAACCGTAGGCTTGATTCTGATCTTAGTTGTCTTGCCTCTTTTACTGTGTAGAATCATAGAATCATTGGGGTTGGAAAAGGCCTTTAATAACATCAAGTCCAACTAACTATTAACCTAGCACTGTCAAGTCCACCACTAAATCATGTCTGTAGGTGCCACATCTACACATCTTTTAAATACTTAACCACTGCACTGGCCAGCCTGTTCAGGAGCTTGACAGCCCTTTTGGTGAAGAAATTCTTCATAATATCCAGTCTAAACCTTCCCTGGTGCAACCTGGGGCTGTTTCTTCTCCTGTCACTTGTTCCTTGGCAATAAGAGACTGACACCACCTTGCTACAGCCTCCTTTCAGGTAGTTGCAGAGAGCAATAAGGTCTCCCCTGAGCATCCTTTTCTCCAGGCTAAGCAATCCCAGTTCCCTCAGCCACTCCTCATCAGACTTATGCTCTAGACCCTTGACCATCTTTGTTGCCTTTCTCTGGACCTGCTCCAGCACCTCAGTGTCTTTTTTGTAGTGAGGGGCCAGAACATAGTGTTTGAGGTGCGGCCTCACCGATGCCGAGTACAGGGGGACTATCATTGCCCTAGCCCTGATGACCACAGTAGTTCTGATTCAGGTCAGGATGTTGTTGGCATACTTCCAACCATACTTCTGCCAGCTGTTGACCAACACCCCCAAGTCCTTTTCCAAGTCCATCTTTTCCAGCCACTTTTCCCCAAGCCTGTTTCATGGCATTGCTGTGAGACAAGTGCAGGACCCGGCACTAAGCCTTGTTGAACCTCATGCAGTTGGCTTCAGCCCATCTATCCACCCTGTCCAGATCATTTTGTAGAGCCTTCCTACCCTCAAGCAGATCAGCACTCCTGCACAACTTGGTGTTGACTACAACCTTCTCAAGGATGTGTTTGATCCCCTCATCCAGATCATTGATGAAAAACTAAACAGGACTGACCCCAATCCTGACAAGTAGTGTGCAGTACTACTTGTGGCTGGTTGCCAGTGGGATGGAATTCTATTCACCGCCACTCTTTGTGCCTGGCCATCTAGCCAGGTTTTTTACCAAGCAAAGAGTATGCCTGTCCAAGCCATGAGCAGTCAGTTTCTCCAGGAGAGCTGTGGGAAGTGGCGTCAAAGGCTTCACAAAAGTCTAGACAGACAACATCCACAGCCTTTCCCTCATTCACTAAGCAGGTCACTTTGTTGTAGAAGGAGGTCAGGTTGTTTTTGAGGGAGGGTTAGACTTCTTCCTATCGTATTAAAAAAGTATTTTTAACTGATAATGGCTTTGTTCATTTATATTGCTAGGATAGTATGTCAGCATCTATTAGTTTCTCCTTCTGTACATGAGGGCATGAGAGGCCCCATCTTCAGCTGTTATCCATGTGTTCAGATGTTGGAATATGTGAAAAATCAGTGGAACAATGTATTCAGAATAAATTGGAAAAGGGAAAACCCCCCAAATTTATTAATGTTGTATTACTGTATGTAGTACTCAGAGAAGAAGACGTTAAGTTAAAGAAAGACTTCTGTTCAGTATGTTAAATGCCTTTGCTTGTGCAGGTTTTATTGCAGTTCTGTAGTTTATCCAAGAAAAAGTACTTGTGGCAGTTTGATATGCCTGCTTATCTAATCTTTCTTCTACATTCTACAAATTTTAAGATACAAATAATGCATTTCTGCTAAAATCATTCACCTAGGAAGATTACTTGAATGGTTATTTGCAGTATCATATCTTAGAGATTCTTACTCTGGTAATTTATTTTAGTAGTTTCATATCTTTCAAAGACTTTAACAATGTCCGTCCTGTTACAAAATGCATTATTTTAGTTTTCCACTAAGCAAATTCATTGTCTAGACATGATTCACATGTATCCTTTGAGTGTTGTGCAGCCGTAAAATATTTCTGAGCACTTTGAGTTGCACAATGATAAAGGAAAAAGAATGTTTTGGTGTTGATTACTGAGATAAGTGGTGATTATGGATGAGTAACAGCAGTTTCATGAGCCATTTAAGTCAGGTCAGGCTCATGCTGTTGCCAAAAGAGACACGCTTATACCTTCCCTCCTCTTTGAGCCTGGTACCAAGTGCTCATGAAACCATAAAATGAATGTGGTTAGCTAATTTATCTCGTGTAAACTCTAACTCCTGCTCCTTTAGATTTTTGCTAAAAGATCTTGTATGCTTAAACAGAGCCGAGGTGTCCTTGCTGTCTTCTCTCTTCTAGCAGTGAAATGCTTAGAAAATGCTTCTTTTGATGCTTTCAGACTGAGTGACAAAACTTGATTTTTGGCATTCCCGCTGACTTATTTTGTAGCTTACTATTGAAAATACCAGTTGATCTGAAACAAGCCAGAAATGCATTGCTATGAATACAGTGCTCAGGCATTGCCTGGTATTTAAGAGTGACTAATGTTTCTTTGTGATGTAGTGGAAGTTACATGGGCACTGACTGTCCCGGCGAAGCCACTTAGCTTCTTTGTGAAGTGCTAGTGGTGTTTTATCATCCTACATAGAAAAGCCCATCATCAGCTAAGAATAAAATTCCTTTTAAAAATACCACCATACTTAAACCTGATGACAACAGCATATCTTTTAAGGCTTAGGTCTTGTTACTTTCTATAAGCAACTCTTATGCAACTGTATTCTTACTATGGCAGCTTTGATATACTGGTGCGTGTTAACAGTAAAGCCAGAGAAAGTATTTTTAGCAGAATCATATTTTCCAAGAGGAAAATAAGTCTTTCCCCCCCCCCCCCAAAAAAAAAAAAAGAAAAAGGACTCTCCCCATGAAAAAAATAAAAATGGTAACCACTTTGTTTGAAGGCTCCTTGCCTTAAGCAAAAAGGCAAGTTGACAAGTTCCTTCCAGGAAGACAGCCAAAGAATCTCAGATGTATCGGGTCTTTCTATGAGCTGCTGGCAAGGTGGGGAAAAAAATGTTTCAGTTCTTCCCAAATACACTGTTTACTGAAATTCTCTTCCTGTACCCTTACCCCCCACCCCCCCCCCCCAAAAAAAAAAAAAAAACAACACCCAAACCACAACCATTCTGATTATTCTTTTAAGCCTTAGTGGGAGTGAGAATTACTTTTTTTTTTTTTTCCTGCAGAAGCTTATGTTGGGGAAAAATATAAGTATATTCCCAGTCCTGCTTAACATTTAGTAGGTTTAGTTTTGCCATCTACCATGTAAAGCAGAGTAAATTTTAATGCTCTTACTTGGTGATGTTGTGCCTTGTTTTATTTTGTTACATTTGCATTCCAGTTCTTAGTCTCTTGCCTTTCTAGTCCTTTTCCTCTTCTTTTCAGCTTTACTTTTGTCCTCTTCCCATACTCCACAGCTTCCTAAATTCTCCTGTGTCAGTACTGAGCTTACTCTCCTGCATTGGAAGAGCTGCTTCTTTCTGTTTGCTTTAACTACACTAGCACAGTGGCTGTTTTATGATGCCTGTGGTCTATTCACATGCTAAGCTCTTAATGTACCCTCGGATACTTGTCCCCTGAAAATCAGAGCTTTCTTTTGCGGAAGCAAGTGATTGCTTTTGTTGAGATGTGGTTTCCTTTTCCCCACTCCTTAGTTAAACATAGAATATATCCTAAAGTATATGTAACATGTTCACCTTGCTGAACAGTGGTGAAAAATCTGCTTGAACGGTGACCCCTTTTTTCTCCCTTCAAATTCTGTAAAGTTCTACATTTAATTCATATATGATAGCTGCTTTTACTCTTTAGTATTAAGCTGCTGATTAATGTTGGTATTTTCTCATTGCAAACTTGTATGTAGAACATATATATAAACATATATTACATATGTATTATAAAAGAAGAGAATAAATATAAGGAGTGAAATTCAGTGATGTTTTGGATGTGTGCAAAGGACAAACACTTCAGAAACGTTAACTCAGTTGTCCCTCAGTGGACCCTAAAGCTGTTATGGAATGACTGTGTTTGGATCAATTTGTATAGGTAGTATCAAAGAATTTCTCTTGAGTTCCAGATAAGAAGATATTCTAAAAGAAACCGATAAAAATGTACTAAACAAAACGTTTTCCTTTTATGGAATATTTGTACTAAAGGTGGAAATACATTTTATAGTAAAACCAAAATAATTCCTAAATGCACTATTCTGTCCACTTTTTCCTGAGAAGAAGCCTGACTCACCCTTATTCCCTGCAAAAGGAACATTGCCTGTGTTTCTAGTGTAGACTCTTATAACTACATCTTGATAAAGAAAAAAATAAACTTGCAGAGCGATTATAGAAATCCTGAACGATTGCAGTGTTCTGGGATGTGTAAATTACTATCTTAGTTAATTAGTCCAGCTCTGGTAGTAATTTCTGTTTATGGTGCATTTACTTGGAATGCACTGAATTAATTAGTACTTATTACATTTTCCTCTATTCAGCTGGTTTCTTATGAGGATTTCAAATGTAGTGTCCTTTCTGTGTGCAGAAGTATGAATTATGAGAACTGAGTTGTCGGCCACCCCTATAAGTTCTGGGTATGGCTCAGCAGGGAACGGCAAAGATGTTTGTTTCCACCTCTTAAGCGGGGTCTAGCTTTGTACTGTTAGTAACACCATTTAGTGTAGCCTCAGCTCAGTTTTAAACTCTGCCATCTGGCCCTGATTCCCAAGGGGCCATTATTTCTCCTGGAATCGCTAATAGTATGAGCCTTCTCCAAGGCTGATGCGTGCTGTAGGGGAGGCTGGGAGGAATGGTGGTTGCAAAGCTGTGCAGAAAGCCTACCCAGCAGACCAAGGTGCCCTTAGGTAGGAGAGGATTATCTAGTGATAGAAGAAAAGTTGCTGTTGCTTGCAGCAGCTGCATTAAAAACAAAATAAAATTTCTTTATGTGACTGGATTAGTATATGAAATCCATGGATCAAAAACTGGTGAGGCCGTCTGGGTTAGCCTAACATGAGACATGTGGTATGTATAATTACGTGTTTTGAGTATTCTCATTTACTGTACATCTATTGTTGACTTGTCATTTTTCTAACAATCTGGAAGACAAGTTCACTAGAGCATCCTATTGAACTGATAAAGGAAATGCCCTTTATTACAAAACATTGCAGTACTACATAGGGATAAATTCCAGTGGTAGTTAAACACTTAATGACTACATTAAATCAGATACTGCTGTGTTGAAAACTTGGATGTCAATCAACAAATTCAAGTGCATTTTGAACTGCTCTGATTTTGGTTGAATGCAGTGAGGCAGATTCATTGCTTTCGGTTGAACTTGTGACACTCAACATGGGGGCATTTTTTAATTAGGAAATTATGACTTTTGGAAGCATTCACTTCCAAATTTTTAGGGCATGTCTTAGGCATCAGTGTCAGCCCTCCTGAACTGAGAAGGTAGGAAGGGCAGAAGAAAGGTACAAGGGAACAGTTTTGAATGGAAGGGAAATTACTAGAGCTGCTATTCTCTTCTAGGCTGCAGACGGAGTAACTGGCCTTTGGCACCTTTTAAATCTTTCCAATTTAACACAACACACATAGTTTTCTACTCTTCTTCATATACCCCAGATGAATGATGTGTAGAGTAATGTTAGCGGAGAGTAGGGTGAAACTCTGTAGTGGAGAATGGGGCTGAGGCAGGGGAAAGGGGAGAATCAGAAGAATCCAGGTTATGAAGGATGCTGAAATAGGTGGAAGAATTAGTAGAGACTCTGCCTGGTGTAGTTCAAGGAAGAAAAGGAAAGTACAGGTTTTCAGTAACTCTGGAAAGAATGGAGAAACTTGGCATTGTTTGAGGGCTTAAGGGCAGAAGCAACTTAAGGTAGGAAGGAAAATATCTTGGAGTACTTCCGGATTTCCTCATGACATCCAGTTTGAGCTAGTCATGGGCATCTGATGTCCATCCTAAAGGAAACGCCAAGGACTCAGTGGAGCTCACCAAAGTGAATTAAGTGAGCAGACAGTGCTGAGAAGCTTTTCTAGGAGAAACTGCAAGGCCTTTTTGGCATCAGAATGACAACATGATGCCCACATCTCCCATTTTTATTTTTTTTTTAGTTCACACCAGTGCCAAGAAACTTAATTATTTGAGTATTCAGCCAAGATCAGAACATGCGTAAGAGCCTTTTGAAGATAAATGGATCTTATAGCAGGAAAATCAAGTTCACTGGAGAAGTATTTAGAGCTGCACATCGTGGCTTGTCCACTGTTGGAGGCAGCATTGGGTTTGAGCACTCAGTCTATCAGTGTCTGTAGAGTGGTTTCAAAACTCAGTGCTGCTTCTTTCTACAAGTGAATTGGTACCAGTAATGTTATTTTCATTGTTTCTCACCTTCATTATAGATGTGCAGTTTAAGTGCATGTAAAAGCTGGGAGAGGATATACCAAAAATGCAGCTTTCGTGCCTGGAGTTATAATTACATCACAGTGATACGGCTGCTGGATGAGTGAGTTAGATCAGCAAGTTGATATGTCTGAAAACTATTTGTGGTAGGGTATTTCTCCCCTGGGTCAGCTTGCTTTGGTGATTTACTGGGACCTGCTGTGGAAAAGGAGATGAATTAATGAGAAAAAGGGATCTGTTGGGGGTGATAAGAGAAAAGGAGGTCATAGCTGGATGAGACTCCACTGTGTTGGATTCCCTATTAGTCTTCTGGTTTTGTTTGGGGTTGTGGTTTTGTGTTGTGTGTGTTTGGCTTTTTTTCCTCCCTTTTCTCTCTGCAATGCAACCGGGAGCTTTTTTCCTGCTGTTTTAATTTATTCCAGCTGAGGATCAGCTCCCTGCCCATCCCTTGCTGCTTGCTGCATCCCAGCCCCATACAAGCATAGCAGTGGACTGCGCTGGTGGTTCCTGCCGGGTTGCAGATGATAGTGAGCAATCCCGTTAACCTGCGAGTCCAGCTGCAGATAATCCTGGAGACCCAGGGCACCCAGCACTGGCTGTGGCTGCTGTCCCTAGTCCCACTGCAACCCCAGCCTGCCAGCGGGCACTGATTCTGCAGGGAGAGGAGTAGCACAGCATGGCTCAGGTGCATCTTAGTCGTATGTGAGCTTCCTGTAGAGCTTCAGAAAGTGGCCCATTTTGAAGTTTTCCTGTTCCCTTTTATTATCTGCTGTGCTCGGCACATACTATGTTCTTGTGTGCTCGCCTGCAGAAACAAGCTTGCTCTTGCACGCTGTGCTGTCTTTAAGAAGTAGATTTTGGCTGGTTTTGAAAGTTCATGGCACATGCCTCTCAGGTTGTGGAGAAGAGGAATTATTTAAGACCCTCTGTGAGTTCCAGTTTAACATTCTTTTAAATAGGAAAGTTATGAATCCCTAAAAGCATAATTTGTAACATAAAAGCTATCAAAAAGCAGTGCAGGCTGTTAAAGTGTTTAAAAATTTGATTCTCTGCAGTTTAAAATGTGAAATAAATGTACACTAATTGTTTTGAATGGAGATGAAGATGGTGTTTGAAGCCAGTCTTTAAAGGAATTAGTGAGATGGCACAGCAGTTAATGGTGGAGCACTATTTTTCTGTAATGGGCTCAGCAATGTTCTCTAATTAGCTTGCAAATTGATATTCAAATACAAGTAAACTGGCAATCAAATACAAGCAAAACATCTATGTAAATAGAATATGGTTTCTGCAGTTAGCATACCTGTATCGAAATTATGTGTAGGTGGAGGGTAAGGTCTTAGTTGTTTTTCAGCATGGAGCTTTTATTAATGGTGGCTCACTGGTTACATTAGGTCAGGGTTTTGGTTCAAGCACATGAAAAGAGGAAAAGAAAAAAATACCGCTTTTTTTCCACAAGCGAGTGGCCTTTACACATTAGTAACATAATAGTGTGTAGAAGTTGTTCCATGTATTCATTTCTTTCAGGTTTTGTCAACTAGTACATATGGGATTTGATGGGTAGCTGAGTCAGTGGGAATTTTTCTGTTGGTTGTCCTGGATTTGGATCATGTTTATGTTCATTATTAGTATTGTTGCTGTGTGGTATAGCCATTTAACTTTCCAGCCTTTTGCCAGAAACTGGATGCATAAAATGTTATCGATGTTTGTGTTGTAGAGTTTCCTGCTATATAGAGTGCAAGGTTCATAAAGTTGAATTCAACTCAATACCTGCCTTAAGTAGTTTGTAAATTTTTCTACAAAGGAGAACCATACAACAAAGCTTGTGCATAAGAACTGTTGTGGGGAAAATTAAATAAAGATCATGGATTTGAAATTTGGTTTTCAGGGTCTTTTTAAACTCATTCTCTAATCTGTGGAACTTCTCTCAGTCATTGACACACTGATAACTTGCTAGCTACCCTCTAAGCGTAGTGTTTGTTGATAGGTGGAACTGTGACTGTATCAGTGTGTCAACTGTGGTTTTATCATACCCCCATACTTCTTCCATCAGTTGTCCATGGTGTGTGTTGTTCATCAGTCATCTTTTATACTAAGAGTTCTTTGGAATGCACTTGCCTAAATCAAAATGTTATCCCTGTGCATTCATTAAATCCATTATTGTTTACATAGATTTAGCTTTCAGTGCTGGCTATGGTCTGAGTTCTTCAAGGGAAAAAAAAAAAAAAACAAACCCAAAAGCTAAAAAACCTCGTGTTAAGAGTGTTTTGTAAAGCAGCTAGTATGCTTTTTACACCACAGAAATAATACAACACTGAAAGCCTCTGGCTTTCCAGTTCAGCATGTGCTTTTCTGTTCAGATAACAGCAGTTTTCCCTTTACAGTGCTGTAGTGCATGTTTGTGCTTTTATAAAAAATTGATTAATTTGAGTCTCAGGGGTTGGCTAATGGGGGAGTGCAAGTCCCTTGGAGGTCACAGATTCAGATCCAGATCCAGTCATCTGCATCCAGTAACCACTAAAGGATAGCCACTCAATATGTTATGCACAAAGAACCGTGGTTGGATTGTTTTCTTCTGAAGGAGTTTATGTTGAAAAGGTACTTGTTATGTAAGAGCAGGAATACTGCTGGAATTAGTGGATACTGGGGCAGGACACCCAGATCAGGAGCATTTGTATGAAGGTACCTGGAGAAGGTCAATACCATAGTGCTTCCCAGACAGTCTAGAAGAGAGAAGCAATGAAGTGGAGATTTTAACCTCTTGGAGTACATTTATGCAGAGCTGAGATGCATTAGGACAGGAGTTTTAGCAGCTTGGAGGGGGAAGGATGTCTAGAGTTCCAGGTATCTGACGTGGTTTTTGCCTACCTGGAATTGATTCAGTGTGTGTCCCAGAACCAGAATGAAGTCTGTATTGCATTTGAACTTAAAAAAGAGCCAAATAAACAATAAAGAAAACCCTTCTTAATTCTTACACTGCATTTCACTGTCTGCACTTGTGAATGTCTCAAGACTCATTTAATTAAAATTCTGTCATGATACTTGTGTGCAAATTAAATATTTAAGAATATTTGTCAGTATGATAAAAATACATCATTTTCTCCTTAGAGAAGGTGATCTTATCAGTTGTTATAACTGAAAATGATTGGTTAAGTCATTTCCCCCTCCTGATTTTTGAAGCAAAGACTTTGTAATGTACCGATGCTGAAAAGAAAATTCTAAAAAGCCAGAGTAGTCACTAAAATGAGAGATTTTTTTTAGCCTTCAGTGGGTTTGTGGTTTAAAGGAAGCAACGCTTGCAAAAGCCACAGGTGCACCTGTCTTTAGGATCCAATTTTGCAAGAGAGAAATCTGTTTTGTGATCCCAGCAAAGCTTTGTGTGGCTGCTCCAGTTTGCTGGGCAGGACATGCTGCAGGTATATGAAGCTTGGCTGAAGTTGGCCACCATCTCCGAGTCTGTAGGTTTTGTATTCCAGCTGATTTCAAATGAAAAGTAGCTGGGTCATACTAGTATTGAGTTGTGTGTTCCTCTCAAAAAAAGTACACAAAGATTCTTATTTTTTAAATGCTTTTTTCATGAAGGACATCAATAATAGACTGAAGAAGTAAGCTCTGAATGTTTGTTCATGTAAGCAACTTATCAACCTTCACATGATACTTAAACTTTTTGTAAGGTATATGAATAAGATCTTGGGAAAAGCGGGTTTTGAAGACTACTGGAAAGTGGTTGTGTGATCTCTGTTGTTATACCATAAAACTCTGCCTGGGTCCTCTTGGGGAGGAAAAATGTGTTGACTCATTGAGTGATGCGCAGCTGTGCGGTGAGCAGGGCTGGGCTGGGGCCAGTCGATGGATGCGAGTCCCTTTGTTTCATAGATCAATACGCTGTAATGAACTCGGTGCTCCACTTCCCTGGTAAGGAACACTGCAGGGGATAGGATGGTTCCTGTTTTTCTGGAATAAATCAAACTGAAAATTATGTTTGAAGATTTTTTTTTTTCCTATTATGCAGGGATTGAATAAACTTTCTTAGTTTCCTCCACAAACTGAAGACCCTGTAACCCAAACTCCTCAGTTATCTGTGAACTGGATGCGAGGTGTCTTTCATGATGACTTCTTTTTGAAGTACCACAAAATAAATCAATAACTGCTTTAGTTAGAAATCTAAAAGGGTTTTGGGATACTTGATCGTCGATTTGTTTCCTGGTTGTTGTTGTTGTTGGAGATGGTCTGTGTTTACTCCTCTGGCACTTAAACAATTAAAATACTGTGAAGGTGAGCCTAGCAGATGAGCAGAGTCTGGTAAGGGTTTATGTAGTTTCCTAGACGTGTTTTTTTTAATTGCAATATTTCTTGTAAAGCATAGCTGTATAGAAGGTGTAGAGATAGATAAATGGTTTGATAAGCTGTTACCCAACTGTTTTAATAATGCTGTCAGCCACATGTATTTATGATGCAGAGAATTTTCCAAGCTGTACATAGTGTCAGAATGTCATTGAAGGTCAAAATACACTTTGTTTGCTTAGAGGTCTCTGTTTTTATTTGGTGCTAGACTTCTCTAGTCTCTGTTTGTATTATTGTTTTAGTAAGAATTGTGCTGTCTTTGATTTAAAATTTTTGCTAGCAGAGCACTGATCTGCCACAGGATAAATTGAATTGAGTGTACTGTGCCATAAAGTGAAAGAGGGGGGAAAAGGTCACCTTTGTGTGATAAATGCAAACTGTATTGATACCGTTACTCATTTTGTATCAAATACTTTAACTTTGCTGATTTTATCAGCAACAACAGGGGAAATATTTTATTAACAAAAAGGTAATATTAGACAAGTCTTCAAAAGGAGCTGGTGATGCCAAGAGTATGCTTGGGTCTCTTACTCTGTAAGGGACAGGCAAGTGGGTTTGGATTGTTTCAGAATGTACCTGCTTAGTTATGATAAAACAATTAGGGGGTTAATATTTATACATAGTGTCTTTCTGCCTTTCTGAGCTCATGCACATGCAGATGAATGTGGTATTTCTCATCTTTTGAATTGATGCACCTACAAAACATTCTAGAATAATTTTCTTCAATATAGTGAATAAGAAAATTAAAATTTAGCTGGTAAAATGTTTTTGCTGCAGGCTGCAGAATTTTTTGTAGTTCCATGACTTGAATCATCAGCTGTCCAAAGCCCTCCGAGATGGATGTTGCAAGTTCTGGACTATATCATGGCTTAAAAAACCAACCAACCAACCAAAAAAAGAGATAGTTCATAGAATCATGGAATAGCTAGGGTTGGAAAGGTTCTTAAAATTATCTAGTTCCAATCCCCCTGCCATGGGCAGGGACACCTCCCACTAAACCCTGTCACCCAAGGCTTTGTCCAACCTGGCCTTGAACACCGCCAGGGATGTAGCATTCGCAACTTCCATGGGCAATGCATTCCAGCGCCTCAGCAGCCTCACAGTAAAGAACTTCTTCCTTATATCCAATCTAAACTTCCCCTGTTTAAGTTCTAAGCCATTACCCCATGTCCTATCACTACAGTCCCTAGTGAAGAGTCCCTCTCCAGCATCCAGCATAGTTAACTTGTCTGTGATTGAAAGACTTAAAAGATGCTGTCATGTGGGGTTATTGACAACAGCCAGAAAGATTAGGAAGCCAATTCAGGAGATTGATTGCCCCAAGCTCCCTAGTAGTAAGAGTATAGTTCCACCAATTTAGAGTATATAAGAATTGCAGAGCAGCATCTCCCAAACAGAGAAGTGTATCTAGTTAGTAAGAGGCCAACATTAAAAAGATGAGTCTATATAATAAGATTTACTGATACTAATCCTACCTATGCCTCTCTCAGACCTAAATGAATAGGAGGTTTGGTGCAAGGGCACTTGCATTGCTGTAGGTAGGTGGCGATGTTAAAACTTGGTCTATGGTTTTGGTACTGTAAAAGGTAGCAGGACCAAAGGGTGGTGAAAGGAGGGCAGGGGGGAAAGAGCTGTTTTGGTGCAGGACTGTTGGCACTATTTATGTAAGTCACATGTCAGAGGAGGAGACAACCCAGTGGTTCTTCACTGATGATGGAGGAGCTTGGACAGATTTGCATTTTCATGTCTAAGGCTGAAGTTGTGTATTACAGTTAAAGAGATCTAAGGCTAAATTACTGTTGGAGGGGGAAGTCCCACAGCTCTTCTTAGCCCTACCCAGAGGTCCAAATGCTTCTTTTGCACTGGATATAGTGGTTGTGCAGCCTCAGTATAAATCAATGAGGAGGGCCGATCAAATGGCAGGCTTACCCTGGAGCAAGAGGAATGATATTCCCTCGAATCAGCTGGGTGAATTGAATTGTCCTGCAGCTCTGCTGCAATGGCTACTGGGAGAAGAGAGAGATGGGAGGATGCAAGTCTACCTCCTTTAGCAGCATTTTCTGCCTAAAAGCTTTTAATTGTTATACCAGAAGTACATCCTAGCTGTGTCTGTACCTATTGGTCATCCTCTCCCAAGGTCTTCCTCCTTCAGCTTTCACTGGCCAACATATTGCTTTGTTGTTGTTTCTTCAGAGCTGCAGAGCCAGTGGTTGATTTGAGTATCTAGTATGCAAATGAGATGACCTTTTTGCTGTGATTACTTTTTCTTAATGAATATATAAATCATGGATATTTCACCATTAACTCAAGCCCTTCTGTGAAATATGAGGACATCGTGCAGCATTTTAATCTTTTCTCCAGTGCGTCCATTCCTTTTCTCTCTGCTGTGATCATCCAGCAGTAAGCCTCTCAACAAGCAACAGTCTCTTCAGTCAACAAGTGGCATATGTCTTACTGCAAATCTGCAAGGCAAAACGAGGCAAGCAAAGCTGACTGCTGTAGTTGTAAGCCACTTCTGCATGCACCCCTTCTTGAACTCTTTCTTTAGTCACCCTCAGTCATGTAAAATATGACAGTCCACACATCCCGCTCCAGAGGCTTCAGCGGCATGCTTGCTCCTGAAGCTGTTCTGTGTGAAGGAAGAGCTTTGAGGGACAGCTCTGCTGGAGCCTCCTGCAGTAACTGAGGATGCTGCTGCCTCCATGTATCCATGCTGGCTCTCTGGTGGAGGCTGCCATCCTGCAGCAAGACTGATGACGCAGGCTGCCTTATTGGGCTTTGCCTCTGAGGGTTAAAGCCTCCTGTGAATTATCAATAAAGATGTGCTGACACCAAGGCAGCAGCAGAACTAGAGCAGCAAGACAAGGATGAGTATGCCCTTCTGTTGCATCTCACTAGGCATTGTCCTCAGCAGAGAGACAAGATAGGCTGGGAGTGGTAGCATTTTGTAGGGGGAAGTTGGAAGAACCCCAGGGCTCACCGTTTGATCCCAGGGCTCACTGGTGTCCTGGGTTCAGCAGTAGCACTCATTTTTCCCCTTCTTGGTAGCTGGTGCAGTGCAGTGTTTTGACTTTCAGCTTGGGAACAGAGCTGATAGTGATGTTTAGGTTTGGCCAAGGACTTTGTGAGCCTCATGCTCTGCCAGGGAGGAGGGGAAGCCAGGAGGAAGCAGGGACAGGACACCTGACCCAAACTGACCAAAGAGGTATTCCATACCACAGCACGTCATGCCCAGGATGTAACTGGGAGGTAGCCGGAAGGGCTGGGAGACTGCAGGGTTGGAGGAGGTATCGGTCAGAGCTTGGTCGGGCTGGGGGGGGGTGAGTTATCGGTCGGCTGGTGGTGAGATGATGTATTCTCTTCCCTTGTTATTTCCTTTATCATTATTATCACTGGTGGTAGCTGTAGTGATCTGTGTTATACCTTAGTTACTAAACTGTTCTTGTCTCAACCCGTGGGAGTTGCATTCTTTTCGGTTCTCCTCTCCGTCCCTCCGAGAGCAGGGGGAGGGCGGGAGGGGGGGGGGGGAAGTGAGCGAACGAGTTACCTGACTGGGTTTAAACCACGACAACTGGTCACAGAGACTTGTGAATCAGTCTTCAGAGAGTGGTCTGCCGCTGTATCCTGCACTAAGTTCCTGTGGTGGTAGGGCTTGATGCTCTTCATCTGATGCTGAAGTCTCATTCCAGGTGTTCATACTGTGGCTATGGAGGTTTAAAAAAATTAAACATTTCCTGTGCTATGTAATAATTAGCTTGATTAAGTTTGGGTTGAAAACAATAGAATGTTTCTTTTTATAGCTGAAGGCTGTGATTTATTTTTAACAGCATTTTTAAAGTTTTGCATTATGAAAAAAAAATTAACTTTAAAACTAACTACTCCAGAGATCTTTATATAGCACAATCTACTTCTCTTAAATTAGTGGTCAGCATAAAAGTAATTCATCAAAACTGATGGATTTACGCAAGTATAAATGTGGTATAAGAAAGAGGAAAATTAAGTTCCAGAGTTTCTGAGAATACTTGAAATTTGAGGCAACTCTGGCTAGTCTAGAATCAACCACAAACCTAGTATTTAGGGTTTCTGATTTTTTGGAATATCTATCTCAAATGGAAATGGGTGATTCTATAGAATTTTCTATAAAACTTACGTTCTGGAAAAGATTTGCAAGTTATTTTTATGTATGCTATGTGAACATTACAGGGAATGACAGATGCTGGTTTCCTGTTCAGGGATGGATGTGCATCAGGATGCCTCTGGAGACTAATAATTAGTGTGCTTTTGTGTATGATGAAGAACAGAATGTATCTCATGGTACAGGTGTATTTGTTCAAAGAATTTTTGATACCCGATTTTATTTTAATCTCAACCAGTGGTCAGGAGTTCTGTTGCTTGCTTTTTCTTATGATTTAAAAATATTTTCCTAATATCAGCTTTCACTTGTTAGATACTTGGCAGTACATTTTAATTAGAATACTGATGTGCAAATTCATAATCTAAACATCCAAAGTCACATTAGTGTTTCATACTGGTTTACATGGACTTTTTTTTTTTTTTATTTGCCCTTGACTTGTAATGAGCTTATTAGCTACAAGCTATCTCCATGCCCATGGGCAGATCCTGATTCTAAAAGTAAAAGCTGACAGCTGCGGCCAGAGGGGGCTTTTCAATGCAATACAGTGTGGCTTTGCCAATAATTTTAATTTCCTAAGCAGACTTTAAAGCGGGGTCTGTGTGTGTGTGTGTGTGTGTGTGTGTGTGTGTGTGTGTGTGTAGGCAAGAGGGCTTTCATTGTTGAGTCAAAAATTAATGTCATTTCTTTTTCATTGATTTTCCTTTACATTTGATATACTTTGTTCTTTTATGAGAGCATTGTGAAAATACATCTGCAGTATTTAGACAGATGTAGTACAGAATTATTTCCTCATCTGAATTCAGTGACTGCCTGTCTTGCATGGGTGAATACTTGTCATGGTCCAGAACTTCAGAAGTAGACTGGAAAACAGAGCAATCTCAAGTAGTATTAGAAATTTTATAATGTTTAGGTTTTCTGGAAAGCTCTGCAAGGCACTGAGTGTGAATATTATGTTTTAAAAGAAACGTTTTTTATATACTTGCATCTGTCCACCTATTAAGTGGAGATCAATAAATAGCTCATGATAGATAATGTGCACCACAGGCTTATCTTCAAGTATTCTGGGGGAGGAAGGAAGAAAGTCTGGTTTTTCCTTATGCTTGAGAATCAAGACTCAATGATTTGATCGACTTCACCATAGCTTTTTCTTGTATTCAAAGTCACAAGTTGCGAAATTCATGTTGAGATGAAATATGGAAATCTGTACTTTCCTTCATACTTACCATTACAAGTTAAGACTGGTAGTTAAAGATTAGTTTGTAATTTTTCCATATTTCTGTCAAACGGCGATAGATATGAAAATAAAGTACATCTGTTTTTTCTCAAACTATAACTGCAGTGCCTCAATGGCAGTTAAGTTGTATAGGCTTAGCTCTTGTTAGAAGATTTGTTTTGGGGTGTTTTTTCCTCATTTACATTCTTGAAGCAGCAGAAATTAGTAACATTTCCTCATTTACAGTCAGCACAGTTACTGCATTCAGAGCTTAAAGTGAATTTTACTTTGTAGAAATTCATGGTTAACATTGAAGATGGATCTTGCTGTACAGTGCTGAAGAGCAGAACATCTTGTCAGCTCATCCTAGCATAGGAGCTGCAGGGAGCCCTATAGGGAACATCACACTACTTTTTGGGAATTCTTTTACTTTAAAGTCACTGTTGCTGTGGGGTGCAAGAGCCCACATCCTTTTGTGTGCCACTAGAAAAGCCAAGGGGTTGGAGGTGATTTTGAGGTGGAGTATTTGCTGTAGGAAAGATTGGCTGGGAGACGGCACCCACCAAAAAGGTCTCTTCCTGTGCCCTCAGGAGTGTTTCCTGCCTGCTTTCCCCATCTGTCCAAAAAAGAGGGCCAAGAGTTGCTTTTTTTCTTTGCCCTCAGTCTACTTCCTGCTGAGCCAGGTAAAGCCTTGCAGGAGTGAAGACCATTGGAAGGCCAGGCCTGGATATTTTTGCATCTCACCAAGTCTGTAAATGATCCAAGGGCTTTGCAGAGCACGCATGCAATGCTGGCACTACCACTTACCTTTTCTTCTCAGAGTTCATTTGCCCATCAAGATGCATGTCGCTCATAACTGTAAAACAACAAAAAAAATAAACTAGTGCAAATACTCATTCTCTTCCCCTGTCACATAAGTCTAGAACAAGTATTAGTGTTGTCTGTATTTATATTTAAATTCCTCACTAGCTAAAATTCAGAAGCAGTGGTGTCTGGTCTTTGGGAACACTTTTAAAGGTGTCTGACATTGATTTAGGTGGTAAGTACAACTTTTGAGGACTTAGAGGAACAGGATTTCTAGCGTGGGATGTAAATCGTGATTTAAAAAATGCAGAGCAGTGTTCACTGTTCAGAGCAGTTAAGCCTGAAAACTTCCTATTAAAAATGTTAAATGGACTTTTCAATAATGCAGTAAATGTGCTGCATACTAAATGCTTTGAGTTTTAAAAAAGAAAACCAACAAACCTTGGTTTTATGTAACCTGCTGTACAGGCTTTGTCTTTTGTTTCATGCTGTTCAACAGCTCAGTATGGAAGATGAATTTTTGATGCTTAGTCCAGTTGTCATCTCCCATGGTGCAGCCTTTGGATATTGTGCATACAGGAGACTACCATGTGGATAAGAAGTATGTAGCTCAAAGAAAGTGTGAAGCTATTTAGAAGTCATTTGGTTGCCTTGACAGAAACAAAACACTGTCTCTTTAAACGTTGCACTTTGTCACAATCTGTTTATCAGACTGCTTGGCTTTTTGTATATTATTGATCAAGGTAGCTTGTGTCCTATCTTTCCTACTGTACCATATTGGTTTTCTATCTTGCCAGCACTGTAGTACCACAGGTCATAGCAAGATTCATTTCAGCAGTGATCCATCTGAGTTTAGTATGAATTTGGGCTGATGTAGATACCTTTGTATTGTCCACCTGGGAAGGAAGGCTCTGGGATCAAATAGCTCTGAATAGAGCCACACACGTACTAGTGAGATCTTGCTGCCCACCAACAGGCGTGATGCTAGGGGCAGAGGCATGGGCAGGCCCCAGGCATGGTGATGCTTGTGTGCTGTGGGAGACAGGGCAGTGAGCAGCTGCATTTACTGTGGCACCAGTTTTACCAAGCAATACTAATCTCTAAGGGGATTAGACCTGTGCTTCACCCTTGCACTGGGAGTAAAAACTCAAAAGCAATCTTCAAAGTCCTGGGTGGCTTGAGATGCATTTCTTAAAAGTACATTTAAAAAAAAGAATAAAAAGCAAGTCTTGAAGGTAATACTTCTATTGAAGAAGGGTCTAGCTATAGAATAAGCTTCCAGTGGCCATTGCGAGTAGAATAGTCTTCTTACAGAAAAATAAGAGAAAAATAAGTCTTCCCAAAGACCAGCTCTCACCCACTTCAGCATAAGAGACAGTGTAAGAAACCCTAACATAAAGTCTTTTTAAATGTTTGGCTGAAATAGTCCTGTGTAGAGAAAAAGAAGTAAGAAAAATGGAGGAATTCCCCTCACTTCAGTTGAGGTCCAGAGTTGAACTTCTCATAAGAGAGAGATTTCAGTAACCACTGACCTTTTGCTCTCAGTATTTTTAGCATGGAGAAAGTTAAGGATGATGGTTTAACTCCCCCCACCCCCTCGTTCTTTTTTTCTTCCCCTCTTGCTTTTCAGTCTCTATTAATCCAGTGTTACGATTTGGAGAAAGAAGTTTTTTGTTGCTGCCAGTTAGTGTCTGTTCTTTAAGAGAGTTCTAACATGGAAAATAAAGTGTTGAGTGAGTGACTTCAGAGTGAGACCAGAAAGTGCACATGCATCAAACTTCTCTTTGAATGCTACAGGTACCAAGGCTATTTAAAGCTATTTAAATGACATAAGAGGTGTGGCTGTGAGTGATGGCCCTTATCTCTAGCTGTCACCTTGGTGTCAGATCTGATGGGATTTGGGTATGCAGGCACGTGTGCCATATGCCAAGCCACTGTCCTGATGTAGCTGAGCAGAGGTCAGATGCTGAAGGCATCTCTGGTCATCTCCAGGCAGCTCCCAGGATGGTCCCAGCAGAAAGCTGCTGTGGTTTATTTTGGTCCAGTGACTTTGTCTCTGGCCACAGAGCAGAGGTATGAAATAAAAAGGACTGTGTGCCTCCAGAAGCCTGTAGTGGGTGTGATTTAAGAAGTTACCTGCACATGACAAGGTTTTCCATAAGCTTCACTGTATGAATGGTAGCTGTCCTTTCTGCTAGATCTGTTATTAGTTGGTAGTCAGAGTTGTTTCCTGCATTAAGTAAAGTTGAAATGTAAAAGTGAAATTTTCAGTCAAAAGTGAAACAAACAAAAAAAAAGCGTTCCCCTCAGGGGAAGCAATCAGTGCATATTTAAAAGCTGAATACCTTTATAGCACAGTGAATAGCAGAGCATGTTTCTGTGGGCATCCTTTACAGCTAAAAGAGGAAGAACTGGGGTCATATCCTGTCATGCTAGGTGGAGAAGTCATTGTCTGCCCACTGGCATAGTCTGTAAGATACGACAATCAAGCACACAGAGGTGACATAAAAATGCTGTTTAAAAAATAACATAACCTTAAGGTGGAAGAAAAAAAGAAAAATCATAACAATGTGAGCAAAACTCTTGTGCTTCCCATTTGTTTGTCTGATTGGTCATATAAAATCATGTAGCTTTAGTAATTTAAAGTTACCAGTCAGTAATACAAAGAACCTTTAGTCCATAGGTGGTTCAACCTGACATAGAATCCAGCCACTTTGCCTACTAAATTAACCCAGCTTTTAAAATGTCCAAAGAAAGTATCTCAGAGGAGGAGAGTGCTGCACTGAGGTGCAGCACCGTGGAAGTTATTTTTGATGTTGGAAGAACAGAAAATAGAAATTGTGACAGTTCTGTTAGCGGATTGAGGTTTTTAGCAGTTTTTGGCAACTGAAGTTCTTTTCAGTTTTTTTTTTTGTTTTATTGTTTTTTACAGATCCAGGTTACTGCTGAAACATATTGACTTGGAGGAGATGGGCTTTATCAAGTTGCATTTTATGCCAACTGTAAGCTGCTAATTCTGTAGAGCCTGTCTTGATGCTCCCTGTCCTAAAAGAAGGGTTAAACCCTCAATTTCCCTGTTAGACCCGTGAACCACTGAGAAATGTGATTTGGAGGTGTGATAATTGAATTAATATATGAGAGAATTAATGTGCCATTGCATTAAATCAAGATGGTCTTCTGTCATTTTTTTCAATTCCCTGGGAGCAAAAAGACTCAAGTTGGCGTACTTACTTGCCAGGTGAAGTCTGAAGAGGGGTGTGGTCAAGAAGGAGAGTTGAGAGGAAGATGTCAGGGGTTTAAAGCTCTTTGATATTTTTCCAGGTAAAATTGTGTTAGGAAGGACCTTTGTAATGATGCTTTTTTTGTTTGCAAAGCCCACTGACAATTAAAAGTCCTGTGTAGCACAGGCTATCATTATCGCTATCTGTGGTCTAACCATTGCTCAGTACGCATATTTTGTGATGTCTGTAATCTTCTGACAGGACAGGGCTATTGAAATGCCACATAAAGTTCATGCCATCCTTTTCACTAGTCAGCTAAATTATCTTCAAAAAGCTGGTTTTGCTTCGTGGCAAACCTTGGAAGCTTCTCAAGGTTTTTCTGTATGTAAAAATTAAAAGACAGTGTTACACACAAATAGCCCCAGACTTCTTTGATTGAGTAGTCTTTCTCCACTCTTCATTTGTTTTCAGAGTAGTTGCACGTAGGCTAAATTGACCTTTTTGCCTTAAGTCTACGCCATGTGACAAAAGGCTCTGGAGTTACTTGAAGAACTCCCAAATCTGTCTTTTCTATGCTAGTACTGTATCCCTCCCTTCCTGAAAGCAGGACTCAGCTCTGCCCCATGGCACATTTTCATCCTGCTTTCCTAAATGCAGCCCCCAGCACTGCTTTTCCAGCATTCCTGCTGTTGTCCTCCTCCATATCCCCAACCTGTCAAACTAGAAAGGCCTCATCTTTTTCAGTGTGTACCTTGAAACAAATGTGCCTTTGCTCAGCATTCTAGGAGTGGTGCTGTCCTAGGGGAACAGGTTACTGTTGTCACTTAGCAGCTGACAATCTCCTTGTGCAGATATTCAAGTTTTGACACATCCAGAAGGTGGGAAACTGAAAACTGTCATCCATTGCTAGTGTGTGTCAGAAACATTTCTAGATGTAAGGTATGTAGTTCTAGTGCTATTGGTTCTAACTAGATCATGCTGCAGATCTACCTGTACTTTCTTGCACAGCCTTCTCATCTCTTGTAGACAGCCCTGTGAAGTGTGTGATGTCGAGAGCTGGGACATCAGGCCACATGAGATTTGTGTGCTAAAAACTGATAATCTTGTAAGGTTCACAGTGGTGTAGGGTTTAGTTTTGTTATTTCTCAAGAGTTGTATGTAAATTATATGTTGACTATTGGAATTATTCTTAACAAGAGATGGCATGCATTCTTGAAAGACCAGAAGTGCAGGGGTAATGCAGCAGGGAGGCATAAATGGTTCTGCTGGAATAATGAAAAGTTGAGCTACAGTTGTCTCCTGCTGTCTTGGGATGTGGTGCGAGACCAAAGTTAACTTAGTTTCTCAAAATCCCCATAATCTGTCAAGTCACTTAAATGTTTGTGGTTTTGTTTCGTAGGAAGCCATTCCACAAGATGCAGTACTTAAAGCTCTCTGTTCATTCTCCAAGTGAGATTACAGGGTGGGAAGAAGTGTTGTCATCTTAAAAATAGGAAGGGAAATTCACTTTCCCTTTTTAACTTTCTTTGTAACAATAAGGCTAACTAGACTTTGAAGTCAGCTTACATTTAAGGTTAGGAAGGGAGGAAAGTGTGACTGTTTGATTTTACTACAGAGATCTGATGTGTCCAGGATACAAGTTTTGGGAAGATTTTAGATAAATGCCATAGTTTACTATAGTACAAAGGAAGTGCAGAAGTCCGACCACCTTCCTGCTCAGAGCAAAACTGATTTTTTAGTAAATCTGAGTTTAGCTTTGATGCTGAGGTCTCTCCCTGCTGGAAAGAGCTGGGCAGCAGCCACATGGTGAAGCCCTGAGCACCAGCCTGTCGGTGCACTGGCAAAGCCCTAGGCCCAGGCAATTAGATTTTGGCTTTTTCCTATTGCAGCAGCAGCTGCCCCCCCCCCCCATTTAGCAGGGTACTTCGTCCCTGTCCTTTAGCACTGGTCGAATAAATGAGAAATTCCATTTACTTAGATTGCAACTAGAACAAAAAGTTAATGAGGGCACATGTTAAAAATGAATAAATGTCCAGAAGAAGTTGATACTTACAGATGTTTTGGCCGGTCTGTAGCTTGCAGGGCTTTATTTCTTTGCTGGGAAGGGACCTCTTGGTCAAAAGCCAAGACTGAAGTGTTAGAAAATGAATCTGTTTATCTCTTCACCATTTGTCATGCTCACTGAACATCTAGGTTTATGTATTTATTATTATTTTAATTAGACAGCTTGCAAACCCCCTATATTTTTCATTTCCCACCCCTCTTGGCCCTTCGCCGCCAGTTGTGGGTTACTGGTTTGTTTGCCAACCTAAGTGGCACCAGTGGATTTTTAAATACTTTCAGTTGAAAAAAAAAATAAATTAAAAAAATCTGGATAATCCGGTTCAATTTATGGAAGAATAATACCTATATTGTAAACAAGGAGTTCTTTCAAGATGAATCTTGTCAGTAGCTACAAGAATGGTACTAAAGAAAGACTACTCTTTTAAGACCCAATATGGGAGGATTTTTCCTTTTGTAGATAGGAAAGAATGAGCTACAGAAGATATTGACCATTTATCTTCAACTCCTTTCTGGTTTGCAGGGTGGCTAACCCAAATGTATGAAGCAAGTCTTTGCTTATCCTTTTCAAGGAAGTGTTGCTTCAGAATGAGTAATTTGCAAATACTAATTCTTTGTGCTGATGTGCTGAAGAAACAAATCGTAAGTTGTGTGCAGTTTAGAGAACATAAATTAATCTGCATACACAATTGTGGCACACTTTTATATGCACTGAAGAACCAGATATTTACAAAGAAACATGACTTGTAATACAGTAACAGATCATTTTCTTAAAACTGATTTCTTTATACTCACTTGTAAAACAAAAAATAAAAAATAAGCATTCTTGTTGAGTTTCAGATACATTATTTTTTGCAGGTATATTAACTTGAGAAAAGATAGAAGGCTGTAGTTTCTTTAATGGCTTTTGTTTACAAAACTGTCCAAGAGACTTTTTAAATTGAAGTTTATTTGGATTCTGTGATGGTCATTTTGACACCAAATCATGCTTTGCCCAACATTCGTGTCAGCATTGGGCATAGGTTAAAGCTTCTTGCTTACCATGAAGTTTTGAGAATGTGATCAGTTTAAGGCAACAGTTTATCTAGAAAGGAAGTGGCTAAAATGCTCTGCTATGTGGCATTACAATTACTATTTATTTTTTTTTGTTGTTTTTTAAAGAGCAGACTTCAAATACATAATGTTAGCTCAGGAAAGTGAGGGTCTATTTGACCAAAGAAAGGCCTCTATGCCTCTATGCTTTCTTCTCTTCTCCATGGAGAATCAGATAATCTCATTTCTGATGCTGCTCAGGGTTCCATAACATAATTCTGAGTAGACTAAATGTTCAGCTTCATCTAATGACTTCAGTGTACTTTTGAACTGACTGCATAAATTATGTAGTAGAAGATTCATGCACAAAATATACAAATACTGAGTTAGCAGTAGACAGGGTTTGTGGATGAAGTTTACTGCATGCAGATGGCCCACTTAAGATGCTTCTACTTGACAGCCTCTGGCAAAGGTACCTTTGTGAGAGGAGGAAGGGTGCTAAAAGGATGAAATGTAATCCTGGCACTCTCTAAAGGGACAAGGTGTAAGTAAGCATCTTGCTTGACAGCCTATCCAGGATTTGGGGATCAGGTAACTTGGGGTGCATTTCCTTCTGTTAGTTTTGTATTAGTTTTGGAGACTGCAAACAAACATTACTTAAGTAATAGAAAGAAAAGTAAAATGCTGTGGGTTTTGCTTAACAATGTAGTTATTAAAGGGGACAGCAGTTGAATTAAGTAGTCTGAGTGCCATCCCTCAAACAAGGTAAGATCTAATTGCTCTCTGGTGTGCAGAGCCCAGGGACACTATATTGAATAAAGATTTTAAATTAGACTCCAAGAAAAGAAATGTAAATGCTGCGAACTACTGCACGTAAGTTATGGGGAAAAATTAGAGGGAACAAAGAGTTTGGGCAGGCTGATGGCAGGGCTGTGGGGCGGAGAATTAGGGCAGCACTGTATCATAAAAGTGGTAGGCAAAAATGATTGCATTATGTTGTTTGAATAAAGTTGACCTTAGAAATACTTCTTATCTTTTTTTTTTTTAATCTTTCTTTTAGGAAAAAGAATCATATAAGTCTGAGATTATTAGGGTCCCATATTTATATTTACGACTATTAGAAGAGAGCTGTCACATTTAGAGGAAAGTAATTACGCTTTTTTCATTCTGAAAAATAATTAACTGTAAGCAAACAAAATTCTTTAGAATATTCAAAGAGAATAAGCTATTGACAGTTAGGAGGCTATACGCCATACCTTATAGGTGGAGTGCTTTTAAATAAAACCACTTAGGGTGGAGGGAAACCTTACAAAATGTATTGCAACAGCCTTTTAACTAAAACTGGAGGCTCTCACAAGCATAGTAACATTTCATAGAATGGGGCTCATTCTAGAAGTTGAATTGAAAGCCCTGGTATGTACAGGATTCAGAAAAGAAATTAGCGTAAAGCCAACAGAGGATGCTGTATTCTGTTCTCACGTTAAAATGTGTGTGCTCTGGAAAGTGTGCCTGTGAAAATGGCTTTGTACTTCCCAGTGTATTGTTTGTCAGTGAGATCTACATCAAATTTGCTTGGTGTAGAAGTTTAATTATGTTCCCTCTAATTGCTAGTGTTGCATTTTCAGTCTGGAACCTAAGTTTAAAGTGCATTTTTCTTTATCTTCTTCAATATTAAAAATTGTGTGGATTCAGCTAAGTCTATTTTTGCAGCTCTGATTCTGGCAAGAACCAGAGCTGCTGCAGGAACCAGAGCACCAAGAACTGGTGCAGCCATTCTTGTTAAGAAGTAGGCTGTATACTTACAAATAAAAGAGACTGCTTTGTCCTTGTACCAACCCACCACCCACTGAAAATAATTTTAGTTAACACTTTCATAGATGTATCAGCATTTTGCATTTGGCTCACAGTTTATAATCAAATGCGTTACTTTGGTCAGGAAAGCATATTTTTAGAAAGGATGCTAAAATGCCATTCTCTGTCTTTTTGTGTATAAATAAGCATGTCCTTCATCTGTATGAAGTGTGCGTCCAGTGATGCATTTGTTTGTTGTTTAAGGTTGGGTTGTTTTTTTTCCTGGACAAGTAGCTTTTCTTATTGCCAGATATTTCTGATAGCTTTATTTTTGCATCTCCTTCTCTATTTTAGTAAATCTTGAGAATCACAGAGCCTTTCAAAGACTAGATGTAAATTTGCTGTCCTGGACTGCAGGTGTTGCTGACCTTGAACTTCAGCAGGTATCTTATCCTTGAATCTTGCGGAGTCATACAGGCATTCATGAGTGAGATAAGGCCAATATCATTGCCTTTTTCTTTTCCCATAGTTTTGTTTTTCGGGGGGTTTTTTGTTTTGTTTTGTTTTTTTAAACTGATGCCAGTTAGCCTACTTGAGGAAATTCCTAAGTAGAAGTGCATGAAGTTCTGGGATTTAAAACTTGTCATCTGCTCTATTTTACATTGTTTTGACACGTGCATGAATATGCAAGTTCAACAGCCTTATTGTTTTGTCTCTGACCTGTTCAGTGCTGTCTCTAGAAAGTGGTTCATAATATGGTTTTATGGATGCTTTTCAGGTGTTGACGTAACTGAAAAAGGAGATGGGATAAGGTTTAGTAAATCTTAGTCGACACATGAGAAAGGAAAGAGGGATGTGCTTTTTATTTCTCTCACCCCTTTGTCTATTTTAAGGTAGACACCAGTGTCTGTGTGGGTATGTCAGTGTATTACCTGCAGATTCTTCTGGGTAAGGAAGTGAGGGTTTTGTTGTTTCGTGGGTTTGGTGGATTTTTATATTCAAAATTTTGGGGTTTTCTTTATATTTGAGAAGGTTTCTCTAAGGGCTTTCTTATTTTGCTGTTCTTGTTTGTGGTTTTTATTAAAAAATAATAAAAATAATCTCTTATTCTCTTGGCCAGCAGTAGTGCTTTCCAAATGCATGTTTTTCAATTCCTGCTGTACCAGCAAAGCTCATGTGGGAAACACCAAAATTGCAGTGAAGAAAATGAATTCTTCAGGTGAATGACACAGACTGCCCACTGTCACATAGCTTGCAAAGCACTAAGAGCTGTTCCCATGTGCAAGGGTGTTTTCTCCAGAGATGGTGCAGTGTTTTGGAAGTTAAGAGAGCCAGGGGAAGTGGTACTTTTTTAGATGTAACTGTGTGGTAAGTGATTGTTTCTTCTTCAAGACTTTTCCTGATAATGTGCCTCCATTGTCCGTATTTATGCAGACTGGTGCTCTCATGGTACCCTTACAGAATTCCTCCTCCTCCTCCCTGTACTGTGTCCTTCAAGTGCTTTGCAGATAACTCCTTATTTGTTGCTTCCAATATTAATTTCTCATGGCAGGCTCCTTCTTGGGTTTGTTGCTTAACTTTCTTTGGTATGTCTTTATTCTTCTTTACTTTAGACTTGACAAACAAAGTGTTTGGAGGACTAGTTAGAGAAGCTGACAGAGTAGATTGAACTTTATCATTAAATCCTGCTTCCTGGACTTGGAGAGGCAGTGTATGCCATGTTTTCTTTCTCCTAGGTCATTAGGAGAGGAAAGTAGTCTCTGGTATTACTGTGTTGACTTAAAAGGGAACATCAGCATCAACTAGATGAAATGAATGTAAGGGATTTTTAGTGGAGGGGAAGATGGTTTAAAGAACATAGCAACTTAGCCATACCCTGGTTATGAGAGAGGCCGTAGGCTTGTTGTCCTTTTCTAGCTCTATATTTTCTTGACCTGCTAACCCTTAATCACTTTGTATGTTTGAATGGTGTTTTTAAATCAAGGAGCAGTTGACAGAAAGAAGAGGGTTGTTGCAAATGTGTAAATGATGACAACTCTTATCCTAGTGAGAACTAGTAGAATTTTTATGGCAACTTACAGAAGAAATATGTATGACTTACTGCCAGACATTTTATGTCAGGCAATTAAAATTATTTAGGAAAGCTGGATATCTGAAGCAGAATCAGAAAGCAGATCAGTCTGGGGAATTGTCCCATCTGGCAGCTGTCTGCAAGAGATCACTGCAAGCAAGAACAATCTTTTTCACAAATAATATATGCTTTTCCAAATTTAACAAGCAGCTTTTTGAGAAATATGTGTTTTAAGTTTCATTGCCCTCACTGGGTGCAAGTAAGCACAAGTGAGGAAAAACTGATCTCCAAACTGAAGCAAATAAAAGGATCATTGCCCTCCAGAATTGGTTATCTAATAGGTAAAATCTCTCAATCTCAGATATTTCATTTTTTTTCTCCCTTTCATAGCAGATTTTTTTTTTTAAACATTTTATGGCAGATTAAAGCAAGTAGTATAATAGGATTTGAAATGCATTGAGAAGCCATGAGTTCCTGGTTTCTACAGCCAGCTGCCTCATGTCAGTTCTAGATCTCACTTGTTATGAAGATAGATATTTAATTACTATGTTTTCTATCTGCGTTTGCGTATCTTGGAAGGTCTGTTAGAGATGCATTAAGAAAAGAAGCTCTACTGTCAGGAGGCATAAGTTTCTTAGACCCAGAGGTACATGTCCAGCGGAAAACATTTTAGACCTTCACATAAGGAGAAAAAAAAAAATGCAACAACTGTTTTCTTCCATAGGTTCCTGGGTCTTTTTGGACATCCTGAGGAAAAAGATGACAACTCTTCCCATTTCCTCCTTCCTCCTAACCCCCTCCCATGTCTTGCCTTTTGGATTAGGGAGACTAAAAAAAAAAAAAAAAGAAGGAAAAAAATTGTCATTCTGGGTGTTCTTTATGAGTTTTTTAACTTTCTTCCTGAAATTAGTGCCTATTTCCAATTCCTGCGTTCCCTTACTTCTGACTTGAAAGAGGCATATGACAACATATAATCACTGACAGGTAGTCTTTCCTCTAACAAGCTTCGGTATATTACTGTACAACCCTCTTGACAGTACAGTGTTAAATGTTGTGTTCATCATGAAAGAATTGTTGGTGGTTTTTTACTGTAAATTGACAGATAACCACAGTTCTATCTGAAGGCTATTTCCTTGTGCTTGGAACAAACTTGCCTGGGTGTTAGACGCTGGATATTGATTCATTAATTACTGAAATAATCCTCACAAATTGCGTTTAACTGAGTATTCAGGATAGCAAAAACTTGTTTGTAAGCATACCTATTTTCTTTACATGGGAAATATTTTTTTATGTGCAACTCATTTGCCATGTTTTAGCTTTCTTCAGCTTGATTATTTCCTTCTGGAAGTCATTAACATTTTATTGACTACCACATGTAGATCAGAATGATCCCTTATAGTAAGGTGATGACTGGTTAGATTTAAATTGTTCCATGCATACACTTTAGCTTCTGCGTAAGTGTTCATACTTAAAAGACTTAATACTTAGGAAATAATATATGTAATAGGAAAAGAACTGTGGGGAAAAATACCTGGGAAGTGTCAGACCACATAGCTCAGTACAGATTCTGTGGAAGTTTGATACTTTCAAGATGGCAGCTTTTCTTTACTTTTTTTTTTTATAACAACCATGAGAACATCACTTTCACTCTGCTCCAACGCCACTGGAACTAGGAACTGAGAAACTACAAAGACGGAAACCTTCAGCAGAAGTTTAAGACTGTTCTCTTGATTGCAAAGACCAAATTCTAATATATGTAACTGGGCCACCTAACAGCAAGACGAACTCACCTAATGACATCAGCACTCGGAGATGGTTTAAAAAAAAATCCCCAAAAATAATAATGCAAGCTGGAGAAGGACCTTCCTGGAATCCTAGCTCTTTTCCTATAAAATAGCAGTGCAATTTTAGGGATAGTTTATTGTGTTCTGTTCTTGTTCTCATGCTGGTGGAAGTCATGCATAATCCTGGCCAAAATGAAATAGTACCTTTTTTTTTGTCTGTGTGTTTTTGCTTCTGAAATGAGCACCAGAGAGAACCATGTGTTGGGCAGTATGTTTCCCTGCTTTAGTCACAAACACAAGTGTTTCAGCCCTAGCTGTCTCTTCATCACGTAGCAATGCTGCACTGTGCTATGTCACATTTTAGCTGTTGTGGCGGACCTATGGGACTCTTTAATTGTGACCCAGGATTTATACTGTGGTCTGCAGTACTGTGAAAACGTTATTCAGTGGAGTCCTATGCTCGTAAAGGAATTTGTACTGGAATGTGAATTCTACTCTGAAGGGAACAATATGTTGCCTTTCTGAAAAGAGGTTTTGCTTCTCTCTGTTCATGTAATTATTCAGAAATGAAAAAAGAACAAAAAGGCAGCGCTTCCATTCACCAGGTCCCAAGGTACTGAAGTAATGTATTTTTTTTAAACGCCTTTAGTATTGTATTTCAGACTTTTTCCAATTTTAAGTTGGAGTCCCTTCCAAAGTAGAGAAGATTGGATGCCTCGGTGGTCATCATTATGTCCTTAATAAAAACCTGAGATGAGCACCTTTAAATCAATATTTGGGGTTGATATTGGCAAAAAAGTCCATATTTATTTAGGGGTTTTTTGTAATGCAGCCATGATGGTGAACTTCTCTTGATAAAAATTTATTACTGTTTAACTATCCTTGAAGCGAAAAGGTAATGTTTTAAAGTTGGATCTGGTATCCAGCTCTTGGATATTGGCTCTTTATTTATGATGAATGTGTAAACAGCTGCAAGGTGTCTTGCTGTGTATATGAAAAGTGCATATTTCTTTGTTCCCAGAAATGGAAAAATGTATTCAGCCACAGTTTTGCTTTTCAGAGCATTTGCACATTTTCTGCTGAACCCGTATTACACAAAGATAAACTCCTAAGATCATATACACACCCCTCACCATCCCTCCCAAACAAACCAAACGGATAGCCTTTGTCAAACGCTTAATTTAATCTACTATAAATGATTTGTGTTTCCTAAACAGAAGCCTTATAAAGGCAATAACTTAAGGGGGTGGGAAACAACACTGATGTTTCATTGCAAATCCTATCTTCCTGTAATGTTGCAGTAATAGTGATGCACATGTTTTGCACTGCTGTAAAAATACTGTATCCATTACTTTGTGTGAGCTTGGCATTGGTGCAGCTGCCTTGGTGCCTGTACACAAAAGAAGAACCTGACCAAACAATTAAAACCCCTCCAGAGATAAAGCTTATAAGTAGTTCGCTCTAGCCTGAATTTTTGTCACTGTTATTGTTCTGTTGGTCATTCAATAGGAACAAAAAGGCTTTTATATCCCAGTAAAGAATGGAGTTTCTAACAAGGTGGAACCAATAACTGAGAATTAAGAGCCTTGTATTTGGAAGAGCCAGAAGAAGGAACAGGGTGGGGGTGAGGGGCTTCCTACTGGGAAACTTACATTAACAAAACAAAACGTACCCACAGTCACATGAGTTTATTAGCAATGTTCCAGCCATCTTTATATCCTCATCTCAAAATCAAATTTCCCATAGATTTGCAAGTTTTGCTTTGGCAGGCTGTTAAATGGATGACTGCATTGCCACAGAAATTACATAGATTTGAGACTTAAATTGCAGAAATTAATCCTATCTGGCATCTTTCTCTAGCATTAAAATTTCATTGACCACCACTTCTAAATTTTAGGAGTAAATTCTAATTATGCACATTTAACTTTTATCTACATGAGGAAGCAGACTTTCACGTTCAGTTTTCATAGTAGGGGAGAAGGTAAGATGCTTTCAGGTCTAGAACAGCACATTTTGAAGCAGTATGAGTTTAGTGCGATGTCATCCATTGATATATTGACAGTCAGCCAAGGTTTTCTTCATAATTCAGCCTACTTGTGTAAACCATGTTTAAAAAGTGTTAAAATTGAAAAGAAACATAACATAGATAAAATTAATGTTAAAGATACCAGATTTGAAATTAATTTGAATTAATTTGAAATTAATAAAATCCTTTGCCAGTACGTAAGTAGAAAATTATGCATAGCTTTTGTCAGGCTTTTTACTTGTTCTTTCACAGAAAGATTTATGTAATTTGTGATGCACCTTGTGTTGTGCTTTGTGGGTTGAAACACTGTGTTTACTATTTCAGAAATACCTCTTACGGGCAACTGTGCTGGGGGAATTTGTGAGACAAGGTGGTACTCATCAGCCAGAACCTCGTACTCTTAGCAAACAAAGTGGTCTCCAGCAGATTGCCATTTCTGTGCTTTTAGTTGTGTGCTCTTCTGGATTAGCTGGGGAGAAACTACTCCAGAAATAGTTTTTCATGTTTGATGTATGTTTTGATTAGCAGTTGCCCTCCTGATTGTTTTCTTATCTGCCCTGGAATTCCTCCAGTAAAAGTGCATTTTACATGCGAATGATGATAATCAACCTTTGCAAATCCCTTTGTCTTGGTTTTAAAGGAACAGAACTGGATTGATTGAAGAAGGAGGAATGGGAACCTTGACAAAACTCAGGATACATGGTTCTTGATATGTTGTCTTTTTTCCTACATTTTCATGTAAAAGAAAGATAATATGGAAAGCCATATATCTTGTTTTCTATGCTTGGGTTTAAGAAGCTGAAGTAATTTTACTAAGTATATTCTTGTTTGACTATCCAGTTCTTTAATTGAATGGGACCTTGTGTTGCTTCTGAAAGCAATTCCACTTATGGACTTACTTCATTGCCAGTATTTCTTCAAATGAGGTTTAGTTTTAATACAGTGTGACGTGCCTAAATTGTTTTCTTTATATGGTAGATTTCTTTGAAAACTACATTTAATAAGCCATTGACATGGAAGACTACAATGGTACATTAATAAAATGAATGCTTGACAGGCATGATTTTTTAAATGTACTTTGTTTTCCTTTTCATATAACTGTAAAATTAAAAGTACTCATAGTAATTTAGTTTCAACAAATGGTGCTTTTAACCAATTTAAAGAACTTTTTATTAAGCAATTTGAATATTTATACCAACTAGGTCATTAGCTTAATATGCATCAGTTATTTTGATCAACATGGGGGGAAAAAAGTGCTGTGTAGTTCTTACTACACTTAATTTGTTGTAAAAAAGGCCCAAACAAAACAACTCCACAAAAACTAAAAAATCCAAACCAGTAAAAGTGTATGCAGTAAAACATATTACATTAATTTTGTAGTATAAAAACTATAATTTTGTCTTACTAGCATAAAAAAATGATGTAAAGGGAGAGAGGATGTAACTCAACAGCTGAAAAATAAATGCTATGCCTGTTTAAGCTGCCATCACTCTGTGACATTTTTGAAAAGGGTGTGTACAAAGAGGCAGCAACAAGTACAGAAATGCAGGTTGCTTGCAGGTAAGGTGGCCATGCTGACGCAGTCTGAACTCTGAATGCTTCCATACTAACTTGATTTCATAGAACCATAGAATGGTTTGGGTTGGAAGGGATCTTAAAGATCACCCAGTTGCAACATCCCTGCCATTGGCAGGGACATCTTCCACTTGACCAGGTTGCTCAAAGCCTCATCCAGCCTGGGCTTGACCACTTCTAGGGATGGGGCAGCCACAACTTCTGTGGGAAACATTTTCCAGTGTCTTACCACCTCACAGTAAAAAATGTCTTCTTAATGTATAATCTAAATCTTCTCTCAGGAACAACAATTTCAATATTAGTTACTTTAGTCTGAGGTTTTATTTTGCTGTCATAACTGCATTTCAGGTGAACTACAGACAAGAATGAGTAGGCGGATGTGTAACTATGTACATGTCACTTGATATGAGGCATGATAGCTTAAAGAATGTTCTCTTAGAAATAGTTTGGAAAGAATATTTTTTTAACTATTGTAAGTGTCACACAGAATTACGTTAAATTATTAAAAAGATAATTCTCACTCTTTATTGCATTTTATAACCCACAAAAGAGTCTGTATTTGTAATTGTCTTGAAAATCAGGCAGGGAGGCCTAAGCCTACAAAGTAGCGTAGGGATCTCTTTCACGCATCTATTCATAGTTGAGTGGATGTATGGGGGCTGTGCAAGTAGAAGGGCCCATTCGACTTCAAAGCTTTGGTATTTCATGTGTACCATGAAGAAGGAAGTTGTCCTGAGGTGGGGGATTGATGGTCTACCTGGTCCTGCTTAGACTGGTTTTTGTCCTCCTCTTTATAGTAATATTATTATTTGTATAATACATGCTTTATCATTGTTGTTTATATAACTTAAAGTGCAGTGATGAAAATAGGATTGTTCAAAAGATGAATTTGCTGTCTTTTGGAATGATTGGTCAGTATCTTCAAGCATTTGTGTTTGTCTGTTTGTTTTTTTATTACTGTGGATGATTCATCAAATCACCAGCAGTTTGCTCTTTCCTAGAGTGAACGTCTGAGTTTCTTTTCTTGTTATGATTTTGTGCATGCTTTTGTCCCACTTTAGCTGCTTTCTTTGGTAGGCTTGATTTACCTTGTGACATCACAGTTGTTCATCTCTGACCAGCAGCAGAGCTGCTTTATCGTGTTTTTCTTAGGGCAGATGCACAGCCCTTTGTGTGCCTGCCTCCCAGCTTTCATCCCACCTTTTGTCTCTCTGGCGTGGAAATTAATCCCACCTCGAGAGAGCTGTCGAATCCAGCCAGTGGTGAAAGGATGCCATCTCAAAGCTGGAGGAGAAAGTCGACAAGTCCCGAAGGATGAGCCTCTTTCAGCATGCCTGCTTAGCTAAAATATTAAAACTGGGGGCTCTGTGCGTCCCATCTTAAGAATGTGTCAGTGTGAATAACCTCCGACCCTTGACTGTATATCATCTGAATAACAGCTTTGTGCTGCAGAAACTTAACACACAGAGCAGGACTAAAAGCCGGGTTTCATTGGTTATTTTGGACATTTAACATTCAAGTCGTGTAAAAGAAAGAAGCTCGTTATGACTCAGTTCCGTTAATTAGACGTAAATTACTGTCTTCAGGGCCTTAACACAAAGGAAGATAAGGGTTGTTCTGCAGGACCAGAGGATGCAGAAATTGTATTTCGATGAGGGCATGGGCTGGGAAAGGGTGGCTGAGCACAAGTTCCCACTGAACCGGGGAGCTCACACTGGAGTGTGCCTGCGCAAGGACTGAAGTCAGAAAAAATCACTTTTTAACCTGCACGCAGATTTGTTGTGATTTATTCCAGGATGATCGCTGTGGCTGGCACTAAAATGATGTGATGAACAGAGGTAGTTTATCTAGTAAAGATTTTAATCTACTGCAGACAGCTTTAAGCAGTTCCCCTTTTAAAATGCAGATTACCCTATAATTCCTACAAATTCAATGGAAGATCCAAATTTTTTCCTGACATCTCATGTTCCTGAGATAACCCTGGTTTTCTCGTAGTATTTATCATCTCTTTATCATATATAGGCTAAAAATATTATGCCTATTATATGTTGTCTAGCATACCTTGTCCTGAAAATTTTATTTTAGAAGAAGAAATGTAAAAGCATTAAGGAAATGAATATACCTGTATCTCTATTGCGGAAGAGGCAATAATTTGAATTGAAACTAAATCGTTATATAAAATGCTGGTGTTTTTTTTTTCCCATTGCTTGCAGAATTAACCATGTATAAACTATGATTTAGAAGATGCTTTAACCCATTAAAAGGGATTTCTAAGGGAGAAAAAAACCAAAACTAAACAAACCCCAAACAAACAAAACCACCCCAACAAAACATTTTGCAGTTTTACTTGTTGCTTGCTTCAAATCCAGAGCTGAAAGGATTGTTTTTCACAGTGTAAACATAGGAATATTTCTTGTCCACCTTAGTAATGAATAACAATAGCCACAGTCTTACCTCTTTGCTAGGATTATGTCCAGTAGTAGCTTGTGCACTTAACAGTCGTTGAAGTTTTTTGTGTCTGTATCACTTGAGTTGATTTCAGAAGTAACATATTAGCCTAACCTCTAAATGCTCAGAGGCAAGACAGTGGAGCAGTCCTTTCCGAGAGATTAGAAGAAATAGGAGTACTTAAAGTAGCATTTGATTTGTTTCTGAATGTTGGTATTTATTGCAGAAAAGCTAGTTGTAGAGAAATACCACAAGATAATGGGGAAGGCTTATCGCTAGAAGATGGACATAGTTGTTTCTGTATTGTTATCTGTCTGGCTGTTCAGCGAATACTTTTTAGGGCCAAACAGTAAATCTTTCTTCAACTTCTGTGCTGTTTCTCTCAGAACAGTTTTCTATTCCTGGGATAGTAATGTTGGGAAGTAACTAGGCTGAATATACCCAGAGAAACAGAGATTTGTGGTCTTGCTTCCTGATTTTTCGGCTTTCTCTGTTCAGCAAAAAGTTCAGCTGAAGTATTAATAAACAAAACAGCAGGTTGTTTAGCACCACAGAAGGCAGTATAGTGGGGGAAAGGCTAGGGGAGGACATAGACGGACTTGTAAGTAGAAGTCAATGAAATGTAAAGTTTCAGGCTTTTTTTGGAAAGAAAATGGGACAGAGTTTAAAACCTATAATGAAACGGTCAGTCTGGGTACCTGACACCTGATGTATTACAGAATGCATGAAAAGGGTTTAGCAGTTGGAATATCGCTGTTTGAAATGCAGGAAACCTGTGAAGGCTGTTGTTAAAGCAAAAGTATGATCTGCTCTGCTTCTCAGAATTACTTTTTTTATTTGATACTCATTTCCTAACCCTTTAAACTACCTTTGAAGTAATAACCTACAAAGGGTAAGAAACAGGTTCACAAACTTTCGAGAGGCAAATCAAATCCTCAAGTACATACTTATGTACAGGCATATTTGCTGCTGGAAGTGCTAAGGGTGACCCTGAAAGCAGCCTGCGTCTGTGCTGTTGTAGAATTTATAAAGCCTTAATTTGTTCTGAGATATCTTAGAAAAGCAAAGTGATTTCTTTGAACCAAGTGAATTCTTTTGTTCTTATCTCAAGCTGTCTGTCTTGTAAATCCCATTCTAGCCTAATCAGTTACTTCGGCAAGTTCATAGGAAAGCAGTGCATTCTTCACTATGCAGTCTTGTTAAGTGTGGTCACTATAAATCATCATCATCATCACAGCGACCATCTGTCTGTCAGTGACAGGATGGAAGATACCATGTTTGTCCATGCAGCTGTAACAGCATAACTGTTACCACTAAAGGTAGTTGCTGAACACAGAAGGAATAGTGGATGTTTGTATTAATAGCAATTTTTGCATGACTGGTGTTAAGTGGTTTATATGTCCAGATTGTGAGAATTTTTCTACAGGTAGAAAGCACTTTTGCAATGCTGCCAGCTGAGAATAGCCTTATAGATGTTATTGATGTGATGCAGGACAGAATTCTGCACTGATTTTTTTCTGGTCAGTCAGTTTACCATGTAGGCTATTTAGTGGAATAAGTATTAAATGAGAACTCTTATGAACTATATAAATAATTTGTGAAGCAGAGCAGACCTAGGAGCCTTGCTGGAACAGCATATGTCCCTCCTGTCCCACCTTCTGCATCATCTGAGGCTGATCTCTAATCTACCAAAGTACATAAAACGTGAGCTTATTTAAGTCTGTAGTTATCTGTTTATGTCTGTGAAAGGACTCATCTGGTACTTACTCCTTTGTCCTGGCATATGTTTCTCTTTTTTCTGTTAATGGAAGAACAACTTTTGAAGAAGCTGAGTCAAATTTGTTAAATATATTAGTAGAATAAATGAGGAAGTACTAAAACATAAATGATTTATTTCCTAAGCTCAAAGCACAAATAGAAGGGGCACCTCTCATACATAACTTGGACAGACATCCTTCAATGCATTTTTTTGCAGTTTGATTTTTTTTTTCAAGAATAAGTAAGTGATCTCTTCTGCCAGCTTATGTGAAGGGCTCAGCTTCCAGCTGCTAATTTTGCTCCCTTCTGTGTGCATTTCTTACCTCAAATCTCAGAAATTTTAAAAAATAATAAAAAACACCTTCTCTATAGAAGGAGATGTCTTTCTCTAAGACTGGCTTCTCAAAGAATAGGAGTGTCAGATACTTCGCCAGTATTCAGCAGCTGATACTCTTAAACCTGATTGGGAAGTGCCTTGTCATAGTTGTCCAAATTCATGTTTTGGTTGGCTGCTTGGGCATTTTGAGATAAACGATGTGTTTTCGGTAGCTTCAGTGGTTATGGGAGATTTTATCAACACAAAGGGAAGAAATACATCCAAAAGTTCAAAATATTGGAAAAAAGTTAATGGCATCTCTTCCATTTCATCCTTGATTTCCCTCTCTAATCACTAGTCAGTCACTTTTTTTTCCATAAATGGTCAATGTACTAACTTGAAACTTTGCACTGTGTTTTAACTGAGCTTTGTTCAGTGCCCTTTAGTCTTAATAGCTTCCCCTGTAACCCTGTGAGGTTGTACCAGGAGTAGAGCAGAGCTTCTACAAAGTGCTCTTTGAGAAGGTGTTGCTTCCCAGCCTGTCCGCAGTGCTTAGTGGCATGATGTCGAGTTTGTAAACTTCAGACCTGTGTTTTAGAGGCGTATCTTGCAGATTATAGAAAGAAAAAGGTAAAGGAATCAGCAGTCTGTTTCCATCTGCGCCTGTGTGAGTTTGAGTGTAGATTTGTGGGCCCCCTTCATTGAGAGGGGGACAAGAGCTGGTGCCGTAGTGTGCTTCTTTCTGCTGAGAACAAGGCAAGGAGCACAGTGAATGGTGGGGCAGCGTCCCTAGATAAGCAATGAAGCTAAATGCAGCCTAGAGACAAAGGGAGCCTGATACATTTATCTGATTCATGCTCTAAGAACTGCATTGTGATCTGTCCTTTCTAGCATTAGCTCCTTCCTGCTTCCAACTGGCACATCTTCTTGTGTTAGGCCTTATGCCCTTGTTTTGCAATCTTCCACTATTTCTCTTGTTGTTTCATACTTAGCTCATCACAGTTTTCTTCAGTGGCCTATTAAAGCTTCCCTCCAGATTGTTTATTAAAGCTTCCCTCCAGATTGTTCTTGCTACTTTGGGTACTGCTCAACAGTTTGTGGGAAGCTTTTTGTTTGTGCCTGTCAGCTGCAATGCAAACTAGAGAAGACATTACTCCTTGTCAAGTGGCAGCACTAATTGCAACCCACACTGGTTATATCGTCAAGGCTATTTCAGATCCCATGGCAGGAGCCTTTGCCAGGCCAGCTGGTAACCATTCAAGGTCAGGACTTGTGTAGGAGTCCCTGAGGGACAAGTACACAGATAGCTAGCTATGGCTTACTGGAAGGATTATATCGGGGACTTCTGAAAGACCGATCACCCTTATACACTACTTCTCATCTAGACTATTCTACCTGTAGGCAGTCTCAACCTCCAAACTGTAAACAAATTTTTCAGTAATTTTTTTCCTCTGGATATCTGTATGTATAAACCATTTCTGATCTGTACTGACTCACTCCTTTTCAGAAACACTGCCTAAAAGCAGGTGCTTGTTTCAGTCCAGTTAATCTTACTAAGGACAAATCTATTTTAGCATGAGGTTAAAATTTTCATTCAAAAAATCCACAAACAAAACAAAAAAAAAAAAAAGGAAAAAGCCCCCTTGTTCCTCCTTTCAGATGGTTGTGCTTTAGTTTGTCAAAACACTTCCATAGGTGGATTAGACCATTTTAAAACCATACACATGGTATTGGTTGGGCATGGGGTTTTCTTGCGACTTGAGCCAGTTTCATTTATTATCAGCAGCCAATGTGTGTGTTTGGTGGGTGACACCAAAGTACCTTCATGTTTGGAATTGTGCCTTGTAAAAACTCACTTAAAGCATTTTCACAAGTGTCTCTTTGTTCAGTGCAAGCATTTCAGAAGTAGCAGAGAAGCGGTGCTAGCTAAGGAAAGAGCCCACCAAATGTACATCCAGAACCACGAATCTGAGTTTGCTGGTGGTTTGCACAGTAACCTTGGACAAAAATCTCTTGATTTTGTATGTTCATCATTCCTTAGCTCCAAAATAAGAATAGTTGCCCAGCTGAGAATAACATTGTGAGATTCTAAAACAAAAAAGGGTTTGTGTGCCCTAAATCCCGTGTCATTTTTTTAAAACTATGCGAGTTGGCCTAATGAAAGATACTTCTTCATATAAAACTTACCCTTCATTGTTAAGCATCTAGTGTATGTTGTCTGGGCTTCTGGCCTCTCCAGTGGAGAGGGAGTTATTTTTAGATGGCAGTTTGCCCAGCCTGTCTTAACCCTTTAGGAAAGCAATTTGTCTTTCAGTTGAGTACTTGAAAGTGTTCAGATGATGAGAGGTTTGGACTCCCTACAGTTGGCTGAAATTAATTCCACCATCTTCAGCCATTCATTGCCATTTTAAAAATGTTTATATTTATTTGATAACTTGGGTAGAAAATGGGGTAGAAGATATGCCAGATACTTTCTGGAAGTCTGGTGAAGACTTAAGTCTTTACATGAAATACATCAACAGCATCCCTATATAAAGGATTTAAATAAACAGTTCACTTAGGTCTGAGATAAATAGCACTCAGTGTTCTAAGGCATTGGTACGCATCCATATATATTTATTAGTATATGCCTGTAGAGCATGAGTGTGTATACAGACAATGCAAATGCCCTAAGATACAGGTAAACCTGTTGTTTTACATTCTGAGTACATTCTGTATTTTTCTGTATTCTCAGCTACTAACAATATCCATCTTGTTGGGGCAAACTGTAATTCTGAAAATATACTTATTGATGGTCCTTTTGAATGTATACATGTGTGTACTTATCTTTGGATAAAGGTCAAAGAAAAGGGTTTTCAATGGCAAAACCTAATATAAAAAGTTGCAATTTACTGTTTGTCTTGCTCTCAAGATGAACTTATGAGTGAATGTCAGTTGAAATAACTTCTGATATCAGTTACAGATACAGTCTTTGAAAAAAGAGTTTTTCAGCAGCTTTTAGCAAACTTTGACTCTACCAGAGAATTTCTAATGGAGTTATTTGACCACTTCAGAATAAGTATAGCAATAACGTATATATTTTGAACTCTTAAAATTTGAAGACAAGATTCCTGTCCATCAGAATCTTGAACGACTCTCTTGTGAGAACTGAAGTGGTTCTCAGTCTTTTTAGCAACTTCATAGGCAACCAGATTTCTTCTATGAAGTGTACTTGGCTGTGTCTTTGTCTGAAAAGGAACTTGTCAGACTCTATGTTATGAATATTGCATTACAGGGGAAAAACATTTAATTGTGAATGTATAGTTTATTTGACATTGCTGAATTTAAGCAGTGATTTACCCCCAACTCTGTGAGTTACACACACCTACAATTTAGAAGCAGATTGGAAGATCGTTGATTATAGGAACCAGCATTCCTGTTGCTTGTGCTTAGCAAGCTGTTATGCACACAGTCAGCATCCTTAATATTTATTATACACTAGGATTCCCATTTTGCTTTTCTTCTCCTCCTCCCTCCCATACAGACTTGCTGTATTACCAGAGCTTTGCATCTGGGTTCCCTCCTGTATGGTAAGACTCTCTGTGAGCATCAGTGGGAGTTGAGCAGAGCTGACAGTATGTAATTCTAGCGAACTTCCCTCTGCTTCCGTGACACAATCCCACAGCAGGCATGTAGGCTTGTTTGCGTTTGTTTTTTTTTTTTTTTTGTGTCTGCACAATAGAAAAGAGATTTAGCTGGAGAAAATGGGATTTAAAAAAGGGGGGAAATGAGCTAGAAAAAATAATGTTAAAAGACAGTATTAAGAGCCTTTTCTGATGGGTTTGAAGTCATTTTTTACTACATTGGAAGCAGATAACTAAACAAAGCAATCAGTCATACATACCTTTTTGCTAGCATCTCCTACCAAATTTTTTATCCCACCAGTTTCCACAGGAACAGCATGAATGTAAATACCAGCTCCAGCTGTAAAAGTGATCTTAGCAGCAGAAATATAGAACTTTGGTATTTCAGCTGCTGTATGAATACAGAGGTGTATTAACAGTCCAGGACTGCATCTCCACCAGGATTTATACATATATCCAGCTCGAACCATATAAATAGTCCAGTTGACCGAGAGTATTTGTATTAATGCAAAAATGATTCTACTGGTTCAGGCCTTGCTTTCCAGTCAGTCGGGCAAATCCTACAAATGACCTCGTGGTGATTTGTATTAGCTAGGGCTCAAAAAATCTGCTTTTTGATTGTGTGATATAATACTGTGTATATTTACATCACGAACATCGTTCCTCCATGATCATAGAATCATACAATAGTTAGGGTTGAGAAGGACCTTAAGGTCATCTAGTTCCGACTCCCCTGGCTTTGTTTCTGTATTCTGACTTTATCTGTTAAGATGAAGGTTTGGCTTTGGAAAATTGGAAACAGACCTGCGTTTAGAATTATATCCATAAACCATTCAGCCCTTAGTGCTGAAGTCTAAATAAGGAGCAGAATTCCCATAAAACAGAGTAAATGAAGTAAGTGGTTTCTGCTGCAAAGCATGAGAAGACTTGTTCTACTTAGTAATAAAAGTTATGTGTTAGTTTGCAAATACGTATTTTGGGTAGCAACCTTGTGAAATCATTGGCTGATTGCTGCTGATAAAAAAAAACATACAGATGTTAACAGGTGACCAGTTTCATTCTTTCATGAAAAGAAGAGAATATTCCAGCTTTGTTTTTTACTGTTACGCCCCTTTTTGTTGACTTTGGGTTTTGGTTGTACCAGGATGTAGTAGGTGAGTCAGGGGTAACTTTGAAATCTGTCTGTGCCCATCAGATACATGGAGCACAGACCTTTATAAAAGGTCTGGTAAACTGAGCTGCAGAGATACTACAGGTTTTGAGCTGGGGTAGAGGGGAATACTCTCAAAGGAACTAACCTCTAATTTGCTGTTTCCCAGCATTGCTAAGGTGAAATAGTTTTAATAGACATCCAGTATAGCAGTAGCACAATGGAACAATTCAGCTATCAGTGAAAGTTTGTTATCTTTTCAGCTGGACCTAGCTATAAATAGGTGTGGTATAGGATCTTAATTATAGTTTCCCTTAAAGGTAGGATTAGATTTTATTTTATTTTATTTTTTTTTCCCCTGGGAGTCAGGAGGAGACTTTTGTGTGTGTGGATTTTGAAAGATTAAAGGGCTGACAAAGTTTCCTTAGCATGGATGTGTGATATGGTAATTGTGTAACTGTTTTACCAAATGTCCATGGATTTGAGGATTTTGAATTGAATCTAGGGAAAGATTAAAGGGCTGACAAAGTTTCCTTAGCATGGATGTGTGATATGGTAATTGTGTAACTGTTTTACCAAATGTCCATGGATTTGAAATGTGAAAACGTCTTGAGTCTGAGCAGAATTTGGGAACATTCTCTAAAATAAGGATGTGGGCTGCAGCAGGGCATCAAACCGGAAGAGGGATTTTGATGCAAAAACATATGCAAGTGCCTATCTTGTTCATCCGTCCTTGCTCTGCTTGCCTGTTAGAATGTGTCTCTAGTGCAACATCATGAAATAGATGCTATTGTTTACTATATGAATGTTTTGTAATATTTCTTTTGTTTGTTTAAAAAATGGAAATGGATGGAGAAAGGATGTTGTACAGTGTGTTCTGCCTCATGTGTCATCATCAAAACATTCTTGTGTGTTTCTAAGCCTGGTCTTTACTGTTGGCATCAACGTCCAAGATGGTGATAGCACTACTTGACTGTTTAGTTCCTATAAACTTCACAGCAGGAATCAGGATACCATGAGTGCAAGATTCACCTGCATCTGTAAAAGAGAGCCCCTCTTTGGGAGGCAGGATCTTATACTGTAACACTGGTGTTTCATGTTGGATAGTTGGGGATTTAATGTTACTGGGAGTAGAATATTTTTCCTCATAAATCCTGCTGAATTGTATTGTCACAGATGCTTCAAGTGCACAAGGTTGCTACAACAAGCAATAGCTCATCTGTACACAGAATTTATTGATTTACTCATCATCAAAGAAACTCTAAATGATGCATCAAAGAAACTTTTTTTTTCCTGCCAGATTGGCTAGTCTGGGAAACTAACACAGTTTTCAGATTTATTCTTGCACTACTGATATATTTTTTAAGGCATTAGTGGCAGATTTGCATTAAACAGATGATTGACAAGTCAAAGACTGTATTTCAGAAAGAATGTCTAAGCACTGGTCATTAGGATGCTGCAACCATAAGTGGTCTGTCCAAATTCTTTAGATTCTTGGCTTGTGCCCCAGAAAAAGCTGGGATGCTGGGTGGTTCTTGTTTGTTTCAAGTACAGACCCATGACATTAGACATAAAAAATAACTAGTTGATACTGACAAGCCCCTAAGTAAGCTTCGTGTCATGAGTGTAAAGGGGTATAGCCAAGACGGATGGCAGTGTCTCCTGTTTGTGACATGCCACTGCAAGAAGAAACTGCCGGAGGATGCTTGAAGCCTTAGTAGAAAAGCAATTACAGACTGAGCCCTGGAAAGGGTACAGTCAGCCAGTGTTCCGGATGGCATTTGAGGTACACTTTACACAGGTGAGGTGACACATTTCTGGATTTATTTATTTATTTTTTTTGACCTTGCTGACACCATAGGCTGTCCAACTGAGAGGTGTTCTGTCTTGCTGTTGTTTGGCCAGGTATGGGTATGTCTTAAGCTATGTGATGCCTGAAATGAGATTCCAAAATCCATATTGTGGTATATATAAACAGTTTGATTTTTAGTGGTCCCAAAAACCACAGCTGCTGTCAGCAATTAAGTTAATACAGTATACTGTTTTGCATTTAATGGCAAGACATATGGGCTAAAATTAAGAGAGATGGTGATGTTAATGCTGTGTTAATGTGTTGGCAGCTCTGATTTGGAAATACACCAGCAGTGGCTGATCCCATCAGGTTGAGTGTCTCTTGCATCATTTGACCCAGGTTCTCGACTATTGCCAGTCATACTTCTGAGAGGGTAGCAGTCATCTACTACAGATAGGTAGTTTTGTGTAAAGATGTTAAGAGGTCTTCTAGGGTGTGATGGTGGTGGTGTTGATCATTCCAGTATCTCCGTCAGGTGGCTGTTACCTGTCCATTTGATAACCTGTTAGAACAGACTGGGAAGGCAAGGAGTTAACATCTATCCTTGTGTAGGCTCAGTCCTTTCCTCCTTTTCAATCCACTGTACAGACAAAAGAGAGGAGCAGCATGAAAGAAGAGGTTACGATGTGGAAAATTATTACCAATTTTTCCCTGTTCATCCTCTTTCCCCATCCTACAGTCAGTCAGAACTAAATGTTGATACATCATGCACAGGTTTTGGTGTACTCACAGAATTTGAAAGTGGGCATATAAAAGTCAGCAGCCCATGAAATCAGGAAATTTATAAACATTCATGCTAGCAGGCAACCTGTGGCAGAGTGAGAAATGGCTACAAACCTTGCGCGCTCTTTGCACGTAACCTGTCCTGCAAGAGGTTTAGATATGGAGACAGGGAGCCAGAACCCTTGTTGTGTATGTATTCAGGCTTGCATTGTCACACACTATCCATCAAGTCCTTAGCACTTAATTCAAGGACTGATAGGTCCATGTGACAGTGTGTCTCTAAAGCCAGCAGCTACTATAGTTGTCATGGCATCCTCTGATGTAGGTCTGAATTACATTATCAATAAAAAGTACTGCAAATTGAACAGGTCCTTGTACATGATGTACATATTACAGTGTAGCATACAAGAGGCCTGTTCAGACTGAGTGCTGCTTCATGGTGATAGCATTCTTTTCCAAGCGGGTTAAAGGGGGACAAAAATTATATGCTTGGCCTATCTCCTTGCAAAGCTAGGATCTGACAGAATTTGGTATGGAAGTTGCACATTACTGGGTTACAAGAGTTACTTGGTAATTGAAATAGGAAGGATTTGCTGGTCGGGACCTCTTTAAAAAAATAAGCTTCCATTTAAATTCTTTGCTGTGAGTATCTCAGCTGCACTGAGGTAGAATTATTTGTTTTCATAGTTGCAGCCTAAATGCCACTAGCTGTTCCTCTTCTAGTCCCTAGAAACGCTGTGGCTCTGTTACCTCAAACCATGTTGCCAGATTTGTAACTCTAGTTTGAAATGAGTCTAGCAGAAGATCACTCTGATAAATGTACAGCGTGCCTAGAGCAGCTCCTTGCACAAACTGCCCTCTTTATTTCTCTTCAGGATCCTCAGGAGAAAGGGTTTAACACTTGTGCAGAGTTAAACCTTCAGAGTGAGTAAACATGGGTCTCGTTTGCGGGAGGTGCTATGTCACGTGTTCCTGGGGATAAAGGGTGCTTTGGGGCTTTATGAAATGCTGTGCAAAGCAAGTGCGGCTTTCTACCTCCATGCGCTGGTCCTGCTGCCAGCATTCTCTGCATACCCAACCCAGGGAGGCCCTCTTCCGTAAACTCCACATGAAAGAGAGCAGACTAAAAGCCTTAGAAAGTGCATCCAGCTTTTTGTTTCCTTTGTCATCATTACAGTGTGTTCTGGTGTCTCCAAGACAACCATGTCTAAAAGGCTGACTGCATCTTTCACTGCTTCTCTATAGTGAGCTTGCCGAGATGGGCTGTGAAGGCCAGCCTCTAGCTGTTTGTTTCTTTTTTATCCGAGAGTTTTCTGGGTAGTACCTTGTGTACTTTATGTGCTTGCATTGGTTTCAGTTTTATTACAAGAATTAAGCTTCGGTTTATCAGTTTTACAGATACTGTTTTGGGGTTGTCCCAGCTCAGATTTCTTTGAATACCTGTAACAAACAGTTAGGATGTTCCCAGTAACGCACGCAACAATGCTGGCTTTCTTTGCATTTCAGGCCCATTCTGCATCTGATAATAGATGCCTTCCTGCTACTGAATAGAGATGTACTGAATTTTGTGTTTTGCGTGCTCTTTGTTGCTCATGTGTGCTGCCTTTTGAATGATTGCTAGTTTCAAATTTAGGTTCAGATAGAATACTTCCTGTTTTAGGATTTCTGTGTAGTTGTCAGTTTGCAGATCTGCAAATCTGCAGAATCTGGGGGGAGTATAGGGGAAGGTGGGGGGAATTATTCATGGTACATGTTCTCTGAGCAGCAGCATCACAGTCTTTTTCCAGTGTTTATCTGCCCCAGAACTGTGGCCTCTATGTCCCCTTCTGTGTAACAAACTTCTCTGCCACTTGCCCAGAAGAAAACTGATGATGAAATACAGTTTCAAGGGCAGCATATGTTGTCTCCCATGAGGTCAGGGGCTTTGGGAATTACAGTTGTTCTGTTTCCTTAGGGTTGTCTAGGGAAAGCTGGATCAAAGACTCTGGTCTCTTTAGGAGAAAGTAAAGAGTAGTCAGTGTAATTATTTGTGTTTTGTACCTGTGACAGTCAAGAACACCACTCCATCCCTGCAGTGGGCCTTGTCAAAGTAGTTAGCTTAGGCATCTGTTAGAGTAAAGAAAATGGTTTTCCTACTGTCGCTTTCAGAAGTGGCTGAGACCCATATGCTGACACAAAGGAAATAAATTCCTCTCATGGCAAACTCATCTAAGTGGCTGGAGTTTTATTCTACTAGCAACTTCAATGTACTGTAAAAATATATAGATAAACATCTAGATAGATAACATGTAAATGTTGGGAAATCTTCATTAAGGATCTTTTGTCAATTCTGCTTGTGTTATATATGCCTGCAAATCCATCTCAGATCCTGGAGATGCTACATGCATTTAGTGTTTGTTGTCATCTGTTAATCCATTTGTGTGTCAGAATTCAGTATCTTAAAGATAAAATTGATTTCTGCAAGCATTGTGTTGGTATAGTTGAAAGAATAAGTAAGGGCTTGCCTGGAGACAAGAGAAAGGACTGGGAATAAGGCATTGTTAGTGTAGCTGTAGCCTGCGGTAGAATGAATGAGAGCAACCCATGACGTGTATTGACCAGGGCCATAACTAACGTGGTAGAAGCATTTCCCCCTTGCCTATGTGCAGTTGTTGAGACCAGTTCTGTATTCCCTTAGCGCACTGTCTATTCAGAAACATACCCTCTGGTTTTCTACCAGGGTCTTTGCAGAGCACTATAATTGAAGGGCAAGGGGATACACTACCAAGGAGGGGTGAAACTGGGACATGCTTCATGCTTTGTCAGCCTTGATCCCCCCCTCCTTTTCTGTTAGCCATGAGAAATTTTAGGAAAAGCCACAGGAGCAAATCCTCTGTTCATTGGAAAGATTCCAGGCATCAGAATGCGTCATTGCTTCCTTTCATTTCACTAGGATCCAGTCTTGCAGTTCTCCTGCATACCAAACTCTCTCAAATCAATGCCAGTGTGTAGTATAGAGAGGTTTAGGTATCTGCTTGTTTCCCTTTAGCACTTCCTTTGCAAACACAGTGACTTTACTTTGGAAAAGCTGGTGTTTGGTTGTTGACGTTTTATTTATTTAAGTATCAATTTGAGATGCCTTTCCAGGAAGGATTTTTGTTTAACTTTCAGATGAAATAACAAGCAAAAAGTCGTGCATATCTCTTTTCTATAGCAGTCTCTTAATTTTTTCTTCTCTTGCTTCATTTAAAGCACGTATAAACAATACCAAGATTACTTCAATATTTGTATTTTTTTCTTTTTTAAAAAACACATGGCTTCAAATTTCCAGTAGACACCATCCAACAGTTTCAAGAGGGCAGTGCAGTAAATAATGCAGTAATGCCTAGAAGTGGTGGTGGTGATTCTTATTTAAATTTTTTTAAGTAAGTTTCCTATAGACTTGTAAGAACTTAAGGTTGATCTGATTTGACAGTTTAACTTACAACATTAACATGCTATGGCTACTTGATTCAGGCTTTTCAGGTCTTGCTTAAATTCACCCTGATATTGTGGAAGCCCTCCTTTAGTTGTTCAGTTGCACCGTGAGTCATTTCCATGTGTATCAGTGGTTTTAGAAAATTGATGTGGGCATTGAGTTACATAATGATTAAGACCTTGAAACTATAATAAGTTTTAATCTACTGTGTGCTAACAAATTAATGTAAAATAGCACTCTGAGTTATTGTTCATAGTTGCATTTAATAATCACAATTTATATTTTGTTAAATTTTTAATAATTTCAGTGTTTCATGTTAAATGAATATTTTCATTTTGAAAGGTCGATTGTTCCTTTCTGCAAATGGATCAGTATTAGCCAAAGTCACCTTCCTGTTCTTCAGAGAATGTAATATTTTACAGTTGACTTCAGTTTTAGGAGTTTTGACAAAAATTGCACTTTCTCCTCGATCAGAGCTTGGGGAAAGATAAAAAGATTGTTCAAGGTTATTACTGAAATTCCCTGTTGTCACTAGCTGTGTTGTAATTTCTCATTCAATGTGGCAGTGGTGCATAAACTACATAATGGCCCATAAATAAGCTTTAAAAATCCATATTTCTGTTTTTATCATTAGTATGGCTGCTAGTGGGCACTGTCACTTAGCTTCTGCCAAGCTGTAAATAGAACTGTTTTGCAGCCATTTATTGCTTCCTTCAACTTGCCATGCAAATCTTTAGCCTGGGAGAGATTTTCCTCACGGGGAATTTGCATGGCATTGTGTTTTCCCGTAAAGATGAGGGCAAATTCTGTCTCAAATTATAAACCTTTGCAAAAGCAGCTTGCTAAATACTGAGTGTTGGAGGCACTTGTTTGCCTGCTTTTTATTTACTTTTGGACTGGCATGTCTGATACTCTTTCTGGACGTGTGATGTGAAATAATCAGGGAGGGGGGAGAGGGAAAAAGGGAATATAAAAGCATGCCACACGTAGCATACTACTTGGCAAATGTGATAAAGGAACAGACCTAGGACTCAGCCTGATTTCCCTAGACACCAGTCAAGTACAAATGCTTTTATAGCTTTCACTGCCCAAGGCAAGCTGGAAAGAATTACCACCCCTCCTAGTCAAAAGCCACTCGCACAGTAAACAAAATAGTCACTAAACAATTTGCTGCCCTTGATACTTTGCTGACCTGTGTGACCCCTTGTCCTGCCTGTATGGCAGAGCTGCCCCTGCAGCAGTATCGCTGTAAAACTCAGTGCTACAGCAGTTCTCTGTCGTTTGATGTTGTGTGCCTGAATATAAATTCCTTGTCTGAGGAGAGGCTGAGGTAGCATCTCTTGTCTGGAAAGGCAGAGGGCTGGAGCAATTAGGTGGAGTAGAAACTGCTTGGGGTGAGGTGCTTGCCCTTGCTGTCTGGCACTGCCCAGCTCTGCCCTGGCAGCTGTAGCAGTGGATCCTCCTCACCTGTCATCTTTCAGCCTCCGTTCTGCTTCTCCAGGAAAATGGTTTGACGAAGGAGGGGCATTCCTCAGGGTGATCCAGTAAAGCGGTATTATTACAGGCAGGGATAGACATTATGCCTCATTCCTGCCCTCCATTACTGGACATTTTTTATTTACCTTAGATCTTGGTTTATTGGAAGGTGTCACTGCCCATGCCAGAAGGGTTGGAACTAATTGATCTTCAAGGTCCCTTCCAGCCCAGACTATTCTATGATCTTGTGTTCTGTGGCAGATGCATTTGAAAGCCCCAAGAAGTCTGGGTTTTGTTTTTCTTTGCATTTATCATCCATAGTAAGGGAAGGAAATAGTCAGATTGTTACTACGTGCGCACAGTGTTTATAAGCAGATGAGAAATGTAGACTTGTATATTGGTCCAGTAAATATAGTATTAAGTCAGGAAACATAAGTATACCTTTTATAAACTTAATAAACTTCATTTTGGAAAGCAGCAGTGTTTTACAGGACAGCATTAAATAGTATCAAAAGTATGTTTAGTTTGAGGAGCCAGTCTAGTTCAAAGTGTTGACTAGGTATTGTATTTCAGGCTTGGATGAAAAAAGTAAAGAACAATGCCTTCTTTATTACATTAATTAAAATACGCCATGTCTCACCCTCCTGCAGCTGATGACCACAACCAAGAAAAGTATGAAATATTAGTAGTAGTTTAAAAATAAAACCTGTTACCTGGCTGAAAAGACATTTAGGGAAAGATGGATCCTTCCAATTTTCCTCTAGAGAAATCGTATAGCTTTTTTGTTCTGAAGCATTCAGTTTTCCCTTCAGGTCAACGAGCACCACACAGGCTCAGGTACGCTTTTGACCTGATGAGGATACAAAGAGAGAACGGTCCAATTTGGCAAGAGAGGAAACATTTACGTGAATCATACGCTTTTTTTTTTTTAAATAGGAAGGCAGATATTTCTGTACATAGTTTATGTGGTGACAGGTTTTCAGGGCAGTGCTTTGAGAATCTTGCCTCTTTGTTAGAGTGGCTTTAAGAATGGTTTCTGAATCTCCTGTAAAGATAGCATGAGTTACGGCCATTCTTCATTCATTACTAAATTAGAGTATCTTGGGTTGTGATGGGGAGAATACATTTGACAGACTAGTGGAAAGAAGTGATGTGTCCCATGTTGTTAGATCCTGAAATACACTGTGAGGTAAACTGTCCCAAGAGAAGGAGATCTGTTTCCTAAGGCGTTCCTGTTTGTCTTGGCTCTGCCACCCTGCATCAAGGTTTTGGGAAGACGATTTTGTTTACAGCCTTTGGAGCTAAGACTGTTTCAATCTCTCTGTATCTTTCCCGTTTAGGAGAATGATAGAAGAGATCTCACTGGCACCTAAGAGACAAGGAGATATGTATAAGTAGTATTGCCGTGAACAACGTGAGCACATTTTATGGCAAAAGCCTCTTGGAGACATTTAGTTGAAAAATGTGAAGGCAGAGAATTGCATTGTGTCATATGTAGAAAGCAAGTTTAAGAAAAGACATGGTGGAGACAGGTGTGTTAAGGAACAGGAAATTAATTAATACGAAAACAAGTTAATGCTGCAGTACATGGCAAAAGAAATGTATCTGGTCTGAAAGTAAGCTAAAATAAAAACAAAGCTATGCAGCTGAACATGAGCAGTTGAATGTGATTTGTAAATAGATTGAATGCAATTACTGATTTTTATCCTGAGGGCTTTTTGAGTACTACAGATAAATCACCATTGCGTGACTGAAATATCAGATATCTCAAGTTATTCTGTTTCCATGGTCCTCAAAAAAAAAAAAGTTGAATTGTGGAGTTGGAGACATCCAGCAACAAAGGAATGAAGGAAAAACCATGTGGGTTGGTGATACCAGTTTTCTAAAAATCTGTGTTATGTCTGTAATGGGCAAAATACCAACAGTTGCACATTAAAAGTGGCATCTCTGCATTTGTACAGAAAAAAGCACTGTAGTGAACTTTATCAAAATGTTAATTTCTAATGAAGAACAGCAGCTGTATCATGTGCTTCTGAGCCAAAAGTCGTGTTAATTTTACCCTAATGCCTTTCTTCATACCCAAGTTACTATATGTAATTCATTTGTGGCATCAGTTAATGTAATTTTTCTGATTTACGACGCTACTAAGCATTGAATCTGTTAAGAACTTCACATGAATATTATTTATTGTATGACATCATAGTGTGTTGTCTTTTGTAACATCCTTAAGTTATGTACACAGTATTGCAAGGATTATTGAAAAATAGACGTGAGTTCTAAATGGAGTTCAATTTTCAGTGGCTCTTTGCTTTGCCTTGGCAGCATATCAAAGCAAAGTAATAATGCCTTGGTGCCAGTATTTTAAAATGTAGCTCAGATGTTTAGTTTAAGGTCAGATCTGTTCCATTTCACTTGCTGCTTCCTCCTGCTGCTGGGAGAGGCTGCATTTAGTTTGCAGAAAACCCTTTCTCATGGGAAGGTGAGCTTTAGATACCTCGATCTGAGCCCCGAGACGCAGATCAAAATGCATCACTCATTTACCACAAGCATTGCCCAACTTAATAAGAGTTGTTCTGGATTCAGGGAGCTCGGCTGAGAAGGCTGATCAGATTGATCATATTGCTTGATAATCTATCTGATTACCTCATCAAAATGCTACACACCAACCATGTGGACTCTCTCCACTGGGCAGGAAGGTCTGTAGTACTGTCTCTGTGAGCAGCCTGTCCAAACAAAGCTTGAAAGATGTGTGATGCCACATGTGCTGGATAGTGCCTTTCAGACAACTCCCCTGCCTGTGTTTGCAGGCTGTCAGGCTGTATTCACTAGGAGCCTTGTCCTCAGGGCAAATGAACTTTAATATGAAATGAGGTAGGGTGATGTGGATAGGGGTCCATTCTTCAACTGCAGTGTGCACATTTTAATAGAAGGTAGATTGCAGTGAAGAATGCCTGCAGACACCCTTGAGCCTTGGTTTTATTTTGGTTTGATTTTCAGCGTGCACGTGTGAGCGGGAGTTTTGTGTTGAGGTTTTTTTTTTTGTGTTGGGGTGGTTTGGCTTGGTCTGTTTTTATGCTTGTGATTTTTGGGGGTGTGTTTTTTTTACTTCGGGTTTCTACTTCCTGGAACACAGCCCTAAACCCTAATGAAATAGATCCTAAAGAGCTTTGCAGAGTTTGTAATGCAGGATGTAGGCTGGCCAAACCTGCGTGCAGATGGCTGTCAATTTCCTCAGACATAGGTGGGAGGAAAGAGTGGTTTTAGCTGCTGCTGATGAACATCAGACTCCCAACATCTGATGACAGGTTGCTATTTCACGCTCTACAGTTTTGTTTCAACAGAAATTCAGTATGTTGTCTCACTGAATGACTTCGTCTTCTCTCAATAGGTGAAACTATTGCATTTACGGACCAAAAGCGTTTTCAATATGTGTATGAAAACATGTCTTGGTTATAGTAAGTGTTTGAGATTTATCGGAGAGGAACCACACATCATGCACCAGGAAAGGAAAGAATTTTGTCATGAGTAACTTTCATAATAATTTAAATAGATCATGAATCTCCTTATCTTAGCTATCACAGGACAGCATTTCTATGATCTTTATACAGTATGTTCATGATAATGCTTATCCTATGGAAAAAAAATCTCTGCATCGCAGTCACTACTGTAGGACACACTAGGTAGTATTTTCTGAAGTATATAGCAAGTGTAGTATGGCTTTATTTATTCCCTTTGCAAACTGGTATTGTTTTGGGGGAGAGGAAGTGAAAAGAGGTTTTGTTCTCATGAGTGAATGCCACAGGTGACTTTTTAAGGAATTCAAACATCTGAGGAAAATTGAGAGGAACACAGATGACAGCTGAAATAGCCATTGAAATGTTGCAATGTTAATTACAATTGGGCTTTTTCAACTCAAATTCCTTTTGGAAACAAGTATTTAGTATTCTGGTAAGCAGAGGAGGAATGCCTTCCTATTGGAGTAAGAGACTGCTTAGGTTTCTGAAGACAAATTTCATTTCATTTTTGTGATGCATTAATTCTGCAATTTACCACCAAATGTGTCTGTTATCTGTGGTGGCTGGACCATGTTTGATTCATGCAAATGTTAGAGGTTATTACTATTTTCATGTGGTACCTAGGACTCTCACTCAGGGATCAGTCCCATTATACTGATTGCTGTAGGGATAATTCCCAGACAGTTTTTAATCTGGACCTTTGGAGGGTGATGCTGTGTGATCTTTACTAAGAAACTTAAGAGTGTCATGACTAATAATGGAGAAATCAAGACTACATAGAGTACAATACCTCACTGCTTCTGAGCAAAATAGGTTTGACTCAGACAGTAATAGGTTAATTGCCACATCCAGAAATGAATCCTAATGATTCCCTTTAGGAGCCATTATCACATATGGGGTTTTCATTGTGATATTTATAACTGTAATCTTTTGTCTCGAAGCTCATGTAACTGTTCAACCCAACAAAAGGGTTCAGAAAGGTAATATCCTGCTCCCATCCTTAGGCTTTGCTAAAAGTAGAATCTTCAGTTCTAGTTCAATCAGTCAAACCCCTGCCATTTTCAGGCATTATTCCAATCTAACACAATTTGAATGTCAAGTGCCTTATGTTTTGCACTCCCGAAGCCCACAGGAAAGTCTAGACACCAAAAAAAAAAAAGTGCTGCATTTATCATAGGAAGAGTATCTTGAAATACATCAGACAACCTGTTCTTTTTCTTTTGTGCTCTTCTGTGGCTGGACTGAGTTGCAGTTGTTAAATGAGAGTGTGTTTAGTCAGGTCTGTGTCTGTCTGTTCCCACCTGGAATAAATTGCATAAATTTGCACAACATTGTCTTGGCATAAGATCCTAAAGTATGTCTTAATTTTGCAGTGGCTGTACTGAAAGTTGGCTCTTGAATGATGTCTGTCTGTATCCCTCTCATTTGTCTGCATATTGTATCCAAGGGTTGTGGTGTTTTTTTTTTCTTTGCTGTATAAACCCAGGTACCATGTTGTGCTGCTGTCACGCTTCTCTGCGTTTTGTAAAGAAAACAGTTTCTATCAGTGTTTTTTCCTAACATAACACCTTTTTTTATTCCTGTCAATTTTGTTACTGTCAATTTAAGTGGATTATTTGAGCCTCTTAATTTTGTAATCACTAGAGAAGATATGGTAAATGTTCTTGCAGGAAAGCAGTGTTGCTTGAATTTTAACTTAACCTGTGTCAGCTGTACACAAGTGACCTCATGTTGGTCATTTTAAGGAGTTTGCAGCATATAGTGCAGTCAGACATGAAACAAGGATACTGTTTCTGCTTGCAGCTAGTGTTTCTCTAGCTTACCAGGTAGACCTTACACAAAATAAAGTAGCAATTTGACAAGACTCATGTCTGAAGTCCTGACTCAGTAGGTCAGACCTTTCCTCTTTTGATACCTTTTGTGCTGTTGAGATTTGGTAACATTGCAACAATGGATGGTTTCCATCTCATCCGGAGTATGGTTTAGGTAATCAACAAAGAAGATAAAAGTAATTAAATACTGTAATCTGTTAGTATTTACTAAGTGCCAGTCACTAAAAAGCACTGGATTTTTTTCTGATCACTGTACTTATGTAGCTCAAGAGGAAAAATATGTAAAATACATACTAATCATTCTTTGCTATATGTAGGACTGAATACAGCTTCAAGGTTTCACTATAATGAACTTTCGGGGTCAAGAGTATCGAATGATTCCCTGCATATTTCTAATTCATTTAAACAGGATGGCTAATATTAGTAGCCCTTTGTTTTTAAGGTATCTACACACAGTTATTGCATCTAGGGGCAATGTGAGGTGTGTTTGAAGAGATGTTATAACAAGCTACTGAATGAACAGCCCAGGTGATAGAGGTACCTTCAGATATGTGAAATTAGGTGTTTTCCTGCCAGTTCTCTTGGTACTTCCCTGTCGTAGTTTACGCACAGGCCATAAATCAGAACCGCACAGGCCATAAATCAGAACCACACAGTCTACACACACACCCCCCCCCCCCTTTCTTCCCCCTGTTCCCAGAGGGATGGGGAGGAGAATCAAAAAGAATGTAACCCCACGGGTTGAGATAAGAACAGTCCAGTAACTAAGGTATAACACAGAACCACTACTGCTACCTTCAATAATAATGATAAAGGAAATAACAAGGGAAGAGTATACAATACCACGCACCGACCGATACCTAGCCCAACCCAGCAGTGAACTAGCCCTTCCGGGTTACTCCCAGTTACATCCTGAGCATGATGTGCTGTGGTATGGAATACCTCTTTGGCTAGTTTGGGTCAGGTGTCCTGTCTCTGCTTCCTCCTGGCTTCCCCTTCTCCCTGGCAGAGCATGAGGCTCAGAAAGTCCTTGGTCAGACTAAACGTTTGAGCAGTAACTAAAAATATCGGTGTTATCAGCACTGTTCCCAGGCTGAAAGTCAAAAACACAGCACTGCACCAGCTACTAAGAAGGAGAAAAATGACTGCTACTGCTGAACCCAGGCCATTTCCCCTCTTAAATAATTAATGATTAGTTAGCACATCAACTTTTCCATTTTAAATTATAAAAGTGGTATATACAGGTAGAAGATACCCATTTAGAAGTTAATTTTTCACACACGGGTGTACTCCCTTATAATGAGGTGAACATATTGCTCTAACTAATTGAGACCTCTGCTTTGTAAGTCTACTGTGATCTGGCTGTGAAATACACTGTACTAGCCTGTGCTAGTCACCAAGTGCTTTTTTGATTTTTATGGTAAGATATTTGTGTTTAATAATATTAACCTAAGGTCTGACAAAACATTAAGCTGCCATGCCAGCTATTTTTCTGCCTGAGGCCTACTGACGGTTCATGTTCCAGTGATAGCAATAAAAGTCATAAATCCCAGGGATTATACTATCTAACACATCAGTGTAAATGCTGCTAGGCTGTCTCTGCTGTTCTTCCACCCTGTTTGTTAACTGGTAGGTTTCTTGCCCTTTTTTGATAAAAAAAGCACAGCGTTCAAGCAAATAGGATATTTTTCCACCATTATCCATGTGCTAAGGCGATGAACAGCCTTGTATTATAGGGTGGTTCTGCTTTGAGATGGGCTGTGCCTGCCTTTTGCTGTGGGAATGCTGGTGCAGCTGTATCCATGTCCAGCTCCACTGCCTGGAAGGTTCTTCAGGTTCTCCCTGGAGATAGCAGAATTTATCTTTTAGGAAAGAAGTGTCATGAAGAGCTGCCACAGTTCCTTGAGAGTGACTAATGACTTTTCAAAAGTCATTAAAAATAATTGCAGCTTTGGAAAACTAGTCCATAGTGTGCCCAAAATGGCTGGTAGGAGAGTGGCAAAAGCCGCCTTTGTTGGACAGACCAAACCAAGGAAGGAAGGAGAGAGAAAAAGCAACACTGATAATCATAGAAGGTCATCACACTCAAATGTGCACTGATTTGTGAAGCTGAAGGGCAACTTCAAGGAAAACTGTTCCCTGTCCCCTTGCTGCATCTGTAGCCGCATTGGAGGGACTGCAAAATGTATTCCCAAGAGATGGGTACTGTCCTGGTTTACACAGCGGAACACAGAACATTAAATGGTCCCGCTTCAAGACACTGTTTTTTGAAATGGGAAGCAAGAGTCTTGGCAGGATCGCTGCCATTTTGTTGGAGCTGGGAATTTTTCTTTGTTGCAATGCAATGCAAATACAACATTTGCTTCTGCCTGAGCAGTCTTATAATTTAGTAAGAAAAACACCTAATATAATTTTATTGTATTTATTTTCTTTATAAGAAATGGCATACAGCATACAAGTGATACATGCATGCTTCTCCCTATGTTCTGTTGTTGTTCCTAAACCCCTCTTAGTGTGGGGGCTTAAGCTGCTGTGGAAAACTGCTGACCAGTTGTATTGGTGAAACAGATCATCAGCTCGTTTGAAAGTATGCACTGGTTTGATATTCAGCAAGTCCTGGCTCTTTACAGAAACTCCAGAAGCCTGCATTATTTAGTTAATTAGTTTATTTTTTAATTAAGACAGTCCTCCAGTGACAGGCTTTTTCTGCCTATATGTACTCGAAGCCTGAGCTGCAGACGGGGTTGTCAGCCTGAAATTAGTAAGGCTTTTGCACCTTTGCATTTCTGTCAGGAGCACAGTTGAAAGAGAGAGTCGGAAAAAATGGGAGTATTGGGGAATAAAGTAATTTGTTTTAAAAATCAAGAAAACAGAACACCTGGATAGAGAGGGAGGAGGAGGTATAAAGAAGAAAGAAGAGCTAGAAAAAAATGCAAAACCTGAAGCCTAGGAGTTTGAGCCAGGAATAGTTAGCAAAGAGACAATATAAAAGCATCTACTCTCAGTCTCCTTATTGCTAACAAGGGAGAAAAAAAAAAAAAAAAGAGAAGAAAAATAGAAAAGCTAACTTTTTTTTTTGTTTTTGTTTTCTAAAGATAGACTAAAAGGAAAAGCTGCTTATCCAGTTTTTACTAGGTATTTAAGTCATTACTGTAGCAATAAAACTGCCCTTTAATTGCTGCACTATAATTGTAGGTATTTGTTTCTTACACTGCTTAAGGTCACATAAAAATGAATAGAGGTAAAAATAGGTTTGAGTAAAGTGCCTGAATTTTGAAACTGTGTTTTCTGCTACCCATCTGCAGAGAAAGTACTTTCCCTTTAGTCTCCGGGTTTGACTGTTGAGTAGATATATTTTTTAATTACCAAATTGGATTTTAGCAGGTGTAGTCAGTTGATGCATTATGGGTATAAGAGATTAGTGTTTAATCCTTCTTTTTATTACTGTGTAGAATGGTATACTTGGGAAAGTATTAAAGGCGCATTGCATACTCCAGAGTACAGAAATGACATTTATTACTGAGTTTTCTTTCAGCTAGCATCATTTAGAAAAAAAGCTGGTGCAGAACTGTGCAGGGGCCTATAGGCTCATCCATAGTGAAACAGCCTTAAACAATACAGAGTGGAGGAATCTGGAAAGAAACCTTTTGTGTTTTAAAACAAAAGCAGTTGTCGAAATAGAAGTACTTCCCCTGCTTGAAGATGCTTATTCTCTTTTTCTGCATTTAATTTTTTCTAAAATAAAGACAAAAGGGGTGTCAAAGCACAGAAGATCTTTGTGTCAGTGAGTGGTAGAGGCAAGGACTGAAAAGGGTCAGTGAATCAGATATAATTTGGACTCTATTTGAGATACCAGTCCTGTGTTTTGCTGATGGCTGGTATTCCCCTTCTGAAAAGCTGCAGAGGCATTTCTGTCGAATAGAAAGAACATTATCCCCATTTTCATTCTGGCACGCCTGTTACGACTTTGTTCTGTAAACAAAGAGGATTATGGGAACTGGGAACTAGATTGGCATTTTGTTAAAGAACTGTGTGAGTCTTTCACTGTGAATGCGGGAATCGGACAGTCTGGTGATAGTTACCTGTGAAAGAAAATACTTTAGAAATACATTTTAGTGTCTGAGTTAGTAGGGTTTATGGGGTGGCGGTCTTCTAATGTAGGACAGAGTATGCACTGGGTGTTAATGTTTCCCAATTACACCCTGCAACAAAATACTTGGAAAAAAAAATCAAAGTGTAGTTGTACAAATTAAGAATAAAAATATATGCTGCAAAAGTAAGGAGAAGGAGGCGTATGTCCACTGTTCTTCTGTTGTGTAGTCTGCCAGATTGCCTTAAAAGTATGTTATTTTAGGAAACATGCATATTTGTCTATCTAGAACTAGCAGGCTGGGGAGTGGGGCAGGAAGCACTGCACTTAATGAGCATTAGTTGCAGTAACCAGCACAAATTATTTCTACCAGTATGTCATATAACTTTTCATACAACTTTATAGCTTTTCTGCAGGAGACTATTGGCTTAGCAGCATCATAATTTTACACAGAGTAAAATCTTGTATTAGTACAAGGTTTTACCTAATGCCTGCTGCAGATCACTCTGGCACTGCTTTCAGTTAATGAAATAACCGTACAAGAGGAATTAAACTGTAAGTCTTGGAGATCACTTTTCCTTGTAATGATTGTTCTCCTAACTGAATAGACAAATAATTAAACAATACGTTATAATTTCCATGCAGTATGGAAATAGGGAAAGTTAAGCTGTTAGGAGTCAGATCATGAAGCACCTAAAGTTGGTAAATAGCTTGAATGTATCCCCAGTTTTATCTCAGTTGAAACGTTCTGGTGTGACACTTTCCCATCTTGTGGGCTTCGTAGCCTGGCTTTCTCTTGGCACCAGGCTGTAAAGCTTGCGAAGTCAAGTGAAAATGGCATGATATTTGTCCCTTAGTAAGTGGCAAAACTCCAGGTGGTTTTGTGTGACCTGCTGAAGTAGCCTTCTACTGTGCGTGGGCTGGGGTGGCAGAATGCAGAGCTCAGCACAAAGGCAGAGTTTTTCAAAAGCAATTACTGAATTAGCAGGCTTGCCTCTCGGAAAGTGGTAAGCAGCTGCCTTTTGACAGCCAGGCTTTCTTTTGAAGTGTGGCAGGTTGGTTGCTCCAGAAAGGCTCAAAATGAGGAGTGCTTTGGGATTTTTCTGGGTGGTTTGGAGTACAGGATAAACTACAGTGCATGGATAGAAAAGGAGGAAAGGGGATTAGAAAAAAGACTAAAACCTATTAGAAACAACACTGTGTATTAAAGTATCTCTAAAGGATGCTATGACAAATTGAATTATAATACAGGTAGGAAAATTATATTCTCTAAAATAACCTGATTATATTGCATATTTATTTTGCATTGGCAAATTTCTATAGCTAATTTTCTCAGCTTGCAGGTGACAACAGGACATTTTCCTGGCTGTAGACCACCCATGTATCAAAAAATCAAAAATTAAATAATGTTTTAAGCAGGTCTCAGGAAGTTCTAAAATCAGACCCATTTTAGAAGTGCTGGTGGTGGTGGAAGAGGCAAGTTAGACCATAGTTTAGTTTTGTGATTGTTATGGTCTACCATGATGTCAAAACCCCACTTTTCTTGAAGGTCATCTATAACTGTAGTAAAGGATGTCTCATGGGCATTTCACAACCCACTCCAGCAAACCATGAACTGGAATACGAGCATGTGCACTCTGTTGGTAGGCTTGGGAGATCACCTTACAGATAGAGAAGTATTCAGGCTGAATAACTAACTAATTTCTAAAGTAGTTATTTTTAAAAGTGTGTTTTAGTGTGGTTTTCTCCAGTTTCTCTCTCTGAAAAGTAGGGAGACTTGTTAAATACAGAGTGTTCTTGGAAAAGGTAGTGTTGAGATATTAAGTATGCAGATAGCTAGACAGTTCAAGCAGAATGTTTCCATATAATTTCCCATTCTGTCAAACGTAAAAGTGGTACCTGGTGAGTAGCTGTGTGTAAGCTACTTTCTTATTCTATGTATTTTATCTGCTGCAGAGTGATCCTGAGTGGATTAAATATGCCTGGGTTTTCCGGTTTATGATGCACACTCTTCACTGTATTGCTGAAGTGCATATGTTGTTGGAATCTGCTGCGATTTCCATAATGTACTCTAAGTGAGTCTTCGTCTTGAGGTTGATGCTTAGGCATTGAGAATAGCTTTCAAGAGGTGTAATACCATTCCAGCAAATACACAGAAGGAAATACGCTTTTCTCTTTGTGTGCGTGTAGATGTTATCTAGAAATAAACTGATATTTTCAAAATGCAGATATCCAGATGGCAAACTCAATGCAACTATCTCAGGATCAAAGCAAGTATTGAAAATTCTGTATTAATATTCTATGTTGTACATGAATATGTTTATGAAAAAAATGATATTCATATATCATATCATTCTGGATGTCACATCCTTGAAAGTGTTCAAGGCCAAGTTGGATGGGGCTTTGAGCAACCTGGCCTAATAGAAAGTATCCCTGCCTGTGGCAGGGATGTTGGAACTAGATGATGATTAAGGTCCCTTCCAACCCAAACCATTCCATGACTGTATGATTCTGTGCTCAGTCCTTGGGTCAGGTAATTCCAATGTTATTTGCCTAAGACTAAAAGAGTAGAACCAGGCTGTCAAAGGGTGAAAACCAACATGAGTAGCTGAAAAAGGGTCTTTACTGGCTGAGAAATGGTTCTAGGTAACAAGATTACTAGGAAGGTACATGGCTAGACCTGTATTTTATAGATACCATGAATCATTCATCTTGTTGAACCTGAGCATGAGTGGTGTAGCCCACCAGTGCACTTTAAATGAATTTGCATGTTTAGTTCTTAATGTTTTGTACACTACACACGTATGCATACACTGTAATTACTTCCATGCAAGAGTGTCAGCTTGAAAGCTTGCTTTAATACCAGAGAGCTGCAGATTTTCATTTTAGAATATTGTAGTCACAGAGGTCCTATTTTATTCTTTTTTTAGTAGATTATACTTGCCTTGTTTTTAGGACAAGAAAAGACTTACAAATTAGGATACTAATGGTCCTTTGTCTTAGTGCCTAATGTTTAATAATAATCTTAATACTAAATATGATTTTTCTTTGGTTTAAAGACCCTGTTTTTGTAAATCCTTGTGCACAGCCTTATTTTGAGCACGCGAACTAATTGCATTTACTCCCATGCTGCATATTACTGCTTTGATATGAGTACAGATTCTCTTTAAAACCAAAGTAGTTATATTTCAGATTATGATTAAATACTTCCTAGTGGTTTCAAATAATATACTCTTAAAAATCAGATACTATTCAGATGCTCAAAAGACAAATATTTAAAAATCCATGAGTTGTTTTTACAGGTTATGAGATACACTGATCATTTATGCAGAGAATGTTCTTAAAAAGCAGTAAAATCAGATATTTGATTACTCTTTCTACCCTGTAAAGTGACTAAGATGCTGCATAGTGTATCTAGTTAACCTTTTTTTAAATGAAAAGAATCAATATGATTGATCTGTCAACACAAAGTGACTTTTGGAAAGCAGGCCTCCCTTTCCTGTGGTTGTTAGAAAGAGCATGGTTGGCATCAACAGTCATTATTCTCAGGGAGGGGAAGTCCTGTAGCATTTTTGCAAAAATCTGTACCTAAAACCTTACAGTCAGAAATCACTCTTTGTTCATACCAGTTGAACACTGAAAAATGAAGCGAAGTAATCTAAATCCAATTTACAAGACTGATAACTATGCAGTTGGGGGGGGGGGGGGGGGGGGGGAAGAGAGTAGCTACTGCGCAACCTGTTCTCTGTCAAGGGAATTTAATTATAGATGGTTATACTTGAGTATAATTTGTTAATGTGTGCTCCTTGCAAAGGGAGAATAATTCTCACAAAGTATTGATAATTTTCTACATTTTTACCAGGATACTGTCAAAGGAAAGGGATTTTCATTGAATTTCATAATATACAGTTGCCTGGAGGAAGAATATCAATGAAGTGGCTAGCAGGGTGTTTTTCCTTGTTATTGTGGGTTTTGTTTTTTTTCCCTACTGGATTTTATATGTAAGAAGATTGGGAAGGAAATCATCTTTATGAATTTTGAATATACCAAAAATGAATATATTACGGTACTGTGCAATAGCTCAAAAATACTTTTTTATAAAATACTGTTGTGAGGTCTTAGTCTTTTGGACCATAATGACTGTAATATTAATTCTAAATTTCATCTATTTAAAAAAACAGTAATTATCAGAGTTTAGATTAATATTCATTCTCTTTCCCACTCCCTACTTTTCAGAAGTACATCTGAGAAGAGCCAGAGGTGAATCTGGCTTGCTCTTCAGCCTTTTGGTCAAGGCACCCTTTGAAGAGGAGCTTTTGAGAGCAGCTGTAGCTGAGATGAGAGGTCAGCAGAGGCACAGAGCTATGGGTTATTATTGCTGGCTGTTTTTTGTCCTTAGTCTCTTAATGGGAGCAGTTTCCAAGAGTTTTGTTTGTGAACAGGGATGACGCTTGGAAAGGCTCAGCTTTCTCCATGCCTGGGGTATGGGTGGTCTGTGCCTCTGAACCCGAGTACAAGCAGCGCTGTTTGGTAGTCCAGTCGTTCTTAAATTAGTAGATGTAGTGACTTTTGAATAAACTCTTCTTGATAGCTCTTTATTTTTGTGCTAAATTATACAAAATATCCTGCTCGAAAGATCAGAATTAGAGAATTAGGACTGTGGTAATGATTGTGGGTACTGGTAGCTGTCTTAACTAGTAGCTTTACATCCCTGGCTTAGAATCATGCATTTTCTCAGCTGGACGCTGTATTTCAGCGCGCGGTCATGGTAAGCTGACTCACCCTGCAAGGCTTAAGTGTTGAAAAGAGTGGGACAGTCAACATCTGGGAGCTTGACCTTCTGCCTATTTTCTTCTCCCACATGAACAGCAAGCCAGAGGTTCTGTTCACCTTCCTCCAGTCTTGCAGACTGGTAGTCTGTAGATCCATAGGAAAGGAAGTGAATTGTACTTTATGGAGAGGTAAGATGAACTTGAGGAGCAGTAGGGATTGCCTGGAGAGTAATACGTATGAAAACTTACGCAGAGGGTTGAGTATTCATTAACATTTCAGTGAAGCACTCACTGCTAATGAGGAAGACCTGAGGCAACACCTACAAGGAGGACCACAGGAAGGGCCCTGCTGGTGGTGTTTGAGCCTTTTACCCAGGCAGATTTATTCTCCTGGGTTCAGTGCTTTGTCTGCATGGGTTGCTCTTCTCCCCAGTGTGGGGATGGCATTTCATGGAAGCAGACCTTTAAACTCCGCAAGCCATCTGGAAAAAGCAGTATCCCTGCCCAGCCCCCAAGATCAGTATGAAGAAGGCTGATGTTCTGTTGTTTATTTGGAGAAATGCTCTACTTGCCTCATTTTTGCACATGATGGATGCTTTTAAAGTACAGTCATTTCTGTCAGGAGAGGGAAAACGGAGGATTCTGGATAACTGAAAGGGTGCAATATGGAAACAAATTTTATGTGTCACCCAAACATCAGTTCAGTCCTTGAAGTTCAAATAAAAATAGGTATGATTCTTCTTCTCAGTGCCTTCCTGGAAACAGTGCATTACAGGAGAAAGCATATGATGCATGACATTTAATAGTGAGTTTTCTTGAGAGAAGGACCTTTAGGTTTTGAAGCTAAATAGTTTGTGCATGGTTTAGCACAATATAAAAAAGTCCAATAACTGAAATGAAACACAAAGCCTCATTTCATCTTCATCTTCACTATGTGAATTTCAGCACGACCTTCATAATGATATTTTGCACTTCTGTTGCACATACAGTCAAAATACTTCATAATGCTTTGGAAACACTATCATTGGTTATAAAAGCACACTGTCATTTTTTACCTACTATTATTTGCAGTAACCCAGAAGGTAAGTAGTAGTGAAAGCAATTGGGTGAAGAAAGCTGCAACCTGTTGTCAGTTCTGTTTTTAACTTCACATCATGGTCTGTACAATCAGTTTTACTGACTTCTTGTTCTGGTGTACATCTTTCAGGCAGGACAAACGGAAGGAGTGGAGGAATTAAACAGTGGGTAGCTCATAAGTAGATGAAAGGATGTGTGGTACATGAAATAGCTTTATTTAAAAGAAAAAGATAATAAAATGAAGTTTTTAACTTCGATTTTCTCTGTGAGTAATTACTGCTGCCTCCATCTTGTAGATGAGGGTTGAGGAAACTCTGGCTCTGAGCTTGTAAGTGACATACCTGAGATGATACAGCTGGCTGAGCTGGGCATAGAAGTTAATCTCTTAACAGACTTCTGGGTTTCTGCTTTACCTGGGTTGGCAGGGAATCTGCTGGAAGCACAGTTGTGTTTATGAGTAATGGTTACATTGTAATAAAATTTGTTTGTTTTAATGAATTGACTTGACTGTATCTTCCTGAGGCTTAAGGTGCAAATCCCTGCAGCCATTCTACTGGAAACTGACTGAAATGTAGCGTAGGGTGTGGAGGGAAGTGGTTTTCTTTCTCTGTTTATGTGTGTGTCCTTGGAAAGGAGACAGGCTAACTAGGGTTAAAATCTCTGCCTAGCACTCCACAGATGTCACTGTTATGTGAACTGACCCCTAAAGTACATGTCTTAAGTCATAATTGCATGTGATTATAGTAGCAACAAGTTAAGCCTCTGCTTTTGAATCTTTGTTCTTAATGCATTTTATGTCACACTGAGTTCAAGGGGGCTGCTTTTTCATTTTTTGCTCTTCATTTTATGTCTGGCTTACAGTGAGGTTTCGAAGCTGTGATGGAAACAAAAAAATACACTTTGGAAGCAGTGAGCCAGAAGATTTCAGAGTAGGTGAAGATGGTGTGGTCTATGCAGAGCGAAGCTTTCAGCTTTCAGCAGAGCCCACAGAGTTCGTAGTGTCTGCTCAAGACAAGGAAACCCAGGAAGAATGGCAAATGAGAGTGAAGCTAACCCCTGAACCAACCTTCACAGGAGCTTCTGAAAAGGTAAAACAACTAAATGCAGCCTTTATAAATGTATTTCCACAAACAGGCCTGAAAATAGGGATCCGATTCTTTCTGTCATGCGCCTCTCTGTGAGGCGGTTTATTAAGGGACACCCAAAGCTGGAGCTTTAGTAATAACTCTCTTATAGTCTGTTATTTTGTAGCTTTGCTAAGGTATGCAAAGACATGCCTGTTTAACTATACTGAATTATGTTTGAGCTTTTATATTTGTGTCCCTTTCTTTTTATTGTTTGTATTTGTATTTCATTTTAGATATATACCCAAATTTCAGACACAGTCATTTCTTTGTTCTAATTTGCTTGGAAGTAGCAGAGTATTTATTCAAGTGGTTAAATATAATCACAAAATAAATAAATCTGTGTGAGAATCAGTCACGTTTATTAAATGGGAGCTGTAGATTCACAGCAATGGTAAGAAAGCATTTCAGGCAGGGAATATTTGCTTTGTCTTGTCCCTTCATAATCAAGTTAGACATTGTAAATTATTCATAATTCCAGCACTACTTGGTAAGGAAGATAGTCTCCCTCTGCTGGAAGCTGTTACAGGATAACCTCTATACTGTAACAAAAATCAGACCTAGCCACATACAGATAATAGTGCATTTACTTTAGGAAGACAGTATTAAGTCTACTGCCTTTTGGTGTTATACTACTTGCTACCTGCTGTTTCTTACCTTCTCTTATGAAGTTCTTGGTTTACAAATAAAGAATAAAATTTCTTCATAGATTAACATACCTGTAATAGGTACACATTAAAGATTTAAACATAATGTCAAAATAGTGTGGTTACACAAGACATTTTTCCTGAGAACACACTGGAGACCAAAGCTGTGTAATCCTCAGGATTTTTATTTGCTCACTTGTTGATTATTTTAAATCTGCTAAAGCACATTTTTAACACAGGAAATACAGTCATTTTGTCTGTGAAAGTCTATTAAAAGAACAGATGTTTAGTTATGCCAGGGCATGCCGTGTTCTTTCGAGAGATCCAGTTCAGGCATCCTTACCATCAGCAGAATGTAGAGTAGCGGAACCTGGACTTCGACTGAGCATCTGTTTTTATTCTGTGGCATACTTGATTAGATTTAAAAAAGAAAAAGGTTCTACCTTTGAAAAATTGGAAAACGTTTTTGTCACCCCGTCTTCACCCTTAAGCAAGCTAGCAGGGCTGTATGTATGCTGGCATCCAAAGGATGGAATGACTGCAGATATAGGAGGGAATAGGAAAGGAATGTTGACACCCAGCAGAGATTAATGCCCAATGTGTAAAGTGGGTCATCTACTGCATCCATCATGGCTGACATAGGTTTAAAATAATTACAGCATTAATTCTAAGGGTTTTAATAGGGTCATAAATATTTGAGACATTCCTTACCAGTATGTATTAAACTCCTCTTGGAACTCCAAATTATATTTTAGCACACCCAGATCTAAATTTAATGTACAGTAGCACATTACCTGAACTGAAGTTCTAGGTAATGAGAAATACATAAAGGCATACTATTAAATTCTGCAAAATATTAACTACTTTTCAGAAAATGCAGAATAGTTTGCACAGTAAAGCCATTCTACAAATGGCTTCTAATTCCATTTCTCCTCAAACTTGCATAAGGAGAAAAGGAGTTCTTAACATTTTGCAGTGCAGTTGTAAATAATACTGGTTATTTTCATACTGTGCTGTGAATGCAGATAAAACGATTCTAGGAACACAGAGGAAAGACAGCCTTTCGGTCAATTATATAATTGTATCTGAGCTGTTTTATGATACCTACTCGTAATTCTTCTTCTAACATGTACTTAATTTCATTTTGTACCTGGGAAAGGACCAAAAGAAAATTGAAGACATCATATTTCCATGGCAACAATACAAGCACAGCAGCCCTCTGAAGAGGCAGAAGAGAGACTGGGTTATTCCTCCAATCAACCTACCAGAAAATTCCAGGGGACCTTTTCCTCAGGAATTAGTTAGGGTAAGGAAGTTAATAGAAATGTGGTTTCAGTGTCCCTCAGAGAACTCTTGAGGAGATTTTGCATAAATGATGTCTTGTTCATTACACAAACATTTATCAGTCTTTTGTGTTGGTTTCTGTTGGAACTTCCACATATCAGGCTGGGCTGCCTTTGCTTGTTTTTTTAAGTTGTCCCTGTGCTCCTGTACTCGTGGAAGGTGACCTTGGTTTGGGTGGTAATTGCTTACTTAAGTGGTTAAGGAGGATCTCTGCTGGTTAAGGAGTCCTCCAGTCTCCTGCACTCGAGTTTTCCACCTGGGGGAGGATGTGGGGATGAGCAGGAGGAGGGGTGCACAAGGAGGCAGAAGGAAATGGGATCTGATGGGGTGAGGACACCAGCTGTTCCCCAGGGCCCTGCAGCAGAGGTGTGGCTGTTGCCCGAAGCCCAGCACAGGAGAGGACTTCCAGCCGCAGTACTGCCTGGTCAGTCAGATTGTTGGAACTTGGTAGAGCATTAGCTCAAGTAGATAGGATGTGGTTTTGCTCTGTTCTGTTGATGTGCATGCTGGTGATTCACCTGCTCCTCACAGATGCACTGTCCTTTAATGTTTCCTTGGAAGATGGGGCCAACGTTCAGTCTTTAAACAAAACCGGTGAGTTTCTGAAGGGCTATTTCCAGTGGCAGAAGAGAGTCTGTAGCTTTGGTCTGGGAAAATATGGGAAAAAAACAACCAGACTTTTTCTTTCTTCTAGTTTTATGTAGTTCTCTTGTAGTTTTATGATAGCATATGTTTTCTCTAGGATCTAAACAAATCTGTTTAAGGTAAGTATACTGAATTGTTTTGGTTTGATACAACTCATCCTCCTATGAGAAATAAGCAGGGATATTTTTATATTCCCAAAAATTCATTGACCATCTTTCTGACAAAGAGTGTAATTGAAAACCTCAAACTTTATACTAATTTTGTCCAATTCCCAGAATAATTATTTTTAGATGTTTAGCTTAAAGATGGAAAAAAAAAGCTGCTGGTCTCAGCAGCAGTCCCATCCATTGCTTCTTTTTAGCTAATGTAAATGTTATCTTTTTTGACACATAGATTAGGTCTGATCGTGATAAAAGCCTCTCGCTACGGTACAGTGTGACTGGCCCAGGAGCTGACCAACCTCCAACAGGCATCTTCATCATCAACCCCATCTCAGGACAGCTGTCTGTGACAAAGCCTTTAGACCGGGAGCAGATTGCTTCTTTTCATGTAAGAGTTTAATTTACCATAAATCAGATTATCAAGTTGAAGATTAACATCTGCTTCAAACATGACTTGAGCAGCCAGCATTTTGTTTTCTGCGAGATGTGATTTGAAGAGTTTGTAGCAGATTTGTATTTGTTGTACTTACTAAAGCTAGCTCTTACTGTGTTTAAGCAGCTTAAATACATTAATATACATAAACAGTGATTACATGTGTTTAGATAAAGTAATTTTAAAAGATTGAAATACGGATACTGTAGCTTATGTTTCAAATCCAGGCCATTGATCACAGTCTCCACTGTATTGTATATTTTTCAAAAGTTTACTTTGAATTCAGCAACTTAAATCAGGGCGTGACTGCTATTAGAATTGCAGCTGCTGTGATCTGAGAAATGGATGGGAAGAATAACCTACCAATTTTCATTTTGGGGGCAAATCTAAGCATTTTAATGGAATTGTAAAATATGTGTGTCAGCTTATGAAAATGATGTTCTTTGCTCTAAAGAAACTGACAAAATAGACCACAGATTCCAGTATTAGTGGAAAAGGAAGTTTGAAGGAAGGGGGAGACCTAAAGTTTTTTCGGCTTTTGAGAGACCACACTGAAATCATTACAGAAGTTGTTCAGCTCCTAGAGAGCGTTCCCAGCATGTCGTGCATTAAAACACTCCTTGCCTTGCACTGCGGGAAGCCCTTAGAGTGCTACTCCCAGATGGAGGATGCAGCAGGAGTCATCTGTGGGGGAGGCAGAGTAAATGGTTCTTGCAAGAGAACAGGAGCTCCGGCATTCCATAGGACCTTTACTGAGAATTTGGCATTGGCAATTCAAGATTTACTGACTTAGGAATTTACATTTATATGAGTAATTTCCAGAGTGGTGAGTTAATAATGCCTTCTTGCTTCTTTCTACTAGGTTTGAGTGTGTAGATATATATACACAGCCCTTTTTGACAATTGGGGCATTAAATTTAAGTGTCTCAGTATCTTTGAAACTCAGTCTGTAAACTTTAGCTTAATTTTAGCCTGGAATTTCATGTGTTTATTCGGCAGTGATTTATCAGAAACCCTAACCTGATGCTCAAGGTAGCACAAATATATTCTACATGCAGTTTCTATGCATTCATGTATGTTCAGTATACATAGTATCTGTAACAAAGTTTTGAAAACGGTGCCAGTGTTCATTCCCTGTGGATTTTTAGTAAGTTGCTAGCTGCTTAATATAAATCTGCTTTTTTAGAGTCTGTTTTCTAATGGTCATTATTAAAAATTATATATGACACTAGGCATTGGTATTAATCAAAATTGCAGGATTCAGAATAATTTTCAGCGAATCAAAGAAGTCAGTCTGCAACTTAGAAGTCTGAACAGCAGTTCCATTAGCAACCTGAAAACTTAAAAGGTCAATATGAGGGGACAGTGACAGAAAGCAAAATACTTGGAGCTAAAAATGCCTGACCAGTATTTTGTCTATTTGTGCCTGTATGTTGTGCAAATTCTAATACTTTAATTATTTTTGCAGCTGAGAGCACATGCAGTGGATGTAAATGGAAACCAGGTGGAAAATCCTATTGACATTGTTATTAATGTCATTGATATGAATGACAATAGACCTGAATTCTTACACCAGGTTTGGAATGGGACAGTCCCTGAAGGCTCAAAGCCAGGTAATACATGGGCTTTCAAGGCAGGGGGAAGTGTATGCGATATCACGTTGAAGCTGATGAAGGGGGTGCCCTCAGATCGTGTAATATTTTGAATGATGTCTTTAATGTGATGAACAAAACCTCAGATACGATCTTATTATTTCACCTTATTTTTAATTCACTTTTTAACATGCTGGGCTTAATTTCCAAAAGAAGAAAGCATTACGTACATAAACAGAAGTAATATGACTTTTTAAGGTCTTGTTTTTGAAAGGTCTATTTATAATGCCACAGTTCTGATGTTCATGATATAGCCTTTGACATTCAGTTAGTTGACAGGTCAGGGTATAGGAGACTGCTGAAATATCAGCCGAGCCAGTTCTAGTTTTGAATCTCAGAGGCTTTGGAAGTACTGGGATTTGAAATCAAACAGTTTCATCTGAATTCTTGAGAAAACCCTAGATGTTGTTCACATCTCATTAAAATCCTAATCACCTCAGACTAAAGTTTGCACTGTGGCTGAAACTGCTTTCTTGATTTGTCAGTAGTGCAAAATGAAATTTTTAGAAAGGTTAGCACAAGATATGTATTTTCTCAGTTTGCAGTGTTGACTTGGCATTTGAGATGTGTCTCAAAGACCTTTGAAAGGGTATTATTTACATTGATTTTCAGTCACTATCAGTATGTGCACCAATTCTGAACATTAAGTATATTTCCTTTGGCCCAATGAATAATGTTTTCATCTAAACATGAGAAGCTCTGTTGTTACAGAAATGTTATTTGTGGCAGAATTGTAGGATTTCATTGTTTATGGAGCTTCTTCAGTCATAAGCAAATCTGATATTACTGTAAACACAAAGTATTTTTATCTCTTCTTATGTATTTTAATTACTCTGTTGGTGAGTCTTGGGTTTAATCGGATTGTTTTAAGTAAGGCAAGGAATGTGCAGAGTTTACCAAAAGAAATACATGCTTTGACCATTGCTTGTAAGTGATCTTGTGTAATCTGAGTAAGCTGTTTATGTTACATATATAACATCAATTATTTATCCTGCTGCTAGGAACCTACGTGATGACTGTTACTGCCATTGATGCTGATGATCCCAATGCACAGAATGGGATGCTGAGGTACAGAATCTTGTCACAGGCCCCAAGCAGCCCCTCTCCAAACATGTTTACAATCAACAATGAGACTGGTGACATTATCACCGTAGCAGCTGGGCTTGACAGAGAGGTAGGTCTTAATCTCATAGGCTGGTTTATACTTATTTTTGAGAGTAACTTTACAAATATTTCTCCCCCTTCCCAGTCTGAATTTTCTCTTTTTCTTTCCCCTGTTGGCACTGGCCATTGTCCTAGGCCAAGAGCATAAAATCCAAGAGAAGAGGAAATTAGGACAGGGATAAAAATTGGACCCACATGTTCTGTATGCGTAGTCACCCTTGGTTCCATGGGGTTGTGAACAGGATTTTGTCTCATAAGCCTGTTTGGTTTTAAGGAGCAGCTACACACTAAAGCAGAGCAATGCAAATAAGAACATTGGATGCTTGGCCTGGGTGCTGAGATGGGAGGTGTTCCTCAGCACCAGCCCTTTCCTCTTGCTGAGCTCTGTGGACAAAAGAGTAGATGGAAAATGGAATTGGCTATATGTTTTATGTGTTTTGGAAGCTCCAGGAGAGTTTGTCCTCCCATTGTCTTTTTTCTTGTTCTTCCCAGAGGGGTGGTAAATGTTGAAATCGTCTGCATGCTGTGCTGCTGAATTTGCAGTAATTCTCTGATCTGAATTCTGCTTACTAAAATCAATCAGGAAAAATATTGCTGATCTTAAAATCTGAAAAGCATGGTTCTAAGAAATAAACCAGTCAGTACTGGGAACTGCATAGATGGAGATCTGTCTCAAAGCCTGGACACACATTCAAAACCTTTAAAAAGAAAAAATAAATTAAAAAAATCTGACTGCCAGTAATTCCTTGGTACATGCTGGGCAAGTCCTGTTCTGTCTAGACAGTTCTTCACTATGCCCCACCATCAGAGAAGGAGGGTGCCAGATCCTCTGTTCTGGTTCACGCATTTGTGAGGTGGGAATAAAAATATTTCCCTCCCAACTCCAGATCTGTCATGGACTAACTGTGCTTTTGAACCACTTGAAAACTTCACAAGAGATAAGCGTTATTTTATAAACAAGCTATAAAATCCAAACAAATCTCTTTCAGTACATCTTTTTTCAGCTTCTGTTTTACTAACCTCATTTTAGCTCATTAAATCTGAAGGTTTCTTTAAACTTGATTTGCTGTTCAGCTTTTAGCTGTTTGCTTATATTTGTTTAAAATAGAGCACAAAAATACTGTCTGATGCTCTGGGTTGACTATTAATATTCTGATGAATTTCAGTTTGAAAGGGGAAATCAGAAGATTTGAAAAGCTAAGCAGACAGATTTTGCAATTAATTTTTAAAGTTTTGTTGACATTCATTCTAAGTTGTTTTTGAAGAGGATGAGTTTGAGGAAAGGAAAACCCTGAACTTTACGGTATTGTGCCCTATTAAATTAAAAGAATAATGGGCAGCATTGCCCTGGTTTTTAAAATCCCTTGGTCATCTTTGACAGGTGAACTTTCAGAAGGACATAGCGATAACTCTTTGAGTTTTATTGCTTGGTGACTAGCTGTACTGAAGTGATTTAACTTGGAAGAAACCGCCTGTCTGTGTAGCTTAGGCCCTCGCACCAGCAGCTGGAGAAGCACTGTCATTTGCTATCAGTTTTCCTGATGGATCGCTCCACTGAAATCCAAATGAGTATTTATAAACATTTCTTGCACATGTTGAATATTAATGATTAATGTCAAATCGTTCAAATATTAAATTAGATTAATATGAGATAAAATGGTTTCCTTCCCAAGCTGTTGCTTTGCTTCCTTTATTTCCTGAGTCATTTAGTGTAAGTCAATTAAATTAAAATGACCAGGATTCTTGGAAGCCAGATCTGAATTGAGCCCACGTCTGACAGTGGGCTGGGGAGTGCCTTGTTGCCCAAGGTTCATAAAATACTAGACACAATTCAAAATTCTTAAATTATGTGACACATTATTTAGGGTAGCATTAGTGTTGTAGGCATTCAAAAAGAGTGGTTCTTCTGATGCATTCCTCATCTGCTAGTATTTTAGATTATCGTGCGCAATGCATTATCTGTGCTAACATGGCACAGGAGGAGAGTTGCTTAGGTAAGGGGACTCAGTTAAAAGCAGAAGAAATCTTTCACTTGCTATCCCAAAAGATCCTGTTTTATGAGATCCAGCTGTTGTTATTGCTTTTGCTATTGCTGTGGAATTCACTTCAGCATTAAAACATCTGCTTTACTGCTGAAGGTGCCAAAGAAGTCAGGCAGGGTACTTAAATTTACACACTGACATTCCTGCCTCACGTGAGGTTAATTCAGTGAAGTGCTCTTTTATTTGGCCTGTGTTGAAGTGGAAAGATGTGACCTGATGAGGTCTGTGTTCTTTCTTGAAGCTGCCAGTTCGTTTTCGGATGTGTTGCTATATCTGTGCAGGCTGCTGACACGTGCTCCGCAGCTTATTCCTGGCTGCTTCTCACAGTAAAAAGCAGAGAGCCACTCCCCCCATCTTCCCCATGCTTGCAAAGTTCTGTGCTTGTTGATGTCTGGTATTTCATTCCCAGCAGTTGATCTTCTGTATGTGAGTGCTGGGACGGGAAGAACAAACAAAACCACATACAAGCTGTCTTTCGGGGCACTTTTTAGGAGTAGATTTCTTGTGCAGTTTTCTGTTGGAATTAAATAAGAAGACTGTATGAAAGTTGACTTTCGCAGTAATAATAATGGGACTTTTCTTAATGAAATTTGTTTCTTGGGATCAGTGTGTTAAGACCCAGATGAATCAGAAGCACCTGCTGTTTCAATAACATAGAATGATCTGGCTGCAAGATTTGCTTCAATACTGATCTGGAGTTTATTGCTTCACAATAAGTACAGTATATTTTTTTCCTGGATGAAAGTGGGAAAAGTATTTCCTTGATTCCCTTGTGACTACTTCTGGTAGTGTCATGAAGGAAACCTTCAGGGTGTTTATTGAAGCATTTTGAAGGTCACTTTGCAAGTATATTTTCTAAACCAGAATTCATATACATATTTCTGCATTATTGAACCATATATTGCATTTCTGTGTAAATAATCTAAGTCTTGCTTTTTTTGAAGAAGAACTGTGGGATGTATATATAGCAATACGCATTTGGGGTGTGTTGTAAGGGTTCCTTTGTGGAAGAGGACATCATAATAAGAGGACTGAGGTAATACCTTCAGTTTGAGATAAAGATTCGTTTGACTTATTTAAAAAATGTTTTTTAATTCAATGTCTCACATTTGCTGCTTGGAAGTGTGCATAAGCATTACATTTCTAATGTCTGTTGTAGTGTCTGGCCAAAATCCATAAGAAAGTTAGATACAATCAGTGGAATCATCCTTGGTTATTTTTTGTATTGCTATCCATGGTCCCTTTTTATAAACTGTTTCCATGAGAAGTAATCTGTCATATACTGCAGTCTTCAAGTAGTGGGAGAAAATAAGGTGCCAAGCGGAAAAAAAAAATCCTTTTCTTTAAGTACTTTTATTTTGCCAGCAGGCTTTTGCCAGTGTTAGTAAACCATTCATGAGAGTGATATTTCAAAGTAATAGCAGATCCTTATGGTTGTGTCTTTCCTTTTGGAAAGAACTGAAGGGTAACACCTAGCTCTCTGAGCTAGGAAGCTGAACCAGTAAATGGAAGAGCACGCACAATATTTGCATTTCACCATCAAGGAGTTAAAATCATCTTCCTAGCGACTCTATGCAACAACTCTCTTTCTAGTGTTCTTTTTTTTTCACTAGGACCTGCTCGACTTTGTTTTAAACAGTCTCTGTTGGGCATTTCTTGTGCTTGAGGAAACCCTGGCCCTGCTCCAGCTGTGACGGGATAATGGCATATGCAGCGGTTGGAGGGGGAGAAGGCTGAGGCTGCAGTGGTGGCCATCTTCAGCCGGGGTGCTTAACTTTTATGGAAATAGCCTGTACACTTGCTCCCTCCTCCCCTTTCTCCCAGCGTCCTTACTTGTCTCTGTTAGCCTTGACATCTTCAGTTTCCATAGCAATCACAAGACGTTGCAAACGGCGGGTTTGTTCTTGGGCTTGGCTGAAACAAAACCTTGGCAGTTGTGGCCGTTTGGCCAACTAAACCTGCCTTGGCTCAGTTCGCTTAAATGCTTTTGAGGACTTACCCTGTTTTAGTATAAACTGCACTCTGTGTTGGGGGATTTTTTTTTCTGATTTGAAAAGCGATGTTAAATCTGTGATAACAGCATTAACTGTATAACATGGTTTTGATTTTGGAGAGCAGGAAGCAGGCAGTCTGTCCTTGTCTCAGTGACATTTGAAGAAAATCAAGCAGTAGTTCTATATAGCTAGATGCAACCTGGTGCTGTATTCCTGTGGCACAAACTTTACTCCTGTCATTTTGGCTGATGCTAACTGGAATAAACAGTGTGATAGGCTCCATTGCTTAGCACAGTGCAGTTTTGGGAACACCTGCTGTCCTATGGTAATGTTAGTTTTGTCTAAGTCTTATGTTGATGTCATTTTGTGTTTTAGAAAGTGCAACAATATACATTAATAATTCAAGCTACGGACATGGAAGGAAACCCAACATATGGTCTTTCAAACACAGCAACTGCTGTCATCACTGTGACAGATGTCAATGACAATCCTCCAGAGTTCACCGCCATGACTGTAAGTAGAGGGTAGGAGAAACTGAAGGATGTGCATATTTATAACCATTCCCCACTTTTCTCATTATATTCGCAAATGGTAAATATTTATTACTTATTAAATATGTACTTGCAGGCAGAATTGAAATACATGCAGAATATTATATCCCTTAGATACAGTATTCTGTTTAGGCCAAAAGGCAAAAGCTGACAAGGGAATCAAACCATCCGTTTTCTGGGTGGCCTCAGGTAAACTTCATTAGATAAATTGTCAGACCTCCAGTGAAGAGAGATGTGCTTCCTAACGTTGATGAATATTCAGTATGGTGTGGCTCTTGCTTGCTTCTGCAGCCAAGGTAAAATGTTTTCTTGTGTTTTTTGCAGTTCTATGGGGAAGTACCAGAAAACAGGGTGGATGTGATCGTGGCAAACCTGACGGTAACAGATAAAGATCAGCCTCACACGCCTGCATGGAATGCAATGTACCGGATGACCGGAGGAGACCCAACAGGTCGATTTACCATCCTGACTGATCCCAATAGCAACGATGGGCTGGTGACTGTTGTGAAGGTGAGAGATGCTTGTGCTGCAGGGAATTCGGCAGAGATGGAATAAGTGGGAGAACACTGGGGAGTAGGGGAAAATGTGGGCTCCTGAGGCCACCATGAATCTGGAAAGTAGAATGGATGGGCCATTTCTGCCTTGTGGAAGTTGGCTGTCTCTTGCAGCATTTTTTCTTTGCTTACGCTATTGATAGTACTCCAGCTGATCAGTTTTAAAAATCAGGCTAGGTTGTTGAAACTGACAGATTTTGAAGCTGTATTTACTAAAAGATGGGAATTAGTCTGTGAAAAGGCATTTGCTTAGTACTGTTGCTAGAGTAAAAGAACAGCTTCCTACCTTCTGCCCCCCCCCCCCCCCCCCCCCCCCCAGTAATCATGCTTGTTGTATGTGGGTTTTATGTCAACACGTTCCCATTAAGGAACAGATACATGCAGTCAAGGCACAATCAGAGAGGAAAAAGTGATAGGTGGGAGGCTACTTCTACAAGAGACTTTCAAGGACTGGCTATTTTTAAAGCCTCATTTAAGTACCTTTTATGGAATAACTTGTCTATCTTCATTCTCTAGCCAGCACAGCTCTGTGTTGAGGAGTGACTTATTTCAAGTGATACTAACAATGTGGTTCTATAATTAAACTTGCCAGGCATTAGGCATCTTTCCTCATGGCCCTCTGATAAGTGTCTCATCTCTGAGTTGGCCTGTTCTGGTTTTCCTGATCCACTTCAAGTCAACTGTAAGATGCCAACATTTCCATTTGGAAATTAAAACATTCACTTTTTTTTTCCCCCTTAATTCTTTTTCTGACCCCCTTTTTTCTTTTCTTAATCTTGTCAGTATTTGGTGACAAAAAGATACAAGTTTTTAAACAGCTGTAGTGGTAACTTGCAATAGTTTTTTGTTTGTTTTGGTTTTTTTGTTGTTGTTTTGTTTGTTTCTTTGTTTTTAAAGAACTCTCTTGTTTTATAACTGCACTTCCCCAGAGGTACCAATTGTTCTATTACAGCCTTCCAGCAAGAATTACATGAATATTTGTGCTTTGTAGCACTCCTTTAGGCACCTGACATGGGAAGAGTTGGAAGCCTTCCTACAGTTTTTATGGGCAGGGCAATGAGTTCATCTGTCAACGTGAAGACTGGATTGTCTGCTGTCACTGAATTTATACTGTCATGTGCTAACTGCCCCTGTAAAGGTACAGGGTTCCTTCAACTCTAGAGTTAGTGCAAGTAGTACAGTGCATAGTACTAAGGCAAATCAGGTCTTGGGGAATGCCTCGCCCCTATGCAGTACAACAGCAGAACTCTAGCATCAAACTGATTTTACTCTTCCTCTTAAATTTGACTTCTGGGTTAGTGAGAAAGTCCCCAGACTGAAGGTAGTCTAGACGGTGAAGATGCGAGCTGTAGGCATGCCGTAAGTAGAATTAGCTGGGATTACAAAGAGTCTTTCTAGTGAAACATTAAGGGCATGGGAATCTCTGATCTGTGGGGCTAGGTATGATCATGCTCTTGTTTGAAGGTTGTTCATCTTCATTACCGGCAGAGGCAGATTTCTTTCCCCAGGAGAGCTTCTCATGAGGCACATCTGCTTACATGAGTGCCTGGCGCAAAGCTGGAAGTTTTTAAATCAGTTTCTCATGAAACTACTTGTTTCCTCAGTTACCTGTAATGGCAGTACCAGAGTAAGTTACATTCAAGAATGAGAAGGTTTCTAGCTGTTCTAACTTCAAAACTGCTGCTGCTGCTAAGCAAAATGCTAACCCAGTCTCCTGTTGAGGTGTTGTATTTAGTGTGTTTTCTTTAGGCTCTGTGCTCATTTTTGACAAAAGCAGCACAAGTAAGGCTTAAAAGTGTGCTTTAAAGTAAAAATGTTACCATGTGTCCATTGCTGGTTTTAGTGAATGTTAACACTTTCTGCTCTTTGCTTTTCGCAGCCTATTGACTTCGAGACCAACAGGATGTTTGTACTTACTGTAGCTGCGGAAAATCAAGTGCCTTTGGCTAAGGGGATTCAACATCCTCCTCAGTCAACAGCAACTGTGTCCATTACGGTCATTGATGTGAATGAGAGCCCGTATTTTGTTCCAAACCCTAAGCTTGTACGTCAAGAAGAAGGACTACTTGCTGGTAGCATGTTGACAACTTTCACTGCTCAGGACCCAGATCGTTACATGCAGCAAACCTCTCTAAGGTCTATACGAACACTTTGCAGTTATTTAACAATTGAAATGTAATATCTGTGTTACAGAATGGATGGGGAGCAAAAAGACTGCATATGAAATGACTGCGTTTACCACAGCACATAGCTATACAAATACTTCTTGTAGGTTTTGTGCAGCTTTCTCTAAAAGGATTTGTTGCTGTAGAGAAGGTGATCCAGCCTATATTCATATATCTGTAAACTGTGTGATATCCTAATGCAAAGTCCCACTTCATCAAGGTAGAATAAAGTATATGCAGTGTCCCGACAAATTAAGTCAGAGCGGACACGTGAACTAAGATCATTTGCAGTTTTAATTAAACAATAATTTTGACATGGCAGCAAAACCACATCATATTGTTGACCAAATCTAAAGGGGTTTCTCATTTATTCTCCAGGAATGCCAAGTGCTGCTGTTGTCTATCTGTGTACTCTTGAACTGATAGCTATGATCATAATTTGCCCAGTGACTAAACCTATGCTAAATGAGAAAAGAGACTAAACCACAGAAATTTCAAAGCATGCATTCTCATACCTTGTTTAAAACATGGTCATTGACTGCAAAGCTAAGGCACAGTGACTAGCCTTGTGCCAGAACTCAGGTTCTGAGCTTATCCAGTAGCTTTTTTAGCTCATGTAGAAGAAACTCCAGAACGTCATTTTTGTCTTTCCTTCCAAAATCAAGATTGTTACAATTTTATTTTCATTTAATTTCGTTTAGCTGATATTTTACTCATTTCTGGATGTAACCGTCATAGACATGATCGTATGAGGACTTAGATATATGCATTTTTAATGACCTAAGGTATCTTGCACTTGATTAATGTCAAAGAACATTTCTCAGATGGAAGGACGGTTTTGAAAAACACTCCTCTTTCAAATTAAGATGGGAAGTACACAGTAAAACAGGGCCTCTAAAAATTAACATTGGAAGCACTAGAATAATGCAAGTTAGTGCTACTCCAACACTCTGTCCGTTACCTCTCTGCTGCTCTCAGCACTCTGATAAGATAAAAGTTAGTATGAAAAGTTCAGTCGGTATAGAACAAGCAAGAGGGAGTCTTAATGAATATTTTGAGTCTGAATGTTACATAGTTTATGGTAATCATGTAATTTACATGGCAGGGCACTTCAAGAATCTAAATGTAGGGCTGTTTCTAATGCTTATTTTCAAGAATTTTAGTGACAAGGCTTAATAAATGGAAAGTAGTGAAATACTGTCTTCAAATAAAAAAAAAACCAAACTGTTCAGAATACAAATTAAAATACTAATGTTGTCTTTGCCAGTATTTATGTTGACAGAAAGATAACACAACTTGTGGTCAAATACACAGGTACTCGAAACTTTCAGATCCTGCAAACTGGCTGAAAATTGACCCTATTAATGGACAAATAACTACTACGGCTGTTCTGGACAGAGAGTCAATATATGTGCAAAATAATATGTATAATGCAACATTCCTTGCTTCTGATAATGGTATGTATCCCCATGGTATTTTTTTTTTTTCAAAAAGCTTTCTTCTGCATGGTTGAATTGCATTCAGTTTTACCAGGGCAGAAAGTAAGATAACTTAGAACACATCCAGTTGGAAGTCTGTATTAGTATCAGACTTTGTGTATTTCCCAGCTGCTTGGGAAGTGGGCTGACAAGTAATTCTGTGAGCTTGGAGAAGGGCACTGGCTTAATTATGGTAGTTCAGTTTATTGAAAACTGAAAAAAAAAAAGCCCTGCGCAGGAGATTCGCAGGCATAAGTGGCCTTTATGGGGAGTAACGTGTTGGGGAGAGCTGTTGTATTTTTCCACATTCAGGCTACAGCAGTGCAGAGGGAAAAGTGGCTTGTCATTGTGAGTTCATTAAGGACAATTAACAATCTCTGCTCGAAAATGAGTCCTGTGATTTCAGCTGGAGTGCTGTGCTGTTCATAGCCGATACCAGAAAGATGGACAGGTGCACTTAGGCATTCTGGCATCAGGGAGGAATACTGAAACACTGGGGCTGTTTATCTTTTGGAGAAGACAAATGGTAGAATTTCACAAACTGGATCTGTATAACAAAGCTAGATTAACTGTTTCTATCTTTTTGGTTCTGTTCTGGAGAAAATAGACGGAACTGAGTATTATGGGAGCCGTGGGGAGTGGAATAAGAACCATTGCTAATTATACTAAGAAATTCAATACCACATGTTTCGCGTAAATGTGCGACTTTAGCAAGGTTTACGGAACATCACATATTCAATGTGGATAGCAAGTAGCATGCTGGAAGTCGGTATTAGAAAGAATTTAAATAGTACATTTGTGGTAAAGGGTGGTTGTAAGTCCTCGAAGTTACAAAATAAATTCTCCAGAGGATAAATTATCCCAGTTTTTATCCCACCTTTTCTTTGAAGCATTCGATATAGACCATCTCTGGAGATGAACTGGCTGTCTGGTCAGTAAAAGGCTTGAGGCCCTGATCTGTGGATCTGTAGTCATTTGCTGAATTTTGCTGAGAACAATTTCTCTGAGAACAGGCTATGTAAGAATTGTGTGTTGGCAGGAGCAGTGACAGTATTAGATTGGTTGGTAAAGCCAGAATCCCAAAACTGAGGTGAACCAATGTACATGGCAGTTGGAAGGTGTTGGTATAGCTTTGCTTAAGTAACTTTGCAATTAGAAACAGGCTTGATATTGTTTTCTTTTCTTTAAGGAATTCCGCCAATGAGCGGAACTGGCACACTTCAGATATACCTGCTGGACATCAATGATAATGCCCCCCAAGTGAATCCGAAAGAAGCCACAACTTGTGAAACTGTACAGCCTAATGCTATTAACATCACTGCTGTGGACCCTGACATAGATCCAAATGCAGGCCCGTTTGCCTTTGAGCTGCCTGACACACCTGCTAGCATTAAGAGGAATTGGACCATTGTTCGAATTAGTGGTAATTAACATTATTGAAGTCTTAATGATTTTAAAGAAATCACTGAATATCGTAGAATGGTTTGGGTTGGAAGGGACACCTTCCACCAGACCAGGTTGTTCAATGCCCCATTCAGCCTGGCCTTGAACAGGTTGGATATGCTTGAATGTTTGTATATCCTTGAATATACTTTTCTGTATTTTACTTAGGTATCATTTTGCAATGTACATGAATTCAGTTAATACAAATAGGAAAGCACCTTTGTGTAAGTTCCCCAAATGATAGGAAGCTTTAAGAAAGAAAAAATGTTAACAGTAATAAAGAAGTCTGTTATACTGGGTGTCATGTGGTGTGCTGAACCATAAGTTAATTCAGAGCTCAAGATGAGACGTTTTTGCCAGTATTGTTTTAAACCTACATGAGCAGTACATTACTTTTTAACAAGTGCTTCATTTTCACACACAGGTGATCACGCCCAGCTCTCTTTAAGGATCAGGTTCCTGGAGGCTGGTATCTATGATGTGCCCATAGTAATTACAGATTCTGGAAATCCACATGCTTCTAGCACTTCCGTGCTGAAAGTGAAAGTTTGCCAATGTGACATAAATGGAGACTGCACTGATGTTGACCGGATTGTTGGTGCAGGGCTGGGCACTGGTGCCATCATTGCAATTCTGCTTTGTATCATCATCTTGCTCAGTGAGTATATAGATTTCTTAATTCTCTTTTAATCTTGCTTTGCAAGTATTATCTTATGTTGTAGTCCCATATGCCTTGATAAAACCAGGCAAGTGATTAAAGACTCAAGTCCAAAGATTGTTGTTGCTTTGTTCAGTGTCTTCGACAAGTGTGAAAACTCTCCTGATCATAAAGTATGAGGAGTCTATGAGATCATAACTAGCACTTGCCTGGAAGTCAGGCCCCGCAGTGGGTTTGTGAAAGAGTTTTTTCTGTGCCCATGAGCGCTTTTTCTATTACGTCAGTGAGTGACCAAGTTGAAGGTGTGATTAATCTTGAGACATCTAGTGTCTTTTGTGCTGTTGATACTATGTGATTTGATGCCACCCACAGTGGGTAATAATGCCTTTAAGGAGTGCTCTGGTGTTACTACTGTTGTGCCTTAGATTAATGTAAGTAGGCTTTTTGATTTTTGGAAAGTAATAAATCAGAGCCCTTCATATAAGGCCCGACAAGCAGGCAGCCATGCAGGAAGACTGAAGTGTATGTTTAAGTACTACATAAAGTTGTGCTAATATTTTATTTTTGTGTCAAGTCTGTTCAATAAGGGAGATGACTAAACATCATGACTAAGTGTCTGTCCAGTGCAGTAAATTAGATGCTAGCTCTCCTACACGTTGTGGTTAACTGATTTCCAATAGTGGTGGCACAAAAGGAAAGGATTAACCTGTTCAAAGTGTATTGTGCACCAGTCCAGAACATACAAAATGAGGGAAAGGAGTAATTTGAAAACATAAAATAAAAAAGTATTTGAGCCTGGCTAAGCCCGTGGCTGTACACAGGCACAGTACAATTATTTTCTTGATATAAGATACTCTTAAAATGTTCAGTATTGAATTAACAAAGCTTTCTTCAAACTATCAAATCCTTCAAGGCATTCTTCATATATTGACATTGCAGATGCAGTGTGTTTTCTTTCCATGAAGATGTTTATAACTGGAAACATGCTTACTGTATTAGGAATTACTTTACATTTATTCTGTTTTGTTTCTCCTACAGTTTTCTTTAACAGCTTTAGTTTGTAAGCAAACGGTATAACTTGAAATTCCTGAGGTTAAAGATTAAAAATATATAGCTCTAAATGCCACTGCATTTTCCTCAGCCTCAATTCCTCTTCCTTCTAAACATAAATCTAAACTTAGGCAACAGTACAGTCTGTTCTCTGCTGAGCTTTATGCCAAAATAGCCTAACCTTGGTGATGTTCAAACATCAGAATTACTTAAACTATATAATTGCTATATATTCTTGGGACATAGCAGAAATAAATATAAATAATATAATCTGCTAGCATTCTTGCCACTACTGGTAAGATTCCCTTCTTAATTCAGTGTTTTATGAAGCTTGTTTTTTCTTATTTCTTTTCATGACAAGTTTATTCTGCAGATGTGGAATGGATATGTGATTTACAGTCTTGAATATGTGTTTGATTTCCAAATCCAATTGCCTATAGTAGCCTGGATTTAAATATTTCTTGTTTAAGATGCCTTCTGTGAAGCTGTTTATTAAAAAAAAACCAAACCAACCATACAAAAAAACAAACACCAAATTTGTACCATTTTCTATGGCTGTGCTTCAGAATGAAAATGTGTTGGTTTTTATGTCTTCCTTTTTGCAACGTAGTTTTAGTTTTAATGTTCGTGGTATGGATGAAACGCCGGGATAAAGAGCGTCAGGCAAAGCAGCTCTTGATTGATCCAGAAGATGATGTGAGGGACAACATTCTGAAATATGATGAAGAAGGTGGTGGTGAAGAAGATCAGGTGAGGAATGATCGGTGGTTTTTATGCATAGATTTGCATTTCACTCTCCACTTTATTTTGGGTTTGGGTTTTGTTTTTTTTTTTCAGTTCCAGAAATACCTATTTCTTGCCTTTTGGAATAGATGCAAAATCAGTATCTTGTCCACTTAAAGTCACAACATTCTGACCATGCTTCAGCTAAGGCTGTCCCATTTAAATAAAAATTGGCATCCACTCTTGTCGCAGTCTGTGCATCTTCTTCACTCCTTGTGTGAGATTCTATTGTACAGAATCACCAGTGCAGAGGGCCTAATACAGTCTATTCTGAATATCACCCTTTTTTGGTGAGGGGTGAATGCCTTTCTAGATATACAGTAATGTTGGCTATTGACAGAGTCCCACTACTGGGACTTCAGCTTGGAAAGTATTTGTGTTTCAAGTAGCTGTCAGGGCACATCTGTGTTTAGTCAAATACCTTTCCAGTCAGGTGCCATATGTATTTACTCTCATGTCACCTCTGATTGAACCACTGCTGATATGTCAGAGGACTCAGAGTGATGTGTATATGCTAAGAATAGCTTCTTTTTCCATATATTTCTCCAAGTTAGTGAATTTCCAAGCAGTGTGATTTCCTTGCTTCAGAGGAGGTTTTTTAAAGTGCTTTATGAATATGACAAACAGATTTATGCACATTATTAGTGGTAGAAGTAAGTATAATTGCAAAGGGGACAGTGCATATAATACAGGCTCAGAAATGTTCCAGTAAGAAGCCTTGCAAAACTAAGCGTAATTCTTCCATACATCCCCAGTCACAGTCATCTGGCACTTGAGTTATCTAAAAAGTGTCTCCCTTCAGTGGTACAGGCATTTATAGCTTCCTTCTGCTCGTTTGTTTGTTTGTCTGAAATTTGTGTTCCCCTTAGTAATTTCCATGCTTCCTGCATTTCCCCAAGTACTGTTCCTACTTCCTGGCTTTTCTTTTTAAGCAATTTGCAAAGGAAACTTCAGTTCATGCAGTTTTGGAAAATTGCTTATGTTATTAAATAAATTGAAGACAACCCTTTGAGTCTCTCTGTATATTCCAGTTGTTTATACACAGACAGTTTGAGTACAAGATTTACATCCTGTCTGTGCATCTGTTACTGCACAGAAGTTACAAGCTTTAAGAACATGAAGAAATTTCAGTCTTGTGAGACCAAATTTTCCAGTTCACATATCATAGACTGGTTTGGCTTGAAAGTAATCTTAAAACTCATCCGGTTCCACGCCTCCTGACACGTGCAGGAATACCTTCCACCAGACGAGGTTGCTCAAAGCCCTGTCCAGCCTGGCCTTGAATACTGCCAGGGATGTGGCATCCACAATTCACCTTGTCCTATCACTACCTGTTGTAAAAAGTCCCTCTGCAGATGACTTGTAGGCCCCCTTTAGGTATTGGAAGACTGTCCCCAGCTTTTGTTCATCCGCAGTCTCTGGGGGATCTGTTTAGCAATTTTCATGTGGCTTTGATTTTTAATTGCTGTCCATGCAACCCTCAGAACAGTCAGTAAGGTTCTCAGAGTATATACTGTTCATTGGGAAGTCACAGGAAATGCTAGAGTAGTTTTGGGACAGGTTGTGCTGCAGATTGAAAACTTTCAGCATGGTTGTAACAGTGTACAGGGAGAGTAAAATACTGAATAGTTTAGAAATGGTACTGAAGTCTCTCTTGTCTATCTTGTACTGTGCTCCTCCTCTCATACTGAGGTATAGACAGAGGCTGTCTTTGTGAGAGGTATAGTCAGGGTAGTGTGGTAGGAGGCAACATGGTGTCAATGCTGTAGGGATTAGCAGGATGTAAACCATCCCCAAATGCAGCCTTTCACTGCAGTGAATGAGCATAGTACATTCAATGAAAGGAAAAACTGACAGTGGGTGGAGTAGCAGTAAAGTGAAGTGGTAAGAAATGTGAAATTAGGATCATTTCCTCTCACTGTGAGTAAAGGAAGCACCTAGACACAGGTGTCTCAGTGAATGAAAACTGAATGATTTTTAACCACAAAACCCCTGCTTGCTTTCTTAAGGCAAATTTTAAAGCCACAGTTAAAAATTAATTTTCTTAGCTGCCAGCCATGTAGTTTGGGTACACTCGTCCCTTTCCTGATCCAGCAGTAGACCGTCGTGCCTGAGAGTCTAAAAGGTCTTTTATGTACTCCAAACATAACCAGCAATACAGGAAAAGAAAGTAAAAGCTGATGTGAAGCATATAGCAAGCTTTTATATGTATATTTCTATTGCCAGACTTTTAGACCACTATGTAGACAAAAAGGGAAGAGGCCCTCCCACGGCTCTGGAGTTAAGAATTTATTCCTGTACAGAATGGCCGAATAGAGAACATAAACTTGTCATGTAGGCACTTAATTTTCTATCTATGATGCATGATGGAAATACGTTCTGTCTTGCTTTTCAGGGGGATTATTATACTTAATTTTAGTTTGATGTTTTGTAAAATCTATTTTCTGTTTGTGCTTAACTAGATAATAGTTCCAGGTTAATTTGTTCTCAATTTCCTCCTTGCCTCCTTCACCTCATGTGCCCAGGCGAAAGAAGGACGATTATATTTGCTTGAGTTTTATTCAGTTTTGCACACATTTTATGTGAGATTTAAGAACTTGGAATGCTAAGCTTCTTAAACGTCCCAACAAGTTCCCTGCCGAGTAGTAATCTCATTTTTGCAAACCGTGCCTTAGCAAAATACTATACAAGCAAAGCTGTGTGCAAAACATTGTGGGCAAAAGGCACTGGCCATAAGGATCTTTGCATTTTGTCAAAGTTAAAGTAAGCATTAAAGTGTCAAAGTTACTGTCCTAAAAATGCATGAGACTGCCAGCAAAAATCCATTTTCAGAATGGGGCCTCATATGGTAAAACTGGCACTGTTCTATTAAAATCAAGAAAAAATATTTCATGTCAACCTTGCATCCACAAGTCATCAACAGATGACAGAGGAAAATGTATTACATCAGTATTAACTTTTTATGGTGCATTCTTTCCAAAGCATCAGGATTGATTGAACTAGCAGCTTCAGTAGAAGGCAGGGCACAAGGTGACTCAGAAACACGGGACCATCCAACCCAGGGTACATCTCATGCAGCAAAACAGAAGGGAATGCTCAAAGCGTCATGTGAATCTCAGTGAAAACAGTATTACAAACTCCTCAGATATTTTTATCATCTGTACCTCTTTAAATTACTTACTTCTATTTATAGCAAGCAAATTACTTAGGCTTTTTTGAAATCACCTGCTTTTCTGGGTGAATACTTGAAGATTTGCCTGCTGTTGCCTAATTTTTCTTGTTTATCCAAGATGTTTAGGTGACCTGAAGATACAGCTGGTAAGGCTTGAAGATAAGTGAAGTCAGGACTCTGCATCCTGAACCAAAGTACTTTTAGATTAGTGGGTTTGCTGTTGAGGTAATTTTATTTAAGAGGGTTCATTTGTTCATTTGAAAGTTATGCAGTTTTGTTTCTTAGCTGTCATTGCAGACCCAGAAACTCCTAAAGTACCCTTGGCACATTCCTTTCAAACTCTTTGTATGTGCCATCAGGGTAATGTCTCCCGCAGCACATTTTATGAGTTCCAAATTCCAGCTAGTTCTTCCTAGTCATAGCAACTGTCAACAAAAAGGTGGAATTCCTGCTTGATTTTGTTTGTTGTTTTGTTGTTTGGTTGGGTTTTTTTCTCTCCTGTGCTAACATTTTGAAGGAATTATGCTGTAAAGTCTGTCACAAAAGAGCAGTTTTTTCCGTAGTGAAGGTCTTCTATTAATCCCAGTTGAGGCCATCTTGGCCTGCTTTGTTCACTCTGACAGACTGAATGCTTGTAAAGAAAATTGAGGTTCTTGAATGATTCATAGTCTTCTTCTAGCCTGGCATGATGTACACAGGGTGGTGTGATCTTCACAGCAGTTGAGAAAAATGCTTTTAATTCCCTAAACCAGAAAAGCTCTTGAGCCATAGGTCATAACTGAAGTCAGCCTGCTCCCCACTGAACAGCATTGTCAATACTGAAAATGTTCTGGTCTTTTGTCACCTAGTTTCTTGCGGGATGAAAAACTGTACAGCACTCCTGTTATTCCAGGCAGAAACATTTTTTCCTGATATTGGGAAAGATCAATGTAGTAGCAGAAGCTGGGGACAACAGGGTATGGAGAGGAAGCAGAGGTATTCCAGATATTGTTGGGACATGAGAGGCTTTGAGTCAGCATTGTTCCCCCAAAGTCAGTGGTTGGACCAGTTTGGTTGCTGGTTTGAGGAGGGAGGGGAAGTGTTGTGGGGTTTTTTAGTTTACTTTAGAGGTTGGTTGTTCAGTTTGTTGGTTGTTTTTTCTGTTTGTTTCGGTTTTCTGTTTGTTTTTCAGTTTGGCATCTGAATCTTTGACTTAGCAGTTGGGGTGGGGGACACTACAGTTTGCTATATTCTGAAATAGAAGTGCCTAGTTATTGCTGGTAGTGACCCTCTTGATTATTACTTGACCATGATCTAGAGGTTGCAGTTTTTTTCACAAATGCAAGGTGTGAGGTACAAATGACGAATATTCTCTCCCAACACGATGTGCTCTCAACTTGTAATACTGTTGTCAGTCTGAATTCCAAAACCTCATGTCAGCTGAGTGTTAAAGCAATTAGCACTTGTCTGCAGCATAGTTCACGCACATAGCAGATCACAACCTATAAGCATCAGTAATTTGTTTTCATTGCATGTCTCAGGCCGTTTGTGTGATTTACATTGAAGCAGTGGGTGCTTGACTGGGATACGTGCAGCATATGTCAGCCTGGTAACTGTGATATATCTTTTTCTATGTTATTGCCTCTGTATACATCTCATTGCACAAGATGATCCTCTCATCTCCTTTGAGCCCATTTCTATAGTGTTTTCTGAATTCTGGTAGTACTTGTTCACACAGGTGGTCCTGTTTGTCGTGGTTTAAACCCGGTCAGGTAACTCGTTCGCTCACTTCCCCCCCTTTTCTTGCCCTCCCCCTGCTCTCGGAGGGACGGAGAGGAGAATCAAAAAGAATGCAACTCCCACGGGTTGAGATAAGAACAGTTTAGTAACTAAGGTATAACACAAATCACTACTGCTACCACCAATGATAATAATGATAAAGGAAATAACAAGGGAAGAGAATACATCATCTCACCACCAGCCGACCGATAACTCGCCCCCCCAGCCCGACCAAGCTCCGACCGATACCTCCTCCAACCCTGCAGTCTCCCAGCCCTTCCGGCTAACTCCCAGTTACATCCTGGGCATGACGTGCTGTGGTATGGAATACCTCTTTGGTCAGTTTGGGTCAGGTGTCCTGTCTCTGCTTCCTCCTGGCTCCCCCTCCTCCCTGGCAGAGCATGAGCCTCACAAAGTCCTTGGCCAAACCAAAACATCGCTTGTTATCAGCTCTGTTCCCGAGCTGAAAGTCAAAACACTGCACTACACCAGCTACCAAGGAGGAGAAAAATGACTGCTACTGCTGAACCCAGGACATTATCCACCCCTTATTCCATACCATTCACGTCATGCTCAGATCCCACATTTTCAATATACCATCACTCTTATCTCAGTGCACTCTTATCTTAGTGCACGGACCAGTCCCTATAAAGCTGCTGTGTCCATCTGGTCCATGATGTCAGGCTCCATCTCTTGTAACAGTCTTCCAGAGCAGGAGAGACTGTGTGCAGTGCTCACACTTGTGAATAACCTGGGCAATATTGTCCATTGCTAAGTCCACCCCTCGATCATGAGTCCATCTCTGTGTTGCATCTCTGCTCTGATGGCCTGAAGTGCCATGGGCCCACCAGGCTTAAAATAATTCACTGTCCCCTTCAGCAGTTTCTGCAGCTTGTTGCTGGGGACTCCATACAGCTGCCTTCCATCGCCAATGCTTCCAAAGCACTGGAGGGGCCCAGTGGACTAGATACTTGCCCATACTGTCCCACACACCCTGCCACTCATGACTGTCCAGCCTTGGGGAAAACCTCTTGGTCCCCCTACATCGTCGTCTAACCCCAGACAAGACCCAAACCTGACTCTGCTTAACTTTTGAGATCAGACAAAATGGTTGTGGGTAGCACACAGTCTGTGTGTGTGCCAACATGCTGATCCCCATCACAATCAGCAGGCAGGTCCCAAGGATGCCCAAAGGCCATTCAAAACCTTCAGAACTCTCAAACGATGCTGCTGTACTTGTCACTGGGGCTGGTGTAGCTGCTGTGCTTGTCACTGGGGCTGGTGTAGCCGCTGTGCTTGCCGGCTCTCCCACCGCCAGCTTCTCTTTTCCTGAGTCCAGCTCTTCCTCCTCTGCCTTGCTGGGAAATGCTGCCTGGTCTCCTGCATCCTCCTGGGGCTCGGCGGGCGGCTTCCGGGAAACGCTGTCGGCCGTCGCGGGGCTGGGCTCGGCCGCGGGGCTCGGCTCTTCCGCGGGGCTTGGCTCCTCCGCGGGGCTGGGCTCGGCCGCGGGGCTCGGCTCCTCCGCGGGGCTCGGCTCCTCCGCCGCCTTCTCCCGCTGCTCGGCAGCCGCTTCCTTCTGCTCCTCGACCACCCCGACCTCCTCCACCGGCAGCCGTCCCCTCGCGGCCTCCGGCCCCGCTCCCGCCGCCGCTTGGTGCCCGGGGCCGCTCTCCCGGGCCGCTTCAGCAGCCGCCGGCTCCCGGGGCCGCTCCCCCTCGGCTCCCCGCAGCCTCACGAAGATGGAGAGTAGGGTGAGGGCCAGGACGGTGAAGAGCAGCCGGACGGCCAGGTACAAGTCCACGGCCACGTCCGTCCCGCCCTGCTGCTGGAGCCCGCCCGTATTACAAGCCATTGCCATAAAGCACAGTGAGACAAGAACCTTAGCCCAGGCCCCATACTTGATAAACACTAACACCGCAAATACCGGCTCTACGTAAGTTACAACATTCTGAAGCTGTGAGATCAAGCGAAACAACTCTGAGAGCCAATAAATCAGCATTGTGACGAGTGACTATTAATCTGGTCAGATCTGTCGTTATCTCAACCCTTCGTGCCCCACGTTGGGCGCCAAAAAGAACTGTCGTGGTTTAAACCCGGTCAGGTAACTCGTTCGCTCACTTCCCCCCCTTTTCTTGCCCTCCCCCTGCTCTCGGAGGGACGGAGAGGAGAATCAAAAAGAATGCAACTCCCACGGGTTGAGATAAGAACAGTTTAGTAACTAAGGTATAACACAAATCACTACTGCTACCACCAATGATAATAATGATAAAGGAAATAACAAGGGAAGAGAATACATCATCTCACCACCAGCCGACCGATAACTCGCCCCCCCAGCCCGACCAAGCTCCGACCGATACCTCCTCCAACCCTGCAGTCTCCCAGCCCTTCCGGCTAATTCCCAGTTACATCCTGGGCATGACGTGCTGTGGTATGGAATACCTCTTTGGTCAGTTTGGGTCAGGTGTCCTGTCTCTGCTTCCTCCTGGCTCCCCCTCCTCCCTGGCAGAGCATGAGCCTCACAAAGTCCTTGGCCAAACCAAAACATCGCTTGTTATCAGCTCTGTTCCCGAGCTGAAAGTCAAAACACTGCACTACACCAGCTACCAAGGAGGAGAAAAATGACTGCTACTGCTGAACCCAGGACACTGTTGAAGCAAGTTCTCTGAGCAAGTGGGTGGTATGCTTTGAAAGTATTGCAGATTAGCTGTTTTGAACCTGTATTTTAATCTAGCTCTCAGATCTCTTCAGCACAAGAGTTTCCAACACAATGATTTTGCTATCGTTCACAGTAATTTTCATCCATAAAGATTCTAAGTGTTCCTTTCTGGAACACCTTTTCTTATGGGTCTTTTCAGACATTAGTCAATAGCTTGGTGTTTTTTTCATATTTTATTATATGTTTATATAGAAAAATAGTAGCATTTATTTAAAAGGTGATAATAGCATTAAGAACATAATACGTTATTTTTATGTGTGCAAGATCTAAATTCCTCCTTTATAGAAAGGGTGGCATTTGTGTGTCGTTGACAAAAATGAACTTGGTAATCTTTTGGCATTTTAGGGTTTTGTTCTGGTTTTTCGTGTGTATGTTTTGGTTTGGTTTTGTGTTTTTTTTTTTGGGGGGGGGAGTCAAGGCAGGTTCCTTATAGTCATAACTTCCTGTATGCCTGCATCTTAAGATAACAGTGGTCATCTGTGTTGGATCTTATTGTAACCTCTGTTTGTAAATACAACGGTTGTAATCAAATTCATTTGATTTTATTTTCACCACCCTATCTAAGTGTTATTCAGATCACATTCTAACCTTAATTTTGCATTGCATTAAGATTGGAATATGTTTTATGTTTAGAAATTTTAATGATAATGAAATAACTGTTGCTAAGACATCCCTAGGAATATACAATATCATAATAGAATGTAGTTATTTTGGGGGTTGTGTTTGCTTACTAAGACGTTAACTTCATTTTTTGAATGAGCAACTCATGCAGTGTTCCCGTGGAGGAATTACTGTCATTCCTTAGTGAATCTTTATCTCATCATACGAAAAGTAATGTTTCTGTAATTCCATTAAAAAATTCTTTTGTCTTTTATCCTGTCTAGACTGTCCCTGTTACAGTGTTTTATGTGCAGCTAGAGTTTAACTTTCACCTTTTTTGTTATTAGAAAAAGCTAAGTTAGCTTCTTGGTTACCTTAAAAATGAATACCCCAGATGGATCTATAATAAAAACAAATGGGAAAAGCAATATGACAGAAAGTAATCAGAATGTGAGAGGCAATTAAAGAACAACTGCTAGCAGAGTCATTCTGACTAGCTTCCCACCTGTAGCCTATGTCTAGTCAGTCCTCTCTGCTTTGTTTCTGGTTTTGGTATGGGTTTTTTGGTTTGGTTTGTTTTTTTTAGTTTGTTTTTTGGTGGGGTGGGTGGTCTATTATTTCAGCAGATGTAAGATTTAGGGCAAACTGTAGTGTTTTGCAGAACTCGGGCAATATTTTGTGTGCAAATTTCTCATAGCTTTTCAGGGTGATGTTTGGTGTGTTTGGGGGTAGGATGGTAAGATATAGCAGGATTGGGTTTCATTTCCTTTTTCTTTGTTTTTAAAAGATCTTGGCAGATGGGAACATTCAACTGTGTAAAAATATTTCTTCCCTTGCTTCCCCATCCCATTCCTCTATCGGAATAGACAGTGATTCTCTTTGGAACAAAAAGGCAAAGCAGAACATGTGTTTTATCCATAGGTACTTCAAGTCATAGTTTGCTTTATTCTCTTAAGCCAAATAAAAAATAGGGTTTACACTAAGGCATCATACTATAAAAGGGGTGACTGAAATGCACACTTCTGCCAATGTTGCTTTTCATGCGCTTACACCACTGCAGCTGATTTTGTTCAGTGAATTATGCATACAGCTCTCGCCATCAAATTAAGTGATCTGGTGACAATTGAATTGATTATTTCTTGCATGGAATAGATCTGAGCTTTCATATTTCTTTGTAAAGGCTGCATCCTTTGAAAATGAGAAACAGGTGTAGCGTTTTTGTTATATTAGTCATATCTTCAGGCCTGTATTCATGCATAGCTGAAGATTTAGTTCAGTACAAGGTAAATAAACAAGTCATCCCTGAAAGTGTATAACAGTCTTGTGAATGGCCAGGAAATAAACTAAGAGCTCTGAGATAACTGAGAATCTAGATACATAAATTATTAATAAATGTGTCAGGCTGCACGTGCTAGGATGTATCAATGTGAATGTTAGAGAAACCTTCTTAGTAGTGAGTGGAAAGCTCAATTTAGATGTAGTATATTCCACTATTTTCAGAGTTTTCTGCTCTGGAAAACAGTGATGTCTGTGCACAGCAATTCATAGTTTTAGTAAGTTGTGGTTTCATTCTGTTGTTTGCAGTTCTGCTTTATAATGCTCCAGTGTGCATTCATATAAAGCAGGTCCAGTCACTGTAAAACTTTTAAGTTTTAGCAAAGTACTTGAGTAGATCTTCTAAAATACAAACACAAACAGAACAGCTGATTCAGGAGAAAAAAAACCCACAGTTGACTTTATAAAACTAGAAGCTTTATTTTCTGGCCTATTCCCTCATTTTTATTTTGGTTTTTTTTTTTTTTTCAGAAATTATAGAATTTGGTAACTGTCTGTCAGAAAGCAGCATACTTTCTAAAAAAATCTTGTCAACTGCTGTACCTGATGACTGCCATATGAGGGATTATCACTCAGATACTGTTAAATTAATAGCTTCATTGCACAAGAGGAAGTTGTTTAAGGGAAGAGATTTTGAAGGCTGCGTTATCTTGAATCTCTGTAAATCAGTGATTACTCTTGAATATGAAATGGCCTTCCCTTCTATTTTGGGCATTTCTTCTATTCAAGTTGAGATATTTAGATGGTGCTTCAAACTGCTGTGTAGATGTTCTTAAGGAATTGCTTCTTGGGGTTTTGGACTCTTCTGCCTACACATCTTGTAAGGTGGTTAATTTGTTTTGGCTTGGATAGCTGGTTTTGACATTTAGCACTTTCTCACTGGGATCTCACATTTCAGGAATGTGAGATGGGAGCTAGTAATCGTGTAAGTCTGTTTAATGCTGTCTAGAACTAGGTGAATAGCTAATAAGGTCAATATTTGTAATCAGCTTGGTGGGGAGGCAGTTGGTGGGGTTTTGTGTTTTTTTTGAGATTGTTGAATTTCATAAGATGCAACTTCTGATAAAATGCCCTTTTAGTACATCATGATTTTATTTTCTTTCTTAAAAGCAAATCAAACCCAGAGTTTTTTCTGCTACAACACACATCAGAGGTTTTTTTCAGCAAGAGCAAATAGTGGTACCAGAGGTGCTAACCAAGGAGGCAAAAGTGCTGGTGGTTACATCCAGAGTTATATTGATAAAGCATTAAGATTACCATGTCTTGAACCACCAGTTATCTAAAAGGTAGCTTTATTTGTTCATTGTGACATTAGATCACTTTATAAACAAGGACAAGGACCAAGGGATTGTTCAGTTTGCTTTGCTTAGATCCCTGTCATAGAATGGCAGGTGTTTGCTTCTCTGTTGACTGTAGATTTGGACAATCAGACTAGTAAAAATTTCTGGTTTCTAAAGGCCTAGTTTTGCTAGATGCAGAATGGGAAAAAAACAGTATGTTTTAGTGACCTTCCAATAGAGAAAAACTGCTAATAGGGTTTCCCTTCCATAAACAATCTAAGCTTGTCCAGAAATTTGAGGAGAAAAACTCCAAATGCTCTATTTGGATTTGCTTAAATCCAGACTGAACTAAGGGAAAGAAGTATTTGTTCTAAAATTGCTGAGGTTAGGGCTGAACATCAGACATAAGTAATTAAATGCCTCCAACAAAAATCGGCAGCCGCACGAACTAGACGCTCACAACCTAGTTTACAACCTATCATATTTCCAATGGAGGGCCTAGTCTTGCTCCTCATTAGTCCTTCAGCAGATTGTAATTATGAACAGGTTATCTGGAAAAAGACTGGAGTAAAGGCAAACGTTGTTGACTTGTCCTGAAATAATGACCCAGAACATTGCTCAAAGCTGGTGCTTCGAACTTATCCAGCATGTTTTGTTCTCTCTCTGATGTGCCACAGTCTTCCTTTTAGCTGTCGCTTCTGCCTTTAGCTATCTTAAACTCTGCTTGAGACTAACTTTGAAGTCTGTTCAGGAGCTACATGAAAAGTTTTCCCATTTTTCTAGCTGTGAATGCTGCATTGAGTGAAGAGATGAAATTTTAGCAGCCCTAAACAGCTTATGCCCTGGCTCTTTAAAACATTTTTCCTTCTTTTGCTTTGCAATAATTGAGTAGAGTTGACTTTAGACAGAATGTTGAAACAGCTGGAGTCTTTGCATGATGCTGTGTTTGTACAGCACTAAGCCAGTTTGGGGAGATGGTGGATGACTTGCCATACCTGACTGATGTACAGTTAGTATTGATTTTAATGATATGAGAGATTTGAGAGTCTGTGGTTATAAGCACAATGGATCGATCTTCTCTTCCTGCCCAGACACTAATAGACCTGCAGAATAAATTTCCTCTGATTGAAGAGTAGTTTCATAAATTATCCTAGAAAAGAAAACCAAAGTGGGATTCCACATAAAAACACATTCTGCACTGCTGTTGCCTTGCAGATGGCAATCTTTGCTTTCTTTTTAGCTATAGAGCCTGGGAATGTCTCTAACTGTAGATACGCTCAAGAGAATGGCCTTAGATGTGAAGATAATAGCCTGACTGACTTGTCATATAGAAATGCAGTATGAATCCACTAATGAGAAAAAGAATTGAATGCATGAGTAGATAGAAAAAATATTTTATCTTTATAAAACTGAAATGACCAGAGACACTCTCCAGAACTTCATATACTGTTATTTAACTATACCCATTTGAACTCCTCCATAAGGAAAAGTTTAGTATTAAAAAAATAGTATTTTTTATTTCTCCCTCTTGGCATTTTCCATGTTTCATTTTTTGATTGGGTATGAAAAGTACTTTTGGATTACATATTTATAAATTCTAGAAAGTGCATTCTTCTCTGATAGGATTTTCTGATAGCAGGTCTCTAAACTACTTTGATTTATTTTATGTAACAAAAAAGGAAAGGATAAAAAGTTCTCTTCTGCTTACTTTTCTCCAATTCATGATGCTTCATGGAGATCACTTACTCTGTTTGGTACACGAAGAACCAAAGGGTAGGAGCTATAGCTCTGCCACAAAGAACTTGTAATCTAATTAAAGCATATGAAGCTGCATTCTCAGATCTCAGTGGAGCTGTTCCACCCTTTTTGATTATGTATTTGTGTGCAGTCAGCTGAGGACCCAAGTAACAAATTAGGAGGTGTATTGGATTTGATAGTCAGTTACAATTCTCCCAACAAACTACCTTCACGGCTGTCAACAAGCCTTTCCTTCTGTTGAAAAATCTGGGTTTGAGAGTATGACCCCAAAAAGGACCTACATCCCATGAGGTGACAGCAGAAGTAAATGCTTGCATTCCTTCTTTTAGGAGCCAGTAAAAAAACAATGAAAACCTTATTGTCTGTCCAGACAACTTCCAGCAAGTTGTGATTTATAAATAAGATTTCTACCAGAATAATACTGTTGTAGAATAGAGACTGTTGATAAAGGAGCGTATTTAAGATGCTGCTCAATTGCTTGGATTATTTGTGGGGCAGCCTATCTGGCATATAGTAGAGTTGGCATGAACTCCAGTCTACTGGTAGTCTGTGAATGGATTTAGTTTTAAGCCTTTAAGCCCAGTTCTTTGTTCTGCATTTTTACCAGTGCCTTGTGCTAAGGCATCCTAGAATATGACTACTTTCTAGGCATTACAACAGTGAGGTGAATGACAATGCTGACATGTATCAGACTGTGCAAGTAGTATGCAGGAATATCTGTCTCAAATGCATAAACATCCATCTAATTAAAATTTTTATATACATACATTCTGCTTATTGGGATTCATAATGCTATGTTAGCTTCATCAGTCTGCCAGAGTTTGAAACTGTGGCATCAAATACTTAATGCACAGATCCACAAGTAATCTCTAGAAAAGTGCTTAGAATTAAGGCCAAATCTGAGGAGCTTTGTACTTCTTACGACATTTTCCAACTTTGGCTTTCATATTATGGAAGCCACATGAAATCGGTAAGGAGTCTTAAATTCATTCTTTGAAGGTATTATAGAAAGCTGGAGAGCAGTACTCTTGCCTCTTTCTTGGGATGTGAGAATGTCTGGCATTTGTTTGCTTAGAAAAATAAGAGTTGGATTTGGCATCTTTGCTCTATGCAGTAAATCATCATTACTAGGTAAAGTGTTTAGTCTCTTAATAGTACTACTCAAATCCTTGCTGCTCAATGGAAAACTTATGAGTTTCCATCTACAAGTCTGATGGAATAGAATAAGAACGGTAGATTCCAGGAGTATAAATCAAATAACAGCCTGTTGGTGTGCAAATAACGTTACTGACTTAGTAAGCATTACAATCCTCAAAACAGGACTTCTGGTGATATGATACTTTGTGTTTCCCCTTTTTTTCCACCTCATGTTTCACCCTGACAGATTTTGTTTGAAATTCTGCTAACATACTGTCTTTGTTTCATATTTTGCAGGATTATGACTTGAGCCAGCTCCAGCAGCCTGACACTGTGGAACCAGATGCCATCAAACCTGTTGGAATCAGACGTCTTGACGAAAGGCCAATCCACGCAGAACCTCAGTATCCAGTCAGATCAGCTGCTCCGCATCCTGGGGACATTGGGGACTTCATTAATGAGGTAAAGGAGAGGAAGAGAGTTTCCTCCTAAGATATGATAACCTTTTATATTTTGTATATTGTACTCTGCATGAGCAGCAATTTATGTTTGAACATAGTAACTTTTTAAAACTTACTTATACAATTAAAGTTGTCTTGCTTAGATAGAAGTAAATTTGTTCTTGTGCAGACAAGTTTAATTAACTCATTCAAACAGAAAGGGAAGATGTATCAATTAACTTATGTACATGTGTATTAATTACATTCATAATACGTTATCAGCTGCAACCACAGTATCTCCAAGCAGATTTATTCTGTGGGTTCCAAGTAATAAATAAACTAACAAAATTATAGTTTAGCCTAAATTCATTTATTAATTCACAGTAATTTAGTAATGAAAAAAGCTAATTTTCATTTTCCTCATACATTACCCTTTGAATCTAGATAATAGTGGAAATTCAGTACCTTCAGTAAGACCGAAAGAATTCCACCAAATACGATTAGTGAGCAGGGCAGCTAAATTAAATGTTATGTAATTGCTTTTGAAACTTGTCATAGAGCTTTAGAAGTCTTTGCATTATCTTCAATTCTTCAATAAATTCTAATAAAGGTAAATGTAAGTAAGAGACTATACCAAATTACAGTTTCGAAAGAAATGTTCCTACAAATACTGGCTTCGTTATTTCTATCACTGGTCAATTGTAACTCAATGGTTTTGTGGTACTTAGAATGGAATGTGTTTCTTGTACTTGCTGATTATAGGAAAACAAATACTAACTCAAAATTTATCACTTAAAATAAGATGTATTCTGTAGATGAATTCTCTAATTTCTCATATCTTCCTTGGCAACTAAAACTGGATAGGTATTGCAGAGCTGGTTTTGCAAATGTGTTTTTTTTGTCTACTTCAAAGAAAAGTCAGGTTAATATATCAAAGTCTTTTGTGTTTGCCAGCTGCAGAAAAGTGAATTTGCTCTTCTTAAGGTATATACACTGATACAATTCTAAAAAACACCAAGACTCCAGGTTGATGACTAGCAAGAAACATACAAACATTCTCGTAGGACATTGTATCCAGTTTTGGGGAAGAGCTTCTTTTAGAAGGAGATATTTCAGTAAAGAGGATTTTTGTGTGCCATGCACTTCTAAATATTACAGTTATAATTGACTTCTGGAAAACGGTGGAGACATGGGACAGTAAAACGCCAATGTCATTGGTCAAGGCAGTGTGCACACAAAAACTTCCTTGTGCTTCCTCGTCTTTCTCCAAACAGTTTCCCATCCTGTTTTCACACAGTTGTGACCAGATACCACCCACCTGTCAGGTGGTCAGGAAGAATCCATAATCCTTGATACCCCTTTTTTCTTGTCCTCAAAGCAGTTATCAAGGTCTCTTACAGAGCCAAGACAAGGAATGAATGTGATTTGGCTGGAAAGCCACAAAGGGGCCAGAGTTTGTCTAGCCTCCTGCAATTTTTAAGTTACTTAGACCTGTTCTTACAATACTGGTTTTCAGTACATTATCACTCTTGAAGATTATAGCTTCAATGTGTACACATGGACCTGTAGAAACACTACATGCTGTCTTGATTTAACCCAATATGTTTATATTGCAGTACAGACAAGAATGGAGTCGTTTTCTCACTGTTGCCTATTTTATTAGATCAATATCTCCCTTTATCCTTCCCCTTGCCAAGAAAAGAGAAAGCTTCTACCAGCTATTTTTAGACAGCAAAATAATGTCAATAATGTCCCTGCCTCTAAAATAAACCTTGGAAATATATATGACATTAAAGAAAACATGGCAATTTTCTTGCCTGCAACTTAGCTCAGGATTAATTATATACTTTGATTGAAGAGAACTATATGAGCTAGTTTCTGTGTTTTAAGCATTATGTATTTAGCTTCTTTTTCATAAGGTATTTCTTTCTTAGGATTTCATAGCAATGTGTCATTTTACTATGGGGCATTCAACCTAACCCTCTCTCTAGCAGACAGTAGCAACCCACAGGTTGTCCGTACTGTGTTTTGGCAGAAGCCTGAGCAAAATGGAGATTTTATTTCTCCAGAACGGTATCATCTTAATTTGGATTTTATTTGAAAACTTCCTGTGGCAAATGTGATTCTAAAAAGTTGGGGGGGGGGGTAAGGTAAAAAAAATAAAAATCACTCTTTCACAATAGTACTCATTCACAGTTAAATTTCTGAATTAGCAGCATCTAGCTCCTAAACATTCAGGATGCACAGGTTTCCAGACTTTCTTCAGAGAATTCCACTAGCAGTCCTGGCAAGATTATGCCCAAACAAATTGTAAGCTTCTCTCAGTTTTACTTGGAGTAAATGGAAGAAATATCTTGGGTAAAACCCATACCAGACATTTCTTAGGGCTGCTCATAGAAAAGATACACTGAGCTGTGAAAACAACATAGCAAGATAAGAAAGGTCAAAGTTCTTATCACTCTGCATCCAGCTTCAACATTATTAGGCATAACTTTTCCCTTGGGCAGCCCTAACCCAGACCACCTGCAGAACTAGCCTGGTTGCTGTCTGAACATGGAGAAGGCTGCCTTTGAATTGTCAGTACGTTGGTAGCAAATTCTGCATTACCTCATTCATTTGAAAATATGTAAAAGATAGGTCTGGTCTTTTGGAGGACTTGGCTGTATTCCCAGAGATGCTGATCAGCATGATCCTTTCAGATGCTGGCCCATTTACAGGAACTGATATAGTCCGTTGAATACTCACCAGCTCCTCAGACATGAGCCAGCCTTGTCCAAATTAGCCTCTGAAATGCTCCAACTTTTGACAAAGAAGAGCTGTAGGTCATTGATTTCAGATATTGGAGGCTTTAGCTACCATTGCCAAACAAGCATGGGGTGGTTTTTTCTTCTTTTATTGCAGAGCTTTAGAAACAAAAAGTGAAGAAAACCTAGTGGGTCATTTTCTTTCTTTTATTTTGGCAATACTCTGTTTCTTCTGGTATATTATTTTCTAGCTGTCATCCGTTGTATTAAATCTGCTTAACTCAATGAGACATACATAAGTATGAGTATTTTGTAGTAGTGCTCTAATGACTTCTCAGTTGAAAAACAAGTTCCGAGTAGGATAAAAACTTGAAGTATTTTTATAATACTTGTACAGTTAACATATACAGAGCTATGAACTTCCTGATACAAGAAAGTTCCAGAAGTACCTTATAATCAAAATATGTTTTGCAGGCATAAGCTAAATGACCTCGGGGACTTTCTTGTTTTGTCTGTTTCAATGAGTAGATGAATCTCTAATTTAAGAAGGGAAGAACCTCCTTTTCTTCCAGCTGGGTGTACAAACAAGGCAGTGAAATAAGTCATGTGTTATTAAGAATCCTCTGCAGACCTTGTTTTCCGTTTTGAGCCTTTTAAAACATAACCTGCAGAGTGTGGAGCATAATTAACACTTAGAATAGTCAGAATTTGTAGGGCAGTTTAAATTAGTCCCGTTTGAAGTAGCTTTGTTAATTCTGTTTCCAAGAACCACCTAGAAATACATTTGCTGTCCCTAGAAATATTAAATCAATTATGTTGTGATGGAGAGTGTGTGGGTAAGAATATATTTCTAATCAATAGAGCACATAGCCTGAGGTAAACTGAATTTGCATTGCAAACTAAAGGTCTCATCCCATGAGGACATGGAGGACCCTCAGTTCATTCTTAGCAAATGGCTATTGATACAGTGCACCTTCAAGCAGAATAGACTCCCTCGATGTTTTCTGTTTTTGCCTGTCAAGTGAAAAAACGGTTCTAGATGTAAACAATTTTTTTTTTGTATTTCCCTGAAGGGCTCTGTTCTTCCTTTCCTTCTCATCAAAAGTCTGGTGAATCTGGTTGAGTACGAGGATTAATGAAAATAAAAGCATTAGATTTTGTACCGTTTTATGTTAAAGATGTTGAGGGTTTTGCTTTCCCTTGATTTGAGGTAAACTGACAATGGCACACATGCTAAGGAAAGTATTACTTAAGGTTACCATTGTTCCTCAGTCAAGGCACTGCAGTTTCTCCTTTTCTAACCCTATCTCCTCTTTAGTGAAAGTACCATGACATATGTAAAGAAGCAAGATGGTGAGATTCCTACTCAGTCTGTCCTAGTCAACCTAGTCGGTCCTATTGTAACCAAATAACTCTAACAGCTCTGCTGCCCTGAGATTCTTGAGCACATCTGGGAAGGACTTCTTTTCAGAAGCAGTTGACAACACCATGAAAGCAAAATCAGTAGAAGCAGTTCTTGGCAGCCATTTGTTGCCTTTTCAGTCATGCCAGTAAGGCAGGCTGTGATACTACCCACTGAAAGGGACAGTGTAATAAACAAAAAGGTGGCGATGCTGAAACCAGAGGGAGTTTCATAAGCTAATTTCTCTGCCATAGCTGATATCCAGTAACTCCAGGTTCAGACTTGCTATGGAATACAGCAGTAAAGCGCAGCAGTGTACTGGGTCGTTTCACAAAGTATGCTTAGCAGAGGGAAAGTGAAAAAATTGTGGTATTTCTTTGTCATTTTAGTATGCAGCGTGCCACACAAATATAGGAGAAAGCTTGGTTGTCATTTGAAGAGTTAGAGACTAAGTCATTATACTATGAATCTAAGGAATTTTTAACCAGAAGGCAGGTGAAAATGTCAGTGTAACTTGGGCCGTGCAGTTGAATCAATAGCACCATAACATGGCCTGTAGCTATGTTCTCTGAACAAAATGGATTACACACTAAGTACAACCTTTGAAACAGTGAATTTGTTAGTGAGATGTTATCTTGTAAGTCAGTAGCACAAAACCAGTTTTCCTTTTAAATGCTATCATGATACCAGCAGCAAAGTGAAAAAGAAAATAAAAGTACATCTTTCCCTTTGGAAAAAAAGATGGAAAGAGACTGCCTTGCCACCTTGCCATGGATGGCTGACAGTTAACAGAATTTTTGCAGTGATGTAGGAAAATGTTTTATTCACTGATTTTTAATAAATTAGTATCCTATGGTTGCCTGGCTGGTAGTAGGCAGAACTGGGAAGTAGCATTTCGTCTCCAAGCTGCCTTTCTGATTGACTTACACATTGATACCTGGATTCATACCTCAGCACTCCTTAAGCTCAAGTGGTATTTATTATCCTTCCCTGTCACCTGTGTTTGAAAAGCATGGGTGTCAGTCACCTCAAGCAGGCTTAAGGGAAGATGTAAATACCGTAAGGCCAGTTACTGTCTAAGAAGTAAAGTTGCATTTCTGCTTCAGCAGCAGAAATTGAGAAAGCTTTAGAACTATTTCCAGCTTTGAAGCTGGATAAGGGAATTCTTCCAACCTTGCTATTGCTGTTTCAGAATTTTAAATATTTTGTGCTTATTATGGCCATCAGGATGGAAAATGCCAAAGATAACAAGCATCCCCAATTATTCTTATCAGATAATTCAAAACTGTGCTCCTAATGCAGGCTATTAATAACCTGCTTGATGTTGTTGTACTACATGAAATGATCGTTTTAAGTCCAAAATGTGTTCTTGATTAGGGGTCATTAGTTTGATAAATATGCTGGGCCTTTCCACCACTGATTTGCGAAATTACTTTTGGTATATTTTGCACACTTTTGAATACTTTAGATAGGCAATAAAGAAATAGAATTCTCTTCTACCTTATTGATGCCATATGCTTTAATTAATGGGTTTAGCTATGTACGTATTTCTAGAAGAAAAATCAACATCCATTTCCATTATGTCACACTCAGACAAAACACAAAAAAACCCGTACTTTTCTAAAACCAGAATATATTGAATACTTTGAAGGAGGGGCACTCAGTCCTTCAAATAATGAGTATAATTAAGCCATTCTTTAAATAAATAAATATTTAAAATTAAAAATAAGACCAGCACAAATAGGTTTGGTTCAGATTAGCAGTGAGCAATTTAAAATCTTAGCTCAACCTTACAGAATTCTGGAAGATACATTATCCCTTGTCAGTGGCTGCAAAAGTAGATCCTATTTGAAGTGGAAGATCTTGAAAATGCATTGCTAATCTTGTGGAAACAGCAAGGTTGAAAAACCCAAAACACAAGAGGGCTTTTCAACTTCAGGCTTCAACCTTTTATGTTCAGCTGGTAAATCTTCCCGGGATAAGCACAGCATAATCGTCTCATATTCCAAAATTAATTACTTACATTACTGTTTAGGTTTGGACATGTGTAAGAAAACAGGGAGAGAAGAGACTTTCCTCTGGAAGAAGTGTGGTTCTTTCCCTGCCTTCCTCTTATCCAATTTGTTTTGGTTTTAGTTTGGGTTATTCAACTCTAGAGTAGAAATATAAAATTACTGAAGACCTAGCATTTGTGTGTTAATAACTTGAATACTTTGAAATGGGGAAACAAAAATGATTATAATCTTGTTCTTAGCTTTGATGTGATTGTGCATATGTGTGTTTCCCAAAAAGCAGGAGGAATCTTATGGGTAGTTATGGCAAAACACATAAGGCTTAAGCCAGCGTATCAAATCTTTTTCTCACAGCAGCCTACAGAGGTACATGTATTTTACAGGACTAACTAAATATGGTATTTGGCACACACATGTGGACTGCAGGCCAGCAGTGTCAGTGGATATGTTACTAGTCATGTGAGATGGCTGTTAAAGGGAATCTTTGCAAGCATGCCTATTTCTCCTTCCCCATCTGTCTGTTTAACCAGTCCCATATTTTTCATGCTGCAGATTGTGAGCCGTGTAGTTCTGAAAACTGTCTCTGTTAGCATCAGTCCTAGTGCTGTGATGTTCTCCTAATGTTTTGTTAGAGCCATATTTGCAACTACATTCAAAACATCTAGTGCTGTAATGCTGGAAACCTGGCCATTCTAAAAGGAATTCACGTAAGTTCTTGCTGGAGTTACAAAAACAGGAACCCTGTTTTGAGTTGGATTGTAGAAGGGTAAGAACTTGGTTTACTTAAGTGGCAATTGATAGAGATCCACCCTGAGATATTCCAGTTATGTTTTGTCTTTCTCAGATATATAATACATTTTTTGTGTGTGTGTTCTCCCTCTCCTTCTTGCAGGGACTTAAAGCAGCCGACAATGACCCTACAGCCCCACCATATGACTCCCTCTTAGTGTTTGACTATGAAGGAAGTGGCTCCACTGCTGGATCCTTGAGCTCTCTTAACTCCTCAAGTAGTGGTGGTGAGCAAGACTATGACTACCTAAATGACTGGGGCCCACGTTTCAAGAAACTTGCTGATATGTACGGTGGAGGTGATGACTGAACTTCAAAGTGAACTTTGGTTTTGGACAAGTACAAACATTTCAACTGATATTCCCCAAAAGCATACAGAAGCTAGGCTTTAACTTTGTAGTCTACTAGCACAAGTGCTTGCTGAAGGCTTTGGCTTAGGCTGCAAACCAATTTGGGCTCCGTGGAATATCAGTGATCCAATGCTGTTTGGAAAAAAATATTGAGCTCAGTTACACTTGAATTTTACAGTACAGAAGCACTGGGATTTTATGTGCCTTTTTGTACCTTTTTCAGATCGGAATTAGTTTTATGTTTAAGGCTTTAATGGTACTGATTTATGAAATGATGCATTAAAGAGAAAATATGTTGGGGTGGGGAGGAGTAACGTGAAACACAATATGCTTCAACATGCTTTTGTTACATCGCATTGCTTTTATTAAAATAAGATGAAAAAAAATCCTCATGGAACAATTTTATTATCTGGGAGAGAAGACCATGAGGTGGAACAATGTACATTACTTCTAGTTTTAGATGTTAGGGAATTATTTTTTTTTTCCACTAAAATTCTAAAACTTATGCAGCTGGTTGCAAATAAAGGGAGTTTTCATATCACCAGTTTGTAGCAGAATTGATTTTTTTTTCTTATGCTAGAATGTTGGACACATTTTGGTCTTAATCCATGTACGCTTTTCTTTTTTTCTTTTTAATTTTAATTTCTAGTATTCTTTTCCCACTTCACTGTAAAAAATGGTATGTGTACATAATGTTTTATTGGCATAGTCTGTGGAGAAGTGCAGAAACTTCAGAACACGTGTATGTATTATTTGGACTATGGATTCAGGTTTTTGCATGTTTATATCTTTCGTTATGGATAAAGTATTTACAAAACAGGTTGCAAACAAGTGACATTGATTCAATTGTTGAACTGTAGTTAGAGTACTCAATATTTTTTTTATTTTTATTTTTATTATTTTTTTTTTGTTGGGGGGGGGGAGAAAAGTTCTTAGCACAAAAGTTTTACATAATTTGTACCAAAAAAAGGGGGGGAGGGGAGTTGGCCTGATGCTGGTGGCACGAGTAAATATACAGTATGTTTTGGGGGTGGGAATGGAAGGGGGAAGGAGCTTTCAAACTGGAGAGACTTCTGAGAACAGCTTTGCCTCTGTATTGTGTACCAGAATATGAATGATACACCTCTGACCCCAACGTTCTGAATAAAATGCTAATTTTGGATCTGGTGCTTGGTTTGGCATTTTGTTCTCCTACGTGGGCAGCCCTGACTATAGTCAATATAAAGTACACAAAGTGCATTTGAGTTTTTGTGAGAATTCACACATGCCTTTCTTTAGTTTTCGATATTGTTGAAGTACAAATAAGCTGCATGTAGAAGAAAGTTTGGCACAAATTTGGAAGGCGGGTTCCCAGATAAAAGCAGAGCGATCTGTGCCATTTCCCGGAATTCAGAATTCTCAGTTCCATATGGATGGCTAGTCTTTCGTTCGATACACATTATCTAAATAACAGAGCTTGCATCATTTTTGGCTCACTTCTAGACTGGCAATCTAATGGTTTTGTGACTATGATGCGGGTTGCATAAATAAATTGCAGATCATGGCAGTTACCTGTTGCCTGGTCTTTCTTGCACTGAAGTAAAGATGAGCCCCCCTGAACTTCCGTGCACATCAAATTGTGTCCTTCAAGGAGCTGCTCACAGTCACGGAGCCTTATCAGAAAGTCCCATTAGGAGACTACTAAACATCTTTCTAACCTGTTACAATGATTTATTCGCAAACATAGAAGGTGCAGCACTCCTGCCTTCTTCACTTGTGACAATCTGCTCAGGTTTAATGTCTACATTTACACTCATTAAGGATGTAACTGAGCAGTGTGAAGCTCACACTCAGCAGAAATGCCACAGTTAATGCAGTCTGTTGAGAGAACTGGAGCAGCAGGGGAGCATCTGGGCTCTGTGAGGCTGGGTGGGCAGGGAGTTGGTCTCTGGGTGATGCTCTTCAGCGTGGTGCCATTTCAGTCCTTCTTCAGCACTCACACTGTAATACATGTGATTTGACTGACTTCCAGAGGTAACTCCTGAAATCTGAGTTGGGCAATGTTAAACGCTGCATGCAAGGTACCTCCTCCTCATGGCACTTTTCATGGGCACATCTCCTTTCTTACTCTTTGTTCCTGATGAAAGTTGAGGCGTAGCAGTCCTCTCGCATTGGCACGTAGCGCTTTGGCCCCTGCACACATGGCTGTTATTTATCTCGTGAATTCATAAGTGTAGTTTGATGCTGTAACAAAGCTTTAGTTTTTCAGTAATGTATCAAAATTATCAGTGACCTTCCTTGAGCTATTCTGCATTTAATTATCAATATGGGAAAAAAAAAAGATGTAGAGCAAGACATAAAAATGAAAATCTGGCTGTGCATAGTTAAGGATAAAAAGGGCAGGATTTAAACTGTAAATACATGTTAAATAAGCAATAGGCCACTTTTAGCACATTGATTTTCAGTCTCTTGTAATTTATGCAGAATGTATTTTAGGCATAATTCTATTATTATGACTTGGAACCAACAAACTGGAAATGCTAGATGAATTTAATTGACATCAAACGTTAGAAGATACAGAGAGGGAAGGATTTGCGAAATATTTCCAGGCTTGGCTAAAGTGGAGCAGAGGTCATCTTTTATCAGCAGTCAGCTCTTTTGCACAGCAACAGGAGCTTTGTCTTGATGAGACAATCTTCCAGCTCTATCCACAGCTGCTTTGAAATTGTAGCAACAGTTCTCAAACCTAGTGTTAGGTCAGCATTAGGTCTACAGAGGAGAACAAAGGGTAAATCATTTTTATGCATCTCAAATGCTCTTACAAGAAAAAAAAAAGGATGTTTGAACTGATCCTCTTTCATCAAGCTTCAGATTGGTTCTGATTCTAGAAATGTGCAACTAGGTTTTGTACCCATGATAAATGCTTGAATCCCCATCAGAGGGCTTCACTGAGCAGAAGAGGATGGCTGAACTTTAGACCCTACCATTGTCTAGGGCAATTTGGCAGCCCATTTTGGAAATGGGATTTGTCAGTGATATATGTTATCTCTGCCTTGTAGACACTGTATCCAAGGGAAGGTACTGTCAAGAAATAAGGCCTTAGGAGCTTTCCCATCTCAGCCTTTCTGCCATTTGTATTTTGGTTCAATTGTAGTCCTTTATAGCCTATGTCCATATGACTTTTATGAGCAAAAAAGGTGGAGAAGGGTGTTTTGGGGGAATAAATATCTTAAATGGATACACAAGGCCTTACATGTGGATGTATCTGCCTTCCTGTGTTTCCTCTGGAATTGTCCACTGTTGGTAAAGGGTGTTACTGCTCATCCCTAACAGTCTAAAATGTATTTACTTTCCCTAAAAATAGTTGAACCACAAGTGACATTTGAAGTCTCACCTGGTGACTTCACTGGTGGTGACATGCTCTTGGCTGTGCTGTAACACTGTTACAAGCTGGCTATAAAGGTCACTGTGATCCTTCTGAATGCAAAAAATAACACGTAAATCAGTTTAATAGGGCAGACAATGAGCACCAAGTTCTTCCCCTTACTCCCAAGATAACTCTGTCTTGCTTGACTCTGCTTTATGAAGTGTTTATAAATCCATGTAAATTTTAAATGGAAGATGTTTGGGTCTGTATTGCACTGGTTTGCAGACAGAAAACATTTCTCACTTGTGAGCAAAAATATCTTAGATAATTGTTTTCTCCTGGTGCCAAAGTCGCAAAGACACTAAAAGCCTCATGAAGTCTGCTTCTTGGGAGTTCTCTTTCTCAGTTCATAGTATTTTTTTGGAACCCTACCAAATTACTTACCCTGAAGAACATTTGTATCTACTCTGCCATGGTCCCATTCACCTTAACACACAAGGGAAAATGTCTTCTGAGGGGTTGGGACACACATCCCCAGAAAGCTGTCTGAAACCTGTCTCTGGTCATTGAAGATATCTCGGGTAAGGTCACCCCAATTCTTGCCTTACACAACTGCTCCTGCCTTCCTGAGGAGCCTTCCTTCTGGCAGGAGTAGCATGGTTCTGGCAGATTGACCTTTTTGGATCAGGAATGTGGAAGCAAAATCCCTGCATTCACCTCAGCCAATATAATTATTCAAATAAAATGCAGTCACGCAAATATCTTAATACCTAATTCACAGTGGTGTATTTTATGCACAGTTATTCAGCCAGAGATGATCTATATTTGTGTCATGTCTGTCTTTTTTCATTTCCTTTACATTTCTTTACATAAGCTTTTACTTTAGGCAAGGATCCTAGGAGGAGTTTCTCTAAAGCATAGGATAGTTTACCCTTAATACAACAGGAATAATGAAAAAAATTCCCTTTAATAATAAGGCACTTCTGGGAAATAGAAGAGGAGAAGAATGGCTAAGGAAAAAAAAAAAAATGCTTCCCACAGGGACTAAAGGTGCCTTCCACCGTAAGGATAAGGAAAGAGCCTCCCGTTTGTTAGGGACCCTTTGATGAATGAATGAATGCAAGGCACAGTGCAGCCAAGCTGCTGCTACTGTACTGGCCAAACTGTTTTTTTTTGTGTAATGGGGAACTTGGAGATGCCTGTTCTCTGGAGCTTCCAGTTTCATGCTGCTGCCTTTACTGATAGGATACATTCCACCACTTTGAGCTTTCCCGTTTTTTCCCCTCAGTTTACCTAAATAGTTGAACACTGTCAAATCTCAAATCAAGCTGTACATATTCTTCAACTTACAGCCTCAGGGAATCAAGGTCTTAGTCTTGGTTTGGTTTGGTTGTTTTGCTGTATACTGGAAGATGTATTCTCAACATAGCAGTGGCTGGGAAGACTTGCCTAGCTTTTCAAAGCTTAGTGTCCTGAACAGTATTTTTCCCCTGCAACTTCTGTGGATTTCTAGAACATGTAAAAATGCAGCAGTTGCCAGTAATACAGCAGCTACTTATAACCAGATTTCATATTCATATGTTCTCTTGAATTTTCTGTCACAGAAGGTCATACACTAATGTAGTGACAATGTGAAGTTACAACCCCCAGGGAGCTCTTGGGAAAGATCAGCTCTGACTGAGCTGATATGTGGTGGATATGTGCTCTCTGAACTGCTCTCCATGTAGCTCAGGCTGTGGAGGATGTATGTATGTGTGTGTAATGAACTGTTGGCATTCAGAAGGTCAAAATGATGTCACAGATCTTGTGCCTCTCTTCCCTGAGCACACAAAACCACTCACATGTGACCACTGGAATTCAAAACCTGGAGTCCATGAGCACCTGCATGCATCTCACCGCACTCATCCCCCCATTCCCTTATCGTCTTTATAGTCAGGCACTACCTGGACAAGATGGTCATTATTTTCTCATTGCTTCCATCTTTTATTTCACCCATCTTCTGAGAGACTAGTTTTCAGAAAGTATTTAGGACCATTTGTCTCTAAGTAACAAAGAGAATACTCTGAAAAAAAACCAAACTTTGCAGCTTTCACAATGGCTCATATTTATTACTATTGCTTATATTGATAGACTTTTTTTTTGTTTTGACACTAATACTTTTGTAAACCTCATGGTTGTATGCATTTATGTAATTTCATGAAACCACCTTCAGATGGTTCACCCTCTCCCAAAGAGCCTAAATACTAGTTCTGAAAGAAACTATTTCTCTCTGGGTATGAATAATGAATAGTAGCATTGTGCAAATTACTTTTATGCTCCTGCTTCTGAAGATAAAATTTGTTGATATGGTATGGGTATATATAGATAGATCTGTGGGCCCACCCGTTCTGTGTTCCATGCTACAGAAGTTTGATTATTACATTACATTTGTTATCTGCAGTACTGCAGGGCAAGCTTGTAAAAACCCAGCTGTCGCTGTGCTCCATAAATCAAAAGTAATGGCCAGCTAATCAAAATTACGTTCCAATTCTAGAACATTCATTACTGGTGGCATTGTATAAAGCAGATATAAAAGCAAGCAGAGTTTTTGTGCTAGGATGATTAGAGGGAATTACACTAAAAATGTAGAATCATTACGAGTATGATGTTTTGACTTGAAGTTAATAAACAGCAGTTTGCTCAGCAAGGTTATTTTAAGAGAAACTGAGAAATAAACAAAAATGAACCTTTTAGCCTGACCTAGTCAGGAAGCAGTATTCAGCGCCCTATCTTTCTGAGGACTGATTTTTCCTCATTTGGGCACAATGAAGGCAACCAAGAAAAATAACCAAAAAAAAGTAAAACCAGACCCTAAAAACTCCTTGTGGAATGGGAGAGGCAACTTCAAAGACTTGCTCCATTGTGATGTGTCATGAAACAAGAATTCCGGGCTATTGCTGAGTTTTTTGATCTTCCCATTTTTTGTGTAGCAAGAATTCACACTGACGAGAGCCTGAATAATCTTTGACTGCAGAGCATCTAGGTCCAAGCCCTAACTTTGAGTTACTTGCTTTTGTGTTTCTTATTGTTCCTTGGTGGTACAACTAATTACATATTTGCTATTCCTAAGAAAAGACTTTAAAGCCCAAACTACTATTTGGGATGTAAAAAACCCCAGTCCATGCCCAGGAAAAGGGGATTGTGCTTTGGAATTTTATATGTTGCGTGAATGCCATTATTTTGAAAATAGCTTCTTGAGTTTTGCCTTGAAAATCTCTGGAAAGCTCTAGATTTTATCCTGAAGGAAACATCACAAATCCTTTGCATTTATTCACAAAATTTATAGTTTTCTGGACATTCCCACTCAGCCTGCAGCTCTTTGAAGGCAAGACCCAAATGGCAATAAGAACAAGGACCACAATGAAATATTTTGAGCACAAGCCCTCAGAGATTGGAAGGAGGCAACCCTTTTTGCACAATAGCAGTCCATCAGGTCAAGTTCTCATGAAAAATTTTGTTGCGCTGGTGTCAGCGTGTCTACTGGAGCAAGGTATGACAGAATGTAATGAAAAGTGGCAGAAAACAGCCCTTCAAAAATAGGTTCAGATACAGAGCTCCTGAGTCAGTGGATGCTCCCACTCTGGATGCCCTCAGAGCAGCATTCAGCTCAGAGAAAACATTTACGTCTTTAGTATTCCTGCAGCCATATATCAGAGACTCATAGAATGGTTTGGGTTACAAGGGACCTTAAAGATCATCAGTTCCAACCTCCCTGCCATGGGCATGGACACCCTTCACTAGACCAGATTGCTCAAAGCCCCATCCAGCCTGGCCTTGAACACTGCCAGGGATGGGGCAGCCACAGCTTCTCTGGGCAACCTGTCTCACCACCCTCATAATGAAGAATTTTTTCCTTATAAATCTAGACCTACAAACCTAGTCTCTTATACAATAGTATGTGATTCTGAACAACCTTGACTAACCAGTAATACATTCATGAATACTTTCAGAAAATAGAGCCTGACATAACAATTCCAAGTTGTTACCAATTGTCAGTTGACTTCTGTTTGAAAACTGACATGATGTTTATTACAACTCACTGTATTCACTAAGGCACTATGTTTGCTGAACTCTGGACTGTGCTGTGATGACAGGTGACCCTGTTTAAATGAGCATTTGCAGAAATCTATTTCAGAACTATTTGGAAGACAATTTTGATGGCAGTTTTGTTGTTTGATGGTCTCAAAGACTACTAGACATGTGGAGCTTTAGTAGCTGTCACAGGAAGATCAGATGAGCTGCAATTCTAGAGGAGAAGGAAAGGATGACTCCATGAAATTGGATTTTGACACTGCTCCAGTCATACATACAGTAGAAAAAAAGCATATAGTAAAGTGCTGAGTCATGAGCTAGATGCTGTATAGGTATTTTATGTAGGTCTGTGGGCCACAGTCCCTGACAACAGTGGCTATTTTACAAAGACAGGATTCATTATCAGTGTCAAATAAAAACATCAAGCTTCCTTGAAGATCATCACAAGGTTATTTGTCCCCCAACTTGCATGAATATCTCATGCGTATTTGTGCATCCCTAGAAGTGTTCAAGGTCAGAGACACCTTTCACTGAACCTGGTCCAGTGGAAGGCATCCCTGCCAATGGCAGGGGCATTAGAACTTGATGATCTTTAAGGTCCCTTCCAACCCAAACCATTCTGTGATTCTATGATTCTATGACTCTATGATTCTATGATCATAATGCAAAGGAGATTTTTCTCTACCACTTGAAAATCCTTAAATCCTTTTGAGTCTTAAGAGTGCTGTTTTTTGTAACTTGGATATAATACTGTGTGAGATCCCCGGGGCGGGGGGGAAATAATTTGTGAATGCCCATTTAATAAAGAATATAATGAAATTTGAGCAGAAAGGGCAGATTGTAATAGTACCGCATTGACAACAGCATATAAATTTGACCATTGCAGACAATTAAAGAGGCATTTCATGACAGCATCATCTTGTTATGACCTTTCTTTAAAGTGCAACAAAGCAGGTATAATTTTGGAGCTAGAGAAATAGGGACAGAATGGGCACTTATTCTAGTGTCATGAAGACTGGGGACTTGTGACCCCGTTCAGTGAAAATCAAATTGCCAATGTCAACCTATCTCTGGCAGACAGCACCTTGCATTGATTTTATACATAATTTAGCACAATTGACAGTCTTCAGGACAAGCTGGAGACTGATATGGTATAGAGGGTACATTGCTTATCCTTTCTGGAAAAGTGGGTCCCTTGGGGCCACGATTCATGTTTAATGGTATGACAGTTGGGACTGTGAAGATGTGAGACTATGTTAAGGCTAGTGTGAATATTCTACTCACGGTGCAGCGATGGCATAGTAAAAAACTGCCTCCACTGAAATTCTTATTATCATAAAATATCCACAAACCATTTATATCCCTCTGTCTTGCCCCAAACTATAGTAAAAGAAATGGGAGTACCTTACCCATGTTGAGTTTTGCACATACATACCAGAGGTAATACTGTTACCAGCTATGGTAAACCTAATCAGCAGAAAAGAAAACCTGGTTGGAGAATAGTGCAGCTTCCTTGCTGATGCTCTTCTGCTTTTGTCACTGATTGAATTGCTCAGACAAAATAGCAGCTGTGGGATAAACCTGGGCATAAAGCAGAAATGTGCCCATTTCCCTTAACTGTCCAGGTCTGAGCTTCCACTGCAGCTCCAGGGTGGTTATGATGGCACCTCTCCAGGGTAAGAGCAAATGCACAAGCATTTGTCATGAAGTAGCTGCTGATCCCCACCCCCATTTATACCACTGGAATTTGTGTATTGGCTTCACCAACCCTCAAAGGGCTCCTCATATAGTGCCAGGCAAATGTGAAGTAGTTAGTTTAAAGGTGTGGGTTTCTTCCTTCATTTTCTCATAGAAAATCTTTCTGCTCCAAGAGGCACCACTTCTGACAGTCAGTACACAGCTCTCTTTTGTGGTGTGCCCTGATTTTGGCTACACAGACAGCTCGTCTCTGGCCAATCACGGAATCATAGAATGGTATGAGCTGGAAGAAACCTTAAAGACCATCTATTTCCAACCCCCCTGACAAGTGCAGGGACACTTTCCACTAGACCAGGTTGCTCAAAGCCCTGTCTGTCCTGGCCTTGAACACCATCAGGGATGGGGCAGCCACAACTTCTCTGGGCAGCCCGTGCCAGTGTCTCAGCACTCTCATTAAAGAATTTCTTCCTAATATCTAATATAAATCCTCCCCTGTGTCAGCTTAAAGGCATTAGTCCTTGTTCTTGTGAAAAGAATGGACAAACTTCTGTTCCTGAGCTGGACATCCCCAGTATACCCACTTTGATGGAGAGGTCTGGTGTTTTGAAGTACTAGTAGAAATATTCCAGCTCTTTGGGAACAATAGTAGCTGAAACCCATTGTTCTATCTCATTTTGTTTTTGTTTATGTGAGTCAGTGATGAAACAGTCTGTGTTCATTGATGGTATGCAAAATTCAGTACATGTAAGAAACTATTCTTGCAGCATAATCAGATAATTAGATGCTTTGTCACTGTCTTGCACTGTTTAGTGTAAAGTGCTTTGAATGACAATATGGCAGCTCTTTCCAGCAAACTTTACAGGCTGCTTGTTGCAAGCTGCACGTTAACTTTAATTGAGTGTCCTGAGATTTATTACAAGGAAGGTAATAACCTCAGTACAACAGCAAGAAACTGCGTCTTTTCATAGTTGTCAGTGTTGTAAATAAAAGTTAATTTTCCAACAGTTAATTTTCACTTTTTCTTCAGTGATCAGGTTTACCAAAAGAGGTATAACCTGAATCCATAATTTCTGGAGACTCTGTAAAATGTAAACACCTCAGTGATGCAGTGGCATTGTGTATGAATGAGTATATCTTGTGGTGGAGGCTGACAAAGGAGAGCTACATTTTGAAATAGCAACATAAATTTTACTGAAGCAGCAATGAGTTGTTTGCCCTTTTATTTAGCCTTTATGATAGCAAATAGAAATGATTTGGCTTGCCAGACAGACCTAGAAATGGGGAGGAGGAAAAAAATCAGCCCAAAACCTCAGTGTAATTTTGAGTCAAATGATGTCTGGATCAAACTCAATGCAATTTACTTTTATATACTGTCCTCCATACAGATTATTACAAAGCAGTTTACAGGGAGAGTTAATCATCAGAAGCTAGAGGGAAAAGGAAGGTTTTAAAAGCAAGAATAATTTGGTAGCTGGAAGAAGTCATTGGGGGTTTACTAGAGTTCTGAGAGGAATGAGAAAAGTTCTAGGTAGAATACTTTTTTTCCTGACTTTTGGTAGGCAAAGTATTCTGTGTTCAGTTGTGTCAGAAAATGGCACATTGTTTTTTTAATGACAGCACCTCTGAATGGCCCATCTTCTCAGAGGCATGTCAGTGTCACCCAACCTCAAATCTGTTCCAGTTCAGCTCTGAACAGCAGCTGCATGGACTTTTCACCATAATTAGGAAACAGTATTGCTGAGATAGAGCTTCTGGACGACAAGCTTTTTTTCCCTTTTGTGTTTATAAAACCTGGTATCCTCCAAATACAGTCAACTTGGTCTATTTTGAGATTGAGTTTAAAAAAGATTAGAACCAAATGCTGTGACAGTGTTCTGGTTATACAGATGTGAATACACACACCTCCCTCCCCCCTCCCCCCCCCCCCCCCATATTATACACTACTATTTAATATTTTGTCTATTGGGGCAGATTCCCTGAGCTCTTGATTCAGTTTTGCACAATGAAACAACTCAGGCAAGGCTAATTTGCACTAACTGAGATTTTTATTTATTTCACCTGCTTTATATTTACAGGTATCCATCAATTAGTAGTTCTGAGTGTGTGGTTTTAGTGACACAGGCCATAGAAGGACCATAATGTTAATCAAGGTCACGATGAATACCCATGGAGTCAGCACTCCAAAGGCTGACTGCCTCTCCAGACGCTCATGGGCACCCCAATACACAAAATACTTCCCAGACCTTCAAAACACTCCAGGCAAAACAAAATTTTCACCTGATGGCTCTTCTTCTTTAGCTGAGGATGTCCTTCCCTGAAAGAGCAAAGTAAACCATACTGCACTCTATTACATTCCCTGAGATGTCTTTGCTCACACTGACAGACAGCTCAGCCTGGAATATACCTCAGGAAACAAGAGGAAAATGGATATGAACCTTTTTAGTCTTTCTTTCTTTTTTTTTTCCCTTTTCCTTGTCTTGCACTGGGAATAGCCCAAAAGGTCCCAAGCAGCACATTAGCAGACCGTAACTCCAGCTTAAAAGCTTATAACCAAGCCAGTCATTTGTTACTGGTCAAATTCTTCAAATTCTTCCAACCGTTGTGTGTATGAAGTGTTCTTCAAAGAATTTGATGCATGAGTGTCAGCTGGGGGGGGGGGGGGATATGGGATCCTACCAGAGACTGAAAGCTGTTCAGCCACTTTCAGGAAGAGAAAGGAGGTGTGAAGTAGTAGGGGTCAATTACAGCCCCACTGTAAACAGTGGAAAGGAAAAGGAAGACGTGTAAAGCCATACACACTGATGGGCTACAGCCAGGCAGGATACTACCTCTGAGATAGCACTCACCAGGAGAGGAAGCAGCCTTCCATGCTGCACCCTGGTGAGATGCTTTGTTTCAATGTGTGAGCTGGAATGTGCTTTATTCTCACCAACCAGTAGTATGTGGTAGGATATTGTGACAGAAAACTACTAGTCTAGCCCACGGAAGATGCAAGAAGGTGCAAAATGTTTTTTCTTTAATGTGGGTGATATGAAATACCTTTGTCATGCACCATTAACGGTGTCATTTTAGGAAGCGCTGACTCTAGAGATGCTATGCCTCAAGCTCCCTTCAAGAATACTTTTAAAGATTATTGTGATTCCATTCATCACTTTTCTAAACGATGACCTTTAGCCACACAGCTTTTACACAAGTGTAACTTCACAGACCTTGATACTCACGCTCATTACTGTGAAACAGAAGTTGAGCCCATAATCATCCATGTAAGAGAAGGATGGCTAACCAAGACTTAGATGGTATGTGATACTGTGTTACAACTATTGTGGGTTATAACAACGCCAGCTTCTGGATATTAAATTTTTTCCTAGTTTAAATATCTTTTTTTTTTCCTGCTAAAAAAGTAGCTTGCCTCACCCTTCAAATTGCCCTTCAGGCATTAGGATTTTTTTTCTAATTCACACATTTTCACTTAGAAATATGGGTGTCTATTGCAAAAGTTCGCAGTGTTTGGGAAACAAAAATGTCTGACTCTAAAACGCAAACCAAGAGTACACTTACAATGAACTTTCTAGTTCAGAAACTTCTGAAATTTACCTCTGCCTCATGTGCTCTATGGCCACTCAGACCTTCTTGTAAGGCCAAGGTATACAAATAACACAGGATACCTCCACTCACTTTTGCTGCCTATTGACTCCGATGTTTCAGCCCTTGCTTCTCTGTATCCTATGATTTCTTTGTTTTCATACTTATGAACTTGCAGCTTTACCTCATGCATCCAGTACGGAGGGGTCTTTAGGAAACTGGTAGGGCTGTGAATTACTTATTTAGGAGGCCAATTCTCCCTGGTTTATCAACAAAGCAAGACTCTCATGAACTGGCTCTTGTTTTCAGCCTGTTACTTTCCTCTTAAGATTCAGCTCACAGTATTTTGATATCAGTGGCAAAAATCACATTTCTAAGATTTTCAAAGGTGTCCTTGATGGCCACTACACTCAGAGTGAAAACATTTCTGAGGTTTGAAAACCAAAAAACTTGTATTTGGCTTACATGGCATGGTTTTGCTAGTGGCAGGGTTGGGATGGCTACAGGGGTGGCCTCTGTGAGAAGGAACCAAGAGCTGTGCCTGTGTCAGACAGAGGCGTGTCCAGACGGCTCCAGGGCAGACCTGCTGCAACCCAAAGCTGAGCCCCTCAGCAGTGCTGTTGGCACCTCTGTGATAACGTATTCAAACAAGGTAAAAAAACGGTGTGCAGCAGCTGTGAGAAAGAGTGAAAAAAATGTGGAAGAAACAGCCCTGCAGACACCAAGGTGAGAGAGGAAACAGCAGCAGATCTCCCTGGGGTCCCTGGTGAAGAGTGTGGTGAAGCAGATTGTCCACCTGCAGCCCATGGAGGACCATCACGGAGCAGGCAAACATGCCCTGAAGGAAGCTGCTGCCCATGGAAAGGATCCCTTTCAGGAGCATGTTTTCTGGCAGGAGCTACAGCCCATGCATGGGGCAGCCATTCTGGGGGGGTCCTTGAAGAACTGGACCCCACAGGTAGGACCCCATGCTGGAGCAGGGGAAGTGTGCAGAGGAAAGAGCAGCAGAGATGAAATATTGTCCCATTCCCCATTCCTCCCTCCCCACCTCCTCCGGTAAAAGAGCTGTGAGTGAAGGAGTAAGATTGAGTGTCGGAAGAAGCGGGCCGTGCGTGGGAAGGTGCCTTTGTTTTGTCTTTGTTTCTCACTGTCCTGCTCTGGTTTTTAATGCACAATAAAGTATTTTCCCCAAGTTGAGTCTGTTTTGCCCATGACAGTAATTGGTGAGTGATCTCTCTGTCTGTATCTTGACCCCATCTTATTTTCTCCCCCATCTGTTGAGGAGATAGATTGAAAGAGCAGCTGGGTGGGTACCTGGTGGCCAGCCAAGGTCAACCCACCACAAAAGAAGACAAATAATATCTGAGTGGCAATATCACCGCGTCACAAAGTTTTCAAAGCATATATAGACATAGACACAAACACGCACACTCATCCCTTAGTTTTCTCAGCTCTGTGCAGCAGGAAGAGTGAAATACCCTAGGAATTTTGCAACCTCAAGGATTTGAGAGTGGAGAGGTAAAAAAAAAAAAAAACAGCCCAAACCCTGAAGGGGGAAGCTGATGAAACAGAACCAAGGGATTGAATAGGTTTAAAAAGCAGCTAGTGGTTTAGAGCTGTAATGAGGAAAACAAGCCTCTGGTTCTAAAGCAACTGCTTTCTTGTCCATTTACGGGATAATCAATATCTCATCCTAAAACATCTGTGAGCAGATATAAAAAAGAAAGAATGTTTTATTCTAGAAAAGATTTGCTGACCAAGCCCAAGCTCCATCAGAAATGGAAGCATAAATAACTAGAGAATATTGATAACAATTCTTAGGGAAAAAGAGCTGAATAAACAGCACTGAATAAAATGTGAAATTGCATTTTCTCTTTCTGTTTTCTTGTAAACCTCTGTGCTAGCAGACCTGAACACTGTCTGCCCTTACCACTTGATCAGAATTCTTCCCCAGTCAGCCTTTTTTTGTTTCCCTCCCTTATTTTAAGCATAATTATCAGATTGATAAATATATGCGTCAAGCATAACATTAGCAGAGCCTGTGTTCTGAATTACTGCGGAATTGGTGCTTTTAGGGAGCAGAAACAATTTAAGACCAGAAAATGAGCATGTTTCACTGAACAGATTATCTTTTCCAGCTAATAATAGTTCATATCAAATGCCATTTTGTGAAAGATAGAGACCAACTTGCACAGTCTCTGTGAAAAAGTGTGGAAAATGTTCCCTACAGCACTCGCATATTATGAAATCAATTTTGCATTAAAGGACACTTTTCAGAGTAGTTTCAATCCTAAAGTAAGCCTGTATGTTGCTGTGCTCCCTATATCTTTACATCGCAGTGAGCAGTCCAATGACTCAACGGTGCTCCGTTTCAGGCCCTGTGTAAAATTAGGCTTAAACTCATAGTAATGGTAAGTGAATTGTTCAGTTTCAGAGAATTTCTGTCTTGAAAGTTCCAGTTAGACTGTATAATACATGCACTGGCTTAAGCCAAGCATCTAACTCTTTCAGTAGGTCAAAGTACTCTTTTCAGCTCCATTATTGAGTGCCGATGTCAATCGGCTTTCCTGCTCCACAGACCAAAGCTCACTTTCCACAGCAATACTCCTAAAAAATATCTTCTCCTGAAGGCAAGCTTAGCTTTGGCACTTTCAGGAAGAGTTCAGCACACTACTTGCAAGTCTCTCAGGGACTGACAACTTTATTGCCAAAAGAAAAAAAGATAAGCTGTTTCAGACAACACGCTTCATTCAGTGAGCTCAAATCCTGTATACAACTTGGTGGTGAATACCAGAATGGGAGAGCAGGGTGGCAATCAGACAAGCAATAGTGAGGTCTATGTTTCTCATGCAATGTTCCTTCCCTGAGTCTCCTGTTGTGTCAGGTTGGCAGTGACAACAGCTGCTCATGGTGTCTTGCAGCCCCATTGATGCCTGCAGTGTAGAGCTGGCTGATGGTCCCAAGTGCCTGGGTTGAGGTGCTCTGAGGTGATGAGACTGCTGAGCTGAGGGCTACCTAATAAACATGAGAACAAGAAGTTTCTGAAAGGGGCATGTGTAGGCTACTCACAGGTCCCTTTCAAGTGAGTAAACCAGCTGGTCTTAAGCTGCTTGCTCTAAGGAGTGCAACGTATTCAACCTAAGCCTTTCACAGGGCCATTAGGCTCATATATTGTATCTAGAGGCTTTAAATGGTCCAGCTACAAAGCCTTGGACAGGCCTGAGTTTGCAAGCCTGGGAAAAAAAGAATAATTGTTTTGGATGAACTGAAATCACATAGACGACTGTCTTTTGGGAGGTTTTGGCTTCTCCCTTGGGTGGGTCAGGAAATGAGGTATCTTAGCAAAGAGATACTGTGCATTTTCAACCACTGGGAAACTGTCTGCAAGCATGTATATCTGATTTAAAGCATTGTAGTCTGTTGCAGAAACAAGGAGAATATACAGCAAATGCTGTCCCTGCTCCAAGTTTTTTTTAGGCTATGTAGTTTACATTCAGAAGCTGTGCAGACTTCTGTTGCCTGTGCAACCATACAGACTGTATTACTGCACATGTTTTCCAATTATCCAACTTCTGTGGGAACAGAAGGTCAGTGGGCCATTCTAGATAAATATTTTTGTCACCTTGTGCTTGATAACTAAGTTTGCCAAAGGGTAAACAGCCATGATTTTGTCATCGATCTTGGAATGACAAGGTTCTCAAGTGCATGAGTGCATGGCATGCTGCTTCTGTGGTAGGGGGCAGAAGACGTGAACTGACAAATGGAGCAGAGGGTAATATTTTGATTGATTGTATGCATAGAAGCTTATTGGTGAGGTCTGAGACCTTTGGTAGGATGCAAAGATGAAGATACAGAATTTGAACTAAAAAATGTATGCTTCTGGGGATCTCTGGGAAAGATGGGGATGGAGGAGCGTTTTGAACAGTACAAAAAGACTTAAAAGTCTCTAAGAAAGGAGTAATTCCAAATGCAATAATAAACTAATTAAGCACTGTTAGAAACACAATGAAACTAGTGCTGCCTCCCACAGACAGCCCACTCTCTTAAATAAGCACTTAAATAATCCCCATGTGGATTTCAGTACAATTTTGTCTGACCTTTATTTAAAGACCACCAACAGGGCTATTGATTATGGTTGGTCAGCCTATGTGAATTAGCTGTAACCTAGAGTCAGTGCTGTTTATTTCTTTGCTTATTTTGTTCCTTCTTATTTTTAAATCCAGTTATCTTCTTAAGGGATTTTTTTTCTTCAGCAGAATCGTCTGCATTTTCCTATTCTCTTGCAGCTATTGGTCTCTTCTTTTGTTCTCCCTAAAGCTTCTGTAGCCACCTCCTGCTATTTAGATTTTTTTTTCTTCTTCATGTGAAACAGCTTTTAAAACCAAAATATTTGCCGTCTGTCCTAAAAATCAGTCTAACACTTATTTAGAAAACACAGGACTGGATTCACTCCCAGTAGAGCCACAGTCACATTCAGTGTACCTTGGGGAGGAATTTCTTTTTAATACTGTGTTTTCCCATGGTACTGTTGCCATATCTGGGCCAAGAGTTTAGTAACTGTATGAAAACTGATAGAGATAAGGGATTTCATCCTTGAATGCATAGCTCTTCATTTTAAAGCCCACAAGTTCTGGACTGCTGAATAAGGACTGCAAGATCATAGAATCATAGAGCAGTTTGGGTTGGAAAAGATCTTACAGCTCATCTACTTCCAACACCCTGCCATGGGCAGGGATGCCTTCCACTAGACCAGGCTGCTCAGAACCCCATCCAACATGGGCCACAGGCATAGCTGTGCATGGCCAGTGTAGTCATTCTCTTCGTGGATTACCCACTCTTGAAAAGAAAAAAAGATGGTCCTACTACCTTCCAATATCAATATTCCTTTAGACTTAACAAACTGCTGCTGACAATCATAGCCACCACACATGAAAAAGATCTGTCAAAAGGCAAGAGATTTTGGAGTAGTAGTTCTTCAGTTCTAAATTTGTACATTTAAAGAAGAGGGATATACACAGACATGAAGATTTGGAAGGCACTTTTTTTTCCTCCCACATTTAGCATATTCGTAAAGACTTTTCCAGGGTGGAAGGAACAAGAGAGGAGGAGGAGGGGCAGGGAGGAGGCAAAATTGTCTTCCTTTCTAAGATGCAATCTGAAGTGATTATAGAAATACTCATGTTAGCTATATTTTTGAAGATAAGGCTTATTCATATCAATCAAAACAGAGTGACAGCCGCAGAATGAATTTTCTTCAAGCAGTTCTGCTTTGTAGACTCTGATGCAGCCCTTTGATAAGTTTGTTCAACTGTAGAAGGGCCCTAATGTCACAGGCACAGCTGGTTTCTCACTCAGCTATCACACACAACAGTGGGGGGCTCTCCTGTGCTGCAGGTGCCTCTAACATCAGTACTTACAGGTCTTACAAAGGACGCAGCTGCCCTGTGGCCTCTCCTGTATTTCCTCGGTGTTACTAAGCTAACAAATTAGCTGTTCTTAAGGTTTCCTTTTTAAGCTTAATGCCTAACTTTCAGCAACTGGTAATGCCAAACAACTGGCAGACTGTTAGACCTACTAAACTGTTTCCACTGACACCAATGCCAGCCGTTTCATTGTCACCAGTGAAAATACAGCTGGGCTGATACTAAGTATTCTTTTGAAGCACTTAATGTTTAATTTTTGAAGTGTATTTTGTGGATGAACAGTGTTTATTTGCATCTCTTTGGGTTGCAAGTGTTTAAAACTGAAACATTCTTGGTTTTCTGATAAGAGATCCTTGACTACATGCTTTTTAGGTTATCAGTAAAATAACAGAATCTTGGTATAATTTTTCTGGCTTGAGTAAAACAGAAAATATAGAAATTAGTATTTGAAAAGCTGCCTTTTTATTAAAAAATCATGGCTACTGCAGGTTAGGTGGCAATGTTTTTGGCAAGTTCTGACTGTATATGAATTGGTTTGCACCTCCATGTGTATATAAGCAAATGGCTTATATAGTTTTTGTCTATAGCTGGTGATGGTGGACAGTCAATAGTTTCCTTAGAAAACAGCTCTTTTATATTTATGTGACAAATGTTAACTGTTCTCCTGGAAGCAATTTCTCTGTATCCACCGTAAGCAGTGCTGGTCATTCTCAACGTCTGAATATCCAACAGCTTGGTAATGGGACTGGTGCACAGCCATACTATTTGATCGACTTTTTCTTGGCTTGGAGATGGTAGACTACAGCCTTGCAATGCAGGGTGCATCCTCTCTTAGCACTGCTAAAATTCCACAAGGAAGGAGCTAGGGACCACTGGCGCTTGTGATGGAGAGTGGCAAGCTCGAGTGGCAAGCTCAAATGGCCAAGTAAGAGCAGCATGCGGAAATAGCAGCATGGAGCTGATAGGGAGCTCTGAAGCACCTTCAGATATTGTGTGCAAATTAGTCCCTAGCCATATAAAGCCAGAAATCAGGACTAACCTTGGGACATGCTCAAAGCAGGACTTTCAGGCATAGAAAGGACTGTAGGGTCTCTCTTCTGAAAGGTATTGTAAATTCTCTAGAGAAAATGTGGCATCATCATCAACTAGGTACATCTGAGATTGTGTTCAACATCAAATTTAGCAAGACAAGCTTCTGCATGCCATGGAGACACACTCTCACAGACTGCTTATACCTTCCCACCTGAAAGCTGCTCTTTGGAGTGTTTTATCACTTCCTCCCAGCAGCTGTGTAAATCCTGCAGTCTGGTGTTCCCGCACAGGAGAAAGGACTCGAAGAGGTGGTGTCGAGCACACTAGTCATTCAGTGGATAAATGTGTCAGCAGAGGAATGCATTGAAGATTGTCTGTCTGAGAAGAGTCCTAAGAAAAAGAGATGTATTCAGGTGGTCTGCAGCTCCTCACAAAGCTTTTCAGTGCCCTCAGCAAGATGCTGCAAAACAAAGAGGTTGCATCTTTGGGATACAAACTTGGCAATGAAGTATACTCAGGAGAAAAGGTTACAGAAGCCAGTACAGTTGTTTCTAGCTTCAACATTAAATACATCACATGGTTTTAGCAGCCATATAACGCAAGTCAGTTTGTAACTGGCCTTTCTTGTCATTCAGAGGCAGACCCCCAGATTATTATTAAATCCCTAATATGCTTTAACAGATGACAATAAATATTAAGTACAGAAAAACTGCAGTAATCTGTATTACTTGTTTCATCCATACGCCAACACACAAGGCCAGAGAAATTGTAGTAAATATAACAAATTGGCCAAGTTGTTCAGAATTAACACCCACATGTTCTTAACTCTCAGGCATAGACAAAATTAATCATATATGGCAAGACGTAAACACATTGCCTTAAAAAGTGGTCATCAGCCTCTCTAGGAGTAATCCAAGCTAAATCCAAGATCCAGATGGCAGAGTCTTCACTAAGACCAATAGTCAAATTCACATATAGCAAACTTTTAGCTGTACCCCTAGCTAATGTTTATGGGCATTGTTATTACAGTAACAGAAGGATCAAACTATTCAGGAGTAATGAAGAGATGTGTTTTAACTTAAAAATCACCTATGATTTGTAGTGATCTCATAGCTAATTACCTGGTAGTCAGGATGGGGGTATCTGTGAAGAAGATAATTTATTTGAAGGAGGTAACTGGAAAGGTTTAGCAGAGGGTGCTTGGTTGACTACCTTTGCATCAGGTCATAGAACTGATCATATGCTGTTAATGTCACTGTGAAAAAAAAAGAAGTCAGAAGGAAAGGCGGGCTTCACATGACTTTCTCAGCCACATACACAATTAGAACTGGGCTAGTTAAAAAAATCATCATGCATTCATTGTAACAGCTGTAGACACTTGTAAAAATTTCAGTGTGATCATAATACTTTAATCATGCTATTGATCTCCCTTCATGTATCTCAGTATTACATTTTGGATTCACTTTGTTTTTGTGGGGTTTGGGTTTTTTTTGGTTTTGTTTTTCTTTTTTACACAACCTGCTAAGTTATTACATCCAACCTTTGCATGAAATACAGAGGGCCAAGCCTGTGCCCTTTTGTACAGCTACAGGCAGCCCACGCAGCATTAAAACGGCCATCATTTTGCTGGTCATATCTTGTGTGGGTGGTAAGATGCAGAAGTATCCCTTAAAGGGTATTCTCCCTAAGTCAACACAGGATAGAACAGGGACCAAAGTAAATCTAGCTAACATTTCTCAGGAAAAAAACCCTAAAATAAATTACAGAAATGACACCACAAGAAGAAAGATAACAAGTGAATAGCTAAAATAAACTGTTTTGGTGCAAGTAATTTATGTTTCTAACTAAGAACTATTCCACTATTTCACATTTCTGGCACAAAGAGTTCTTTGTTAAACATCCGTATCACCTATTTCTTCAGTTAAGACCTAAGAGCTAGCAGTACATATTCTGTGGCATTTTTAATAAATCCTTTAGCAGACCACAAAAGATCAAAACCAGCAAGTAAGAGTTTTATGAGAAGACTGTTCTGGCATTTTGCCATCATGTAGAAGACATCAGAAAACAAAGCCAATTTAAGAACAGTTCTCCTCCGCCTAACTCACCAAACAGGGCCTGAAATTATTCACTTTAAATTCAGTAAAAAAGCCCCATTACCTTTAATGAGTTGCATCAAGTTCCCACTGTGGTAGTTACTAAAATGTCAATATTTACAGTTGCCACCAAGAAACATCAAACTGTCACAGTACTCCACTTCTGATAATACAAAACTAGCTCTCCTTGGTTAGCACCACATGGTAAGTGCAGGGAAGAGCAGTCACAGTAGGGATAGCAGAACGTTTGATGAAATCCAGGCACTGAAATCCACAGTGCCTTTCTCTTCAGAGGTACTCAAAATGCAATAGGTCTACAGTGGCACAGTAAGTAACTCCCACATCAACCTCCGTTAGATAAAATAATTAAGTCTACATCAATGATTTGAAATAACAGACCATTGTCACAGGACCAGTGTTGTGTGCTTTGAAGAAAAAAGAACCTGAGCTGCACCATGCCATTTATTTTCCATAAAAGCTTTGGCTTTGCCGTGCTATTCTTGCATCTGCAGGAGCCCATTATCTGGGAAAATATTCTGTTCCATTGGTAATTATCACTTAATTATGTCTATCCTTTAAGTAGCCACTACTTTGAGGATTTTACATTATGTGATGCAATTTTCATCACTGAAGCTCCTCTGACTTTCACTGTCAGGAGTGCATTTTTATATTAACCCTTGCAAGTACCCAGGAATACCACCAAGGAGTCAACAATCTGGTAGAGTTTCAATGGCTCCGATAGGATGATCACTGTACAGAGCCACTGCTTGAGAACCAACTGATTTGTATGTAAGCAGTCAGTAGGGACAAGAGAAATACCAGGACTCGGAAGAAATGAGTAGATTTCAGCTTTTCCCACATGCTGTGTTCTCCATAGTAGAGCTTTCACTAAAAGAAAAGAAATCTCTAGGCCTTCCAATTGCAAAAACAGTGTTTGCTGTGTAAATCCCATCACTGCTGTTTGGTTGAGTCCACAGCCAGCCAGACTGAAACAATGGCACCCAAAGAGCCCACAACTCCCTGGTTGCGTCTTAATGGGCTGTTTGTTAACTTCAAAGCTGACCATTTGAGTGCTAACATTATTAGGCAAGTAATCCAAAACATAAGCACCCAGCTTGAATCATTAGCATTTAATTACCTAATATTTTCTCTTGTTTAATCCACAGTGCTGTGCAAACTGGTCTTAATTTTTGATTTGAACAGTGGAGTGCTCACAGTTTGTCTCCCTATGTGGAGAGACAGTCTTGTGAACAAGAAATAAATATTTGAGATGGCAAATACATGGGTCTTTTAGTGCCAGGAACAATGCAGTTTTATGCTGAAGTTTTCTCAGAATTTATTTGATATGTTTAGGTTATTTCTATTGCCTGGGATCCTTGTCATCTGCTCTGACAAGCGCTGTTGTTAAGAAATAAGTGAAGATTTAGCTGCTACTGAAAGAGTTCAGAGTCGTTTCCCCTCCTATTTCTTTGAGCAAATGAAAAAAAAAAGAAAAAAGACGTTTCTATTGCTTTTTCAAGGTAGTGTAAAGGTCACAAACAATAGCTCACCTATAGATGCCAATGTGTGACATTTCGCCTGAATACAACAGAAACATGATAAGCTACAAAAAAAAAATATTCAAATTCCTTTCTAGATAAAGCTGTTTCTCAAGACTTGTTCCTCAAAATTAAATGCAGCATTCAACTCTTATCTTACAAATCTTACCCAAAGGTTAGAGCACTTCCCCTGAATGTAAAAGATTGCAAAAAGATGAAATAACACTATTCATGTAAAATACATATAGTGAGACCTGGAAAAAGACAATCTATTGTCTACAAACTGATGATTCAAGTAAACAGATGATTCAAAGTTGCAGTTTTTATCAGCTGAGTTCAGGCCTGGAGTTTGAAGCTGTGTTTTTCATCCAAATCCACAGAGAGATAACCCCTCACCAAAGAATAATCCTCAAATTCCTTTTTTATTACTGAGAGACTCCTTGTTGTGTGTTTTGCAGGCAATGGTAACCCCCTGGCAATGCTGAAAGCGCCTGCACTAATGCCAGGTGCAGCAGCACCAGCAGTCAATAGTCATGGCTTGCCCAAAGAATAATTCATATTTTCTTGGGCAGAGATTCACATTTAGTGCATTGCTACCAAAAAATGTTCTTATTTATGCTGTTATGAGAAATACAGAAGCTGTAGCTTTTTAATTCAGTTAGACTTCAGAGACTGTAACCTGAATAAGCATTGCCAGGAACCTAAGCAATTACAGGCTTTGTAAAGAAAAATGAGATGGTGATGGCAGAATATGAGGAAGGTGACAAAACCAAGCAATTATGGGATATTTTGACATTTTTTCCTCTGATATTTCTGTTCTGCTATTAATTTCTTTTTTTTCAGTGCTTCTCTGACGTCTGGTCTTCATTGCTAAACAAGCAGTGGGTTTTACCTTAATATAGAAAGCATTGTCTACCCTGAAGAAAAAGTGTAATGAAAACAACATACCAAAATTTCACTTCAAGGTAGATTCACCTAGACAAAAACGCCATTCTCCTCCTGAAGTTAAGCTTAGGGTAAATTTACCCAGAAGGAAATGTAACGGAATAGGTCCTCTCTGTATTTTTGATTTCAGGTTGGCCCATTTACATTAATTTCTTTGGAGTTAAAAATGAAACATTTTTGCATGTGAAGAGAAGTCCTAAAATAGATAGATATATCAGACATATGCATGCAGAAGAACAAAGCTGCCATGAGGCCTTTTTACATATTCATAGAACACTTCAATATTTTTACATAATATTTTCATACAGAGACTAATTTGTGGAAGCTTTTTTTATATAAAACCTGTAAAACTCTGTGGATTCACCATTACACAGTGTCAGTGTGTGAGAGCTCTACTAATCCAATGTGAAAGACTGGATAAACAACTGTTTTCATTTCTGGATGAAGAAAGCATTACTAAGCAGATTCATTGTCCAAGAGTTAGAAGATGGAGCTGCCACATATTTTTCAAGATCACCCAAAAAAGTCAAAAAAGACCACTGTAAAAATATTTGAAAAGAAAACATTGAAATTAGTGACTGCAGGACTGACTAAAGTTCGGACAAAAACTCAAGCAGAAATAAAACAAAAAAGATGGGAAGGCACAAGCTAGGATCTAACAGTCTGAGCAGCAAAGTAATTAAAGTGCTTCTTTGTCCCCAGCTGCCTGTCAACTTTTTCCTTTCTCTCATCCATAACAAACAAACAAAAGGCTCTATCATCCTGCAGCAAGTTCTGTAGGGTGGCTGCTCTTTTCCCCATTCCCAGACGTGCCTTTCTAAAACCTCTTATGTGGTTCTATAGGGGAAAATACTGTCTGACTTTTGCAAGTCTTTCTCAAGCCCTGGTCATTTCATACAATCATAGAATCATAGAATGTTTTGGGTTGGAAATGACCTTAAAGATCATCTAGCTCCAACTCCCCTGCCATGGGCATGGACACCTTCTACTAGGCCAGGTTGCTCCAAGCCCTGTCCAACCTGACCTTGAGTACTGCCAGGGATGGGCAGCCACAGCTTCTCTGGGCAACCTGTGCCACTGACTCACCACTCTCACAGTAAAGAATTTCTTGAAGCCATCCTCCCCTTGTACCTCTCCAGCTTTACTTTAGTCCCCTTTTAGGTACTTGAAGGCTGCTGTGAGGTCTCCCAGAGCCTTCTCTTCTCCAGGCTGAACAAGAGCAACTCCTTCATCCTGCCTTCATAGCTTTGGCCATTTCCATTGCACTGACATCTTCAATCCACTCTTTTCTATACACAATCATGGGAATTTCATGAATCATCTTCTTGAAGCTGTAGAATAACGTAATATTGCAATGCAGTAATGGAGGGTACCAGCTGATGGTGACATATGTAAATTGCCATAAGGAGTGTGTGCAACAAAAGTCTTCAGAAGGTGCAGACACTCTTTGTAGTTCTGCTCCCATTCCTTGTAATGCTCAGGGAAATAAAAAAGTAAAATCTTCCTTTCATTACTTCTAGGTTGGCCTGTTACAGCTGGTGGCAACTGTTAGGGGACTTTTTTCTACCACTCAGATAATTGTGTTTGGCATTGATGCCTGAGTAGCTGCTGCAAACCATCTTGAAAACTCCTACAGCGTTTACATTATTCTTTTTTCCTTAGTATTTTTTTTTTCTTTTGGAGAAGTTATTACCAAGTGCACTGTTTACTGTTTATTGTTGATATCACAGGAGAACCAGAATGCAAAATAGACGGCTGTAATAGCCACAGGGTAGCATACTGGGGGCTCGCAGAGGAGAAATGCTAATTCCATTGCTATTTCCTGGCCCAGATGGTCAAGACTTCAGTACACGATGGTTTGAAATGCTATTATGAGTACAAGCTAATATCGATTCTACAAAGACGACTTTGGCAAATCTATTACCAACTCTTTTAAATTGCACCTCACTAACAATTTAGGGTAGCCGTTCATCCAGAGAAAAGAAATACAGCTCTGGGCTTGCTAAACTGTTCTCTGACTCGACCTTAGGAGGGAAAAACTTTGCAAAGTCACACTAGTGCTTTTTCTTGGCAAGAATGAACTGAAGATCTGTTCTGCAGAAATCACTTGCTCAAGCAGCAACCCTGTCCTTGTACCCCTACAGATCTAGCTCAGTCCCTCAGTGAGAAAACACTTGTGGCCACTGAAGGTGTTACTGCCCCAGCTGTTTTATAGTAGCCCATCCACCAGAGACTTTCACCTCAAAATAGAAAGAGCCATGTGTTGCCACTCCAGTTTTCTTCAGCTATCTCCCCAAACTTTCTCTCTGGTGGAGCAGATGAACACGTTGGGACTGTGAAGTCAGTGTCATTGAAACACAATAATGTTTTGTGAGGCCTTGGGGGTGGACAGCTGAGGGCAGGGTGGGCAGCTGGAGGCACCGACTGCACTCCTGCGACAAAAGCTGGTCCCTGCTCATCTGCTATAGCTCTGCAAGGCTACAGTGGTGCTGTCCATATGGTTGGTCTTCTGTGTTAGAACCAACTGGTGTCATTCAGAAACAGTGAAGAAAATAATGCAGCTAGACTGTGATAGCTGAGGAAACAATAAGGTCTGCTGAAACAGAGGAAGGTTTGTATTCCTACCAAGCGTTTTCCCACATATTCAGACTACAGAGAAGAACTTGAGGACAATTGGTAAATAGTGGAAATAGACTAAAGCAGTATACAACACTAAAGCAACCAATATGGAGGCAATTTTTCTTCCAGACATGGTCAGAGTCATCAGTACACTCAACCCAAGTGCAGCCCTAATATGATTCAGGCAGTTTTGAATATGCTTTTCCCTAGCCAGGCCACCTTTCACTGCTGCAAAAAGCAGTCCTTTTCCAGTACTAAGCTATATTGGACCCACAGCTACTAGATATAAGCACAAGGTATTCTCAAAGGTATTCTCAAGGTATTCTCAAAGCTCTTCTTCTTTTTCCATAAGGCTCCTCCATCATGCAGTCTCTTTCAGGCTATGCTTCATTTGGTCAGACTATGTGAACAGCAGGTCTCCTTCATTTGTAGGTAGCCCTAGAAGCTGCATGTGTTTCCCCATTCAAGAGTAGGGATGAGGAAACCACTTTAGCATAGTGTTAACTAGAACCCTTTTATTGTAAAGGAGATTCAGTTTGAAAACATGGTCTTAAATGCCTATGAGGTGTTTGGAGATTCAAATTTAAAAGCAAGCACAATGATCTAAAGCCATCCCTTTTGTATTGGAATGAGTTATTTTCAGTTCTTTGGGATTAAATTTTTCTTAATAATACAACGTGTATACTTGCAGCTCTGGAATTATTACGTCCAGGATGATGTTTCCTTGCAGTACAATCACCTCTTATTGTTTACAGTCTTTGTAGCTCTAGTTTGACTGTCCCTAAATGCCATTCAATCATAAGGCCATTGCTACGCGGAATATATTCTTCTGCCTAGCAAGCTCTGTGTCCGTTATCATTGATATTTTTGTACCACTCATCATGATTTCAGCAGCTCTAGATTATCCTGAGTGTATAATTTTCCTGCTTCAAACTTGTTGTTTTCCATTTATGGCACTTATAGGGCATTTTGGGGTTGGATTGTTTTTTTCTTGCTGCATAGCCTTGGGGACAAAGACACATACATACACAAAGTTGTTTGCCTGCAACAGGCAGGTCGTTGAAGCAAGATATATGCTGTTATGAGGTTATGGAGCACTGCACTGTGGCCGTCATATTGCCCTGTTCAGAGGAAACTATAATTAGGAGCTTTGTGTGTATTCAAATGACACTGTATAATATAGTGGATACTGGAAAGCCTTGCAGAGTTTGTAGTGTGGGTAGGAGTGTACTTTCCTCTTCAAATTTACTCTTCTTACTTGGTAGAAATTGATTTGGCAGCAGGCAAAAATAAAGCAGGCAGCAGCCTACAAGAGACAGCAAAGCAAGCTTCAGAAGGGGCTCAGCGTTGCCCTCTTGCTGGACTACGGGGTGTGAAGGTAAATGCCATTGTGTTTTGCTTCTGCTGATGACAAACTGTGAGTCAGCTCTGTCCTGTGGGCACAGACCTGTCTGTTCCTTGAATGTAAAGCTCTGGTTCTCCTTCATCCTAGCAAGTAACTCTATGTCTATGTTGTAAAGGATCGAGCCCCTCAGACCATGTTTTCTATACCATTCTCATTTTCCAGCTTCTTCACTATGTTACAGTGCCACCATGGCAACGTAAAATGTACAAGTGCCACTACTATTTAACTCCTGAGTTCAGAGTTCTGCTGAGCTCCAAAAGCCCCTGCTTGCTGGTAAGATGTGGATAGTGTGGGATAATTTCGAGATGAATTGCAGATCTAAATTAGCTCTGGTTTTGGGATACATCTCCACAGTATGGCCAAGCTGTTATAAGTTAACTGTATAAGTTAACTGTATAAGTTAACTACTGACAAAAGACGGAAACTGTAGCAACCTTTTTTCTGACTCCTCCTTTCTCTACCTTCTCAGCCTTTTCCTTTCCCCAGCTTCCCCTCCTGATTCCTTTACAATGGCTTATCTGATCTCAAAATAAACTGTTCCATCTTGTCAGTTTCTGCCATCTGATTTAGGTTGGTGTGTCTTGCTGTGTGACTTTTACACAAGTATGAGATTCACCTCAAAGTGAGCAGTGGGAGTGCATGGCTAGGAGCATGAGCAATGGAGGTATTTGGAAGTGGAATTGGACCTGCTCCTTCCGCAGCGGTATGCTATCACTTTCTCTCAGTCCATATCATAAGGTCAGACCATAATTGTGCCCATGCACTGGACAGAAATCATGTCACTAATTTTGTTTATTCTGTAGTCTGAGTAATTCCTAGAACAATAGTCACTGAATCAGTTGGGCTGGAACAGGCCTCAGGATGTCCTTCAGTCTGCTCAGAGCAGGGTCAAAGGGACCATTAAAGGTATCTTCAGTTTAATGTGTGCCAATGGACTTCAAGACACCCCATTTTGGTTGTAAGATTTACCTGCTGACAATCTGTAGAGCATTAAAGTACCTAGACCAACATGAAAGGAAGGAAGTGGATTCAGCCTCCCTGCAATTCCATGAAAGACGTCCTCTGTGTAGGTATCATTCATAGCCTTATAGTCACCTTCTGAAACTGCAGGTGCAGAACACTTCTCTTCATGAACACTTTCTTCTGCAAAGTGTCCCTGGAATGCTGTTTTCTACAGTAACTCCTGGCAGGTTTAACTGAGAGTAAATGCAAAGATATTCTTTCCTCATCAACAGATAAGGCAAAGGATGTCAGGGAAAGGAAATATTACCTCCATCTTATAAAGAAAAGCTTTGCTGAACCTTTTTTTTCCCTTCTAGAGTCCCAGAGATCACGTGCAGCAGTGTAGCAATGGGGACATCAACCTCCTGAGGCTCAGCCTGGTGCCTTTACTGGAAAAGTATTTTTCTTCAAAGCTGTCATCTGGGAGGATTTTTTTAGCTGCTCACAGATCTAAGATTTCTTGGGGACTTTTGCCTAAGCTCATTGACTTTCTTGAATATAAAAATGCATTTGTTTCCTTTATCCGCTATCACACAATTTTTTTTTAAACAGAGTTTACTGTGTAATCTTATATAGCCTTTGCATTTGTTCTTGTGCCATGTGCATATTTTTGTTTGCCTGGTGTGCCTCCATGCACTTTATGGAAATTATAGCTGCTCTAGTTTGTGCTACCACTGCCTTACCCACCTCACTTTTAAAACCATCTGTAATTCCATTAGAAATTTTTCCTTCTGCAGGATGTTCCAACATTGATATGAAAAATATTTGAAAGGCTGTTACAAAGCAATCAGATGCCTTGCCTTCTTTTGCCAACTGTTGGCAACACATGGTGACCAAATGCAGAGTTTTCATAAGGGTGCAACAATTTTCTAATATTTTGATTGGAACATTCATTTTGTTCATTCTCTGCAAGTTCAAGGGTGAACAAATTATGTTAATCCTGTTCTTCTGCACAGTGTGAGTTCATCTTTTCAGCTTTTCTCCACTGGAGTCTTTTTTTCTCTTGTGTTGATGTGGACTGAAATATTCTGTCTGGCTTGTTCAGTATTTCCCTGGATGTCCTTCTAGTCTTAGCTGCCAGGGTGGATAATTTCACTTATTCACTGCTATTACTCTCACTATTTGAAATCTGATGTCCTTTGCCTACCCTCATTTACATTCTCTTTGCAGCTGGTGTATAAAGAGACCCTTTTAACCTCTGCTGTTTGCCAAAGTTTGTGGGTCTCAGAGTTCTATGTAGGAGTAAAAATGGATGACAGAGATGGGTATCTTTAAGGTAATCCCTTTCTGCTCATGCAGCCCTTAATGTGGAAAGAATTAAACATTGAGAGGCAACGTATTTGCTCACAGCTCAAAGTGGGTTTCAGTCAACATTCAGCTTCAAGCTCTCAATTTTTCTCAAGGCAGTGTTTCTATTGAAAAAAGAGGTGGATGTGTGTTTCTGCTTGTGTTGTTTCACAGATACCTCCACTCAAAACCAGCCACAGTCACTCATGTAAAATTTCTGAGTGGCTTCATCTTGCTCTTTCTGTGGAGAAGTAGAGATCCATGTTACAGTTGGAAAGCAAGATGTTTTACCTGAGAGAAGTACAGTTTTATTACCATGAAGGCGGAGCAGCAACTGAATTCATCAGTGCCTGTGATATTTTCCCACCCTGTGACTATAACCATTGGTGCACCTAGAGTGCCCTTATTAGAAAACATTTACAGTGCCAAATCTAAACGCTAAATTGCTGATTATGTTCCAGTAACTTGTCCACAAAGACAGACAGGTTCTCCGGTATTTCAATGAGAAGGAATCAGCTGGAGTAGCTCTACTTTCTGCAGCCTTAAAAACCAGTGATATATGATCCAGAAACAATAATACAAGTGCACCACTAGCAGAGAGAGTGACATGATCTGGCTTTTCAACCTGGCTGCTTTTTCTGCTCATCTTTCCTGATGCTAATTCCCCAAATTAACTTTGCATTGAACATATTACCACTCTAGTAATACGGCTGCATCTGCACTCCTAATTATCAGAAGGTGTGGCCAAAACATTTCCTGAATCATTGCCTGGTCTCTGCGCTAAGGATGTGTGAAAGGATTTTTGAAGGTGAGACACTTTCTGTGTAAGCAACATCAAATGTCCTAAAATACACTGCCCCTACTGTGGATTTCAAAACTTTTCTTGAGCACCTATGTTAGCAAAATTTACTTGCTGAGAGGCATGAGAAACAAACACAAAGGTGGTTAGAACATGGTCAGGTCTAATTCAATTTTGTATTTAAGTCATTATCCTCAGAAAATTTTACTTAGTACTATTATTTTTTTAATTTAATTTCTTAGGAAAGACATAGAAAAAAGAAAGAAAGAAATTTATATAGAAAATATGTCAACAACTACTCAAGAACTACTGTGATGCTGGGATGGAACAATGTCTGTAGACAGGCAATGCAAAAATGTCTTTTTTTAGTGCTTGCAAGTAGGCTAAACCCATGCTTCTGTTAAATTCTCCACAGGCCATATTTCTCATTTTCTGCAATCAGCTTGTCACCTGGTTAATATTGCAAAGATTTACACTACATTCATGGGTGCCAGTTTGAAGTGTCAAAGCTCCTTTAAAAGAAAAATAAAGTTAACCTGGGCAAAATGAATAACACATATTTTATAGCCAAAAAGTGGGTTTCTCTTTTAAGCTTCGGAAGAACTGCTAGTTCCTTCAGCCTCTGATTGCAATGATATTTTTTCCTAAGTATCAGAAAGCACTTATACCTCGATATCCAATTCCTTAAGGTATGCCTACACTTATACATTTAGCTATGTTTCTTCTCTGTTCATTGTGTACTATGGCAGAAGTTGGAAAAGATGTAAAGTTTTGCTTTATACATGCCAAAACACTAGCAAACAGTGTCAACCCTAACACTTCCTGTGAAATAGCAGTCCTCGATTTTTCTCCAATATTAAACAAAACAAAACACTTTTAAATTGTTTCCCCAAACTTTGCCAGAGTTGCTTTTCACAAGAAAACAGTACCTCAATGCCACAGTCCCTAGTGTCCTTACTGGATTACAAACAGTGGTCATACATTAGGTTTGCATGCTGAAGATCCTGGAACACAATGCAAATCTCATTTCTAGGTCTTTTTAATGAGAAAAGATTGTGGTAACTGTAGAGGAAGACTGAAAAGGGTCTAAAGATTGCAATTCAGTTATTTCCCATAGATGAACGACAGGTAGAAACTCTCATCAAACCAGATCATATAAAGCCACCCACAAACTGAAATTGAAATTTTCACTGATTTGGAAGATATGCAACCCTGTTGTCCTGGGATAACATGACTATGATTTACTGCCTCAAAAGCAATCACAGATCAGCAACTGCTTTCTGCCGCCAGCCACTCTATCCCATGTCAGATTGAAGGTCATAGCAATTTTCAGCAGGCTGGTGAATGCCTGGGGATTTTGTGGCTTGTGTTTGTCACGAATATGTGAAGACAAGTTTGTCATCTAGTTTACAAGTGCACAGGGCTTATATCCATAGCTATTGTAAGTTAAAAGTACTTTGAGAAAGTTAGGGCATGGAGGATAAGAATGCACCCATTGTTCTTATCTGTATACACTTGCATTTGTAAACTGGAGTTTAAAGAATTTGAAAGAATTTGATCACTTACTTACACACACATAGGTAAAACAACTGTCCCTGGTCTCAGCTTACCTTATCTTCCCCCTGGTGAGGCACTGGGCAGTGCAGGAGATGGGGAAACATTAAGTAATGCTATTCTGCTGCCCTTCGCTGCTCACTGGTTTTCCTGCCAGACTGTTTCTGAGTGTCTTTACACTAGCATGGATCCCTTATGGGTAGACACAATAATTTCTACCCTTCATGGAGGGGAAGACTTCAAAGAAAAGAGGGTAGATAATGGAGCTGTGAAGCAGCTCCTGTGAAAGGAGACTATGGCTAGCAGATTAGGAGAGGTGAACGAGCACTGACAAAGCACAGCAAGAGGCCAGAAGGACTTTACAAAACTATGCCATGGAGAGGCTTTTTGGGAGGGTGAGGAGAAGATTTGTATGAAAGGACAAGCTATGAGGACCAGCACAGGAAGGTGTACAGCAGTATGGTGAAGATGCAGAAGGCCCAAGAGAAGATTTAGCATCAACACTACTAGTGTGCTTCCTGAGGAGAGGACTGGTCTTTGTCCTGCTGAGGGAATACCATGAGCTCTTTGGAAGTGACATGTGTCTTACTCTGGTTTTGGAGTTGTGCTAGGCATTTGGCTGAAATGCCTAGATAGCACTGCTCTCCCTGCAGGTTATGCTGGCATGTCCTGTGGGAATGGATCAGCTAAGCTGGGGCATTTCACAGCTACAGGTTGGGCAGAGAAAAGATTCAGAGCAGCCCTGCAGAGAAGGACTTGGGGGTGTTGGTCGATGAGAAAATGAACATGAGCTGGCTTCAGTGTGCGCTTGCAGCCCAGAAAGCCAACCGTATCCGGGGCTGCATCAAAAGAAGCGTGACCAGCAGGTCGAAGGAGGTGATCCTGCCCCTCTGCTCTGCTCTTGTGAGACCTCACCTGGAGTATTGTGTGCAGTTCTGGTGTCCTCAACATAAAAAAGACATGGAGCTGTTGAAGCAAGTCCAGAGAAGGGCCACGAGGATGATCAGGGGACTGGAGCACCTTCTGTATGAAGACAGGCTGAGGAAGTTGGGGCTGTTCAGCCTGGAGAAGAGAAGGCTGCGTGGAGACCTCATAGCAGCCTTCCAGTATCCGAAGGGAGGCTGTAAGGATGCTGGGGAGGAACTCTTCATTAGGGACTGTAGTGGTAGGACAATAGGTAGCAGGTTCAAACTTAAACAGGGGAAGTTCAGATTGGATATAAGGAAGAAGTTCTTTATTGTGAGGGTGGTGAGGCACTGGAATGGGTTGCCCAGGCAAGTTGTGAATGCTCCATCCCTGGCAGTGTTCAAGGCCAGGTTGGATGGAGTCTTGGGTGACACGGTTTAGTGTGAGGTGTACCTGCCCTGTAATTCAGGGGAGTTGGAATTTGATGATCTTAAGGTCCTTTCCAACCCTAAATATTCTATGATTCGATGTTTCTATGATTTGAAACAGCAATCTATTCCTGGAGGCCATGGAGCAACTACCTCAGTGCTTACTACACCCCTTTGCATCTTGAGACATATTAGACACTCCCACTTAATCCACTCTTAAATCTGTAATTTGAATTACCCAAATTTTGTGCTTTTCATTTCCCCCTTCCACTCCAAGAAGTGCAGTGTAATACTGCTGCTGCAGAAAGTCAGTGGGTGCCCCAGGTCTAGAGCTCTCTATACCTGAAAGAGCTCAGGGACTCATGCTGAGGAAACCTCTTTGAGTTGAAGTGCCCTAAAATTCAACTAAATTGCAAAGAAATCCTTGATTTTGAAAGAAGTAATTGGAAACTTTGCCTAAACTTTACTGGTCTCCCATAGGACTGCTGGTTTTCTTCTGTAAAAAAAAACAAAAGAGCTTTTCCCTATGTATATTTGGCATTGTTGTGGCAGAACTTACATCCATGCACATCCTTTGGTGTAAATGTTTAACAATTTTTCAGATGTGTGCTTTGAGGTAAATGCTAATATATACACTTGCCTCCCTTCTGAATGTCAGCATCCCCTAGAAGCCATATTTTTGTGTTTATTCCTAACACATAAAGTGAGTGTCACAGTTAAAGAAAGATGTAAGAGTACAGGTAAAAGAAGAAGGCTCTAATAGAAAGATGTCAAAACCAGAAAAGAAGTAGTAGGAATGACCAACTGTTAATGGAGGGAAGTTCCTGAAAAGCTGACTACAGAAGTGGCAGGAAGTGGGAGGCAGCAGAAAGGGAATCCCATTTTATCCCCAATAAACTTTGCAAAGACGTTAGAAGAAGGAAGCAGAGAGGTCTCCAGTTGGATAGCAGATACAAAACCAATGTTTTCTGCTGTGCCATCTGCTCCTGCATCTTGCAGTGCATTGCTACGTACAGCTGCTGCCACCAAATGCCCAGCTAATTTTAGGGTTGTTATCTCTGCTTGAGCTTGGGTAAGTAGCCTCTCAGCCTCCATTTGTAGGAGATGACACATGAACTCTCCCACCTGCTGTAGATTTCCCGACAATGTCCCTTGGGAGACCATAAAGGCAGCTATGCAATTGTGGGATGAGAAAGAAGGGTCATATAATTAATTAGAAACTGCTAAGTTGTCAACAGCATTGGCTATAGTAAGCAGTTTGCTTTCAGCCTAGGGAGGGGTTGACTTGCAAAATAAATTAAAGAAAACCTGGACTGAAAGGGTCTAGCATATTCATCAGTGATTGTGTAAAGCAGCAAAAGAGGACAGAGCAAAGCTTGCAAACAATAAATAATAGCACTGTTAGAGCAAAAAAAGAGTTTTTTTAGGAACATGATCTGTGCCACATGGCTGGACAACAGACCCCTTACTCTTGGGTAGAGGAACTTGCTGCTGTAGTGACAAGAAATTGCATCCTGGGGATATGGAGATTTGTATGGGTAGGACTTGTGTTTGCTTTCTTGCTTATCCATACGTGTTGTGTAGAGTGTGGAGGGGTTACGTACTTATATTTTCAATGGACTGTCACCTGAGCTGGATGTGCGTGTGGAGAATGACCTAAACTGTACCAGGAAACAGGTGAAGGGAGGATAAATTAACTGGTAAGTGAGCCCTGATTTGGTGTCTGGACAAGTACCAGTACTCTCCAGGTTTGAAGGTTTGGATTGGGAAGGGCCTGAGAAGGAGATATTTAAGCCCAAGATAAAATGCTGGTAGTCAAAGACTTTAAAGGAAAGCAAGCTGACAACAAATTACCGAGCTGCCTATAGGTTGATCAGTTCTAAGTTGGTGTCCCTGCACAAAAAGACCATTGTAGTCTCATAGTCCCCTTGATGAAAACCACCTGTTGATGGAAGCTGAGGTTCATGTTAAGTAAACAGGAGTCTGTATTAAGAAAGAAAAAAATGCTACTAAGAATGTATAATAATGTAAACTAAGAGTGTACCTTCACCTTGAATACTGTTTACAGTTCTGGACACAACACTTCAAAAAGTGTAACACTACAAAGAAAATGGGTCCAGAGAAGGGCAAAAAAAAACATATCAGAGGAATAGGAAGAGGTGTACTGTGTGCATGGCAATTATAAATGTGAATGCTTTAGAGAGAAATAAATAAATTATTACATAGCAGGAATACATCCAATACTGATGAGAACAGAGAAGGTCAGACAGTGACACCTGTTTGCTTCTGTAATAGAAAAATACAGAGACACCATAAGGGGAAGGAAAAACAATTTAAAACTGTTAAAATGATGGGTTTGGACGCATAAATAGTATGCAGCTGTGTATGAACTGCTGTAAAACATGACTGAAAAAAAGAGGGTTTTAGAGGATTTAGTAGGATTTCAGGGAGGGTTGATGACCAGATCTCCAATCGTTTTTAGGTGGCTAACTCCTACTGAAGTGCATGTAGTAACTTCAATTAGCTATGAGCTCAATTTCGGGAGTTTCTGAACATGCTGGCTATAATCCAGAAAGACATGTGTTTTGCTCTCAGCAGGTAAATAGTGTCCCTGATGAGTACACCTGAAATTACACCCCTGAAGTTAAGCACACACATTCTTTGCTGGACTGGTATAAGCATGCTCGATACTGAACTTTCCATAAATAAAATACCCACGGTTATTCATCCCAGGGGAAAAAATTGTTTCATTGAGGAACAAATACCTAGTGATACGTGTACTTTAAATAGTAACAATAGCACTCATATAATAATATACAAGGGCTGACTCAGATATGAGGACAAATTGAGCACCAGCTGGAAATACATGCTGGTTGTTTATTCCACTGTCAAGAAAGATGTTACATAAAAAATTTAAAAAATTCTTTTAGCTTAAAGTCACATTTCACTGTCTGACACTCTATTTTGGAAGAAATGAATAGTCTCTTGTCAGTATGCCTTAGTGAAAAAAAGAAGAAAGAGAAGCATTTTTCAAGAAATACACCCACATCTAGAATATTTAGACAGTGAAATGCATGAATCAAATGCAGTAAATAGTTCAGAAGACTTAAAGTTTTGGTTCATTGTTGTAGAGAACTGTTAGGATTAGTTACATGGTATGCGCTCCTTAGCAGCAAAATGAGCTGCCTTTCCTCCACTACCCTTCAGCTTTCTATGCCTGCTCCTGTACTCATTGAGACATGCCAGCACAACTGCTTGTGGGATTGTTCTGTGGACCAGATTAGGGAGACATGCATTAAAGAGCAAACAAACAAACAAGAACAAGGACAAAAGGCTTTTTTTTTCTGGACAGTATCAAGGGTCTGAGACACAGAGTGTTCCACAAACAGTCATATTGCCTTTGTCAAGGAGACAGCAAACTGCTGCAGAGGAGCAGCTGGGTCAGGGCAGCACAGAGAAACTTCCCTAGGCAGTTTTGTCAGCAAAAATAACATCTGATTGCCCCACAAGTCTCTCTCTGGAGTGAGAGTTACAGCAGGATTTAATTCATAAGTTGATATTTATCCCATCTCTCTGTCATTGCACATTATCTACATATATATACATTTGTATGTATCTATATAGATATATATATGTAAATATATGTGTGTGTATCTCTGCATTTGGAAAATATTAAGTTAGTGACTCATTAAGATGTGAGATTTGCTTTCCTTGAGAAAAAAAAAACAACCCAACAAACCAAAACCATTCAGGCAAACTGATGTGTTTGGAGACAGATTTGAAGATGCCTGCAAAAAGACACTGCAATGTTTGTAAAGATCTGTACAGTAGAGTCCTAGCTGCCTGCCACACAAACATTCCTCTCATGTCAATGGATGCTTAATTATGGAGAGGAGCAGATGGCAGGTCACTCTACTGATATGGAGAATTCAAGCAATCTCAAACACTTTGCAGTGCTTTTACCCCTATGATCTGAAACTGTATGACAATGGAATGACGTGCCAATGGCTCCCTTTTAGGGATCAGTAATCTGCAGATAGACCTAATGAGATATTACCCATATTCTGGCAGCTCCTATGCACCTGCACCAAACCACCTATTTTTCCCTGCTTGCTGAAGTATGTTCTGTGTCTGTCAGCAACGTGCTTTGTAGAGCTTGTGTGTGGTGAAGTGCAGAATCAGTAGGTGTACAGCCATTCTTCCTGTCCCCAGAATAAATGGCAAGACAACCTGCCCAAGAAGATGAAACAATTCTCCAGGCACCATAGCATACTATGTACTGGCCTGTACCAGTTACTGAAGTATCTCATGGGTAAAGTTTTCCTGAGACATGATGAGAATCGCATTCTCCTTTAAACTGTTAGATGCCCTGCGCTTCAATGTGGTTAAGGGCTTTTAGTGTTGGATTGTTTTTTTTTTCACATTCTAAATCTTCTTAATACTTTGTTACCTGGGGAGGTTCATTAGCATTCACCTATCTGAAAATGATTGGGAAACAGAAATGCAAATTACTCCCAGACAATGCAAATATATGACATTTAGCAAATGAAACTTGCAAGGCTTACGCTCATGTTAAAGCATATTCCTGATGCAGCCACTATAGTCAATTAAGCTGGCTATGACCAGAATATGTTATATTGCATATCAGAGGTTAATTGTTCTCCCCTTTTTTGTCTTTATCTTAGCAGGTGCTCCTATACACCGCCTTTTCCTTTCTTCTTCTTTCCCAGCCATTGACAACACCAGTTTGAAGCAGCTGGCTAGTTTACTATCTTGTGTCAGATGTGTTAAATGCTATGTTGCTGAAGGTAGCAGCTCACTTCATTCCAGGGGAATACACTGAACATTCCAGGACTGAGTTTGGTCCCTGGCCTTCCATACTGTATAGTATCTAGCTTTGCTTTTTCTTACTTCTGCGTGCAAGTAATAGCAGCCTGTGAACTTTGTGATATAGGAGCCACCCCAAGGTTTCCTGCCTTCAGATTGCCTTTTGGTCTGATTTAAATTGTGTTGCTTCAGTGCTTCAAATATGATTGGCATTCCACAGACAAAGGAATGAGCAGCTGTCCCCTGAAAAACTTCTAAAAACCAAATAGGTACCCAGCCCTCAGTGAAGGGCTAATCTTCAAATATAATTGTGCACTGACATACAAATGTATTGGTTTTATCTGCCAATATAATTTTTTTCCCAGCCACAGCTCTACTTGACCACTGGTATATACATTTACTGTGTTCTGTACAGCAGAAACGGGACATGGGGATAATGTATGGATAAATGAAGGTTTACAGAATCACAGAGGCTGTGGATAAGATGAATGCAGAACTGTTCTGACCAAGCTTGCAATATTTGAACTTAGGAGCACTCATGGAATGTTTGTAGGAGATGGGTTTAAGACAGATAAAGTGCTTTTTGCACATCATTGATGACCTTCCGGAATTTGTTGCTACAGAGGTTGTAGAGGCAGATATTTTTGATGGGTTCAAAACAGGGTGAGTGATTCATGGACCACAGGCCCAGAAACAGATTCTAAGAGAACAGGTGGGGATATACCCTCTGGCACCTGGTACAACAACTGTGGAAGCTAAGGGTGTGATAGGAGGGAAGGGACTGCAGATAGTGATCAGGCTTGGGTGTACTCCCTAAACAGCACTGGCACTAAATTTTTTCTGACAGATCTGAGGGGAACAGCTTACTCCCTACTGACCCACCCCACTTAGGCCCCCTTGAAGGGCAAACCCTTCAAGATGGGGTTTGAAGTTCTCCTCATCTTCTGAGGTAACACAGGCTTTTCCCACTTTTTCCTCTCTATAAACACTCCTGACTGGTATAACCCATATATCTGAGTTGCCACCCTGAGTTCCTCAGTCTCACTTCCCAAGTACGTAAAAGTATCCTTAAAAGACTGGTGGAAAAGTGCCTGCAAGAGTAGCTTGAGCAATACTCCCTAAATTTCTGCAAAATGTGTTGCAGAGTCTCTGTGTACTGGTTGCATCTCCAAGGACTGAAAGAGATTATGCATTAAGATATGAGAGATAACGCATGCAAATACCACTTTCTTCATTTCTGCTTCTCACACAATACCATTCTCAACAAACTCATGAAAATTTTCCACACAATAATATTCAACAAATGGACCCAAATTTTCCAGGATGATTTCATGTATACACCTAGAATGTTCCCATAAATAGACCCATCAAAATACTTTGATTTTACACATACTCTTCTTGAAAAGTGATATCCCGTGCAACCAGTGCCATCATTTTGAAACTGAATAATCAGTGTGCAGAAATAAGAATTTTTGCAATTAATCAATAAAAAGTAGAAATCTTGAGTTCCAGTATTTTTCACAAAGCATCTCTAGCTTCTCAGTAGCAAACTTCAAGAAGGACCTACAAAACCCTTCAAATAACAAGTCTAGAATTAAAATTTGTAACTCATCTGGATACTAAAAAGGGGAATAATGAAGATATGACATTATGTGACATTACAGTTTGCCATTGACCCTCTTTTCATGGACATAAATGGTTTCTTTTGTGTGTCTGTTCCGTATGGTCTGTGTACTCGCTTCCTGTTAATGTGTGTCACATCTTTGTCATTGCTTTCTTCTCATCAAATCAATTAGCAAAATTAGATTAAGCTTTGAGCAAATATATCTAACTTGTTCTTAGCTTTCTTTTTGATGTGATGCTTTTTACCATACCTCATGAAAGAACTCCAAAGCCTGTACTTACTTATTTTCTCTAATTATTTTGTAAATCTAATAAAAGATAAAAGTTCTTGCAGCCCTACATCTTAACAAAATGCTGGAGAAGGGACTCAGTCTTAGCACTTCCATTTTGAAGATTGTCACTGTGGAGATGTAGGAAGCAGGGAATAAAAGGTTTGGGTTTTTTTTTTTCAAATTACAGTGATGTAGAATTTTTGATGGTACATCAGCATCAAAAATACATTTCCAAGTTTGGCTTTTTCTTGAGAGTAGGAAGATGACTTATTCTGCCTGATGATTTGTCATCTTTGCTGGTACTGCCAAGTGTATTGATTTTCATTAACATCTCTCCATTTGCACAAGCAATTCAGTTAAAGGCTATTACACAAACCTGTTAACTAGTAACGGGTTTTGGTAGCTAATAATTGCCTTGGCTGATAAATAAAGCAGAAAAGAAATTATTTTCTAGTGTAGTTTTCACCTTCTGTGCTGTGTTTTGTAGATAAGGTTTCTGTGACTTGAGATTTAGAATTCCAAGTGATGTATAAAATAGTGTAAATACAATCTTGATGCAGAACGTCTTGAAGTTGAAAGTTGACTTTTGACTATTTGACTACACTAGGCATTGTATCGTGTCTGGTAGTTATTTAAGAAATAACCAGCCACCTTTCAGATATATCCATATATGAACTGGATCATTATAGCCACTGCTTCTTGGTTTTTCATCTGAAAAAGCTGAATGGACTGAGGAAAAGAGGGGTTTCTTTTTACATCATAGACATAATGTACAGTGTTTCTTAAATCCCTCTAGTAATATGAGCAATATGGGAAGAGATTTCATTATTAAAAAGGTCAAAGATCACTGTTTTTATCTGAAAAACCTCCTTGGAAATGTAGTAGGCGTACTTCACTACACTGTGCTTCTAAAGAATGTATTTAAGGAGTGATGAAAACACTCTTTACTCTTGCCCAGCCTGTGAGGGCAGCTGCTTTGGGAAAAGGGATGGTTACAAGGGAGAGGGAATGAGGAAGAGAGAACCCCCCCCTACTATGCCAAACAACTTAATGTAATTACCTCTTTGTTTTTTCTCATTGTGTTCCTTTGTATTTACTTTGAAACTAATGTGCTTGATGGACTTTCCCAGCTGTGTCTGAGCTGAATATTACATCAAGCACCCCAGCCCAGCAGTGGTCTCACAACCCTGTCTGATATTCCCTCTGTGTGTCAGGCAGAGAGAGATTTTGTTTCATGCATCATTCATAAACTCACCGCTGGGATTCTACAAGTCGTTATATCTCCCAGTCCTATTGCAGAGATTTAAAACAAAAAGAGATGACTTTATAGTCTTCTTTTGTGGAAATTGGTCACAGGTGCCACATCATAAGTTGTTGCTGATGGCAAAGACGACACTTACTTTGAATACAAGGTAAAAAAAGTAGCTATTTACTGTTGTGTCCATGTCTTGAAAGTTTTGTTTAGTCACATTGTGTAGTTTGTAGCATTATTTCATATCCTGACAGAGGAGTCACCTGTATCCCCAGCAGAAAGAACAGGAGAAAACAAAATCTCTATGTGGAAAGCTGCTGCTTGAGAACTTCTGCACATCACAATCGTCTAGTCAATCAAAACCTTTTCTCTTACCCAGCTAAGTCACAGTTAGACCTCCTTCTCCTCAAATTAAGCCTCTTCTTTGTGTCTATTTGGTCTTTTTCCTCTCTTTTCTCCTCAAATATTGCATCATAGTGGGTGATACTTCCTGTCCTCCTGTTCTTTCCAGGATCCACAACAACCATTCTGTGACTGATTGAGTTGGGCTCATTTCGTATCTGGTCTCAAGGGACATCTATTTTCACTGTCTCTTTCCCAAATGAAAAATAAATGCAACCCCCTAAAACAATAAATGTTAATTCCTGACCTTCTTTGCAATACCCCTATGAAAGCTCCCCCTCCCCCCAAAAAAAGTTGTTGCAGCTATCACCCTTACTTCTAGCCTAGACCAGGTGTGAGATCCATTGTAACAAAGGATATTTGTATTTGTGGTGATAAATGTAGTCCACAGAGGCATGTTCTCAGATGTTTCTGGTAAAGGCATATATAATCCATCACAGTGAATTTTGGAGTAGAGCCTCAGGATGGGTGATGAATCCCAGGCTGAATTAGTTTATAGTAAGGCAAATGTGTGCTCCTATCTGTTCCCCAGAAATTGTTTCCTACAGATGGCTAGTCACATCTTTCACTGTGTTTTCACCTGATTAGACAGGAATATAGGAATTACCTGATGCAGATCCTATTCAGTCAAGTGAAATAGAACAGGAATTTGATGGCACCCAGGAGAAAAATCCCATATTCAAATTTCTGACTTCACAGACCACAAAGTTCCCCACGGAAGAAGGGACGTTAGCTTTGATCTTGCAGTGGGCCTTGCTGCATCTCCCAGTGATTGATCTCTCAGCTGTATGATTGTTCTTGTTTATCACACCCAATTTGTGCATAAATGTTAAAGGCTTCAGGACTGTAGCAGAACCCTGAAACATGCCATGCTTCTCATACCATTCTTCGAATCTTTCGAATAATGTTGTTTTCTGTTGACCTCAACAGAGCTTGATATAGATGTAGCTATCAACAAATTACAATACAGTACAATATACGTCTACAAGAAGGGCTGGATGGGTTTTCTGGGGAACTACAGGTCTATTAGTCTGTGCTGGGGAAGGTTATGGAGCTGATCATCTAGAGTGCCATCAAGAAGCACATAAAGAGCAACCAGATGATGAGGCCCAGTTGGCATGGATTTATGGAAGGCAGTCTTGCTTAGCTAACCTGATCTCCTTCTATGACAAGGTGACCCACTGTCCCACAGAATTCTCCTGGAGAAACTGGCTGTCCGTGGCTTGGATGTGTATACTAATCACTGGGTAAAAAACTGGCTTGGTGGCCAAGCCCAAAGAGTTGTGAATGGAGTTAAATCCAGCTGGCCACCAGCCACAAGTGGTGTTCCCCAGGGCTCAGTACTGGGCCCAGTTCTGTTTAAGATCTTTATCAGTGATTTGGATTAGGGCAGTGCTAGGTTAATGGCTGGACTTGATGACCTTAAAGCTCTTTTCCAACCTAAAAGATTCTATGATTCTGTGATTCTATGATAACACACAAAAAGCCATCTGGAGTGTCTTGGTGTCTATTGTAGTATAACTAAAGGAGTCTTCTAAAATAAACTGAAATGATGAACTTGTCAGAGAGCGCAAGCTCAGAAAGATGCCCTGCTCCTGTGTTGCTCTTCATTGAGACTGAGGGAGTGTTTGCTTTCTGTTAGGGATCTAGTAAGGACAAAAATAATAATAGAACCGGTATTAGCTTTGTGCTGTTCTGACCTTTCTGCACTTTTCAGTTGATGAGCACTGAAGGAATTTAAACCCAGCATGTTCACACCATTGATGTCACATTACCAAGAAACCTAGGCAAACATTCAAGAACACAACTGCATATGCTTTTCCTTTTTTTCTCTAGCTCACTTTTATCTCAGGTCTGTTTGGGGAGTGAATAGCAATGATGTGGAATAATGAAGACACAAATCACCTGAACCTTCAGGCAGTTATTTTTCAGGTTACATTGGGGGGTGCCATGACTGATTATTATTTACATGGTGCTGAAGTTTAAGTTTTGAAGTGCATTATTTTAGGAATTTTTCTAATTAGTCTTCTGTTACATTTTAGGATACATGGGATACTACTTCAACACTCGTCTGTAGCATCATGTAGCTTCTGAACTTAATTCTGTTTTCTTTATATGCAGACTCCCTCTTAGACTATGGATGAATACATGAATTTTGACAAAACTAATAAAAATAAAATAAGCGTGGGGACAAACCTGGGGGAGTGTTACGTTGATAGATATCATGTTTCCCAACATGCAGTGGAACTTGTTGTGTGTTGGTTTGTGCACAACTGTCATAATGAGCCAAGGGTGATAATGCTCCAGGCAAATTGGTACACAAGAATTCTTGCCTATCAGTTGGAGATATCTCCACTCGTACTATATTAAAGGTGTGAGAATTTTTTCTGTGATGGGAGAGTGGTATCTTCTGCTGTTGGATACTTCTTTCATTGCAAAAGCCTGTGCAGTGTCTTTAAAGGTTTATGTGAAGGCTGTGTTTTGCTCCAAGTGACTGCCTTGTTCCCAAGTGTTCCTCCACATGCTGCAAAATGAAGACATTTAGCTCTTCGCCCTATGAATTACCAGTAGCTTTTCACTCAGCTTGTATTTAATTACTGTTCAAGTCTTTTTCTGTGGGTCTCTGGATCTCATTCTGTGCTGGTATTACCCCTTGTGGAGCAATTTGCATAACACAAAGTATCAGAAAATGTCATTTTGATTTAGTCTGCTTCTGTTGAAGTGTAAACAGCCACTCAAGATGTAAAGCATGGGGTATTCTCTGTTCCTTCTGCACTTTGATTCAGAACCTCAATGGCTCTTCAGGCAGATGGATCAACATTTTCCATGAGAAAAACAGAAGGGCAAGAAATACTACAAATTCCTCTTTAAGGTTTGTGCAGAGTGTGAAGCAAATGGAGTTTCTTATAAAGTAGTAATTAAATTGAAACATACTTAGTATAAGCAAAATCTATGCATGGGAACTTTAGACCAGCCTATTCTCTCTACAGTATTTGCCACATCCAAAACAGAAGCTGTCTGGGGGGCTTTGGTGAAAAAGTCATTTGCTCTCTGAAAAAAATGATGTAAAATTACTTAATTTTAGGTCTGCTTTTATTAGCTGTCCAGGGGACATAATAAACTCTTAAATTTTGTAAAGAATAGGCAGAGCCACAAATCACTGAGGACTCTACTTCTGTCATCATATCTCAATTGACTTGCTTTCTCCAGTAGCTACACTGCATCAACTGTTTGCCAAAGAGCCTGTCTTCCCTTCATTACAGTTTTCTAAATATGTTCCTTACCTCCTGAACTCTCTGGCATTTTATCTGGAGTATATACCAGTTCCAGGCAAAGGACAGGACTGCAGAGATTTCTCTCCCTGAAGAAATTTAACCTTTGTGCTGGATTGACATGTCTGTGCTCTTAAAACCATTTTATACCTAAATCATGTTCAATTCAAATCCCCCAAGCACCAGTATTTCAATCTTGAGGGAAGGGGGGCAATTTACATCTAATTTTGGGGTGGGAGCAACAGTTCAAAGAAAGATGTCAATTACGAGCAGGACAAGATGTTTTTCACCTGCTTGTTGAGGCATATGCATAGGCAAATCCTTAGCTGCTGTAAATTAGTGTAATTCCACTCACATCTAGAAGAATAGCTCATTTTTTATCATCTGGATCTTTATTTTCAGGTTCTGAGTGCATTACACAATTTCCTGAGTGAGGTAATTTGCATTTAGGCATGCTCCAGCTGCACAATTCTATAATGTTTATATGCTTATCATGATAAAATGCTAAGTGAACAATACCGGGGACTAAACAGGAGCATAGGAAGAAAAGACTTGCATGAAGTCCATGCCTCCCACAAATATTCAATGTGCTAACCTGCTTTATTGTTATTTTCAGTTATTTCTTAGCTAGGTATAGACAGCCAGCCGGCTGTAGTGGAAAAGAAGTAGTTTCTCCAACAACTAGATGAAATTTAAAACTAAAGCTATGGCACAGATCCTTTTTTCCTGCTGCAAGAGCTGAGAGAAAAAAGCTTTTCAGTGTAGAGAAAGTAAAAAAAGAAAAAAAAGAGCCAAGGATAGTACAGGAAAACTTCAGTGTGTGCAATGAGGTTAACCCTGAAGGAAAAAGGTGTTCACTGAAGTCCATGAAATGTCTCCTCTACACCTAGTCTGTGTGTTTTACTCTAAAAAGCAGAACATCTGATGAGAGAGGAACTGGGAGGCAAAAGTACAGCTGTCAGAAAGACCAAATGAAAGTAGCCCTTGAGATGAGAACGGGAAAGAAACAAAGGAAGAGCGAAGCAGCACTAGGAAACCTTCTGTTCCTTTATGCAGACAGTCACTTGCAGTCTCCATCTCTGCCAGGGTCTGATTTCTGGCCATCAAAGCAGTCTAACCAAAACCTTACAAAAACATCAGATGATCTATCCTGCCGGGTGCTGTTTAGAAACTGTCATTTGAAAGCTGCTGACGTTGACACACAACAAGTTAATAAGAGTCATCATTTAGAACTCAAAGTGGTTTCAACACCTAGGTTATGAAGTGTACTAAAAAAAAGCTTTATTAACCATTCAAGCACTGTCACACTGTCTTTTGTCCTCCAGTGAGATGTTTGGCCTTCTGATGAAGGGCTAGTACCTGTTAGTGCAGCCCCTAATAGAAGTAAAGCTGAATTTCAGAAATAAAATATTATGCAGCACTCACATTTTGCTAAAAAGCCTTAACGTCAAAAAACAGATCGGTCCTTCAGAGTGTTAAGGACTCAACCATAAATAATGTTGGGTAACCAAAAAGGTCTCTTACCCTTTACTATCCAGATTGCCAAACTGCTGCTCTCCAATGAGGGAGCAGAAACAGGCTCTGCCATTCAGTTAACCAGTCACAAAGGTCAAGTAACCAAGAACACATTGTTTGAGGACAGCCCACATTCTGGGAATCACTTATACAAGATGGATATTTATGAACAACAAATGCCACAAAATAAAATCCGATTACTAAATTAAAGTACATGTAATTTTGTAAGAAAATATACCTATATGTCATGGTTGAGAACTGCTGAATTCTGTGTTTGACTTATTACCTTTGAGAATAAATCTAAGTAAATCTAAGAAAGCAGAAGATTTTAAAGAAAGAGAATGCAGACTCTTTGAATAAACATTTCAGGCCCAGTTCCAGCTGAACCTAGGAAGCATGCCTTTGAGCAAAGTGTGCAACCAGAATCAGCCAAATAGACATTAAATGTTAACAGACATTACACGCTGCTGAAGGACTATGAAGGATTTGGGCACAGGGGGATGAACAAAATGCACCCAAATAAATGGATTGCACAGTATAATAGATCTAAGTCTGTGCTCAGAGATGTTTGTTCAGGCTTAGTTCAACCTAGCACCAGAACTAGAAGCAAAATTCCTACATCAGCCTGTCACTGGATGTAGACAAATAGATGCTGTGGACTGACACAACCATACAGCTTCCTGATCCCAGATAGTGTCCTCACATGGAGTGACACCACACCTTGTGAAAGTGCCATCTTGATTCAACAATAGCTGAAGGGGTAGGAGTGAAGAACAACAGGGCAGTAACAACAGAGACACTGTGCCAAGCTCCAAGTTCACCCTCTCCAATTCACCTCAGTTCACCCACCCTCCCACCTCTCTCCAGCACACTGATGTCACTTAAAAAAAACACTTCCCCCCCCCCCCCCCCATACAGTATTTCAATGAGGCTTAATGGTTCTTTCCCCCCTGCCTTTGGAAATTCAGAAATCTAAACTCAAAACCCAGAGAGAACACCAATAATTTTTCTCTATAAAGGAAAGAAAATAGAAAGAAAATGGGTTTTCTATTCATTACAAAATCTTTTCAGTAAAAGTCTTGTAGCTAAGTCCCACTTGGGATGCCCTTTCGTCTTCATTTTCAGCCATCTATATGAGGTTCTCAGTTTTAAGATCAAGAGAGGGTGCCATTTCTTATCTAAACTGGGCTTGCAAGGCAAGATTTTGATGGGGGGGGGGCTACAGGGGTGGCTTCTGTAAGAAACTGCTAGAAGCTTTCCCTGTGTCCAATAGATCCAGTGCCAGCTGGCTCCAAGGTGGACCAAAGCCAAGCCCAGCACTGACCATAGTCGAGCCTCTGGAATAACAGATTTGAGAAGGTGGGGAAAAAGCTGGCTGCGGAACAGCAATGGGAAAGCAGAGTGAAAATATGTGAGAGCAACAACTCTGCAGACCCTAGGTCGGTGGAGAAGAAGGGCAGAAGGTGCTGTGGATGCCAGAGCGGACGTTCCCCTGCAGCCCGTGCCACAGATTATAGTGAGGCAGGCTGTGCCCCTGCAGCCTGGGGAGAACCCTGCACCAGAGCAGGGAGAGGCCTGAAGGAGGCTGTGACCCTGTGGGAAGACCATTCCGGAGCAGACTCCTCGCAGTACCTGTGACCCCATGGGGGACCCACGCTGGAGCAGTCTGTTCCTGAAGGACTGTACCCCATTGTAAGTACCCACACTTGAGCAGTTTGTGAAGAACTGCAGCCTGTGGGAAGGACTGATGTTGGAGAAGTTCCCAGAGGACTGTCTCCTGTGGGAGGGACCACATGCTGGAGGAGAGTGAGGAGGAAGGAGCAGAGGAGACAACATGTGATGAACTGACCACAAACCCCATTCGCATCCTCCTGTGCTGCTCAGGGGGAGGAGGTGGAGAATTTCAGGAGTGTAGTTGAGCTCGGGAAGAAAAGAAGGGTGGGAGGAAGGTGTTTGAAGAATTTGTTTGATTTCTAATTACCTCACTCTGATTTGATTGGTAGTAAATTAAATTTATTTTTCCCCATTTTGACTCTGTTTTGCCCATGATGGTAATTGGTGACTGATTTCTCCCTGTCCTTATCTCAACCCATGAGCCTTTTGTCATATTTTCTCTCCCGTGCCCATCTGAAAAGGGGAATGATAGAGCAGCTTTGGTGAGCACCTGGCATCCAGCCAAGGTCAACCCACCATGTTATCTAAATCTGGAGCTTTTACAATGGGATGATTCTACTCCAGTAGTTTTATTTTTGAAGATGTAAGAATTGCCAAGTAAAAAAGAAACTTTAACCTAAGCAACTCCAAACATGCTTTATGCTGTAGAGGGGAAATAAAGTTTGAAGCCCTAACCTCACAACTGCCTCAATTTCTAGTGAACCAACCAAAAATGTGAGACATTCCAGATGTTCTAAGACTTCGGGATTCAGATTCAAATTCCACAGAATCAAGCCACTTTTAAAAATAAATATGAAATGTGGTACAGATTTAGACAATTTAATCCAGTGAATTCTGCTCATATCCTTTATAGAGAAGTTGTTTTGCTATTCCCATCAGTAATGACTTTTGTAATTGGATATGCTGTGAAATTCAGCTCTTCTTCATAGCTTCATCTATTACCAGTTTCTCTGTTCTCTTTTTGATTCCCAAATTATCTCATATTCATCTGGACTTTGTCAATGCAAAGCTGTTCTTATTACTAGCCTTTGTTTTTTCCTGACTTGATTTCGAGTCAAACTCCTTTCTTGTAAATATGTATCATTAACATACTTGATTAACTTATTAAACATTGCAGCACAAGCTCATTATGTTTGTCTGTTGTGATTTAACTATCATTTTTAGAGAGTTCATTGCAACAGAAAGGCTGTATGGTGCAAAGGGAGTGCAGGGTACTGCATAATGCTCTCTCCCTGTCAAGCAGAGGTTCAAATCCAGTCTTTTCAATAGCAGCTTTAATTATCACAGTCTGACAGTTTTGAAGAAGGGTTTTTTGGTTGCTGCCTCATAAAACCGGGAGTTGTTTGTGTAAAGATTTTCTTGCAAAAAGTGAAGAATCAAAGAAAAGGTGTTTTCTTCTAATATTGAATAAGGGACTTTATTCTAACAGTGAAAACTGTTATCCCCCTTGGCTTTTCTTATATCTTCTCTTTTTACTTCACCGTAGAATTTCTGCTGTGAATTTTTTCCTGTCTTCCCTGTGCTTATCTTCTGCTCCTTAACTGAAGCAGCTCCAAGTCTGTTGATGACACAGTGTGACCCTGAGCAATTCACAGTGGGAGCACACATCCTTTTTCCAACTACATCAGTGCCAGCTAAAAGGGTGACCAGCCAGGCCCTGCCTCCTAGGTACCCACCCTTGCCAGAGGCAGTCCAGCCCAAGCTACTTTTAGGAATGTACTGATATCCCGCTGGGTTAGCAGAGGTGTACTCACCGCCCTCTTAAGCAAGACCCACTTGTCTATGCTGAAATGGGTCGTTAAGATTTGCCGTGAGCAGCTGAATTAGTCTGGAGGAGCGGTAGCTTCTGCTGGGAGAGTGGCTATTAGACCCCTTACAGTTAGGCACTGGGTAAGCTGCAGTAGCTCCTTCTGTCAGCATAAGTGTAAGTAGAAGATGACACATGTCCACACTCTTTGGTCAGCATTTTTTGTCTCTCCCTCTGTAACATGGGATTGATGCTGTTCCCCGAATTTCATGCACGGTAGAGTTCATCATGTGCAAGCTACTCCAAGAATAATGGAAAACACAAAAGTCAAAGTATGATTATGAATTGGTATGTGAGATCCTAGCAGAAAAATGATGGGGGAGATAGCTACAGCATTTTAGCCATAACAGTAAGTAAATGTTTGTTTCCATGCTAACTATTCATGGCAGATAAGAACTGCATCTCCCAGTGTTCCTGGAAGAAAGGGGAACAGCTCTATGTGCAAAGTGCTTGTCCGACTATATAGGACACCCCCACTCCCAGACTAGAGAGGAGCTGGCTAATTTTTGCTTTCTAGGCTCTTCTATCTTTTTGTCTGTACAAGCTCATTTGGGCTTGCTACTATAGTAGGGACAAGAGGAATGGGCACCCATGTCTGCCTGTTTGCTGCACAAGACATAGACTGTTGGTCTCTTGTAAAAAGTAAAATAACAAGAAAAATCCCTGGGGGAAGAAGAGATTTCTCTACCTCTCCACCATGCTTCTCTACAGGGATGGACAGGTCACTTCAAAACATTATTCTTCATAATCAGCACATCTTTCTGTTGATGTCTCATCACTGAAGCATCCTCAGGGCTACTGAATGCACTCGGCCATCAAACTGCCCTACAGACGGACAATATTGGTGCACAATTCCTGGCATATCAGTTGTTTCCTGCCTGTATTTGAAAAACTTTCATTGCAATGTAGGGGCGTCCTCCAAGTAAAGTAGGCCTGTTAGGTCAGGTTTCTGATGTGGGAATTGACAAGTCAAAAGTGCAATTTCTCTGCAGTGTCTGTGTACTGAGAAAAGCACTAATATTCCTGGGAATAAAGCCACCCATGGTATTCTCAGGAAGACAATAGAAAAGGTATGTCTACATTAGGAGGGCTGGGACACACTGTCTATATTAATTAAGAACTGAAATTGATACTCTCTGGTAAAGACCCCTATTTTAAGATTTCTCATCTCCAGTTCATATCATCCATTAAAGAATCTAAGAATTACTTTTGTAAAGAAACTATTCATTGTTTCAGCAAAAAAAGGGGGGCAAAGCAGTAGATGGTGACACTGTCCCTTTTCTGTCTCATAGATAAAATAGCTCTCATGCTACAGGAAGAAAAAAAATCTCTCCTTTGGAAGAATTAGTAAGGAAGGTATGTGGTCTGTATTGTGTGGGAAATCAGTCTTGATGATTGCCACTGTGCCTGCTGGGTTTAAGCTTGTCAGTCTCTGTAGCTGATAGTCTGGTGTCTTGCACAAGTACTAAACTAGTCTTTATAAAGTGTAGAGCAGTTGTATGTAATATGCACCACAGGACAATCTGACTGTTTGAGTGGCAGATTTTCAATTTGCAGTATGTCCTTTACAAAGTACTACACTTTCTTTTAGAACAAATGAGGAAAAAAATATTCGTGTGCTCATCAAACTGTTGAAGCTACATGACAACAAGCAAAAAGTCCGGAAACCATGGAAAAGAGGGCATCATAATCCATAACACTGCATAATTAATCATTTTCTCAAAAACACAATCTTAAAAGCCTTGAAGTGTTTATAAGCTTCCAGTGGCCTATTAATAAAACACAGTCAAAATGGAAATTAACTCTTTAAAATATGACAGTAGGTAAAATGAAATTTTCTGCAGGATAAAATTAGTCTGAGGGCATGCATCTTTTTGTCTCCTGTTCCTTTAGAAAGAATCACTGAATAAATCTAACTTTTGATTTAAACTGAAAACATGTACAGTAATGTATGGGATAGATGGTAATTAGTTCTACAGAGCAAGAAACATGTTAGTACAGGAGCCATATAATTTAAAAATAAAACTGTTCCAATGGTTTAGCAGATTGGCTAAACAGCACAGTTTCTGAAGGTAAGAACTATCAAGAAATTCAAGTCTTTCTCTTCACAATATTCGTGACATTTTTCCATTGCTTATGACAATTTCATTTTTTAAATAAAGCCTAATTGGTTTACAATACACACTCATCATTTTGCATGCCCAAAATACCATCTATTAGAGGAACATTAAGGTGATAAAATAATCCCACAGAAGCAAGAAACACTGTAGTTGCAGATTAAACCTTTATGGTTTAATATGAAGGGCACCACAGGAAGACATCAATGTGGAACCTAATTTTGGAAATGTAATGATAATGATTATTTTTCAACAGCTAATAAGAATAATTGGCATTTATACTAACATCTTGACTCCTGTGTGATCTGGATGCATTCAGCACCACTGCAGTGAAGCTACTTTTGAGTGAATGAGGGAAGCACGGGAAAAGTGACTCTGTGAAATGCTGTAGAAGAATGCTGGTAAGAGTGTTTCACACAGTTTTGCCTACAGTTGCCATGAAAAGGCCAGGGGTGTTTATGTACTTGGGATCTGAGCTCAGGGAGCTAAGCTAAAGCGGTACTGGGTGCTTGAGAAGAGCTCAGTCTAATGTCTACCTAAAGTGAGAGGAGCTGAGTGTATATATAGTTTTTATAGCCTTTTAATTTCATTTGTGCTTGGGGAATTTGTTTTATTTTGGCTTTAGTTATTTTTTCAGTTTTTATTATGCTAAGTAAAAACTGAAATAGATCATATTATTGATTTGAGAGTAATATAACAAAACTGGTGTAAATTCAGATAAAATTATGTAATAATGATATAAAAGCTCTTATTAAGCTTCAGAGAAAGGAGAATGTTTATACATATTGAGCTAGTCCAAAGGTTTGGGGAGTTCCCAAACCTGTCACTTCCTCAAGATTACAAAAACTGTAACGTATCAATCATACACTGAGTCAAAATCTGGGTCCTCAAAACAGACACAGTGGTTTAGGGAGTGATTCTGGTCATCACTAAACCACTGCTCTTGAACTTTCAAGCTGTACTTCTCCATACATCTTAAATTGCCATCAGCCAGCAATGCTTTTACAGCAAGTTATCTGTGCTCTCCACAGCTTCACTCCCCTGCTGTGCTGGCATTGGCTTTTGCTTGTGGCTGAGGCTCTAAGTGTTGATGTGACTGGAGGGGAATAAGATTGGGAATCCAAGCTGGTTAAATTTAACAACTTCCCCCCACCTTTTTCTTCCCTCCTTTGGATTAGTTCTACTCATGATCCATTCCCCACCCCATACCTCTGTGAGCCTTCAACTGCACCGACGCACTCTCCACAGAGAGGAAAGAGCTGCTCAGCCTGAGTCCGGGGAGCAGGACTGTTTCCTTTGGCAGCAGTGTTGGAGGCATGTGGCTGCTACCACATGGGATTCATTTTTCCCCTGGGAGCTGAGCTGACTGCAGGTGACACAATCACAGTGGTGACCTAGTTAACTGGGATCTTGGCCCAGATACAAGCTCAGTTTTCTGCCCCTAGAGACCCTGGTTTCAATATGGAGTGCTTAAAAATGGAAATGGGGCTTCTTATCTCTCAGTGTAACCTTTCTGACAGGTCATGGACTACAGCTTGGCCCAGAAAGCAGTTTCTCCTCAGGTGTTGCCTATGCAATCACATATAGATGGTCACAAATCACCTTCTCCTGTCCTCTGCACTGATCGGATGTGAGCCAGCCCTGGCCCTGCAAAGGTTAGTTGCATGGTGGTGCTTGTGCCAGTAAGTTATACTGACAAGAGCTTTGCAGGTTGTGCTAACACAGTTAAATGGTGTATGGTCCACCAAGGGGGAGCACAGGCAGATTTGGGCCATAGATACCGACATCTGTCTGATCAACATGTACTCAGAGTAGTAAGTCATGTTATGAATCAACTGGTTTGATAGATGCTGGCGCAAGCAAACTCTTCCAGTACCCACTGAATAAATGCTGGGCTCCAAACTGTCTAATGCCAGGGGAATGAGATTGAGTTACTGCATTTAGGAGCATTAATCTTGGACTCAGATGAGTTGTGTAAGATTATAATTGAGGGCTTGGAATCTTCCAGTTTACTCTTTATCTTTCTCTGCTATAAAATGGCTGAATGATTTTTTGGAATGAAACCCAAAACAAACCAAAAATATCACTGCTGTGCTAAGATCTGTATTCCAGATTATAGTACAGAACATATTTTTATGGCAGAATTTAATGCAGAAATGTGGGTAGAATCTTAATTAAAGGAATGCTATAGGACTCACATGATCAGTTGCCAACAGCTATTATGCTGTATATGGTTAAATATCACTTTCTAGGCCTGCATTTAACAATATTCCCCAACATTCAATGTTTCTTTTTCATAAGTACAACAAAACCTGCACTTTAACGTGTAAATTGCATGTAACCTTATTAGCATGTTTACAATGATATTCTGATTCAGTTTCTTTCATTCTTCAGATAAGGTCTGTGGAAAGAAAGGAGATGATCCAAGGACATCTTACATATACACAGTGATATCAACAAGGTATTGGAGACCATACTACAGCCCAAGTTATTTAAAATCATTATTCCTTTACTTTCTGCATGTGAAATCAGAATCTTGTGTGTGCATATGAAATTGCCTCAAAATGGGGATATGGCATAAAAAATTGGGGAGAATTCAAAAGAATGATGTTACTGAGTTTTATTCTCGGGTTGCCACATGTTTAAGAAGATGTAGTTGGGTGAACAAAACATAATCTGTAATGGGAATATATTGGTTAATGAAGGCTCACAGCACATGGGGCTAGCCTCATCACAGGCCTAATTGTACACAACAGCACCAATCTCAGTGGTGTTGTACCCACATATGCTGGCAGCAAATCTGGCCCCATGCCCACAGGCAATAAGCAGTAATGTTAGAGCAAATAGGAAAAAGAGCAACTCTACTAATAATCTTGAACTGAGATCACTGGTGACACAGTTCAATTATAGTATTAGTTCCTGGTGTCAGAGAGGGGTTAAAAAGGAATGTAATGACTCCTTAGCAGATAGATTTGGAGCAATTAGAAATCTGCAAATGTCTCCCTGTGTAACTAAAAATATAATTGCTTTTGAATAGCTAAGCTATAGAATCTTTTCTCTTCTTTTTTCTTTCTTTTTTTTTTTTTCCTGCACTGAAAACTGTGAGTTTTACTCTTGTGACTCATCTACATGGACTTAATTGACTGTTCTAAACCCCAACCTTTTAGTGGGTACTGATGAGGTTTTAAATTACCCTGAATTGCAAGCACTTTAAAATACAGGCAAGGAAGTGTGCTAAGATAATAACAGCATACAGAGTGAAGTGGTGGGTTTACGTTATCGTGGTTTCACATCTCTGCTTGGAACTCCACTAAGGCCACCTAGGAAAGTGTAGTATTGCCCACTGTTAATCCCTGTGTTGCTCCAATACTCTGTTGTCTGCAGGGGTTTCCAGCCAGGAACCAGAAAGGTGTAGAGCTTGTGTTTATTATCCCTGGCTGCAGCAATATGATGACTGAGGCTGAAATAATTTCTCTGGAGGACGGGTGACCTTGCTATCCCTTCTGTATTTCAGCTGAAAATGTGCAGGTCAGGGAATGGGAGAGGACTGGTTTCATGGAGGCATCTGACACTTCTCCACCAGGATCTTCTCTATTTTCCTGGCTATCTTCAACATCACATGTCCAGACCAACACAGCACACACCACAGCAACTGCTTGGTACATAACTTTGCTTTCATTACCTTAATCCTGGAGCTTCTGGTAGTGACTGGGTTTCTGGGATCTTTTGATCACAAAAGTTCTAGCTTTTGACTATTACAGCACCTGCAGGAGGAGTTCCTGAATGCTCAATAGAGACTGAAATAAACAGGAGTGCTAATGTATTACAAAGCAGTCATACTGTGTAGATGGACCGTACCTTGCATGTATTTCAGGCAGCTTTTCAGCCCAGTACCACTCTTCTGCAGTGCTCCCCTGCCTCAAAGGGAGGGGAAGCTCCTCCAAGTTCTGTACTAAAGATAATCTGAACAGCAGTGTTTCCATATGACAAAGAGCTGGAGAGCCAGATCTTGCACTTCTCTCCTTCCTCACCTCAGATGTGTCAGACTTCAGGAGGAATGCAAAGCCAGAAAGCAGTGTCTTTCAGCTGTCACTGTGTGATCATAACCCACTGATACAAAATAGACCCAGAACTACTCTTATCAGGATTGGAGTCAGGCAAAAAAAACCAAGGAATTGTGTAAATTCCATTCATGCAGCTCAAATAAGCTAGGTGGGTTTCTCCTGCAGGGCTTGGTGAGGTGCTGCTGCCCTTCCATGCCCTTCAAAGAGTCTGAAAGGCATACTGCAATGCAATGGGGAGAAACTCGTCAGAGTTTCACAGAGAGCAACACAGGAGCACAGAAGTTTTCGTGCTGCCAAGCATCCTCTCTTCTTCCAGTTTTGTAACTCGTTTTCATTGTGGTGAACAAACTTCATTGATAGACATGACGACAGAGGAATACTGATAGCTCTCCAATAAAGAGTTACCTCACATGTGTCAGACACATGAGACAAAATGCATATCAAATTGGCTAAGACATCTCTGCCTGAAATCCAAGAGTGCTGACAAGCAGCAAGAAATGCCAGTTTCTCTATCCCCATGATTTTATTTTGGACACAGGGAATTGCAGAGACGAAGGAACCTTTTGAGCTAAACCTCCAGCACCGAGACTCTAGCAGTTCTTCAGAATATTGAGCCAAAATGAGAGCACAGGCTGAACAGTGGCATGAAGAGCTAAAGCAAATATACATATATTTATATAATTTTTATGGCACCACCAGATGTTCTGCATATTCTACAGTGCTGATATGGGTAATGAGGCTGCCTGAAAACATCAGGTCACTTGACCTTGTGTGGAATTTTCCTCACCCCTGTGAACAGCAAGGTTGCATTTGTTAGCTAGGGAGACAATAAATGTTTATGCCCAATTAAGCAATTGCAGACAATACCTATTACGTTTGGAGTAGTGGTTTTTAACAGCAAAAAAAATAATTGAAAAAAAGAAAGTATACCTGCCATTTCTTTAAGACATAAATCCACAGAGTTTTAATTGGAAGGAGACAGGTGAAGGAGAGCAGTACTCTGTCTTGTTCCAGAATCTCTCCCACATAACATTCCCAGCAGAGCAGTAAGTGTCAGCATATTCCGCGAAGGAAACAAAAGGAAGAAAGATTTTATTACAAGCACAGTCTTCACTGTGTATTCAATGATCTACAGGTAAGATATTATTACTGATGCTTGCCACTTCTGAGAGTTGGTTAATTGCTTTGGAGGTATCAAGAATATCTTAGCAGAGTCCAATCTGTTTGTTTAAGAAAAGATCAGCGTTGGATGCTTAGTGATTCCTGATAACTCAATCCTTTTCTCTTGGCCATGTTTTTAATTTTCACCTATGCAACCCTTACATCAATTTTCAAGTGATGTTATAGCACTCCAGAGTTACAGGAGACAATGCAGTCAATTGCAGCAAAAGTCTAATAACTAGAAGCTCCTGGATTCAAACTGTGATTAGCCATTAACCTGTTGTGTGACCTCAGACATGTCTCTTAATTCTCTTGTCCTTCAGTTTAGCTATAGAATTTGTCCTCAAACAATTACAACACCTAACCAAAATATTAAGAGCCTCCTGTGCACCAGCTATCCTAAGAACACAGAATTAGAAAACAGTGACTAAAGGAGCACAAAAGGAAAGTGAAGAAGGTAATGGGTGCTAAAATAGTTACCAAATAGGAAATAAAAAGGTTCATCTCTATTCATGAGAGTGCTTTTTTGCACTGTCTGATCTGTAATACTAGACAAACCTTTTTCTAAATAATCTCATCTGCATCTGCTTCTTAGGGATTTCTTTTTCTTCTTCCAATTCTGTTGACTAATAAATCTGGCATCCAAGTTATTTTTAGAATTAGCATAACTTTACGGCTAGAGCAGATGAGAACAAACAGCTTTCCATGTCTGGAAAAAAAACTGGTCGCTCACTCATAGCTGTGTTGGCAACATAGGCTCATAGAATCATAGAATAGTTAGGGTTGGAAAGGATCTTATGATCATTTAGTTCCAACCCCCCTGCCGTGGGCAGGAACACCTCACACAAAACCATGTCAGCTAAGGCTATGTCCATACTGGCCTTGAACACTCCCAAGCATGGAGCATTCACAACTGCCTTGGGCACCCATTCCAGTGCCTCGCTACCCTTACAGTAAAGAACTTCTTCCTTATATCCAGTCTAAACTTCCTCTGTTTAAGTTTTAACCCATTACCCCTTGTCCTATCACTACTGTCCCTAATGAAGAGTCCCTCCCCAGCATCCCTGTAGGCCCACTCCCATTAGTGATCCCTCCTGCCCCATGTAAAGTAAATCTGTAGAGTAATTAAAATTTTGGAAGACACTGTTTTGCAAGTGATGTGGGCCCAATTCTGAAACCCTTTGACACCATTCTGGACACAAAAAGAAATTTCTGACACAACGAATTTGAAACACAACTTGGTGAAAGACCTGCTTGCACTGATGTAAACATTGTGACTTCCAAGTATGGACCCTGTTGCAGGTGCTCACCAGTTCACTTGCTCTGCTCATTTTGAATCAAAAGCAGAGAAGGGGGTGGTCCAGGGTCATCACAGCTTGCCAGAGAAAAGTCACTTTGAGCTTGTGTGCACTCTGACAACACACCCCAGCAGAGTCCTGGTCACTCCAGCTTCACCACATCCAGAGCTAAACCCATAACCTCAGTACAGTATGGATTACACACGGTTATCCATTATACCTGGATTATCATTTCCTTCAACATCTTTGTGCCAGGGTCTGTTTTGCATTTTGTGGGCTCAGTCCTGTTTGTGCCATTTCTACTTCATTCCCTGCACTTTATTTTTGCGGCAGCCCTGTAGCTATGGACCTGCATTTGTAGAGACTTTACAGACTGTTGCCACGTACAAATTCAACACCAGAGGAAAAAAAAAAGCAACCAAAAAACCAAGCTTGCAATTAAAATATTTTTTATGTGGATTCAGTGCATCTTATCCTTTAATTACTACTCTTCTCCTTTTCCATATGGCTAAGATCCCTGAAGGAGAGTTGTTGTTGCTCACAGATGCATTCCCATGCACTACAAGCCATGCAATGAGTCAGTACTTTACCCTTCTAACTTTACAGCCTGTCCCTGGCACTGACGCTCCTCTACCACTACCATTTGAGTCTTATCAGTGCCATTTTAGCTGAATTTCTTATTAGTGTACTCCTAGCTGAAGTGCTGCAGTTGTCTCCCATCCCTCCTCAGCAGAAAGGAATTCCTAGATGTGCATATTCTTTCCTTGATATGTATTTTCATTTTCAGAACCACCTTTTATTATGCGCCTCAAGGGAGCTTGCTTATGACAGTCTAAGGACACAAATAAGGCAAGATTTCTTGGTACCAGCATTTAATAGCTCATACATGGTGCTTTCCTTTGGCAGGCCTCACGGTGCGTGACAAATGAAAGCACTGTCATTCTGCAGATCGGGAAGAGAGGTGTGGAACAGGAGCTTAGCACAAGAAGGGCACGATCTCACATCTTTTACGAAGCACTGAAATGTAAATAATGAAGAGAAATGCAAAAGACTGCATACCTAAACCCTTCACTGGCATTGCGCACTAGGATCTCCCCTTCCTGACACTGCCAACGCAGTGTTAACTTCCATGAACAAGGTGGTAATTCAAGATACAACATTTTAATTATTAATAAAAGGCACTTGGAGACATCATGCCCTATTAGAGAAACCTCTTACAGTGAAACTCTGCAGATGGGGCAGAATGTTGGCTTAAATGATACCGTTAATAGTCATGCAGATTGATAAACTAGTTTAGATCCTGGCCCTCCTTCCCTGGATTTCTGTGGATGTGTCTCCTTGCTTGCATTCCTTCCCTCTCTCCTTTTCCTCCTCCTGCCCCCACCCTGCCCCCACGATGTGGTTGCTGTCGCTGCTGTAGCTTTCAGATTCCAAGGTCAAGTTTTGAAGGTAGAAGCTGAATGCTGCTGAGTCTTAAGCTGGAGCTCCTGCCCATTCACACCCTCCTCCCTCCCCCTTTTCTGCATGTCTTTGCAAGGAAGAAGAGAAGGGGATCTGTTGGCATCGATTTAAGTGCATAACAGGATGTATGAAAGCACAAAGCTCAAACAGTCAATCTTGGATTAGGATAGTGGGTTTAAGTTTTGACAGGGTTTTAGGTGATGCAGCAAGAGAACAATAAGAAACTCAGGGTAGGGAAGCTCTGGAAAAAGATTAAGTGATCCTGTGAAATGGTTCTGCAAGATATAATGGACCAGCGAGCATCGTTTTTGTACTCTCTGAAATTTAAAGGAACAGAAACCTAACATATCCATAATGATTTTGGTCAAGGAAGTTCCCCTTTTTTTCCCAGTTGTACTGAGTTGCCTTATTTTACCTCTCGATGCCAGTATCAGACTGAGGCCTATCAGCACGTCACTGTGGGACAGTTCACTCACAGCATACTTTAAATGAAGTATCCACAAATTGGATTACACCCTCAAAGTGCTCAGTAATTCGTGCATTCACTGTATAATAACAAGTGCGCTTGCATAGGAAAAGCACACTGAATTTAGCATAAAGCCTTGTTTTTCCAGCTTTATGTGATGACACCAGACAAAAAAAAGCAACAGCGTTTTGTCTACTCATCGGCGCTAACCTTAAACCTCCCTATCCGTGAGTGAATGCAAGTCTGTGAGCATTAGAGGGCAGCACAGTAACACTTTCCCACCTGCAAGAAAAAAGGTTTTAGGATGCCGTCACTTCCAAGTGGTCTAGATCAGACAGTTGTGTCAGACCTCCATGAGTTTCACGTATCTCCCGTTAAGAGATCTCTTTTCTTAAAGGCCTGGGGTACAGAGGATGCGGATGTTGGTCACAGAAACAAGGGAAAGAGCAGTAACTTTAACATTGTAGCTGCTGTAAAGTTCCTGACCTTGCAATCTCTCTGTCGCAAAGGCTTGTCTGTCCACTTGTGGCTTGCTTTCATTGCTCTCACTTTATAAAGCTTTTAATGCTGTTTTCTGGGAGAGGACAGGGCAAATCCAGTGGAATGATTAACATACCAGTTGAGTCATGACTGAAGAATGTTGTGTCTTTCAGACACCCAAAAAAAGTCTGTCTTTGGAAAGGGTAAGTTCAAACATGAAAAGAACTAATGATCTGTAATAATGACAAACCACCCTGTGAGTTATCTAATTTACTAATGCCAGGCACCTTGGCAGTTTTTGTACTCTGAGTAGGAGACTGGATCTTGGTAAATAATCCATAATTACACTACCATCAGATGAAGATTGATTCAAGAGGGCCATTTCTATCCTGCAGGGTCTGAAAGATTTATTCTTTTCCTTTCTTCTTTTGTGAATAAGCCATTTTAGTTGTGACAAGATACGTACATACTATATCAGAATATACACGAAAATGTTACAGAACTCCTCCATTGCCCAGACAAGCCAAAAGACCTATCCAATTATAACAGGATGAGACAGCCTCAGCTCCCAACTAGGTGTCACAACAAACCCAGCTGGAGATCCAGACCAGCAAGTGACCTCCAGACTGTCATTCCATAGGCCAGTGAGCTGGAAACAAAGCTAATGAGGAGGTGATGGGCTCAGTCCCTGAACAACCAGAGTTGCCATCCCTGCCTCATGCCTGCCATATCCTCCCCATGGCACAGAAGCCAGCTCACAGAGGACCAGAACTGATCAGAGACAAATGCTGAGCATTTCACAACTTGCTGTACGACCCTGTGAGTGTCCAGAGGTGATGTAGCTGAGGGAGGTTTAGGAGGCATGAGCAACACAAAAAAAGGCATAGCCAGAACCAAAAGGAAGCAAAAAAACTCTTTCACAACTAATTAGAATGGTGTGGTGTCTGAACTCCATCTTTCAGGCAGGTGAGAACCTTTTTCTCTATGGTAAGAAAGCCTGTGAACAGATGCCTGAGGCCTGCAACAAACATTCAAAAGATGGGAAAGAAAAAAGAAGAGAGAGAGTCTGCTTGCATACTTTTAGCAAACCATCTGAGTGAAGGCTTGTAGCATTGAATTAGCTTTTAAATCAACCAGACCTTCCACAGTCAAGGCTAATGCTTTCATTCCGGTACTCAGTTTGACATCCTTTACCCACTCATTCAAACACTACCCGCTATCACCGAATTGTGCTGCAGGGTGCTTGACAAAATGGTGAAAAAACAAAAACATACATAGATAAAACTTGGCATCATATGTCTTTCTGCCTATGTAAATCAACAGCCTTGCTTTTATCATGAATGTCTTCAAAACAACTTCCCTTTCCAGTAGACAGTAATTTAGCATTGTCCAGGAAAAACTCCCGTATTTCAGGCATTTAATTGCGCCACAGATGACTGGAATCTGAGTGAGAAACAGGCACTTATGTGAATAAATGCATTATGAATAGTCTTCTAAAACTTGATTTAGAGGAATAAAAAAAGACAATGGTTGCTTCTTGATTGCCTCTTGGAGAAAGCTCTGGCTCCTGTTTGCCCCACACATATGCTTTTTATTTATGTGGAGACGCACTATCTGGAGGTAAAGAGTGCGTCAGGCTGGTTATTACCTTACATCAAACTGGGTTATAACCAAATACATGCATAGATCATTTATGTATGTGTGTATATGTGTTTTATATACATATATGTCTGAACTTTTCTTAATCATTTGACTGTCTCACATGTACACATCAGTGATTCGCAGGGAATATCATCAGCATTACCCATTGCATGGGGCTTTCTCCAACAGACTCTACCCCTCCATGGTAAAGTCTTTGGAAATACTAATAAAAAATAAAACTCAAACACAGATGCCAATTGTTATGAGATGCTGCTGCAGTTATAGTGACACGCAGGACAAGAGTGAAAGGAGACCTAAGATTGCCTTAAAGCAACTACCCCGGCTACCAGCAACTGTGTAGCTGGCCAAATATTTCCCCATCGCCTTAGCTTGCTTTTTGCTTTGAGCTACTGCAAGTTAACAGATTAGAGGTATTTTCAATATAGATACAAGCTGCAGTCACAGCAGTAGTGGTGGATATAGTCTTAAGGGGAGAAAAACTGAGAAGAAAGAAATTTGAAGAGAGAGAAAAAGGAGAAAAGGAAAAAAATGGCAGCTGGAGCCAGAAGAAGAAATGGTTGTCATGATGGGCTGTAATAAGCTCCTTCACTCTTGGTCAAAAATGCAATAGCATTAGATCTTATCTGATATTTCCACTCCCTTGTCCACTTCTCACTGTTGCATTCATTTTGATTCTCTATGGAGTCCTGCAGTCTCCTTTCAAGAACAAGTGGTGAAACAATGTAGGCCAAGGGGAGCTAAGGTTCCCTGGGCGTTCAGAAAACCACCCCCCACTGGCTGCCATGTAGTGAGAGCAAGTAACTGGTGCGACAAGAAAAATTCAGGACCACAAATTGTCTTATTCCCAACCTCAGCCTGTGAGGGTTACCCTCAAAACCCTTCAAGGACATCTAAATATTTGCTAAGCCCAAACCATGGCTGTCAGTCAACACTCCTAAGTTTGGCCTATGCCATAGACCACTTTTCAGATAGCTTCAGCCCAGCCCATCAGGTGTACAAAGCTCAAAGCAAGAGCTTCCACTATTATCTGGCAGGACTGTGGACCCTCTCTCAGCTTTTTCAGCTCTATTGGATTACTGAACATTGCCTATTTCCAGCGCGTAGCAGTGGGACTACAGCACTTTGCTTTTCATTTAGGTGTACAAAAAAGTTCAAAATACAAAATAGCAAAGCAATGCAGAGAAGTGAGCCCCAGCAAATGGCCTGTCAACTATTAAAAGTCTACAGCTTGTTTTTAGAAGGTGAAGACCCAGATGACTGCTTGTCTGCACCATTCATGCAGGTGGGTTTGGCTGGGAAATGCAATGTAATCTTTGATGTGTGATCTGCCTGTGGATCCTTTCTGAGGCACTGGAAGGAGTGAAGAAATGTCAGACAAACCTTTTATATGCTACTAGATAGCTAAATTACAAGAACCCAAGTCCACAAAAAAGGCTGTTGTTCCTAAGACGAGAAAAAAGTCCTGCCTCAACTCTCTTGTATTCTGTGCCTGAAAAATTGTAGTCAGATTTTTTTTCTTGTGTAAAGTTCTTCAGTGCTGCATCCAAATTTAACATCATAACCTTGGGATACAGTTTGCCCTGACTGTCCAGATAAATCATCTTTTTGCAGCTGTTTTCTGCTGTATTTCTATGGAAGGCACTCTGGGCCTGTACCCTGACCTGGAATTTGAAAACTTAAATGCAATTTCAATGACAAAACTTGCTCTGCACACTCCCAGATCTGCTGTATCGACAGCTCCACTTCAGCAGCTATCTCCCACCTAAGTCTCATCACAGAGATAAACATGTGGGAGTTTTGTGGCCAGCTTCCCTGATGTACCCTGCTTTTCACATTTGCCAGCAGTGATATGTGCTGTGCAAAACACAGGGACTCTGGCAGATCTGTTAAGTATTAAGTATTAAGACTTTTTAAGTATTATATATTGAGACTTTGGATGCTACCTCATTTTTACACAGTTGCATAGTTGTGATAGCATTCACCCAGGGGATCAGACACCTGGGAGTAAGTGCATTTTTGAAGAGTCAGTGATTTCAAACGCCTGCTTCTTGCAAGATCATCTCAACAAACAGACTGTTTTGGGGATAATATTCTAAATCACTTGTTGAACAAAGAAATAAAATCTCTTTCTTCAAGTGTGTGACTTGAAGAAAGTGACTTGACACAAGGCAAGTGTGACTCCACCCAGAGAATAATGTGCATGACTGGGAAAGGACCTTTGTGGGTTATTGATTGTAAGAATACAGTAGGTATGCTTTAGGCACTGACTTAATAGTACAAATAGCACTGACAGTCTGCTTTTCTTCTCAGCATGGTCATAAATAATTGTTACACATTAATTTTCTTGCTATTTCTTTTATTTCTAACTTTAACCTCGTTTGAAGAGTGCTTTGGTAGAAGATGTCCTTGCTCTGGTTTTTGGTTCTCTTATTGGCTTCTCCTGGTATGTCATCGTGGTCTTCATGATTTGCCTAAGGGTTAGTTAATACAGCAATTTTTAGACTTTGTCTGCTTGAGGAATGTATAGGTGCATGATCTGATGTGGCCTTCAGTAGGCAGTTATTGTAGCTATTGTAGACTTCAATAACTTTGCAGGTGCATCTTGCTGTCTGCATGGAACACTCTACAAGTCTACGACCAACTTTTGGAGCTGCACATTTATGTGAGATGTAGTTGAAGTATATGCTTTCAAACTGATGATGTTTGTCCTTGTTTATGTTGAAATGGATTTTTTTTTCCCTGTGAGTATCAAGGAACAGGTTGCCCAGAGAAGTTGTGGCTGCCCCATCCCTCGCAGTGTTCAAGACCAGGTTGGATGGGTTTTGAGCAATCTGGTCTAGTGGAAGGTGTCCCTGCCCATGGCAGGGGTTGGAACTAGGTGATCTTTAAGGTCCCTTCCAACACAAACCTTTCTATGATTTGATGATCATCCAAGTTTGGAAGTGTTAAAAATAGGTATAGTTGCTCTACTGTAGCTACTGAGTAGAAAAGCATCCCTCCACTGTTTTTGGTAAAATCACACAAAATGTTAATGCCTGATGTTTTTCATGGCTTGTAAAGACACATGGATTGTGTATTTTGGTGATGAGATCCTGGTAGAATGAGGACTCAAAAACCTTTTCTGTGACACTGGAAGTACATGTTCTGCATTAAGCATTTATGTACTACAAACAGGGGGAAAGGGCTGACACTTTTTCTTCTCTTAAGTAAAACACATACAACCCTCGCATAATTATGGAGGTAAAATCAACTGGTAAAGACATAACTCAATGAATTTTGCTGCAGAACTGCACTATATGGCTTTGGGGAAAAGATATGCACCATTTATGCAGCTTCACTTTTAAGGTGAATCTTCCCTCTGGAGTACTGGATTTATTTTTTCCTTGAGAACATGTCTGAAAATATCTTCAGCATAGCATAATCTGTCTCGTTATAAAGGCAATGAGAGCTCATCAGAAGTATATTTTATGAGCTCCAAGTAGGAAAGCTCCCTCAGATATGGACAATATGACAGCTGGCAGACAAGCAGCAGACTCCGTCAGAGGCAAAGAAAGCCACTCAACTTTTCTTTAAGTTGAGTAGTAGGACTTTTAATGAGTAGAGCCTCCAGTCCCCATGATAATATGCTTGGTGCTCATAGCTCTGCCATCAACTGTTCTTGTTTGCATGGTGCGTTACTGTGATCAGTCCTATTTTGAATGAATGTGCAGTCCTCTTCTAATCACTCTTTTGCAGAATATCGTTTAATTCCTGGATTTCACAGCTCTGCATGATGCAGTTGGGCGTCACTCTGCAGAAAGACGACTGACTGCTGTGCGTGTGAAGTATTTGAGTGATTGGAGCGGCAGGGCATAGCTGTGCAGGCTGCAGAGGACAGGGAAAGGTGTGAACGCAGCATGAGCTGAGGGAGCCACTGTTCAGGAAGGGTGAAGCCAATCAGTCGGGACAAGACATTTGGAGGGCAGAGAAGAAAGTCTGTGAGTGACTACTGAGAAAAAACACATTGGAAAAGAGTCACTGGGGAAAAGGACTCTTAGAAACATGTCCCCTTATGACAGAACTACAGTGATGTTGAAGAGAATAGAATGAGAAAGCAAAGGAGGAATTTCTTTTAATTAATCTTAATTCTTAAATATGCACAAATATTTCTATTCAGATCAGTTCTCCTCTCATCACTCTTAAGGCAAATTCTTGACCTTGTAACCCCTCAGTCAAGATCTGTGTACTATTATGATGAAATTCTCTTATTTCCTGGAGAGCTGTCCCTTTCATGTAAAATAAGAAACAGAAGAGTGTGTGCTTTTTGCAGTACAGCAATTCATGGTCTTACAGGTGTTTAATTTCTGTCTTAATTTTCTCTGCATTAGTCCTTTTTGCTATTCTTTAGCTTCCTCTTTCTACGAAGAAAGATGGCTAAAACCTGATTAGAAGAAAGTAGCCTGAAATGCAGTGCTATATGTCAGGGACCTACCTCCAGTCCCAATCTGTACTGAGCATCCAAACAGAAGTTGCTCCCTTGGAAGTTGCTAGCCTTCTCCCTTCAGCTTTCTTTCAAAGAGGTGATAATGCTGCAGAATCCTCTGCTTTGTCTTAGTTCAGTGTTTCTGTTAGTGTTATGATCCCTACTCTCTTCTCATGGTTTTATTTCATTCCCTTGTGTTTGATTGTTGTCTAGGCCTGTGGCAGCTTCTCAGTGAGAAGATAGGCTGTTTATTTCAGATGGACCATCTCTAGCATGTGAATGTGGCCTCAGGAACTTTGATATTGGCTTGAAATAAACCAACATAGTAATCTCAATGACACAAGGCCAGGCTGAGCTTTGTCTTATTTTTCAGCTTTCTGTTTTCATTCCCTTGCTAGTTCTCCCCTAACTTTGTTTTGTTTGGGTTTCTTTTTTTTTTTTTTTCAGTAAAGAAAGACCTTACCTAGAAATGCTACAAGGAGGATGGGCAGGGAGAACCACAGCATATCAAGTGTTTCAACAAATAGATACCTTACTAGTGACACGGCATATAAAAAATTAAGGAGTGCAGCTAGGAGCCTGCTGGCCAGGGATGTCAAGCTGAAAAGAAAAAGAGGGTCCTACAGCATTCCTTGCATTAGGGATCATGAGACCTGCATTCACCTCCACATTTCAGTGAGTACTGTCTCTCTTTCCTCAAAAAGTTAAATTGCGTTTGATGCGCTACAAACAAGAAGGTCATTTTGAGGAAAGGATTGCTATCATCTTTCACATGCAGACTCATTAATTTCTGTGATGTGCTAAATCTGCTCACTTGGTTGATGGTTAGTGCAAGCATTTTCTAATTGCTACCCATAATGCACTTCTAACCCCAGAGAATCTAATTTTGAAGCCTTTATTTTCCTCCTCTTGCATTTTATTAGGTGGGATTATGTTGATATCAAGTAAATTTACAAAAGAAAATCTTTTCTGCTCTATGGAAGCACTGTCTGGACATCCACAGCAGAGGTGAAGGCTTCAAATGCTTATGAATGAAAAAAGGCAGCAGCAGCAAAGTCAGTATTTTGTAATTTTAAAGTATTCTGCCACTTTGATGTTGATCATATATTGAATTCTTTCAGATGCTATTTGATTGTGCTGTCCAACAAAGACATAGTTCTAAGTTATATATGTGTCTCAGGACCTTTCAAAAATGACTGGTTCCCCTCCATGGTGCTTTCATTTTTGAGGCAACTATCCAGAGAAATCTGAAAAGAAGCCTATTTTTTTTAGAAAGGTGGAACCTTTTTCCTTGCTCATGGAAAACCAAAAATAATCTGGGAAATGTAGTGTGATATATGCTTCCCACAAAAAGAAGTGATCTAGCAGCAGTGGCCATGCATGAAGAACTAGAGTTTATGGAAGTACCACCCCAGCGTACCACTTGGTGAGAGAGGACTTCCACATCCTCTTTGTGGAAGAAAAAAAGAAGCAGAGCATTGGCTTCTCTGCTGGCCTCGCACATGGCTGTTAATGTGGGCACAGAAGTCTGAGACTTCCAGACTGTGTTTACCTTAAAGAGGTGTCTCTGACTATGATTTGAGTCAAAATGAATTGAGCCTGCAGCCTAAATGAAGCTTGCACTAATGAGTTGCTGTCTATGCTGTTGAGGAGCTGCCTGCCATATTTTCTCTCTTGCAACAGCCTGCTATGGGGGTCAGACTAACAAAAAGAGCTGACGCAAGGGGGAGAGATTGCAAGAAAGTAGGGAAAACCAGGGGCTGCATTTTCAGTGTCTGCTTGATCAGTTTGCCTGTATCACCAAACTTCATTTTATACTCATTTCACTGAGCAGCAGCACTTCAGCCAGACCACTTTATGGATCTGAAGGGCCTCTTATTTTCATGTGCCCCGTAACACAGAAGTACATTGCAGTTTGGCTTGTTGGCAGAAACTAACTCTTCCAGTGAGTGCAGTGTGTTGCCTCAGTTATGGCCCAGAAAAAGGAGCAATTCAGAACAGGAGCTGTTCTGAAAAAGCCCTCAAGCACTAAGTACAGGAAAACAGGCTTGAAAATGCACTTCCAAATGTACTGCCCTGTGTACCTTCAGAGTGATTGGTAAGGAAATGCTGGCCATGAGTTTACAGTATCTTCTGTGTACAAAAGGACATTTCACTTTGAAAGAGGGAACTGACTCTGATGCTGGGTCTCCTCACCTGATTTTTAGGGCTGCAGGCAAATGTCTGCATAACTGTCTGTGCCCTGGCCTGCTGTTAGGCCAAACAAGTGGGATGTTCAGTGGAAAAGAGTGGGACATGACATGAGAAATTGCTGGATGTGACAGATAACTGTGGGAGGAGCTGACAGAAGCTAGAGATAGTGCCATGAGGGATGGATGGCTGGATTTCACAGGAGGTGAAGAGGGAGTTGCATGAGAAACAGCCAGGCTTCACAGATAACTGAGCAGTGGAATGCTGGGCACCTTCCTGGCTGTAGTCCTGCAAGGCCAACAGTGCCTAGTATCGGTAACACTTTCTTTGGGTGTAGATGGAGCAAAACTGGCACCCGTGGGGAAGAAAGGGGTGTCTGTTTATTTGGGAAGAGGCTGTGGTAGGCAAGGAGGGGTATGAGAGAAAGGAGGATCAAAAATGGGACAGAGGATAACAAAATGCTCAAATCCCTTGAGCAGTGGTGCCTGTGGGGTACCTAAAGGTCAGTTCTGCTCGAATAAAACAAACCTGTTCTTCTGACCATAACACAGGGTTCCAAGCTGTGGCAAGGAGGTTAAGGCTGGAAGACAGGGTACACTCCTGAGTCCAGAATTAGATGACTGGGTGTCCTGGGTTCAGCAACAGTCATTTTTTCTCCTTCTTAGTAGCTGGTGCAGTGCTGTGTTTTTGACTGTCAGCCTGCAAACAGCACTGATAACACCAATAGTTTTTGTTGTTGCTCAGTAATGTTTACTCTGACCAAGGACTTTGTGAGTCTCATGCTCTGCCAGGGAGGAGGGGAAGACGGGAGGAAGCAGAGACAGGACACCTGACCCAAACTAACCAAAGGGATATTCCATACCACAGCATGTCGTGCCCACTATATAAATTAGGCACAGCTACCTGGAAGGGTCAGATCACTGCTTGGCTCAGGCTGGGTATCAGTCAGTGGATGGTGAGCAGTTGTATTCTCTTCCCTTGTTATTTCCCTTATCATTATTATCATTGGTGGCAGCAGCAGTGATTTGTGTTATACCTCAGTTACTGGACTGTTCTTACCTCAACCCATGGGAGTTACATTCTTTCAGTTCTCCTCCCCATCTCTCCAGGAGCAGGGGTGGGGCGGGGAATGAGCGAGTGGCTGCTCGGTTCTGGGTTGCTGGCTGCGCTTAAACCACGACAGTGGGTAAACCGATGAGACACACTGGTGTCACTGCATCCCTGCCCATTCCTATCTCAAGGGTGCTGGCAGCTGCCACTACCTCTAACACTGACAGGAACAGTCTGGAAGAACCTTACCTAGGACAGGAACAGATAAAACCATTGACCCCATGTAGCAGACTGGCATTTTGTCCCAAGAATATCCAAGAATAAAAAGGATAATCATCTTCCATCAAGTAATAACATTGTTGAGAATGTTCCGTAAAACTAACAAGAGTGTATCAGAAAAGCAAAAATAACCCATCAAAGGTCTGTTGAAAAAAATATAACTTTAGTGGGGTGCAGGAGGTTACTTAGGGACAGCAGTGAAGGAGGGTAATTTCTCAGTGTTCTTATGCTGATCAAGTGGGAATGCTTGGAGGACTAATCATAAATAATCATAATCATATCCTGCTTAGATGGATACGGGTTTAAACTTAGATGCAGTTGCTGGCAAATTGTTCTATAAAGATACTGAAGGCAAAGAAGGGATATGTGAAATTAACAGCAGAATGGGCTAATTAAGATCTTCAGATAGGTTCTTAAAACTGGGTTATTATGTAGAATGTTGCTTACTTGACATGCTCTCTAAAAATGCTGCTTTTTTTTAGTGGTTTATTTTTTTTTCTTTGTCTTTATTTTAAGGGGAATGTTTTCTTGTTTGGTTGTTTTCGTTTTTTTTAACTTAACCCCCCAACACTTCTGTTTTGACCTCTCAGAGGCATACAGGTGTACAGGGGAGAGTCCGATCTAATGAACAGCTGCTGGAGAACACTGAGCCCACCCTGCAGCTTCTTGGTCCTGCTGCCTCCATGTGTTTTGCAGGGAAGCCTCTGGGAACACACTGAGTACCATTGAAAAGAAAAAAAAAACAACTTTTGAAGCAGCACTTTTTTTGTCTTAAGGGTTACTGAGGGAGTCTCAGTCAACACACACAACATTGCCTTCTGAGAGGGTCTTGTGGTTGTTTAAAACTCCTTACACTGTCTCCTGAAAAATTCACTTGTCTCTGCTGTAGTTTTCCATTTCACCCAGGGGCCTCTTGCTAGCTTATGAATTCATTTAGTAGAAGCAACAGGAAGGTTGGAAGAAAGTGGACATGACAGAGCTGTAAAAAAAAGCATTGGCTGTCGCAAAGGAAAGGAAATGCTGCATCTCTGCATCAGCACTTCCACATGAAAAGATGACAGGGTACAGAGCTAGCCAGAATTCATCAGCCACTTTGTTTCCATTAATAATTTAAGTTGTTCTCATTTTTTAAGAAAATAATTTTTATTTAATATCTAGAAGAATTCTGCACTCATTCCAAAATTGATGAATCTTTCAAAAATTTCTGGCAGATCAGCAGCAGTTTCAATTCCTAGGTAATTGCAGGTACTGTGTTGGCACAAATATTTAGAAAGCACTTGTCTGGGACACTACTTTTGCAACTGTCCCTATGTGGAGGATCAAATCTGATCTCCAAAGGGCAGCCATCAGCATTAGAGGGAATGTGTCTCCCCAGCTGCTTTATTACCACTGCTTTTAGTGTGGAAGCGTTTTGCAATACTCCTAAACACAAGCACATGGAGTTATACACTCTGCTTTCAGAGCAGATGCATTTTATTTTCTTTCTTTCTTTCTTTATTTATTTATTTTGTCAGCTGTGCCCATAATGACAATTGATGGTTCAGGTCGAATGCATGCTGTTATGCTCTTTTTATGTGTGGTTGTTGGGATTGCTTCTTGTTCGTGTGACAATGGTTGCTTGCCAGCTGGTGGCTAAATTCTGCTGGACAATTAGGAATTTTCGCTATCTGAATAGATTTACTCTGTATGCATCTTGCAGGTGATAATATCTGAGGTTCAAATCGAAGTATTTTGGTAAAAGCATATTCTCACTGTCCAGAGCAGGGCTTTCTTCTGTATGATTTGCATGTTTTCAGAGAACTGTGGCTTTTGAGAGTGATGGAAGTGCTGTGTAAGTTGTTTGTGATGCTCCAGTTGGACCCTGGTGTTTGTAGATCTCCTAGAAATGAAGCAAAACTACATAAATGGTGTTCCTAATTTGGTCAATAAGAAATACCAGGGATTTTTTCCTATTTGCACAAAGTTTGTTCATAATTAATTGTTGAGGTCTTTTGGTGATCTGCTTTGTTTCCACCTCCTGCACAGCTCCAAATTAACAGATACCCTGCAAGACCAATCACTACAGGACTGGATTGTTTCAGAGACTACTTCAGTACCTCTCATCCTGCCAAATTCCAGCTGACCATAGAAGTCATGCTGTGCACCCATTTATATTGAAAAGCTCACAGGCTTGGTTGGGTCATTTCAAAGTTTGCAGAGATTTAGTTCTAATCCTCTTAAAATATTAGACCGTGCGACCTTGCATACCATATTGTCAGTGGGATAAAGATCCCTTTGATTTTTATTTACACTTCTTTGCATGGGAGGGGGCAGTTTAATTCATTATATCTCCATGCCACCTTTCCTCCTCATCCCCTCCCTTAGGTCACTCATGTGGATGCAGGAATGCTTGAGCAAGTAGGGTTAGCATTTTTCTGCAGCTCTGTGCTCTGCTTTGTTCTCCAGAGGCACGCTTCCAAGATGTCAGCTTTGCAGACAAATAAATTGTTTTATTTTTGCATAAAAGATGTCCTCCCATTCTATCTTTGTGGAATGGAGTTTTTCACTATAAATGTTTCATGCAGACAATTTCAACAATTCATGTACTTGCTTTTACTTTATAACTTTTCAATTAAACAATGGTTTTTAAAAGCTGGCAGTAGTTCCAAACTGTTGTTTTTAGGAATTTTGTCTTCAAGTTTTGGTTTCTTTATGTTTACAGTGTAGTAAAGAGAAGGCATAAGGAGTATAGAGAAGAAAAATGCTGTAACTGTGGAGGATAATGGGTTTGAAAAAAACAGTACACAGAAGTCCCACAGCCCCTATCTTCATTACTGTGAGTAATTACTTACATGCAAAAGTAGTAAAAATTTTTGATTTATTGGTGGGCTTGGCTAAGAAACTAGGTTTCATGCAAGGATAAATATGTTTTTTTTTCTGTCTAGGAGAGAAGGGAAAGGGAAGAATTAGTTTTCAGAGATAACCTGAGAGAGTGTCGGTGCTGTCCAAACATTCAGTATTTTGACAAAGAAAAAAATATCACAAAAGGCTGGGTACTTTCTGTGAAAACATAATTTTAACTGAAACCTCATTTCTCTATCTGGTACTGCAGTCAGATTTTGGCTAGTGTTGTTTCTCTATAGTCTTCCAATGTCCAAACTAAGTAAATGTAAAGCAGTGATGATTCTGGCCCAGTGCTCAAGACACACAACTTGCTCATAAAATTCATGAGTTTAAAGTAAAAATATTAACCTGTCCTGCTATCTGCTACTAACCAAGCTATTCTTACACCATATCAATATTATGAAGGTCACACTTTATACATTGTCTCTTCCTACATATTCTTCCTTCTGAAAGTAGTAATTCTTGTTACTTGCCTCCATACTTCCCAATGCTTCATAAGGCAACAGTATACTTTGTAAAATCTTTAAATAATGCAAACCCATTAAGCAAAGCAAATTTACCAGGTGATCTAATACAAGGCAACATTGATCTAAACTGTGTCTGTCCAACTGCATCTCCAAACAAAAATGCCTGCTCCGACAAGAAGTTATACATCCAGTCTTTCCCACTGGTGACAATCCATGAGTATTTACTATGGGAGTTAATAGCTCTTCAAATGAGTAGTACTGTATTGTGAAGGGAGGTCTTCCAATTTAAATATCGCCTTGATCTAAGGATTTTCTAGCTTTTATTACTGGTCATGTAGTACCTACATGATCACGTAAAAAAACCTCCTGTTTTTTAATTCTACTGTTTGCTTTCAAAATGTACATTTTCTTTTTCAGGGTGAATACATAAATCTTGAGAGGAAATGCTTTCATTTTTTGGGTTCAGGGACAGGAGAGTGAAGCTAGGCAGATAGATACAGCAAATTGAAAGCTTGGTTCAATTTCTGACTGGAAAGGAAGAGATCATACTAAAACAGGTGGAAGAGTCTATAGGGTCTGGTTCACTTTTCCTTATATATAGCTTCAGCTACACTAATCACCTTCTCCCTACCACATTTACTCCCCAAAGCAGGAGTGAGGTTTGTAACAAGGGCAACTAAATCCAAGATAGATGGTGAGTCAGAGGCTTCAGCTGTGATTTGTGCAGCCTGGCATATTAATGTAAACTGATAGCAGCTTATAATGAGCATCTGCTATTGCCTCCTGTTAACGATGAGGTACTGGACTTGCTGGGCCTTTGATATGACCCAAGTACAGATGCTCTGGTGCTCTTTGTAAGAGCTCAAACCACTACTGCAGTCACTCAGAAGCAGAAAAAACCATGCAAGAGCTGTCACAAGTTTAAATCAACAGAGCTTCTGAGTCCAAGGCCAGAAAAGTTAAGAATAGTTTTTGGGGAAGGAGAGGAGGGCATATTCACTGAGAGACTCGAAGCTATAGATGGACTGAAACCCTGGTGTGAGCTTATGTTTTTTAAGCTATGTTGAGGTGTGCCTTCTGTCTTGGACTTTGGAGGTTTAAAATGTACCAGATGCAGCGAGGTGAGCGCCAAACAATACTGTGGGGGCTGTGTCCTATTAAAAGGGAGGCCAGTCAGTACCAGGTATATGTGAGAATGATAACTCACACAGCTTCTGCCTAAGTAGTCAGTTTTAATTTGTTATGTTTCATCTCCTGTACTCCAAGAAAGGTGATATGTGTGATAAGGGGAAAGTGTCTCAAGAAAACTGAGGTTGCAAATTTGCAAAGAGATTAGGGAGTAAATGTGAAAATTGAGGCTGCTCTTAATTCATTTTAAATAGCTGGATGGCAAGTCAACAGTATTTCTCTAAATGTGTGGTTATATGCTGAACAGGTATATAGCACATGTCAGACAGTTAGATCTATAGATCGCTGCTCTGGAATGGTATATAACCTGTGCTGAAAATTAAATGTCATCCCATGTTTAGTATTTGATACAGTGAAATATGACTTTTGAGCCCTGGGTAGAAAACCGAGGACTAAATGAACTTTGAGATCCGGCTGCTGCCACGTGAAGGAGGAATGCAAAATGTTCATGCTGGAGCAAATGAGGGTGCCACAGCCTGTTCCTTGTGATGAAGTGACTGGATTAGACAGTTTCCACATAAACAGATGCGGGGAAGGTTATTACTATCTTAAAGCGCTAGTGTCAGGCAGCAGGGATGTGATAGAAGTGCCAGGTTATAAGCAGAGACTTTTTCTCAAGATTCAAGCTGTTGCTTTTCTAGCTTTCCATCCTTTCCCCCTTCTGAGTGATCTGATGAAATTATTAGTTGATGTGATGGGTGATAAACGAAGGAGGGTGACAATGGCATTGTCTAGAAATTAAGAGGGGGCTTTATATTTTATTTCGTTCCCAAACTGCCTCTTGCACTTAAATCCTTCCTCTCCCTTCCTCCCTGCTTCCTCTCTTTATTATTGTCTTTGCTTATGCCCTTATCAGCATATTGTAGTCCTTGTTTCCCTTTGCCCGCAGGCAAGCCCTGTTGTCCCATGTGTGCTGGGCTGCATGCCCAGCTGCTGACTGCACCACAAGCCACATACCCATGGGTCCTGCCATGCTACTGGTGCAGCTGGCTTGGGAGCAGCTGGGCACTCAGCTGATTTATGGGGTGAGAAGAAACTGTGAGCAAAGGGGTGGGTATTCCCTCTTTGGGCATTCTGGCTTATTTTGGGAAGCTTATGTGTTTTGGCTTTGAGTGATACAGTGCAGGGAGGGTGTCTCACTTTATCAGCATAGTATGATTTTTTTTTTCATTTGAAAAAAGAAGTTCAAAATTTAGAAATATGAAAGTGTGCCCACACATTCATGTTAGGAGTACAGGAAGTTAAAAGGGAGAAAGTAAGATTAAATGATAAATTCACTACATACTGGACAGAGCGACCTGGGGATCACCCCAGTATAGAGGGAGTGGGCAGTGGCCCTTGCACTGCTCACAAGTAGGCAATGAAATCTGGGAACAGAGGGTGGAAATGAGTGGAAAACTTAAGATTAGCTTGCAGGGACTCAGAGGACAAACCTTGTTAGAGATTGGAGAGGAATGGTAGAAAGGATTGATTTGTCAGATCACACATGTTGTTGGGGTAGGAACCAGTCAAGCTGTGCAATAAATACTGCCAAAGAAAGATTATTACAATGAGTCCTCACTCCAACATAAACATCACCTGACAAGCTATCAGGAAAAGGAGCAGATCTTAAAAAGGTACCATTTGCTTTTTAATTGAGAGGGGAGAGAACTATGGGTATAACAAGTACAAGCTGTTTTAATTTGGTGTTATTTAAGAGGTGATTGCTTTAAGCATAGCAATACCTCGTGGCTGCACAAGAGTCCCTGAAATCTCTGAGGCTTGAAAATGAGAGGTGGCTGTTATTCAGTGCAAGGAGTCCTCCCTGAAGTCTCTCCTATTGCTGCAAGGAAACTATATGATGGCTGAAGCAAAATGATCCAATAAACACAGCCACCCAGGGAGTGAATCCCTGTGGGCAGCAGATACAGCGCCTGGACTGCTACCTTGGAAGGTGAAAGCAGGTTAGATTATAAATGCTGCAATAATTACAGTATTGTTGAAGACAATTTCACTGTAAATGAAAAGGTCAGATGATACAAAGGAGTCAATAAGGCTATGAGAGACTGTTCAAAGATCTGAGGGTAAAATAAAAAAGACAGTGTTGGAAGAACACTGGGTCCAGGAAAACTAATGTGATGAAGTGACTGGTCAGCACTTTCAGGGAGGAGATGCAGGCAGACAAAACAAAAAATGAATAATGGATATTCAAAGATCTGAAAGGGAAGAAGGCTCTTCCAAGTCCTTGGGGTGAACAAAATAGACATTGTAAGACAAGCATACTAATGAAAGGCCTGGGAAATGCATAAAGTAAGTTCCACTCTGAGTAACTAAAGAGATGTTTTTTGTTTCTGTTATGGCTAGAAAAATGAGGCTGCATGTTGAAGAGCCAGAGTCAGGTTTGATTGGCTGGGATGGTATCAAAAATGGGTGGGCCCTGGTGTCGTGGTTTAAAACCAGTCAGTCAGATCATTCACTCACTACCCCCCTTCTTTCCCTCCCCCTACTGCTGGAGGGACAGAGAGGAGAATCGAAAAGAATGCAACTCTCACGGGTTGAGATAAGAACAGTTTAGTAACTAAGGTATAACACAAATCACCACTGCTACCACCAATAATAATAAAGGAAATAACAAGAGAAGAGAATACAACACCTCACCACCAGCCAACTAATAACTCGCCCCCCCAGTCTAACCAAGTACCAACCCATACCTCCTCCAACCCTGCAGTCCCCAGCCCTTCTGGGTAACTCCCAGTTACATCCTGGGCATGACGTGCTGTGGTATGGAATACCTCTTTGGCCAGTTTGGGTCAGGTGTCCTGTCTCTGCTTCCTCCTGGCTTTCCCTCCTCCCTGGCAGAGCATGAGGCTCACAAAGTCCCTGGCCAGACCAAAACATCATTGTTATCAGCTCTGTTCCCAGGCTGAAAGTCAAAACACTGCACTGCACCAGCTACCAAGAAGGGATAAAATGACTGCTACTGCTGAACCCAGGACACCTGGACTGGCAGAGGACTGCTTGTTGCTATCAGGATTCATATGAAATGGATCCTTGCTTGGCAGGAGATCCACAGTTCTAGCCTTGCTGTGTCTCAGACACCAGCAAACATCTTGAATCCTCCTCCAGAGGAGAGGGTGTTTTCTGCTGAGGATTTAGTTACTGAATGGCGAAGCCATTAGTGAGATGTCTTTGCTGCAAACTGAGATGCTGTTGGTGGTTGTCCACACTCTGGAAATCCAATAACCTGTGCCTCCATGGCCATGCTGTGACATGGCTGCAGGGTCCTTCTGTGCAAGCAAGCAAACCCTCTCCTTTGGGGGACTGATGGACTCTTCCTGGCTATGCTGTAAGCTCCAAGTCACTTAAAAGTGTCTGTCCCACTCCAAAGATCCTGTATTTTATGTATGCTTACCCCTCTATTTCGAAAAATGCTAGACTAAATATAGCAGCAGACAAAGATCTAGCAGCACAGGCTTTGACCGTACTCTTAGTTCCCTGACTGGAGATCTTGGAGATTTTACAACCCCCCACCAAAATGTTGAGCAGCTATGATTGCACAGATCAAGGGTGGCCATATTTGGGAGTGTTGAAGTAAAAGCCCTCTAAGAATCTGGGACCTATTTGTGGGACTCTTAAGAAATATCTGCTGGCTTTTTGATTTCATTTCACTGGTTAATCATAAATCAGGAGTGTGCAGCAGTGGTGGCTGCATGTGCTTTGTTGTGGAGCAGCATCAGAGAGATGCAGTGGAGGTGCCTGCCTCACTTCTCATAGCCCTGTTTTGGAGGGTAGACATCCATCCCATCATGCAGACCTTGAGACAGACATGTGCTCCAGCCTGGGTGCCTGGATGGACGACTGGAGGAATTGGGTGTGAGGGCACAGGATGGTGGGTTTCTCTGATTTGTAAGGGCAGCCTCACTTCATCAGCTTCCCATCTTTAAAATGGAGGGCGTATAAACTCCTCTCTAATTTAAAGATAAATTAACTTTTGCTTCTGAAGCATTCAAGTGGCTTATTGAGGAACACCACATGAGAGTCCATGAAGAGATAAATTATTTTATACAGAGGGAATGGATTTGGTTAGTGTACATTTAAGCAGAGCCTGGAACTAGATGGCAGGTGAAGGGAATGAAATGATATATTGTACAGATGTACATTGCACATTTATTGCACTGAATGAGGCACAGGGTTTCATCAGAAAAAAATAGCATGTGGTCTTACAGTTAAAGGCTATACTGTAAGTAGAATGGGGGGATACAGAAAACCTTAACCCTGACATTTCCTAACCTTTGAAAAGGTGATTTTGCATTCACAATGTTCTTTTACTGTTGTTTTTTTTTTAGCATGTAGCCCAGTGCAAAGAAGAAAGGGCTTTTATTATTAAACAGAAGCGACAACAGGATGGATATTTGTGGCACTAAGCTGCACAGGAATGTAGTAGAGTCAGCAATCCAATCCAGTCCAGGATTTAGGCAGTTTCCAGGCAGTAAGACAACACTGTGCAATGGGTGTTCATCAGCTGGAAGGTTAGGAGAAGCAGGTAAGGAACATGTCTGTATTTCACTCCCAATTATTTTGTTTTCCACATAGTCACTTGCATCACTGCAAATCAGGTTAATGCATGGAAGGATGCAACGTTTTGCTTGTACCTCACACACAGTCCATGAAACAAGTGGTGATTACACCTGTTTCACCATATATCCCTTGCTCGCACCATGTGTTTTGTGCTGTCTTGCAGAACTCTTTAGTGATAAGCAAAGGTGAAATGTTAACATGAGGACAGTAGAGAAGCAAGTTGACTTTTGGTGCTTAGAAGTAATAATGGATGCTTGCCTCTCTATGAACTATGTGTCACTCAAGCTTAACCTTTACATGCTTCTGTAGGATAAGAGGTAGATTAGGTTTGCAGGAGGACAGAAGGTTAAAAAAAAAGAAAAAACTTTAAAACCAAAAGGCATGGAGCAGAAGCCAGAGGTCTGATTGCACTGTGTCAGATGGCAGTTGTTCTCCTCCTCTTTGAAGTAGCTTTGATATACACAGGACAGTGTAATTCCATGGTGTTACAGACTCTTCTATTCTGTGAATCTTCAGATAATGTTTTCAGAGAAGCAAAAGATCTTCAGACAGCAAATTTAAGCCTACAGCAGTATGTCTAGTTTCTTAAGCTATTGTTTCATGCTGTCTTTCAGGCAGTGCAAGACAACCAGTGCCCCGACCAGACAAAGCGGTGCCATGCTCAGCCACTTGGTCCTGCCCCTGCATCACCTCCTTTCTTGCACGCAATGCAAAACATTGGGATCAGAATAAGCTCGGGCAGATCTGCTGCCCTAGTAATTAGTTGGTGGCAAGACAACTTTAACCTGGTTTAAGTCCTAGAGCCACAATTGCCTTGTGAACTATGATTAAGTGATACAGACCTCCAGGTTTCTGCATACCATGGGATGCAAATTTCTCTAATGGATGGGTTAGTAAATGCAATGGAGAGAATTTTAAAATGAGTTTATACAATAATTAAGTATCCCCAGGGTGGTAGACATATGCAAGTAAGGAGAACTGCAGGATTAGGGCTGCACAGGCAAAAACAGTGCAGATGCCTGGGACACGCAGATGCATGTTTCATTCAGGACTGACAGGCATCAAACTGCCACAAGCCCCTTCACTCTTCTCAGTGTTAACAGACACCTGGTTCTAAAGTTCAAGTCAGACCCTTCCTTCCCTCAAGGGTGCACATTTTATTACATCTGGAGACATGAGCGACTCTAATATGGTAATGTGTGGGGACTCTGGTATATGCTGAAGTTTCTTTGCCCCACAAAAGCAGTGTAAATGAAGGCCTCAAGTGAGTATGTAATGCTGGGCAGCATAAACTGGTTTAAAGCAGAACTGCTCTGACTCCTCCAGCCCTTCTGCCCTCAATTTTGTGTTCCTACCCTTTGATTTTTTTTGCTGCTGCTTGAAAGGTCATAGCATGAGATCTGAACCAACTCCTGAATGAAAGAAAGATCTGAATGCTCCTGAAGTTTTTTCTTTTTAGCTTTATGCAGTTAGTTTCAGCTCCCCAGAAAAGTTCTTCATGCAGCTGCGGGGGTACCAATCCTGGTGCAATGGATGGGACAACAGCACAGCTGTGGGCAGAGCTGCTGAATTCAATGCTGGGCTGTGGAGCAGCTGACTTGGATCAACCTCACCTACTAAGGGCCCAGGGCTTCATTAAATATTGAGTGCCTCATGTTGATTCTGGCCATGCAGAAGAGAGCTATATACAGCCCTTGACTGCAGACTATGCCTAGACAGTTGTCTAGCCCAAAGACATGCCTATAAGTGTCTGTTACTCCCACTGATCCAGAATGAAAAGCCCCCTAGACCTTGCCTCCGACTCCCAAAACAGTCCTTTGCAGTGTTTGCTGTTGCTTGCATGTGCTAACTTTGAGCCTTTTGTGTTCATCATATGAGGCGGTAACAGGCTGTGGTATAAACGTATGACATGCTTGTACTACAGGGATTGCACAAATTAAAATTAATTCCAGGAAGGTTGGGAAAAGGAGGAAAAGGAGATGATGATGAAATAGTGGAGAAAGCAATAAAAAAAAAAATAAAAAAAAAAAATCCAGGCCATCTTTGTAGATCAGCCAATATATTTGCAGCTAAGGTTGAGAGATGAGTGATTAAATGATAGCTATTTTCACCCCTGTCATAGATTTCAGAAATGCATGTAAGTACAATTATCTTCACCCAAGTGGTAAACGTTTGGACAGTTATCAAATCTAAAAGTTGTTTACGAATCAATTTTTGCCTCCTTAAGTTCATCTTAAGTATCCTTGCAGCATACCAAGCACTGAAACCTGCCTGATGGGTTGCACAGGGGTTACATTTTGCATCTGGAATCCTGCTTGCAGCACTCCTCCTGGAGAGATGCTTTCAAACATCTGCTTTTGGGACAAGGAAGGAAAAAGCAGCCATGGGAAGATGTATGCTTCTTCCCTCTAAATATAGTCCTAAAAGCTATGTTCTTTAAGGACAGTCTTTGGTTACAGTGCAGATAACTCTACTTATGCTCCTTGTTTTCATTGTTATTAGTAGCATAAGCTTTGAGGGTAACAGGGACCTGGCATTTTCTGCTAGGCTAAATCCTTTGGTCAGCTCTCAGCTTTAGCTATGCAAATTCCTAATATGAAAACTGCAGGGATTTGTCTGCATACAGGCATTTAGAATTTTATTAGCTGTAAAATTGTCTGTAATGAGGACTTCACTCCAGTCTCTGAAGATCCTGTGCTGGCTGCTATCAGGGACAGAAGGTGGAGCCGGATGGACTGGTGGAGTAATCTAGTAATGCAAATTCTTCATATTTAATCAAGAGAGCATCTACTCTGCAGTCTCAAATATTTCTTGGCAAAACAGTCTGGCAGCACTGAGCTCTGGCAAGATGGCAGTACTACTATTTCTCCCAGAGGACCAGAACTAATGTACTTCCCCTGCCCCCTGGGAAAGGCTAGGAATGAAAGTCTGTTGGGAGCCCAGTCTCACATTTGTAGAGGCAGTTGCCAGCTGGGATTGCAATTGACCCCCTATCCCTTCTTCATCTTTGCTTTTCCCTTCCTTTCATGTGTTTGTGTGATTTTCAGGTGAGCTGGCCCAGGGAATTAAACCAGCTGAAAAGCAAACATAGGAGGAGAAGAGTTTGATGCTTGAACATATTGCATGTTGCTTCCTCCACATTTCTGGCTACCCCCAGGGAACCCAACTCTACCTTCCACATGACTTCCTGAAGTGCTGGACAATGAAACAACATGCAAGATGGCTTAGGAATTTAAGTTAAATCCATGTCTATGTAGTAAACTGCCAAAGAAAGGCACATGTTCTTCCCAAATATAGGTTGAAACTGGAAAAAGTCAATCATATGTTACTTACTAACTGCAGTAACAGTTACTATTTCTGTGACTGCAAACCACAAAAAGAATTCCACCTTGTACTTGAATTAATGGAAACTGAGACAAACAACAAAACAACTTGCCTAGGACTACAGGGTGTCCAAGATGTAGTTAACTCACAAGTCACTCTGAACTTGTGAGACCCTGCTGTATGCCTGCTTTCCTGAGAAAGTGATGCATTTCTGTGCAGGAGGAAGTGGGTCCTCAGGGAAAGGCAAAACCTATGAGAGCAGGAAAACCAGCTAGAAAAAGCAGCACTACAACAGATTTAGTCAGCTGTGAAGATACATCTGTTGTATGATTTTTTTTTTTTCCTAAATGTTTAGCCTGTTAGAAGCTACTGACTAATAAAACTGTAGGAGGAGGGAGATATTTTTTAACTGACCATTATTATATGTGTAGGAAGGAACCTTTACTAAAGATGCCCCTGGTGCCATGTATTTTGCTGGAGGGACCAAGTGACATCTGCTTTATCAAGACGCAGGAAATGCCATTTCCTATCTAGTCAGGGGCATCAAGCCAAATACTGGTCTCAGTTGTCAGCCAGTCAATTATTTGATTACTGATTTACAGCCAACTTGTGTTTGTGGATCGTCCTCCAGCTAGACTGCAATGATTACATATACATCTGACAGTCAGTCTCAGGCTTATTTTCAGCTTAAACCTATCACTTATAACACAGAGGGATAGCCTCGCTGAAGTGAATTGTTTCTGACTCCCCTGTTCAAAAATGTGATGTGCAGTGATGAGTTTGCTCAGGTCCTTGTTCAGTGTTTCAGCAAAGAAAAGAATCAGTTTCTTCTTCTCAGTAAGATGAAAGAAGAATCATCTTTTTCCTTTATATCCCAAAATAAATTAAATAAGGTTTTCTGGCAATGGTGCTCATTTCACCCCTGGTTTTGGACAACATTATTCATCCTCAGAGACCAGTTCTGTCTGTTGGCTTGAGGATCCAGCTGCTTGTCATGTTAGACCATGTGGAGACTGCATCTGAGTCCAGCTGTATTGCCAGGATCAGTGCCCTAGGGACTTAGCACAAAACCACTTTGATCCCTCCCTGTGACAGGGTTTTTGCTAACAAGCCTCCAGACACTTCAGTTGGTATGTCATCGCCCTTGCTAAACTAGAACAGAAGGATGAAATAAAAGTATAGCCAAAGACCTTTAATAATATCAGTTGAAGGGGAACAAGTAAAACATCCCAGGTGAGGCACTTCTGTAAAAAGCCATAGCATTGGCCACAGACTGTACAGAGGACAGAGAGGCTTTTTTTCAGCCGCTTTTTTCTTATATTTCTCTTCAAAGATGAAAGAGAGGATAGGAACTATGGACTGCAAATTGCAATGAACAAAGCTCTTATTCTTTAAATAGCTGGAGAGGGTCAAAGTAAGGCAAAAAGTCTAAAATGCACAGATGAGAGAATGAACCTGAAAAGTCCTAACACATTTTATCCTGAGCGGCCCCCTGCAAATTGTACCTCTCAGTGGTGACCTGATTAGTTCAAGTTTTCCACACACTTAACAGGGACTAAATTACAAACCTCGTGTACACAGTCACAGGATTTATACTTTTAATTCTGTTACAGAGCTGCAAATATACCCTATTGCTTTTACCTTTTAAAATCCAGACTGTGAATGCAGTGTGCATGTGAATTGTGCAGTGAGGATTTGTAGTGAGGATTTATAGTGAGGATTTGCTCAAAAGAGCTATCACCTGGTTCTCTTGTGCTAGGACAATAAGAAGTTAATTAATGCCTTGCTTTGAAGAAGCATTCGGTTAGTGAATGTCTTGCAGGTAGCATTGAATTTTGTGCAAGACACCTGAAATCCAGCATTTTTACAACCCAAGTGCATTATCTGAGCAGAAATCAGACTAGCTGGATTGTCCACAAGGCAGTAAGTGATTAGCATTAACTGTGTGACTTTCAGTAGATCATGTAAATAAAGCAGGGAGGGCAGCAGGGCCAAAATCATTGTCTTAATGAATAGAACATGTTTTGTACATTATTTTGTTGCTTAAAGAGAAAGAACTGTGAGGGACAGACAGAAATAAAATGCAAGGCTTTGTCTAACATGCCCAGACATGCTCCTCCCACTTCTGAAGAGTAATTTTGCAGGAGACGGGCAATTTGATCTGAAAGCCTGGCTGCATCCAGACGCATTGGAAGTTTTAACACTTGGAGACTGAAACCTTGTGCAGTCAGATAACTATACAGCATAACCATCTAAGAAGAGAGCAGAAACATCTCAGAAGGTGTTTGAAGTCTAAGTACATCAGCTGGGCTATGATACTTTAAGCATACAATATTTAAAAGCATCTATTTCTTAAAGAAGAGCTACCTAAAAGTCTGGGACATCAAGGCACAGATAGCTTTTCAGCAGTGTAATAAGGTTGATCAGTTCATGTTGTCAAGTGCCATCCAGTAGTTACCTTGACTACTTATTATTAATCATGTTGCTCCACATTATGAGCATTAGTGAAAAATGACTAGGCATTAGGATCTGTGAAAACCAAGCAGTGGATAATTTGTCTCTAAAAAGCTGAAGTTTCTGGAAATGTGCCTTTCACCTTGTTTCCAAGAATTTTATTTGAAAATTGTTTTATTTTTTTAAAACAGCAAGCAAGCCATCAAGTCTCCTCTTCCCTTGTCACTCTCACCAAAATGTTTTATCTATCCTATTTACTGCTCTTTGGAACTGTGGAAATTAGAAAGCTTCTTGAAGCTGTAATCCATCCTTGCTGTGTCGGACAAAAGGAGCACATGTTTCTCCTGACATTCACTGGTTTGGGCTCCCCTTTATTCTTATCAACATTCTGTTTTCCATCCAGAGCATCTCTGTGTTTTTAAGCTGGGTAGTATTTGCATTATGGTTAAAACAACCCAGAAAAGGGGGATTGCTTGTGTTATGTATTTCTCAGTGAATGGCACCCTAAGAAATATTTTCCTTCCAGAGCTCCCAGCTGTCCTCTTGACAGGCAACTCTTGTGGCAATGAGTGCAAATAGCTCAGTAGGTGGTTCTAGGGTAAATGTGAAAACTCTTCCCCACGCCAAAGGGAGATTTCTCAGGAGCATTTCACAATGTCACTCTCCACAAACATCAAGACATGCCTGGTGGCAACCAGACTGACATTGCCTTGATATTCCTCTGCTCTTGATAGTACTTTGATGGATTGTTTAGTTGTGTTTTTTGTTTTTACTTAATGCAGCATTTGCAGGGTTTGATTGTGCTAGCTAGGTAGCAGTGTGCTCGCTAATGTATTAGCCAATCTTTCCGGCTTTCACAAAGCTGGCATACAACCAGCTTTTCTACTGTGCTTACAGTACACCCTGATCAGAGCTTACATCCTTGTAATTTTATTTTGCACTATAACATGTGGGCACATATCAATTGTTTCAATATTCCTAAAGGCATTGCATCATCCTTGCCTGTCTGCTCTAGCTCTAAAGCAAACCAGCATAATTATATACCGCTCTCCAATATGAGCCAGGTGATTCAACTTCATTGGCGAGAAACCGGTTCAGGGAACATCTGAAATATATTAGTCACGTCACTGAGCTGTCCAATATTGTTATGCAACTAAAGAAGGGGAAAAAATTGCACCTGAGAAGCCAGACTCATGTTTTAAATAACCTTGAAAAAGACCCTAGTGACACTCAGCGGTAGAGAGGAATAGCTAACTTTTCCTTACAGGTGCACCTCATCCTTTGGCATGAACCAAACAGTTCCCCTTCACTGGAAGACTCCTGACTCATTTTCCATGAATATAGATGTATTTATTAGTTCCCTTCTGCTTGTTCTAGACTGGTGACACAGCCATCAGACAGCACCGACACAAGCAGAAGCCTTCAAGAGCAGAGGGGGTTCCTGTTCTTTCCTTCTCTAATACATGTAGGTTGATGCCCCTTTACCTCTTGGGTTGTACCCTGAAAAGGCACCTCAGTGTTAGCTGAGAAACTCTTGCCTATTGTCCTGCTCTTCCAATTGTGTAGTGTACATTAGATTTCCTTCTTTTGGTGAATAGAGATGTGCTTGGTAGCTTACTGTCTGTCTGTGAAGTCTTTTGTCACTAAGTCACTTCTTTATTTCCTCTCTTAGGTTCTGTTACATGCTGCTATGTTTCTGATCATGCTTTTGCAAGACTCCAGCTTTTTTGCTAAATTGACTGTTCTGGAGAATGAGCATCCTTTGGGAACAGTTGTTTATAAACAATATCTGAGCCAGCTGAAATTCTAGATAATAGTAATTGCAGAGAATTTGTATTTAACTAGGAAGTCTGATTTTATGTGAGCTGGAAAATTTTTTTTTTCATCTTTCCTCTGAAATACTGCGCATGTTCTCATTTTAAGTCAGAGAATCTAAATTTACTCTCTCCTGGCTTTTGAAGAGTAGTCAGCAAGACATCAAGGCTTGATGGGGAAGAAAGCTCTGAAATGAAGGAAGAGAGAGAGACTTACAAAAGAAAGTTACTTGTCTGTGTTTACTTTTTTATAACAGTAGTCTGCAGTGTCTCTGAGGCTACATTTACAAAGCTAAGCACAGGAAGCATACTGTCCTGTGAGTAAACAGGGCGTGAGTCAGCTCTCACATAAGAGCCATGTAATTCATAGCATTTTTCTTAGTCTAACTGTGTCAAGCAATTGTTGCTGCTGCTGCATTGCTTTTTAATGGGAATGTGGTCATGGCTGCTCAGGGCAAAGCATGGGCTCAGCAGTCTGCACACCCTGTGTGTGTGTGGACATACACAAGAGGGACAAATGCCTTGCACATGACTTTTGTTATTCACACAGCCTTTGCAAGGGGCTTTAAAACCGGCATGTGCTGGTTTCTGCTTTGAGACTGCTTTCTTCTGCCACAGTTGGGCAAGGGCAGACTCTCATTTACACAAAGGCTTCTGTGAGCAGCAGGCCCTAACTTTTTTAGTGGAAGTACCCGCAGACAAAAAAAGGAATTCTGCTTTTATGCTTTTGTGTAATCTAGGCTTTATTCCTCAAAGGCGTTTACCTGCCGATAAGAACAAAACTCTACACGCAACTGTCTGTTTCTGTCAGCATACCTAGAGGTGATGTCTGCTCTGTCCCTTCCTGGCTCCAGATGCACTGACAGCTGGGAGCAAGTCATCACGAGGAACCCAAAAGCTTCCTTGACCTGTCATGCTGGTTACCTGACTGGAAGGACACGCCAATGGGGAAGCTGTTTGGAAGAGAGATTCTGAATGTCAAGCTTCTTCCTTTTTGGCAATGGCTTGATCTGGGTTGAAGTGCTGTAATTATTCTAAATTTTGCAAATATAACTGTGTTTTTATGAATTTTTATGAGGCAATTTGCTTCTTTTTTCTTTCTTTTTTTTTATTTCTTTTTTATTTCTTTGAGGGAGAGTTGGCTGGGTTCTTCTTACTTTCCAGGTCAAGAACACATTAGGAAAATGGTGTGAAATTCAACCTCCTTCTCTTTCTTACTTTAAGGCAGTTGTCCTTGAATATTTTGTGAAATATAAAGCTGTATTTCTTTACTTTGCTTTAACTCTGATGGTATAACAGCTCCCTTTCCCAAAAATGTTGACACAGAAATATGAGTACAAAGGTACCACAAACTTAATTTATGAATATATCTCTAGTGTGCATCTGTAACTACACTTGGATTCTGTATAACAGGCAAGTAGTTTGTGGTGGTATAGCAGAACAGCCTAAGTGACAGTGGCAAGGAGATCTAGGTCATAACTGTCTGTGTTAACGTTTTACTAGCAGAACCACCTCAAATAGAGGGTATAAAAGTTATGGTGATATAGGATCCCTCACCTTGAATAATTCCATTAAAATGTGGAACTCCAGGTTTTGCAACTCCAAGCATAGCTGAGTAACAGGGGTTTGATATGCTGCTGTGTTTCTACTGAGCTGCAGCAGCTGTCCATGCGGACACCATTAGTTGTTCCCAACAATACAGTGATGCTTAACTTAAATATCAGTGATAGCGTTAGACGCAGTGTCAAGTTAATGAGTGCGTGTGGAGTCAGTGGTGGAGAAATACTGATGTCAATTTATAAATGAAGTTTGGTCCAAACACAGAAGCTATTCATATATGCTGAAAATACCAATCACATTACAATTATGAATAAATGAAAGAGGTCTCTGCTGTTGATGGCACAGGTGCAGACATGGATAAGATATAAAACCAATTTACTCTCTGCCTCCTGTGGGAACAACTCTATTGGCATGAAAGATTTAACTGCATCCACATTAGAGAAGCTGTGCTGGTTTTAGTCCAGTGTAGCTAGAGAGACTGCTATGCTAGTGTAGATGAAAACTTGAGATTTAGAATTGGTAAGGACAGAACACCACTTGTATTTTCTCTTTAGTTGACATAAAATATACAAAGAAATGAAATGCTGTGCATTAATAATTTCCACTAATTTATTACATCAAGTGCAGAATAAAAAGTCTGCTGCTGATCATTATATCTTTACTGTACATCACTCTCTAACATAAAAAGTTCATAAGCCATTAGGATAATGATTTCTATCATTACTTGTTGCTAAAGTGTGAAAATATTTTTTTATTATCCATTACATTAATTTCAGCATGCATGCATTTAGTCAGAAACGTGGACTTTAGAAAGTGATTTCTCCCCATTGATTAATGCAGCCAGAAGTTTCCTGATTTGCCAAATGACATAGAACAACATTTTATTAATGGTGCCTGTTTTGTGCATAAAGATTTGCATCTGAAGAGGTTTCATCTATTAAACAGTAAGGCTAGAATTAAATGAGAAAACATATTTGTTGTGCGGTTGCTGTGTTGATGACTTCAATGCTAATGCATACCGGTAGCAATCTTTTGCCTTTGGATGAATAGAAAGTTTGAGTCTTGGAGAGGCTGAATTTATGTAGTCTTTAATGTGAAGAAACATCCTGATATAGCAAGCCATCTTCATGCAATGCAATTTAAAAATACTGTTCATCCTCCTCTGAGAAGGAGCTCTCCCTGCCATGCTTACATTCTTTCAGCCTTGGATGGTAAAATCTGCCCATAAACCTGGAGACTGAGTATAAGGAGATGCTTGTCATATAACTGACCATCTCCTCCCTTTAAATTAGCACCTATCATCTGACAAAACTGCCTTTTGCTGGGAATTTTAGATTAATAACCCTGTGCTAGAACAAGGACCAGGGGCTTAAAGCTTCAGGGTTTGACTCTAGTTCAAACCAGTAATATAAACCTCTGCCACTGGTGGTGCTGTGATAGTATTCACTCAGCAGTTCCTGTAGCAGTTCTGTCTTGTAAAGCTAACAAAATGGTAACTGGGGCTCACTCTGATCCCCCATAAACAGACACTTGCACTGCCATGTGTTGAGGCCTCCTTTTGATCCTTGTGTCAATGTCTTCTTTCCTCCCTAACCCAGAAAGAGGAGATATTTGAAATCTTGGATTGAAAACTGCAAAATCATTTTCTGTTTACTTGCTGTAATGTAGAGCTAGGTTGAAAGTAACAATGTTTGCCTTGGCTCCTTTTGTTTTCTCTTTCTGTGAACATTCAGGTGAAAAGGATTTTGTCCTCTACATTTGTAGAAAAACAACTTTAGCAATTTATTTAAAAGGGTCCTTGGAAACAAAATATTGTATTTTGCCCAGGCAGGCATTGTTGCTCAAGGAGCTTGAATATGCACTCAGCTGGGTAATAGGAGCAACACCATGTGACTAATAAAATCAATGCCTGCTAAGTAATGTGGTTCAAACTGGCAATGTTCACAATCAATCCTGGGTGGTTTTTTTTTGTGACTGAAGAATAAATTTGAACTAGCCTAACAGCAGATATTTTGCTGTAGAAAAGGTTAATTTATATAAAGCAGGATTTTAATAGATCTGATAGCTCTACATGAAGATAGCATCTCTGATTTAATCCTGTCTTAACTTGTCAATGTAGTATGAGACCTTTTCTTCATATAAAGTATTCCATGTAATTAAGACAATTTCTGCCCTTAGTCCTGACATGCTTTGTTATTACAGCACACTTTGAGAACTGAAATGCAGGCTGACCTGTCATTAAACATAGCCAGGAAGAGATCTGGCATAATTCTATACTTTCTTACCGCTGAAGTGACTGCTAAATAGTAGCACTGTAAATTGCCAGTAAACCACGAGGCACTGGGACACAGCAAATGTGAAAAGGGAGCTTGAGGAAGTGACACATATAGAAGAAAACACTGCAGAAAGAGTTCATGGGCTTCTTCAAAGGCAGGCAAGGGCATTTCATGCATTTCATGTTTAGATGCTACTGTGTACAGTTTGGCTGAAGAGGAGAAATTCCTAGCCTGTACCAAGGTAAGAAAAAGAAAAATGACAGTTCACAGCATTCGGCTTTGACTCATTGAGAATCATGTAGGAATACCACTCCTTCAGAATGTGGCTTTTTTCATTTCCACTCAGCTCCCATGCTAGTAAAATACACCAATTGCAGTCCAAACCCTCCATTTAAGGACAGTAGTTTTCATTCCCATGAAAGCAGATGGAGGGAGAATCTCCAGTCTGTAGAAGATAAAGCAAGCTGTCCAATTAAATCACCACCCTGATTCCTAATTCCACTGCGGCCTGAGAAGGCCATTAGGAATAAAAAACTTCTCGGTGGAACATTTTGCTGGCACTTCATACTCCTGAGGAAGGTATCTGTAGGCAGCCAGGCATGTGGCATGCTCGGAGAAGCAGGAGGCACTCGGGAAGCTGAAGTTCTGCAACATTCTGTGCAACATCACAAGTTAAAATAGAGATATTTAAACATGGTAATTAATCCTGAGCAGGAATAGCTATGATCAAGATGAGAGCTGAGCTTCACAGCAAAGGGAAGAGACTCATTGCCAGATCCTCCACCTCTTTGATGCTTATCACTTGCACAGGGCTGGAGGATGCCCAGTAGGCAGGCAGACAAATGTGGGGTGCAGGTAGGAGGCTTTGGGGTGCAGGCAGGCAGCTGTGGGGTGCAGGCAGCCACAGGGCACAGGCAGGTGGCCATAGGATTCAGGCAGGTAGCCATGAGGCATAGGCAGCTGGATGTGGGGCACAGGCAGGCAGATTTGAGGCACAAGCAGGCTGGCTATAGTAGGCTAATGAAACAGCATGCTTTTTGGTAACTGCATCAAGGAGGGGAAAAAAAATATTTACTTACCTTTACACCAGGCTGCAGTAATGTCTTTAATACATAACGTTAAACAGGCAATTAATAGGCAAACTTTTCTGTATCTAGAAATACAGCAGTATTCAAGTGAATTCCTAATGGCACAGAGCAATTGCAATAAGCTTATTAAACTTCATATCCAAAGGCAGCATATTTAATACAGGGCTTACATACCTAGTGGTGAAATTCCAGGCAGTTATATCTTTTAATTTGAAAGTAAACACTGATAGATCCATCACTTGGATCAGTTGTAACAGCCAGTTGTAAACTGAAATGAAAAAACCTAATACTAAAGACTAAATGTGTTGCCTGTGTGCTGCTTTCTGTCACTATATCAGGACATCATTTCAGTATCGATGAGATTTGGCAACAAAAAGGAAGAATATGAAGGAACACATTTGTTTTACAGAGCAATAGACTACCAGGGCTGTTTACAGAGCATGAAGCCAAACCAGTGAATTTCTGTACCAAAGTCAACAAATAAGCTGATCGACAGTGTTTGCTGATAACAACCACAGTCTCTCTGTTATACCCAGCCAAAGCAATCAAAACTCAGTAACCATGGAGGGACAGTATGAGCAAGACCTACAGTTAATGGATGAGCAACAGCAGCCGATTAAGCTTGAAGAGAGCTTGCTACCCAGAATTTGAATCTCTTTGCTGTTCCTGGTAGCAATAGAAACGGTTTCTTTTTGCAGCATTAAAAATAACCCCCAGAATAACTGGTAAAGACTGTATGTTACTCCTGGAGCTGATATAGTGTGCTTCAGCTTGTTTTCTTGACAGCATTACAGGGGAGTGTAATTCTGTGAATCATGAATATGATTCATACTAGCCAAACTGACCTTTGAAAATTGGGAGTAGGCAAACATACCAGAAAAAGATTCAAGCTCTAACAAATAAGATGATAAAATGAATGAATGATATTTACAGACCGTGACAGTCTATTAAGAGGTCACTTTGACAGCCCTGTTGGTCCAAATGTGAGAGTTTCTACTCCTTCCTGCATACCTGAGCAGCCATTCATACATACCTAATAACAAAGTGTATTCTCACCATTTTGGCTATTTATAAATCACTGGTTTATCATTCTGTGATAAATCTATATGCAGACTTCAGTATGTGGTACAGAAGACTTTGCATGGTTTTTGCAGGTCTAAGGATTCATGAAGTTCCTGACAACCTTAAAGAGCCCAGCTGAGACAGAGGGAGAGAGATGGAGATGTAGCTGAGTTGAACAATGGTCCTGGTTTGGGCAGGCTATAGTGCTAGATGACTTCCAGAGATCCCTTCCAACCAATAAGTCTCTGGCTCTGTGAAAGCATATGGAGGAACCTACCTGAGGAGGTAGTTTGCAAGACCTATGCCCTAGCTTAGGTTTGCTTTTTGTGAAATCATAGACACCAAAAGGGCTGGAGGAAATTTAAGTGTATCTCTTAGCTGGGCATTTTTCTTAATAAAAGACGCTTGACATGAGTTGAGAATATGACCTGCCATAGGCCTGGAGCCCGTAGCTCCATGCTGCAGTAACAGAAAGTTCTTCCAGGCACTCCTATGATAACCTGTGCCATTACCAGCTTTATAACTTCAGGTTTTAGTTAAGCATTTTGAAAAATTGGCACATGCAGCCTGTGCACTTCTGAAACTGTGGCTTTGCTCCATAGCTGTATGTGATTGCAGTATATGAGCTCATAAAGCATTTTGGAATCTCTCTAAAAGAGAAAAACTGTTTAATATAAACATCTGTTTCCTTTTTTTCAGTCCTAATAGCAAGGTAAATAGAGTTGAGAATTGCATGTGACAGGAAGATCTGAGGTTTGCTTAGAGCCATTTCAGTGGTTATTTTTAACCTTTATAGCAAAACAATATAATTTCCTTTCTTCACATTCATAACTTCCTAACACGTTTACATTTTCCGCAGAACTTTTCCATTCTTGGCTGTGCTGAAAGGTGATACTCTATTTACTGGCTGTAACACTGGGCAAAATCCCTTCAACCTTCTGAATTACCTCAGGTTGAAAAGTATAATCCATTATCCAAATATTCTCCTTATGTTTTTCTAGTACAATAATACTGCAGAACAAGCTGAAGATGAAAGCTTAGCCTGGATATAGCAATTGCTAAGGATTTCTTTGGCTGAAGATGAAGGAAGAAGGTTTAAAATAGGACCACCTCTGCGTGTGCTCAGTGAGTGTTTTGCTTAGATTGTAACTTAGTGCAAAGAACTATTTGCAGCCATTTCTATAAAAATTTCCTCTGCCTGTGTGGATGTGAGGCTGGTAATGAGACCACCCCACTCAAACTGGCTTTAGCTACCTAAGAACGCTGTGAAGATGTAAAGCCAGAGTCCTCTAATATCATTTAAAACAAAAAAAAACAAAAAAACAAATACAAAATAAAACTGATATAATGTGAATGTAGCCATGAATGGGTACATACGTTGAAAGGCTACACACATCTGCACATGTGCACATACACACAAAAATACACCCCTTCTCTATCTGACAAAAAAAAAATAAAGGCAGTCATGATTTAAGTTTCTTTGGCACTTTGTCCTTCATTATTCTTCATATTACATTAACTTTCTCTCATTGTGAGGCTACAGCCATGTACACAGATAATTTGTCTCCATGCAAATGTTAGTAGTCAAAGAGGGAACATAGCTTATTTCCTGGAAGATATGAGCTTTAGTTCGCAGCTGGAGTAATTTAAATGCTAACATCTCATTATTATTATCTCCCTTATGAGGAGAGGCTGAGGGAGCTGGGTCTCTTTAGCTTGGAGAAGAGGAGACTGAGGGGTGACCTCATCAGTGTTTACAAATATGTAAAGGGTGAGTGTCAGGATGATGGAGCTAGGTTTTTTTCAGTGATGTCCAGTGACAGGACAAAGGGCAATAGGTGTAAACCGGAGCACAGGAGGTTCCATGCAAACATCAGGAAAAATTTCTTTACTGTGAGAGTGACAGATCACTGGAACAGGTTTCCCAAGGGTGTTGTGGAGTCTCCTACATTGAAGATATTCAAGGCCCGCCTGGACAAGTTCCTATGTGATGTGCTCTAGGTTACCCTGCTCTTGCAGGGGGGTTGGACTAGATGATCTTTTGAGGTCCCTTCCAACCCTTGGGATTCTGTGATTCTGCATTATTTTTCCTTTAAATAATAACAAGAAAGTTGTAGGAGGCAAAACATGTAAAACTTTTCCTTTTTTCTTTTCAACTGCAGTTTAACCTATGCAATGTAACATGATCATTAGAAGCCAGTCACATTTTTTGCTTCTGCTTAAATGCGTATTTAATACTGTGTTTTGTCAAAAATTAGGGAATCGAGAGATCATCCCATCCATCCTTCTACCCAGAGCAGGATCAACTATACTTAAATCATTAGCTGACAGATGCTAAACTATTTTGGGTTAGGAGGCTTCCCAGGCAATCTATTCCTGTGCCTTGCTATACGTGCCACTAGAAAGTTTTTCCCTGATGCCTGTGCCAAATGTCTTGTGTTGCAAGTTGAGTCTATTAATATTCACTTGTACTTCCCCTGCCCCCCACCCCTTTTCTATCACCATACCTAAAAATGTACACAGTATTTCACCTGAATCTTTACAACTAAAAGAACAATGACATTTTCTTGCAGGTTTTGTTCCTGTTTATACAGTGCAATATGGCGCTTATCTTATTTTGGTGTTTTTTTTTTTTGACAACAGTCTGATATTATTTACTCATGACACGTAAGTTCTCGGCAGAGCTCTTATCTGTCTAGATGTTCACCAGCTGTGTTCATGAAGGTGATTGTTTCTGCCTAGTTTAGAAACTACTCCTTTATAAAGTTGATCTAATTTTTTCAGTTTGTTTCAAATTTGTCAGAATTTTCATTCCTTCTTCCCCTTTTCTTTCTCTCCATGTTGGTCTAATTGTAGATTTAGGAAATGTTATCTTTTCTGTCATCCAACACAAGACAGATCCTTACAGAGCACCATATTAATGCTCTTAGTAACTTCCCTGAATATATTCTTTTTTACCCAGTTTTGTACTTACAGTCTTATTGACAGCCTTATCTGCATGTTATATCATATGCAAAGCACTTCATATTTTTGAGCCTACACCTCACCCTGCTGGTTATCTTCTGTGGGTGCATAACATGGACCCCAATGTGAAGTTGGAAATCCATACCTAAAGGGTAAAAGAAATCTGGAGAGGGACTTTTTACAATGGCATGTAGGGATAGGACGAGGGAGAATGGTTTTAAAGTGAAAGAGGGGAGATTTAGAATAGACATTAGGAAGAAATTCTTCACTATGAGGGTGGTGAGACACTGGCACAGGTTGCCCTGAGAAGTTGTGGATGACCCCATTCCTGGAAATGTTCAAGGCCAGGTTGGATGGGGCTTTGAGCAGCTTGGTCTAGTGAGAGGTGTCCCTGCCATGGCAGGGTGTTGGAACTAGATGACCTTTAAGTTCCCTTCCAAAACAAACCATTCTATGATTCTATTATATGATTCTATGATTCTCATACACAGACTGAAATCTGTATCAATTTCTGCAGAAAGCAACCAGGGGAGTCAGGTAGCCCTCACCCACTCTGAATTAGTATTTGCAGATTCATCACAAGATGAAGTTGAACACTAGTAGTTTCCATGGAAGTCTGAGGTTTGATCGAGGAGTTTTTACGTACTCTGTCACTATTCCAACATACTGCAGTTTCATTTTTCCATGTGTGTATCTACATCTTTGCATAAAGGTGATGTGAAATCTCCCTCCCAGGGAAGAGGTGGCTTGTGACCTTTTCTGGGGAGGCAGGCGTGGCTGGACAAGAGCTTCAGCTGCCATAAAAGCCCCAGAGTCTGTACAAGGAAAGGCACTGCTGAGATATCTACCTTCTCGCAGGTGGAGAACGTGTTCGCAACCTGCTAGACACACAAAATCACTTCATCACAGCTTTGCAGATGTGAAGGAAGGGAGGTATATTTGCTTCCTGGTTTGTTTAAAAAAAAGAGACAGTAGCAGGGGTTCTGTTTACTTTTTTCATGGCACAGCTGTATTAAAAGTTCATGTACTCCCTGAAGGTCAAAAAGACTTGCTTTAATTGAAGTGCTCTGGGTGTTGTCTTGTGTGCACATGCCACGTGATGAGGCTTAACATAACACAATGGGTCACAGGCTGAGCAAAAACTACAAGTCTGCTGCCCTGTTAGTCAGTAGTGATAGCCATCTGTGAGACAGACCTGTCTAAAACCCACTCCTCCCTTTGCTAAGAGGGAGCTAACACAGACCTACCTTGCTGTCTTTCTTCAGCCATGACTATCTCACTGTTCTACTACATGCACATGGAGGATTTGCATGCAGAGCTTCTCCTAGCAGCTTTCCAGCCTGGAAATACCTTATTTGCTCTCTGTGGTTGGTGTAGGGCTGCTTGCCGCCTGGGAAGTGCTGAGGGAGACTGATGTGTCCTTGCCCTACATCTGTCATTGCTTAGCCTCCAGTTGGGTAGACAGGTACATAGGATTGATTCAGGGCATTTTTATACTGCTCTCACAATCTTAGTATAATCTAATGCAGTTCATCTGTCAGGATTTTACAAATGCAGCCCACCTTTGAGATTATTTACAGAATGGCTAGCTGGATGTTATCCTTCCTGTCTTCCCTCTTGCAACTCCCAACAGTAACCTCTTATCTCCAATATTATACAATGAAAAAACACCAGATTGGCAACAATAAAATAAAATAACAAGTTATTGACAGTAATTATTCTGCGGTTTATCTGGAGTCCTCTGCCTCACTTTATCTGATGTTTATTTTTTCTGATCCAACATTTTGCTCACTTATTTTCTTGCTTGAGTAAAAGCATCCTTAATGACTTGTCCAGAAAGGAAGTTATTTAGCAGAAAAAGAAAGGCTGATAGGAGAACAGCTTTCACTGGCATATTTGTTGTGACTGCTTCATAGTCTGTAACATATGTGGCAATAATATGTAAAGCAATGCCACTAATAATAGGGTTTCCTACAAAAGCAAGGTAGTCAAGGTCTATGATATATTTGAAAAATAAATAGGCAATGCATTGCAGAATAATAATTTACCACAGAGTATCAGGGTAAGTTAAATAAAGCAGCTGGGACAAATCTAACATTGTATTGGGTAATGCAGCCTAGTAGGAAGAGATCTGTGGAGTTGTACCAAATTCCTAAAGTAGACACTCACCATAACCAAAGAGAGGAAACAGAGCAACATAAAAAAAAAAGAGGAAATATATTAAATCTAAATAGCTGAGCTTACATTATCACAGCATGTAATGAGGCTTTGCTGCTCTGGATGATAGAATATCATGTTGCAGTGACTACAAGAAAGTGGCAACACACAGTAGCCCCGTGGCATTTCAAGACATCTTAGAATAATCTCAGGCTATTTTGTTTAGGTTTTCTGACACCTGTCGTGAAATCAGGAAATTTCTGAAATCAGAAAACTCAAAGTAATGCTATACCAATAGAGTTTCAGGAGTGCAGTCAACACAAGTGGATGGACAAATGAAGCCACTTAATGTATTCAATACTAGGAACATGATTCTCGTTTCCTGGAAAAAAAACCTGAACAAACAACTACCCTATAACAATCATCAAGCTCTAATTCTATTTTCTGTTCCACAGAGCCTTAAATTTAATTTATATCTATGGCCTCTGAGCAACTTTCCGTATTGCCTAAGGGATGTGTCTACCATCTGTCATCTATTTGTTTTGTTCTTCTGCAGAGAAGCACGGACAGTGGTGTCTCTGCTTTTTGTTCAGTTACTAAGGGATTTTTTGTTTCATCTTTTACATAGGAGCTACTATAAACTTCTTAGGGGATAATGAAGATGGTAGGATTCGTGGTTGTCTGTAGTTTGTTGGAAAACCTATTCAGATGAGCTCCCGAGAAAGTTCTGCCCCTTAAGGGGAAAAAAACCCAAACCAACAAAACAAAAACCAGCAAAAATTACTGTTGATTATTTTATCAAGCTGTATTAGTAAAAGGCTTACGCTTTTGTGGGTAGGTGGGTGTCTGTATATACGTTACCGGGGAGTGAAGGGAGACAATTGCAGAGCTTTGTGGGAAGATTGTGGTATTAAGGGAGTTTGCATTCTAGCAGTGACCACGTTTTCCTTTGCTCCTGATTTTTCTTGTGCTTTTCTTGGGTTGCTCCTGCCTCAGGGATGAAAACAGGGATAATGACACTGCAGTGAAATTCTCATATGTGTCTTAAAGAAGACTCATTTAGCTTGTCTCTATTTGCTAATCTTCCTCTGTAGCCATGCTAGGCAATCAGAGCAGCAGTAAGAGCAGTGGGGAAGGTGCAGAAGGGAAATTAGAATAACCAGGTGCTTGAGGCACTCTCTGACCAGCTTTACTCAACCAGCGCTTACAGCCCATGAAGCAAGGACTGAGAAGTGAGTCTGGGCCATGGTGTGAATCTAGAATAAACACTGGCTGCTGCTGAGCTTTTAGATGGAGAAGGGCATGCTTTGGGAGTTTGTGTGCTGAAATCACTTCAGCTCTCCAGGTTGCAGATGCTTAAAACAGGACCTCCCTCACTGGAGCAGTGAGTGACATTCCAACCTAGCTGCCTTGGAGAACTGGATGACTACAAACCTCTGGAGCTCCCTCATGCAGCATGCCATAAAGTTGAACAGGCTTGCTAAGCTTTACCACATCATTTGTGTTGTAGCCCCCTCTTCTCTGAGCCACACTGCTTTGCTTTTGTGAGCTGGCAGGAAATGGAAAATCTGCATAGGCTTCTTATATGTTTCCATAGCTGCCTAGTCACAAATATGGCAAACCCTAATAGTTTTCATAAGGACTAATCCTTGCCGTGACAATACTGCTGTAGCCAACTCATGTTTGCTCTGCAGTTGCCATCATTTGTTTCTCCCTGAGAAGTGGCCCTTCTAAGGATATTGTATGAGCACCTGTTTCATCAGGGCTACAGGATGCATTTACACACCTATCAAACACACATAAGGGAAGAGTAATGTGGGAAGAGAAACCAGTTACGTGTGCTCTGAAGGAGAGAGTCTGAACTTGATATTAAACAATGCTAAGCCAGGTCTGTTGCAATCTTGTTTTCACATTTACACTTTGGTTTTAGAAATAAAATAGAGTGGCTTACAACTGGCTGTGCTGGCACCATTTTGGAGTCCTGTTATTAATAGTTTATTAATAGGCATTAAAATCAACTATGGAAGTATTTGTAAGGAAGCAAGAGCTCATGTACTAAGAAGCACATAATGGAGGACCTAATCAGCTGGAATGTCCTTTACTTACAGTGTGCAAATGTCACCTAACACTGCAGGTTTGGAAGAGTAGACTTCCTACATCAGAAAGTTTACTGTGGTCTCACAGTGTCTTTTTTCACATTCATTCCCAGCTGAAGGGTGTAATTTTTCCTTTGTAACTTTCAAAACTAAGAGTGAACATTGCTGTGAGTTCGCACAGATGGAAAGCAGTTTAAAACTCTTGCTTCATCCACACAAACTGTTGCTATTGTTATTATCAGTTTCATCCAGCTTTTGTCATCACGTTTTGCTGTCTGTCCTCAAAGGAAGTGCAAGTTTTTCTCCTGTTTATCAGCAAATGTGGATGCTAGATCTTACCTGTGATTTAGAAAAGGTCTTGTTTTTCCTTATGTGAGTAAAAATCCCTGCCAACACATGAGCCAATTTTTAGATTTAGAGGAAATAAGCAATACTGGAAGGTAATAAAAACGAATAGACAACCTAGTTAGTTTAAAGTTCTGGTAGTAGCTGATTTTTTATGTGATATTTACTGTAATCCCCTTTTCAGCCCTTTGTACTCTCCACAGGCTTTACTTCCTTAATCTGAAGAGCATCAAGGTGCAAAATTGTCCTGGTGTAACGAACTGTTCTTGTCCTTGCTTGATGTATTTCTACCTCTTTGTCCAAGCACATCTCCTGGTTATGTTGCTATGTCAGGAGCGGTCTAATAAGCAGCAGCCAAAGAACTGGTGGGAAGGAAAACAACATCAAAAAGCACCCACTCCTGTGTAATGATTTCCCTTTGGTAGCTGGTTTTGTACTTTTTCTCTGTGAGATCTTGACTGAAAGAAAGCTTTGTGGCATTGTGACTTAGAAGTTCCTTTTCAGGCTTTGTTTTTTTTCTTCCCCTCATCTCTTTGTCATCTTTTCATACATGCACTATAATTTTGTCTTAGGAAACTTGCCTGTTGATAATGACAGCTAGGCAAAACCTGGAAAATTATCATCTCTTTCATTAAAAGAAACAGCTAGCTCATGTGGAGCTGTGCATATACAAGGATTTGTCAGCCATTTTAGCACGATTCCTTTATTAAAATGCTATGAATCTCAAGGCTATTGTTATTGTTGAACGGTTTTCTGAATCATTTGAACAATCAGATCTTTTCACCTAAATCCTTGAAGTTGAATCTTGACTAGTCCTGCAAAGAAGACATCTTTTAATTACCTTTGCTTTAGTTAAGACAGACTTGATGTGATTGCTTTTTCCCTATCAGATTACTTTTTGCAATATAATATGTTGTTTCCCATATAGAGAGGCTGTGAATACATCCAAGATTTGCTACTAGCTTGAGAAAGGAGACAGGCTATATATCCCCATTTCTGTGAAACCAAGTTTCAGTTGTCTTGATCACCTACACTAACACCCAAAGGGTCACCTTTTCTTGTTCAGAGGAGGTCACAATCAATCAAAATCAGGCCCATCTGGGATGGAGAGCAGGGCTTAATGTTAGTACCTGCAGGGTGGTGATGTGAAGGGTCTGCAAGACCTGTGATTTATAAGGAAAGCAAGAGAAATACAATCTGCCTTCAGATTTGAGAAGGCACTTATCTTCACTTGGCAGTGTGGGGATCTTTCTATCTCAAAAGCTACTAAGAAACTAAATGTTGAGAAGATCTTCTATGCATTTGATCCAGTTCTGCTAAATAGGGCTTTTGCTGTAAATGTAGGCCAGCTCTTAGACACATAGATCAGAGGTCTTCTGCATCTTAAATAATTAATTTTCTACCTGTTTATTTTCTAAACTCATTGCAAATTGGTCTCAGTGAAGCATTGCAGCAAGAATCTTGCAGCTTGGGCACCACTAACACAGGAGTGATTTATGTGCCAGTATAGAGAGCGAGGAGGGACAAAGGAGGCCAAGTGAGTCTTTGACACTTAAGAAGTGATGGCAGGTATGTGATGAGTGGTGCAGTGCACACTGAATCCTAAGGAACACCTGTTAGCATCGTAAATTGAGTGAAAGAGCTACATGTTGGGCTGAGCGGATGTATAATTGGAACCCTGGAATGTATTTATGCAGTCTGCAGCAGGCATATGGAAATATGTGAACTTGGCAAAAGCAGTCAGTAGTGTCAAATAATTATGAAATACTTGAAAGCCCCAGGTAAATAACCTCTTCAGAATTGGCAGGCATCTATGGGTCATTACTTATTTTGTTCTTTCCTTCTTTATATAGCGAGCTGTTGTAAATCCCTAGTGGAAAATCCAGTGAGGCAGACAGGGGAGAATGCAATCAGCAATCCAAGAAGTAAGAACAAAAAGAAGAATGGAGCTTACAAATTTTCCATGCAAACTCCACAGTCCTTTCCAATTCCAATCTGATAGAAAGGATTTAGCTGAGTAGCTTGGCTGGGTGCAGTGTAGTTTTTACAAATCTAGCACAAAGGACCAATACATTTGATTTGGTGGATGTGTAAGCTCTAACAATAATATTCAGAAAATTCAATTCTTTAATCATTGTGACTGTAAGAACCAAGTGTTTGTAATATTCTCAGGACATGTAGAGTAATTACATTGGATTTTAATAAGACTTGCTATGAATTGTTGACCAATGATTCACTATGGAGGAAAAATTAATTAAATTTTAATGTGAAAAGTTATTGTTAATTAAAAGTTGTATGAAAAACAGCCATAAAAAGTAAGGTAGGTGGACAGGTTTTGAAATTACTAGAAGGGTATATAAAGAAAGGGAATAAGCTATGGGTTTTTTTTTGGCCTGGATTTTACCCTACTGTATGTGTGCCTGAACAGACCTTTCCATGTGCAGATTCTCTTCTCCAGCCATGAAAAATATGTCCCAGGAAATTCACACCCTTGACAGATGATAGCTTCCACCCAGGAATGTAGAGATAGGAGTGGGCTGTAGGATGAGTGGATACGTCAGGTGCAGGAAGGATGTTTACTTTCACACCCTTCTTTATGTTTGCCTCTGTAGAGCACATGTGGGACCACAGCCACCTGGAAATGATGCCACTGCAGCCTCAAGATTCCAGCCCAACTTCCCAGCAGCTATGCCTTTGCCTTCATCCATGTTTCCCATCCCTAGGCAGCCTTTGCTTTCCACACCCCATAGTGGCCTTTTTATAGGGCCTGTAAAAAGCCCTCCAGTTGTGTGGAAGTTGGAGAAAAAGTGCCAGAAACTTAGGCGCAGATCCCATAAGTGACTGAAGTATATTTTATGGTTCTCAATGAATAACTTCAATCCTCAGGACAGTAGTTGAGCTGCCACCCAGCTCCACTGAACCTGTGCTGCTGCAGGTTCCATGCACATAAGGATCTGCTTCTGAGTATGACCAGAACACACAAGACATATAGTTAAGCAGTCTAGAGATCAGTTCATGCCCAAACCTGATTAGAATAATAGAATCATAGAATAGTTTGGGTTGAAAAAGACCTTAAGATCATCTAGTTCCGACTCCACTGTCCTAGGCACGAACACCTCCCACTAAACCATGTCACCCAAGGCTCTGTCCAACCTGGCCTTGAACACCGCCAGGGATGGAGCATTCACCACTTCTTTGGGCAACCTGTTCTAGTGCCTCACCACCCTCACAATAAAGAACTTCCATGTTTTCTTCCTCATCAGAGCCTAGTGCACTCTTGCAACAGCTACCTGATCAACATTAATGTACAAGACAGAAATAGCTTTTTTTTTTTCTTCCCTGGACTTCTAAGGAGAGGGTTTTGTGTAGGGAATTTGAACTGAACAGGAGTTCTTTTGTGAATCTCGTTCTTAAGCACCTGGTTTCCTTACACATTATGTTGTCACTGTAGTCAGTGTTGGAAGAACAGTGACTCCCTGACAAGCGTCACTCTTCCAGGCTTGGAATACCAAACCATAGAAGACCATGAGTTAAGTAATGTAACACCAACACTATGGCAATGAGCTCCTCTTTAGACTCCAGACTTTAGCATTTTCCTTCACAACAAGCCTATGAGGGATCAGCAAGGTCTCAAGTTGTGTGTGTCTCACCAGGCTCCTTTTACAGATTGCTTTTACAGTCCAGAGATTCATGAGTCTCAACTCACTTCATCATACATGTCTCATTTAGATCATTATAATGAAATCAGCAGGGTTAAATCACGCATTACAAAGTGCTTTTCCTTAATCATCGGTTTATCCAAAGGGCTGACAAGTGAGCTATTGCTCTGGATAATCCAATGCCCGTTTTCCCCTCAAGGATTAGGATTTATTTACTTGTAACTGACAAGCTTCTACTATCTCATTTTGATGGTATTTGTGCAAATGAAAACTTAAAGTCTACCTTATTATATGGTAAACTCCTATGAAAATGTCTTCTTATATTTTCAGATAAATGTAGCTGTATATCTGTATAGTCAGCTTTAAAAAAATCTCAGTTCAGTGGTCTGAAATATATTGGAATATAACACATTATTTGTGGTGTAAATGCTTTACAGTAAAATATTACTCACTTAACTCTATCAGGGGGTCAGTGACCGAAAGCAGAACTATAATTGTAGTTTAACTACTGAGATTCATTTTTCCAAACCAAAATGAGCTTGAATTTCTTCCCAGTGATCAATATTTCTTAAAGGGCAAATAAGTAATTAGAATTAAATCGCAATTTTAATTTAGCTTTGTGAGCACTGTACTTGCAGGTCTAAAAGAAACTCACGGGGAGCTTTCAAAAGATGCTTGCAGAATCCTGTACCTCTTGACTGATGAAAGCATCTTTAAATATTAAATCAATACACACATACATATGACCTTTCAAAGAACAGTTTGTATGTCATTTTTAGTAGCCCCATGAAAAAGTTCCAGATAAACTGTCAACAGTGGAATCTTTTTTTGTATATCCACTGATCAAAAGTTATGTTTGCTAGACAATGCTGTGAATATGGCGACCAGAGCCACACGAGAATAGCTGCACCACCAAATTGTAATATTAACTAAAAGTAACTATTTATTTTATCATTATTCTACTGCTTAAATCACATCACTGCATGACCATTAATAAGCACAGTTGAAAAAACTTAGCCGGAGAGGTTATCTCACAAAGACTGATCAGTGCTACCAACATATATCCCAAAATACAGAGAACATGGCCTTTGACAAAGGAAACATTTGATGGCAAATTATTTCTAATACTGTAATTCCCTCATATGTAGTTAAAAAACAATAAAAGCACTTGCACAAAAATTCATGATTGGTCCCTGATCAGTGTACACTGGCCTACTGCTATGCAGTTGCATCTGATCTACGCATCAGAGCACTGGACTACGCAAGACCCTGAACCAAATCTTTCTTATTTTAGCTGATTCAGTACAATGACTTCAAATCATTTGTACAAGTTTTTCACTGGCAATGAATTGTTAGCCACTGTACCCATTTTTATCTCAAGTCTGCATTTGATTGTAATCATGCTCCTTAATTTGACAAGTACCTAAACATCTACAGTCCATTCAACTGTCCTGTGCCTATAATCAGTAATTCATTCTCTGTATAACTCCATAAAAATGGCAAGGGTGATGAATATTTTCTTTCTCTCTCAGTTTAAAATAAAATCCATATTAATTTCATCAACTGGCAATTATTAATGTGCCTTACATAACCAAGAATTGATTTGCTTATGACAAGTTCTTAATGTCTTTAAATTGTGGTAAATAATTGCTATCTATATTCAGCATTTTAGTATACCTACATAAGCTGATCTTATTTTAATGGAAGACATAGTTGTAAAACCTTGCAGAATATTGGGTAAAAACCTTCAGTTGCTGACAGCCATTTCTTTTGTTTTAATGCTTGTGCTGGACTGGGTGTCTGGGCAGCTGCAGAAATAAATGGAGGCTAAACACACTCAAAACTCAGAACCAAATTAAAATGCAGATTTTCAGGTTGAGACTCAAACATAATATATATATGAAACATGTCTCATCCCTATTTCTATTTTTATTTCCTAATAGTCTGAAAATTGTTTTATAAATGCCTACCTTTTAGAAGACCTCATGAGTTTGGCATACCTATTAATATTTCAAGATTTTGAAAGGATAGCATGTCAGTGACATTAGCTTATCATAAAATTGGTACATTTTATCTTATGGGTATGGCTCTATTGCATAAACCTCATATACACAGTATTTAGCTCAGCTGTTCAGGCTTCTTATTTTAATGCTGTAAGAGCCTTTACTTTAATGCCCTCTGTAAGAGCCTTTGAAACAAAGGGTAAAGTACTGATAATAACTGGATACTGAAGGACTGTGGGTAGGATAGGTCTTACCTGAAATGTAAAACAACTGTGGAATAATTCAAGGAATGTGGTTTGTTTGGGAAATGTGGTCAGTTTAAAGATCTCATGGCTTTTAATTTCATTATTCTCATCCATTTTTGGCTGATGTACAGCTCTATTTGGTTGTCTAGTGATGGACTTCTGGACATTGAGCCTACGTATTTGAGTATGAACTGTACTTATACAGTAGCTGATTGAGGGCTCCTAAATCAAGCTGGGGTCCTTTTATCAAGTGTGACCTTGTCTACCAATCCATCCCAGGATTTAGTCAAAGTCACTTGTCCCTTCCTGTCAGAAGAAATGTCTGTCTTTCATTGCTTAAAGTCCCAGCAATGAGATTTACTCTAAAAGCTAAGCTTGTAGTATAAAATGAAAAACTTTGGAATGAGGAAACTAAAGCTTGTTAATGTTTTCTGTTTGTATGGATGTCAGCAAGCTTTCCAGGCCTCAGGAAAATAACAATGATAAAAAAATAATAACTCCTGTTTCAAATTCACAGAATGCAGGTAGAAAAGTGCTGCGTAGATTTAGTAATTTGTTTATTAAAAATGGCACTGCAAGAATGAATTTCAGCCGTCCTGCTGGTGTAAATTGTACTAAAGTGAGCTACAAATGTTGTTTAGGCCCCAGACATAAGTCTCTTCCCAGTAGGACAGCTTACACTAGCCTGCTGGAAAAATGCTTGCATTCAACAACAAATCTAAATTCATGTTGGGTAGTAAACCTCAGTATAGTCCGAAATGACGAAGAAACAGTCACTTGCAAAGCACATATTGTAGAAACACTCCATAAAGATACAGGAGCTCACATTAATCATGTGAGCTAGGACAATAGTTGACCTTTTCTAATAAGAAATGAAGCATCTAAAGCAGCCATTAAATTTTGCAGCAGCCCTGTTTACTGTACGTCTGTGGCATTCATCATTGCATGATGTAAATGTCTGCAGAATGCAGACATTTGACAATCATCCTTCACTAAGAGGAAAATTGGTCTGCAGCTTTTAGAGCACTGCTCCCCAAATTCTGGCAATGCCAAGGTCATTATAGCTCCTTTTCAGCCTTAAAATGAAGAGAGCAGCTGTTGAACAGAGAGCAGCTGTTGAGCAAGCAAGGTTAACAAACCTTGGAAAAGCATTATTGCTAATTTAGTTTTAGTACTTTTTGAAGCACAAAAGTTGAAAATGACTGTCTGACATGGGCCCACCACTTTTCCAGGAGTCAAATCTACAAAGTCACTGGTAAGATATCTAGGCTTTGGCTTTCAATAAAAATTCCCATGCTTGCAGATCTAATTCAAGAAGGATTTTTAATGAACAGAAGCTGATATGCACTGAGATGTAGTCAGTGCCTTAAGCTTTGAGGTTTAGTTTCAAACTCCAGTAAGAGATGATAATTAGAAATGCTGTCAAATAAAGATATCATAATTCGGTGGCCGGGGAATGTGTTCTCTTGTTGAGCTAGTGAACTCTCACTGTCACTTTGAAATCTTGGACAACTACTACTCCTTCAGTACCTTTTTTCACTGGCACATTTCTTTTAGCTACCCTATTAGGATTTTCTGCTTCTGAAATCAGCCTCAGGCCTTTTCAGTTTCACAGAAAAACAATCCTAGAACAGCAGCTAGTCTTCTGCGGATCTTGTAGGGGCCTTAAAAGTGTCCGTGGGTTTTCTTGTTTTCCTTTTCCCTTGTTGATCTTCCCAATTCTTAACTGATAGCCCCTGCTGCTGACTAAGAAATCATCCCTTTGACACCAGTGCCCTCCACGGCCCCAACAACTGTTTCTTGTTTTGTGTCAGCACCAACAAACTGGTGGCAGGCCAGGTTTTACAATGTTAAACTTCACTGAGTGCCAGAGAAGTTTCATGCTGGTTTAGGCGTAAAGCAAGAGTCTTTTGCCACTAATAGATGATCTTCTTATGGCGACCAGCTACCCTTGGTACAGTTACTGTTTTAGCTTACACGGCATTTGATGCAGCTGACTTCCCTGAGAGATTTGGGAGAATGGGGAGATCTTGTCTCTTCCAAAATTCCCTCTCGCGTTTCTCTCTAACGAGTCTAATGCTATTTATTAGGGACTTTGTCTACCTCCTACCCCAACAGTTCTCACCTAGAAAACTTTTGTTAGATGCCATGGGTCTTTGTTTTGGAGAGCATACTGTGTTACAGAAGGTAATGTCTGTTTACAGTGTCTTAAATATCAAACTAATTCACTGAAAAATGGGATTTGAGATGAAAAGGACTTGGTTCAAGGCAAAGAAATTAGAGTTGTAATTTCTTAAAAAAGGAACACCACTTTGTGGAGAGGAAAAAACTGCGTGAGTAGCTTCATAGGTGGACTGCAGTCATCCCTTGTTTAGATTATATCATTAGATTCAGTCTCAGGTCACTGCAGGTCCACAGGCAGCCACCAGTTTTCTTGCCTGGGAATCACTGCTGGTGCTTCTCACCCTACTGGTGTGCAAGTCTTTGTGCCCTAAGAGAGATTGCAGGGAGATGGCAAGAGCCCTGTCATCCCACTGCACTTTTACAAAGTCAATGTCCTGTGAAGAGAACCGTGAGAGATTGACAGATGTTTTCCATCAACACCACCATTAATAATATCTACAACAGTGGCAATAACAATTAGTTGAAATGAATGTGTGCAAATAGTGACTGCAGTATGCAAAATTTGCAATTATTTGGCTGAAATGTTTGCTTTTGACCAAATATGATGTCTTCTTCCTTTTTTTTTCTTTCATTATAGTGTGCTTGCATTTTCCTCTGTGGTTCAGAAATCCTGACTGAGCATCCTGTTACAACTCCCCATGGTCAGGGGTTTCACAGAGGAAAATATGACATATGATCACTGCTGTAGTTCCAGTAAGAAGCTGGTTGCATAAAGAAAAGCAGCTGGCTGACTGTAGCTATGAAGCTTCTTTGCTAGACTCCTGAATCAATATGTTTGAGTTCTGTATGACCTTTTTACGCTAAAAAAATATGTGTTTGCAGATCATGCATCATAAGCACTTTTTGTTAAGAGAGGGGAAAACAGTTTCCAGACAGTTAATGTTTTCCAGACCTGTGTTGCTTTGCATGAAGAGTGACAAATAACAGTGCACGTCAAAAGACTATTTTCATTTCAGTCCCCATTCTTGATGGCTTTTCTCTCTCTCTCTGTCCAAAATACAAAAAAACCCAACATGCACTGCCCCAAAAACAAGATGGGAAAGGAAGAAAGGCTATCAAACAAAGCCTTTATGAGGATAGAGTTGCAGAGGTGGGCTATAGAAATGCTACAGAAAATACCATTCCTTATGAAAGATTCAGTCATTGCATCCCTGTATTCCTCACTGTATCAGCCAGAGTCCTCAAGCCTTAATGGGTGTTGCAAAGTTGTCAGAAGCTAGACCTTCAACCACACACACAGAAAGCAAGTCCTATGCCTGTATGCAGGATCCATCAATGTCATTTTTCACTATGAAAGTGAATGTTTTCAGTTTCTGCTGGATTAGTCCATAGAGGGGATATTATTTCTATGCACAGAATTTTCTTATTTTGTAAGAAAATAAAAGGCATTCTTTACATGCGAGTAATGGCATGGGTTGTTTTTTGTTTGGTTTTTTTTTTGTACTTTTCTAGTCTGTCCAGAAGTCACTTCTCCTTCAATTATCATTCTGCAGTGTTGTAGTTATTCAGATCTAAAGAAAGGAAATACTGAATTTGAAAGCACAGTATTTAAAGTAAGATTTGATAGCAGACAAGCTTCTTTGTTTTTTTTCCTTTTGTCTTGTTTTGGTTTGGTTTAATGCATATTTTAATTGTGTTCACTTAGCATGATTTCTTTCTAGCACTTGGAGGAGCTAACCTTAGCCATCAGTTTCATTGTAAAGAGACCATTTTTCTTCTGACAAGCTTGTGAGAATCCTAACCTATAATTCACCCAGATTTGTGAGGCATTAATCCTCTCTGACAGCTCAATCCATTAAAGACAGTAAAGAATTTGGATCAATTAATACATTCTTTTGACAGACGCAGTAATGAAATTGCAACTTCCGTTCTATTTGCCCTTTGATGTATGAGCCCAAATCAATCCCAAGCTGTTACAAGGGGCCATTTTTATGTCTCCTATCCAGCAGTGACTAGCTATTCTCTGTGCATTCTTAAATTATTTCCCTGGAACTATTTATACAATGTATATCACCATAGCATATTAATATTTCCAGAATTGTTCCTTATTTCTATTTGTAAAAATTTACCATTTCAAGTCTCTTGGATATGAAAAGAGTACCAGCCTCAGTTCAGCGAGTGGTGAAATGGTGAACTGTTTTTCCACCTGTTGTGGTTTAAGCTCAGCCAGTAACTCAGAACCATGCAGCCACTCACTCACTTCCCTCTGTTTCTTCCTCCCCCAGTTCCCAGAGGGATGGGGAGGAGAATCAGAAGAATGTAACTCCCATGGGTTGAGATAAGAACAGTCCAGTAACTAAGGTATAACACAAACAACTACTGCTACCACCAATAATAATAATGATAAGGGAATAGAATGCAACCGCTCACCACCCACCGACCGATACCCAGCCCGATCCAAGCAGTGATCTAGCCCTTCTGGGTAACTGCCCCCAGTTTATATAGTGGGCATGACGTGCTGTGGTATGGAATGCCTCTTTGGCTAGTTTGGGTCAGGTGTCCTGTCTCTGCCTCCTCCCTGGCAGAGCATGAGACTCACAAAGTCCTTGGTCAGAGTAAACATTACTGAGCAACAGCTGAAAACATCCGTGTTATCAGCGTTGTTCCCAGGCTGAAAGTCAAAAACACAGCACTGCATCAGCTACTAAGAAGGGTAAAAATGACTGCTGCTGAACCCAGGACACCACACTTTGTGGCAATTGGATGTCTTCTCTGTAGTCTCTGAGGCACAAGACTGTTCTGCCTAAGTAACCCAAGCATTCCTCCAATAGTCAAGACACCCAGAAACTGAGTTTCTCAGAATGGGGAAATAGAGAACTTCAGCAGGCAGGATGTAAAACTATTTGGCGTTGCAGCTGGCTTGCTGGACCTCTCTGCTCCTCTGTTTTCATAGATATAAGTCATAGCTGCATCCAACAGTGGGACAGATCAGCCCTAGCACTCAATATTAGATGCATTTTTTTACAGTTAAGCAACACATATGAACATTTTTAGTACTGCATTTTTACCTCTTTCATAATCTCTTATCTCCCTTGGTTTTATGGAGCTGAATTAAAATGGCCTTTAAACTCAAGTCATAAAGGACCAGGGGTGTTGTAGACCTTGCTATTGATTTATTAAAGTATGCAGTTGGCTTTGCTGAGATACACAGTGTGTTTATTTGTGTTTCTCTCCTTCCCAATCGCTGGAACTTCTGCATCCTCATATGCTGGAATTTGATTTTAGAAGAGTGCAAGGGTGGGTATTTTTCTGCTATATTGTTTTATTATAGATATCAAGTATCAAATACTTTGTTTTATCCTTGATTTTTGTGAAGCCAAATGAAAGTTTAAGCCTAAATGAGGTGTTGAGAAGGAGGAAAGGTTGAAGTGAACACATGCTCTTTTCAACTGATGTCATTGTCAGCTATTTAGAAGTTTCTTAATTGTTCTTTTAATTTAAGTAATTATCAAGATCCGCTCATCCTGATATTGACATGGTGACACACTGTACAGGAACAGCCATCATGGCAACTAAACATGTGATAGCTTTTTAACTTCTACATTTACACTGGTAGACACTCTGGAAGGGAAATTATCACAAAGTTATTTGTGGTCTACTTCAAAATTGTATTTTAGGAGCTCAAAACAGGAAAAGATAAATGTGCTGGTAGTGACTACATGTGTGGATAACGTAATGTAGCGAGGCACAGGCATAAGCAGCACTGAGTGGGGGAACCAGAATCACATGCACAAAAGTGAAAGACCTTGAGAACTAAAGAGAAATGAGATCATAAATAACAGTAACAAATGCATCCTTGCAATGCCTAAGCTCAAATTCTTATCAGTTAGAGATGGCAGATCAGGAGGATATGGGGAGATAGGCCTGTGAAGAAAACTTGCATAAGGCATATGTATTGGGCACATTATTTCTGGAACAGAGAATTACAAGAAATGATGTTGTGCAAGACAATGGAATAGTTCACCTGAAAAGCTGTATACAGCAGTGGTTTCCTAGTGAAGCGGGAAAACTGGAACATGTTAAGAAAAAAGCTACCATCATGATCTAAGGTCTAGAATATATTTTACAAGACCCTGTTTTGCAAGAGGACCATGTCAGATATACACAAGGCTGAGAAGGGGTGTCACTATTCTTGCATCACTGAAGTACACTTTGAGAAGTTATTTAAGCTAGTGGAGAATTTTGGCACGGTTTCCCAGAGGTAAGATTCAGAGTAGAAATTAGAATCAATTGGCTTCTGGTGAGAGAAAGGAGGTCTGGTGTGGTCTTCCATTATGAATAGGGATTAAAAAAATAAAAATAAAAAGTAGCAGAACTGCTCTGAAAATAGTTTTTCCTAGCTTTAAGAAAAGCATGTGACTATATTTTATGTATTTGGTCAATCTCTTATTCAGTGTTCACAGAAGTTCCTTATACTCTTAGCTATGTTGTTTTGGTTCTTGAATACAGTCAGTTGTACCTACACACATATGTATTCACACTAATAGTGAAGTGTAAATGTACTTGAAATCAAGGTACAGGTGTTTTAAGCACAGCAATCACTATTTTGCAGAGCTAACTCTCAGAAATTGTCACAGATTGTTTAAGGATTTGTTTTTAGAGGCAGAAGTCTCTCAGTCCTTTTTATTTTCTGAGAGCAGGTAATACTTATTGAACATAGCCGGTGAAAACCCCCCACATACATATTTGCTTTTAGACTCCAGGCCCATTCACTTTTATTGTAGGTATGTGTGATTCATTGTACATGGAAACCAAGTGAGTTATAAATGTTAAAGTGAAATCAAAATAAGCTTTTAAAATCCTTATGTATTTTTCCTGTTTTGTATTTTTCTCAAAGCATAAATGAAATGACATTCTGAACCAGACTGCATAATGCTTCTCTTTGCCTATGGAAACGATATTCCTCATGTTTTGTACACCTGCTTAGAAAGTCTAATACTGGATGCATTATCCTCATTTCACTATGGGGATGTACATTATAGAATAGTTTAGGTTCACCTTCAGAATAATTCTATTCAGAAGTAGCATCAATGAACTGTCAGATAACTTTATCACTCATTGTTAATCCTTTTCCCATTCAGTTCTTGACCTGTCTGGCATTTCAGGATCATTGACATACTTTGCTCTTTGCAACAGTGCTTGCAGACTTTTATGTATATTGTGTACTTCAAATAACAGGATACTTATACCTTCCTCTTGAAAGAGCATTTTAACAGATTACGAAAAGTCTCTCAAAGATACTGGAATCCTGACAGCGCCTTTTGATTAATGAAGAGCCCCGTCTCACTGTCTACTGGACTTTTGGATACATCTGCATTTTTACATTTTGCACTCAGCAGAGACAGCTGAGTATGGTAGCAGTGCAATATTTGTCAGGAAGAAATCCCAAATATGCCCTGAATTTAGACAAGAGCCCAGTACAGACGGATTTAAGAGACAGCAGAAGAAATCCCTCTTTTCTGTGTGTTTATTACCTGGCTGCTTGACTGTAGTTCAAGGCATGGAATTCAACTGGAGTGAAAATTTAAAATATCATACTTGTCCTGGAAATGCTATTTCCTTTCCTTTAATGTTTCTTTATTTAGTACCAGTGTAAACCTTGAAGCAAAAGTCTTTCTGCAGGTGCAGACATATCTCTGGAAATAAGTGTGGAAATAATCTTTAGTGTGTATGGATGACCATAGTACAAATATGACCTACAGCCTGTGTGTACATTTGGAAAAAATTTACTTGTGTGTCAAGAAATACTGTGAGTATCTCTTAGGAGGTTGTATGATGAACATAAAAGGAAAACTGAGTTTTCTGACACTGGGCCTTAAAACCGCTTCTTGTGTACTGGATGAGTGAGGTAGATGAGCCATAGTTTTGATGTTTGTTTTTTGTTGCAGCACTGTCTGAAGTGAAAGCACTGTCATCATTCCCACTGAACACCAGTACACCATGTAGACAAGCCTTGCCCTACTGTACCCACAGTGGGTTTGTAAGCCAAGGAAAACTACTGAAAACGCTCTAGGAGCTGTCTGATAGATGCAAGGGATAGCAAAGATAGGATCTTGAGAATGAGTGTGATCTGGTATTGGCTTGAATTCTGGGTTGTGAAGGAAAAAGATAAATTAAAAATACCCAAGGAAAAAGTAGCTTCTGAAGAAGCAGACGTTTCTGCTGGAGTATCAGAGCAGCAGCCTGGCCTTGACAGTACCCAGCCCGAAACAATCACCCAGCGTTGAAATGAGTAGTGATTGACAGGGCTGGTCTGATAGTTTTATGAAGCATGTGGTGGCCTCTACTGGTGAATCAAAATGTTACATGGACTTATGATGACAGAATTCCTTAAAAACTGGATATTCAGAAGGTAAAGCTTAGAGACGTTTAAAATTCACAGACCAGCCAGTCAGGGATCCTGTCATGGTTGTTATTTCTCCTGTAATGCAAATGTGGTGGTCTATTAGGTTATGGTTTTTAGTCTAAAGGGTTTTCTCTCCTCAACTTGATACTGGTTTTGCATGTATCTGACATTCTGTCTTTTTGAGTGGTGCACAGAAGGATCCTTGAATTATTGCTGATCACCTCTGACATGCCCACGCTTAGCACAGAATGGCACACTTTGTCTTGTTGCATTTTGGTGGATCATGAAGATAATGCAGTAAAAACTGATTTCAAATATTTTCTGAATTGTTCTTTTGTTACAAAGGCTTTGTGTCTTGCTAGTATGAATTAATTTTCTACTTCTTACCTGTGCATCCGTCATAATATCATTTGATATTCAGATAGTTCTTACATAGTCTATCATAATTTATTATCAATGAAGCAATAGCTAATGAGTATTCAAGAGGAGGTTACTGTTTGTGCTCAGGCCCTGCTAACACTTTATTTGCTCCTTCATTGATAATTAATTTGTTATATCTTCACAGAGATCTACTGTAATGCAATGTTCAGTCATATAACACTAATGTTCAGTCATAACATTTGAATTAAATAATGGGAGCTTAAATAAGCTGTTGATTTTTCCTTCTCTGATAGGGATAACTTGCCATGAAGTAGTATCTTCTCATTTTATTTTAGAAGAGCAAAGGCTTCTGTGGAAACAGTATAACTAAAGGGCTTGCTAAATAAATGAAGGCTGGGACATGAAACAAGGAAACAACCAGAGCTTGTTAACTCCAGCATCTACCATTGCAGAATTGGTTGAAATAAGGGAGTTTTCCAAGAGATTTGCTTTAGTCATCAAGACTCATATTGTGCTAGCACTAGTCACTGGGAATGCAGGAAAGGCATATAGGTCTGGTCTTTTTTACCTCTTATTCAAAACCAAATGTGGAACTCACAATAAATACTTCTTTGTGGAACATTTTGATATTTATGAATAACATTCCAACATAACAGTTTATTCTTGCATGATAAGTGACCCATATTCTACAGTCTACATTTACACTTAAAGATGTCTTTTCTTACCATTCTTTGCATATAAACCCGTCTCGGTGTTCTCAGTGCTTTCATTTTCTATTGTGCATATGTCTATTCACTTCCCTGCATGCTGTATTCATGTTGCTTTGAAGTTCACTTCTCTATAGAAATACTAAAGAACATTAACTTTTCCAAGTTGTGGGCGGAGGGAAAGCATACGGGAAGACTTGACTTGCTTTTCCTTTAAAGCTTAAGTGAAACACTGAGCCTTAGCCACTTCTTCATAAGAGCTGCCTTGGTATATGGGAGCTCTAATTAACCAGTTGCAGACCATTGTTTAAATTCCAATTATTTGCATTAACGATTTTGGCTACCATATAAGATGAAGAAGGGAGAAAGGTCACCTTCCTTTTCAAGCATTATTGAAACTCTCGATTCTATTAGGCCACTAAGACATGTAGGAGAGCTCTTGCATAACCTGGGGTCCTCTGTGGTAGCCATGTCCAGGTACTGACTAGACAGAGCTCTGGTGACCTGGATACTATCTTTATAAATTATCTGTGACCTTTCCTTGTCAATGTCTCTTTTCCTAGGGCTTCTCCTTTGTTTTGCCCCATCATACCTAACACTGCCCTTGGAAATCAGGCTCCATATTAGCCCTGCTATGAGAAGGGTGTTGGAGCAAACAAGTCCAGGTATCTGTCTAGCATGAGACATTCTATGATTCTGTGCCTCAAGGAGCTGGTGATTTGAATTACTAGTCAACAGCTTAAACAAGGTCAAATTCACTTATTGTAATCTCCAGACATTTCATAGGCTTTCATGTCATCAGTTCCTTGCTCAGCTCCTCCAGGTGGTTTGTGTTTTGTGTTCCCATATCACTGTCCTCTCTGCGACATCATGGTACCACAAGAGGACTCATACATCAGTGCAGGTTTTCCTTCCCCTCTCTTTGACAGGAGAGGAGCAGCATGTGCAGTTGGAAATGCCCTCTTGTGATACAGGAACTGAAATGTGGTATGTTTATGCAAGCTTTCATAAGTAGATATTTTTCTTAAGTAATTTCTTAACTGGAAAGGTCAAAACAATTCCTGAAAAATTAAACACACTCCCTCCTGTGAGAGCTGATAATCACCTCCTATTGCACTAGTGTCAGTGAAGATGTTCTCATTTCTTCTATGTGGCTGTCAATATCTGCTCAGGTTCCAGAACCAAATGTAAGTTTGTATTGACAGCATACTCTACTGTAAATTTCTTCGCAGAAGGGAAGTCTTGTCAGTGCTTAATAAAGACATCTTTGGACAGCCTCCAAAATTCTAGCTAACAATTAATATATCTGGTAAGCACTGATAGTGGCGCACAGCATGCCTAGAGTTATTGCAGCAGTGGTACTTTCCCCTTGCTTTTGATCTTCCCACTCCCCTTGCTTTCCTTCAGCCAGATGCAAGGCTCATCTAGCTCCTTTGTGAGCCATTGCAACTTGCTGAAAGTAACATAGTAGAGCAGTGAGTGGCTTTTTGCCATCCTAATGAACTGAACTGGCTCACCAGAAGATGGACCAGCCACTGGGGCCAGTGCAAGGAAAGCAGTATCACTCACTGGTGGAAGAGCTGGAAGGCAGCAGTTTGGTTTAGCCAGCTGGGGAAGTCTCACCCAAGCTGTCTCCTGTTCTGATTGTGATTCTCTCAATGTGACGGCAAACCTGGAACTGCAGGTATCATACACAGTTATTTTGCTCCTAGTTTTTTAGCTGTTTCTTTCACAGTCTGCAGCTCGTGCCATTTCTAAGGATGATGGAGGTTTCTGTTGCAACCTGCCCCATGTTCTAGCAATCAAACAGTTCTATTATTTCATGCAAGAAAAGCTTGGTAAGCCCTACAGAGCTGAATTTCTCCTCTGTGTTTTTGCATTCCTACATTGCTCCTTCTCAAGGGGATGTGACAGAAAACAATATTTAGCTCAATTTCCTCTGAACAAAATGAAACCAAACCTGTCACAGAAGAATAACTCAGTGCAAAACTGGTAATAATGAAGATGGTCTGATGCACAGAAGTCTCTCAATCACAACATGCTCCCCACAGGACAGCATATTAACAGAAATTGCATTGTGAATTGTCTTGAGAAAAGGCTTCTGGCCAAAACATTGACATTCACAAGCAGCTGCTGCACTCAGAGAATGTAGTTTTTAATTATCTTGGGTAAAACAATCAATTTGGAGTGCAAGGCAAGTTAGGCTCCTGAATATTACTGATCACCTAGAAAATCACAATGAATGTGTGTTTTTCTTCTCAGTCTGCCTTATAACCTGCAGCTCATTTGGGCTGTAACAAATGCATTAGGTTTTGCTTAGCAAAGCAACACTGCTGAAGAAAATCCATGAACAAAATTTGAAAGAAAGTGGATCATCTAAATTAGAAAAGGTATGCTGTTGTTAGTCTTTTGATCCCCATTCATTTCATGGGTATTTAATATACTTGTGTGTGATTCCCAATTAAATAACATAGTCTATCTACTGATACCCTCTCACTGACAACAACTGAATAACTTCAGTTATTTCCCATTTCCTGTGATTCTTTTAAGATTATCACAACACGATGCTTCAGTTAGCCGGAATAATATACACTAAATATATACATGTATTATCTTTTCCTCTCTTCTCTCCTGCTGGAACTCATAAACACGTATCTTGAAACTCCTAGTGCTCTATCCAAACTCCAGAGCTTGCTCTGGGCAAACGCAGGCTAATGCTGGCATAGTAACACCGGGTGGCAGCAGTGGGTTTTCAGCCAGCGCGTTGAGTCGTAGTGAGGCTGTTGTCAGAGGTAATGAAGACATAGAAATTAATTTTGTTTTGATTTCTGAGTGCTTGGCATGTTATCCAACTCCAAATTTCTTCAGTTTGTCATTTGTTCATGCCCCACAGTCCTAGATTCTTTCTTTTAACTTAAGCTAACATTATAATTGTTGTAAGAATGACAGACTTGTTGGGGTTTAGGATATGGGAGAAAGTGTCGTGAATCTATCATCTGCTGAGAATTTGGGATTGTTGCCAGTGCTTTGTAGATGGAGAAAAATTAGGCAGTGGTTTATCTTTAGAGTATACGTCATGTTTGTCCTGCTCTCTATCCCTACTTAACATGTCAGAGTGGTGACAAGCAAAATAGAAGAAACCCTTTCAGAAACATGTTTTGCAATTACTACAGACTTTGCTGGGCAGATGACAGACCTGGGGAGAAAGCTGCCTGCAAACTCTTGTCTTCTGACAGTGGGTTTTCTTTACTTGACAGGGCTCTTCTGAGTGGGCATCACCTGGGACTTGGGAGTGAAGCCTTGGACAAAGACCATTTGTTGGGATCTTTTCTTTCTTCTGGGGGAGATTAGGGTAAGGTCAGCCTCCAAAGCCAACATCCTCTTACTTCCTCTGACATACATGTTGCCTATTGCTCTGATAATTCCCAGGTGTAATATAAAGACTGAAATATACTTCTTGTAGGGAGACAAATGGGGGATGTAAAGTTTTGAAAGCCCAGTCCTCAGAATACATTTTGCCACTGGCCTTAGCCATTAGCGAGACACACTCACCAAAAACTTGAGTCACAAACTTTGTTTCCTAACATCAGTGGTGCAGTAGCACGACTGAAGATACTATTTTTGTCTTTTCTCTCTAGGAGTAGGCAAAGGTTTTTCAAGTGTCTCACACTCCTCTAGTTCTCAGACTTCTCTATTTCAGTGATTTAGCTGAGATGGCTCAAAGGGGTAGCACATTACAACTTGCTTGCTTTCACTACTAATTAATGCCCCAAAACCACCAGTCTCTGCTGAAAGCAGTTACAATGAAGACCTCTGTAAAAACCAAATTGTTTTCATTGTAGCAAACTCCTGCTCATGCTGTAAATTACTCTTTCAAATTCAGGGCTCTTTTAATGTGGTCAGACCACAGTTCAAAACTCAATTAGGGCTTTTTTACAAAGGTTGGTAATGTGTCTGTCTGCAGTGAAAACGCATTTATTCAACAGCTAGTGCCTTGAAAGTCACCCACCGCCTTTCAAAAATTCTTTCTTTTTGTCTTACCTTTTCTCCCAAAAATCTCTGGAATAGAATACGAAGCAGCTCAGTTCATGACAAGGATGATAATCCTAAATACCTTGAAGCTACACATAAGTAGGTGCAATATGCATAGGAATACCACTAGTAAACAGTGATTTGTCTACTTGTACAGGACCAGTGGTCAGAAGTACAAACACTTCATTTCCTGCATCATTTGATTGGTCTTAATGAATAAAAATTAAGATGAACTCTGTTCTTTGGTTTGTTGAGTAGTGAGAAGTCAGTATGTTTAGAAGACCAAACTGGATATGAATAAATTGAATTTACTTATGTTTTACCATCAGCTAAACTGCAAGTAAATGTACTGTGAAAGTTGGATGCAGCCTTGCATGGGAAAATCAATCCTGCATATCATGCCAAACTAAGATCTGAGAATGGATTTCCAGTCCTAAAAGAACTGGAATATATATATATAAAATATATATAATATATTATATATATATATATATAGTGGAGGAGACTGAGGGGTGACCTTATTAGTGTATATAAATATATAAAGGAGGAGTGTCACAAGGATGGAGCCAGGCTCTACTCAGTGGCAAACAATGATAGGACAAGGGGTAAGGGGTACGAACTGGAACACAAGAGGTTCCACTTAAACTTGAGAAGAAACTTCTTCTCAGTGAGGGTGACAGAACACTGGAACAGGCTGCCCAGGGAGGTTGTGGAGTCTCCTTCCCTGGAGACATTCAAAACACGCCTGGACACATTCCTGTGTAACATTATCTAGGTGTTCCTGCTCCGGCAGGGGGATTGCACTAGATGATCTTTTGAGGTCCCTTCCAATCTCTAGCATACTGTGATACTGTGATACTGTGATACTGTGGAACAGGATATGTGATATATATGTAATATGCATGTCAGCCATATAGCTGACAAGAAATGACAGACAAAACTTCTCCCTAGAAACAACTGCAAGTCTTCCAAAACTTTTATGTTGGACTGTGCTAAAATTGGGCAGAAGGGGCTCAGAAATATCCTCTTTTCCACAGTGCTTTCTGGCCCCTGTTTGTCACCCCTAGTAACAGATGTACACTGTTCCTCTGTGACACCTCCATCCCACCATCTTGTCAACTGCTTCAGATACTACACAAAATCCTCCCTTTTGAGCTGCCCAGGTGGTCTCCAGAAGCAACCTCCAGTGTTCCAGAGTGGTTTCTGGACCCATTTTGCTGGCAGTATCACCAGCCCTACCCATCTCTCCCAGAATCTTCTATCTTCTAAAGACTTCTCTGGATTTCCTTGGCTTTTTCCCTACTCTACCTTGCCTCTTCTGTGCTTCCCTGTCTATCCTTACGCATGGCAATTTCTCTCATGGTGTGAGTTACTTTGCTGCTGCAGGTCCATATGCCAGTGGTGCTGAGGTCAATGCTGCCATGAGAGGTGGGAGAAGGGTCAGAGCTCACTGGTGGATGAAGGAAGGAGATGTGAAAGGACAGCTGGAGAGATGGGGAGAGCCAAGCTTAAACCAAAACCAATATAAACTGCTGCAGAATCTATGCAAAATATCAATCTTCCCACAACACCCTCAAGCACCTCATGCAGTCAAAACTGCTGACTGTTTTCGACACTGGGGAAGTCACATTGATCATCCTTAATGCATGTTTACGTGAAAGTTATTTACTCAGATGCAAAGCGCAGCAGCTCATTAAATAATTCTTTATCACATGTCACTTATGGAACAGAAGAAAATTTGGCTGCTACATAGCTGTTTCTACTGAAGTGGCTAGGACATAATGCATTGGCATTCAGCTGAAGCAATCAGCTTGAGAAATTTTGTACAGAATGTATTCTGAAGAGTAATTAAGCTTCCTACAGTAAGCAAGGCTTGTTAAATTGGGCGTTACTACTTGTTACTTAAAGCAGATAATGCTACCTTTTTTTAAGCAGCCTGTTTTATCTTCCCCAAAGAATGAGATTATCTCCTCTGTCTTGTTCTTCCCAGTCTCTCATGAAATACATTCGTGTGTGTGTCCTGCAATGTTTTTCACATGGCCTCCCACAGTAATGCTCAGATCTGTAGCTGTCAGAGCAGCAGCGAGACAATAAGCAGTAATGATATTCTTCCATTTCTCAGTGCCCACTCTGCCACTCTTGCTCACACAGGGTAGTTTCTCTTGTTATTGGAAATTATGGGACTGCTCACCTGCCAGGCACTACTCAAAAAAGTAAGAACAGCAGAAGCACTGAGACAAGAGTAAAATACTGCTGCCACTCTTAAAGTGAGAAGACAGAGTCCTGCATAATTTACATGACTAACTTGATTAGTCAGGGCAGAGAGAATCAAAGCTTAAGTCTCTTGATGAACAGGGATTTGCTGTAACCTCCAAATCTCATGATTTGTTTATCTAACTGTAATGCCCAGGACTTATGGTCCAGGACCAGAGTGTATGCAAACACCAAGCAAAATGAACTTCACTGCTTCTCCTATGAAACAGTTGCTGCTTTAGTATAATGCTATGTTAATATGATTAAAATTTTCTCTGTAATTGGAATTTACATTATAGAACACCTCAAAGCATAAATGACACTGTTCTTGATACCATGTAAATATCTATCACTTAAACGTGCATTATTTGCAAGTCCCAAAGGAGCAATTGAGTCAAGTAAGCTAATTCTTCTGAGCAGGATTAGTATATCCCATGAGAAGCCATGTCACATTACAACTAATCTCTTATTTTTTTCTAAAAAAAGCAGTCCCTGTGGTTTCTGCGTAGCATATATGATCCATTTTCTTACATTTCAGCTCTGGGACAGCAGTCACTAGGGAGGATTTTTAATCTCATGACTTTTATTAAAACATAAGAGCAGAAACATAAACCACATTATTGCTGAAGGAAGCTGGTCTGAGGAGCTGTTTTCCCACATGCATAAGTGAATTACAAGTTAATCTATTGTGATCTCTGTCTGCCTTCTGTGATTTCAGCTCTCCCTCAGAAAATGAACCAAACAACACTACAAAAACATATTTTTCCACTGTCAAATATTTCTCTTTTTTAGGCAGAGTCCCTTGGCACCTCGGTAACTTCTTTTTCATTCTTCAAGTGGATTACTGGTTATTTAGGCAACAGGCATAATTTCCAATGAGTGAACAGATTTGCCATGAAAACCTACCAGCTAGTTAGTCAGTGAACAAGTGACATCCATGACTGGGAAAAGAAATCTCCACATGAGCTCCACTATTTACAGTTTGACAGAAGCTGTTAAACCAGGGAAGATCTGAAAAATTATCCAAGGTTATCAATGGACTAAGGCAGGCACTGTGCTCAGCAGTTCTCAGTTTGGCTGTTTATCATCAAGCTCAGCTTTTCTGAATTGTAGAAGTGACCAAAGATCAAAGAGACAGCCTCTTTGGTAATTTGCATGCTTGCCCTACTAATCATTCATAATGCTTGGTTGCTCTAGAAACTGCTTGAGCAAATAGTGCAGCATATCCTACCTTTTTGCACTCTTGAGAAGTCACTGATATTTTGGTTCCAATGCATGTTTGCATATGACATAGGGTTTTCTTTGCAGGATCCCCATTTTCAAAAGAAAAGCTAAATTCTTTAAGAGAGTATGAATACAAGCTCCCTGAGGAGAAAGGTAGTTAGGTTTTTTCTGGTTTTAGTTTTCAGCAGGATTATCTATATCGTGGTGTAATCTGTCCCCTGATTTTTTCTGCGTAGCCTGAAGGGTCAGATACTATAATCATGGCTGCCACAGGATAAGCTGAGAAGGTGCTGTAGTGAGCCCTGTTGAGTACAGTAGTATATGGTAGGTTTGCACGATGTCTTCTTGTGGCTCCTTTTCCCCTCAATCCTCCCTGACAACTGGGCACTCAAACAGGCATCTTTCCTGTTTTGCCCTTGTTATGGTTCTGGTCAGAAATATCTCTGAGTTAATTTTGCTAATGGCTGGAAATTGGGACATTCTGGACTCCTGTGAGATTAGCTTTGATGAAGGCATTGGGAGTACCACTTCAGTGCACTCTTACTTCTTCTCAATGTGTTTACACTAAATGTTCATTTAATAAAATGAAAACTATAATTCTAACTGTCATAGCCAAAATGTTTCACCAAAATTCATGTTTCCAGAAGTCTGAAATTTAACTATGGTCTATGTAAAACTGAGTCTTGATAGTTTTTTTACAATTGCCTCTTATGTCAAAGAGGTCTTGGTTTTGCAAGGATCACAATATCACTTGTCTTTCCTTCTTTCAACAAGTAAGGTTAATAGCATGAACAACTGTTAAGGATTATGTGCAACCTGTCTTCTTCTTTTTCTATGGTCTTTAAAGTTTGCTCAGACAGTGTGACACCACTGTGACTGCAAAAGTCTGAAAACTCTGATTCTTTAAGATTCATCAAGAATGCACAATCATTGTTTTTTAGGTCACACTTGTGCTGACTGATGATGAAATTTGAGTCACGTGTTCAGAGGGAGGATGATCTCCAATTTCCACGGAGGAGCCTGAGACCCTGTGTGAAATCTAATGCAAAGACTATAGTCATGACTACTTGTGTTGCTTCTCTCTAATCTAACATCAGTGACCATTTAGGTGTACTTAAATATGTAACCGTTTAATATACAGATGTGTGTAACCCAGTTGGATTTCTGAGCACAGAGAAAAGATTACATTAAATAAGAGGTGACCAAGAAATACCAAAAGGCCATCTCGACTCATGAGGTTCTGAAACTCTGAATGTTGAGAGTTATACACCAAGGAAAAAACATCCCTCCAGAAATTCCCATAGACTACAGTCTCTTGGGAATTTTCTGAGTTGTGTTTTACCTTTGAGAATTTCCCTTCAAACTGAAATGTGTTTCTCTTTAGCCTTCACTGGAAGCCAGCATGCAGTTACACCTCTGAAAGCACCATGATTTGGGACAAGATTCCCAAAATAGCTAAATGCCTAATTTGTCCTTGATTCTTTAGGACATAGATTCCCAAATAATAACTTTAAAAACCTCAACCTTGTACTGTCTCTTTTTTTGAGAAGGCCAGAGAAATCCTGCAGAGAGCTACTTCATGCAGATGAAAACTTTGCATTTTTGTAGGAGTCAGGAAGAAATACAGAGGGAATCCTTGAGGAATATTGGGGAAGGAGTTCAGAAAATGTGAAGTGCAGTAAGAAAATTCCAAAAAGTATTATTAAATGTTTAAAGGCCTGTGATGTCTCTGCCATAGCTTATATAGACCAAAAGAAAAACTTCTTTATCATTTTCCATCCATTTTTTTCCAGTGGCTTTGTACCAAACCCTCCCAAAATATTTAAAAACATGAGCCTCAGAATTGCTCCTAGGCTCTGTTACAGCCCTCAGAGACTGACAAAAATCTTTCAAAAAGTGTGATTCTCTAAGAAATAAAAGAGAAAAAGAAAAAAAAAAACCACAAAACACACAGAAAACGTGATGTGAAAGTTTTACATTAAGAGGATAATAATTACATTGAGTAATACCCACTGTGTGCTAGACACTTCACTAGATACTTCATAAGGAGGAAAGTCTTTGCTCCAAGGAGCTCACAATCTCATGACTGCAAATTCAACCTTAATGTTTTATTTATTTCCTTTGTTTTGAGTCTTACTGTGACTTTAAACATTTTCTCAGCATAGCTGAAGATTTGGAGTTTGAAGTATATAAATATGTATTTGAATGATAACAGTGTTCTTAGTCTAAAGACATTTATCTCAAGACATTTGATAATAATTACTCTATAAATAAATACCACAGTGCTAGATAGATACAAGCAATTTAATCTGAATGATTAATCTGTGGGCTTAGTTAATTAAACTTCCCTGGCCAGGCAATGCTTTGCTTATATTCAAATCTGAAAAAAAAAAAAAAAAAAACAAAAAAAAAAAAAAAAAAAAAAAAAAAAAAAAAACAGAAAAAGAAAAAGGAATAACAGGGCAAAGTAACATTAATTCTAGGACCTGGTGTTTCATGACACTGACTCAGAGCAGTTGACCACACTGGAAAACCAGGACCAGAGCACATTTTGAAGGAACTCTGTAATGCTAAAGGGGAAAAACATCTGTTATGCTGATATTTCTTAGTGTTGAACACAAAAGTGCCCTCTGGGGTATTGTTAAGTTGGAGACAAACACTTTCACATCTTTGCTCTCATACAGCAGGGAGCATACGTTTTGGTTCAGGACCTTCTGCCTTTTTGTGTTTGCTGTTTAAAAGCGGAATGACAGTACATGTTAAAGTATTAAAATAATTTGGATCATGCTGTCTCTTCCTGTTAAATAAATCTTAAGTGTTGTTTCACCTGCTTTCAAGTTTCCTTGTAAGAATTCAGTCAGTGCACACAGCACATATTGAGAGTGGTGTGCCACCACAATAAGGGAGAACAATGGAAACATTCAGCATCGTCAAACGATAGTGACTACAGCTTTGTCTTTACATGGTAGCTCATAGATTAGAAAGTAAGATTCTGGAAATGACAGCCTTGTCACCAAATAGGCACTCAACATAAAAGGTGGTTCCTATGCCCAACAGTGATCCCCAGTAGATGGATTCTTTCTCAAGTATGTATCCTGGCCAAATCCATAAACTTAAAAGGCAAGACTGAACTGCAGGCATGGAATTAAGAGAAGTCCAGCTGCAGGGGAATATCTAAAAAAACCTCACCAAAGCCTCAAAAAATGCCCCATGCTGCCTTAGAAAGACTGCAAGCCACCCCTGTTACTTGGTTCCTGATTTTGACTTGAGTGCCTTAGATCTATTCCAAAAAAACATAGAACCATGGGTGGCCCCTATCAGAAAGGTATGGAAGGAAAATGTTGGTACAGTGCCTTGATGCCCTTAGCATGCCTTTTGCAGGACCAGTGTCCCTGGAGCTGTGGGAACTGTGATTCTCTGAACATTGACCCTAAAGCTTATCTGCATGGCGTACTGAAGATGAGGCTTAGATCACACAGCACTGTTGGTAGTACAGATAAAAAAGTCATGAAAGGGTAATACTGATGCAGTGCCGTGCTCTCCTAGGTATGCTTTTGCAGCACCAGTGTCCCTGAAGCTGTGGGCTTTGTGGATCTCCGAACTCTAACCCTAAACCTAATCTGATTGGATCTGAGGCTGAGGTTACCAAAACCATGAGTGGCCCAGATGGGAAAGGTGTGGAAGGAGCAATATTGGTGCAGTGCCATGCTCCCATTGGAGCTGAGGGCTTTGTGGATAGCTAAACCCAAACCCTAATATGGATGGATCTGCAGCTTTAAGTGCATATTGCCATGAGTGGTCCAGATAGGAAACGTGTTGAAGCAGCAACATTATTTCAGTGTCGTGCTCTCCTTGGCATTCCTCTTGCAGCCCCAGTGTCCCTAAAGCTGAGGGTTTTGTGGATCTCTGAACCCTAACCCTAAGTGTAATTCTAACCTTAATCTGGACGTATCCGCGGCCTTATGTGCACATGTCCATGAGTGGTCCATATTGGAAAGGTGTGAAAGGGGAAATGCTGGCTCAGTGCCGTGCTCTCCTTGTCATGACTTTTGCAGCACCAGAGTTACTGGCGCTGAGGGCTTTGTGGATCTCTGTGAGAGGGAAACCATGTTGTTTTCACATTACTGGGGATAGGGCTTTGTAATATTAAGGCTTTACGATATTAGAGCTTTAAGATCAATATTAAGGCTTTGCAATATTAAGATTTTTCAATACTGGGGCTTGGGCTAAGTTACTAAGAAAACAAAACAAAGGGTTTGAGATGCCATAACTTTGAAAGACACACTCTGTGGTTAAAGACAATATTATCTCTGGATGAAAGTCACACTCTGTGGTTAAAAAGAATACTATCTTTGTATAACCTATGAAACTAGGAAAGTGCAAGCTGGTTAAACAGTAAATTAGAAGTAAAAATAAAAGTACCGCATGTCTGCCAGAGAAATAGAACCATAGAAGGAGATTAATAAGTAAGAGGAAGGGGAGTACAAAATTGAGAAAGGGGAGATGTAAACAGAGGCAGAACAGTTAGCATGTAGATTATATGCGTCAGATAGGCTGTAAATCTCGGAGTACCCAACCAATGGGGAAACAAGGGAGGGAACTTGCAGACGGGATAGGAAATATAAATCATAGTTCTGATTTTGCTTTGTGTTCCTACTTGCTAGGACACAGGTTTTTGCAAAAAGTTAAATAAATAGCTGCTTTACCGCTGTGTCTACCCTGAGCTTTTACAAGAAAAGATTCATCTAGGGACCATTTCTCACAATCTGGGGGCTCATCTAGGATCAAGGCATTGTTGAGGGGACCTCCACTGCCGAAGGACGGGGAGACACATCCCGTTGATTTCAATGGCCTCATGCTGAGTCAACAGGGGTTGACTAAATCTGACTACTGGCTAAATCCTGGGACTATTTTTATAAGGTAGACCCAGTGAACCAGAGGAGGAAAAAGAGATAAAGGAAAAAGTAGGCACCACTGCAGCAACCAGGCAAATCCATACACAGACCAAGGCAAGAAAATTGGACTTTAAGTATTACCTTGGTGGCTGGGATATTCTGAGAGACTTGAGTGAGCATGGGTGCCTGATGTACAAATAAGTGTGAAGCAAGTGTGTATTCCGTATCCATGTTTCTGTTTTTCCAAGGGGAATACAGCTGGAAAAGGACAAAATGTAAGGACTTCTAAAAAGGAAGTCTTGGGAAACAGAATGGGACCTAAAAAAAATTAGGCCTAAGAGAGGGGATGAGGGAAATCATCCCAGGAATAACATTGCTCAGGAAAGTCTCTTAGGGAGGATGTTGAAAAATAAAAAATAAATTGGAAAGATATGCCTTATACAAATGGAAAAGATGGGGAAAAGATGATACAGTACTGTTGTTTTATATGGACAAAGAAAAGTACTCAACCACAGGCCATTTTTTGGCTAAAGTATGGGGCTGAGGAAACATAAGAATGTCAGGCTTTAAGTCTTTATATACATGTCAAAGGGTGGTGGGTTAAAACTTAATAAGCAGAAGTTCAGGTTAAATAGATATAAGGAAGAAGTTCTTTATCATGAGGGTGGTGAGAAACTAGAAAAGGTTGCCCAGAGAAGTGATAAATGTCCTATTGCTGGCAGTGTTCAAGGCCAGGTTGGAAGGAATCTTGGGTGACATGGTTTGGTGTGTGAAATTCCTCCCCATGGCAGGGGGGTTGGCACTAGATGATCTTAAGGTCCTTTCCAACTCTAACTATTCTATGAATCCATGATTCAGTGTTAAGGAACATTTCTCAAAAGAAGAGCTTCATTATGCACCAAATACATTCGGATTAGGGTTAGGGTTAGATTTAGGGTTAAGGTTCAGAGACACACAAAGACCTCAACTCCAGGCACACTGGTGCTGTAAAAGGCATGCCAAAGAGAGCACAACAATACACCAACATTGCCCCTTTCGCACCATTCCCATCTGGATCACTCAAGGCAATGTGCACTTTAAACCACAGATAAATTCAGGTTGAGTTTAGGGTTAGGGCTAGGGTTAGGGTTAGAGGTAGAGTTATAATTGGATATAATGTTCAGAGATTCACAAAGCCCTCAGCTCTAGAGACACTGGTTCTGGAAAGGGCATGCCAGTGAGAGCATGATAGTGCAACAACATTGCCCCTTTCACACCATTCAAATCTGGATCACTCACAGCAACGGACATATAAAGCCTCAGTTCCATTCAGGTTAGCTTTAGGGCTTGGGTTAGGGTTAGGGTTCAGAGATCCACAAAGTCCTCAGTTCTATGAAAAAGGAATACCAAATCGAGCACAGCACTGTACCAACATTGTTGCTTCCACAACTTCCCCATATAGACCACTCACTGTAATGTAACATCTAAACCCACAGAAGAGTTCTAAATGAGGTTAAAGTTAGGGTTAGGTTTAGGCTTACAGTTAGGATTAGGGTTCAGAGATCCACAAAACCTTCAGCTACAGGGACAGTGGTGTTACAAATGTCATACCAAGGAGAACACGGCACTGCACCAACATTGCCTCTTCCACACAATTCCAATCTGGACCACTCATGGAAATCTGCATGTAAAGCTGCAGATCCATTAGGATTAGGGTTAAGGCTAGTGTTAGGGTTAAAATTAGAGTTAAGGTTCAAATATCCACAAAGACCTCCGTTCCAGGAATGCTGGGGATGCAAAATGCATGCCAAGGAGAGCATGGCAGTACACTAAAATTACTTATTCTGCACCATTCCAATCTGTACCACTAATGGCAATGTTCATGTAACTCCTCAGATACATTCAGATTAGAGTTAGGGCTAGGGCTAGGGTTCAGAGATCCCTCAACTCCAGAGACACTGGGGCTAAAAAGGGAATTCTAAGGACAGCACAGCACCAACATTGCACATTTTACGCATTTGCTATATACACAACTCCTGGCAATATGCACATAAAGGTGCAGATCCATTTGGATTTGGGTTAGGGTTAGAGTTACTGTTAGGGTAAGACATCCACAAAGCTCACAGCTTTAGGAACACTGATGCTCCAAGAAGAATGCCAAGGAGAGCACGATACTGCACCAACACTGCGTCTTTCACACAATTTCAGCCTGGTACACTAACAGCAATAAGCATGTAGATCTGCTTTTATTTATTCAGCTGAATGACTAACCTGTACCTCTGCACTGATATGAAGTACCCTAGACATTGTCATTTATTATAGAATTATAGAATATCTAGGGTTGGAAAGGACCTTAAGATCATCTAGTTCCAACTCCCCTTCCATGGGCAGGGACACCTCGCACTACACCATGTCACCCACGGCTCTGTCCAACCTGGCCTTGAGCACTGCCAGGGATGGAGCATTCACAGCTTCCCTGCACAACCCATTTCAGTGCCTCACCACCCTAACAGGAAAGAACTTCTTCCTTATATCCAATTTAAACTTCCCCTGTTTGAGTTCTAACCCTTTACCCCTTGTCCTATCACTACAGTACCTCATGAAGAGTCCACCCCAGCATCCCTATAGGCCCCCTTCAGATACTGGAAGGCTGCTATGAGGTCTCCATGCAGCCTTCTCTTCTCCAGGCTGATCAGCCCCAACTTTCTCAGCCTGTCTTCATACTGGAGGTGCTCCAGTCCCCTGATCATCCTCGTGGCCCTTCTCTGGACTAGTTCCAACAGTTCCATGTCCTTTTTATGCTGAGGACACCAGAGTTATACTCAGTACTTCAAGAGAGCTCATGAGTGGTAGAGAGTAGAATGGTGTGGAAAGGACAATGCTGGTGCAGTGCCATGCTCTCATTCACATGCCTTTTGCAGCTGCAGTGACCCTGGACTTGAGGGCTTTGTGAATCTCTGACCCATATTCCTAACTGTGACCTTAACCTAAATGTGAACGGATATGCATCTCTAAGCACATATTGCTGTAAGTGGTGTACATGGAAAAGGTGTGAAATGGGCAATGTTGGTGCAAAGCCGCAAAGCCATTTTTTCTCTGGCATGCAATTTTAAGCCCCACTGTCCATCAAACTGAGGACTTTCTGGATCTCTGAAACCTAACCCTAACTCTAACCCTAAACCTAGCACTAACCCTAAACTGAATGGATCTGTGGATTTACATGCACACTAACAAGAGTGGACCAGATGGGAAAGGCATGAAAGGCGCAATGTAGGTGCAGTGCCGTGTTCTCCTTGTCATACCTCTTGCAGCACCAGTGTCCCTAAAACTCACTGCTTTGTGAATCTCTGAACCTTAATCTTAACTTTAACCTTAAGCCTAATCCGAATGAATCTGCAGTTTACTTGCACGTTGCTATAAGAGGTCCAGATGGGAAACGTGTGGAAAGCACAATGTTGGTGCAGTGCTGTGCTCTCTTTACCATAACTTTTAAAGCACCAGTGTCGCTAAAGCTGAGTCATTGTGAATTTCTGAACCCTAGCACTAACTCTAACCCTAGCCTAATCTGAATCGATGCACTGATTAACGTGGAAATTTCCATGAGTGGTCCGTTTGGAAAAGGTGAGGAAGGAATAATGCTGGTGTAGTGCCGTACTCTTATTGACATGCCCTTTGTAGCCCCAGTGTCCCTGGAGCTGAGGGTTTTGTGGATCTCTGAAACCTATCCCTAACTCTAACACTAACAGTAATCCTAATGGATCTGAGGATTTATGGGCACATCGCCATGAGTGGTCCAGATTTGAAAGGTGTGGAAGAAGCAATGTTGATGCAGTGCTGTGTTCTCCCTGGCATGCCATTTTCATGCTTCTGTCCATGGAACTGAAGACTTTCTGGATCTGTGACCCCTAACCCTAACCCTAGCACTAACTCTAATCCTAATGGACCTGCAGTTTTACATGCACATTGCCATGAGTGGTCCATACTGGAAAGGTTTGGAAGAAACTATGCAGGTGCAGTGCCGTGCTCTCCTTGGCTTGCCCTTTGCAGACCCACTTTTCCTAAAACTGAGGGCTTTGTGGATGTCTTAATCCTAACCCTTAACCCTAACCTGAACTGTAAGCCTAAACTTAATTCAAACAAAGCTGTAGATTTACATGCACATTTACATAAGTGGACCAGAGGAGAAAGGTGTGAAAGGTGCAATGTAGGTGCAGTGCCATGTTCTCCTTGTGATGCCTTTTGCAGCACCAGTGTCTCTAAAGCTCAGTTCTTTGAGGATCTCTGAATCTTAAGATAAACTTTAAACTTAAACCTAATCAGAATGCATCTGTGGATTTAAGCGTACATTGCTATGAGAGGTTCAGATGGAAAAGCTGTGAAAAGGGGAATGTGGGTGCAGTTCTGTCTCTCCTTGGCATACCTGTTGAAGCACCAGTGTCCCTAAAGGTCTGAACCCTGACTGCAACTCTAAACCTTACCCTCATCTGAAAGGATCTGCAGATTTATATGCACAGTGCCATGAGTGGTACAGATTGGAATGGTGTGGAAGGGGCAATGTTGGTGTAATGCCAAACTCTCCTTCGCATGACATTTGCAGCCCCAGTATCCCTGGACTTGAGGGCTTTCTGGACCTCTGAGAACACTTCCTAAATATAACCATAAACTAAATTCAAATGGATCTGTGGCTTCATGTGTACATAGTCCAGACTGGTCTAGATGGGAAAGGAGTGAAAAGGGCAATATTGGTGCAGGGCCGTGTTCTCCTTGGTATACCTATTCCAGAAACACTGTTCCTGGAGTTGAGGGCTTTGTGCATTTCTGAACCTTAACCTTAACTCTAATGCTAACCTTAATCCACATGGATCTGCGGATTTTACATGCACATTGCCACTAGAGATCCAGATTGGAAAGGTGTGGAAGAAGCAATATTAGCGCAGTGCAGTGCTCTACTTAGAATACACTTTGCAGACAAAGGGTCCCTGGAGCTGAGGGCTTTGTGGATCTCTGAACCCTAAACCTAGCCCTAACACCAATCCAAATGGATCTGTAGCATTACAAGCACATTGCCATGAATGGTCCAGATTGGAATGGTGCAGAAGGAATAAAGTTGGTACAGTGATGTGCTCTCCCTAACATGCATTTTGCATTCCCAGTGTCTTTGGAGATGAGGACTTTGTGGATTTCTGAACCCTAACCCTAACCTTAAGCCTAACCCTAGCTCTAACCCTAATTCAAATGGCGTGGGGTTTTACATGCAAATCACCACGAATGGTCCAGATTGGAATCGCGTGGAAGGAATAAAGTTGGTTCAGTGCTGTACACTCCGTGGCATGCCCTTTGCAGCCACACTGTTCCTAAAACTGAGGGCTTTGTGGATGAATTAACCCTAAACCTAACTCTAACCCTAACCCTAACCCTAACCCTAATGTAAGTGGATTTGTGACTTTAAATGCACATTGCCATGATTGGCAGAGATGGAAATTGTGTGGAAGCAATAGCATTGGTGCAGTCCCGTGCTCTCTGTGGCATGCCTCTTGAAGCACCAATGTCCATAAAACAGAGTCATTGTGACTCTCTGAACCCTAACGCTAATTCAAATACTAACTCTAATATGAATTTATCTGTGATTTGGAGTGCACATTGACATGAGTGGTCTAGATAGGAAAGGTGTGGAAGCAACAATATTGGTGCAGTGCCGTGCTCTGTTTTGCATCTTCTTTTCAGCGCCAGTGTACTTAAAGCTGAGGACTTTCTGGATTTCTGAAACATAACCCAAACTCTAACCTTAACCGTAATGCAAATGGTTCTGCGGCTTTACTTGTCCATAGCCATGATAGATAAAGATTAGAATGGTGTGGAAGGGAAAATGTTGGTGCAGTGCCATTCTAACCCTAACCCTAAAACTAACCCTAACCCTAAAACTAACCCCAACCCTAAAACTAACCCTTCACATGCCTTTTGCAAACCCAGTGTCTCTGGAGCTGAGGATTTTGTGCATCTCTGAACCCTATTTCTACCTCTAACGCTAACCCTAACCCTAAAGGATATGTGGATAACCTCAGTACTGCCGGCACTGTGGGCTTTGTGGATCTCCGAAGCATAGCCCTAACCCTAATCTGCATAGATCTGTGTCTTTATATGCACATTGCCATGAATGGTCCAGATTGGAATGGGGTGGAAGGAATAAAGTTGCTGCAGTGTCGTGCTCTCTGTGGCATACCCTTTGCAGCCCCAGTGTTCCTAAAACTGAGGGCTTTCTGGATGAATTAACCCTAATCCGATCTCTAACCCAAACCCTAATCTGAACGGAGCTAAGTATTTACATGTACATTGCCATGAATGGTCCAGATTGGAATGGTGTGGAAGAAGCAAGGTGTGTGCAGTGCAATGCCGTACTCTCCTTGCATGAATGTGTGGATTTATGTACACATTGCCATGAGTGGTACAGATTGCAGTGGTGTTGAAGGGGCAAAGTTGGTGCAGTGCCAAGCTCTTCTTCACATGTCCATTGCAGCCCCAGTGTCCCTGGACTTATGGGCTTTCTGGATCTCTGCATCCTATCCCTAACTCTAACTCTAAGCAAAACCCAAATGGATCAGCAGCTTTACTCACACATTTCCCTGAGAGGTCCAGATGGGAAACGTGTGAAAGGTGCAGTGTTGATACAGTGCCATGTTCTCCTTGGTATGTTTCCTGCAGTGCTATTGTACCTGGAACTGAGGGCTTTGTGGATATCTGAATGCTAACCCCAACTCTTACCCTAAACACAGCCCTAACCCTAATCAGAAAGGATCTGCGGTTTTACGTGCGCATTGTCATGAGTGGTCCAGATTGGAAAGGTGTGGAAGAAGTAATGATGGAGCTGTGCCATGCTGTCATTGGCATCCATTTTGCATCCCCATTGTTCATGCAGCTGAGGGCTTTGGGGATCTCTGAACCCTATCCCTATGCCTAACTCTAACCCTAATCCCTATGGATCTGTGGATTTATGGGGACATTGCCATGAGTGATCCAGATGGGAAAGGTTACAAAGCAACACGCTGGTGCAGTGTTGTGCTCTCCTTGATATTCTTTTTCCAGCACCAGTCCTCTGGAAATGAGGACTTTGTGGATACCTGAACTCTAACCCTAACTCTAACCTTAACACTAATCTGAGTGGAATTGAGGCTTTCTTTGCCAATTGCCATGAGTGGTCCAGATGGGAACGGTGTGAAAGCAGAAATGCTGATTCAGTGCCTTGTTCTCCTTGCCAATCCTCTTGCACCCTCAGTATTTCTGGAGATGAGGGCTTTGTGCATCTCTGAACCCTAACCCTAACTCTAACTCTAGCAATGAGTGCTACAGATGGGAATGGTGTGGAAGGGGCAATGTTGGTCCAGTGCCATGCTCTCCTACACATGCACTTTACAGCCCCAGTGTCCCTGTACTTGAGGGCTTTGTGGATCTCTGGACCCTAACCTTAAGTCTAACCCTAACCAAAATCTGAATTGATCCATGGCTTTCTGTGCACATTGCTGTGAGTGGTCTAGATGGGAATGGTTTGAAAGGCGCAATGTTGGTGCAGTGCCGTGTTCCCCCTGGCATGCCTTTTTCAGCCCCTCTGTCGATAGAACTGAGGATGTTCTGTATCTATAAACTCTAACCTTAACTCTTACAATAACTCTAATTCGAATGCATCTGTGGCTTTACGTGCAGCTTGCTGTGAGTGCTCCAGAGAGAAAAAGTGTGGAAGGGGCAATGTTGGTACAGTGCCATGCTGTACCTTGACACGCCTTTTGCACTCCCAATGTCAAAAATGCTGAGGGCTTTGCTGTTCTCTGAACCCTGGCCCTAACTCTAACTCTAACCCTAACCCTAACCCTAATCTAAGTGGATCTGAGGCTTAACATGCACATTGACACACTTGCTAGAGATGGGAAGGGTGTGGAAGCAACAACGTTATTGCAGTGCTTTGTCCTCCTTGGCATGCCTTTTGTAGTACCAGTGTCCCTAAAGCTGAAAGCTTTGTGAATTTTTGAACCATAACCCTAAATCTAACCACAACCCTAATGCGAATAGATCTGCAGATTTACATGCACACTGCCACTAGTGATCCAGTTTGGAAAGTTGTGGAAGAAGCACTATTAGCACTGTGCCGTGCCCTCCTTAGCATGCACTTCACAGATCCAGTGTCCCTGGGGCTGAGGGTTCTTTGGATCTCTGAACTGGAACCCTAACCCTAACCCTAGCCCTAACAGTAATCCAAATGGATCTGTGAATTTACATGCGCATTGCCATTAGTGGCCCAGACTGGAATGGTGTGGAAGAAACAATGTTGGTGCAGTGCCATGCTCCCATTGGCATGCCATTTGCAACCCCAGTGTCCCTGGAACTGAGAACTTCGAGGATTTCTGAACCCTAACTTTAACTCTAACCCTAATCCAAAAGTATCTGCGGCAGAACACGAATATAGCTGTGAGCGCTCCAGATGTGAAAGGTGTGGAAGGGGCAATGTAGGTAAAGTGGCATGCTCTCCTTATTGTGACTTTTGCAGCACCAGTGTCCCAGGAACTGAGAGCTTGTTGGATCTCTGAACTCTAACCCTAACTCCAACCCTAACCCTAATCCAAATGGATCTGCGCCTTTACGTGCAGATTGCTGTGAGTGGTCCAGATGGGAAAGGGCTGGAAGGAGCAGTCAGTTATTGCAGTGCCGTGCTGTCCTTGGCATGCTCTTTTCAGCCCCAGTGTCCCTGGAACTGAGAGATTGGTGGGTCTCTGAACCCTAACTCTAACGCTAACCCTAATCTGAATGGATCTGAGGCCTTGAAAAATAAGTGCCGTGTGTGGTCCGGATGGGAAAGGCGTTGAAGGGGCAATGTTGGTACAATGCCTTAATCTCCCTATCAAACTTCCCCTTTGAATCCCCAGTGTCCCTCAAGCTGAGGGCTTTGTGGATCTCTTAACCCTAACTCGAACTCTAACCCTAAAACTAATCAAAATGGATCTCAGCCTTTTAATGTTAATTGCCATGAGAAGTCCAGATGGGAAGCAACAATGTTGGTGCAGTCCTATTCTTGCCTTGGCATGTATTTTGCAGCCCCAGTGTCCCTGGAACTGAGGGCTTTGTGGATATCTGATACCTAACCCTAACTGAATCCCTAATTCCAACCCTAATCCAGATGGATCTGCAGCTTTATGTGCAAATTGCTGTAAATGGTCCAGATCAGAAATGTGTGGAAGTGTTTATTTTGTTACAGTGCCGTGCTCTCCTGGGAATGTCCTTTCCTGTGCAAGTGTCTCTTGAAGTGAGGGCTTTGTGGATCCCTGAGCCCTAGCCCTAAATCCAACCCTAACCCTAACTTTAACCTCAATCTGAATGGATGTACAGTTTTAAGTGCATATCTCCACTAGTATCTGTATGGGAAAGGTGTGCAAGTAACAATGCTGGTGCAACAGTGCTCACCTTTGCATGTCTTTTGCAGCACTAGTCTCCCTGGAGCGGAAGGCTTTGTGGATCTCTGACCCTAACCCTAAATCCAACCCTAACCTCATTCCAAATGGAGCTGCAGATTTATGTGCACTTTGCCATGAGTGGTCCAGATGGGAAAGGTGTGGAAAGGTTAATGTCGTTACAGTGCCATGGTCTCCTGGGAATGCCTTTTCCTGTGCAAGTGTTTCTTGAAGTGAGGGCTTTATGGATCTCTGAACTGTAACCCTAACTCTAATCCGAATGGATCCGTAGCTTTAAGTGCACATCGTCATGAGTGGCCCAGATGGGAAAGGTCCGGAAACAACACTGTTGGTGCAGTGCCATTCTCTCCTAGCGTGACTTCTGAATCCCAAGTGTTTCTGAAGCTGAGAGCTTTGTGGATCTCTGAAGCCTGAACCTAACCGTAATAGTAAGTCTAACCCCCTACCTCAAACCAAGTAGATCTGCTACATTGCTTGCACATTTCGTGAGTGGTCCATACAGGAAAGGTGTGGAAGGGGCAATGTTGGTGCAGTGCTGTGCTCTCCTTAACATGCCTTTTGCAGCAACATTGACTCTGAAACTGAGGGCTCTGTGGGTCTCTGAACCCTAACCCTCACCTCATTCAAAATGGATCTGCAGCTTTAAGTGCACATTTCTGTGTCTGGTCTGTATGGGAAAGGTGTGCAAGCAACGATGTTCCTGCAGTGACATGCTCACTTTGGAGTGACTTTTGCAGCATCAGTGTCCCTGGAGCTGAGGGCTTTGTAGAACCTCTAACCCTAAGCCTAATTCTAACCCTAATCTGAATGGTCTGTGGCTTTTTGTGCACATTGTCCTGAGTGGTCCAGATCTGAAAGATATGGAACGAACGATGTTGGTCCAGTGCCCTGTTCTCCCTGAGATGGCTTTTGTAGCACCACTGTCCCTGGAACTGAGGGCTTTGTGGATATCTGAAGCCTAAACTAACTTTAACCCTAACCTCAATGTGAATGGATCTTCAGGTGTACGTGCTTTGAGTGGCCCATGTGGGGAAGGTATGGAAGGGGCAATATTGACGTAGTGATGTGCTCTTCTTGGAATGCTTTTTTCATCACACTTTTCAGTATCTCTTGAGGGCTTTGTGGGTCTCTGAACTGTAAGCCTAACCCTAAACCTAACCCTAACCTTAACCTTAATTGATCTGCTGCTGAAGTCACCAGCACTATAGTTGTCTTAGGTGGCAAAGTTGCTGAAGAGGCAACGTTGATGCATTGCCATCTTCCCGTTTGCTGCTCCTTGCATTACCAATGTCCTTGGTTGTGTAGGAAGAATAAATCTAATTTTTTAATAGTCTCATATGAGGCTCAGCAAAATGTGATTTGTGTCGTGTCCACACTTCAGTGGGAAATTTCTGATGTAGAAATGAGACTAGCAATCTTTAAAAGACATCATACTGTTGATAGAAGGCCACTAGCTTCCCCTTCTGTCTTCTTTTGGGTGAATATTCTGGTGTATGTGAAGTCCCTAGTACTAACTCTTGTCTCAGCTGACCCACTGTTTTAGCAATACTGTGTAGAACATACAGTAGCTCAAACACTGGCCTCTGCTAGTCATTCATTTTTTCAGATATATAGGGAAACACCAGTAATTCCCCATTTTCTTTCATTCTTTGGGCTGTTGCAAACATTGATTTGTGTGTTTCAGCAGTGACAGTTCTAGTCAAATATTTGATGAGGAAGGAAAAGAGAAGAGGAATAGATTTGTTGTCAGTGTTCTTTCTTATTGAAGAAAATCTTTACTTTCTAATAATATTGTTCCCCCTCTAGGGTTTTCCTTAGCAACATAAAATAAATGTTCAGGACACAAAGTGGGATGTTGCGCTGCTTTTGTCACTAAACTTGTACCAAAATTAAATACAAACTTTCAAATACCAAATGATCAACTTTCTTAAAGGGGATCATGGGCATTTCTAGGCAATGACAGAGGAAAAGATCAGATTTCATTGTTATACATATCAGATCAAATATAATATATTATGCTTCTTAATATAATACAAGCTTCATTATTGTCTGTAATATAAGAAAATATATTAAAGTTGGTATGAAATGTTTGATTATTCTCTAAGTGATCCTTGTCATCGGTACACATGCGCAGAACTCCTGAAATGAATGTCAGCACATCTCCAGTGGCACCACAGGAAATTTCAGAAAGCACCATCCCTATGGAGAAGTTTACTTACTTACTTTTCTTGGCAATGAGTCTGTGCAGTGTAGTTTATTAAAACTTAGAAGAGCAGAAAGGTATTTCAAATCCCAGGCATTCAATGAATGAGACGTGAAATGAATTTCATGTGGATCAGCCCCCTGGAGGCTTGTCACAATAGATAAGGCAAAGTGGATAGATGCTGCATTAGTTCATGTATGCTTCTGAGTAGCAGAGCTAATAACTGAACCATAATTTCACTTCAGGACACAAGGCTACTATATACTGTCCTCCTTTGATCTGTTCACCCACTGCAGTAAACTAGAAAACATAATAAAACTTCCAAAATACATGCAGGAAGAAAAACAGTAAAACCTTGTAAAATATCAAAAATATTCTACAAGAAACAGCTTTTATTAACTCTTTTAAAGAGAAAAGTGCCAGATATACTTTTTATTTCTAGTCCTCAACTTACATAAACATTTTTTCTATTATTTATACATGGGACAGAAGTAAAAACTGCATGTGTGACAGACTGTGCTTGTGTTTTAGAAATTCTTCCTTTTAACTCTTACTGAGAAGACGATAATGGAGGCAGCTCAGCTGGAACTGCAGTAGAACAGCATACTTTGTTCAGATATCGGCTCCTTTTTTCTCAGTGAGAGATTTTGCAATGAATGGAGTAATGCCGAGATGTTGCTTTCCACCAGCTCTCAGCAGCTGAGTACTACAGGGGCTGTGTGGGAACAAGAGGGATGGAATGTGCTATGTGAGGACATTGATCCAGGATTCTCAGTGTGGAAAGACGAAGTAGTGTGAGGTGTTTTTTTTTTTGTTTTTGTTTTTTGTTTTTGTTTTTGCTGCTCCCCCAGATTCCTTTGACTATTAATGCTGCTTCTGCGCATGACACACACCTTTCAGCTGCCCTGAGGGGCCCTTTACCTTTTTGAGGGGAAAAAACCCAACTACACAACTGCTTACTCATAAAAGCAGTTTTGTTTTCTGAGGTATTCATATGCAGTAATTTCTCATATTATTCATTTTCTATAAATTCGAGGTGAATTATGGACTGAAACTTTTATCGGAAATTTTATGACTCATATGATTTCTCTTTCAAAAAAAATTTTGTGTCCATTCCATTTGTTCTGATTCTTTTCTGCATCACAGAAAAAAAACTAGCAGAAAGTGCACTGGCTGTGATTTAGATTTTGAGGTATTTTGTAGCTCAGCATTATGGCTGAGCAAAAAAAAGGACAGATAGCGCATGTGTTATTATCGCCTCTAATCTAAATGCCAAATAAGTGACTACTAAGGAAATCACTATCTTTGCACTCAGAAATAAAACTGTATACCATCACCACTTTTGACTGGCTTCCTGTTATGATTAAGGGAGGGACAACACAGTTTATAACATCTATTTTTTTATTTAATACAAAGCTTTCAACAAGTGGATTCTGGAATAATCACAATTGGAATAATCACAATGTAAATACGAATAAATTTACTTTTCAAACTATTTGCATATATACAAGTTACTAGAGTATTAGTGGAACTTTTTTTTGTGAATGCTCCCTGAAAGACAATATGTTCGTTGACTGAATAAAAGCCCAATGAAAGATGACTGATTTTTAGGTAAAAGAAAATAATATATATTTAGGTAAAAATACAGATATAATAAATAATATATAAATTTATATAAATAAATAATAAAAGAAAAAGAATATATATTTAGGTAAAAATTTCTTTAGGTAAAAGAAAATAATATATAAATGAAAATCCTCTTTGCTTTTTAAAAAAATGAGGCCTGGAAAGCTTTTGAAATCAATTTCTGAAATCGGAATTCTCCAGTAAGTCATAATTTGAGAGATGAACAAATTGCTTCATATCACTAGCCTATTTTATTGATAATAAGATGATGACGTTATAGTAGCGATTGCTCACAATATTCTTACTACTATAGACTGAGAATTCCTATTTCAGATGCAGTCCTCCAATGTATCTCAATTCTTAGTCTGCGAATCATTATTTGTTTTCTGGTTTATTTTAACAGATGAGTTTTCCCTGTTACTAACACAATTTTTATTTTTTTGCCCTGACATTTCATATCGCCTATTTCCACTAAGTCAGGGAACAGGCAGATTTTTTGCTTGCAAGGCTCCCAAGTCTTTGTTTCCCAAGTCATATGAGTTAGTTTGTTCTAGTACAAAAAAACACAACTCAGGCTCCCATACCTGCTTCCAGTATAACTTAATAACTTTAATGGACTATTTCTCTGGGTAATTAACTGCTGTGTGGGGAATTTGCACATACCACGGTTGACAAACAGTTTTTGCAGTGTTCCATTTTAACAGTGCATAAAAAACCCCAAAGACCTCGTGAGTGACAACTGTAGGAGAGGTCTTTGTCTGTGGTTACACACATAGAATTTTAATGTATATGAAATTTGCTATAACGTTGCTGCTTTTCTTTTCTGTAATGATTACTTAGGCTCTCCAAAGTGTATGAACAAATCGGTGGCAGAATAGGCTCGCTTGCTTGCTTGCATAGCAAGTGTGGCATTTCTTCTTTTCCTGCATCTCAGCATAGATGGTCCATTACACAAGGAGTCTCAGGAAACTGCGCTGTTAATCCCACAGGTATTTAGAGTCTCTAAAGTATTGCCATCAGTAATGGAGGAACCCTAAGGCTGAAGCATAGTGTAACTCCATTTTGTTCAAGGAGCAGACCAACCCAGGGGCAGTGCCAGGCTTCTGCTCTCCCATAGTCCCTCAGAAGGACTAATCACTGTGATGAGGATTTGGTCCTTTATTTTTCCAGTGTAACTTTTTTCCCTTATTATCAATGGCCCTAGTTTTCTAGGCCACAACTATCCATGCTTGTTCATTTTTCACTGATCTGCTAGTTGCACTGAAATTAGTTCTCCAATAACTGTCACCTTTCTGGGGGCCACTCTACAAATAGCCATTAACAAATATACACACAAGTGGGTAGGTTGGTAAAAATATAAACAAACATTGTTTTCTTTTGGAAAACAAAGGGATTCTTTCTTCTAAGATTTTTTTTTCTGTTTCTCTAATTTAAAGTTAGGCGATATGAATATTATTGAGGAATGAGCTAAACAAAACAGGTAGTTCCTGTTGTCCTAGAGATGAGCTGTCTTGATGACCCTGGCTCTGAAGTTCCCTATTTTTCAAAATCCATCCTTTTTCTGTGCTCACAGTGTTAAGGACATGATTCTTGTGATTCATGGGTTACTGTCACTGTGTGTGTCTGCTAATGACTAACATATAGGATACAAGCAAATGTGCAGTAACTTGGGTGCCTAATAGCTTGGAAAACAGACATTCATTTGTCACGTTCTTCATGGAGAGCGGCTGAAAGCCTTGCGTCAGCCACACCTTGCTCTCTAATGAAACTGATCTTGTTTTATCGCTGCTTTCTCAGGTAGGCAGGTACAGCTCAGCTTGGATCATGCTTTTTCTATTGTTGTTTCATATTAGGGATTTTTTTGTTATTTTGCTTTTAGTACAAACAAACATGTCATCACTGTCCTGCTTAGCCATCTCCAGCGTACAGTGTAAGGTTACTGGGATAGCATTTGTGACAAAAGAAAAATCTTAAAAAACATTAGTGGTACAAAGCATTTTCCTTGCCAACAATGAGTTAGAAAGGTGGACTTCAAATCAGTGCAGGATGTCCTAAGAGTTGTGAGATCAGTTCAGCTTTGCTCAGCCATATCAACAGCCAATACCTTAAGATGCTGGCATGGCTCAGCTTGATAGGCTGAAGAAATTTAGCTGCTTTGATAAGGTTAAAGGTGGAATCCAGGCAAGAAGAGAAAACAAATCAAAACACTGCTTAGAAGCTTGACTGCACACCTTAGCAACACTCTGATGGCTGACAACACAACCAGTACAAATCACCTTTCCTCCAGAAAAAAAAAAGTTTAACAAGCCCTGCATTAAAAAAGAATCAGTTGGTCTCTACATCTTCCCTGCTCTATCTGGTGTCAAGCAATGACACCAACAAAACCAGTTACACTGCTTTTCCTTCCTGTATCATAAGGCCTGTCAGTGTTGTGGGGATGATAGCTTCTCAAGAAGACACTGCCTCCAAAATGCAAAATTGCATCCTGAATTTAACACTTTCTGCCGGAGCAGGACACAGCAAGTGCATCTAGGGCTTTTAAAAACCTTTTTTGTGAAAGAAATAAAGCAGTGACTTATTGCAAAAAAGTTCATAGAGCTTTAGGTAAAATTAGAAGCCCACTTAAGTCAGTGCAAGGGTCTTCATGCTAAGACCTTTGATACATTGGTTGCAAATTCTTTACTGTATGCACACGGTTCAAGTCTGTCCTTAAACATTTGAAAGACTGCATCAATACCAGCCTATTGACTCTTGTTTTTAAATGAAAGCTAGCTGTTTTCTGAATAAATTATTAACACAATACTGCTCTTGAAACTACTTTTGTCTACTTTAATGCCTTAACAACAACAACAAAAAAACAAACTCCAGAATTTGTCATCAGTTGCCATCCACCACACGATGCAACACATACACAAAAGGCATTATTAGGCATATGCCACTAACAGTTATGAGAACTAAACCTGTCCACAATGTCTCATTAATTTCTGTTTTCAGCAAAGCTGATGTCTTTTGTGCTATTTCTATGTTTGGTGGTATGCAAAGAATCACGAGCAAAGAAACCTGATGCCTGGCATATGCCAGGTCGACCTCTGTGGGACCTGACCCTTATTTCTTGTCTGACAGAATATGGTACATGGAGAAATTATAACCAAAAATAGGCTGCTGAGATATACAAAATTCCTGATTAAGTGAGAAACAAAGTTAGGGATCTAAACAGCTGCTAAATTAAAGAATAATTAAGTGTTTGAGGGTGTGGGATAGAGAAAACAGGATGGAGAATGGCTAGGAGTACCTTATGACAAGCAGGAATTTTTAGGGAGCTGCAAGTAAGTTCAAGGAGGTGTAACCTGGCTCGGAAAAACTAGTGTGCAATATAGTATCTTCTAGAGAGCAAAGTGAAAAAAACCTGAGCTTTTGGGACAGGAGTGGACAAAAATACATGAAAAAATAATGTATTGGCAGAGATTCAGTGATGCATGATAACACACTTCAAATAGGTCTATGATGTGAAAATCCTTATGAGTCTAATAGTCCCAAGTAACTGAAAATGTAGACGATTAAGTCCTAAAAAAACCTCAACAAAACAAAACCCATAAGAAATGTAAGGCAAAACTGTGGACTGGAACTAAAAAGTACAGGATCACACAGTGCTGTATTTTGTTCAGTATTGTGTTTTTAGATGCAGCCAAATTACTGACATTTCTGGGTTAAGATAAGATGTCATTAGTCATTCTGGTGTATAATTTGGGAGAGGGGCTCTTTTTCTGATATAAGGATTTCATGTAGTGGTTTTTTACTGAATGATCAGGTTAAATTGAGAAGTCATGATGCTATACCTAGCCTATTCAGGCTAAGCTTGATAAAAAGGTTTAGAGACTTGTTTGGTTGGATTTTTTGTTTATTGCCTTCTTGCAATGGTTGTTGTGGTGCTGGAGTGAATGCAAAGATAAATCCTTTCACTCAAATTGATAAATCTCAATTTTGGCCATTTTTTCTAGGGGAAGCTCTGAATCAAAGCAGGTGATATTGTCCCCTATAGATCCAAGGGAATCAGAAACTGCAGCTAACTATGACTTAGAGGTTTTAGGACAAATCTGGGGAATATGGCCCAGAAGGAAATTATTCTTGTTTTGTTGCCTTCAATCTTAAAGTTACAATGGTTCATGTATTACATAAAGCGATTGTATCTCTGAAATGCAGATATATATATGTGTGTATATATATATATATATATAAAATGCTGACAGCCAGAGTATCATGCTGGTCCTCAGGATAGGCATCTAGAAACAGCTTATTTCATAATTTGAAGGACAATCTTGTCACTACTTCAAGCAAAGAAAAAAAAACGTACACTGAATTTTTGGTGGGCATAGCCATTTCAGGGAAAGCATCCTGTAGGGAAGCTTGGCTGAGATGCGACATCACATTTTGTTGGGTAACCTAAGCAGCAGGAGAGCTACAAATCAGGACAGAATGATGTTACCTTGTCAACTAAGGTTATTTAACTAGTTTTCTAGTGTTTCCCTGTAATGTAATGACACTTTCGATGTTAACACTTAAACGTCCTGAAGATCAGTCAGTCTTCTCACCCAAGAAAACACTGCTGGGGCCCACATCCTGTTTATCAAAATGTTTATGCTTCATTTGTTCTTCGGTTTCTTGCTACATAGAAAGAAAATGGTTGAGAAAATGGTAATTAGTCTAAGTTTCATTTATTTCTTTTAATTAAGCTCTTACTGCTTAAAAATACCGTGTTTATATGTATATATCATTAAATTGTTTGGTTTTCTTTGTATGTAGCTGTCGTGGTTTAAACCCAGTCAGGTAATTCGTTCGCTCACTTCCCCCCCTTTCTTGCCCTCCCCCTGCTCTCGGAGGGACGGAGAGGAGAATCGAAAAGAATGCAACTCCCACGGGTTGAGATAAGAACAGTTTAGTAACTAAGGTATAACACAAATCACTACTGCTACCACCAATGATAATAATGATAAAGGAAATAACAAGGGAAGAGAATACAACACCTCAGCACCAGCCGACCGATAACTTGCCCCCCCTCAGCCCGACCAAGCTCCGACCGATACCTCCTCCAACCCCGCAGTCTCCCAACCCTGCAGTCTCCCAGCCCTTCCGGCTAACTCCCAGTTACATCCTCGGCATGACGTGCTGTGGTATGGAATACCTCTTTGGTCAGTTTGGGTCAGGTGTCCTGTCTCTGCTTCCTCCCGGCTTCCCCTCCTCCCTGGCAGAGCATGAGGCTCACAAAGTCCTTGGCCAAACCAAAACATCGCTTGTTATCAGCTCCGTTCCCGAGCTGAAAGTCAAAACACTGCACTGCACCAGCTACCAAGAAGGGGAAAAATGACTGCTACTGCTGAACCCAGGACATTATCCACCCCTTATTCCATACCATTCACGTCATGCTCAGATCCCACATTTTCAATATACCATCACTCTTATCTCAGTGCACTCTTATCTTAGTGCATGGACCAGTCCCTATAAAGCTGCTGAGTCCATCTGGTCCATGATGTCAGGCTCCATCTCTTGTAACAGTCTTCCAGAGCAGGAGAGACTGTGTGCAGTGTTCACACTCGTGAATAACCTGGGCAATAGTGTCCATTGCTAAGTCCACCCCTCGATCATGAGTCCATCTTTGTGTTGCATCTCTGCTCTGATGGCCTGAAGTGCATTGGGCCCACCAGGCTCAAAATAATTCACTGTCCCCTTCAGCAGTTTCTGCAGCTTGTTGCTGGGGACTCCATACAGCTGCCTTCCATCTCCAATGCTTCCAAAGCACTGGAGGGGCCCAGTGGACTAGATAGTTGCCCATACTGTCCCACACACCCTGCCACTCCTGGCTGTCCAGCCTTGGAGAAAACCTCTTGGTCCCCCTATATTGTTGTATAACCCCAGACAAGACCCAGACCTGACTCTGCTTAACTTTTGAGATCAGACAAAATGGTTTTGGGTAGAACACAGTCTGTGTGTGTGCCAACATGCTGATCCCCATCACAATCAGCAGGCAGGTCCCAAGGATGCCCAAAGGCCATTCAAAACCTTCAGAACTCTCAGTTGATGCTGCTGTACTTGTCACTGGGGCTGGTGTAGCTGCTGTGCTTGCCGGCTCTCCCACCGCCAGCTTCTCTTTTCCTGAGTCCAGCTCTTCCTCCTCTGCCTTGCTGAGAAATGCTGCGTGGTCTCCTGCATCCTCCTGGGGCTCGGAGGGCGGCTTCCGGGAAATGCTCTCGGCCGTCTCAGGGCTGGGCTCCTCCGCGGGGCTCGGCTCCTCCGCGGGGCTCGGCTCGGCCGCGGGGCTCGGCTCTTCCGCGGGGCTCGGCTCCTCCGCCGCCTTCTCCCGCTGCTCTGCAGCCCCTTCCTTCTGCTCCTCGACCGCCTCGACCTCCTCCACCGGCAGCCGTCCCCTCGCGGCCTCCGGCCCCGCTCCCGCCGCCGCTTGGTCCCCGGGGCCGCTCTCCCGGGCCGCTTCGGCTGCTGCCGGCTCCCGGGGCCGCTCCCCCTCGGCTCCCCGCACCCTCACGAAGATGGAGAGTAGGGTGAGGGCCAGGCCGGTGAAGAGCAGCCGGAGGGCCAGGTACAAGTCCACGGCCACGTCCGTCCCGCCTTGCTGCTGGAGCCCACCCGTATTACAAGCCATTGCCATAAAGCACAGTGAGACAAGAACCTTAGCCCAGGCCCCATACTTGATAAACACTATCACAGCAAATACCGGCTCTACGTAAGTTACAACATTCTGAAGCTGTGAGATCAAGCAAAACAACTCTGAGAGCCAATAAATCAGCATTGTGACGAGTGACTATTAATCCAGTCAGATCTGTCGTTATCTCAACCCTTCGGGCCCCACGTTGGGCGCCAAAAAGAACTGTCGTGGTTTAAACCCAGTCAGGTAATTCGTTCGCTCACTTCCCCCCCTTTCTTGCCCTCCCCCTGCTCTCGGAGGGACGGAGAGGAGAATCGAAAAGAATGCAACTCCCACGGGTTGAGATAAGAACAGTTTAGTAACTAAGGTATAACACAAATCACTACTGCTACCACCAATGATAATAATGATAAAGGAAATAACAAGGGAAGAGAATACAACACCTCAGCACCAGCCGACCGATAACTTGCCCCCCCTCAGCCCGACCAAGCTCCGACCGATACCTCCTCCAACCCCGCAGTCTCCCAACCCTGCAGTCTCCCAGCCCTTCCGGCTAACTCCCAGTTACATCCTCGGCATGACGTGCTGTGGTATGGAATACCTCTTTGGTCAGTTTGGGTCAGGTGTCCTGTCTCTGCTTCCTCCCGGCTTCCCCTCCTCCCTGGCAGAGCATGAGGCTCACAAAGTCCTTGGCCAAACCAAAACATCGCTTGTTATCAGCTCCGTTCCCGAGCTGAAAGTCAAAACACTGCACTGCACCAGCTACCAAGAAGGGGAAAAATGACTGCTACTGCTGAACCCAGGACAGTAGCATGTTCCTATGTTGACATCCTATAGCAACCATTAAAGCAGTGATATAATTATGCCTAAGTGTGAACTCTTCAGAAATGTTTCAGTGTAGAAATTTTTGTATTGGCCACTAACACTCCTGGACTGCATTGCAATGCTGACACTGTTTTGTGAATAGGCTTGGTTAAGTAATTTCATTGCTCTGCATGTGTTTTTCCTTTTACAAAATGCAGGTAATGACTTTTGTCTCTTTTGCTGATACAAAGTGCTTTGTTGAGCAAATTAATATACATACATACACAGTAATTAAAAGCTTGGCATTATCACAGCTGAGGGGTTCAAGGTGAAAGTAGAATTTAGATTGAAAAAAATTATTGTGGAAATGTGGCTAGTGACTTATTTAAACACATTTAGCAAAAATAAAAGATGCAAAAATGCTGACTGGGTTTTATTATCTGGGAATTTTAGCTGGGACCCTGGAGATCTCCAACAGGAATTTTTGCTTCTGAGAATAACTTAATTTTAGAAGTAATCACAATTTCCTTGTCTTGATTTGTGTCATTCTTTTGATACATAAATGCATGCACAACTATGAAAATTAATAAAAGTAAGTGTCAGGAGTAGGGGGTACCAGTCACATCAACACACATTTTTTGTTTTTTTTTTTAATGATCCTTTAGAAAATCCTGGTTTATTTGCCCAATCCTGTGCATTTGTAGGGCTCATATACCACTTGTCATTGTAGCAAAACTGCAGTATTATGGCACTGACACTTCCCATTAATTGTAATGAGGCAGCTGTATAAGCATTTTGGGAAATTTGTTCACTTTTGTGGGAATTTAGCTTAGCCTTCTTTACACTTTCATTTATTCAGCCAAGACAAAGAGGTTTCTGTAACTTCATTTTTAAATCTAGCAACCCTTTTTCACTAAGTCAGGATTTCTTCATTTTAAATTTATCAATTCCTAGGTTCCTGTTGATTTGATATATAACCAAATCAATGGTGTGTTTTCAGAAGTAAGTCCAGGGCACTTAATTTCACATTGTACTTTGCCTAGATGCTAGCTTTCCTCCCAGGTTATGTCAGTGTCTTGAGCAGATGATTTTAAGAGTGTCTTGAGCTTTCTAGTGCAGCAATTGTTGTTTCATCTTTTGGATGATGCAGCATACTTCCAAAGGCTGTGAAACTGCCATTTAAAAAGGCATCAGCTATGTGTGTACCCACAGGCACCAAAGACCTTTATGAAGACTCTGGTTGTTGCATGTCAGATAATATATCCAGAAGGAGAACAACATGAAAAGATTGCTTAAATGATCAGAAACGATTTAAGCATTGTTTCTGCTTAAAACAGAAATGATAAATAATGACATAACACTAAGAATTTCTGAGCATTGAACTAGTAACAAGGCACACTTCTCAGTTCTCCTCAAACAAAGCCTGTCAGGAAAAACAAAGCAAGTCAAAACCAAGTAGCACAGACTGGTCTTCCTTCTCCCAGTTTTAATCCTTCACCTGCTACTTTGAAGAGTTAGTTGCATAATAGTTTGAGTGAACTATTTGCATTTTAATTATTTAAAAGTTCAGCAGTGTGAAGGAGAGCTATGCTAAAACCTACAGAAAAATTTTGAAAACAACCAGATAAGACAGGAACAAACTATAGGCAAACTTACAAAAGATAGCTGAAGTGGAGGAATGCACCTTACGGAAGAGTGTGCTTGGAGACCACTGCCCTTGGCTCATTCACCTGCTTATGGCATTGAAGAGCTGTATTGGATCTAACCATGTTTACTGTCTCAGCATTCATATCTCCTTATTTAATAGAATATAATTTGTTTTTATTTTATCTATTCATCTGCTGAGCCATTGATTTATATACAGTTACCTTTGCTATTTTTAGAAGCTGTATGGCAGGCGTTTTCTGAAGAGGAATGATGACCGACTTGTGGGATAGCAAGTGCCACTTTTAATTGGAAAACAGGAGTTAGTTCAGAAACCAAAGTATTTTATGCTTTTAACAAAATAAAAGAAATTTTAAAAGATAATTTGTAACTAAATGCGTTGGAACTAGTACTGGCACAAGAATGTTCAATAACTGTAGAACTGAATTTCCATATTGCTACAGCCTGCGTGACATTCCTGCTCTGAAACTAGGCTGTCTGCATGAATAAGATCATGTTTTATGATAAAAGTAATGCAGCCTGATACCCTAAAATACTTTAAGACTACAGAGAGACAGAAGTTTATGTAGCATTTGAAAGGGCTTGCTAAAGACAGTGCAAGCAAAGAAGCATAAAAAGCTCCCTTAAAGTGTCAGACAGAAGTGTGCTATTACAGACACAGTTTCAGAGTAGTAGTTAAGTATGCATATCTGTGGGACTCCAGGATTATCGTTTCTTAGCAAACCCTGGAAACTAAGTTTGAAGGTTTATTTGGTTTCCCCTTCAGACCCAAACACCATTTTACTGGAAGAGATGCATAAAACATACGTGTTTTCTAAAACTTTGGTATCCCTGTATTTTGGATAGTTCCAATACACTGATTTAAGCAGCCAGTCTCAAGTTAAAATCATTCCTGGAGAAACTCCAGAAGTCTGGGTGTTCAGTGTCATTGCTTCAAGTCTGTCCCATCTAACTGCCACAGCTACTTTCTGTTTTCTTTCAAGGACATGTTCCTGAAAAGGGCAATGGCTAGTGGAGAAATGTTTCCCACAGGAAACAATAGAAGCGGGGATGAGTAGGAGGACTTGAAAATTAGCATTATTTAAATACTCAGGGAGAATATGTATGACACAGAGAATCGGAAAGGCAGAAAAGTCCAGGTTCATCAGCTGGAAGAAATGCTGGCTTCTGAGCAGCTGGCTTTTCAGAGAAGATCACTGCTTTGAAAGATCTCAGATGCTTCAGCTGTAAGGCTGAACACGCATCATAAATTTTCCAGTATAAGCATTCATGGTGTCTCTAACTGCAGGGTTGCATTTCCGTAGTTGTCATAATCTTCTTCAGATGAATCCTGAGTAGTTAAGAGTGAAGGATAGGAAAACAGCATAATGATTATGGCTAGTAGAGCACAGCATTAAACAATCGGTAACAAACTCTAAAACAACCGTGAAAGAGGGAGTTGGTAGGAGGGTGCTGTTGCAATACAGTTACTTGTCTGTGCCACTCTCTCCAAATTTTAGCATATATAAAGCACTATTTTGCTATTGTACCTGCATTGCGGAAAACTAAGACTAACTGAAGAAAATAATTCCTCTATCCTTTTAAGTCATAGAACTAAACGCAAGTAACTTTTGTAGTCTTTCCCTTTAGATTCTCTGGAATGATACACTCTTCCCTGGGTTTTTGTTTTAGAGAAGGATCTGGGTCCTTGCCTGACACAGGAGTCACTAAAGGACCTTTGCAATTGGCCTGGACACACAGATCCTACCAAGTCTTTTAGGGAGTGACTTGACTTTCCCAGGAGATCATCTCAGATGGGGGTTTAGTGGGAAGTAACCACAGCAGTTTCATAAGAATTTTTTAGGCATAAGAGTGAAGAGCAATTTGGTGTGAGTGTGAGTATTGTAGGGAAACAAAGTGGTATCTGGTAAATGGAGAATGAGGAAAGTCTGCAAATGTCACTGAAATAGAAGTATGAGGAGTGAGGCATTGGAATTTTGGGGAGAATTTGAGAGGTATAAAAGGGAAATATATTTCTTTGTTATATATATATCTGGGCTGATGCTATGAGCATCCACAGTTAATACTCCAATAATTTGTATTGCCATTTAATTAAAAAAAAATCATAGAAGGCCAGAGAGGTTACACTCTTTCACTCTTTCTCATTAAATATCCCATTGGAATCTACAGGAGGAGTACAGAGGTATTTTTCTCCTTAACAACTCATCTATGTCTTAATCCTTCTATCATAGACTACTGTAGCTAGTGGCTTATGAATTTCTTTTTTAAGGTGAAACTACCTTTCTTACAATGAAATTTTAAAATAGTCATGAACTCCTTCCATTTCCTCTCTGCTGAGCAATATTACACAGCTCAACAGGGTCAGTACGGTCATATCTTCCAGGCTGTAAGAGGAAGCTTGGTGTGCATAGATTTTCTGCCGCTGAAAATGAAAACCTTGCCACTATACCTAGACTGCAGAGCAGATGCTGTATGCAGCTCATCCCATACCTCTCAGCCTCCCATCAGTGCACAACAGAGGAGTTCACCACAGCTCCTTCCTGGCTGCGAAGTCCTCCCCCAGGGAAATCAGGACAAGGAAAACAGTGCACACCTGGGATTCTTCCTGACATGTGAACCACGTTACCAGCACATATTGCCCATCCCATGGGACAGACATAACAGGGAGAGAGTGCACCCTGCACTGTAGCTGTTCCCCTGTGGCTCTGTGTCTTTGGAAGATTTCAGACTTCTGCTGATGCGGCTTTGCTATTTAAAGGTGAATATGCACCTAGTGCCTGCATGCCTTGCCTTCCTTCCAGCTCAGTCCCTTGGCAGACTTGTATTGCAGGAACCTGATCTTGTTCAGCTGAAGCAAACTGTTCCAGCCCTTAAATCAGAAATCTCCTCTTATAACCTGTGATCAATGTTCTGTGTATGGACAGAGCTGTGCGTATATGTCCCTTGCCTACCAGTGACTCTCTTTCCTGGAAGCTGCACTGTCTCTGCTCAGTCAGGCACACAGCTCCTCTGCCTCCTTACACTTCAGCCTAATGTTACATAGAGACTAGGATAGTCTCCTACATCTCATAGCCCACCAGAACAAGATAATACATAAAGGATAAGACATGCTTCCCACCTTGGACCCATAACAAGATCTAGGGCAGAAGTATGGTCTGGCATAGGAAAACTTGCCTATTTGCAAAATACCAAAGAAGAATGATGCCTGAGTGGGTTATCTGCCCCCCCCTGCTTCCACTGCAGTGTTTTGCAATAAACATTTGTGTCAGAAAAATACTCTCTTCACTAGCTTTTTCACTAAGTTTTTTAGACTTAAAAAAAAGAACAGGAACATTTGGATCTGTGGTTGCTCCTGATTGCCTCCACAAGCCCATAACTGAATTTTCACAGGAAAAGGAGGCAGGACTGGGAAAATGTATTTATTTCTTGAAATATCTGTCAACACTTGAATTCCTGCTGCAGCATATATGAATTTCTCATGGGAAGAGAGATTAACTATTGTCTAGAAAAGTTCAGAAATGGAATATGCTGCACCAAAGGGGATGCTGAGAGATGGAATGGCATTGAGTAATTGCACATATGTTGTACCTTTTGCACTCACCAAGAAACATGCCTTGTGGACCTTCTATGTAATGGAGATAATTAGGAAGTAAGAAAATTAATGACTGATCAATTAACTTACACATTGTTATCAAAATGAATTACTTAACCCAGAATCCCACTCAGTGCAGCAGCTGCTGGTAATAACTATTTCATGCTCAGCTTGTGGAAGACGTGGGAGGGCTGCGACGTTCAGAGGGGCCTCCGGAGCTCTGAGCACCTGAGGAGAGCAATGGCAAGGCTGGGAGCAGTGGGCTGTGTGACAGCTGCAGGGCTTGGGACATAGTGCTTGCTGCTAGGCCACCTGGTTTCCAAAACACATCACATCCCAGCCTAGCTCTGTTTTCTGCCTGTGACTTAACTTTGATGGTGCACATCAAGAAAAACACAGTCTTGTGGCACTAGTTGGATTTCTAAGTCCCCTAAGGATGCAAAATTAAGGACTTTTGGTTTTTATTCTGGTTTCTAAGCAACACTTTTGTCCGCAAAGCATCTCAATACCTCACAGACTGTGAAGGTCTGAGAGATAAAAATCTATTTTTAGCACAATTATACATAACATGAAGTGAAAAACCAGAGGTTTGCTTGAGAACCACCCAGGAAAATTAGGGAAGAAATCCAAATTTTCAGGATTGCAATACAGCTGCCCTAGCACAGAGCCCTTTCTTTTCCTTAAAAGTTATATCTGGCTGTATATATTTATAATCTACATTTTGATGCAGTAAGAGCTAAAGCAACTAGTATAAAATGGAGATATAGCAAACTCTAGGAGGATTTCTCGTCATTGGGACACCAAGGTTCTGCTCTCAACTTAGCCATGGACTGGCTTTGAAGAGGGCTGGGAGACTGTTTTCCCCCTTTACAAATAACCATGGTTTCAGTGGCATTTTGTTGTTTACTAACGCTTTGGGTCTTACTGATGAAATATTATAAAAGATGGTACATTTGTCCAAAACTGTTTTTAATTTTGTGGTTTTAGCATACAAGATATTCAGGAAGGCACTTTTATATATAATACTTAGAAACTTTTGATGTACAAGGCTTGGGACTCTGGAGAGAAGAATTTAAGACTGCAAGTATGTATGCAAGCAAGGGCTAAAACCGCCATTGCTCATTTTTTGCTGTCCTAAGGGTTAGCTCCTTGTTTGTCCTGGCATGTGGCTGCTTGTAAATTTGGTAACAAAAAATGGTACAGAAAGGCCTATAATTCTGCTTTGGACTATTTTTCACCTTTCCCCTTGGTCACAATAATTTTCTTTGACTAGAAGAGCAGGCTATGACTTATGAAGTGCAAAGGAATAATACACTGTGCTGTCAGCCTTTTGGTATGTTTGCCAGAGAGGAAAGTCAGCTTTTCTTTACCTTCAGCAAGTAAAGGAGCCTAGAAATTTTTCCATCTACACAAACACACAGCCACCATATCCAGAGTGAGAAAGAAATACAGAGCATTTTGGCAATTTCCCTCAACCACCTTAGTTTAATTTCCCTATTTTTCAGCTGTTCCAGGAGAATTTTCTTTCTCTTCTTATTCACAGGACTCCAGGGTGCTGTCACATATATCTCTGTGAATGATTCAGACCAGTAAGAGAGATTGAATGTGGAAAACTTACCTTCTGGTAATACCTACCAGACGTGGTAGTGACTCTGCTTAGCTGACACCTCCTGCATTGCTTGAAAGGGTGAGGAAGGGCTCTTGCTTCAAGGAGGCCATTGCTGGTAGTGGTGGAAACAAACATGCCCTTTCTTATTTGGAATTTTATGTAATAATCAAGATTTTAAGAAACTTCTTCATTTCCACTCCCACAGTTTATTCCAAACTTTCACAAAAACTTAGCTGTGCAATCACAGTCAGAATTGAACCATTCCCATAGAGCATTTTTATTTTGCCAAATTCCAGGGACAGAAATGTACCATCACAGTTCTCCCAGCCCATTTTATTGCCCAGTGGTGTGTATGTATGTGACATTTCTGTCCATAAGCATTGCTGACATGGCCTGTCTGCAGCAATGTATAACATCAGAGGATTTCTGGCCTGTCTTCAATTCATAAACCTTTTGTTATACACCACTTGTCACTAGAGTTCAACTATTTTAGTCTGCTGTTAATATGTGATTTGTTTTCCCTCCTGTTTCACTGGTAGCTGGAGTGCCTAGTACAGAAGGGTTGCTTTCATCTCTGTCCTACAACTCTGTAGCTGCTCATTTTAGAAAAGAGTGGGGATATGTTAACCATGGTGCCAGCTTTTAGAGAACTGTGCATTGGCTCAGATTTTTTTCTTGCAAGACAAGATTCATCACAAGCCACTCTTAAAAGAAATTTTCAGGCATGAAAATTTGCTGCAACGCTGTTTAGCCTGTAGCCAGGAGAAGCTTACACTTTCACAGTCCTAATTTAATTTTGCTCTAACATGCTTATCCTTGTCTGGCTTTCTCAATAAGTTCTTAGCTGCTTCAAGTATGTAAATTTTAATTCAGCAATGGACATAGGTTATTCTGGCCAATGAAGATGTTTCTAAGAAGAGTACAGAACAAGACTGCAATTGAGATGGATATTTATCACTGGTGGAAGTAGCTTGGCTAAAATAAGAATGTGCCTGAATTTTCACCCAGGTGCTTTCATTGCAAGTACTTAATCCTGAACCTGCCTTCAGGCATACAGGAAGACCTGCTGGAGTCTGGTTCATTTGAGATCTGTGTTTCCCATTTAATCTTGCAGAATCTCATTAATTTTTTTGATGCTGCTTTTTCATTTCCCCTTTATCTGAAAACACAGAGTCAATTAATGTTTCCTTATGTTTCACCTTTCCACCTATAAGTTCCTCCTTTAAAAGCTTTCCATCTAACTGACAGCCTTCCTGTTCAGCTCAGATGTGTACCTGTTGTTTTTTTTGTTGCTGCTGTTGGATAATTTAGGCTTTGAGAAAGATCTGAGTCTGCTGTCATCTAGTTGACTTACCTCAGATGAGCTACTTACTGATGAGCTTAAACACTGAAGAAGTGTTTGACCTTAAATTCAGCAAGTAAAGAAGCCTGGAAGACTTTACATCTACACACACATACATCCTCTTCAGAATAAGAGAAAAATAAATGTAGAGCAGTTTAACTTGTGTTTCATAAATAGTTACCTAAGCAAACAAATAAATGCTTGAGCCTATTGAAAGGATTTCTACTGAGGTTTCCGAAATCCAATACTTTAAAGAAACACCAGACCTGATGACAATCCAGCAAACCTCTGTATATAAGCTACGTCACAATCCTCAATTGAATGTTGATATGTGCAATATAAGAACTGTATAATCCAAGGCCTCTGCTCTGCTCAGTGAATGGGTGGACTGTGTTCAGGGTATTAGGTAGGAACATCCACTGAAAACAGCTCCTATATGTAAGACACCTGGTGATATACGGCAGAACTTGGCATCTTTTGAGGGAGAATGGAAGTGCAACAAAATGCTTGTGTAGCTTTCAGTGCTCCCTTGGAGAGCTAGTGTTTTTCAGAGGTTCCAGAGTTATGAAGAGCAAATCACACCAAACTTCCCACAACTGTCCAAAAACAAGAGCCCAGATTCTCAGTGCAGTCAATGGAGAGGGGTGATGATTGACAACTGAGAAGCCAGATGTCTGAATGTATGAATAATTCTCAGTATGTGCTTCTCACTTCCTGGGTTCACAAATTTAGCCTCTGAGACTATTCCTGGTCCCAACTAAAAACATTTGAGAACTGTTATCTGAATGCATAATGTGCTACGTAAACCTAAATCCTGTGAATAATCAGACTTAAACATTTTAAATGTAACTGGAAATCAGCAGAGACAATTCTGTATCAGAGCAGTTGCACATCCACTGCCTTACTGCTCATGGAGGCTACAGAGACTAAAGTACAGAAGAGAGCTCCACAAAAAAGTCTATGCTGAAATACCCACATCTCTAATCAGAAGAACTGAATAGCAAACAGTAAATGAGTCATAGGACCATATACTACACAATGCAATTAAAGAAATATTGTTCATTTGTTATGAGAGAAGCCAAGTGGCTGGACTGTACAGCAACACCAGCATTCACAAACTAAGTGAATTACTGGCAGGAAGCATTCTGGTAGGCTTGTAGTCTTGCAAGAAGGGATGCAGAGCAGGAGACTCCTCCTGCAGCAGTAAATGCTTTTGTCGAGTATCCATTTGCTGTGAAGATGGTGATGGCAGCATTTACAGGACATTATAGTCTGGTATGTTCACAAATAGATGGAGAAAAAACTAGTTGGATGATGAGTCACACAAGGTAGACTAACAGATTTTCCCTACTAGTGTACCTGTTACTATTAGATTACTGCAGGGATCAATCCTGGGGGCCATCATGTTATCTTTGTCATTGTTCTAGAAGAGATGATGGAGTGTTCTCTCATCAAGTTTGCAGATCACACCAGATTGGAAGAGACTGGTTGAGGTACTTGAGGGCAGAGCTGCCATCCACAGGGACCTAAATAGACTAACAGAAATCTGAATCACAGAGATTCTGCAAGGACAAATGCAAAGCTGTGTACCTGTGAAGGAAGGACACCGCATAGCCTGGGGACCGGCTGCCTGGGGAACACCCTTGCAGGAAAGGGCCTGTGGATCCTGGGGGACAGCAAGCTGAGCATGAGCTAGCAGTGTGCTCTGGCAGCAAAGAAGGCCAAAAGTATATGTATCTGGGTTGTATTAACCAGAGCATAGGAAGTAGATCCAGGCAAGAGATTTTCCGTCTCACTCCCAACACTTAGACTACATTTAGAGTACTGTGCTCTTTTCTGTTTCCCCTCTCCTCCTCCCTCCCCCACAGTGCAGGAAAAACATAGATAAAATGGAAGGAATTCAGCAAAGAGTCCCCAGAACACTTGGGTCTTGAGAACTTACCCTGTGAGGAGAAACCGAGGGATGAGGACTGGCTCAGCCTGCAGAAGAGGCAGGTTTGAGAGCACCTAGCAGTAGCCCCCCAGCACCTGTTGGAAGGTAATGTCAGAGGCAGTGCCAGGCTCTTCACAGCATGATGAGAAGACAAGTGTCATGGTTTAAACCCAGTCAGGTAACTTGTTCACTCACTCCCAGTGAGTGGTGCCGAGCTGACAGCAATCGAGGTCCGTGTCCCCCCCGCACCGGGGTTCTCCCCTTCCCCGCTCCCGGAGGAACGGGGAGGAGGATCGAAAGAGTGCAACTCCTACGGGTTGAGACAAGAACAGTCCAGCAACCAATGTACAACACAAATCACCACCGCTACTATCAACTACAACAATGATAAGGGAAAATAACAAGGGAAGAGAATACAATACCACCGGCCAAGAAAACGAGTTCCACCCGGAAGCCCGTGTCCTTCCGGGTAACTCCCAGTTACCCCTCATCCCGGGCATGACGTGCTGTGGTATGGAATACCTCCCTGGCTAGCCCGGGTCAGGCGCCCCGTCTCTGCTTCCTCACAGCTTCCCCTCCTCCCTGGCAGAGCATGAGCCTCACAAAGTCGTTGGTCAGGGTAAACATCACTTAGCAACAACTGAAAACATCGGCTTTACCAACACTGTTCTCAGGCTGGAAGTCAAAACACAGCAATGCACCAGCTAACACAAAGGAAAAACATGACTGCTACTGCTGAACCCAGGACAAGAAGAGACAAAGGGAATAAGTGGAATCAGGTGGGGTTGAGACTGGATTTAAGGAAAATCTTTTTTACACAGAGGATAACCTGGAAGTGACCCCATCTGGAATATTGTGTCCAGTTCTGGGCCCCTCAGTTCAAGGAGGACAGAGAGCTGCTGGAGAGAGTCCAGCGCAGGGCAACCAAGATGATTAAGGGAGTGGAGCATCTCCCTTATGAGGAAAGACTGAGGGAGCTGGATCTCTATAGTTTGGAGAAGAGGAGACTGAGGGGTGACCTTATAAGTGTCTATAAATATATAAAGGGGGAGTGTCACGAGGATGGAGCCAGGCTCTACTCAGTGGCAAACAATGATAGGACAAGGGGTAATGGGTACAAACTGGAACACAAGAGGTTCCACTTAAACTTGAGAAGGAACTTCTTCTCAGTGAGGGTGACGGAACACTGGAACAGGCTGCCCAGGGAGGTTGTGGAGTCTCCTTCCCTGGAGACATTCAAAGCCCGCCTGGACACATTCCTGTGTAACATTATCTAGGTGTTCCTGCTCCGGCAGGGGGATTGGACTAGATGATCTTTTGAGGTCCCTTCCAATCTCTAGCATACTGTGATACTGTGATAGTGTGATACTGTGGAACAGGTTGTCCAGAGAGGCTGTGAACAGCCACATCTTGTCCTACAGCTGACCCTGTGTTCAGTTGGATGAGAGACCTCCTGAGGTCCCATCCAACCTGACTTAATCCCATCAATTTATGACATCAATACTGGAATATGAAGTGGCATGTACATATGTGAGGAAATAAATAAAAATTTGCTGAATAATGAGAGCAAGCCAAAATACCGTTAATGCTCTGCTCTGAGGAAGGCCTGGGTCCTATGCAAAGATACAGCATGCAGCTACCTAATTACTGAGTAATAATGAATATTACTGAAAGAACGAAATTATGTTTTCACAGGCAGTCTGAATTCCATTATTTCCTGACTTTGAGAAGCTTGACTTTTTAGCCTTAATGTCGTTTTAACACAGTTTTCATGTAATATTCTATAAACAACATAAGAGGTTTTACACTGAAAATGTGCTTAGATATTTGTTTTATCACTGTGCAATAGGTTCCTCTCCTTGACAGATTGTCGTACCGATATGGCTTGCTTGCTTTGCACTTAATCATGCATGAAGCATAAACAGGGTGAAGGGTGTTTCATTTCAAAGTCTATGAATGGTAATCTTGCTGGCTGCTGCACTGGCCAAGTACATTAGGGTGTTATGCAGTCTGTTGGTTCAGGTGGCAGGCTTGTAAGTCCCAGGAGTTAAATGCTCATATTTTTGTATCTTCATGTTTGTCTCTGCCAACTGGACCTGTGTCAGACTGGTTTTGGACAGATCAACAGATCAATTCCTCTGTAATCAAACTGACATCAATCATCTTTTCTAAGAAAAAAATTAACTCTATCCCAGCCAAAGCCAAGACACTATTGTCAACTAAGTCCCAAAATCCCTGTCTACACAGAACTCTCACTGACATCATCAGAAGCTCTGATCATGGCTGCAGGATTTGATAAAATATGAACTGTTAAAAACAGGGAATATTTCAATAAAGCAAACAATACAGCTCTATATTTAAACATAGAAGGTGTCCCAGTACACTAGTAAGAAATTTACCTAGCCTATATCCCTTCTGCAAAGAGATACATCTGCAAAGTCTCTGCTGCTGGTAATCTCAGATCATCTTGGCCCAATTCGTACATGGAACTGGCATAACATATCCCCTGGTGAAAAAGGTAGATAAACAGCATGGTTGTGAATATTACATTTCATATAACTACTTCTTCATACAGTAAATAAGGGTTATTTGTGTGTGTGTGTATATATGTGTAATTGAGGAGAAAAAAATTTTTACTTTTTAAAGGAGAAGTAAAAGGGTGAAGACAAAAATGCAACCTATTTTATAACTTGCAATATGCTCCCATCCTGCAAGACAGGTATACATCTGTGTCGTGGTTTAAACCCAGTCAGGTAGCTTGTTCACTCACTCCCAGTGAGTGGTGCCGAGCTGACAACAATCGAGGTCCGTGTCCGTCTTCCCCCCCTGCCTCCCCGCACCGGGGCTCTCCCCTTCCCCGCTCCCGGAGGAACGGGGAGGAGGATCGAGAGAGTGCAACTCCTACGGGTTGAGACAAAAACAGTCCAGCAACAAATCACCACCGCTACTATCAGCTACAACAATGATAAGGGAAAATAACAAGGGAAGAGAATACGATACCACCGGCCAAGAAAGCGAGTTCCACCCGGAAGCCCCTGTCCTTCCGGGTAACTCCCCGTTACCCCTCACCCCGGGCATGACGTGCTGTGGTATGGAATACCTCCCCGGCTAGCCCGGGTCAGGCGCCCCGTCTCTGCTTCCTCACAGCCTCCCCTCCTCCCTGGCAGAGCATGAGCCTCACAGAGTCCTTGGTCAGGGTAAACATCACTTAGCAACAACCGAGAACATCGGCTTCACCAACACTGTTCTCAAACTGGAAGTCAAAACACAGCACTGTACCAGTTAACACAAAGGAAAAACATGACTGCTACTGCGGAACCCAGGACATTATCCACCCCTTATTCCATACCATTCACGTCGTGCTCAGATCCCACATTTTCAATACACCATCGCTCTCCCACATATATACATCCATATACATACAGACCAAGAGGAAAAATCATTTTCTTAGTGCATGGACCAATCCCTATAATGCTGCCGAGTCCATTCGGTCCATGATGTTCAAAGTTCATTCTCTGTTGGGATGATGGCTGGAGGGAAGTCAGGGCCAGTCGCTGGTGACCTGGAGACATCTAGTTGATGGGCTATAAAAGCATTACACAGCAGGCAACAGCATACAATTGAGTTCACTGGCTGTTTTCCCCTAAAATCAAATCCCCTTGAGGTATACATCGGACTTCCCCATCTTCCCGCATTACCCACCAAGTATATCCAGGTCCCTGAGCAAAAGCAATCCCACGAGTGGGTTTGCCTTTACCTGAAGCAGGAATTACCCAGACTGTCTTTCCCAGCAAATTCTTCATATGCACCACGGGAACTTTGTCCCCCTCTACAATATGTAACAGTTCTGACTGGGCTGGGCCAGCCCTGTTGGCAGATCCTCTGGTGTTGACCAACCAGGTGGCCTTTGGTAAGTGTGTATCCCAATGCTTGAAAGTTCCCCCACCCATCGCTCTCAGTGTAGTTTTTAACAGCCCATTGTACCGTTCGATTTTCCCAGAGGCTGGTGCGTGGTAGGGGATGTGATATACCCACTCAATGCCATGCTCTTTGGCCCAACTATCTATAAGGTTATTCCGGAAATGAGTCCCATTGTCTGACTCAATTCTCTCTGGGGTGCCGTGTCGCCACAAAATTTGTTTCTCAAGGCCCAGGATGGTGTTCCGGGCAGTGGCATGGGGCACGGCGTATGTTTCCAGCCACCCGGTGGTTGCTTCCACCATGGTAAGCACATGGCGCTTGCCTTGGCGGGTTGGTGGCAGTGTGATATAGTCAATCTGCCAGGCCTCCCCATATTTATACTTCAACCATCGTCCTCCATACCAAAGAGGCTTTAACCGCTTGGCTTGTTTAATTGCAGCACATGTTTCACACTCATGAATAACCTGGGCAATAGTGTCCATTGTTAAGTCCACCCCTCGGTCACGGGCCCATCTATATGTTGCATCTCTGCCCTGATGGCCTGAAGTGTCATGGGCCCACCGGGCCAAAAATAATTCACCTTTACGTTGCCAATCTAAGTCCATCTGAGCCACTTCAATCTTGGCCGCTTTATCCACTTGTTGGTTGTTCTGGTGTTCCTCAGTGGCCCGACTCTTGGGTACATGGGCATCTACATGACGTACCTTCACCACCAGGTTCTGCACCCTGGCAGCAATATCTTTCCACAGTGCAGCAGCCCAGATGGGTTTACCTCTGCGTTGCCAGTTGCTCTGCTTCCACTGCTTCAACCACCCCCACAGGGCATTTGCCACCATCCATGAGTCAGTATAGAGATAAAGTACTGGCCACTTTTCTCGTTCAGCAATGTCCAGGGCCAGCTGGATGGCTTTCACCTCGGCAAACTGACTCGATTCACCCTCTCCGTCAGCAGTTTCTGCAACTTGTCGTCCAGGACTCCATACAGCTGCCTTCCATCTCCGATGCTTTCCCACAATACGGCAAGAGCCATCAGTAAACAAGGCATACTGCTTTTCACTTTCTGACAGTTTATTATATGGTGGGGCCTCTTCAGCGCGCATCACCTCCTCCTCTGGTGACATTCCGAAATCTTTGCCCTCTGGCCAGTCCATGATGACTTCTAGAATGCCTGGACGACTGAGATTTCCTATTCGAGTTCGTTGTGTAATTAGTGCAGCCCATTTACTCCATGTAGCATCGGTTGCATGATGTGTAGAGGAGACCCTGCCTTTGAACATCCAGCCCAGCACGGGCAGCCGGGGTGCCAGAAGGAGCTGTGCTTCAGTGCCAATCACTTCCGAAGCAGCTCGAACCCCTTCATAGGCTGCCAGTATCTCTTTCTCAGTTGGGGTATAGCTGGCCTCAGATCCTTTATATCCCCGACTCCAAAAGCCGAGGGGTCGACCTCGAGTCTCCCCTGGAGCTTTCTGCCAGAGGCTCCAGGTAGGACCGTTCTCCCCAGCTGCAGTGTACAGTACATTTTTTACATCTGGTCCAGTCCGGACTGGTCCAAGGGCTACTGCATGAACTATCTCGCGTTTAATTTGCTCAAAGGCTTGTTGCTGCTCAGGGCCCCATTTAAAATCATTCTTCTTCCGGGTCACATGATAGAGAGGGCTTACAATCGAACTGTAATTTGGGATGTGCATTCTCCAGAACCCCACTGCACCCAAGAAAGCTTGCGTTTCTTTCTTATTAGTTGGTGGAGACATTGCTGTTATCTTGTTGATCACATCTGTGGGGATCTGTCTACGTCCATCTTGCCATTTTATTCCCAAAAATTGAATCTCCTGTGCAGGTCCCTTGACCTTACTCCGTTTTATGGCAAAACCGGCTTTCAGCAGGATTTGGATTATTTTCCTCCCTTTCTCAAAGACTTCTTCCGCTGTATCGCCCCACACAATAATGTCATCAATGTATTGCAGGTGTTCTGGAGCTTGCCCCTGTTCCAGTGCATTCTGGATCAGTCCATGGCAGATGGTAGGGCTGTGTTTCCACCCCTGGGGCAGTCGGTTCCAAGTGAACTGGACACCCCTCCAAGTAAAAGCAAACTGTGGCCTGCACTCTGCTGCCAAAGGAATTGAGAAAAATGCATTGGCAATATCAATCGTGGCATACCACTTGGCTGCCTTTGACTCTAGTTCATACTGAAGTTCTAGCATGTCCGGTACGGCAGCACTCAATGGTGGTGTGACTTCATTCAGGCCACGATAGTCTACTGTTAGTCTCCATTCTCCATTAGACTTTCGCACTGGCCATATGGGGCTATTGAAGGGTGAGCGGGTCCTGCTAATCACCCCCTGACTCTCCAGTCTACGGATCAGCTGATGGATGGGAATCAGGGAGTCTCGGTTGGTGCGATATTGCCGCCGGTGCACTGTTGTGGTCGCAATTGGCACTTGTTGTTCTTCAACTTTCAGCAACCCCACAGCAGAGGGATCTTCTGAGAGACCAGGCAAGGTGGACAGCTGCTCAATTTCCTCAGTCTCCAAAGCAGCAATACCAAAAGCCCACCGGTACCCTTTTGGGTCTTTGAAGTACCCTCTCTTGAGGTAGTCTATGCCGAGAATGCATGGAGCCTCTGGACCAGTCACAATAGGGTGCTTTTGCCATTCCCTCCCAGTCAGGCTGATTTCAGCCTCCAGCACAGTCAACTCTTGGGATCCTCCTGTTACTCCAGAAATATAGATGGGTTCCACCCCTTGACAGCTTGATGGCATCAGGGTACACTGTGCACCGGTATCTACTAGAGCCTTATACTTCTGTGGGACTGATGTGCCAGGCCATCTGATCCACACAGTCCAGTAAATCCGATTGTCCCCTACCTCCACCTGGCTGGAGGCAGGGCCCCTCTAACAGTCGTCACAGCATTGGACACTTAAGTCGTGTTGAAAGGGATTATTCTTCTTTATCACAGGAGCTGGAGTAAAATCAGCTCTTCCACTCCATCTGGGAAACTGATCACCAGAGACTGAAGCCGTAGCTCTCATGGGACGATCAGTCTTGGCCCTTGCTCCCCTCTTCAGTTCACTCACCCGTTCCTCCAAAGCTGAAGTAGGTTTTCCATCCCACTTTGTCATGTCTTCTCCGTGATCCAGCAGGTAAAACCATAGGGTACCCCGTGGCGTATACCTCCTGTATCTCCTCTCTTGAACAATAGGACGCCTTTTGTTAATAGCTGAGACGCGTGTTGGTACACGTGAGGAGCCGGATAAATCAGATAGATTGTCCTTCAATTGTTCGATGTCCTGGGACAGTTTTTTCACAGCTGAGATGATGGAAGGGGTGAGATTGTCTTCGAACTCTCGGAGTTTATGAACCATTTCATCCACTGTTAGTGGTACTATGTCATTCCAGGTTACTGTTGCCAATGAATGGGCATATGATGACGGTGCATTCCGTGTAAGTTTTCGCCACATGGGTCGTGTACATTCAACTTCATCTGGATCTATAGGTGTATCCCCGTTATTCGGCTTGATGTGATAGATCATCTCTACGATGGCCGATTCCCTCAGAGACTGGATGCCTTTGTCTATAGTATTCCACTTGGCCGAACGACTCGTAACATCGTCCTTGTACGGAAACCTTTCTTTCACAGCTGCCAAGAGCCTCCTCCAAAGGCTGAGGGACTTTTTCTCTCTTGCAATTGCTTTGTCAATTCCCCCTTCTCTAGCAAGTGATCCCAGCTGCTTGGCTTCTGTACCTTCTAGTTCGTGACCATCAGCCCCATTGTCCCAGCATCGGAGTAACCAGGTGATGATGTGCTCCCCTGGTTGACGGGTAAAATCTTTTCGCATATTCCGCAGCTCGGTTGAGGTCCGAGGTCGAGAAGTTACCTCTTCTTCTTCTTCTTCGTCATGTGATGATGACTCCTGATCAGATTCTGGACCGGGTGGTGAATTCATCGGTTCTTCATCTCGCTTCACCCTTTTTGCCTCCTTTTTGCTTGTTCTCTTGCGTACAGGGGCAACTGATATTGGTACGAATTGGTCCTCTGGTTTGGCTGCAGTGATTATCACTGTGGTTTGAGTAGCAACTGTACTTGTTACTGGGGGTGGTGTAGCTACTGTGCTTGGAGCTGGGGTAACCGCGCTGTCTGTTGCAGTTGAAGTTTGAGCACCTGCTGTACTTGCCACTGGGACAGCTGTGCTGTTCATTGCAGCCAAAGTTTGAGTAGCGACTGTTGCTTTGCCCTCATATCCGCCGACATTCTTTTCCTTTTGAAGGTGCTGGATAGTGTTGAACAAGGCCCTGTAAGCATAGGCCAAGCCCCAGCACGTTGCTGTGATTTGTCCATCTCTGGTATGGCCAGAATGACCACACACCTCATTTGAGTGTTTTACTAATTCTTCTGGATTTTGCAGTTGTTCGGTAGTGAAATTCCAAAGTACTGGAGGGGCCCACTGACCTAGATACTTGCCCATACTATCCCACACACCCTGCCACTCATGGCTGTCCAGCCTCAGGGAGAATCTCTCGGTCCTCCTACATCGTCGTTTGACCCCAGACAAGACCCAAACCTGAATCTGCTTAACTCTTGAAATCAGTAGTGGGTAAAACACACTCTGTATGCGTGTTAGCATGGTGATTCCCATCACCATCAGCAAACAAGTCTCAACAGCATTAAAAGGCCATTCAAAAAATTCAAAACTCTCAAATGTAAATGGTCTGGGGGGACGACTAGGAGGGTAAAAGGATGTCTCCTTCCCAGGTTGAGCACCTGAGAAGGAGAAAAAAGATGTGTAATTGCTAAGCACCTCCATCATATACCTCCCAAAGTATAAAGGTGGTGACCACACTGGGAACATAAGCCAGATCAGTTTCATGATCAATGATTCTATTGTATTACAAGTCATTACCATAAGGTACAATGGGATAAAAACCTTAGCCCAAGCCCCACACTTGAAAAACACTAACACAGCAAGTACCGGATGGACGTAAGATATCATATACTGAAACTGTGAGATCAAGAGGAACAACCTTGAGAGCCAATAAATCAGCATTGTGACGAGTGACTATCAATCCAGTCAGATCTGTTCTTATCTCAACCCTTCGTGCCCCACGTTGGGCGCCAAAAAATAACTGTCGTGGTTTAAACCCAGTCAGGTAGCTTGTTCACTCACTCCCAGTGAGTGGTGCCGAGCTGACAACAATCGAGGTCCGTGTCCGTCTCCCCCCCCCTGCCTCCCCGCACCGGGGCTCTCCCCTTCCCCGCTCCCGGAGGAACGGGGAGGAGGATCGAGAGAGTGCAACTCCTACGGGTTGAGACAAAAACAGTCCAGCAACAAATCACCACCGCTACTATCAGCTACAACAATGATAAGGGAAAATAACAAGGGAAGAGAATACGATACCACCGGCCAAGAAAGCGAGTTCCACCCGGAAGCCCCTGTCCTTCCGGGTAACTCCCAGTTACCCCTCACCCCGGGCATGACGTGCTGTGGTATGGAATACCTCCCCGGCTAGCCCGGGTCAGGCGCCCCGTCTCTGCTTCCTCACAGCCTCCCCTCCTCCCTGGCAGAGCATGAGCCTCACAGAGTCCTTGGTCAGGGTAAACATCGCTTAGCAACAACCGAGAACATCGGCTTCACCAACACTGTTCTCAAACTGGAAGTCAAAACACAGCACTGTACCAGTTAACACAAAGGAAAAACATGACTGCTACTGCGGAACCCAGGACAATCTGCTAAACTGGAACTGCTGAATCTTCACTGCCATTGCTGTTCCTTCATCTGCTACCACAAAGCAACAGCAATGATGGGAGGAAGGTTTACACAGTTTATTACTATAAATTACTTACTTCTTAAGTGGAAGATAAAACGTAAGCATACCAGAAAATATTCTTTGCATCATGTCCATTCATCTGTCCTCTTACTTCACCATACCAGAAAGACCCACTTATCACAATAAAATTTATTTGTTTTTTTAAAGATTTTTAATAATGGAAGCGTTAGACTTTTGCCACAGTTTGCTGCCACTGGCATTGGACTGAAAAGTTGATAGGGAGCTAACCTGTACTTGGCAGCAGAATAGGTCTCACACAATTTGTTTCAGATGTCACAGAAATGTTGCCACTGAAATTGCAGATATTCTGGTTAAAATAGCACCTAAAAGTAATAAAAAGATGGCTTTTAATATCTGTTTGTTTGTTTTTAATTGCTGAGATTTTCAGGATCATAGTATCACAAGAATTGCAGTAAGTCCTTCTTATCCAGTACCTGCTTTCTGACCAAACCAGTAGGAAGTAAGTTGGAATTTAAGAACTGAGTTGCATTTTTCTAAACTAATTGCTAATGACAGAAGATACCCATTTTCTGTAAAGAAGGATGATGCACTAGCTGTTCAATAGCATTAACAACCTTCCCCCCGCATTTTAGACTACATTTTAAAATATGACATGTAATTTTGACAGCTGGGACCAGTGGTTGAACAGGTGTAAGTGTTGGAGTTATATGACCGTATGACTTCACTGTTTAAGCTTACACATCAGAGTTTAAGGCATACGCATGTGTAGCAACCGCCATTTTAACTGCTAGGAGGAAGTGAACCAGCCATTTCCAGCCCTAAAAATATGAGTCTTTGCAGCTTGAACAGAAGGACTGCATTTGGGAGCTGGAGAATGTAACAGTCATAAAATATAGAGATCAAGAAAAGAACAGGAACTAAAAATTCAGTATATGACAGGTAACATATGGACACTAGTAATCCTGGTTAGAATATGGGAATTAAATTATGATTTAATAATATTATTTTTAAGACACATTCTATTTATTATTAAAAAATTGTAGCTGAATACCAAATTATATTTCAGGAATTAAACATTTCCTTGACTTGTTCTGAACACAAGGCATTATTTATTGGGTTTGCTCAGAAGTATAGATATTTTACTGCTTATCTCTATTGAATAGGTTGTCTCATTTAGTACTTAAAGAGTCTACATGCATGCAAAATTGATAAGTACAACTAGCTTCATAAGCTGCTCAGAATGCAAAGATACCCATTTTTCACATTCAAATGCCATCTGGATCCCAAAAAGATGCATTTTATGTATGACATTCACAAAGATTTGACTGATTCACCTAAAGTCTCATGGTTTCAATAATCTGGCATCCCTTCTGCAGTAGATACAAGACATACCAAAGGATTAAAGGTATCAAATATCGCAGGGCATTGAAATGCCATCAAGTAATTTCCAGTGCTGTAAATACTCTCTTGAGATACATGTACATCTTGTAAAAGAAGCTGTTTGCTTCAACGTGAGTTCAGTTGACACACATTTTACTTGAAAGGTAGGAGTTAAATACAGAGCTATTTTTTCTGACAATCCTTTCAATGATTTTTAAATGTCCTTGGACTGTTAGGTGCTTTACAGAGCTACAATATCCGTAACACAATTTTCTGTAATGAGTGAGACAGTACGTTTTTTAGTATTAGACCTAAAACTTTCTTCAGACCTTCACTGTAAGATTATTTGTTCTATTGTTAGTGTTTGTAGCTATTTGTTTGTATGCCATTGTGGATTCATGTCAAAGGAATAAAGGAATACCACGTCTGAGTACAGGTGGCTTTTTCGTGTTCTTCAGCAATAGGAAAGCTCAGGTAAATCCCAGGCAGCGCAGTACTTCCAGAACTATGCTGGAGTCCACAGGGTAGGACAGATTGCAGCAGGATTCTACTCTGTTTAGATAGTCTCCTCACACCAAGTTCAGTCACTCCAAACTTTAAGATTTCATGGAGAAACATTTCTGAGCTGAGCAGATGGGTGAGAGACTGCGAGTAATGCTTCATTGGTTTATTTTGCTTCATAAAGCTTTACAGTTCCTCAATTTAAAAAAAAATAAACAGAGCTGAACAAAAGAAAAGCAGACACAACAACACAAAATATCCCTGGCTCCTCTTCCTGTGTTGAATGGTGAGGGCAGGGATGGAGTAGGAAGGCCCAGTTTGAACAGAGGTGGAAAAGTGTTAAGAGGCTCTGTATTTTGTCATCCCCACTAGACAAAGTTGTAGTAATATTTGTACCCTCCTAATCAGGTGACTTATTTTGATGAATTCTCCCTAGGTAAATGAGCCAAGAATGCCTCAATATTCTTGTACTGCATCCCAAGGTCCTCTGCATGACTGTGCTGAGCAGAGTTGCATGCAAGCCGTTTATTCCTTAGACCTATCACTTCATGTTCTCTGTGCACTCAGGTAAGTGGCACCATCACAGTACATCAGTAGCATTTTCTAGCTCTCCTTTGTTCTCTTTTTCAAACTGAAACAAGGATTGTTGAATCAATCTGGATCATAGTTATATCACTCCAAGACCTCAGTTTGGACGTTAGATTTTGCGTATTCCTTCTAGTACTGCTCACGCACACTAGAGTGTCTCAAGAATAAATAAATCTTAAATGTGGTGTTTTCTTTTCACTCCCATACTACTGGCAAGGGGAAAGATTTTTCTGACTGACAGAATAGAGGTCAGAAATTGTGTGAAAATACCACAGACTCTAAATGTCTCAGCTAAATCTGGGCCTGAAGTTCATTCTATTCACTTCTATGTTGCATCATGAGGTGAATTCGCAGATTGCACTTGCCTCATTGCCTCATGGAATTCTTTTTAAGTTTTTTTAAAAACAAAGTAAAAAAGCTACTAGGTTTATTGGAGGATTTGTTGTGCAAAACTCTCTGTTCTGCAAGAGGTCAAGCCAGATGAACGCAATGGTTCTTTTTGGCTCCAAAATCAATAACTCTTTGGAATTACTGAAAAGACTTGGTATACTACTGCCAGCTCTTCAAAAGAAAAAAATCTATTTTCTATGTCCTTATACTCACCCTGTCCACTTTGAAATTATAGTGCTCATTGACAGAATTAATACAAGTGCAACTTCCAATTTAATTGATGTTGCATTTTTCAGTGTAGAAAATACAATTCTTTGTAGAAACTGATTTGTTACCAGTAAATAAAAGGTAATTATGTAGCCTTCTGTGCATTATGCTACATAACCCATTTAAGATCCTTCTCTACAGATGTTTAAGTCTATACAGATGCTTGTCAGCAGACTAAGAACATATTTACTGCGTTTCTGCAGCAAGCTGGGACCAAAGTCACTAAATCTGCAAAATGTGGTATGAGATCATACAGATTTTCTAGTGTCTGTCCAGCATTGCGTTGATCCTTTGTCATGGGGTTGTACACAAGTTACTTAGTTCTGCTTGTGAAGGCATTAATTAACTGAGGGAGAGTAGCCCACAGATGTAGCTATTTTTGCTTTCAGATGCAAACTGTGTGCCTGCAGCTTGTTTGTGTGCCTCAGCATTAGAATCCCCTGCAGTTCCGATTTGGCGGCTGGTCTTTTTGTTAAGCGTCAACTGTTTGAAGGGCAGATTTAGAAAAGAAAGCAACCAATGTGAAAGAAAATACATATTCTTGAAAGTTTAGCTTTGCCTGTTTTAAAAGCAAGGCTACGTACAATGGATCGTAAAAGCATGGAAAGCAATGACAATGTCTCAAGTGATACCTACAGGAAACAAAACCCTGCAGAAATCCCAGCTTGCTGTCAAAACCAGTCCAAATGTCATACACATGGCTAGTACAGCTGAGTACCTGGAACCAGGTGCGTGCTGAAGTGCTAAACTAGCTTTTGACAGCACTATGCTCTTACAGGACAGAGAGAATGATTTTTTCAATTCACCATATTTCCTTAGTTCCATTCAGTGACTGTTTAATTCAAACCTGAGAAACCAGCTGGGAGCTGAAAAAGCAGAAGGGCTCATATTTCTCCACAGACCTTTCAAAAAAATGGGAGGGGAAGAGGAGGAGATCTACTACCACTTCTGAAAGCTTAGTGAGACTGGGACCAGAAAGAACTACTGCTGTTCAATTCAGCAGTAGACATTGTTCCCCTTCTTTAAAAAGTCAGCTACTGAGGCTATTTTCCCCCATTTGAAAATGTTCTCAGTACATTTCAGGTAGTTTTTCTTTCTTTCTGTGAATGGTAATTGAGCTTCAGTTGCTGTCCATATGCAGCTTGGTCCAAATTATAGATAAGAAAGAACCTCGCATTTGGTAAATAAGCAGTGATTTGGTTTCCCATTTTTGTAAAATGATAGAAATACTGAAGATACAGATAAGAATAAATATTATTAATTATTTCATTGTCTGAATCATGAGGGTTCGACTTGTGATCTGCAGGTTTTGTGTAGACTTCCAAGGCAACTCCTCTGACGCTTAGCCCCTTCCTCATTGCTGTCTTTCCTAGTGATTTCTCAGGAGCAAGCTGTGAGGCAGATGAAACTGTTGGCAGAAGCCTTGTCCAAGCTCTTCTCTTTCTTAGGGATGCTGCCATCAGGTGAGTGCACATACAGGTATGTCACAAGATAGGGACAGAAGGAACCCCCAAAGATCCTTTCCTATCTATGCACTCTAAGTGTGGGCTATTAATGGGCCAGCCTTCCTCTGACAATAGAAGAAGGTCTGAGAACCGCTATACATAACTTGCTTTAACAAATGTGAGTAGATCAGAATGTGTAATAGCAAAAGGAATCAACATTTGCTTTGTAAAAAAGCTTATGCAAAATATGATAAAGATCATCTATTTAAACTGTGGGTTTCAGCTTGCTGATTTAAAATAATATTTTAAACTTTCTGCTTTAGCCAATGCACTAGCAAATAACTATGTCAGTATTCATAAGTTATCTGTACCCTCATGTTCAGGTCAGCAAACAAGTCCATTCCCGAGCAGAGAACAAATTAATTCAAAATTGTTGATTTCCTTTAGGGGATTTTGTGTGTGTGAAGTTCATTAAGGGGTCATGTTACTTTTAGCATATCTGAATGAAAATTTAGATTCTTGCTACCAAAGTGCCAGCCATGAAATGGAATGAGACATGTTGATTAAAAGGCAGCAAGAAAAGGAAAAAAGAATATTGCTTTTCCAGAAGTGCAAATTGGAAGCCAGGCCACGGAGAAAAGCTGTTTGCACTGTTTTTTTCATAGCCTTCAGCTATCAAAGTTCTTTGAGGGAAACTGGCAGATTACTAGAGGTCTGCTAATACTTTGGAATTTTCAGTTTATATTCATTTCAAGCTGTTTCTTCTCCCTATTAAGGTTTTCTATATTTCAAGAACATAGCAATAGTATGACTATATTGACAGCGCTGCCTATGTGATAAACATAGGTGTTTCTGTGGGTAAAGATAATCTTCTGGATTTTAGTAGGCCCAAAATGGTCTTTATTCTGTATAAGGCTAATAAGAGAATTTTGAAAACCTTCCTTGCTGGGAGAAATATGTAAAAAAATACCCCAGAGTTTGATATGTAAGAACAAATATATAATACTAATTATAGGCAGTTTCTCATTATGATTGCAAAAAAGCTTCTATTACAATATATGACAGGGACCATATCTATAAAACAGGATGGCTTGAGAGTCATGGCTTTACATTCACACTTTTCCTTTGGCATGCAAAAATAGGCTTTCTTGCTGAGGGAAGGGGAAATGCCTCTCTCAGTTTGGTACAAGAAGCAGCCAAAACCCAGGACATGCTGGTAAGCTGGGACAGTGACCTGCAGCTGCAGAAATATTTCTATTCCTTAGTATCAAGCCACTGCCTAGTGAGAGAAATTGCTAGAAAAATAACAGTAAGCATTCACTGAATATCAATGCATTGGGGCTGTATTTTACTAAACTTCTGATCATCTTCAGCAAAATATAGATTTTCTTTATATTGTGGAGAAGGTAGTTTAGTTTTTTGCTGGCATTGTCATTAAAATAATTTTAATGTTATATACAAGATAGATAACTCCTGCTAACTTTGATCTCTGAAAGTTAAGGAGCCTCTCTTCCAAAAGCTGTGAAAATGCTTCATTACGTTCTTCAGATGGAGGCTTGTTGTAAGAAGGGTAGCAAGAGAGACTTCATAGCATGTTCCATTCTACTCCTGGCTTCCTGGAGTTTTTAAGCTCGTTTCCCTGATCTAAACTCTTCATCCTGGAGAAAGACAGCACAAACATTCCTCTTGTGATTAGGAAACCTAACATGTCCAGGTGTTGTCTAGGGCTACCTGTTTTCTAGTACTTCCATGCCAGCTTATATCCCATCTAGCTTCTCTTCCATTTAGTTGAAATGTAACTAAAACAAAACCAATTTGTCTCAGAGTACTCCTTCTCTGTCAGGAAGTCCTGTTGGGATTCTGCTGGACCAAGGGATAGCTGGTTTCTCTAGTGCATACTGACTTTCACAACCCAACATTTGGAGTGGGGTTTGAACTGAAGACAGTAATACTGATAGCTGCAGCAGTGCCAACTTCAGGCTCATAGATACTGTGTGCAGTGGTTTCCTGCAAATGTTGGATGGTTTCCATTTCCATCTAACTAATTGCACTGATCCATTCTTCTTTCCAAACTATTTGGCAAGTTTTGCCAACATAGCTGATTTTACATTCCAACGAAAAAAGTGTTGGCTCCCCCCACATTGAAAAGAGGTACAGATTTCCTCCATGAGGTAAGAAATAGTTATCTAACACTTATTTGACATTTTTGATATGTAATTTTAACTGTTCATTACAAACGCAGAACAGATATGGTGTGAGTTATGGATTGCATTATGGATGACTTACAATATTTCAGGAACATCAAGTTATTAATTTTATTTTCTTTTTTTTTTAAGAATAAAAAAAATCGGTACTCAGTATTTCAGAAATCAAGTATAATACCTGAGCTATTGAAGGGATTTGCAATCAGGCAACCACTAAGGAATAAAAGGACTTTCCATATAGAAATGTTTGTCCAATTTTTGTAAGCTGAATAGTAGAATGGCAGATGTACTTACTGTCTTAGGTGTTTAGAGCAACAAGGTCATCTTTTTAGGGGTATGACATCACTGGAATTAAACACAGTGGAGTAAACAGAAGGGTTGGCAGATCCCATCTTCTTGTCACAGCAGAGGCTGCTAGAGAGTGAGAGTAAGGAACCTGATTCTTTATTTTCTCCTAACCTAAACTGCCTGATTCAAGAACAACTATTCATATGAAACTGTAAGTACACACAGTGTTTACCAGCTTATTGGAATGCCAAGGGTAATGGTTGATATGAGCAAAGGGCAGAGTGTCTGTGGTATGTTGCTCTGCTGCCCAGTCTCATCGCAGACCTGAGAATGTTCCCATAGGGATTGAGGTACAGAGGACGCAGGCTAAGTCACTGCTTTTTAAGGCAGAGTGAACAACTTGTCATCTGTGGTGAGAGAGGCAGCGCCAGGACTGCCCATAAATACCTCACACAATCCTGTGTAGCAGACGGAGTTAAAACAGGAGAAAAACTCTTACATGCCTTGCATGGGTACATGTGTCATCTCCTAGTACTTGCTGAGGAAGGAAGAGAGGGCAGCTGTAAGAGAGCACCATAATCAATCTCATCCATCTGCGTTGGCACGCTCTTACCCATTAAAGGATGAAGTTTAGGGTGGCTATAAAACCCCACCCAGAGCTAAAGGCAGAGCACTTATGGTAGAAGGGAAGCTGCTCATGGAACTGTGTGGCACACATACAAATGGTTACTCGAAATTCTCTTTCCAGCTGCGCCTGCTTTTTGCGGCAATAATGTGAAATTTTTACAGATGACTATGCTATGACCTTGTTAGAAAAAGGGGCATTATGAAAGTAGGATGTGTCATAAACAGCCATTACTTCCAGAACTTGCTAAAAAAATACCAAGATTGACAAGGATATGCACAACTTCAAAAATTAAACTTAGATGATGGAGGTCTTGCAATGCAATAACTAACAGCTTTTCCAAGAGCCATATGATGGAATAATTCTCTCAAATGTGCTACCCAGTCATCTGGACATGCTGCTAAGTATAAAATACAGCACAATTACAGCTCTTTCTCTCTCAAATCAAGATCATTCCCTTTATGATTTCCCCCAGCTATATAACAACATAATTATTTTGCTTATATTAACATTTCTTGCTGAATATTGTTTTGTCACTCTGCAACTATTTAAAGTCAAATGGTGAGATTTAATCTTCTTTTTAAAATAATTCAGGGGGATACAAATTACTTTCAAATAAGCTTGCAAGTTTGTTTTCACTTGCTTCTGAGATATAAAAAAATTGTGTGGCAAAAAACATGGTCTGAAAGTTGAATTTATCTGGGAGAAGAAGATACTTTAAATAAAAGAGGAAATATCATACCATAGCAGCCCATTGTCCTATAGAATTAAGAGTTAATGAAAATGATTATAGCACTACCAACAGTGCTAATGGTGCATCCATACTGGTATACTAAGCAAGGGCTTTTTATTTGTTTGTGTACTCCTTATGCATGTTTTTGACCAATGCTAACTAGTACTTTCCCAGCCAATGCCAGTCTATGGTGAGAGGATAGCATGAGCCAGGGACCATCCAACTGGTTGCCAGTGGGGTCCAATAAGTGTAGTAGAAGATAATTTAATCAAGGCACAAAATGTGCAGTGACACTACCTGCAAGGCTAGAGAACAGGTCCCAGACCATTTTCTTTATTAGCATTTCCTACTAGGTTATTGCCATGACTTAAGTGTTTAACAGCATATTAACCAGGATGTGCTAGGATCTTTTCGTTACAAAAAGGTATGTGGGCCACCAAGTTTTGAAGAATATATTTAACCTTGAGTTGCTGACAAAGTTGTACTTTAACACAGCTTGGCAAACTGAGGCTAAAGAATAACAAGCATACATACAACAGGGGTTGACAACACAATAATTATTTGTGAAATGTGGTTACTGTTTTGGGATGTGGTTGATCAGAATGTCACTGATGTTTATTATAGACAAATTACAGGATTTTTAGTAACTTACTTCACTTCTGATTTTCCTTTCTGATTTAGACAGTCTAGATGCTGTCTGGTGGGTCAGAAAGCAGTCCATGCTCAGGGTTTTTAACACAAAAGTGGAACTGCATAAAACTTAGTCCAAAACATCACTGCTCCTCAGTTTCCTTTTTCACGTCTCCGTATACCCTCCCATTCAAGACTTTTTGGTCAGAGTTTCCAAACTTTGGTACCCGTTTTTACCTTCCCCATTTTACAAGCCCTCCTTTAAGCGTGGCAATTATGTGTCTCAGTGACACATGGCCCAAACCAGTTTGTTCCCAGAGCATTCCAAAGTGATCTTTCTCTTTCCTCACAGAGAGCCCTTCATCATTTTAAACCGCAATACTTATGTATGTGGTCGACAGGAGCCCAGCTTCTACCAAAGAGCTACCCAGGGAAAGAGAAGGAGGGGAGGAAAAGAAAAGATGTCCGTCAGCCCCTTCCTTGGTATGGGAAAGGCACAGCATGCTGCCAGGTAGGCACAAAACTGCTCTCAGCTGCCCATCCTCCCCTTCTCACTGCTGCTGCAGAAGCTTTGTGCCAAACGCCCGCACATTGAAAAACATTTGTTTTGCACTATAAAAACCAGTGGCTAACAGCTGCACATGTTGTCTCCAGTGTTGTAAACCTGTCATTGGTGCGGTATTGTTTACATATGGCTACAAGGCCCTCATAGCTGAGCATCCCTACGCAGTGCAGCGGCAGCCAACGCTCTCCTGACAGCTGTGTCAACTGGAAGCAGTACAGCCAGCTTATTTGTTTCATCAGAAGCCTCAGTAACCCCCACCCCAAAGACACAAATCAAATTCTTTCATTTTTTTAATGAGCTCTGTGTTAATAATAGATCAACTGCAGTGCAGATGCTGGAATGGAAATAGCTGGCATTTCCCTAACAAGGAACATAATTCTCCTAGAAATAATGGATCTCAACTGAAATAGTTAGAGCCAGCCAGGCAGCACTTATAATGCATGACCAAGTGTCCAAAATGAAATCAAAATCTGGGAAACATGCAAAGGTGCTAATTTTCTACATCAGTGGGATTTATCAAGTTCCTCCTGATTAATATGAAAAGTTGTTTTGTTCTTCCATTGATAGAGCTTTGTTTTGCTTGCACAGACTTGAAAGACATTGATTTAGATATTACAGGAACTTCTACATTGGTAGAATTCTTTTAAACCAGTAAATCAATTCTCTTGGCATTATAAATGGCAGTTGTTAAATAGAGGAATTTTTTTATCCCTGTCTTACTGGCAAGGTTTCTCTCTGTTGAGAGAAATGGTTATATTTTTTTATACATGCATATACCAAGGTTTTTCTTGAAAATCAAAGTTTAATTCATTGTTTTTCCCAACATCTTCCATTACTTAAGAAAATGTTTATTAATCTCCCTTGTTCATAAGGGTCATTTACCCAGGATTCTTCATATAGAATGATTTGAAGTTGCTTGCCAAGAAAGGAAAGAGAAAGAGATAAATGAGCATTTGCTTGAGAGCATGTGTCATCCCACAGAAATCTGTGCCCCCATCATGAAAACTGTTACCTTCACAGTGAGGATTATTGCATAGTTATTCCTTAGCTGAAAACAAAGAAGTGCAGGCACATATTCTCCGACTCAGCCAGTGTATATTTGCTCCAAATCTAGATTAAAAACCTGGAAAATATCTCAAAGTTTTTCATGATGCTGTGTATGGAGCCCTGCCATATAGCAGAACAATTTCAAATTGGGAGTGACTATCCTCACTAGTTTATGGACTGAGGCAATTTCTTTTCACTTTCCACAGGATTTTATTTTGCACACCTTCAAGACCTTTAAGCATGTTGACAACTTTTAATGAAATGCTGCAGCAATTGCAAGTCATTATCATCAAGAGCTGGTGCCAGCACACAGCACAGAACAGAACAACATGGTGGATGCACACCTGAGCTTTTAAATGGTTTTATTCTGCTAATACTTTGCTGACATAGTTATTTTGGGTTGGTTTCTGGAACAGATTTGGCCAGCAGTCACAAGTTCACTCCACTGAGCACAGTGTGCAAGTCCTGATCTTGCAGTGTGCTAAACACCTTTGAGTGAAATGCAGATTATTCCACACCTCCAAGGTTTGCAGCATCTTACAGCACTGGTTTCTTATATATCATCTTTCCGATCATTACTGATCTTACCCTTAAGCATTACTAATGCTACAATTATTAGTGGTAGCATACTTCACTAATGACTATAATAGTCCTGGTTTGCTGTTCTCTGCCAATTTGGGCTACAAAAGCCATGATGTTTCAAAACCCTTAGACGCTCATCAGAAAAATGTAGACCAAAATGCTGTAACTGTGCTAGAGAACTTCACTCTTAGGAACAACTAGGAGTGTGGTATGTACCCATACTCACTGTCTAACATTATTTTGCTCAGAAGGGGTGACCACAGCAGTTTTTCTGCTCTAAGAATACATCTTGGAGGAGGTAAAGCACCTGCTGAAGCCACATCTCCCCTCAAATGGAAATTCTACTAGTTAATACCCATACCCTGTGGCTGGGGCTCATTCTCCTGGTGGCTAGTGCTTATGGGCATACTGATGGCACGCTCCTCATATCTCACAATAGTCACTTTTGGCCCTGCTTTGATTAGTAGTTCCTGGATCGATGGGTGGTCGCCAGGCAGCTAACTACTCGTTAGTCTTTGTGCTACCCAAAGGGCATTGGTCCTGGTTTATCTAAAATATTTTCTTTAAAAGTTTTGTCTTTGAACAAGGATTGAAAGCACCAGCCTGAACTGGCTCTCAATGTTATGTATTATAGATTATGCTAAATTAGATAGAATTTGAAAAATTACCTCTAAATGTCTCATAATTATTAATCATCATCCAGAGACTGCCAGCCCCCACAGGATGATCAAAGAACATATTTTACCTTTTTGGTGTTTTGCTACACACTGCTAAAGGTTATGACATTCTCATTCAATGCTTCTTACTCCCTTAACTTTAATGACAAAAACAGGCAGTGAAAATGTTAACACTTTTAGAATAGATTAATTTCAGCCCCCTATTTGTATTCATTGGTTTTATTACCAACATCATGTTGTCTGATATGGTCTGGCATTTTAAAAGGGAGGATGACTTTATGCAGTAAAGGTAATAACTAATAAAATAATAAAATAACATAATGTTCCAGCAGATAAATATATATTAGCATTTTTTGGAACTAGACTTATTGGCCAGCTAACAGAAAGAAAATTAATCTAATTTATTGTTATACCATTTTAATCTAGGAATGTGTACATTAGTCTTTATGTGATTAATATACATTAGTGCCAGAGCACCCTTTTCATGCCCTTACTAATTAGCTCTTGATTGATATGAGGCCATAACACTGTCTACTTAAAAGCAATTACAGTCTATCATGTATTGGCCTATTAAGACTCCTAAGTTCAGGGCTCTTTCTCAAGAAGGTCTACAGATATTTTATTTTGTCATACTGTAGTTGTTCCACATGGGAGGCCTAAAACTTTTCATGGCAACTTTTGTTGAAAGGAGAGCATCAAAGTAACAGCAATAGCTGTGAAAAAGACATCTAATCTTCTGCAAAAAGAGCATACAGGTTGCAATATGTCACCCATTTAAAATGCTGAGTTTAACAAGTGAGGAACTGTGGTTTATGATGCCTTATAAACTTGATATTTTTATCATTCTTCTTTTCCTTTATCCTCCAAAATATGCTTTTTTTTCTGAATCTGAAGGCACCATCCAATAACATGGTACACTGTTGATTAACATGGTACACTGCATGATTAACAATTAGTTGTATATTACTCTGAACCCCTAAAATTTGAACTAGTATTCAAAATTTTTAAATGTTATTAAAATTATTTAGATTCAGATAAGAAGGAATGGATCAATTTTTGAAAAAAAACTATTACATGCACTATTGAGGTGTTTGAAGCTCAAGTATGAACTAAGCTAATTACACGAATTGCGTTGATCAAATTCAGTCTTCACAGAACTTGCAAAGGGAAGTTGAGCAGTGGAAAGTTAAATATAAAACTGAAGGTGTCCTAATAAGGATGTGATTATATGAACAAAGAAGGAGTAGCTGAGGCTGACTTCTGAACAGCTTTGGCTCTTTTTAGATGGCAGAGCTGCAAAATGAAGATAGCATTTTTTAAGGTTTTACATAATTTAAATATCTCATGGCAAAGCTAAGACCCTCTAAAGTCACAGTGTGACCACGGCTGAGTGAGTGAGTGAGCCAGAAACGTGGAAATGCTGCAGTGATTTAGTTGACCCTTGTCATAGAATCATAGAATTGTTAGGCTTGGAAAGGACCTTAAGATCATCAAGTTCCAACCCCCTGCCGTGGGGAGGGACACCTTACGCTAAATCATATCACCCAAAGCCTTGTCCTACCTGGTCTTGAACACTGCCAGGGATGGAGCATTCACAACCTCCCTGGGCAACCCATTCCAGTGCCTCACCACCCTAACAGGAAAGAATTTCCTTCTTATATCCAACCTAAACTTCCCCTGTTTAAGTTTTAACCCGTTACCCCTTGTCCTGTCACTACAGTCTCTAATGAAGAGTCCATCCCCAGCATCCCTATAGGCCCCCTTCAGATACTGGAAGGCTGCTATGAGGTCTCCACGCAGCCTTCTCTTCTCCAGGCTGAACAGCCCCAACTTCCTCAGCCTGTCTTCATACGGGAGGTGCTCCAGTCCCCTGATCATCCTCGTGGCCATGCTCTGGACTTGTTCCAACAGCTCCACGTCCTTTTTATGTTGAGGACACCAGAACTGCACACAATACTCCAGGTGAGGTCTCACGAGAGCAGAGGAGAGGGGCAGGATCACCTCCTTCGACCTGCTGGTCACGCTCCTTTTGATGCAGCCCAGGATACAGTTGGCTTTCTGGGCTGCAAGCGCACACGGCCTGCCCATGTTCATTTTCTCATCAACCAACACCCCCAAGTCCTTCTCCGCAGGGCTGCTCTGAATCTCTTCTCTGCCCAACCTGTAGCTGTTCCTGGGATTGCTCCGACCCAGGTGTAGGACCTTGCACTTGGCATGGTTAAACTTCATCAGGTTGGCATCAGCCCACCTCACAAGCGTGTCGAGGTCCCTCTGGATGGTATTCCTTCCCTCCAGTGTATCAACCGAACCACACAGCTTGGTGTCATTGGCAAACTTGCTGTGGGTGCACTCAATCCCACTGTCCATGTCAGCAACAAAGATGTTGAACAAGACCGGTCCCAACACCGATCCCTGAGGGGCGCCACTCGTTACTGGTCTCCAGTCGGACATTGAGCCATTGACCACAACTGTTTGTGTGCGGCCATCCAGCCAGTTCTTTATCCACCGAGTGGTCCATCCGTTAAATTGATGTCTCTCCAATTTAGAGACAAGGATGTCATGTAGGACAGTGTCGAAAGCTTTGCACAAATCCAGGTAGATGACATCAACTGCTCTACCCCTGTCCATCAGTTCTGTAGCCCCATCATAGAAGGCCACCAAATTGGTCAGGCAGGATTTCCCCTTAATGAAGCCATGCTGGCTGTCACCAAGCACCTTGTTGATTTTCATGTGCCTTAGCATGCCTTCCAGGAGAATCTGCTCCAAGATTTTGCCAGGCACAGAGGTGAGACTGACTGGTCTGTAATTCCCCGGGTCATCCATTTTCCCCTTCTTGAAAATGGGGGTTATATTTCCCTTTTTCCAGTCATGGGGAACTTCACCTGACTGCCATGATTTCTCAAATATGATGGCCAGCGGCTTCGCAACTTCATTTGCCAGCTCCTTCAGGACCCGCGGATGGATCTCATCAGGACCCATGGGCTTGTGCACATTCAGATTTTTAAGATGGTCTCGAACCAGATCCTCTCCTACAGTGGGCCAATGGTCTTCGTTCTCACAGTCCCTGCATCTGCCTTCCAAGACTTGGGTGGTGCAGTCAGAGCCTTTGCCAGTGAAGACCGAGGCAAAGAAGTCATTCAGAACCTCAGCCTTCTCCAAATCCTGTGTAGCCAGTTCTCCCGAGAGCTTCCTGAGAGGGCCTACATTCTCCCTAGTCTGTTTTTTATTTGCTATGTAGTATGGTGCTCAACGTGTATAAAAATCTCTAGTACCAAGAGGTTACCATTACAGTCACTAAGAGAAATCTTGAGACTCATGTACCTTTTCTGGTGAAGGAAGGAATGTAAGCTGCACGGGTACAAAATACCCTCCTACTGTTAGCCTATTATAGGTTCAAACTAGAGCTGCAAGTATTGGACTATTTCTTTTAAAATAACCCATCTTTTAATGGCAGTGGTACAGATCTCCATATAGTCCAGATTTCTGCCTTCTGTGCGAGTTGTATGAGCTAAATCTTGACTTGCTTTGTTGTTTTGGCTTGTGTGGGTGTTGCTCTGAAAAAAGATCAGTGGTGATTGTGTGTATGTTCACCTTAAAACCAGTAGCAAATTTCTGTAGGTTTTTTTTTGTTCTCCAAATGATTTAGGTTCTCATGAGTCAGGGAGAGTAGAGCTTTTGATTTTGATTTTTTAGTGCATGCAGCCTTGTTTCTGGCATCTACATCTTCTGTGGCTTGCTGATTTATCTTTCTGGTCTGAATTGCCCCTTTGCTTTTGTTCAACTTGATTTAAAGATGCGGTTTCATGGACACCACCACACTTAAGTCTCCAGTTTGCAGTAAATGCACCTGGGCCGTTCACAAGAGCTATATCCATATTAGTTACTTTAATAATAAAATATTTTCCCAAAGAAATGATGCTAGAGGTGACCAAAAAATTTGGTACAGTCAAAGCCATAATAGGTACAATCTAGTCTATTATTTGAATATGAAGATTTCTTGTTCACTGAAATCTGCCACTAATATTGGTGTAACTAACGGTTTAATTTATGGCAAAAAGGCTGGCATGAGGAAGCCCAAGTGCATTTTATTCATGGTACCTTTTTAGCCTTCCTGGCAGTATACATATATTAAAAACATGGCCCAGTAGTGTAAGAAACACCAGTCTTGAAACCGATCTCCATTTTGAAAATTCTTGTTACAGGAGCTGTCTATTGCCTATACCAAGAGATGTGTGAAATTGTATTATGCTCAGCTACAGTTACAAGCTGTGTGCTGTTTTTCTTGGCACGCTAAAAATTCACGCTCTGGAATGTCACTGCTTGCCTGCACACCATTCTTCACTAAGCTCTTGTGGCATCTCTGCTGACCTGATGGCTTAAAACACAGGAGGGGAAAACATGGAGCAAGCACAGAAGATTTAGGTAAAATAAACCTAACATCTTAAGACAGTGAAATCAGCACAACATTTGTGGGGGTGCAGTGCTGTCTGCTATATGAAACCTGCACCCAGGGATCTGGGTACCTCATAAAGCTGAGAACTGAAAATGCACAGATGCCCTATTATGACACAAAATTGAGGCTTTGAGAGAGCCTCTTAAAAGGCTATGCAGGTGCAGGTTCCATAACTGGCTGAATGGCTGTACGCAAAGAGTTGTGGTCAATGGTTCAATGTCCGGCTGGAGACCAGTAACGAGTGGCTTGCAGGCCAGAAAGCCAACCGTATCCTGGGCTGCATTAAAAGGAGCATGACCAGCAGGTCGAAGGAGGTGATCCTGCCCCTCTACTCTGCTCTTGTGAGACCTCACTTGGAGTATTGTGTGCAGTTCTGGTGTCCTCAACATAAAAAGGACATGGAACTGTTGGAACAAGTCCAGAGAAGGGCCACGAGGATGATCAGGGGACTGGAGCACCTCCCGTATGAAGACAGGCTGAGGAAGTTGGGGCTGTTCAGCCTGGAGAAGAGAAGGCTGCGTGGAGACCTCATAGCAGCCTTCCAGTATCTAGGGGGCCTATAGGGATGCTGGGGAGGGACTCTTCATTAGAGACTGTAGTAACAGGACAAGGGGTAACGGGTTAAAACTTAAACAGGGGAAGTTTAGATTGGATATAAGAAGGAAATTCTTTCCTGTTAGGGTGGTGAGGCACTGGAATGGGTTGCCCAGGGAGGTTGTGAATGCTCCATCCCTGGCAGTGTTCAAGGCCAGGTTGGACGAGGCCTTGGGTGATATGATTTAGCGTAAGGTGTCCCTGCCCACAGCAGGGGGCTGGAATTTGATGATCTTAAGGTCCTTTCCAACCCTAACGATTCTATGATTCTGTGGGAAGGCTTACAGTAAACTTCAGTTCTACTCTCTCACTGAGCTAGTCCTTCTGTCCGTCAAATACAAATAACAAATACCCATATGAAATGCTCTTTTAAACCATAATGAAAAAATATCAGCTTAACTCCATATGTCATCACAAGCACAAGCAAAGTGACAACAAATGTATTCAGAGCAGAAATGAGAAGGTCTGTAAAGAGCAGAGCACTGAAACTCAGACCGAGCCTTCTAGGAGGCATAGTGCAGATGAAAATCTTGGACAAGTTCCATAATGAGGCTCATGAATATTTAAGGCAAGTGCTGTCCACAGTAACAAGGACAATACAGATGCAAAGAGCCAGGATGTCTCTTCCTACAAGTTTTCAAACTATGGTTTGAATGATATGTACTTTCACCTTGATGTAGCTCTGGAGCAGAAAATAAATTAATTTCTGCAGCTTGGCTGACTCCCTCATTTAATACTGGCAATATCCTATATGTCCACAGGCATAAGTAAAAAGTTATGAATTGGTATTTTCAGAAGGTTAGCTAAGAAGAATATCAGCTGAAAAGAATGTGTAAAAGTCCTCTTTGTATAAAGCTAAGCAACACTGCTTGTGATCATTTATTTAGGTTGTGTCATTATAGGATCCAAGTTAAATGCAGAAATTCTGACAAGGCTTGAGCCGCTCATATGCTCCCCAGGGTATCTACTGTTTCTTGTCTAGTTGCTGCTTTCTGGGTATTGTGAACAAACATATGAACAAGCTAAGCCAGGTGGGTCTTATGCCACTTCCAACATCCAAACACCTCTAAAGTGAAATATAGTGAAGTATACAACTTCTTTTTCATTAAGTTTGAATGGATGCATATAGCTATGGGCCATATCCTGAAGTCTTATAATAGCAAAATCCTCTTCGAAGATGTCCAGCAGCAATTTACACTGTCAGCAGTTTACAAGGATCTTTAGTCACCCTTTCCTCAGGTCTTGGCTTGAACGAGAGCTTGCCTGAGGAAAGATCTGAATGTGGTCTTTGCTGATTAAACGAGAGGTCATTATTAGTGTGAGCCATGCTCTCACTGGGTTGGCTTCTTTAGAACTTACACAGCTGTTTCTTCTTCAAGTATTTATATACATATATAACCATTTGTCAGTCTTGCTGTATAACAAGGAACAAATACAAAGATTCCATGACGTTTAGAGCACTGCTGGTTTTCATATCAAGATCTTCCTCTGGGTCCTAAGGAAAGCTTTTACGAAACCAGTTCTACTCACCCTTGAAAACAGCACTTTGTACTCTGGTCAAGATCAGGGACATGTTGATATAAGAGAGACCAGGGTGGACACATTTTAAAATGATGTGATCATTCTGCTTTTGCTCAACCTTATCACTGCTTTACATGTCTTTCTGTCCTGCTTTTCTTTCATTTGGTTGACGGCATATAAGATACACTCAAGAGGATAGTTTGATATAATTCTTGTAACTTACAGAAAAGTTAAGACATGGATTTTGTGTGTCCTGTAAAACAAAACAAAACAAAAAACCAAACCAACCAAACAAACAAACAAACAAAAACAACAAAAAACCTATAAGAAAATGTTTCAATGTATCATTAATTCACTTTATTATAACCATAAAGCGTATTGACTAGGAGTAGTATCAGCGATACGGTTTTCAGTCCATTTTTCTTGCTATTGCAATAATGCCTCAGCAAAACTACTTCTTCTTCTCCTTCATGCTGTATACTTCCTGCACACTCATTCTTCTGTTAATACAACAGGGGAAGTTACGATGCTGAAAGCAAAACTTTCACCCTCTGATTTTCATACAGAAAAAGCTGTATGATTTAATTGCTGTCTTCATTAGTGTAACTGAAAAAGGATTCAAAACTTGCAAGTTGCTAGCAAAACGCAAAAGAACTATCCATAAATCAGTAAAGGCTTGAGGACTTTGAATTATTTAATTCTAATTATTATAGTTAATTTAATGTAGCCTAGAATAAATGAATTGATTATTGATTTTTGTAATGACTTCAGAACAGGGAACTCTCACCCTGGATTAACAAATTGACCGATAAACTGACTACATTGTTAAACACTAGCCTGAAAGTAAAAGATAAGAAAGCACATGCTTTGTCCTCTGATCAAGCAAGTTGTCAGTCAAAGCTGCAGAAATATAGCTAAGGAGTTTAAGAATTAAAAAAACATAAGTTCAAGGCCCAGGAGGGGAAACATAAGACCAGACAATATGCCAATTAATGGAATTAAACCAAAAAGATTTAAAAGAGGTTTCCCTCAGGAGACAGCATAAAAGACAACACATAATTCAATAAGGACAAAAGCACAAAAGAGCTAACTATGAAAGGATCAGAGTATTTACAGATGATGGTGTCTGAAGAATTAAGGAACACTAGTTTGCAATTACTGTGAATTTATTGTGCCCCAGTAGCATGTTCTAATTTGGTCTGATCTCTCTTCTGAACAAATATACTCATCCTTAAATTCCAAAGAAAAAGAAATAATCCCTTTCTAGTTGCAGTCAGACTATGAAACTGATTATGATCAGCAAAAATTCAAAGACTATAACAAACAAAGGCAACTTCTCTGAAGTTTCCTGTCCATCATCTGTATCAGTGTTTGCAGGCTTCACAGTAATTTATGTTTCATTTTAACAATGTTTTGTTCATGAAGTCCATCAGCAATACAGGTCCTCGCTCTTCCCTTCCTGTACAATGCAAGGCAGGGAAGGATAAGACGGAGACAACAACAAAGAAAGTTCCTTTTTGAGAGCTGGACCCTGTCAGGGCTGGGTGTGAAGGTGTGCATGCAGCAGGAGTTGTTCCTTGTGCTGGGTTTATTGCTGAGGAAGCCAGAGCCTCTCCCAGGAAAGAGGTTCCACCACCCAACAGGAGATGCCTTTCAGAGAAGTTTTACAAACTCTGTGAGGAACATCCCTGGCTTTAATAAATGTCTGAGACTCACAGATCAAATTTTACCTTACACATTCTGAAGATATTTTAAACTAGAAAATGTGAGGTAACAAAACAGAAGCAGGAGAAAGTTTTAGTGTCTCTGTGATTGAGATTCAAAGGGCTTCAAATATTTCAACTTTACAGAACTGTAAGTTCAGAAATCTCAGTGAACCAGCATCCTTCACAAGGTGAAAACTGATGTTGAAGTATTCAGAAGGTCCTACAAATGAAACACCCTGGTGAGTAGCCACATCCCGCAGTGAACCCTAAAGCTCTGAACTGGAAGGGACATGGCCCTCAGCGGCTCTTTCAGGTCAGGAGTACGCTGTCAGTGAGTCTCGCTCCCCACTCACTGCTTATAAAGGGGGAAAATCTCATTCCTTTTTTGCTTCTGGCTTCCCACCCTATTTTATGTCAGGCTGGTCTAAATCAGAATTCTCAGTTACTCATCAGTATGCTGCTAATTGCTCATCTGCATGTCTTTAACAGTATTGCTTGCTTGCAATTGGAATGAAAGAGTTAGTGAGCTGGACTGTCAGCTTCAGTGAAGCCTTAGCATCCTATTTTTCAGAGGCAGGGCTGGGGATTTTGCTAGGACAGAGGTGGCTATTTTCTACTGCCAACGCCTTATCCCAGCTACCAGCAAGGTCCAGGGGGTTTCCATCAAGGGGTTTCCAGCCCTCCCTGTTCTTTGTTTTGTGACCTGTTGTTATTCTGTTTCCAATTTTGCAATACAGAGCTTCCCCCTTTTCTTGCTGTAATGCAGCTTGTTTTGTATCCAATGTTTGAAGAAAAGACAGGAAAATGTAAGCTTCCTGAGGTAATTCTGATCCTCCAGAGTTAACAAACCCAAATATGCTGGTAGAGCAAATCCAGACGAATTTGTAAGTGCAAGGACTTGGAAATCCTAAGCTGTTGGGGTCAATTTGCTGCCATGACATTTCTAGGATCAGGGGAGAATTTTCCCAGCAGTAATTGAGCTGTGCCTCTCTGTTCAGGGACAAAGAGAAGATGATCCCACAGTCTTAGGAAAACCTGTAAAGTCACAGGCAGGTACTCTGTCTTAACATTAGGTATTTCTCTTTTCTGACAACTCTACTTCTACCACTTCCCAAAAAGAACAGCAAAGCTATTACTCTGTGTTATGAACTAATAATTTGCCAAATTTATTGCAATAAATCAAATCCCTACTGAGCCATGTGCAGAGCAGAGTGAGTGGGTGGTAGAAGAGGGGAACAGGAAGTATTGGCACTTACACATTTGAAAAAGAGCAAATTGATATTTTTTAATTTGTTTAAACAAAAATTGCTCTGAGATGGAACACTGTGTGCTGTATTTTGCCTGGAGCAAATGTTTATGGCTGAGTTAGAAGGTTGTAGCATCTCATAACACTGCACATGCACGCAGACACACACACACACAAGTCAGTTTCTGTACAATTGCTTTACATCAGACTAAATCTCTGCTGTCTCAGCTATTAGTGGCTGTCTTGGGAGGCATCAAGTTTGAAAAAGTCTCTTATCCAACGCTGTCTTGTGTCAGCTTGTTATGATGATGTGTGGTATGATTTTGTTATGCCCTCCATGGCACCCATCAGTACTTCAGGTAATGGCACAGGGAACCAAACCTAGAGTAGTCAAGTCCAGAGGAGATATTTTAATGGCAACTTTAAAAGTGGAAATGGTGCTTTGTTTTATTAGAAGAAGATTCAAACAAGTGTTGAATCTTAGCTGTGTATCTGTATAGGCAAAGTTAACTGAAATAACTCAGTAATCACCAGTGTCATTCTGCAGAAACATGTACGATATAAACAAATTCACCCATTTATATTTTTCCTTTCATAGCACCTCTGGAGAAAGTGAAGACTTGCTGCTTTTACAATTTTTTTCCTAGCGTATACCATATAGCAAATGATCATTACATGGAATAGTGCCAGCTTGTGGTTCTGCAAATTGCAAATGTTGCAGGAAAGTGGTTCATCAGTTGTCTCCATCAGTGTTGCAAAACTAATTTCCTTTTTATGTTGCGGGAAGTGCTTGCTTCTTTGGCACAACATAAGTTGTTTTGCCCACACTCTATAATAATGAGCTGAGTCACTAAGGTATAATCTTAATAAGCAAAACAAGCAGAATAATAATTCAGAGATTGTGCTTACTGGGGTCTCCATATAGATTTTGAACTGCCTCTAGGACTGTTGTGTACATAAAAATCTATGATGTAAAGCTATGTAAGGCGGACATTGTGTCTTGCTCTAAAATTGTCTCCTGAAAGCCACAGAGTTCAGCCTGTGCTCAGGACTGCCTTCCAATGAGCAAAGTTTCCTTCTATCCTGCCCAGAATCCCATGTGGCAAATGGGTACCACAAAATGAATAAGATCCTTGCAGTGAGAAAAGACTCGTCAAAGAGTTTTGAGGTTCCAATGTGTACTGAATGCAAAGCGTTTCTGACTGACAGATCCATTACCACTGAGCACCCTGGAGGCCAGCCAAAGCTCCCAAGTTAGGGCACTAAAAGGTGTTTATTTCTCTCTGCCTTCCTCTCTCACACTCATGCATGCATATTCTGTTTTTAAGAACAATCAGCAAGACAATCCGCTGCAGGCATGTCTTTGGGAGCGGAGGTTACACTATCCTTTCTAAATGTCTTTTTTCTTCCTGGGAATTCTTTTTATCTTTTCTTTTTTTTTTCTTTCTTCTAACACCGTAATGACATTATTTAGTATTGATAGTAAGGACAACACAGGCAGCACCAGACAAAATAAACATTGTAGAAAATCCCTGGTGAAAATGCATGTCGTCAGAAAGATGAAAAGGTACTATATAAGTAGGAAAGTACATGTCCTACATTCCAGATGCATTAGACCAATGTCCAGGACACAAGTTTCACTCCATGAGAATTTTGAAAATGTGGTATTTTTCTGAAAACAGAGAACTTCAAAATGCTTTACAAAGGGAAAGGTCTTTTTTGGAGTGAAGTGTATGAGTCACATGAGACTAAAAATACAAATTGCTCCCATCTATTACTACTTCTTAGGAGGTAGTATAAACATCCCCTTGAATAAACTAAGTAGCATGTGAAATTTCCTCAAACTACTACTTTACATAACTCTCCTCTGGCTCAGGTACTCTTCCTCCTGCTCACCAAAGACAGTGATCAGTGTTCTGCAAAACGTAATAGCTACAGCCTGAGAGACTAGCAAATGGGCTCTAGCCAAGAGGTGCCCAAGAAAACTTGTCCCCTGGCAGCATTTCTCTGCAGTGACAACAACAAGGAACCTGAGACTTGAGGGCAGCTCTTGTGCCTATACTCAACGGACATCAATCAAATGGCTTATTCATTTTGCTGAGACCAGGAGGTGATGGTCTTTTGCACATTGGACTATTTTTTTTGTGCTTCTAGGTTACTGAATAGAGTAGCTTTCCTAACTGACTGTTCAACCCTTCAGATCATCAGTTGTGACAGACCTGATTCTCAATTATTTTCGTATTTATGTTAGAATAAGTCACAATGAAGTAATGGTATAGTAAAAAGCAAACCAAGTTCAACATATGAAGCATTCTGCAAGCATTGTCCCAACTGAAAATTGGTTCTGGTTCATGAAGGGCTCTCTGGAATAGTAGCTGAATTATAAATCTTTGTAAGTGGGATAGTAATCAGCACCTGCTCAGAGGCGTAGCAGATGCCAATGGAGTCTTTCTGTTCTACAAATAACAATGCATACTCATAAATGCGTGTTCTCTCCATGTTGTCAAAGGGAATGAGAAATAGCAAAGTAGTGAATTTTCATCAGTCAGTTGCATTTTGATGTCTGCTGCCAATTGTCTGTCAATCAGCTCTGGGGCAAGAGCAAGAAAGAGAAGCTGTCTAGCAGATGGTGGAGAGTGGGAGAGGAGCCACCCACCCCACCAAATTCAGGCAGCAGCAGGACTGCTGCCTTCTGAAGGCAGAGTGTTTTCTTGTGCTTTTTAGGTTCTGAGGTTTTTTTTAACAGATATAGGCCTCATCACCTCTGCCACAGCCTGGTCCACGTTTTGTCATGCTGAATTTCCCAGGGTGTCCTTTGGTGCACAGTAACTGAAGTCATTGCTCTCAGGTTTCGTTACAGGTGACCAGAAAGAAAAAGAACTTGCTTCAAGTCAGGACTTCGAGAAAGATCTCCATGTTACCTTCCTTCCCACAGACTCAATTATCTGTCTGTTGTATGCAAACAGTCCATTAAAAGATTGCAGCTCCCTCCCATGTTAGGTCCCATAAGCATTTTGTGAAGCTGGTTTATGCCTTGTGATCAGAAGTAGCTGTCTCATCCCTTGGGCTTTTTGTTCTCTGAAGGACTGAGTTTGTCATATGATTCAGTCTCCTGATGTAAACAGCAATTCTTGTGAATTTTTCTATTCACTTTCAAGGTGTATTTGTGCATAACAGCTTTAAAGTGTTTTCTCAGCATTTGTGGCTAATAGAATTTGTTCACAGCAATCTGTAAAAATCAAATCAAACACAGAAGAGAGTGTCAACACAGCAATGTTTGAAAATGTGCATCTATCCTTAGCAAGGTCTGGGGAGGGAGTTACCTTGTGGGTGGTTGGAGGGGGGTATAGAAGGGAGTGTTCATCCGCTTTTCCAGTGTCTCTTTTGCTCTAGTGTATATTGTAGCCAGACTCATAAACCACAGAGCACATTCCAGAAAAGACCTAAGATCTTCACCTCCAGCTATTCATTTCAAAGACTAAAGTACTGCAGACAGTCGTCCATCTGTCCTGCTTCTAAGATATTCCCAGACATTGTGCAACCTACAGTCTACTTCAGTCCTCATATGCTTTTAGACCCTTACTTCCTTAACTAAAAAGTATTTCCTAATGTCTAAACTAAATCTCCTCAATTAAATACCTGCAAATAAATTGCTGCAAGTTAAACTTATTACTTCTTATACTACCCACAGTGGACTTAGAGGATAGTTATTACCTTTCTCTTTGGTTACACATCATTGTCCCTCTGTTTTCCATAGACTAGCCGCCCCCAAATCTTTTCCAAATACGTCATGTTTCTCAGTCTTATGTTCTCCCATGAACTGTCTTTCCTTTTCCTGTACTATTATACAACTCTTCTTCCTAGTTGTAATACTCAAACTGGATATAGTGCTTTAGGTTGTAGCCTTGCCAGAAAAAGAACACCTTGTTATAATTTGTTCAGGAGCAATCATATCTCCAATCTTAAGCATTCTCATCTAATGAGATTTATTTCCATCATTAGTAGAGAGCTACTGAAACATTGCAAAACCATTTGAAACCCTTAGGAAAACAAGTATTCTGAGTAAGCTTCATATCATATCATACATATGAAATCGCAGAAATGTGTTAAAAACAGCCAGGATCATCTTCGTCATTGTACTTGTACTATGGCAGTTGAGAAAGAGCATTTCACAGAGTTTTCTCTAAGATCTTGCTTCAAATTATCCATTAAGAGTACAGTCTTGGTTTGCTGAAGTCAGATATATATGAATTTAATTCTAAGTAAAGAATTCATCCAAAGTTACTTCATTTCCTGTCCTGTACTTTGAGTCAGTATGTATATTTGAACATTTCTAGCTATGGCTTAAATATGCTACTCCAGAAATAGGTGCCTGGAGCTGTTCTTAAGAGGATGTGCATTAAAAACAAAGTGTTTTTTTGAAGTTTGGCCAATCCTGACTGTGTTGCATAGAAAAAAAAACTAACCAAACCAACCAAACAAAAAAAAACACAAAACACAGAAGTTAGTTGTAGCAAAGGTAGAATGTGGTATTTTCATGGCATCAGAACAAAAAAATTAATATTTTACTTTTAAAAGAACTCTTTTTATGTTACAGAATAATACTGAAACTATATAAAATGTTTCATGTGCAAAAATGAAAACAATTTTTGTAACATCTTTTTAATGGTGAAGTAGAATTATTTTTCTTCAATACACATACAAAGAAAGGCTTGTTTCTGAGATGCTTCATTGTATGAGAAAATGCTCCCAATTACTCTATTGGCTTTTTCATGCAAAGACAATAGCTCAAATCAGCCTAGCTTCATAATTCAATTTTTACCTAGTAATCTAGTAGTATATACACTAGCAGATACTAGTAATTTAGTAGTATTGTTTTGTTTATCAGCTGGATCCTAATAAATGTGATATACATATACAGTGATAGCAGGAGTAAATGCCAATGTTCTGGTATGTGTCCATTACTTCTATTCATCTTGTATATGATCAGAATTACTATACAGATGGTTTATGGTTTGAAGTGGACATATCTTTCAAGGCAGCTAAGTTTTTCTTCTCTTTTCCCCATTCTTTTTATTTTAATCTGGATCATTTTAGAGCACCAGTTGCAACAACACAGCTGAGCATCATAGAAAGCAGTAAGTCATTAGGCCAAAGCAGACAGGCAGGACCATCTTAATCTGATGGTTAAAGACACCAAAGCCAATACCTTCTTGCACTATGCTGTTCACAGCTCCAGCTTGCTGTCTTGTATTTCAGCTTAAACCTATTTACTTAGACTCTTTATTTGGGCTAAGATGAGTTTTGGGGACCCTGATCCCCAGGGGTATTGTTCATTGGAAAGGAGACACAGGCAACAAGGGAGTACGCACTGCAGCAAAATTTGTCAAGGAATATCTGTCAAAGACCATTACAAACATGTTTTAATACCTCACTGAATTACATTGAAAACTATAAATGAGTGTGAACTTCTATAATAGCTTTCCTTCTGTAGATTTCTGTTGTTTCATACCTTTGCTTGTCAAAAAAAGACCACAGGAACAGCCCAAGCTTTCATGCAGTATTTATATTTTTCTTCCCTCTGCCAAAGGCTAGAATATAAAATGAAAGACAAGCAACAAGAAACAACTGCTCTTGAATGTCTGAAGATTTATGTTGAACATACAGCTCTCAACTTGTTTTCTTTTCCAGATTGGCTCTTCTCTGTCTCTTTATTCTACATAACAAAAATATTGTGCGTGCATGCACATGTGTAAGTAAATGTATAAAATTATACATAATTACAATGTTAGTGTTTCCTGGAAATCAGCAGCCTGAAATGACCGTCTTCTTTCCCTCTCTCTGTTTTTCTCTCCCAAATGTTAAATGTTTGTCAAAATAAGGATAAGAATAACTTGATTTTCTGCATTTTTGCTGCTCCATTAATACAGATGTTGGTGTCTTTTTACATTTATCACCCCCTTACCACATTTTCCATTTAATAGTTCATATCATCAGACTACATACAAATGCATAAGGACAAATAAATATTGTTAATTTAGTGTTCTCCTGAGTGAGCTTTATGATAGCATTTTTGAATGACCTTTTCTGTTAAACAAAAATTACTCTAGTGCCACATCTAATTTATTACAGCCATAAATTCATACACAACCTTCATTTTTCTTTTTGCATAAATTGTCATTATTGTAAATACATCTACCTGGATATGAAAGGAAAAAAACCTGATTTTTGTTATAGCACAGCGCTACACTGAAATACACAGTATACAGTGATACATAGTTGGTGCTGTAGCTGCAAGGTGTATCTCAGGGGTCTGTGCTAGGACCTCTCCTGTTTAACATCTTTATTATTGACATGGGTACAGTGCACCCTCATCAAGTTTGCAGATCATAGACTCCTAGAATAGTTAGGGTTGGAAAGGACCTTAAGATCATCTAGTTCCAACCCCCTGAATTACAGGGCAGGGACACCTCACAGTAATCCATGTCACCCAAGGCTCTGTCCATCCTGGCTTTGAACTGTCAAGGATGCAGTATTCACAACTTCCTTGGGCAACCCATTCCAGTGCCGCACCACCCTAACAGGAAAGAATTTCCTCCTTATATCCAATCTAAACTTCCCCTGTTTAAGCTTTAACCCGTCACCCCTTGTCCTATCACTACAGTCTCTAATGAAGAGTCCCTCCCCAGCATCCCTATAGGCCCCCTTCAGATACTGGAAGGCTGCTATGAGGTCTCCACGCAGCCTTCTCTTCTCCAGGCTGAACAGCCCCAACTTCCTCAGCCTGTCTTCATACGGGAGGTGCTCCAGCCCCCTGATCATCCTCGTGGCCCTTCTCAGGACTTGTTCCAACAGTTCCATGTCCTTTTTATGCTGAGGACACCAGAACTGCACACAATACTCCAAGTGAGGTCTCATAAGAGCAGAGGAGAGGGGCAGGATCACCTCCTTGGACCTGCTGGTCACGCTCCTTTTGATGCAGCCCAGGATACGGTTGGCTTTCTGGGCTGCAAGTACACACTGAAGCCAGCTCGTGTTCATTTTCTCATCGACCAACACCCCCAAGTCCTTCTCCGCAGGGCTGCTCTGAATCTCTTCTCCGCCCAACCTGTAGCTGTGCCTGCGATTGCTCCGACCCAGGTGTAGGACCTTGCACTTGGCATGGTTAAACTTCATCAGGTTGGCATCAGCCCACCTCACAAGCGTGTCGAGGTCCCTCTGGATGGCATTCCTTCCCTCCAGTGTATCAACTGAACCACACAGCTTGGTGTCATCAGCAACGTTGCTGAGGGCGCACTCAATCCCACTGTCCATGTCAGCAACAAAGATATTAAACAAGACCGGTCCCAACGCTGATCCCTGAGGGACACCACTTGTTCCTGGTCTCCAGCCAGACATTGAACCATTGACCACAACTGTTTGTGTGCAGCCATCCAGCCAGTTCTTTATCCACTGAGTGGTCCATCCATCAAATTGATGTCTCTCCAATTTAGAGACAAGGATGTCGTGTGGGACAGTGTCAAAAGCTTTGCACAAGTTCAGGTAGAAGACGTCAGCTGCTCTACCCCTGTCCATCAGTTCTGTAGCCCCATCATAGAAGGCCACCAAATTGGTCAGGCAGGGGTCAATTGCTGAGGTGAGCAGCTCAAGAGAGGACGCCTTCAACACTGGAGCTGGGGGGAGATCAGCGTCCAGGAGCCTCAACTCAGAGCGACGAGAGCCACCGAGGGAGCCTCAAGTCCTCGACAGGACCTGCCCAGGAGCCGGCAGCTCAGCTGAGGAGAGCGAGCAGCTGACTCACAGGGGGCAGAGCCTGAAGCAGGGGCACCAGCCCTGGGTGGTTATAAACCTGCCCCAGGGAGCATGAGTGACCAGGAGCGTGGTGAACAGAGCGGGTTGATGCCCTGATAAAGAAGATCTCTACTGGTGTTGCCAGGAAAAAGCAGCCGGTAAGGGACTCTACATTGAAAGGGACAGAAGCACTCATCTGTCAGCCTGACCCTGCCTCAAGGGAGGTTTGTTGTCTACCAGGGGCACGGATCAGGGATGTGGCAGAGAGGCTGCCTGCTCTAGTAAGTCCCACAGATTATTACCCACTCCTGGTGATACATGTGGGTGCTAGGGATATAGATAGTAGTAGCCTGGGGAACATAAAGAAGGACTACAGAGCCCTGGGGGAGGTGGTTAGGGGCTCTGGAGCTCAGGTGGTCTTTTCATCAGTTCTCCAGGGTACAGGGGAGGACCTAAAAAAAGCTAGGAGGATTAGCCAGGTTAATAACTGGTTAAAAGGGTGGTGTCATAGTCAGGGGTTTGGGTGTCTTGAACATGGGACCCAAGCTTGTAGGCCAGGTCTAGTGGGGGTTGGTGGAGCTGGTCTGATAAAGAAGGGAAAGAGCAGTTTTGGTAGGAGGCTTGCCAGTCTGGTCAAGGAGGCTTTAAACTAGATGTGTTGGGGGAGGGGAGCATCATTCCATTCCAACACACCCAGTCAGTTGCCAGAACCTATAATCAATGCTTGAAGCAATATAGAGACATCCCAGCCGCTCCAGCCATCAAGCCAGCTTCATTTGGAGCTCGGCTCAGGTGCCTCTACACAAATGCCCATAGCATGGGGAACAAACAAGAGGAATTAGAGATGTGTGCACATCTATGGGGGTATGATACAACAGGCATTACAGAAACATGGTGGGATGGCTCCTATGACTGGAGTATTGGAATGGAAGGTTACAGGCTCTTTAGAAAAGACAGGCCTGGCAGGCGGGAAGGGGCAGTTGCCCTTTATGTTAGGGATAAGCTGGAGGGTATGGTACTCTGTCTGGGGACAGGTGAGCAGTCCACAGAGAGTTTGTGGGTCAGGGTTAAAGGGAATATAGCTATGGGAGACATTACTGTGGGGATCTGTTACAGACTGCCTGATCAAGGAGAACCTGTGGATGAAGCACTCCATAGACAGATAGGAAAAGCCTCCCGCTTGCAGGCCCTTGCTCTCATGGGTGACTTCAACCACCCTGACATCTGTTGGAAGGACGGTACAGCCCGGCACAAACAATACAGGAGGTTTCTCTATTGCGTAGAAGACAACTTCCTTCTGCAAGTAATAGAGGAGCCAACAAGGAGAGGTGCCGTGCTTGACCTTGTGTTCACCAACAGGGAAGGGCTCGTTGGAAATGTGACTCTCCAGGGCAGCCTTGGATGCGGCGATCACAAGATGCTTGAATTTGAGATCCTCAGGACAGTGAGAAGAGCGTGCAGTAAGCTCTCTGCCCTGGACTTCAAAAGAGCAGACTTTGGCCTCTTCAGGAGCCTGCTTAGGAAGGTTCCATAGGATACAGCCCTAGAGGGCAGGGGGGCCCAAGACTGTTGGTTGATATTCAAGGATCACCTACTACAAGCTCAGGAGTGTTGCATCCCAACTAGAAGGAAGTGCAGCAGGAGGGCCAGGAGACGTCCTTGGATGGATAAGGAGCTCCTGAAGAAAATTCAAATGAAAAAAGAGGCTTATAATAAATGGAAGCAAGGACAGGTGGCATGGGAAAGGTACAGGGATGTTGTCCGGGAAGCTAGGGACCAGGTTAGGAAAGCTAAGACCCAGTTAGAATTAAACTTAGCTAGAGGTATTAAAGTTAACAGGAATGGATTCTACAGGTACATAGCAAATAAAAAACAGACTAGGGAAAATGTAGGCCCTCTCAGGAAGCTCTCGGGAGAACTGGCTACACAGGATTTGGAGAAGGCTGAGGTTCTGAATGACTTCTTTGCCTCGGTCTTCACTGGCAAAGGCTCTATACAAAGCACCCAAGTCTTGGAAGGCAGATGCAGGGACTGTGAGAATGAAGACCTTGCGCCCACTGTAGGAGAGGAACTGGTTCGAGACCATCTTAAAAATCTGAATGTGCACAAGCCCATGGGTCCTGATGAGATCCATCCGCGGGTCCTGAAGGAGCTGGCAAATGAAGTTGCGAAGCCGCTGGCCATCATATTTGAGAAATCATGGCAGTCAGGTGAAGTTCCCCATGACTGGAAAAAGGGAAATATAACCCCCATTTTCAAGAAGGGGAAAATGGATGACCCGGGGAATTACAGACCAGTCAGTCTCACCTCTGTGCCTGGCAAAATCTTGGAGCAGATTCTCCTGGAAGGCATGCTAAGGCACATGAAAATCAACAAGGTGCTTGGTGACAGCCAGCATGGCTTCACTAAGGGGAAATCCTGCCTGACCAACCTGGTGGCCTTCTATGATGGGGCTACAGAACTGATGGACAGGGGTAGAGCAGTTGATGTCATCTACCTGGACTTGTGCAAAGCTTTTGACACTGTCCCACACGACATCCTTGTCTCTAAATTGGAGAGACATCAATTTGATGGATGGACCACTCGGTGGATAAAGAACTGGCTGGATGGCCGCACACAAACAATTGTGGTCAATGGCTCAATGTCCGACTGGAGACCAGTAATGAGTGGTGTTCCTCAGGAATCAGCGTTGGGACCAGTCTTGTTTAACATCTCTGTCGCTGATATGGACAGTGGGATTGAGTGCGCCCTCAGCAACGTTGCTGATGACACCAAGCTGTGTGGTTCAGTTGATACACTGGAGGGAAGGAATGCCATCCAGAGGGACCTCGACACGCTTGTGAGGTGGGCTGATGCCAACCTGATGAAGTTTAACCATGCCAAGTGCAAGGTCCTACACCTGGGTCGGAGCAATCCCAGGCATAGCTACAGGTTGGGCAGAGAAGAGATTCAGAGCAGCCCTGCGGAGAAGGACTTGGGGGTGTTGGTCGATGAGAAAATGAACATGAGCTGGCTTCAGTGTGCACTTGCAGCCCAGAAAGCCAACCGTATCCTGGGCTGCATCAAAAGGAGCGTGACCAGCATGTCGAAGGAGGTGATCCTGCCCCTCTCCTCTGCTCTCGTGAGACCTCACCTGGAGTATTGTGTGCAGTTCTGGAGTCCTCAGCATAAAAAGGACATGGAGCTGTTGGAACAAGTCCAGAGAAGAGCCACGAGGATGATCAGGGGGCTGGAGCACCTCCTGTATGAAGACAGGCTGAGGAAGTTGGGGCTGTTCAGCCTGGAGAAGAGAAGGCTGCGTGGAGACCTCATAGCAGCCTTCCAGTATCTGAAGGGAGACTATAGGGATTCTGGAGAGGGACTCTTCATTAGGGACTGTAGTGATAGGACAAGGGGTGATGGGTTACAGCTTAAACAGGGGAAGTTTAGGTTGGATATAAGAAGGAAATTCCTGTTAGGGTGGTGAGGCACTGGAATGAGTTGCCCAGGGAGGTTGTGAATGTTCCATCCCTGGCAGTGTTCAAGACCTGGTTGGACGAGGCCTTGGGTGATATGATTTAGTGTGAGGTGTCCCTGCCCACGGCAGGGAGGGTGGAACTAAATGATCTTAAGGTCCTTTCCAACCCTGATTATTCTATGATTCTACGATTTCCCCTTAGTGAAGCCATGCTGGCTGTCACCAAGCACCTTGTTGTTTTTCATGTGCCTTAGCATGTTTTTCAGGAGAATCTGTTCCAAAATTTTGCCAGGCACAGAGGTGAGACTGACTGGTCTGTAATTCCCCGGGTCATCCATTTTCCCCTTCTTGAAAATGGGGGTTATATTTCCCTTTTTCCAGTCCTCGGGAGCCTCACCTGACTGCCATAATTTTTAAAATATGATGGGCAGTGGCTTAGAAACTTCATTTGCCAGGTCCCTCAGGACCCGCAGATGGATTTTATCAGGAACTTGTGCACGTTCAGATTCTTAAGTTGGCCTTGAACCTGATCCTCTCCTACAGTGGGCCTAAGTTCTTCATTCTCGCAGTCCCTGCATCTGCCTTCCAAACTGGGGGTATAGTCAATGTGCTCGATGGCAGAGTTGCCTTTCAGAAGGACCTAGTCAGGCTGGAGGAATGAGCCAACAGGGACCTCATGAAATCCAACAGGGACAAATGCAAGGTCCTGTCCCTTGGGCAGACTAATCCCCTACAACACTATGGGCTAGCGACCAACCAGCTGGGGAGCGGATAAGCACTTTCAGAAATGGTAGCAAACATGAATGCAACTCAAGCCATTAGTAATAAGCTGTTCTTTATCAGTAAGATGTCCTGAATTCCTCTTGGTGTGCTGTTTTCCACTGATTCCCAATTTACTTGTCCTCATCTCTGATACTGTGGCTAAATTCTTTACTCTGACAAATAGTAAGCTACAGCAAAGAACACATCCAGCTGAAAAGCAACCTACATGAGTGGGATAAAAAGAGCTTTAGCCAAATCTAATCAGATACATTAATGGGATCAGATCTGGCTTAGTCTCCAGAGTAAGATAAAGAGAAACATCTACTCTATTTCTACATCTGTCTCTAGATCTTGTGTACAATGCACTCAAAAATAGCTGGTACTTATAAAAAGTTTAAGGCAGGACAGATTTAAGGTGCCCAGACAATTTGTCATTAGTGATGTGGATTGACATACTGTAAGAAAACAAAAAGACTAACTCAAGAGAGTTAATATAAAGTTGTCAGGCTAACAGCTGAAACTGTCACTTTCAAACATGACTTATGGCCCAAACAATTTCAATTCCAAGAGAGCTAGCAGATGAAGCTGACTCACCCATCAAAAGGATCTGCTTTGCAGGAGGATCTATGTGTTAGGATGAGATTGATTTGTGAGTACATTCCCAAATACAATATATTTACAAATAACACAGAAAATACAGTGAGCAATAAAGTCTAAAGTTTGCTGATGCCAAGAAGTTATTCAGTGTAATAGGGAGAGAAGCTACTGAGAGAGTACCCATATTAGTATTTTAACTTTAATTAAGAATGTGTTTTTGAAGCAAATTTTATAATTCTCAGTTACTGCACTTTGCTTTGACTTGCCAAAAGTCTTTGAGTGCACAGTCTAGACTGCAGCTTAGGAGAAACTGGGCTGGAAGATGTATTCTGACTACTAAATACTTTTCACTGTGTGCACCCAGGCTAGTCCCAAATAACCAACCACAATCATAGAATCATAGACTCATAGAACCATAGAATCACAAAATGGTTTGGGTTGGAAAGGGCCTTAAAGATCATCAAGTTCCAATACCATGCCATGGACAGGGACATGTTCCACTAGACCAGACTGCTCAAAGCCCTGTCCAACCTGGCCTTGAACTCTGCCAGGGGTGGGGCTCCTATATCTTCTCTGGGCAACCTGTTCCAGTGCATCACCACCTTCATAGTAAAGATTTTTTTCCTAACTACCCCCTTTCAGTTTAAAACCCTCGCTCAATCACACACCCGAAAGGCATTTACTGTCAATGTGGGATTCTCAACATCAACTAAAGTGTGCCAAATTTCTCCCTAAAACTGAGTCCCTTTAAAATCTGGTTTTACTGGGCTGTACCACTTACTAATCTATATCATAACAAAATGAAGCTGAAATTCAGTTTATATAAACTTAGAGTAATGCACTTTGGGGAGGTGGGGAACCTCTCTAGCATTATATATAAAACACTGGGCATCCAGCAAGATCTTGGGAATGTCTGACCCATGAAAAAATAGATAAATGGCTCTTGTGACTCAAAATGGACAAAGGCAAAGAGTGACTGAGCAGCCTAGGAAAACAGATACAAGAAACCCACAACATCCTGACATGGATGGTGTTGATTCTCCAGTGTCTTTTCCAGTACTCTTGTACTGTCAGTCAACAAATGTCACTAGTGAGAACCAGGTTCAAAACAAAAGAAAGTGATTCTTGACCCATCAGCAGTGCACATGTGGGTACGAATTATTTTTTCTTCTTTTATTATCTACTCGTGTTCACTGCTAGGACCAAACTGTTAACCTGGTTGGACCGCAAGCTGAAACAGAAAAGGTAAAAAGACAAGTGAAACCAAAGGGAAGTGTGGACCTAAGAAAACTCAAAATCGCTGTATTTTAATCTTCATTTGCAAAATCTTCAGTTACACAATCAAAATCTCTTTTAGTTCTCTCAGCAAGGTCAGAAACAAAGTAAGATTGGAGTAAGAATCTCAATGACTTATTCTGTATTTGTCATCTTGAACACAGCATGTTTTATTTAAACTTTTTTTTGTGTGTATTCTTGATTGATTGTTGTGAGTAAGCAAAAGATAAGGTACATTTAGGCAGTAAATCTTTTAGAGCAATGTTTCCCAACCTGTCTTCCAAGTCCAAGAAAGTCTACTGTTAAGAGAGGCTTTAATCACTGTATAGGAATGTCGTCACCTTCACTGGAATGCTTTTAGAGTACCTTGGTTTGAAAATTACTCTCTCCAAGGCTGAAAGGGAGACCTGTTCCTTTTGATTTGGGGTCCTTGAGTGAAACCATTGAGTAATAACCAGCTTCAAGAATAGCCGTCAGTCTATCAGACTGAACTCAGAGCTGGAGGTGATCAGAAAACAAGAGAAATCTGCGTAACTTAAAGAGAGACAGAATGACATTTAAAGACACTTCCCCCTGAGCAAAGCAGAGTCCCTTCCTGAGCACTGTTCCAGACATGCTGGCAGAATTTGACTTGGGGGTGGTGTCAGACAGGCAAGGTAAAGATAAAAGAATTAGTATAATTGGAAGACACAGTTTGCAGGAAGCAAAGAATTGAGTTCTTTCATAGCCATTCAGTTTGTGCTGGCTGAGAACACCAGTTCTCTGCTTGTTTCCATACTACACTGTTCTTTCTGCTGCTTTCTGCAGTTTTGAATATATGTTTCCTGGCCCTGGAACTAACATACCATCTATGGCATGTCAGCTTTTAAAGTGGAGCACCTCAAAATGCTGCTGTAGCATACATAATTCTCTTGCATCCTGACAGTCCTCAATTGAACTTAATAATTACCCCAGGGAGGAATTTGGCCCATTAAGTCTAGCAAGACCTTGTGGTTCATCAAACACAGCCTTATAAACCCAAAAGATGAAAATCTGCCTATATTTTGTCTTCCCTTTTAGATCTCATAATATAGGTAGCTGTCATTTTCCAGCTGCCTATTCAATTGATTTATACTACTTATATTGATGACTTCTGTGCTTTGTTCCTTTTGTGTGAGGAGTTGGCCTGAAATGCTTATTTTCTACTTGCTGCTTTAACAACTTCAGTGCCATAGATCAAGTACTTGCAAGGGCTTTGCAGAGAATCTGGCATTTCCTTTGTTTCCTGCTGAGTGCCACAGCTTGTGCTACATTTCCTCAGAGGTTTGAACCACCTTGACACCCATGGCTGCCATCAGAGGGGTTCAAAAGCGTTAACAAATGGAGAAGTTGGGACTCTGGTAGCATGTGATCCAGAGCCATGGTGGAGTGAATTCAGCTGAAAAAGTCTTTGAGTGCACAGTGACTGTGAGTATTGACAATGGGACAGGCATGATTCTAGACTGACAACTTTTTAACTGGAAACAGGTGCTTGCTTATACATCCCTCTTGAAAGGGAAGATACAATAAGTACGCTGAGAATGTTCTTAATCCTCATCAGGTTCTAAAGCAATATTTTTGAAAAATCCACTAGTGTCTTTTTTCTGAAACAATTACGAACTCTTTGGTCACATTGTTGGTTATAAACAATCATTTATATCTTTCTCAAATGTTCGTGGCATACCAAATCTAGAAAAATTGCTGTGTAATAAAATGGAGGACTGCCTGCACACATAAAAATAGAAATTTAGAAGCCCCAGTATAAAGAGTACTTTTATGGGCATATATGATGTTCAGGGAAGTACTGAGATGGCAACCATTACATATTGGCACGTTTCAACAGCAAGTGACTATCCAACTGCCACTATAGGTAATTAACTGGGGCTTGTCATTTACTCAGTCCTGCAAAGACAGCCTTCAGTGACAGCCTGCACTTGTGTGAAAGCTAAAGGCTGAACTGTGTGAAGGTAATTTGTAATACAAGGTGACCTGGGGTCTGACTGATAGCCTCCTTTCCTCCTCACACCTGATCTGTAAATTTTAATGGTCAAAAAATCAGCTAACTGGTTAATATGACTTGAAAATATACCATGTCACCACATGGGGCCACCAAGGGGCCCTGAGCTCACTGTCATGACATAGCAAGGACCAATAGCTCCCACAAGATGGGTCAGCCATGGCCAGGATCTGCCTGTGGGGCATCTCTAGGGATGCCTCCCCACTGTCCTGCATAAGCTGAGAGCTGACATCAATACCGTGAGTGGGATGCTCTCAGGGCCTTGATTATAGTAGTGTACTCATAATAGTATCATTTGTTTGAGGAGCTATTTTGCTCCCGCCAAACTTGGATATTCCAGTAGCACAAACAGATCAGCCACATAAAAAAACTTTCTCTCTGCAGTGGGGCGTAAAACCACAAAGATTATCTGAGCTAATAGCTTAACGATAAAGTTCATATTGCCCAGTTTTCTGCTGGAAGCTGGTGCGCAAGAAAAACAGCTTACTATGTAAAAACACTCCTTTTTTAAGGTTGGTAATGACTCCAAACTGATATCTGGCTATGTAGCTGTACGAAATTATGGCAAGAATGTGTCATTCCATTATGAGAAATGAATATTGATGTCTGTTGTATATAGAGACAAATTGAGCTCTAGTGATTTCCTAATAAAGTAATTTGTTCATAGATCACAAGGGGATACAAGCAAGAAAATTTTAATGGTAAGGCCAAGGTAATTATTTTTCAGCATCAAATTGCACCTATACTACTGATCTGGTCCACATTTGCTGAACTAAATGATGATATAGAATGTCCTGCTGAGGTTCATATTCATCATTAAAAGCCAGTCCCGGCCTTTGACAAGAGGGCAGAGCAGCTCCTGAGAGGTAATTTAATATAATTAGGAGGATGTTATGTTTACTCTCTGCATGCTGTGCTTGCTTTAGATTAAATCTGACAACTGGAAAAGTAGAGGGACATTTTTGCAAAAATTAGCCTTGTCATCTCAGATCAAACTTTGCCTGCAGTTTATTCTCTTCCCATCTCTAAATTGCAGCTAATGAGAAGGAAGAAGTAACAGTAACAGTGCCTGGTTGATGTTGCTGGAGATGCAAAGAGAGTTGTGTAAGTTTTACAGAGACACTCAGGGGAGGGCCAGCTCTACTTTGCTGGGCACTGTATGTAGGATATTGGTGTACTTAAACAAGTGGCTTGGTATTTTTAACATGTACTGCACATTTCATGAAACACTTAAGAGAGCTTAAAATTTTCTGCTGTGTTTTCAATTTACAGTTATCAACCAGCAGTTTGTTGTTTTTTTTCTGTAGGTTTGTTTATGCAAATAAATCCAACTTGTGTTTCATGGTAAGAATAGATTTTAAGACTTCTTGGTTGCTTTTGCTGACTTTTGCTGACTTTTGCTGACTTAGTAGTCTTCACCAGCTCTCATGGAGCTGGTTTGTTGGGGTTTTCTTTCATGAAGGGGTTCCTATACCTTCCAAAGAGCTGGGGAAGTTGTTGTGCACATGAGTGTAATCAAAGTTTAAGCAATATTAATTATATCTAGCTTTTGCTCTCCAGCTCGGAACACCAGACTGTCAAACTGAGCTATACTCTACTGCAATGCCTACTTCAGGTCTGGGGCAGGAGAGAACAGAATATTTCTTTTGGAGTGGAACTTTTCAAGGGAAGATGAGCATCGCGAGATGGAAAATTCAAGAGAGTTTAATGACACCCAGCAAAGGGGTTTTCAGCAAAAATTCATGTAGTCTTTCACAGCGTCTTGAGCACATGAGGATTTCTGTAAGCTAAGGCAGCAAGACTCCCACAAGCCGAGTACAAACACTAACAAGATAAAAAGACTGGTGTCTGGTGGGAATTTATTTAAATGAAAAGACTTCTTATTTCAGTAAATCATCCTCTTGTTGTGTTCCCACATTCTACTCTTTAGGGAACTATTTCCCACGAGGCTCCCTGGTTCTTTTCTCTGAGCAGATCTCCTCTGCACAGGAACCAGACATGTACTCCTGTCATGAAAGGGTATATGCAGGCTGGTCCTGTAGGGATGAGGTCCTGCTGGTTAACATCTGCAAGTCTTCTCTCCCCTGTTGCTCTTTTTCTGAAGAACCCCATTATAGTTGCTGACCAGGAGAGGAAAGGGGTGTTTTTCTTTCAACCATCCCCTTCAGTGAGTGGATACATAGTCTGGGCTTGTTTGGGCTTGTTTGGGCTTGTTTGGGCTCTTTTACCTTCCACAGACTCTCCTGGAAGTTGATCCCCCCTCACACCTGATCAGGCATTGAGCAAATCTTCCAGCACTGTGTAAAAACAGGTCTTCCTCGCAGGTGTCTCACACCCATCAGTTCATCTCTTCATTCCAGGTGGTGCAACATACTCCCACATAGCTTCTGAGCTGCTTGTTTTTTCTTCATGGTAAAATTCAGCTCTGGCCCAAAGTCAGCCTCTTTTCCCCCAATTATCTCTGTGAAGATTATCTGAAGAGATGTGTACAGCCACCCTTAGAAATTTGATTTATAATTTACCTAGCTTTTAAAAACACTTCTTTTCATTACTGAGTTCAGTGTAATAAGCATGGACTATCGACAATGAGGGACAATATGAGCTAGATATTGAAAGATTTTTCTGCTTTTTATATAACTGGTGCTGCAGTGCTGTATATGACATTGTCACTCTGTGACACATTTTATCCCTATAATACTGTTAAGAACAGTATCAAAATACCTTATTTGCTTTGCCAGTAGCAGTTTTATATAAATTAAGGATGCTCAGAAGCATCTCACATTCATACCTAGCAGCTTTGAAAAACAATCTAATTTTGATTGCAAGTAGCATAACAATCCCCTCCGTGATAAAACTATGATTTTTTTTTTTATTCATTCTTCAGGCTCAACTTTTGTCATCTACAAACATTAACAACCAGCTTCTATTTACCACCTAGGTACTCTTCTGCTTTGTTTTACTGTATTTTCAATGAAATTCTGGGTCTGTTCACTTAAAAGGGATATGGAATTGATGCTAACATTTCTCTCTACCCAAGAGAACTGCTTTCTGTTTTCAATGACAAAACTCCCACTGCTTATTTGCAAATGGTGAGTAGCTATATTAGTCATGTGATGAGTCTTATGAGTTTTTAAGTGAGGTGACCATCTTAGCAAGTGAGCTAAAAGGAAGAACTCTTGTTTTCCCATCATGTTTGTTACACTGTCTGGTCAGGTTTATTTTTTGCATGCCGCTTTTCCATGAGTAGCAGGAAGAAACTTGCCTGTGTCTCCAAACCCTCTGGTTAAACAGGTGTAAATCATGACATGCTACTGATATAAAATCTGTATAAATATATGAGGCATCTCAAAATTAAAATAAACAAACAAACCAAGACTCTACTAAGAGTCATATATTTTAGTCATCATTGAAATATTGTGTCAGAGGCTAGAAAATATCTCTTTGTGGGAAGGTCTGGATGATTTAGCGGTAGCTCTGTTATCAGACTTCTTAAAATACTGATTTATTTGCTACATAAATTAAGTATTGCTTATTTTAACTTTGAGAAACCTTTTACTGGCCTTTTTTTTTTTCTCAGCGCACCACAAACTGCCAGTGCAAATTATGTTCAGTCTTTCACACAGGGCATATCCAAGCAAAGGCCCCTGCCTCACTGCGCTCACAGAAAGGATGGTACCTGGGATGGCTCTTTTGTTTCATCAGATGAATTTAGTAGTAGACTGAGAAATGACTGTTCTTTGTGATGGCAATTTCCAAGGAGTCAAAATTAGTCTGTATTTCACGTCAGTCATTAGAACTGTGCTGTAAGGAACTTAAATACAAGGCTGTTAGCAAAATACGAGCCTGTAGCCAGTCAATGAGTTCAACAAACAAAAGCTCTGGGCCAAATCTCCTTTAACACCCCTTCTTTCCACAACCTAATTCTTCCCCTCTGTTTGCAGGGTCTGTATTGGGCCAGTGACCACTGCTTTCCCACAAAAGCTGCAGAATAGTAGGGCTGACACTCATGGGCAGAAATCCACTGTTCTTCTCTTGACCCCTTTTCCCTGGCACTGACTAATCCTGGGAGCAAGCAAAGTTGGGTGGGTCCAAAATGTATCTTTAAAGCAGACAAACCGAAAGGCTCAGACACAGTGCTCAGAGAGCAATCAATGTAAATCTATGTGCCCTGATTTATAGCAGCTGGGGATTTGGCTCAGGAAAACAAGCAGCCTGATGGCACTGTAGAGGTGAAAATGCAGACAAAGTGAGGCCCACCACTTTTATTATGTACGATTCTGGGATGCAATCATTGTTTTTCTCAGAGGGAAGTGTCCTGGTCAGCCCGGCGCAAGTGCTGTCTGGAATTCATCAGCATCTGAGTGCTTACAGCCACCTATTTTAGTGCTGTAAATCAAAAGGATGCACACTAATGTTGAAGAACACTGTGTGTGTCAATTCATTAGTCAATGGAGTTGGAAAGATCAGCATATCAGTCATGAAGATATATGAAGTCTGCCTCTTAATGATGTTAGCTTGTAGGCAGATTGTGATGGAACCTTTGTGGCCTGATGACTGTGTTTAATATGTGTAATCCATACCCCAATAAATCTGTGGCTGGCAAGAGAGCACAGCTGCTTTGTTCAGTTTATGGAAGGAAGCACACCAAGCATTGTGGACAGCATTAAGATTTAACAATATTAGGCCAGAATATAGAGAAACACTTTATTGGATCCAAATTAAAAAATAATAATTATCCAATGAAAACAGTCAGTGTGGACTATGATGCTTTCCAGGGCAGGATAGACATCCATCAGATCCTATTATTGTTGCAGTCACTTGGTGTCTGTAGGAATTGGATGTTCCACTAACTGTGTGCAGCTTTAATCAGTCTAAAATTTGTCACTGCTCAAGGTGCAGCAGCTCCAAGTGCAGGCAGAAACTGACTTGCATCAAAAATGTCATACTGAAACATTGCTGAATGAAAAACAAACCAACAAGCAAAGGAAAGATAATACATAATAAGGATTTCAACCACTCTTCATTCTTGAAATATATACTATGAAAAAAAAATCCTTATCAAAAGGAAAAGAGCTTGCAGCAAACCTACTTATTTATAAAAAACTATTCTTCAAAATTTTAAAAACCCTGACAAGGGCCAGATCCTCTACTGAGTGAATGGCCTTTTATAAAGTAATTGAAGCAGCAAAAATGTATAGCAACCAAAGACCTGGCCCTGTGTATTGCTCCCAGTTTCTGGCTTCCGTGGCTCACCACTGTAATAATGGGAAGCTCTGATTTACCTCTGCTTTCTTCTGCTCCCACATGAAAAGTGGGAAATTCCTCCCAGCTTTTAAAGACATTATTTTACAGGCAAGGCTCTCTGATAAAGCAGTGGTAGCATTTGGCAGTAGTGTTTTCAGCCACACAAGCTCTCCTCACTGACTGGAAAGCCAAACTAATTATGCCACAGCTAGGGCAACAGTACCATGTATAGCAGTAAGACTGGATGCAGGAATGAACTGCAAATATTCTTTTAATCACTGCATCGTAAACAGTGAGCCTGGTTCTGCTTTGCAAACAAACAACAGTGAGGTAACCGGAATAGCTGGACCTCAGAATAGAGGAGACCATATAATTTAGAGAAGAGGTTGTGAACTGCCTTGGCATTTAGTTCATATTTATAAAAAATTTCACATCCTTACAGATGTGAGCTTTGTTTTTTTTAAACAGAGATTAAAGCAATCAGGCCACCAGAAAGACTAATTTGGTGCATTACTGAGCAGGGGCTTAATCCTGCCCCAGGACACACATTGATCCTCAACGATTTTTTTTGATTGAAGTGCAGCAAATGTTGAAATATTTCCGTGAGTATGAGGTAAGCAGTCATGAAACTTTGCAGCATATGAAAACTCAAGATAAAGGTATGGGGACTTAGCTGACAGCACTGAAACAAGCTTATCAGCTTCTGAAGGTGTTAGCAGTGATTTTAAATACCACCATTTGAGTGACATGGAACACAGAGCTGTACTTTAAAATCTGGATGAGAAAATCAGTAAGTAAACGTGCTTATAGAACAGGGCTTTTTAAATTAATCTTGCATGTCCTGAGTGACTTTCAAATATTGTAATTTTTCATACGCATGTTTATATATATCCATGACAAAGAAAAATGAAACACAAAAATTCAGAAATGTTTAACAGTGTGTGTAGAAACTTAAATCACATCTAGAAAAAATATGTGCTATTTATCAGGATTTTTGCCTGACAGTTGCAGTTTATGATATTTATCCTGCATTTGTTGTTCTAAAGCACAGGACAGATAACGTACATTCAGCATTTGACACATTTCACCTTGCAAAGATCTACCCCTGTTCAGGTGACATTATTCCTTTAAATCACATGTGTATCAGTGTGAGGAATTAAGCTTGCCGTTAACTTTGTCTGCTTTATGTCAAAGCAGTTCTGTTGATCAATCGGTCAGAGGGAAGCACTGTTAGAGAAAAGGGTGGCCACTCCTGCTTTTATGTAAATCTTTCCGAGTGGGTTGTTTAGAAGACTAATGGCTGGAGGACTTAATTCAGCTGACATTGATTTGGAGCTGAAAAGGGAAGTTTTATTCTGGCAAAAGACTGAGGTATATACAAAAGAGGCTGCCTTAGCTACCATTGTAAGAAGAGAGAGAAAAGCAGAAAGCTTAAATAAAATAAATCTTTCTTCATTCTCTTCAACAGAGGAGACATTTGCTTTCTGTGGAGAAGCAAAGAAAGACTCGTTTGCTTTAGATGGATTTATCATTTTCTAGGTCCTTATGTTACCAGTATTGTTTGAAGCAGAAAAAATGTTTTAGATACTTCTCTGCAAAATCCCTGCTGTTTTATACCACAAGTACATAGCTATTTTGAGTCAGAGCAAAAGACTCTCTAGCCCAGCATCCTGCTTTGACAGAGGACAATATTAAGTACTAAAGAAAAAGTTTTTTGAGCATACAGGATGTTTATTATGCCAATCTCTGGTGATCTGCAACTCAGAGACTTTATCAACAACTGTTTTCTTGTTTTTAACACACACTGGGGGACTGCTTTTTCGCCTCCTGACTTATCTAGTGATAGGCATGACAGTGCTATGTTTGTCATCCAGACCATGCCATGGTAGCGAGTTCCATAGTTTGATTCATTTTTTTTTTCTTCTGAACCTGAAGTGGGGTTGTTTCATTTGATGCATTGTTATCCTTCCACACTCACCTTTTCCTGAGTACCCCACAGAGACATATTTTTGGGGTGGGGTAGTGAATGAGCTCATGGAAAGTCTCAAAGATGCAGAACATCTGGGCACAGGGGAGCCTAAGCAGGGGGGCTAGTGGTATAGGGTATTACACAAAATAAGGCTTGATGTTGAACATCAAGGAACCTCCACAGAATAAAGAAGAGCCAAACCCACATGAATTTAGTGTCTGCAGCAAACATTCAAGTGTAGTGAGTGCTGCGGAGGGAGGAGTTTGACCAGGGCTGTGACAAATGGTGTCAGCACTTTGGAAGACTTCCAAGGCAAATGCAAGTACAGAATTAATATATACATATTTTACATATTTAAAATGTACACCCAGTTCAGGTTTTGGGCAAACCTCTTTTTGCTGCAGGTGCGCGGTTAGTGATCAGAAAGTTAATGCAGCAAAGCATCTCTTATTATCTTTGGCTGTCTTATTATATCTGGCTGTCATTCAGAGAATAGGAAGCTCAACACTGCATGGAGAATTGTCCTCTCCACCTGTCAGTGATTAATTTCACACATTCAGCTATCAGGGACTCTGTAGGAGATTCTGGTTATTTTTCTTTCCTGTCTCAAAGCAGAATTTACTGTCTGTACTTGTATTCAGTTCTAAATGAATTTTCATAGTTTGGGGGAAAAAAAATCTCATTATTTTTCGACTGCTTTGGAATTAAAAATATTTGCATTTGTTGCATTTGAACCAACCAATTTATGGGTTTAATTTTTCAAAAGTATTATTAATAATATTAACACAAATAATCCTCAAGCAAGGGAAGGGGGGTTTGTTCATGTGGGTTTTTTTCTAAATAGAAAAAACTTGATCGATTTCTTCTCTACTGAGAGCTCTTAATGTGGATTTCTCATTATTTTCACAGGTCAAGAAAAGCCAGGTCTAAGGCTCCTTTTGCTTACAGTACAAGGTGCTCAGAATGCTCTGACAAATCTCAAATGTCCCAGGCACTGAAGAGAGCAACTGTTGACCTTGGTACAACTCCAGACCTCAGAAAACCCCAGTTCCAAGAAACCACAAGGCCTCCAAATGACTCTGTGATGCAGGTAAACAGATCTTTCTGCTACTTCCAGCACCCTCTGAAGTTGCCTTTGTTGAGCAGATGCTTTAGCTTAATTTGTTCTCTGAGAGATTGTGGCTCTAATAGGATTTATAAAAAGGCAAGGTAATGGGGAATAAGGGAATGTGGTAATGAGATAGAGGTGGCAGAGATCCAGATGAAAAGGATGATGCTCCTGTTGAGAAAGTAGCTGAAGAGGCAGAGTAAGAGGTAACTCATGCTAATTGAGAGCTGAGCCAGAGGAGGGGAGAATAGGAATTCAGATGTGGAAGCTGGTGAGAAAACTAGCATATAAACAGCCTATGAGGAAGAGGAAATGGATACGATAAGCTATGAGGGACCCAATAAATTGGAAGTGGATTTACTGGTAGAGTGGCAGGGACTTGAATGAAGGGCAGGGGGGAGAAAGGGACAGAGAAATTTGTGAAAAGGGGAGAAAGGGACAGAGAAATTTGTGAAAAGGGGAGAAAGGGACAGAGAAGTTTGTGAAAAGGGGAGAAAGTCTGTATTTAAAGGATTAGGAAAGAGAAGCAAGGAAGCATAAAAATCCAGGAATAGGTGGTAAAGATGTTGAAGTTGAGAGATGATGGCATTTTATGCAGACCCTGAGTTTGATCAGAAAGGGGATGATACTCAAAGGTCTGGCAACCTAAAAGCCAAATGGCCATGAACATTTACGAATCAGTGCCTTAACAGCAAAAGCTAAGGACAATGTCTGCCACAGGCATTGCTCTAGAGATCTGGGTAAATGATATCTTAAACATGTATTTATAATGTGTGGAGAAAGCAGTGCTTTATCATGGAGGACTTCCATCTGAGTGTCTTGCACTGCAAGTCTCATGCTGCCAGTAATAAAAAGTCCTTGGAATTTTTAAATGTTACTGGTGACAGTTTCTTAAATCAAAGTGCTGTGTGGAGCTCAGGGGACTTCTGTATAAGACTTCATTTTGAAATATAAAAAGGAATTGATTGGTAGACCAAGTTTGGTGGCAACTTCAGAGAAAAGAGACCTCTAACTTGTTAAGATTTGCTACAGACAAACAGAATAAAGTTCATGCTGCTAGCAAACAAATTTGAACTTTCAGCTTTAAAAAAAAAAATAAAAGATAAAAGTTAAAACAAAACTCACAAATGTTCAGGAAAAAAAAACCAAACCATTATTATTGAGTGGGAACATTAAAGTACATTCTACCATTTAAAGAAAAACCACAGTACAGTAAATAAGGAAGGAGAGTATGCTGCTTAGAAGTAAGAAAAGAAAATAAAACACTATAACTGTCAAATTTCTCTTTTCAATTTATGTACTATCATGGACACATCAGAAATGGGGTAATATAGAAAACTGGTAAGGAAAGACAAATGACAAAATTGTAACAATGGAATAAAGAAGAAATTCTTGCACACATTTCTTCATGATCTTTGTGACAGTGGCATGATCTCATTTCTAACAGAATATGGTAAAATATGAGTGGTGTAAAAAAGACTAAAAAGAATTTCATTTTGAAGAAACATTCAAGTTATGTGGTCACATATGAGCAGGAAATACTTTCCATTTTAACAGCAACTAAGGTTCCATAGCAGGTAGAAATAACATTGGCAGGACTAACTATCTTGTATCTGAGAGTATAAAAACAGATGGATGAGCCTATAGAGCTCAATTGTCAATATTTTTCTGTGTGGAAAGATCTGGAAATTTTGGTGTAAGTTTTAGGAAATACTATATGAAAAAATTCACCTATTTAATTTTGCACTTGTTAACTGTATGATACAGTATTGTTCAGGGTTTCATCTGTGTCCTACTTCCAGTAAGAATCTGAAAAGAAATCAAAGGAAAGAACTGTTAGGAGCCAACTGAGGATATCTGTGTATGTGATGAGTGTCTATGCTAAATGAAACAGCTAAGCAAGAAACTGGCTTTTACTCATGAGACTGCTAAAAATTGTATGGCTGGAGAGCAGTTTTGATGATCTGATGGTTTGTCAGGGCCACCCAGAAAGGGTACCTCCATTGGTTCCAGTGGCTGTTTCCATGGATCACAGAGTTTGGAAGAAGTATATGAGCCAGAAAACAAGTCACACACAGGTCAATGGAGAGCCTAGATTTGTGAGAACACATTCACCAAAGCTTTCAAAAGTATTCAGGTGAAAAAGAAATTAAATGAGGAATCTTCGTGGATTTTTGCAATCCAAAAGAAAAATTATTTGTGTAAGTATTAGAAACTAGAAACGCCATTCAGAAACAAGTTTCTCAGCTTCCTGTTCACAGGAACAGGGCTCTCAGGATGTTTCTCTTTCCAATCCTGGAAGGTCTGGGGATCCTGGTTCTAAAGTTGCAGTACAAGTGACATGGATAGAGTCAGAGGGAAAGATTTTTTTATTTGGCATTGTGCAACCTATGCTGGAAAAATGTGTCTGTGTCCAGACAGTTCTGGTTTCTACAATCAAAGAAGAATTTTGAAAAAAATTAGGAGAAGGTTCTGAGGATTATTAAAGCCCTGAGAAACAAGACTCATAGTTTAGGGTTCTCAGCTGATTTATTTTAAGGAAAGACCAATGGGAGAAATGTTTTATATGGAAGACAGAAGGTTCCTTGCTCTCCAGCAAAAAGTATAACAAAATCCAGTGGAGGAAAGCTAAAGTAAAAATTGTTCTGTAAGTTAGAGTGAAAAATTTACCAATGTTCACTTGTTGATTCTGTATCAATACAAAGATTAAAATTGAAACCTAAATGTTTTTCTAAAGGATCTGCTCCAAAATACAAGCAGAAGTCACATTAGGTACACGACTGGCCCTTTTGCCTTGCAACTAATGAAAGCAAGTTCTTAGAAATGGGAGTGCTGTGACTGAAGTAGCAGAGAGGAGGACATCACTCCTCCTTTCCAGTGAATGGATTTTATTTAGCCAAAGAGGTTAGCTGGAGGAATGGGAAAGGATGAGTTTTGCAGGTAAGGAAGAAGGAACATGGTTTGAAGAAGGCAGAGAGTGGTAGGAGATAGGCATAGAGAGAGGCAACACTGACTTTTTGGGCTCATAACATTGATGGAAGTGTGAAGTGCTTGATTGGATGTAGAAAAGGAAATCTTGATAAACCCAGTATTTGTAATTGAACCCTAAAAAACAAATAGGAGAGGTGACATTCTGGCAGCACTGGACAGGATGACAAGCAGGGGGCTACAGGCTAAAAACTAAGGGAAAGGGGTTTGACAGTTTCCACATTCACAGGCCAGGGGTGGTATTTAAATGGGTGTAAGTAGAGCTGACTGACAACCTAAAAGTAACAGGAGAGGGAGAGGGTATCCTGTGAGTTCAAGCACAGCCAGCAGAGTGGCACACTTCTCTGGAGAGCTGGGGACAAGGCTTGAGGGAGTCCCCAGAGAAGAGGGATTTTGGATACAAAGGCAATGTGACTCTCCTGCACCAGATTAGAGGTTCCAAGGAAGACGTTGGAGATAATGGAAAGAAGAAAGATGAATATGCAGTTTGAAAAGGTTGCTATTTTTAGAGCAAGTAATGCAAGACCTCATCTGAGGCTGATGAGAAGCTGCTAGATCACAGAGATCAAAGAGGAGTCAAGAACAGGCGAAAGTGAGGAAATATGACAAGGAGAAGGGGAAACCCTCTGAGGGTGTGAAGGTTGTGGATGTATTTCTTCTAGGTGGAGATTAATGAGGACTTTGGGTTAGGTTTTGAAACTATTACAACAACTGACCAAGGAACAGCAGAGGTAAGAGTTTAAGAATGGGATTTGTGTCTCAGGAAGGCAAGCTGCTAGCACATTTTACAAATGACACATGCTCTGAGCAAGAATTTTCCAGAGGGGGTTACATTTCAGACCAATTGATTTTTTTTTTCTTTTTAATGCATAATTTATTCCTATAAGGGGACACACTGATCTGATTTAATTAGGCTAATTAAAGGTCTGTGTCAAATCCAGAAGTGAGGCATGTGGAGGTAGGCAGAAGGCGTAGGTGTGGAAAGATAGGAGGAAAAGTCCTTGTAGGGAGCATCAGTTTTCCCTTAGAAGAAAGTGACGGGAATACATGCAGTGCAAAACCTGAAAATCTGGATGCTACATAAATCTTGCACGGCTGAGTACTGGGGTGCTCAGTAGTGAAACCTGAGGCAGGCTGAACTATGGAAAAATAATTGTTTTGCTTGAATATAAAACTGCAGGTATACAGGGGTGACGGTGGATTTTCTGACAAGTACATTTCTTTGTATTTGTCCACAGAAGTAGGAGCTAAAACTAAAACGGATCCAGGGGCACTGGCCATGAAAGAGAGGATGGAATTGTAACCCAAAGTGAAATTGAATGAAGGAAGTGTAAGAACACAGACCAGGAGACTGAAAGTTATGAGGAGATGATAAAGCAGAAATTATTAGATTATCTGTGGCATCTGAAGGATCAGACCAATGTTAGGGGAACAAGAAGACTGAAGGAGAGCTGGCAGGAAGGCAACAAAGCAGGATTTCTTATTCTAAGTGGTTCCACGCAGGAGATCTGTGATTCTTTTGAGAAGGGAGAGGGAGACTGTGGAACATCCCGAGTGTCTCAAGTATATGACAGAAGTGATTTAAGTCGAGTTTTTATCACCACTGAAAATAACAATTGAACTAAATCCAAGACACTGACCTCTGCAAAGGTATTTACTGCATGCTGATGAAGACTGATAATGTAGCCATAAATACAGCAAGTAGCTGGAAATTCACAGCAGAGAAATACTAAGAGCCCTTGAGGCTTTTCCTCCCCTCACAGCACGTAGTGTATTTCAGCGAAGTGTGGGAACAAAGAGATGATAGTCCAGAAAGATTTATCTTCTTACTAGGGCTCTGTGTTGCATTTTGAGCTTGGATTCACTTCAGCCAACAGTTTTGTGATCTATCATTGCTTTACCAAGGAGCTTCAAATAGAAAGGCACATTACCAAAGAGAATAAAATAGAAAATTACGCAATTGATATATGTGACCTTAAAGATCAATGAAATAGTTAACTTGCTTATAATAAATGTTAATCTGTAGCTGTCCTGAAGCATAAATGGACAGGAAAATATTTATCATTCATATTACATAATTGCCAGATTAAAACAGTGGAGGCTGACAGCCAGTGTGAACAATTTACTGTTGTGAGAAAAGGAACATTTTGTCAGATTTAATAAATAGCGAAGGTCAGTTACCACGCAGTCTTGAGGGGGACTGTAAAAGGGAGGTGGGTTTGGAGCACAAGACATTTCATGCAAGGAAAATACTGTCTGAGCCCAAGACATTGCAGCTAAACTACAAGATAACTGTGAAATGCTGCCAGTCCTTCCATTTTCTTTCTTGGAAAACTTGAATAAATAGCCACAGAAATGTGCCCCACGTCCTATTGCACTGCAACCCTATTTTTATTCGCTTTCCAAGAGCATTTGAGCACTTGGGCTTTCCTCGACAAAATGGTCATCTGAAAAAGATTCTTAGCATTGCCAAAAAAAATACCCAAAACCAACCCTTAGCAAAAATAAATTTTGAATTATATTCTTCTGCTGAAAGGTGTTAATGGCCATAGTCAAGTGGGGCTTTGATCTGCAGATAATCAACGGATTTGAAGGAGGCAAATGTGCTAATCACACAGGCTGGCACACCACACAGATGGGTATGCTAATAACACGGGCTGTAAGAAAGGATGAAGTAAGTATTGCAGTTTGATAACTGGAAATAATAGAAAGCTGTGCCTAATAGTTTGGATGGCAAAGAAGCTGAATTATCTAAGCTGTTTATAAATGTGAAGGCTTAAAGATCTATTGTGCAGAAGATGATGGGAAGGAAAAAAGAAAGTACGACAGTTCCAGAGAACCAACATAGCCTTAAGGTGTGGAAAGAAATATGGAACAGAGGAATGACTGGACAGTCTTGGAAGTTAAATACATACCTCCTTTTCCTCTGAAGAGAGAGCCTGGAAGCTACAGGCACTGCAGGAGCAGGGACACATGGGGCCTGGAGAATGGGAATGGAATGGGGAGGATGAGGTAGTAACCCAGCTTTTTCATTGCCATCAGTGCTGCAGCACTTTGGAGATGGTGGTGAGTGACTGTTACGAACACATTATTGTGAATTTCTGAATTGCTATTATTGCTATCGAATGCATACTCAAAGCTGTCCAATGGCAAAATAGGAAGTGTTTATTCACCTGTTAGGTATGTGGCTTAATTACTTCATAAATCACACATTTTAGGTAGGTTTCCCTCCTGAAAAAGATCTGGGAAAAAATCCAGCTGAGAAATTTTATTAAAAGAGTAATACCATCCTTGGCAGAAAGATGCACTAAAATGCTGGTTTTGTTTAAATTAATTTTAGTGTTCCTAGCGATTTCAGTAGCACCATGATTTCATGGGTAATGTTGAAAATATCACACAAAATAATGGTTAATTGTTTTTCATAATTTGTCTTGTTAAGCTTCTGAGTAAGTAGATAAAGTTCACATGCAACATAAACTGTGCAATATGCAGCACTGGTGGATCAGCAGTTCAGTTGAGATTTAAATATTGAAATACTGGGGACAAAAATTAATATTTGCTTATTGAAGTTAAATAGAATTCTAATAGTACTATTTTGATTTTGCTATTACTGAAACTGAGCATTTGAAAGCTGTTGGAACAGATTTAAAGCAATGTGGGGAGAGGGGATTAGAAAGATATTCACACTTTGAAACTTCTTTGCCATTGGGGTTTTAATGGAAATTTTTCCTCTGACAATTTGGGCTAATATCTCGTATGTAAGACAGAAGGACATCAACATTGCTGACTGTGTGTGGCACAGTACTATAAGGACCAAATAAGCTCTTCAAGACAAGTAAACAAATGGTTTTCTGAAGTACACACATGAGTATTATCATACTTGGTTTTCAAATGTACTACTTTATTAGCTATATCAGTGCTTGGCAGTCTGAGAAAGGCGTTAGTGAGAATCTCTACATTAAGAAGGAGAAACAAAGAGATATTGACAGCATTTTGAATACCAGTGTATTCCCTTTGGTCAGAAAGATGGGTTAGTTCTGCAGAAAAAAAAAACATAGCTTGGTTTAATTAATTAAATTAATTTAATTTACTTATTAATTAAAATTAATAGAATTTATAAAAAAATCTGTAATATTCCACTGTATAAGTTTGTAATATATGTTAAATATGCAATTTTACTTGGTTGATGTCTGTGTAAATCAGCGCTTTTTTTATATGGTATCTTTATTCACAATGAAAATATAAATGAAGAGTGAACAATTCAGAAATGAAGGCTTTATTACAGATTTCATCCTTTGATGGCTTATCTTGAACAGCATCATTTGTTTTCTACTCGTTTTCATTTCATGCCTAGCCACAATAAGACAGCTTGGGCTCTGCCTTTATGATTTTCTTGACAGCCCCAATCCTGCAACACAGAGAGACTGCTGGTACCTGGGTAACAAGTGTTTAGGTTGGGGCCAGAGGTGGTGGGTTCTTAGAGCGCAGTATGAGCCCAGTTTTTTACTCAGCATTTGAAGTGTGGGGAATTAGATGGAGATAGAGGAAACAGGGAACTTGAGCGTATTTTTATTTTTCAAAGGAAGTAATTCCTGAGGTTTTAATGGTTGCCATTCAGCTCAATGTCATGGATTCTTAATGCGATTCTATACATGCTCCTTAAGATAAAGGAGTGGATGATGCTTTCAATGTTAGATGTAAAAATATTTCTTTCCTGCCGTGGATCAGATGCTCATAATTATCATCCTGAATGACCAGGAAACCCCCACTGGATGACTTGTGTATGGATGAAGAGGAGCCTTGGGGCTTCCTGTCTGAGTAGATATAACTTGCAAAAATGGGCACATGTCTTGAAGTCAAGCGTGATCAGTTCTGTATAGGCATAAAGAGGACATTAGTGGTAACCTTAATAATTAAATAAGTTCATCCTTAGCACAGTATATACATATATATATGCATACATATATATATCTCTCTCTACACTTTCAGCTCTCCTTGACTTTCGGACGGAGGGACAGCTGCTGTGCTGCCCATTGCCAGTCTGCACTTCACCCCGCACATTTTCCAGTGTCTGGCAGTAGATCCTGAGAAGAAGATGCCTCAGTTCTCCCCAAAGCTACCATAAAAGCTGAAAGGTACCTTCTGGTGTGCCATCGGGCACTATTTGTTGTTTACCTCACCTGTGCCAGGACTCTTGGCTGCTGTTACCAGTCACAGACTTGCTGAAGAAAGGTAAAAAGCCTGTAAAGAAGTTGAACTTGCATCATGACAAAAAGAGATGTGTTGTATAAAACTCGGTACAAAGAATTTGTTAAAATTGCCCAAAGGATAGAAAATTATCCAAGATCAGTTATTCAGCCATTATTTGATGATCAAGGTAATTAAAACCAAACCAAACCAAACAAACCCCTCTGGCAATATTTGAATTTCATTACACTAGAGTTAAAATATCATTCTTGTTTATGGCTCTTCCAAAGCAGAACTTTGCTTTGCGCTTTCCACAGCATGGATAAAAGGTATGACCTGATCAATGTGCTGTCCTTCAGAGAAGGGATAGGACCTAATGATTTCATAATTGGGTAATTAATTTTTTTTCCCTAGGTAAGTAATACTTTTCACCTTTAATCATGTGTTTATCTGGGACCAGTGAGAATACACAAAAGCAGTGAAAATGGTGTTTGCGAAAATACTTGTTCTTGCTGCTTCTGGTGCAAATATGTACTTTGGGCAGCCACCCTGTTCTGTGGGTGCTTTGCAAACACTTTCATAAAGGAACCGAGCAGGATTTGTTGGGTGTCCGCCAGCGAGGTACAGGCATTGAAAAGGCCTGATTTGGGCACGGGGCTGAAGAAGCACGGTGCAGCCAATTTCAACAGGCTGCGTTAAGGGTATGCTAGTGACACCTAGTGTTTCATATAAAAATGCTATAAAACCTGATGGATTTGCTTTATAAAGCTGCCTGCAGCAGAGAGTGAGATGGGTGCTGTTCGGGTGCCCCTGCAAGGGGCAGGGCAGCAAGGGCTTAGCACCCTTGGCAGTGTACAAGGGGACCAGGGGCTGTTGTCCTGTGGCCAAGTGGTCTCCTAGTCCATTTTCTCAAGCAGCAAGCAGTGTGTTTGAGAGTTAATCATCCTGCAACATTGCACGGGTTCTAGCAAGGTGACGGTAACAGTGTGGCCTGCCCTTCATATCCTTTCATTTTGCTATGCAAAATACACCTTTCTATCTAATAAACTGGCACAATATTTCGAGTCTGTGCTATTTTGTATATGCTGGAATGCAGGCCAGTCACTGATACACTATCCACCTACATATATACATACATAAAAACTGCAGTGGGAGTGGTACAAGAAGTAGTGTCCTACAGTCTAATCTTAACAAGGAAGAAAAGACAGTATCTTAGACCAGGATTGCAATAAATTCTGAAATAAGGTTCTAGCACAGCACAGAATTCGAAGCTGGTGACACATCACCCAGATTCAAGGCAAATGAGAAGAATATTCCAAGGTCAACTGATATCACACAGCAACAACAGTTAATAAATTAAGTTGATGAATTCAATGTTCTGACAAGTAACCCTGACGTACCAGCAGCTCTTGCAGCTTTTTAATGTTTGGTTACTTAAAATTTCTGTTTCTAAAAATAAGGATAAAATCAGTTGTGAGATCATAAACCATATAAAAAGAGATGTATGCTTAATGTTGTACGACACATTTAAGGAAGTTAGCATATGAATAACTAATCATGATTACAAGTATCTCAAGGCATGATTAATGCAAAAATACTATAATGTTGCTAGTAGAAATAGAATCTCATCTTCAACTAATAGAGATATATGATATTTTTATCCTTTTTTATATTTACCATATCATAGAATCATAGGATAATTTGGGTTAGAAGAGACCTTCAAAGGTCATTTAGCCCAACTCCCCTGAAATGAGCAGGGACATTTTCAAGTAGATCAAGTTGCTCAGAGCCCTGAAAAATCTGTCATTAAATGTTTCTGGGAATGGGGTATCTACCAGCTCTCAGGGCAAAATGTTCCAGTGTTTCACTATCCTCAATATAAAAAAAATCTTCTTTGTGTCCAGTCTAAATGTCCTCTTTTTTTATTTAAAGTCATTACCCCTTGTCTTATCACAACAGGCCCTTCTAAAATGTCTGTCCCCATATTTCTTGTAAGCTTCTTTTAAGAACTGAAAAGTGCAATCAGGTCTCCACACAGCCTTCTCTTCTCTAGGCTGAACAACCCCAACTCTCTCAGCCTGTCTTCATAGAAGAGATGCTCCAGCCCTTAAAGCATCTTCTTGGCCCTTCTCCCTTCTCTAAACCCACTCTAACAGGCCCATATCTTTCCTGTATTGAGGACCCCAAAGATGGATGCAGTACTCCATGTGGGGTCTCACAAGAATGGAGCAGAGCGACAGAATCATATCCCTTGGCCTGCTGGTCAGACTACTTTTGATGCAGCACATGACACAGTTTGCTTTCTGGGATGTGCGCTCTCATCACCAGCCCATATCCAAGGAAAAAAAAAAAAAAGTAATAACTAAATTAGATCAAGTGAAAAAGTTACTGTAAAAATAAGCTCTCAGGCTGATTTATTGTGAAGAATCCAGACCAAAATTTAAGATTGCTGTGGCTTCTCCAGACTTGCACATATCTCTACATGATTAGATTACATCAAGGCTTCAAGGATGAAAAGCATTTCTAAATCAGAGACAAGCTGCAGGTCTGGTGTCTTACATTAGGTGAACCTAATATGTTTAGTGCTTTGAAAGTCATATAAAGTCACTAGAGACTTCTTGAATTACCTTTTGGAATAAATTCAGCATTTGTGTTCTTCGATAAAAACATGACACAGATGTCTGAAGCTTCTGAAGGTGGGAAATATCAATAGAGGACATATGAACACAACTGGAAAGGACTTGTTATCCTAGGAGGTACAATGGGACTGGGGAAGAACTTTGTTTCAGGGGCATAATTTGCACTAATTCTGTTCCTGATGCTAATGTATCAGTGTAATGTTTTAAGTTAGACTACTGCTAAAAACATTCATGAGTTAAGGTAAGTTTAATGCAAGAGTGTATGTGAAATTGGAAGAGGGCAAAAGTAAAATTCCAGAAATACTGGAATACATTCAGATGAAGAGGAAAACAAACCACTGCAAGAATTTACATGTAGTATGGAGACACAATTAAGACATTGCTTTTTCTGAATGGATGAGGGTACTTGGTGTGGCTGAGTGTTACATACCGAACTTTAGCAACAGCATAAGCAAAACCACAATACATCCATAAATACAGGTTATAAAGCCAAGCCATAATTATAAAAAGTCTTACTTTTTATTTAATACCCCTATATTCTGCAGATAGAGTATGGTACTCCCAGGTGAGTGAAAGAAATAGAATAAGTAGGAAGCCTCATAAGGACTGTGCCATGCTTGACAGTTGTAGTGGATTCTTATTCAGCAATTTCTTCTTTGGAATCAACTGCAGCAGGGGAGAAAAAGATGCTGAAAGGTCTATAGTCATTATGTTTCTGTAGGGTTCATTCATTTTGATTACTGCTGTTACTCGATTTTCTTGATATCTGAAACAAAACTGCAGTTCTCTACAGTTCAGCTCACTTTAAGACACCATCAGATTGGTATAATGCTCACAAGCTTTCGTTGAAGTGATGTTGACAGCTATTGAGTTCTAACTAGCACTGGTTTTATGCTTACTATAAATAATTGTTTTCATCAGCCATTTTCTCAACCATATATCCCTGGAGAAAGATGCAGCACGTAACAGGTCTCCACACGTATTAGCACTGATTTATTGTTTCACCTTCTTCATCTGACTATAAGAATAGTACAGGAAGAGTTATCCCTCCAGGCTCTAATTTACTCTTATTTTCTGTCTAGGTTTGTAGTTTGACTTTAGTGACTTTGGGTATGGCTTTTGCATTGTCTTCATATGAGCAACATTTTAGTAAGGGTATGTTGGGTAGATTCCCTTGTGCAGCATAGCTTTTTACACTGTTAAAGCAGCAACAAGAAGCTCTAATAGGGCCAGAAAGCGCTAGCAGAGAGTCCCCTAGGACAGGAAACTGCACAGCTTGACTCTACCACTGCATATCTGCCTGACTCCGTGCGAGTAGGGGAGAGAATATACTTGAATTCCTCTGAAGGAACTACAGAGGGGAACAGCGTAGAACAATTTTCCAGTAAAAGGAATAATACAGTTAAGTTAGATGGCTGAGAGAGCTTAAACTGCATCAGGCTTCATCTTGGAGGCCTTCTTGTCCTTGCACTTGCATTGCAAGGAGCAACATCTTAAATTGAAGATGTTCCATGAAACATACTGTCCCCATTTGCCATGCAGGAGGAATGGTGTTTGTCTGACAGATTTCAGGAAGAAAAGGGATGCAGCTGGTGTTACTCCCTCGCATCTCTCAGAGATCAAATGTGTACCTATGCCACTGTAAGGAACAAGTAAGGATACTGCTGAAGAGGGGATGGGAAAAGGGAGGAAGACAAAGCCAGAGCACCTCCAATGCTGCTATGAATCTACACCCTCAGAGAAGCTATTGACAAGTCTCCTGACTTGGGGTAGAGTGTAAAGCCAGTATGGCAACATGTGCCATAATGTGACAGCTTGCATATGGCACTACTCTGCCTTTTTGCTATATAAAAAAAGTTGGCATCCAGAACTAAGTGGAGTCTCCTGCTTCCTATGTGAGGACTGGAAAACAATCAAAACAAAGTATAACAAAGTAATTCTATTAAATACACTTGTCACCCATGATCCATTGTATACAGGTCATATGAAGGCAAACTCCACACAGCTGTAGCATCTTTATGGAGTAGCTTCTGTCTTATTTTTTTCCAAAAAGGTGAGTGGAAATGGGATTCTTAAGAATTAAAAATATTTTGGGGATTTTTTTTTTTTTTGTGAAATAGGTAAGAAATTAATTTATAGTATATGCTTATCTTGACAGCGTCACTTTAATTTTCTCTTAATTGGTTGGCTGAATGGCTGTTTCCATGGCAGCACAGCAAATATACAGTAGGGGCACTGATAAACAGTGATGAATAACGGAGCAGCAGACTTCAAAGAGAATTCTTCATTAGTCTGTTGCTGCTATTTACATTTGTCAGGTGGAAAGAACACATTTCACCACCATCCATGACACCAAGATAAAAGTTGTTCAACTTCCAAAGGCCCTGTGTGCTAAAAGACAAGTTATCACCTTTGAAGGTGTCGTGGTTTAAACCCAGTCAGGTAATTAGTTTGCTCACTTCCCCCCCGTTCTTGCCCTCCCCCTGCTCTCGGAGGGACAGAGAGGAGAATCGAAAAGAATGCAACTCCCACGGGTTGAGATAAGAACAGTTTAGTAACTAAGGTATAACACAAATCACTACTGCTACCACCAATGATAATAATGATAAAGGAAATAACAAGGGAAGAGAATACATCATCTCACCACCAGCCGACCGATAACTCACCCCCCCCAGCCCGACCAAGCTCTGACCGATACCTCCTCCAACCCTGCAGTCTCCCAGCCCTTCCGGCTAACTCCCAGTTACATCCTGGCCATGACGTGCTGTGGTATGGAATACTTCTTTGGTCAGTTTGGGTCAGGTGTCCTGTCTCTGCTTCCTCCTGGCCTCCCCTCCTCCCTGGCAGAGCATGAGGCTCACAAAGTCCTTGGCCAAACCTAAACATCACTATCAGCTCTGTTCCCAAGCTGAAAGTCAAAACACTGCACTGCACCAGCTACCAAGAAGGGGAAAAATGACTGCTACTGCTGAACCCAGGACATTATCCACCCCTTATTCCATACCATTCACGTCATGCTCAGATCCCACATTTTCAATATACCATCACTCTTATCTAAGTGCATGGACCAGTAGCTATAAAGCTGCTGAATCCATCTGGTCCATGATGTCAGGCTCCATCTCTTGTAACAGTCTTCCAGAGCAGGAGAGACTGTGTGCAGTGTTCACACTCGTGAATAACCTGGGCAATAGTGTCCATTGCTAAGTCCACCCCTCGATCATGAGTCCATCTCTATGTTGCATCTCTGCTCTGATGGCCTGAAGTGCCATGGGCCCACCAGGCTTAAAATAATTCACTGTCCCCTTCAGCAGTTTCTGCAGCTTGTTGCTGGGGACTCCACACAGCTGCCTTCCATCTCCGATGCTTCCAAAGCACTGGAGGGGCCCAGTGGACTAGATACTTGCCCATACTGTCCCACACACCCTGCCACTCATGACTGTCCAGCTTTGGGAAAATCCTCTTGGTCCTCCTATAACCTTGTCTAACCCCAGACAAGACCCAAACCTGACTCTGCTTAACTTTTGAGATCAGACAAAATGGTTGTGGGTAGAACACAGTCTGTGTGTGTGCCAACATGCTGATCCCCATCACAATCAGCAGGCAGGTCCCAAGGGTACCCAAAGGCCATTCAAAACCTTCAGAACTCTCAAACGATGCTGCTGTACTTGTCACTGGGGCTGGTGTAGCTGCTGTGCTTGCCGGCTCTCCCACCGCCAGCTTCTCTTTTCCCGAGTCCAGCTCTTCCTCCTCTGCCTTGCTGGGAAGTGCTGCCTGGTCTCCTGCATCCTCCTGGGGCTCGGCGGGCGGCTTCCGGGGAATGCTCCCGGCCGCCGCGGGGCTCGGCTCCTCCGCGGGGCTCGGCTCTTCCGCGGGGCTCGGCTCCTCCGCCGCCTTCTCCCGCTGCTCGGCAGCCGCCTCCTTCTGCTCCTCGACCGCCCCGACCTCCTCCACCGGCAGCCGTCCCCTCGCGGCCTCCGGCCCCGCTCCCGCCGCCGCTTGGTCCCCGGGGCCGCTCTCCCGGGCCGGTTCGGCTGCCGCCGGCTCCCGGGGCCGCTCCCCCTCGGCTCCCCGCAGCCTCACGAAGATGGAGAGTAGGGTGAGGGCCAGGACGGTGAAGAGCAGCCGGACGGCCAGGTACAAGTCCACGGCCACGTCCGTCCCGCCCTGCTGCTGGAGCCCGCCCGTATTACAAGCCATTGCCATAAAGCACAGTGAGACAAGAACCTTAGCCCAGGCCCCACACTTGATAAACACTAACACAGCAAATACCGGCTCTACGTAAGTTACAACATTCTGAAGCTGTGAGATCAACAAGAACAACTCTGAGAGCCAATAAATCAGCATTGTGACGAGTGACTATAAATCCGGTCAGATCTGTCGTTATCTCAACCCCTCGTGCCCCACGTTGGGCGCCAAAAAGAACTGTCGTGGTTTAAACCCAGTCAGGTAATTAGTTTGCTCACTTCCCCCCCGTTCTTGCCCTCCCCCTGCTCTCGGAGGGACAGAGAGGAGAATCGAAAAGAATGCAACTCCCACGGGTTGAGATAAGAACAGTTTAGTAACTAAGGTATAACACAAATCACTACTGCTACCACCAATGATAATAATGATAAAGGAAATAACAAGGGAAGAGAATACATCATCTCACCACCAGCCGACCGATAACTCACCCCCCCAGCCCGACCAAGCTCTGACCGATACCTCCTCCAACCCTGCAGTCTCCCAGCCCTTCCGGCTAACTCCCAGTTACATCCTGGCCATGACGTGCTGTGGTATGGAATACTTCTTTGGTCAGTTTGGGTCAGGTGTCCTGTCTCTGCTTCCTCCTGGCCTCCCCTCCTCCCTGGCAGAGCATGAGGCTCACAAAGTCCTTGGCCAAACCTAAACATCACTATCAGCTCTGTTCCCAAGCTGAAAGTCAAAACACTGCACTGCACCAGCTACCAAGAAGGGGAAAAATGACTGCTACTGCTGAACCCAGGACAGAAGGTAGGTCAAATACTGGCTTTAAACTATGTTAAACACCTCTTCTAAGAGTTAACTTGCACTACAGTGATGTACAATATTGAATGTCTTATCTGTCCTTGACAAACAAGTCATAAGCCCTTACCAAGCAACAGGGCTCTCAAGATGGAAATGGCTTCTCCTGACCATTGTCTCAGATTTTTCCAGTCATGCTCTCCAACAGAAGAAAACTCTTATAGAAAGCAAATTTACTCTCTACTTCACTGTTCTGGTGTTCACTGTGCAATCTGTGGCAAAAGGCATTGAGATAACTCATTCTTCTGAAAGGCATCAAAGAGGACATCTCAGGAGGAGATGAAAGTGGAGGAGATAGCTATTGAGTGTGAGGCAACTGTATTGCCACAAATGGTGTTTAACCAAGATCCACTTCAGTTCTGCCTTAAATCATACACAGTTGTTAGAAGAAACCTGCCATTTTGCAGTTATAGCAGCTGAAACACTGCTGTTTCAACAGAAGCTTGGTAGTTCTAGATGTGTCTTACTGCAAAATTTAAAAATTTCTGTTTTATAAGGGTTTACATAAACACTGCGGAAAAAGATCAAATCTTTTCTCTTGAAATCAATGACAGTTTTGTCAAGAACTTAAGGGGAATCAGATTTTTTTTCCTTGCTCTCTGGGTTTTTTATGGTAATTCCCTGTTTCAATGAAACCAGAAGAGGCAGTACTGAATAAAATATTAAAATAATTATGTTTATTATAATTTTGTATATTATTGTATATTTGTATATATAAATTTGTATATATAAATTTGTATATTATGTATATTATAATTATGTATAACTTTCATACTTTAGACAATCTGCAATGCAGGTTGAAATAGGAAGCTCATCTGCATGCTCCCAAGTTTTGTGGAAAGTTTTTCTGAACTTCCCCATATTCCAGCCATAAACAATACCTTTAAAATTTGCTAAAAAAACAGTTCTTATTGCCAAGACAAATTAGTACCCTATGTGAGGCAGCTGAAGATTTGCTACAATTCTTCTTGTAAAAAACCAACCAATCTTAAATGATTATTATAGCTTACCTCGATTACTGTCCATCAGATTTTAAGGGTTTAATACAACAAACATTTATTTTGGTGACAGTCTTGGCAGAAGCAGCCTTCACAGCTCTGCACCTGTGATCAATTCCCATCCCTCCTTCTCCTACCTTTCCCTAAAGCACAAGTCCTACTGGTTTGTAAGACTTCATGGTTAACCATTGCTTTTGGGGGGCTTTTTCTCTTTTTAAATACACATCAGTTCTCATCAATTGCAATTGCAAATCTCAGAAAATGTCTAGTCACCATTTGAAAAACTTGCTTCCATCAAAGATAACTGAAGTTGGACTGAAGGTAGAAATGCACACAAATGCTATTTGTTTTTTAAGGTCATATTACTGTCCAACCCAGAAGCTTCAGAATTCATCATTACTTTTTCCCTCTCCCTAGATTTGTCAGGGTTTTTTTTCAGTAGTACTAGTAGGAATCTCTGCTTTGCTTCATATGATTGTAGGGCAAAATATGACTTCCAGAAAAGATCAAAGATCACTTCCATCCTGTTCTAAACCACTCAGCGGTTGTTATAAATCAAGGCTTTTCCTCTGCAGTTGAAATGTGAATGATAACTTTCATACTCTGGCACTAGAACTTCTTTAGTGGCACACTGTGCTGGCACCCAGGATAATACTGGATAACAGAGACGTGTGGCATTTCTCAACCATTCCCATTATACAAGGCAGAGTGAAGCATCAGCATGGTGAGCCATCTGTGCTAATGCCGATGATGTTATTAAATCATTCATTACATTTCACAATTTCATATTAGATCATTTGAATTCTGATTTTGGCATAGTGCAGAGATTTCTTCCTTTAGAAATATGAACTCAGTATGCAAATGTGTTTGCCCTGTTTTCTAATAAATTCATGTTTGGGTTGAACATCCTTACAAGTGCTGTGGCTCATGTAATTATGCCCTCAGATCTCAATAACAGAAATGGAGCCCTAGTTCGTGCCTGATTAATTGATCAGTTTTTAGCACAAGTAAATTCGATGCATCCATTTCTGCCAACCTTTTCTGTCTACAAAACACAGTGCCACCCAGAGTTCTACCCTGTCCCCATTGCCACCTTTCATTGCCAGCAAGAAAAAGTATTTTTCTCTCTCTTTTGATATCACTTAATAGTAGGAATATTGCCCTAAAATCATATTATAGAAGTAAAATAACACTTCTGTTTCACTGGTCACCATCCTGGTACGCACATAGTATGGTAGCTGACCTATTAATTTTAAGAAAGAGCTGAGGATATTGATAAGCAGACATTGCACTAGGCACTGTTCACACACTGAGTCTGACCTAGAGACCTCACAGCTTGAGTGAGAGTGCAGCCCAGCAGACTAAGCTGGACAAAAGAATGGTTAAATAGGGAAAGAAAATTATAAACTCACAGCAAAATTATTTCACTGGAAATTTTCACTGACAACCTGCTTACATCTGAGAATTGCCATGGAGACATGGGTGACCTCTATATAACTAAGACAGTGTTATGGTTTTCATTTAAAACAGAACAAAGAATCCTTTTCCATGCAATTTAGTGGAATTGCAAATCACCACAAGATAATCAAAGTATCCTTGCAGATGAGATAAAATAACACATATGTGTCTGTGACTGTCTTATGGAAGTATAAAATATTCAACATGAGAGGCTGATGTTTAGCTAGCTAATGAAAAATATCTCACCTTACTGTCACAGACAATTTGCTAGAAGAAATACAAACTATAGGTGTTTTACATGATTGCACCTTTCATAAAAGAATTGTATATGACCTGCAAGTGCATAAGCCCCTATTCTGTTTTGCTTTCATGCAGTCCCCTTCAGTCTTTTGAAATGCCTGTAAATAACAAACATAACTGTGAAGCAGGAGGGAGTGGAGAATCTTCACTGTGTAGATTTTACACATGGTTTCCAAAGCATATGTAAGCTAAAAGGCAAGGGACTGTAAGATGCCTTAAGTCCTTGGCATGTTTGACAAAAGTTTGACCACACTCAAGGCCCAGGGAAGTGATCGCCTTGCCCAGTAAAGTAGCTTTAAGTCATGTTTTGTGTATCTCTAGCAATATGAAGGTGTTTCTGCAGGGTCCAAGGTCTGTCTTTGTCTCAGTTTGTGAAGTATATATAGTACTACCAGTACAGTCCACACGGTCTGGATGTTTGTTCTGAAAAGGGCTTCAGCAGTTAATGAAATGTTAAGAGAATAATGTCTTCTTTCCCCAAGTTGGTCAGACTTCAAAACTTAAATGTACAGTGCCTTCTCCCCCTGCAGAGGCTCCTCACCGTCGCAGGGACTTGTGTGAATGAAGCCTTTCAGAACTGGCTGAGAACATAGGGCAACACAAAAGGCACAACAGGTCATGGTTAAGAATTGCTGCAATTACTCCAGAAACCCAATGTAATCACACACAAAACAAAAACAAAACAAAACAAAAAAGAAATCCAACCAAGCAATCAAACAAACAAACAAATAACAGAGGGAAAAACATTTCTTTAGGATGGGGTTCTGGTTCTGCTATCCACTAACCATACACCTGATGGATAGTGGATAGTAGGACACAGACTCTGTAGGAGCGAATATTCAGATGTTCTCTAGCCAGAGGAGATTTTTTACAATCAGTCCGTCTCTGCACTTCTTACTCTTATTTTATAGATTATCTCCCTACTTGTCAGAACTGTAGCCATCTTATTGAGTCCAACTCGAGGAAAAGAAAGGGGGCAGAGAGAAGGCATGTCAGTAATGCAGAAGGACATGGGGACCTCCGGTGAGATGTGACACAGTCAATTTGTGTGTGATTGTTCTCCAGGCCATGAGCTGAACAATACAAGCTCAGGAGTTTGCCCTCACAACACTTCCTCAGTGAGAGGGCCGGGATAGCTCTGGATGTCTCTGCTTCCTAACATGAATTCAGCTCTCATATGGAAGCATTTTCTTGTCTTCCAGCTAGAAAATCCTCATGAAGCTTCTAGGGTCCATTTTGCTTTCAAGCACCTCCATTCTGAGAGGCTCCTGATGTGCATGGTCAGAGACACAAAAAAGCCAAAGATACTTTTTAATCATCTTGTGCAAACTAAAACTTTTGGGAGCACATAATACAGATGAGAAGTCAATACTGTTTCAATTGTTCTTTTGACACATTTTCATATCCATTTTACCAAGTGCTGAAAAGTCTTCTTTTTCACTTTGTCCACTATCATTAACAATGCCTCATGATGTTAATTAATACTGCAAGAGGCTAAACCTCAGGCTGACTGTCTTGCATGTGGGAATTAGTTGTGTAGGTTTGTGGAGCAACATCTGCCTGTGAGTAGATTTTAAAAAATAATAATTAAATTAAACAGAAGAGAAGCTCTAAGCTGAATCTATGGCTAAATGATTAATATAGCTTCATGTTTAAGATTTTTTTCCCAGCCTATTTTGTTTAATGATTTTCAGCTATGAATATTGCATGTCCTTCTGCAGTTAATTATTTATGCTGATGAAACATGGCACTCTCTGTACCCTTTTTGGATCCTAATGGAAAGGAACACATTTTCTAGACAGTTCCTTCTGAATACTGATGGCTCACAGAGGCTTCTCTCATTGGAGGAAAGATCATCCTCAAGCCAGTTTAAGGAGGCTTGGAATTCATGGACAGAAACTATTATGAGAGTAGGGTCTTCACCGCTGGCCACCAGCTGTGCATGCCAGGCTGCCAGCTCTGGGTGGGCTTCAGAGCCTGGCCTCAGAACTCCTTTTGTTCCTGGTGGTAAAACCTTTCACATTAAAGATCAATTAATCAGCAGGATTTATATTTCAGAATTTTTGGTGCTTCAGGAACAGTTTGCATCTGCCCAGGATTTTAGACTGAGCTTGGGGTCTGGCTAAGCAGAACTTTGACATTTTTAGCTTTCCTTTCAAATTGGCATGAAAGCAGTCATCAAATATTGAAAACCTCCAGAGCTGGAATTATCTTTTTCACCCAGCTCTGATAATTACTGTTTATGGATCTCATTGCAGCCAGATATGCCTCATTCTGCGAGCTGATCTAGACAAGAGCTTTGGCTGAAAAAGATCTGCAGATATTATCTCTGCTATTGTGTCATTTTTAGTCAAAGAAACGTAAGTCTCTCCTGTACCACAAGTCCCTCTGAATTACCAAATCTCTAACAACCACTTTTGGTTGAGTCAGGTCTTCAGAATTTGACCATCAATCAATAAAGTGATGGCACTCAAATAGCTTGAATGGTGAAGAATCCAATGAAATATAAGCCCCAGAGAAACAAAGCTTCTTGTAACCATCGTGATTACAAGACATTGGGTAAACCAATCCCACTTAGAAGCTCAGTGTACTTTGGTATCCAGGGAAGCAGAGCAAGGTGTTACAAGCTTTACAAACTCCACCTATTAACTACACATATACTGCTATTAAGTTAAGGAGGATTCTTCTCCAGGGACAACAAAAGACTATTACAAGGAACAAGAGAAGCATTTTTTACTGAACTCAGCAGTGAGATATAGAAATAACATTTGGTGGGACTTCTCTAAATTAGTATGTCTGGTGCATTGACTGTGATTTATACCTGTTTAATTAATCCTTTATGTTGGTTAATATGGAGATACACTTGAGCAGCTGCAGAATGCAGGTGCTGGAAAATTTGTGCTGTTGTTATGCACAGACAGCTGGAAGCAGACCCAAATAGCACTGGGATCTCAAACACCCCTTGCTCTCAAATGCAGAGACAATGGAAATGGTACAGCCGTGGAAGAGCTTCATCCCAATAATGCCCTGAGGCTCCTACACTCCTGCCCTGGCAGGGGCCCCATTGCTGTGCTTGGCTCTCTGCCTCCTTGTTTTCCTCATCCTGCTAATCTCTTATGAAGAGAAAAATGAGACTGGGCTGACATTTGTTTTTGGGAAGTACTGTGTCTCAGCACTATGCCTATCGCTGCCACACACAGAAAAGTCTCAGCTGCCCTGGGGAGGATGAAGGTGTTCACAGCTGTATTTACACGACAACTGGATTTTCAGGTGGTTGTTCCCCAAAATACTCATTCAGCACTATATGATACAAGCACAACATACTGGTGAGAGCATCTTGGATGTCTGTTTAGGATATGGGCTGGGCACAGAGAAGTAAGAGAGAAAGAGAGAGAGAGATTTCTCAGGCCTAAGGCCTGGCATTCTACTGGTAGCCACTTACATGAAATTAAGCTTTGACTCCCTGGGTGTCAGCCAAAATTGTGCCTGTAAAACCTAAGCTATTCTACAAGCATCAGCTACTCATAAGGAAGTTTGCGTATGTTCTTGACAATGTTGTGTGATTTTCTTTATCCCTGACAAAAGTTGTCATTAAATAATTAAAATGAAAGTAACTGCAACAACTCATGCTGATGGGTCCTGTTCAGATGAAATTTTCAAAAGCACCTGAGAGTATTTTCAAATAGCACTTTATTACCCTTGACATTTTAACAGGACTACTCAGGCTGGGTGAAAGTCTGTGCTAATGCAAGCTGTACCACTGCAAGCACCCCAAGCTAGGTCATTGTCAGCTAAATCCAGCAGCAGCTAGTGCAATGTAAACATATTGTCACTTCCTTCTGTACATCTCCCCTAAGTCCCTTTTGCCTTGAAATTTTCCTCTTCTCAGGATTGTCTAAGTTAAAAAAAAAACAAAACAACAAACAAAAAAAACACGTTTTCTGACTCCTAACAGTGACATCTTAAACAAAATAACTTCCTGTAATTCTGATAGCAGCCACCATCCTTATTTCCATAGCTTTCATCATTCACCTCTAATCCTTTTTTTTTTTGCTTGCCATTATTTGTCTTTGCCTTTATTCTTTCTGATCACTATTGTTATCCAATTTCCTTCCTTCTTTCATCTTTCCCTAACTCCCACTGCATTTGTATCCTGTCATTTTACAATTTTGTTTTCACTCCACATGTAGCTTTCTATCAAATATAGAACTTTGTAACTGTCTTTGCCTTCATCTTCCTACCTTTTTTCCTCTTTTCTTAGTCATGCTCTGGGGATCAGACAAAGGCCAGCAATGCAGGCAGTTGCAGACTCTTCTCACACAAAATCTACAGAGCACAAGTGCTCAGTCTGCTTCCCTGATGAATGGCAGAACAGCCTTTGGCTTCGTTTGTAACTCATACTAGGCTGGAGGCCCTGAGGGATAGCAAATATCTTTTACCATGTAGTATGCAGTGCCTGGAACATGGGAGATCTGATCCTAATTGAGGTAGATTTTATTGGAGAAATAATAATAGTAATATCAGGGATTGTGGATGAATAATAATATCATCACAGGCTTTGGCTCACTTGAGTAATGCAGGAAGAGATCAGAGAAGCACCTCTTTTACATGGGCTAATTGAGAATTTATTTATACATTTATTTAAACTGTTATTTAAAAAAAAAAAAGGCAGAATAAAACAAAGTGATAAACCAATGTTTCCACCACCACCCCAGTAAAAACAAAACCAAGCAAAAGCAAAATATCTTAAGAGATTATTCCATCCTAATAACCAGTTAGTCTAACATAAGGTCCATAGTGTGGCTTCATGCTATGTAAGAAAGAAGGTGGCAGAGGTAAACGAGATATTTCACCAGTTGCTCCCACAAAATTTCCATACCTGGGCTGTATCTGTCTTGCTCAATTTGATTTACTATTGTAGACCACTTGGCTATATATGACATGCAGTCATTTTTGAGGGGAAGGATTGCTCCCATGCCAGCAGTCATGCAAAACAGAATAAACCTGAATATTTAAGGGAATTCCTCTTTCTCCTTTTTCTCCTCCCAAGTGGAATGGTCTTCAAAGTTCATAGATACGCTATCAAACAGACAGAAAATGCATATTTAATATGCCTTTTTGGAATTTAAGAGAATGGAAAATGGGTCATCAGCTTTAACAGCATTTAAAAATTTCCACGATACTGAGTTACTTAACTGAAGTTCTCAAATACAGCTGTATTTCTTTTAGTTGTCAAACATGGCCATACTGAATGATTTTGTATGCTGTTCCAAGAGAAAGTGATCGTGTCCTTCTCTTGAGAAAAACTTGTCCTGACAGAGGTGTCAGGGACAATCTACTTCACTCAATTCAGGACTCAGCTCTCTAACCCTGAAGCCATTTGCTCAGCAGAGACAGATAACTCCAAGATGCTTCTCAAGAAAACTGAGCTCAAAGACTATGAGATTGGCAACAGACCTGCCCTATAATCACATTTGGGATGAAACCCTGCTCACCTTTATGGGAATTGTTCTTAGGGCTTAAATAGGTAGTGTGAGTAAGGCTTAGACCTATAAGGTATCACCTGAACAAAGGGTTCATGCTGTGTCGCTCTTGCAGACTGAGTTCACTATCCAAACACATGGGAGCAGAGGCTCTCACGGACTTGCAATTACCAGTCACACTTCTCTGTCATTTTCATGCTTGCTCTTGCTGCAACACTATCTCTTCCCTCCCTGTGACTGTCTCAAAGGAAAGGAGGAGCGTTTGATTTCAGGCAGGCTGGGTTTCAGAGTTTCAGGTTGCTCAATTGTTCTGGATACTACAGTCTGCAGAAATTCTCCCTTCCTGCCAGCAAACACTCTACCATGTAACCCTCACTGATGTATTTTCATGAGTTACAGAAGAGCAGAATGACTGTATAGATAACTATATGCGGATATGGTTGTATAAACTCACCATTCAAATGCAGGTACTCAAGTAATGCCAGGGCTGATCAGGTAAACCCTCAAAACTCATGATTTGATTCTGACCCAGTAGTTGTCTTAAAACATTTATAAGTTTCAGGGTGCTAACTTCAAGAAGCTGAACTGAGTTAGATATGCAGCCTCCTTCTATAGTCAATGAAAATGAGAAGCCACCTCCCTGAGAAGCCATCTCAAACCCTAACAGCACTGTTTGTGATAGGTCTGCAGGTGAGAATTATTCTTACATTACCTTCTCTATATTAGAAAGGACTTATGGAGATCAGCTGTATGGGCTTGTGTTGGAGTAACACAGAGTGATGACCCACAACAGCAAGGAGGAGCAGTCAGTGCAACACAACCAAGGGCTAAGCACAAGCACCCTGTAGCCCCCCAGTGTCTCCAGGTTGCAGCTGGTGAGCTCTTGTCTTGGAAGAGGGCAGGTTGCAGGCTCAGCAAGGATGTGCAAGCTGTGAAGTGAAACAGATGCTTGCCTGTCATTTGACCTGCAGAACACGCTTCACTTTACAGTGCTCATTAGGGGGAACTACAGTTTCCTCTGCCAGCTTGGTAAATCTGTTTTCACTCAGACTGCGTGCTTGATAAATTTATTTGTCCTGTAATGAATACCAATTTAAACTTCTCATGCAAACTTTTGTATTGTAAACCCATCCTACTGCATGGCTTTTTTTCTGTGCTGTGTGGGAAGCATCTCTTTGCATTTGTGTTTGTGCAGCACCAAAAGCTAAAGTATTCTTGGGCTGGAAGTAGGGTTCTTGGCCCTGCAACAATGAAAATGAAATTGACATTATTTGTTTTGTGGTGCTGCCCCTAGGCCTCAATCAAAAATGACACAAGACAACAGATGGATGCAAGTACGCAGGGAAAACACAAGACAAAACATTTATTTATTTAGTAAGCATCAGCCACAGTGCACCAGCTGCTTTGGTATTAAATATTTTGCAGGCAGCATTGTATAGATATAAAAATCATAATAACTGTTGTTATAACCTAGCATATATGAGAGAAAGAAACAGGTTTTTATACTGTTGTATCATGGCACTGGAAAATGTGGCCATTAAAAGCAAACACCTCTGTAAGTATAAGCATTCAGTCATTCTTCAGCTGTAAATATTACATTATCCTAGACTGAGTCAAAGCTGATAGTTGTGTTCTCATTTAAAGCTGATAAATATCATATTAGAATTTTCTGACAAGCTCGTAGTATACAACTGGTTATACTCTGCACTACTGGCTAATTTTAGATCTGTTCAGATATTTAAGCTATTCTGAAAATAAAACTTACCTCTTCCAAAAATGCTCCAGAACATATTAAAGTGGCACTGTTATATGAAACACATAAAAAGGAAAAGTGGATGACAAGTTTCATTGTAGACAATTAAATTAGAACAATATTTTAAAGATAAACTTATGAAAAAACAGAGATCATGACTGTAGATGTTATTGTTTCAATAAACATGTATTAACTATTTTTGAAGCCTGGCTCAAATGGGAAAATATTAGACCCCAAGCTTATCACTCATTTACCTTCTGAATGGCATGGTTGTTTTGCTGAATTCATGGAACCACTGTGATTTTTTTTTTTGACCACTGTGAAAGTTTTTCCTGTTTTTTCAGTTGGAAAAATCAAAGCTAAAGTTTTTCAGGGCAATGTCCCAAGAATGATTAAACTTTGCTCAGGATAATTTTCTCAGACTTTTAATGTTATTCATGCTACAGCTGAGGGGGAAGAATTAGGCTTACCTAATTTCCATGTGTCTTTTAGTGACAAAGTTACATGCTGCATGCTGTGGCTGGCCCTTCAAGTATGACTATTGTGTTTATCCCCATGTCCAGAAGTTAACATGTGTCGTGGTTTAAACCCAGTCAGGTAACTCGTTCACTCACTTCCCCCCCTTTTCTTGCCCTCCCCCTGCTCTCGGAGGGATGGAGAGGAGAATCGAAAAGAATGCAACTCCCACGGGTTGAGATAAGAACAGTTTAGTAACTAAGGTATAACACAAATCACTACTGCTACCACCAATGATAATAGTGATAAAGGAAATAACAAGGGAAGAGAATACATCATCTCACCACCAGCCGACCGATAACTTGCCCCCCCAGCCCGACCAAGCTCCGACCGATACCTCCTCCAACCCTGCAGTCTCCCGGCCCTTCCGGCTAACTCCCAGTTGCATCCTGGGCATGACGTGCTGTGATATGGAATACCTCTTTGGTCAGTTTGGGTCAGGTGTCCTGTCTCTACTTCCTCCTGGCTTCCCCTCCTCCCTGGCAGAGCATGAGGCTCACAAAGTCCTTGGCCAAACCTAAACATCACTATCAGCTCTGTTCCCAAGCTGAAAGTCAAAACACTGCACTGCACCAGCTACCAAGGAGGAGAAAAATGACTGCTACTGCTGAACCCAGGACATTATCCACCCCTTATTCCATACCATTCACGTCATACTCAGATCCCACATTTTCAATATACCATCACTCTTATCTTAGTGCATGGACCAGTCCCTATAAAGCTGCTGAGTCCATCTGGTCCATGATGTCAGTCTCCATCTCTTCTAACAGTCTTCCAGATCAGGAGAGACTGTGTGCAGTGTTCACACTCGTGAATAACTAGGGCAATAGTGTCCATTGTTAAGTCCACCCCTTGATCATGAGTCCATATCTATGTTGCATCTCTGCTCTGATGGCCTGAAGTGCCATGGGCCCACCAGGCTTAAAATAATTCACTGTCCCCTTAAGCAGTTTCTGCAGCTTGTTGCTGGGGACTCCATACAGCTGCCTTCCATCTCCGGTGCTTCCAAAGCACTGGAGGGGCCCAGTGGACTAGATACTTGCCCATACTGTCACACACACCCTGCCACTCCTGGCTGTGCAGCCTTGGGGAAAACCTCTTGGTCCCCCTGTATTGTCGTCTAACCCCAGACAAGACCCAAACCTGACTCTGCTTAACTTTTGAGATCAGACAAAATGGTTGTGGGTAGCACACAGTCTGTGTGTGCGCCAACATGCTGATCCCCATCACAATCAGCAGGCAGGTCCCAAGGATACCCAAAGGCCATTCAAAACTTTCAGAACTCTCAGTTGATGCTGCTGTACTTGTCACTGGGGCTGGTGTAGCTGCTGTGCTTGTCACTGGGGCTGGTGTAGCTGCTGTGCTTGTCACTGGGGCTGGTGTAGCTGCTGTACTTGTCGGCTCTCCCACCGCCAGCTTCTCTTTTCCTGAGTCCAGCTCTTCCTCCTCTGCCTTGCTGGGAAATGCTGCGTGGTCTCCTGCATCCTCCTGGGGCTCGGCGGGCGGCTGCCGGGGAATGCTCTCGGCCGTCGCGGGGCTCGGCTCGGCCGCGGGGCTCGGCTCCTCCGCGGGGCTCGGCTCGGCCGCGGGGCTCGGCTCTTCCGCGGGGCTCGGCTCCTCCGCCGCCTTCTCCCGCTGCTCGGCAGCCGCTTCCTTCCTCTCCTCGACCGCCCCGGCCTCCTCCACCGGCAGCCGTCCCCTCGCGGCCTCCGGCCCCGCTCCCGCCGCCGCTTGGTCCCCGGGGCCGCTCTCCCGGGCCGCTTCGGCTGCCGCCGGCTCCCGGGGCCGCTCCCCCTCGGCTCCCCGCAGCCTCACGAAGATGGAGAGTAGGGTGAGGGCCAGGACGGTGAAGAGCAGCCGGACGGCCAGGTACAAGTCCACGGCCACGTCCGTCCCGCCCTGCTGCTGGAGCCCGCCCGTGTTACAAGCCATTGCCATAAAGCACAGTGAGACAAGAACCTTAGCCCAGGCCCCATACTTGATAAACACTATCACAGCAAATACCGGCTCTACGTAAGTTACAACATTCTGAAGCTGTGAGATCAAGCAAAACAACTCTGAGACCCAATAAATCAGCATTGTGACGAGTGACTATTAATCCGGTCAGATCTGTCGTTATCTCAACCCTTCGTGCCCCACGTTGGGCGCCAAAAAGAACTGTCGTGGTTTAAACCCAGTCAGGTAATTCGTTCGCTCACTTCCCCCCCTTTTCTTGCCCTCCCCCTGCTCTCGGAGGGATGGAGAGGAGAATCGAAAAGAATGCAACTCCCACGGGTTGAGATAAGAACAGTTTAGTAACTAAGGTATAACACAAATCACTACTGCTACCACCAATGATAATAGTGATAAAGGAAATAACAAGGGAAGAGAATACATCATCTCACCACCAGCCGACCGATAACTTGCCCCCCCAGCCCGACCAAGCTCCGACCGATACCTCCTCCAACCCTGCAGTCTCCCGGCCCTTCCGGCTAACTCCCAGTTGCATCCTGGGCATGACGTGCTGTGGTATGGAATACCTCTTTGGTCAGTTTGGGTCAGGTGTCCTGTCTCTACTTCCTCCTGGCTTCCCCTCCTCCCTGGCAGAGCATGAGGCTCACAAAGTCCTTGGCCAAACCTAAACATCACTATCAGCTCTGTTCCCAAGCTGAAAGTCAAAACACTGCACTGCACCAGCTACCAAGGAGGAGAAAAATGACTGCTACTGCTGAACCCAGGACAACATGAAAGATGCTTCTCAAGAGCACATAGGGAGAGACATGGAGATTTAGTTCAGGACAGATTCATTTAGGTCTAAAGTAAATATGTTTTCCCAGCAGCCTTTACTGCCAAGTTACTTTGTTTGAAGCTTAAAAGCTCCATTTACCTGCTATCAAATTTTATAACTTTTTCATCTAAGATAGTTTTTGTTGTGTTTTTTGTTTGGTTCTAAGAGACCCCAAAAATTTATGGAAATTCTTCCCCCCTTACTTTTCAGCAACAACCTAAAGCAATTTTACAGCAAGCACACAAAACAAGTAAAAACATATGGAGAAAGGAGTTTATGTATGTAGCACATTGTATACTTAGACAACATACATAATATTTCTTCTTAGTTCCAACTATTTCTTTCTTTTTCTTTTTTTTCTTAAAAAGGGGAAGAATGACAGCAATACTGACTGAGTCCATTGAATTGGTTCCACGTGTGTTAAATGGTCTGGAACTCATTCCCAACCAAAAGAACTAACCACCAACTCTAGAGAAGGCATGTCAGATAAGGAAGCAGGCCTCTAATTTTTCCAAACACTAGAGAAACATGACATGAGATTTGTTACTGCTTATGTTGAGGTTTTTTCTCTCATCAATAAACAATAACTGTCTTCCAGGTATTCGTTACATGTTTTGACAGCTGACAAAATCTGTAAAATACAATTCCTTGGTATATGGATTTTATGAGGTTCAGATGTACGTCCTCTGTAAAATCAAATTGTACCCTTTGCTACACACTTTTTAATATTCCCATTAGCTTTTTTCTTCTGAAAGTGGCTATATTGCTAGGACAAATGGAAGTAGCAAGAACCTTGGCTGGTTCCCAATTGAAGGAATGTTTGTGTAGCGAGTATGCAATTTATAAAGCGTTTGTAAGTACTTGAGACGGAGCATATATTATGATAAATTTATTTTTCCAGTAAACCTTTTTTAAACTTCTTGTCTTACAGCTGGATTTAATATGTATTTTAGAACAGCTAAAAGATGGAATATCTGAAGCTATCCCTCTTATAGCTTGTCTTGTCTCCCCTTCTGGTAAAAATCTAAACTAAATTACCCACCACAATGGCAATACCCTTCTTTGAATAACTGTCGAGAGGGCTGGGTTGGTTCAGCCTTGAGAAAAGAAGGCTCCAGGGAGACCTTATAGCAACCTTCCAGTACCTCAAGAAATCTGGAGAGGGACTTTTTTCAAGGTCATATAGTGATAGGATAAGGGGGAATGATTTTAGACTAGAAAAGGGAAGATTTAGATTAGACATTAGAAAGGACTTCTTCATTGTGAGGGTGGTGAGACACTGGCACAGGTTGCCCAAAGAAGCTGTGGCTGCCCCATCTCTGGCAGTGTTCAAGGACAGGTTGGACAGGGCTTTGAGCAACCTGGTCTAGTGGAAGGTGTCCCTGCCCATGGCAGAGGGTTGGAACTAGGTGATCTTTAAGGTCCCTTCCAACCCAAACCATTCTATGGTTCTATGAATTGTCCTCCTTAGTGCTGAATTTTCAGTTTGGAAAGACATTTCTGTAGACAATTGTATTCCCCATTAGTACAAACTGAAAGTTACATAAATTAACCTTTACTTTCCTCCTGGGGCTTTTGTGAACAGAGTTAATTAGTTGAATTACAGCCTCATGGTTTAGGATGTCACTACAGCATGCTGTACACAATTACAGCCTTGTTGTATGCCAAGGAGGGTGTACTATTGCTTATAGTCGGATATCTTCCCGTCATGGACTAAGAGCAGCTTTTGAATTTTGACCATCTTCTCTTCTGGGCTCTTGACAGCCTAAAATGTCATGCTCTTAGGAAGTCATTGAGACAGTCAGAGTCAGCCCTTAAGACCTTTGCTGCCCATGGTGGACACTTCCTTCAATCAGGAAGTCATTCTTTAACAATGCTATTCAGTTTAGTTTACCACAAGGGGTCAGTAGAAATCAGTGAGAAATATTCCCTCCTCCTCCACCCCAGAAGCTATGAAATGCTCACAGACACAATGCCATTCCCTATTAGTTTCAGGAATTCGGTAAAGGAAAAACAGACATAATTGTTTTTCTTTACAACCAGACAGCTTTCAATACTAAAATATATGAGTGGTTTCCTAATATTACATAGAAGTTTTCTTTTGATCAAAGCCAGTTGGAGTTCAAAAGCTTGTGTTCATTTATTTTTCCAGGAAAACTTTGTCTCTGTACTTCTTTATTACATTTGCTAAAATGGGTACTTTGAATGTGGCATAGATTTATGATCAGGAAGCAGATTTTTTTGTTTCTTCCAAACTATTCATGGAATTGTTTTTCTTTTAAAATTAATAGAATTAAGTTGAAAATTATTTTAAAATTAAATCAAAGCATGTGTCCTACTAAGCTCTGTGCAAGTAAGCAAGTAGTTGGGAGCAGTTGCATATCTTTTCTCTCCAAATGCTTATGTAACTAATTTTTATTTTATTCATGATTGCCCCATGAAAACTGTTCATCACACTTGCACTGTTCTCTCTGTATCACATTCCTTTCATCCTAAAGGATACTGGGGAAAAAAGATCACTGGCTTGAAGTTCGACTCTCTGTCACTTTTTTGACAAAGCAGTATGCCTAGGGACCCTTCCAGACATAAATTACTGCAAATTAAAGACCTATATACACCACAGAGGGAACTGGCATCTCATAAACTTTACCAAATGCTATCTGACTATTTTCCTTTAGGCAGGTAGTGGGTCAAGCTGATGTCAGTTAATCTTAAACAGAAGCGGTGCGTTAGGTAGTGTTCATAAAGCCCTTGAAATTCCTTACTTTTTCTTGCCATAGCCTTTCATCCTGAACAGTTCAGATGTAAGGAAATGAAAATAATGCTGGGAAATAGATTGGGAAATATTTTGATTTTAATTTATTCAGACTGTTGCAGCAAAGTGGTCGAAATACTGGTAAAAAATAAGTCCAGTGGTTGAAACTATCAGGGAATTATGGGATTGTAGATTGAGTCATTTGCTAGAAGTATTATTACACTTTGATTCATTTTTATGATATGGACAGCATAAGTGGTCGAAGACAGAACTAGATGGGGGGTTTTGCCTCCGACAAATTGGAGTTTGGCCAATCCTATTGATGCTTGAGAAAAAAAAAGTCCATTAGTATCGCTGTACATTGACTTCACTGTGCTTTGTTCAGAGCTGGGGTATAATGAATGTGTGTTCAGTGTGGCATGCAGAAAGAGTATGCACAGTGAAAAAGGTTGATTTTTCATGTGTATTGCAAAGCCAAAGCCACATTACTCTTAACTCAGGCAGTGACATTCTTTAAGACTCTCACTGCTAATATGTACAACAAAGCAAAGGCTCTGAAACACCATTTTTCTTTTGCAACATTCACAATTCATTGAGTATAAAATGCATACTCATCAAAAATTGTTAAAAGAATCTAATTTCAGTTGTAGAGCTAAAAACCAGTAGATTTGGAGTTGCATTCTGTTCTGTGCATTGAATGTCACAGGAAATCCTGAAAATGTAGTAAGAACCGTTCCCATTCTATGTTGGATATGGTAACCAGCTGCTTAGATTGCAAGATGCATATTAGCTGATGGCAGGTGAAAGTGGGATAATGGCATTGAGATGTTGGTGACACATGCTACATCCAGCTGAAATCTGCAAGACCTCACTTCATTTCCTGTTCCCTAGGGAACCTGGAGAGTCACTGCTGTGGATGGAGGGAAAGGAAAAGCAAAAATGAAGATAAGATGCCCGGATTTATTTGTGATGAGGGAAACCAGTGCTGCTCTTGCTCCTTGTCACCCAGAAAGGGTTACAGGCAACAAAATCTCTGTCTTGGATTCAGAAGACAAACATCATCTGGCATTCAGTGCATAGCAGCAAAAGCTATGTCACCACTAGTGTAAACCTGGAACATTCATGTGTTTCTTTGTTATCCTGATATGCAGCCAAACTCCAAAGAATAAAAATAAAATGTTTCAAACTGTAATATCTCTCTTTTTTTTTTTTCTTAAACATGATATCTTGGCAAACTCAAACCCAGAATTTTTGAGGTACTAGAACTCATTTCCTCCACTGTGCAGTGTCACTCTTACTTTGTTAGGAAGGTCTGACCAAAGTCATAAGGTTCAAAGAGCTTTTTTGAGTAATGGTTGTGTCTGAATGCCTAAAGTGAGAATGGACCCTAGATGTGCCACATGCTGTAAATAGATATTGCTAGTGTACTGAATAAGCAAGGCAGAGAAAAACTGCTACTATCCCCATGCAGACTTGGAGAGCTGAGATACTGGTAATGACTAAATGACTTGCCTCAAGTCACATCAGAGCTAGAAACTGAACTTCAATGTCCTGAATACCCTTTCTGACCCTTAAACATCCTTTCTTTATCTACTTACTCCTGCAGCCATGATCCAAACTGACACATGGGGCCTGACAGATGCACCTTATTGAGGATGGGCACTGTGCCGTGTCCTCAGGAAGAAAGGTGGAAAAGGGCCCCTGGAATTGAGCTCCAACATGCCAGGTGCTCACAAAAGAGCTCAGGTTGAAAGCTTCATAGTAGCTGTGAGAAAAAGTTTATACTCAGTAGTGAGGAGAAAGGAAACTCACTTGATAAACACAAACTCAAGACGTACTTAGAATCTGGGTATGCCAGCTGAACTTTCCCTGGGGCTAATTGCTGTAATGGCATGTTAAATAAATCCTCACTAAACTTGGTTGTACAACAGGAATGCTGTTTAAGTAATGAAGTGCTCATGGACAAATTCTCAAAAGTATTAGACAGAAACAGGCTTTTATTTCACTGGAATTGTAATATACAGGTTTGGGTTTTTTTCCATCTAGTTACTCTGACCATCACAAATCAGGTAATTTTTTTTCTATTAATCTGGGGCTGTCACTTCTTTTTGCTATCCTGGGCACCTATGAATATAATACATGCTCCTCCTCTTTGCTTTTTTGCATTGTTCCATGTCAGACACAGGAATGTTCTTAGTCCATTACTGAACAGTTGGTAACTTCTGGGCTTTTCCTTTTCCATTATGCATGTGCTCAAAACAAGATCAAGCTGCTGGGAAATGGAAGATATTTATGAAGAGACGGTCTCCATGGTCAAGCCTCTTGAAGAAGGGTATTTCAGCTGATGAGTTAGAATGGGCTGTGCCTCATTAAATCTGGCAGTCCACTCTAAGGAAATAGAGGATAAAAAAAAACAGAGGAGTAAAGGATATTGCTAAAATCTAAAACTTAAATCTGAAAAGTTGCTCTCAGTCTATGTAGATAGAAATAGCTAAATACTGTCATAGATTTCCTGATATGCTGATCATAATGGACAAATTACTGTAAGAAGGAGTGGAAGGGCTCAAATGGCTAATTGAACTGGAAAAATATTTCAGAATATTGTCTAGGGTTTTGACAGATTCTCCACCCAGCAGGGCTGGAAACATGCCAGTATCATCATTCTGTAGTATTTTGGGCATTTCTGCTTCTTGTTGCATTAACTGGGATGAGCAACCTCATAGACAACTAACATACTGCTAATAAAATTCTGAAACCTTTGTAAAGGTTTCCCTTTCCAAGGAAATTAAAGTAATGGTTAACCTAATGAGACACCCCAAAGTACCAGCTGCAAGACCATTCCAGTAAAAGAAGGTGCTTTGTACCTGATTCATCCTTATTCCTTATCTCTTCTGTGATCACTTGTGTGTTGTAAAGCAGCAGAATCACCATTTCAAATACATAGCATGAGTGGTCTTTGCAAGAGGTAAGCAGGAGAACCTTTTCTGAAATCCAGGCTCATGTCTGGACAAAATGCAATCATATTGAAGTAACCTTGCAGACTCCTGCCTTTTAGTGTTCAGAGATGCCTTTTATTCAAACAAATATAAGATAAAGATAGGAGTTTAGATGTCGACTATGGAAAAGGTGCATTACATATGTGGTGGCTTTTTCTTTTCAGGGAAAGTACACAACATTTTATTTTATTCTTTTGATAAAATATTTCCTTCAAGTGTTTTCAGAAGAGAGCAGAAATAAAAGTGTATGATTCTTCTAAGCCTTAGAATACTATGTTTACATATTAGGGAATCTATTTCATAGCAATCAATATATTTTCATTTCGTCTGGGGAAGAATAATATTAGACCTTGTTGGTTCTTGGCATTTTTCACGCTCTGTTTGCAAAGGGAAACAAAGAATTTTACAGCTGCTTCCAAGAGAGCATATTATTAGATCTTAATACTTAACTGCATTTCCTCACAAACATTGATTTGCTGTTGTTATTGTTGTGACTGCATGCAGGTGGTCATATAGTTTGAAAGAAATATACAATTAAATTGGTATCACAAAATTATACTTAGTATATTTGTGTCTGCCTGGGTCTTGGACTCAAAAGCAAGTAATCTGATTTTTCTTCAGAAATGGAAAACTCAATTTCCTCTTATGAACTCTTCAAGTGCTAACAACCACCAAGAGTGATAGAGAGGGAGGTTGCTTCTAACCAAGAAGCTTGCCAGTGGTGTCGGAGGCTGTTGTGGTTTAAGCCCAAATCTTCCCATTCTTCAGCAGCTGTCAACAGTCTGGGAGACATCCCTTTTTAGATTCCCACACACATTGCAGAGAAGTCCCATGATCACCAGGTGGTGTTTGGGCTGGACTGGGGGAGAGAAGGGAGTGTGAGGCAGAGGAGCTGGAGGAAGGCACTGACCCACTCTGAACGGTACCTGCAAAGTACTTCCCATTGAGCTATAGCAAGGACCTGAACCTTTGTATTCCTCCACACCATTAGGGTTAGAGACCAATGGATAACTGGTGGTACATGTACTCTGATCAGAAATTCTTTACACACTGAAATTGTACATAAAGTATTGATAAGCTTTCTTTCACAAACTGATTTTTCTGTCTGAAAAATGTTTTCCTCTGCCCAGCCAGCTCCATTATGTATTTGCTAAAGACATGAATACATAATCATTTTGCTTCATTATTACTGGGTTTTTCTTTCTGTTGACCTTTATTCTGTCTGTTTAACGTCAGAATTATAAAGACCACGTGAAGTGAATATTAAGGTATCCTATCTAGAATACATTAAAAGAGCCTGATTTTCAGAACATCTGGTCCCTGGTTTCCCAGCATCAGCCATATTTAAAAGTCTTGCTGTCTGTTTGAGCTTTTAGGCAACTAGACACTTCGTATATGTTTACATGTGTTGCAGCAAGGGCATGAATTCTAATTGTCTCTAAATATCCCTGTGGATTTTAATTGCACAGTAGTAGGATCATGATATTCTTTCTTCTGAAAGGTTTGTTCTTACACATTAAAATTTATCACGGTCAGCAGAAGTCTTGTCCAAGAAACAATCATTTAACCCAGGCCTTAGCTCTGTGGTCTCTGAACAACAACGGTCTGCTCAGGTGTATGGTTATTGCATCTTGACTTTCATCTGTTAGTGCACAGGATCTCCACTAGTGCTGAAAGACATCAGGAGAAAATCAGTGTTGGCAGAATGAAAACTGTGCAAACTCTTTATTTGGTTGTTACTGTGGGATTATGCCCCTGCTTATAATCCATGATCCGTAGTGTCACAGCAAATACATAAGAGTCCATGATCAGGGATGGCTTACAATGTTGGTACTGTGTTGGTACTAGCCTCAGCTGTCCACCCTGACCATGGCTGCTGCTTGCCACCTGAGCCACTCACTAAAACAAGCTTCATGAGCACAGGCAGGTCGCATGAGCTGAGGTATCGATGGCTGGGCAGGCAGATGGACAGGAAAGTTAATCATTCCTGCTCGTGAGCCTGGGCATGCAGTGAACACACTTGTAGCTAGCTGGAGTACATCATGATTCCTGGCAGGGCTTCAACTTGCAGAGTTAACTTTACTCAAAAGAAAACTATGCCAGATTCTGGCCTTTGAAGATTTCGGTAAGCTTCTTTTTGAGGGAAAAACGATTGCCAACTGGGATTTTTCATGAGTTGACTGCTTTTCAAAGATTTCTGTGAAAGGGGCTTGGTTAAGGGCATTGCTGGGGGAAACCAATTATAATTTTCAAATATCTTAGACTTAAATAAACATTTAATTAAAATAAAACCAGCTCTTTCAGCCATTGCCTGTCTTCTCCTGTTTGTAGAGTTGGGGAGTTCTGGGGAATTCCTGATGCTACATATTTTTTGACAGCGTCAGCAAACTTTTCAAACTAACCTTCAGTATTTTCTTTTCCTTCCCTTCCTCCCAACTTCTTTTCTCAGATGCTTTAACCTACTTTTTAGTCTTTTATTTTTCCTGGTTTTCCCTACTTCTTGCAATCTCCAATTTTCTTTTAATCATTCTCTCCTTGCCCATTTATTCCCTGGTCCCTTTTCTATACTTTTTTCCCTGCTCTTTCTTTCCCCAGCCCAACTGTACCTCACCGCAACCCAGGTTATCTCCACAATAGCCTCTGCCTAATGACAGAGGGAATACCCTGAAACATCAACTTTCAGCACCTGGGAGTCAGGAGGGTATATGTGATATGGCTTTTCATCCCCTCCTTGGTTTGCGCCACTCTTCTTCAAATGTCCATCTACCTTTGGAGGCAGCAAGAGATGTACCTAGGCCAGCAAGAGGCAGAATGGAAAAAGAAGATGATTTTTTCATTTGTTGAGCAGCTCCAGCTGCTGCCAGGCAGCCCAAGAAGACCTATGGGGAGTAGAGGTGTGACAGAGGGCCACAGCAAGGGCTGTGGGAGGGAGGGGATCCACCTGCATGACATGCAGCACACAGAAATCTGTTTCCACTATGGTACAACGCTATATTCAGCATTATAACCACAACAGCACATGCAACACTGAATGCTGAGTGTGAATCTTTGAAGTTATTAAAGCCTATAAATATCTTCAATAAAAGCAAAGGGAAAGTGTTGGCCACACCATGTTTTTATTTCAAAAACATCCAACTGGTAGTAGTTTGCCCCAGGTTTAAAGTTCTCCCACCCTCCAATATAATTTGATTTTAAATTGTCCTGCTTTTTCTTTTCCCTTTTTGCCCTTTTCCTCAAGGACATCCAATGCTTAAGTATGTTTTCTTGGTAAGAAATTATTAAAGAGCATGATATTGCATTGAGATACAGTAAATGTAAACAGTATTATCATCCCTATTTTACAGAGGGACAAAGAAGGTATTGTGCAGTAGCTGGTGACATTGGCTGCTATTAGACATGCATTAACGCGATAAATTGTGACTGTTTTCTACATGTCTTCAAAAATACAAAAAATGCACCTTAGCAAATAAGGGCAGCAAATAGATGTGTACCAACTACAAACAAATAAACAAAACAGAGCCTTAGCCATTCCTACAGCTTTGTTAGATCTATGGCATTATTTGCAAAATAAAAAATAATAATTAAAATAACCCAGTAAAAAGCTCCAATTCTATTTAAAAGAATGTGACTGAATTCTTAAATAAGACTTCCATGCATGTTTCTGCTCAGGCTTGTCTTTCTACTGCTCCATGCTAACCATAAAACATGATTTTTATTTGCTATTTTAAACTATGCAAAATGCACAACAAAATCCTGTAAACTTTGCCTGTCAACCTTAATTTCTAGGCTTTTCTAGTTTTTAAATGTTTGATCTTATAAATCTTGTTTATCAGTAATGTCAGCATTCTTTGTCCTTTTACTGTAATTAATGTTTGGGAGATACTCTGCTTTACATCTGTGAGTACTATGTGAAGAACTATCACTTTCTTCACTTGTCAACTCATTCTCAAAAGCAGAAGAGCTTTTTAAATTGTCGTAGTGTAGCAAAGTTAGTCCAGGAAGATTCAACAGACTGGGGAGTCTAAATTAATGTGGATCAGGTGAGGAGATATTTCCAGAGTCACAGCGTGATATCCAGCCTGCTTACAAATTCTGCTTCTGCTGTGACCAGGCTTTTCAAGACTAGAGGCATTTCAAATAAGGAAAATATTTAGATCCTAATGAAGTTTAACAATTTCTAACTATCCAGAAAAAAGTAAAAACATATTCACAATAACATGTTCCTCTGCCAGTTAAAGTTTTTGAACAGAACTGGAAAGATAAGACTAAGTGTAGATCACAGTCAATATCTTTTGTGTCATGGGTTTGATAGTGGTGCTCTGAATTTTGAAAACAAATAGTTACTCAGTTGGAGGTTTGACTGCAAGCACCTTTCTCTGAACTCTCATACAAAGAGTCAGTAAAAAAATATAATTTTATTATAATCTTCTAGTAGATACATGTTTAGCTATAGTAAAGAAAAACAAAGTGCAATAGTTGTCATTACTCTTGTCCACACCATGAGACAACTACCAGTTTCTTCATAACTCCTGTCCCTCTGATAAAGATTAAATTCTGCCACCTGTTAAAATACAAAATGTAATGTGGTTTAAATTCTCATAAAGAACAAGACATGGAGCGTAACTCCTGCTTTTCAGTTTCAAAGGTAAATTGATCTATATTCAATGTGGGGATTTTAGTCACATTCATGGCTTTTCAATTAAATGAAAACAGTCATTTCAATTTTCTCTGCTTTCTAAACACCATTAAAATACAGATTTGGTGTTCTGTAAATAGAATAAAAATTTATATTATACCTATTAATATACATATGCATTATCTTGACTTGCACGTATCAGTTATTGCATAGTACATACGAATCACTAAATACTTAATGTATTTTCACCTACGGAGAATAATCCAGTACATGACATTTACCAAACTACAGACATTTGACATACTAAGCATGTCTGAAAGCATCTCTCTTGTCTGACCAAATCACTAAATTAATAATGCAATCATGTAAAACATCTCTTTCTACCTAAAATTTTCATCATATCTTAATCGTCATTTGATATGTCAGGTCGATCATTTAGAGGAATAACTTCCACACAGGCATGAAGAAAAAAAAAATCAAAACAAAGCCAAACATTTCTCCTGTATTTAATAATATATATAAAATCATGTATATAATATTATATGCATATATATTAATCTCACAGGGTCTACTTCTTGCTACTAGGAATTCATGCATGTGAGTAAAGAATGGCAACCTTACCATAATTTTAAAACTCTAAATGTCTTTCTTATGTAAGGAATTAATAGCCAATGGGATTTGCTATATCTTAAAATATGAATAAAGACACAGAGCTCTATCTGAGGAATTAGATCTTGTAAACCATGTGTTTCTCTGATTTTTATGTCTTTCAGTTTTGTCGTGAAAGTTCATAGAATGTTATATACATCTCTGAGGACGTGTTTTGTTTAGTTCTGCAGTATCTGCATTCATATTTCCCCTACAGCACTTTTGAAAAATACTGCCTTCAGCAATCTGACAGCTGAAGCCACCTCGCCGCTACAGCACAGTGACAGCTCCAATGCAGCAGCAGGAGTTTATTATGACTATCCCATGACTGCATTTCAGTCCTCATCAGTCAGGAGATATCCCCCTCTCCTGCCCCGCAACATTTTTGATGTGTTTTGCAAAGCTGCAAATGACACTACTATTTGTGAGATAGGACTTTTAGACGGTGAACACTCTGTAAAGAATTACAAAAGTATCTTTACCTATTAACTGCTCCACTGTTTGCCAAGCTGCATTAAATTTAATTTAAAACTAAATTCTGCCTGCTGGCAGCAAAACATCTCAGCCAGGGCTCGTGTGAGACTAGGATTTTGTTCTTAAAAGAAAAGCTGATGTTGGTTAAGTTTTGTCTTAGGCATGTACAGTAGTGGCAGATGTTCTTGGCAATTGTTAAATGAGCTCCAGATGGTAGCTTAGAAGTTTGACCTTAAACATTTTCTAACCTTCAGCTGTAATTATTAAATAAAGAGATGTATAGATGCATGGCTTGTTCAGTTTTTCTCCTGGATTTAGACTGAAGATAAAATGATGAGGTTCATCAAGAAGATGGATGATGATATTACCTTGTCTTGAATTCATTGAAAGTGAAGTTTGATAGAATCATCTGTTCGCCATTATCTAAAAAAAAGATTTTAAGGGAAAGAAATAGCCTGTTAATTTTATTCTTTTTAGTCCTCATAGAAACAAAAGAAAACCAGTTTTCTGTTTGAATCTTTTATTCATTGTTTGATAAAATTTCATCCATTTACACAGATTGTTTCCTGCTAGGCTGCTGAGAGTAAAGCCTGACTTGATGTGTTTATCCTAAGAAAGAACAAACGACTCAGCTCTCAGGTTTAAAGAATTCTTTTAATTTGCTTTGTTCTTCAAAATATAATGTGCGTATTTTTAGATCATTTACTACTCTTAGCAGAGTAATCACTACATAGTTTGCCAGAGACCATAAGAAAGACCATCTCTATGGGAAGCTTTATAATTTCGAAAATAACATCTAAAATCACTGGAATCTCTTGCCTACTAGAATTATTCTTTACATGCAGAGGTAAAGAAGGATAACTCATTATTCATTTTCTCATTAGAAAATTAAACAACCTGTCATTGCAGTAGAACTTCTGTATACCACTTCCAGAATGGGTACATGTACAAGTGGGTGATTCTGAATGCACAATAGGCATATACTTAACACCATTGTCTGATTTTAAATTAATTGGGTTTCTCCATTAATTTCTTTTTTCTTTAATACACCCACTATTTTACCATTTACACATTTATTCTGAAGATGTATTCCTTCCAGCAGAGAGCAGGTAAAAGTCCATCACAGAACTGCATCAGGCACAGGACAGGAGCCAGGCCCTTTCAGGGCACAGGGCAAAGGCAGACCAGTGGGGGCACACCGCAGCTGGGCTCTGCACACCCCACTTCCCTTCTAAGGAAATTTTGGCAATGGGAAATGGACAGGGCTGTGCCCATGTTTCACCCCAACATGGGATTGAAGTAACAGGTTAAATGTGATGCATTCATGGACACCAGAGTACTAATGTATCTGGTAATTTCGACATAGTCATAATAATAAAAACATCAGATATGGTCTGGTCCTGTAGACCTGCTTGACTAACTTGATGTCCTTCTATGACACGGGGACCCACTTAATGGATGAGGGAAAGGCTGTGGATGTTTTCTATCTAGACTTTAGATTTTGACACCGTTTCCCACAGCATTCTCTTGGAGAAACTGGCTGCTCATGCCTCATACTCTTCGCTGTGTAAAAAGCCGTTTGCATGGCTGGGCACAAAGAGAGGTGGTAAATGTAGTTCAATCCAGCTGGCAACCAGTCACAAGTGGTGTTCCCCAGGGCTCAGTACTGAGGCCAGTTCTGTTTAATATCTTTAGTGATGATCTGGAAAAGGGGATCAAGGACACCTTCAGCAAGTTTGCAGATTACACCAATCTGGGAGTGTTGATCTCCTGTACCACAGGCATGGGGAAAAGCATCTGGAAACATGCCTGGTGGAAAAGGACCTAGGGCCGTCGGTCAACAGCTGGCTGAACATGAGCCAGCTTGTGCCCAGGTGGCCAAGGCGGCCAAGAGCATCCTGGCCTGTATCAGAACTAGTGTGGCCAGCAGGACCATGGAAGTGGTTGTCCCCCTGTACTCAGGACTGCTGAGGCTGCACCTCAAATCCTGTGTTCAGTTTTGGGATCCTCACTACAAGACAGACACTGAGGTGCTGAACCGGGTCCAGAGAAAGGCAACAAAGCTGCTGAAGGGTGTAAAGCACAGGTCCTCAGAGGAACAGCTGAGGGAACTGGGGTTGTTTAGCCTGGAGGAAAGGAGACTCAGGGGGGACCTTATCACTCTCTACAACTACCTGAAAGGAGGTTGCAATGAGGCTGGTGTCAGTCTCTTCTCCAAAGTAATAAGCAACAGTACATGAGAAAATGGCCTCAAGTTGCTCTAGTGGAGGTTTAGATTGGATATTAGGAAACATTTCTTCAACAAAAGGGTTTTCAAGCATTGTAACAGGCTGTCCAGGGATGTGGCCGAGTCATCATCTGTGGATGTTTTAAAAAGATATGTAGGTATGGTACTGAAGGACATGGTTTAGTGGTAGACTTAGCAGCGTTAGGTTAATAGATGGACTCAATAATCTTAACCATCTTTTCCAACCTAAATGATTCTATGATTCTATATCCTACTGCTTCAACCACATTTGGCACCTTCTAGTGGTAAAACACTTCTTTCCTTTTGAAGGAAAACAACTCTGGAAATATTGACTTGGAAATATTTAAAGGTTGCCATTGATCATATCTTTGACCCATAGATAATTCAAGAAAATAAGATCTAATAACATAGCTTATTAAAGCTGATGAATGTAATCAGCAGCTTTCAGCCTGACTGAATATTGAATGTTCTTTCATATAGCAATAATTCAAAAAAGTAAGAAGCCATTGCCCAAGGTAAATGGAAAAAAAAAAAACATGAGGCCAAAAAGGGTTCCCTAAATTTAACTGCAAAGCAGTCAGGCTGTGATACTGATTTATGCAAATGTGCAGCAGGCAGGCAGGAGGACCCATCATTTAGGGACTGACCCTGGGAGCAGGCAGAGAGGTTTGGGGACAGCTCTGGGTTGCTGAAACAGGCACCTCGCTGCCCGTGCCCATGCCCCATGGCTTGAGGGTGTAAAGGCAGACCCACAACGCCCAAGCGGCACCTGGATGTATAATCTGTGTCTCTACCCCACAGACTCACACACTGTGCTGCAGCCAGATATTTCCAAAGTGCACAGATCTAAAAGCTGTAATTAATCTTTCTGCTGTTAGTTTTTACTACACTTCACACATTGCCTGCTTCCTGGCGGAGCACTGTGCCCCATACACAAAGTAAAAGGTTCTTTACACAAGTATATAATCAGCACCAATATGATGTACCTATCTTTCATATCCATTACTCGTATTTTGGAGAGTGCAGATTGATTTTCTTGTCTTTGATGAAATATATGGAAAGCAGTTGAATTTTGATTTAAAAATACTAACTTGTACAACGAGTCTAATCACAGTTTGCTATAGACTTATTCATTATTGTGTTCAGACAAACAAAACCAACTGTTCTTTTCTGCATTTTCTCCTCAGAGACATCGTGGAGTGAAGCCTCGGTCCAGCTGACCATTCCAAGTGAGTGTGGTACAAGCTTATGCCAAGTTTGGGCTGTGAAGAAGGGAGGAAAAACAGTTTCTTTCTTTTTTAAGTTGCTGTAGAATGGAAGTTTTTATCTTGATAACCACGATGAATTCATTAAGTGTAATCTGAAACCAGCATGGTACAAAATTGTCCTGAAGTCTGTTAAAATCAATGTAACTGTGGAGTGAGTAATTAGAATTCAGTCAACAGGGGAAGTTGCTGACTCTTAAGACAGAGAAATCAATATATATTTTGGCAGAAATCATAAATTGCAATGGCTACATTCAGAAGGCAACTTGTTTTATACTTTAAAGATTACCAATTAGTTACATCTTTCACCTGTACTTCCTTTGTAGGACTCTACCCAGTGCCCACAGAGATCTTTCTAGCTATACTGGCATTTTTTCCCTTAATTGTGGAAATCTGACTCATGATTAGCAATTTTAATGTTCTGATCAACTTAGGAAAAATGTCAATTTAAAACAAGGAGCAGAGAGACAGAGACAACTTTGCTCATGGCATTGAAAAATTCACTCAGGCAGATTGCCTTAATACTCATGCTAACCATTAAGGTAAATACAAAGAGTTAGTCTGAAGATGTCACCTCACAAAAATTGTTTTGTTGGTATATCTGGGATTTGGAGCCTGGTCTAGGATAAAGCTGCATAAGGTTCTGGAATGGACCTAGAGGCGTGGAGAAGGTAGCTGAAGTGGTTACCACCTCACGGTACAAACTTAGGTGTTTGAAGAAAGAGGTTAGAATTCAAGTACAAAGTGTGCAGCTTCCAAAGCTGTTAAGTTGGCTTCACAGTGAAGCTTTGACACAAACCTTGACACAAGCTTCTGTGTTTTATTTTTAGTTTTGTTGTTTGTTTTTAATACCAAATCCCACTTACAATAAAAGCACAGAAAAACAATGTTAAATTACATGCAAATATATTTTATTACCTGGCTTGAGCCTCCTCATCAAAAATGAGCATTAACAATTATACTAAAAGCATAGAAAAAAAGTGAAACCACATGCAAATATATTGTGCTACCTGTCCTAAGCCATCTCATCAAAGATGAGTATTAATAAATTTAGCAGGCTTTTTGAGCAAGGCCCACCAATTTCAGTTGCTGAAGTTCACCTCTGAAGCACGAGAGAAAAGCAAGCAAACAACTTTCCAGAGTAAAATAAACAGGAAAGAGATGAGAGAAGAGAATGACATGCAGTATGTTGACCTAGAAAAAATGCTAAGTAATAGATTTTTTATCTGTGATCTGTAGGAGATCCTCAGTTCATCTGCACATGGTCTTGCTTATAAAACAAAAAATCCTTTTCTCAATCCTGCAAGCTAAGCTTAGCAACTACCCCATCTGTTGAGATATAGTAGCAGGCAGAGGCCATACTCTGTCACTGGGTGTTATTTGTATAAGGGGTACAGTGTAAGGTTGTTTTGCAGCAAGCAGTGACCTCCTTTTCAGCTGCCTGTTTGGGGATTTGTACTAGGCACCTCCAGACCAAGACAACATTTGTGTAGCTGCACGCTGACATCATTCCTTTGTTCCACGGGGACAGCAAAACAAAAGATCAGTGGGTTGCAAGTGGGTCCTGTATTTCTGTCCTGGGCTGGTCGAGTCTTGCTTTCCTTTAGACCAGAGTACAAAACCTCACCTCTTTGCAACTCCTCTGTCTCCTGTTCAGGTCAGCTGTGTGACTAGAGGCTGGTCTGTGCAATCACGGGAACTTATTGCTGATCCCAGGTTTGGCATTAAGGGTAAACCATTTTAATAATCTAGTGTAAATCTCAGTTTTGTGCATGTCTTCAGCTCCATCCTGCAGAGAAGCTCTTAAACTCTTTAAGAGTCTCTGCCATTTCATATTATGCTAGGTAGGATCAGCTTGCAAAAAAGGAAAGTACATCGGCACCAGGCTTTCTTTTTTTATCACTGCTAAATATCAGGCTGACAAGACTGATAATCTTTCTTGATTACTTCCTTCACGTTTTATTAGAACATGTTCCTGCATTCATTCAGATATTTAATTTCACTATTGATGGCTGCTTCCTAAAACACAAACAATTCTGTCTTGGTTTGAAAGAACGTTTATATGATCTCCAATAATTGCCTTAAGTGACAGCAACCACCATTACTAGCTCAATGCATTCTCCAAGGTTGCTGGACTCAAGAGCATTTTCAGCTACTAATTGTTTTTCTTCATGCTTCTTTGTTTTTCCCTTAGTCTGGTAATTAATTTCTTCATTCCTTCCTCAGGTTTTCATGTTCACACACTAATTTTCTTCCTCAAGCTCCTGAAATGTTTTTGTGTACCTTAACCTCTGGATAGAGCTGCTGCCCTCCTGATCATGCACCTACTTCTTACATGGGGCTCTGCTAAATGAGGTGACTCTAGATCTGCCCTCAGAAGAGTCCCTGCAGATTTATGCAGGTATGGCTAAATGTGGGGTTAGTTATTTACAGATAAAATACCTTTTTGTCTGCAGGTCCTCCAAGCATGAAACATTTGACTGCTACATGTAGTGGGAAGGTCTAGACTTTTTGCACTGGCTTCCTGGCTGGGAACTGTCTTGTCAGAGAGATCCTGACGAGCTGCTCTTTTGCTGCTTGATCAAGGGACAGACAACGCCTAAAGGGATTTTCTAAATAGTCATAGCACCACCAGGAGTTACACAGATAAAGACCTAGATGTGCTCAAAGGGAAAGCAGCAAGGAATTGCTATGGCTGTCAGACTGCAGAAATAATGACTCAGCCTCTGTGAATATGGAGGAGGGCACTGGCTTGGGTGATGACAGTGAGCTGCCATTATCTTCAGCACTCTCAACCCAAAGTTTTTGGCAGCATTAGTATGAAAATTACTCATGCTCAAGCAGCAGAGCTCAGACATGCCAGAACAAAATGCGTTACATGTGCCCATTATAAACTGTTAGTTAGCAACAGGATCTCAATCACTCAGCCCTATGAACTGCTATTTTTGCTGTGACACGCATTCCTCATAGATTTTGCAATATCTGTGTGTAAATACTTTCAAATATTTACACTGATTTACAAGATCACTGTATGCAGTGGAAATGAGAAATGTGAAATTTGTTGACCTGCTCTGATCAAGTGATTAATATCATCTCAAATGAGAAAGTGTGCATTCTTGGAATACAGGATCTTTCATTATCTCATTTAAAGGAAAATTTTGTGTTATGACGCATGTAGGCCTATTAAGTTATGGGAAAGACATTCTGACTGTTCAACCTACCCATACATGCAAAGCTACTATACATTAAAAAGATGGAGAACTTATATGTACACTCCAAGACATTAAATTGCATGTAGTTGATATTGCAGCTTTTCCTGTCAAATTATTCCATCTTTTGGTTGTAATGGTGATAGAGATAATAGTGGCAGTTCTGGCTTTCTAACACTAAGATGGGTGAAAAAAGACATTGCTAAAGCAGAAAGTGTGGTCGTAACAATACAGAAATGAAAAAGGATGCTCAGGGGCAAATGTAATATCTGAAAGGAGCTGCAACTCATTTATTGGAAATGACCAGGTTTCATACCACCCTCATCATCTTAAAGGATCACATTCAGTCCTCTCTGATGGCTTAAAAGTCTCTTTCCCTATATAATGCAATCTTTACAGACAGCTGCTAGAAAATCATAGAATCATAGAATCAATCGTTAGGGTTGGAAAGGACCTTAAGATCATCTAGTTCCAACCCCCCTGCCGTGGGCAGGGACACCTAATGCTAAATCATATCACCCAAGGCCTCCAATGCAGCATAACGAAGGCAGGTGCTGAATATAAGGTACATTTATGTTATAAGGTGAATTTCATACATTTTAGTTGAAGTTGATCCATCAGTTGCACACCATGATCTGATGTAGCTAAATGAGAGGCCCCATTTTGCTGGTAGGGTCACAGAACGAAAATCGTATGTATAGCCTGCAGCCCCAGTATAGTATTACAGCACTATGCATGCACTTGCTGGGGACAAGGAGACCTGAGCAAACGCTGCTAACTCGTTCACTCTGACCTCCTGTAGAGGATACCATAGCCTTATATTAAAAACACTAGTCTAAAAGCATGTTTGCAGATACTTGGAAAGAAAAGATTATCTCAAGGCAAACTGCCTCTATCTCATTTGCTAAATATAGGATAATTCCTTTACTAAAGCATCTCTCTTGTCCCTTTCTCTCCACCCCACCATGTAAATTGGCAGTTGGTGATGGTAAGACTGGTGATTCAGCGGGAGCCTGATTTTTTTTCCATCTTGTTAGTCCCTGCTGATAGTTTTGGGGCAATCCTCCATAAAATCTATTGTTTCACAGTTGGCAGCTAGCAGCTGACTATTTACTCTACCTGGAAGAAAGGATGTGGCAGTAATTTTCTGCAGGTCCTGGGGTGTGAGAAGAGCAATCACAGGTGAAAACTCTGGAGTAGTCCATGCTGCAGGCACAATGGGAGCCGAGTTTCATGTTGTGAGGGTCTGGACTTCCAGGTTAATAAATCCGAACTGCACTGAGAGAATGTATTTGGTTCTGTGTGGTGTATGGACCTCTGACAGCAGGGTGTCAATGGGATTTGCTGATAATGGTTTTCCTGTGAGCTACCTAACATATAGGATTTTTTTACAGCAGACAATCCTGAAAATCCTATTTCAATTTATTTGCTTTTGAAAACACAGCTTGGCAGTTGGTTTTATTACACTGACACAAGCAGCAACTGTGTACCTAACACCAATTTGATGTCTGTGAAAGAGATAAAGGAAAATAAACAAAAAATTCCTGTTACTTTAATTCATTGCTGGAAGTTTCAATTGGTTTCATAAGCTTAGCTCTTTTTAGATGACCTGCAAATTTGAAACAAAGGAACATACAAATATATTGATAAATCAAAAGAGCATAAAACATCACATATGCATGTAAACTTAAACATGTCTTGACCTTACATATATAATCAAAAAATAGCTTAAGACAGCTGTAGATGGAAAATGTGGTCGATGACAACCCAAAAATGTCAGGTTAAGGATGTAACTGTGTACAGGGCCCACATTTCCTGCAGTTTCTTCTCCTAACATTCAAATAAAAAACTTCAGTCACAACTGACAGAGCTTTGCAGTTTATAAACAACACAATAAATAATTTTATCTGTGCTTTAGTTTTACTGACAAATATTTGCCATGATGACTGTAAAGCTTTCCTAAACAATGTATTTTGTACCTAAGCATTTAGCTTTAAAGGGGTAATCATGAAGCAGAGCACTTATTTGTACAGCAAACAAAAGAATAACAGGCTGCTTTGTTTATTCTTTAGCTGTTTTCCCATAGTAATTAGGATAACCCCCAAAATTACAAAACAGCAAAAACAGTTAAGTTTTCCCATTGCCAAAATTTCATTAAATTCCCAAATATACGTTAAAAAAACAAACCACAAAACAAACAAAAAAAAACCAACCAAACAAAAAAACAACCAAAAGAAACCCCATCAAAATTAAAAACAAGTATAAACAATCATTCTACTTGTGAAGCCCAAATGAGGTGTGTATTAGTGTACTAGGAAAGGCTACATTTCATTAGTTGTTAGCAAGTGCTTAATTGCGCATAGAGGTGTTTTCCTACATAAAGGTGAGCCCTAAAATTATTTCAGATTCTCTCATGGAGGGGGTGATAGATCACATTCCTCTCTACAGACATGGAATAAGTCTATAGCAATGAAAGCACTGCAGGAACGCATTTGCAGAAGTCCATAGTCTGAAGCCCAAGTTACTTATTGAGTAGTCTTAAATTTCATTCCAAAGATGGAGAGAGGGAAAATAACGACACCATCTGGAAATGGTGAATTCAATAGTCACAAATCTAAAGAAAGCCCTGGCCAGGAGAGTAGGTCATTTAAAGCATCCTTGAGAAAACTACCTTTATTCACCAGGTTTACAATGACATAGAGACAGAAAGAAGGTGGCTTACACTGAATTAATGAATGAAATAGATAAATCCACTGCAGAATTCAAACACAGGGTAAAGGATGATTGCTTCCTATTAAGGAAAGAATCTGCTCTGGGTCTCGGTTTCTTTAGGAGGAAGCAATGATCTACCACCTAAGAGCTTACCACAAAGAATAGCAGTAAGCTAATCTGTGTCCTTTGGGAAAAAAATAAAGGGCATGAAATCAATGAGGGAAAACTAGATTGGTTATGAGGAAAAGTTTCCTAAAAATAAAGAACATCCTGGGAAACGTAATTACTAGAGACAAAGTAGCCAAATCCTGGAGAGCATGGTTAATACACAATTGAGCTGAGCTGAGGCAAGGGAAATTAGCAGGAAACCTGTGAGATGTGTTAGATTTTATGACTCCATGGCTCCATCATGGCATTCACTTGCACTTTCTCCTACAGCATTTTGCAGCAGTGGAGCCTGAAGGCAGGAAAACCAGCTGTGGGAATGTGACAGGAGGGAAATCCCCATAGCTAGAGGACTTTCTGCCATCATCCCTGTTTCCAGAACAGCTCTAAGCCTAGTTACCAGCCTGAGCTGAAATAACGCTTCCAGATCTCCTCTTTGAACACTCCAATATTAGAAGCATACTTAGTTTTCCCAGGCTACTGCTGATTTTCGTGTGCAAAGTTATGCACTTTAGTGTTTGGAAAGCTTTATTATGCTACTATGAAGATACAAAGTTTAATTACGCATGCATGCTACTAGCTCCCAAATCCGTCTCATCTCCCAGTCTTAACTAAAAGCTCTTAGGAAGTGAGGTTGTTCCAGAACCAGGAGCACACATAATTCCAAGTAATGATCCAGCTAGAAGGAAGGATAAGACAATGAGATGTGCAGCTTCATCCACCCTGCTAGATCTTATGAAAAGCAGCACCACCATCAAATACTGCCAACAGATCTAGCTACATTAGCATAGTAATTAAACTAAAAGGTTATAGATAAAAGAAGATGGCCTACCAGAGCAGTTAGCATTGTCTCCGTGTAATATCTTCATCTAGAAACCCAGCTGTGTTGCCTGCAAACAACAGGCAACAATAGGTTAACCTCTTGGTTATGCCCCCTCAAAAGCTATCCATTGTTTTATATGTATCTCAACTTCCAGCTAAAGGAAAGTGTGTAAAGAGCAGAGAAATTGCTTCCAAATCTTAGGCTAGCCAGCATGCAACAGACTACACTCAGTACAGAGCATCTGACCTTGTTTTCCTGAGACTGCCCTTGTAATGGTACTTTATGGAGCTGCAAGGAATAGTACAATACTGAAACGTGGCCATATGTGAATCATTATATGATGACCAACCACTTGGGATTAATGCCCACACTGGATTAAAATAAATAAATAAATAAATAAATAAATGTATTTCTTTTTCTGTCCCTTTCCTACTATACAGTGATTGATTGTCAGTCTGCCTAGTCTTTATGCTACTTTCTACCCTCATGTGCCCTAGAATTTCTCAGTAACTTTTTTTTCCTGGCACATATGAATACCATAATGCCATAGTTTGCTCAATGTTTGAATTCAGGCTGTCAGAATGGGTTCAAAATATGTCCGCTAGTTCAAGTAAGCAATGCAGACATTCAACATGTAGCACAGTGCTGGGACTGGCTAAGAGAATTCTACACTGTTTTATTTCAATCTTCCTTTATCTGTGCTTCAGGGTGGCTGCCAGCTTGCCATGTCACTGTATTTCTGTTTTTTATTCCAGGTATTTTAGGCTGGAAGAGAAACTAGAATAATGGAATTACATATTTAATGGTATGGTGTCCTGTTTCAACAGATTGTGAATCACTTTGGAGGCACACTCAGTTTCATGTATCAGTTCATTTCTCTGTCGATTTATATAGACAGCTTGTCAACAGATGTTGAATCAGTGCTAACTTTGTACTACCAGGAGTGCTGTTGGGAGTAAGAGAATTTTGTTTGTCTCACATTCAGGGGATATGTAGAGAACAGAGCACAATATTCAGATTTTACTTCTCTGACATTTAGTAGTTATGTAAAAGACAGTAAAATTGGTCTAAGAGGGGCTGGGGGGGAGAAGAAGAGTTTAGGCTGTGTATTGCCTAAGAGCAGTCAGTCTTAGCTCAGAAATACAGACTCCACAGTAAGGAGGGAGATGATCTGCTAAGATCTCTTCAATCAAAATTGAAAGACAAGCATGAAGAACATATCCTTCAAGATCTTCATAAATGCCTTTAAAGTATTTAAATCAAACAATTAAGAAATTCACAATTAATTTTGTGGTGAACACTGTGATACCAATAATTGAAACACCAAAGAAACTGTCTCCCAGCTAGGCATTCTAACACAATAGGCTTATCTTTTCCAGGATGTATCTATCCTGGAAGAAAAAAAGAGAAATGTTTCCTGTTTTCTAGACCTAGGCAAACTAGAAATTACAATGTTACACAGATTTTACAACTACTGTTCAGAAGTTCTGGAAAAACAGACCTCTTTCAGAATCTTCTCATGGGAGTGATGAGGGTTTTCAGAGGAACTTCCTCCTTGCTTTACAAACCACATTTCAACAGAATCCTTCTGATGATAGTTCAGGACTTCGTTCATTCATCTGTGGCAGGGTAGCAGTCTTCAGATCTCACTTTTGGAGATGAGACATTTCTGGGGAGAGCATGACAATCTGATTTTTAGATGCCCTATCCAGGAAGATAGCATAGGACAACTCACAAAGGATGGGATCACGGGAAACCCTTAGTCCAATCTGCAGCACACGGCTGGGTCAGCCATGGGGTCAGGCCAAGTTGCTCAGGGCTTTGTCCAGCCTTGTCCGGAAAACATCCCTGCATGGAGCCTGCAAATATAGTACTTTAATCTAAGATGTAATGTATAATATAATAGCATGAGAACATACATACACCCTGATTATCCAGTGTTAGAGAAGAGGGAGTAAGAGAAGGGGAGCTAATCTTAACCTCCCATTCATATCTGTGACTGGAAGATCTCACCAGACTTTTAAATACAGAATGAATTCACTTTTTCAGAAAATCAATTTTTAGGACATCCTGAGGCATTTTTCATCCCTGCAGCTCTTGACAGAGTAGTGGCTGCCATTTGAAGAACATTTTAGAATGGCAGTAAGATAATACACAAACCTTCAGAAAAAAAATACTGCAGCTACTGTTTTCTTTCTGCTGTTTTTTGAGAGAGGAGCCCGTTAGAATAAAATAGCTTCACAGTTAAGTCACTGAAGTGCTTAAGTCAAGTTGGGTTTGCTTTTAGAGACTTAAAAACAAAACTTTGTAATAGCTGAAGAACAACAGATACTCTGAATTGCCTAATATTTCTGAATGAGTGCACAATTTGCTTCAAAAGGCTTTGATAATCACCCCGGTATGCCAGTTACTGAGCAAATGAATTTTATACTGAGTTGGTTGCAGTTTTTTTAAAGAAACAAGCAAATGCCCCATAGCAATGCTTAGTAGAGGCAAATTTTAGCCTCCTAACTGATAAAAGGAGCATGTTGTAGGTGGTGTATTTCTAGCTAATTAGCTGAAAATTAAAAAAAAAAGCTCAAGGAAATAAGACGAAACTACTCGCTGAATGGTTTATGCCCTGGAGCAAAAGATATCTTCATAAAGCTCTATATTGATATACAACACGCAGCATTGAAACTGTGCCAGTATGGCCCGTCCCAAAATTCACTGCAGTAAATGATAATGGTACTTGGAATGAATTTCCATAATCTAAAAAACCCTCTGAAGGTCTAATATTTCCCCTTTGGAACAGGATCAGGCCAAACAGGCACAGTTTTGTCCCAGCTGCTACCCGAGTCATGGTTTTCATATTAAATTATTCTTTAAACATAAGAATCACAGTTTCTGACTCTTTGAATGTGTATATGTGTGTGGGCGGCTGAGCTAGCTTTGCTGTAAACTTTGCAAAATCTCAGATGGAAACCTGGGCTGTGTGGAAAGCTGAGCAAGAGCAAGAGGTTTCCTAATAGCTCACAGCAATGGCTCACGTGGTTTCCATCCCACCTCACGCTAAGGAAAGGCCCAAGTGCCAACGGAGGATTTAGGGGACTTAGGCAGTGTGCACTAGCAGTCGTTAGAGAAGCACTTGTGAGCACTGGTAACTGTAACCTACCCTCCAAACCAAACTTTCTTCCATGGCTGTTGCTGCTAAGCTGAGCTGAAAATCTACACAGAAAATGTGCTTAAAGAGCTTTAATTGGTCTTACTGTGGAGTAAAAGTGGTTTTATTTCTACAAATTGGCCTGTAATTTTTGTCAGGTTTCAGTTTCAATTCATGGCCTGTTACATTTCTTCTCCAACTGCACCTACTGCTCCTGTCATGGCAGACAAGCAGCTCAATGGTTAAAGTTAGCAGCATCATCTTTTGCAAGCAGTGAGGCAGCTTTAACCATTTGCTGCTTGTCTACCATGAGAAGCCATGAGAAACATGCAGAAACCTGCCAAGAATAGGGTTTCTGATGCAGGCGCTGGCTCCGTACCAACCCCGCTGACACAGACAGACTGCCGCCACCTTTTTGTAATTCCTTTCTTTTTCGCTCCACGTCAGGCTTCAGAAGGTGCTGATTACATTTACGTAGCTGATGAGCTTCCTAACCCAGTGTCCAATTTCACCTGCATGTTGAATTTTTAATCTTGTAAAGAACTTAAATCCATAGCTGGAATATGCCCTCTGCACTGGAAGAACCTGTGGTGGAACAAGTATTATATAAGCTAAATGCACAGAGGGGAGGAAATTGGAGGGGGAGGGTATTTATCAAGCTGTAAAACAAGATTTGGCTTTATCCCAAAGCAATTAATTTATTCCTTTAACTGAAAAAAAAAATCAAGAAATCTGATCTTTTCACTGTTATATATAACTTCAATCAGTCAATGGGTATAGTCTGAGCAGATCAATCTGAAGAAATATGTTTGCAGCATGTACTTATTGAGTGAAATTAAATCTACAACACTCAGAAGGTTAATCTGTATACCCTTATTAGAAGCTTCAGTGACTTTCATTACAATCTTCTGAGTGTATTACCTCAGGAAACTAAAATTCAGTAGGCATATTGTTTTTCTCTAAAATCTCACTGGCCATCAGGGACTAGTAGATCTGTAATCTGAATGCGAGGTTGCATTTTTTTTTTGTGAGGGCATATGGTTATCATAGTATCGCATGCCTGCCAGGTTGTCTAAAAAGGGAAGCATGCTCAAGTCTTGAAATAGCAAACAACTAGCATATTTTGCTGTTAAACCTGCTTCCCTCCTTCCTCCCCTTTTATTTCGAATAGGGAGGCAGACAAGCTCCAGATGTGAGGGAAGTAGTCTTTTCTCACCAGAACTTCAGAAGTAGATTGATGGGTGGCTTTAAAGGAAAATAAGGAAAAATCTGTGTTCTCTGGGTCTTTTCTCAGCTGCTGACCTCTATAATGAACTGTGACTAGGGAGATACTCAAGTGAGATAAAAGAGAGAAAATTTATAGCACCACAGTGAAATTATGCACACTCACACAACCAAACACAAACTGGAGCAGGATAGTTTAGTGCTTGGATTGGAAACCCACAGGAACTCCCCTGTGCACAGGTCTTGCCTGCCCATGGCTGCTGCAGATCCTGGGGCACTTTTCAATGAACATGTCTTATCCCCAGTGTCTAAGCTCTGGTCGGGATAATTACACTCTGCTTAGTTAAACCCCCTGGAAATCAGAGCAGCACACAGCTTTCTACTCTGTTCTCTGAAACACTGTCTTGAGCAGGTTGGCAGTGTTCAGCTTCACACCGAAAGTGACTGTTCTGCTGGCTGGAGAAGTGATCCCTGTGTGCTGGCTATAAGTGTGTGAGACGATTTGAGACCTGTTAGGGTAAAACATGTAAAAACATGAAGTGTTATGTTACTGTTATTCTAAGAAAGGCCTTTTGCCATAAGTGAGCAATGGGGCAGTGACTTGAAGCATGTCAGAAGTGTGTGCTGGGGTAATTCTAGGCATGTAGCACTGCAGTGAAATGCCTGAAGGGGAAGGGCTCGATAGAAGTGGTTTGAGCACAGCTCTGGAAAGTCCAGACTCCTCTGTGCTTCCCCATTTTAGCAAGAGCAAGGATTTCCTTGAAGAAACATAAGCGAAGCAGTACGCCCGTTAAAGAGAGATAACGTTATTTATCTACATGGCTAGTCTTATTGTCAGAATAAGCTGATAACGTTTGCAAGGCACATACGAAGTGCTAATAAGCACTAATTAAATATTTTTTCTATGCATCCCGTTTCCCATAGACGACAGTAAAGTTTTTATGCTACCTGTTTCAGTAGCTAACTTACAGGTACGACTTGCCTTTACCTGGCAGTTTAGCTACATTTGTTTGCTCGCACAGGGAGCGGCTACCTCCGGATCTGTAACAGCAAACAAAACCTGTTAGCAAAGCGCTTAATCTCCGGGGCGCTCAGAGGTAGGAGCGGCGAGCAGCAATCCGCGCCGTCACACGGGCTCTGCAGCCACCTCGCCGCCGGGCAAACCCTCCCCTCACCTGCCCGGCAGGAAGAGACGTGCCCCCCAGCCAGGCCTCGGTGGGGGCTCTCGCTCAGGCCGGGGCCCCAAAAGTTTCGCGGTGAAAGTTTGAGCTCCGGCGCCTCCCGGGAGCGGCGGGCAGGTGAGGGGCTGCCGCGGGGGCCCCCACCCGGGGCGGAGGGAGGATGGGGGGGAGCGTGTGCGGTGTGTTGGGGGATTGCTGCGGGATGTCCTCCCGGACCCGCAAGCGGTGGCTCCCCGGGTGCAGAGCGCCGCCGGCACCGCCCAGCCCCAGGGCGCCGGGAGTTCACCCAGCGGAGGCAGCGCTGCCGCCCCGGTACGTTTGTCGGGGACCTCCCGTAGGAGACGGATCGAGGGGGTGAGGGGGGTAAAGCGGGGCCGGTTCCGGTTGTCTGCGGCAAGGGGCTCTCAGCCCCCGGGGGCCGCCGCCGAGGGTCGTCCCTTCTCGCAGAGGGGGGCTGCCGGTCGTCCCCAAAAGTTTCGGGTAATGCGGAGCCCCCCGCCGCTCTGCAGAGCCACCAACTTTTCTGCTGACTCCTCGACCGCCCCACGCACCGTCATACTGCGGGAATCGGGAATTCGGGGCATGTCTTCACAGTTAAAAAACTCTGTAGTGGTGCCCGTGCGTTTTCAAGCAGTAGAGTGAGTGGCTGGGGCGGGCTGCAAGTCTGTTTGGCATGCTGTTAACAGTTCTGTTCGCTGCAGTCAATAAACAGCATCGTGTAAATTCACCAGTTTAAAAAAAATGCAAGATCCTGCGTTGACACAGTCCTTTTCTTACTCTCCCCTATCATAAGAGGAGGAAGAAAGTCCACCTGCAACCCTGCCAGAAGACTGAGAGCTACCAAGTTGCCTTCCTGTTAGCTCCAACTTCCCAAAATACAGGTGACTTCCGTGGGGACTGCTTGCTGACTTCTAGCAGTGCTGCAGGCAGGTAAGAGCTATGCATGCCAGTCTTTGTCTGCTGAGGTGCATTGGGGTCCCCAGTCCTGACCGGGAGCTGTTACAAAGAATAATAATGATTTTTCCTTTTTTCAAAGCAAGATGTCCTGCAGCTGTAGAATGAAACCCTTGGTATGGAATAGTCTGGTAAACTGGTGAAGTTACAAACCCAGCACTTTAGTGCTGCAGTGTTTTCTCTGTTCTCTTTATATAAGCAAAACTTTTAATGACTGTGATGTGTTAACTTATGTACTCATGGATAGGACAACCCTGCATTTATCTGTTGTTAACACAAGCATACTTTTGTTTGTTTCTTTCTAAAGAATAATTAGTAGAACTTCAGCTTTAAATTAACCCGCAAGTGGCTGAAAGTTGACATGTGGATTAAACTATATAGTCTGAAGTCCAATAGGATTTGTGGTTGAGGAGCAGGACCAGGTAAGTGGTTGTATTTGTGCATGTTCTCAGAAGCAGTGCAGGTGCTATTGACTACTTTCAGTCGCCTAGTATGAGCCCTATAGAAAAATTTAATGGCATCAGAAATTAACATATGCTTCTTTACTAAAATAAACCTTGTTTGCGTCCATTGTTTCATTTAAAGGAGTTTTTTTCCTTTGGAAATATATTGAAAGGATAATGAGGAACTAGTGACTTTAATGGCCAAATCAAATGCAAACCATATTTTCTTTGCCACATTAATAATTCCGTATAACATGTTGTATGCTTTAAAGTGCATTAATAACAAAACATAATTGCTGTAACAACATTGTGGTCTGCAACGTAACAAGGGAGAGTGAAGTAGAAAAATGTTAAATATATGCAACTTGGCTGGGTGGGAAGTTACTTTGATGGTGTTGGTGTTTGGAATTTCCTGACTGCTCTTGAAATTTTAAATTTTTAAGCTCTATTTTTTTAAAGGGGTTTTACTGTCTCAGGATTTTCAGTGGGTGAATGAAGGATGCTCGTTTTGTTTAAACAGTTCTCTCCTTTGACAAGAAATCCCTGCCTATTAATACAAAATACTTAATTATTTTTATCTTATGGAATGCTAACAAAATTCTCTTAACTCGATTTGCGAGGTTGGAAGGTAATAATGTTCCATTACTGCTGGTGATAAAAGTTGTGCAGGCCATATGGTGTCTTCAGTTACATCTTGTCACTTAAAAGCATCTCTTCAGGTGAAGGAACTGCTGAGGTATCAGCAGCACTGATGTACCAATGGGCCTGGATGCTCTGTATCTCCCTCTTTGGCACCAGGTACTGAAACACTGTCTGTCATGGGTTGAGAGAGAAACTTACCACTACATTGCGCTGTCTGTACTCAGTCCTGTTGTACTGAGGCCTGCCAGATTTTTTACCATATCCCTGATCTGCCTCAGTAGATTCCTATGGACAGGAAGGGAAGTTTGGTTTGGTTTTTATTATTTTTATTTCAGCAAATTTTCTCAGCAGCACTGAGTTTGGTTATCTTGATCTGGTTATGCACTTAATTCAAACTTCTGGAAGGACTTTGACTTCACTCAATCATAATACTCAGTGTAACTTGCTAGACAAATTAAATGGCAAATATTGTATGTTTATTCTTAGCAAACAGTGGAATAAACTAGAATGAAGAGCAGCCCTACCTGACAAGAGGAACTGTACAAGCGTTGTCAAGAGCAGGAGGTGTGCCTTGTGTTAGTTGTTGTGAAGCCAGAAAGTTGAGATGTGAACAGTGGAAAGGTGATCCTGGAGGATCACCTATGCATGAATTAGGACAGAAGCTAACAGATGAGAAGTGAGGAAGGAGGGGGAGCATTGAAGTGAGAAGATATCATCTTATTCTGCTGACTTAGCTAAAGTAGTCTGGGCCAGTGTCCAGCAGGACATTCCTTGGTACGAAATTTTCTTGCTGTGATGCTTCAGTGGAAGCATCAGAAAATGTGTTGCTTCTTGAGGTAAGGAAGGAAAGAGGGAAAAGAAGTGTGGGATTGCAGTGTCCTTTTCCTCCTTTTGCTTTCATTAATTAAGTTGCGTCTAAGGAGATGCTGAGAGGGTGGGAATTTGTGGTAACCCACACTAATATGAATGCTTTGACCATTATAAAGAGCATCTGTTTTTTCCCATTAGTATTCTGCTGGCAAAGACATGCATCTTGATCATAATTTTTTTTGCAGGTGAAGGAAAAAGGTGGAGGGGAATTGACAAAAACATTTCTAAATTGTTTGAGGCAATCTAATGTTTTGCTTTTATATGGTTTTGATTTTGTGACTAAGTGGTGGTGTGGGTAACAGTAGCAAGGAAGTCTGAAGTTAGCCAAGCATGCTGCAAAGAGGTGCCATTGGTTTTGTGTGGTCTGGAATATGAAAAAGCCAGTAATGGTACCTGAGTGCTGGAGGTGCCTCTCCTCAGCTACAGGTGTGTTTGCTTGCCAGCAAGAGAAGGGTGGATGATGTACTGAAATTAGGAATCATGCCAAAAGCAGGAGGTGCACTCTTCCCCATTTTTGGGTGTCTGTGCTGCTTCAATTGCTTGTGTTGGCTCTGTTCAGGAATGTGAGTCTTCCAGCTGGACCCAAAACAGAGTTGGAAAAATGCAAGGGTTTTACATTAGAGGAATGTGGATTCCTGAAACTGTTAAATTTGACAATGGCATTAAACAATTTGGCCTCAGAAGTGAATGAATATACACTTATCAAGCTTCTAAATTTTTGGTGCAAAGAGGTCTGTGTTGTCATCTAAGGCATGTAGTGGTTTTGTCTGCCAAATTAACCATTTCTCCATGATAAATAAGGACAATAGATAGTAAACTCCAAAAGGACCTGAAGTTTTGGGGTGTTTGGGTCACTATGACATTTTCTGTGAAGGCTTGAGTTGAAACATGAGACATGAAGGCTTGAGTTGAAGCATTGGGGTCCATACTTCCAAAAGAGATGGGAGGGAAGTCAGGCTAAAGTAAGAATTGAGTTCAGCATGGGTGAGAGGGATACAGCAGTTTCTTAGGCTACATTCGTTTCCCCTTTGCAAGCATCCTATTCAGCAGGATGGTCAAGTTATCACACCGTGGAGCCATGTTGCCCAGAACTGGCGGCAAGGAAAGATTTACAGCTTAACTAGGAATGCTGAACCTATGTCTGGATACAGCTGATCTCTTCTGAAAATACTTAGGTTGAAAGTAATTGCTTGTTGTCTCTTCCTTCACAGCCACAAGAGAGCATTCATCTTGATTAAAGAATATTTGCAGGTATTTCCTCTTTGCCAGGATGCTAGAGAGTGTTATTCATGACCTTTGCTTTTTAATACTGAAGGAGCAAATTTGTCAGTGTTTTGCAGCCATTTTTCAAGTCCTACTAGAAGACTGCTAGACACAGACTTTTCTTAATGTCGCTATCATTTTTTCATATGTGGGTTACAAATCACTACCTTAAATAAACTACTTATTCAAGCTGAAAAGCCTGAAAAAATCTGATAAGGTAGTAGAATAGATTCAGATTTTGGATCGGTTTGATGTATTTAGAGTAACCTGTGCTAAAATAGGTAGTCTTAATTAAAACTGATGCTACTCCTGTTTAAAATTAATCTTAAAACTTGGACAGCACATAAACAAATCATACAGTTTCATATAAATTAAATTTAAATAAAGTAATTGCAAGCAGCATGAAAACTTGATACAAAGATAATTTTAGTGACTGTGATGGTGGAGTAAATTTGCTGTAGGGTGTTTGATAGTTAAAAAGTGCATCTTGAACTGCTGTTGCCTTCTAGGAACTTCTGTCCACACAAAACTGAAACTACCTGTCCTGGGTTCAGCAGTAGCAGTCATTTTTTTCCTTCTTGGTAGCTGGTGCAGTGCTGTGTTTTGACTTTCAGCTTGGGAACAGAGCTGATAACACTGATGTTTTGGTTTGGCCAAGGACTTTGTGAGCCTCATGCTCTGCCAGGGAGGAGGGGAAGCCGGGAGGAAGCAGAGACAGGACACCTGACCCAAACTGACCAAAGAGGTATTCCATACCACAGCACGTCATGCCCAGGAGGTAACTGAGAGTTACCCGCAAGGGTAGACTGCAGGGTTGGAGGAGGTATCGGTTGGTGCTTGGTCAGGCTGGGAGGGTGAGTTATCAGTTGGCTGGCGGTGAGGTGATGTATTCTCTTCCCTTGTTATTTCCTTTATCATTGTTATTATTGGTGGTAGCAGTAGTGATCTGTGTTATACCTTAGTTACTAAGCTGTTCTTATCTCAGCCCGTGGGAGTTGCATTCTTTTCGATTCTCCTCTCTGTCCCTCCAGGGGTAGGGGGAGGGCAAGAAGCGGGGGGAGTGAGTGAACAAGTTGTCTGACTGGGTTTAAACCACGACACTACCCTAGTAGAAGAAATATCTGTTTTCTTACCCACAGATTAAATTTCTTGGAAGTGCTCTTGATTTTACTATGCATCTGATGATGCAGGGCTGATACATGGTGCTGCGTGCAACCATGATGGTGTTTGCGCAAGGTCAGCTGTATATCATGAGCTATAGATACGTGTGATGGCTGGTATAAAGGAAGAGCCATCAGCACTGTTCCTTAAGTAAATCCTTTGTGGGCTTTAGTTTGATTAAACCAGCATTTTCTGACTTCCTGAGGCAGTAAGGTACACATTCCTTCTTCATGGAACAGTTTTTAGCTGAATGTTACATGGCAGATGTGTGAGCCCTCCTGGTGGTGACAAGAGCTGGGCAATAAGGGATAAGGAGAGCAAGTGGCTGGAGAGGGTAGCAGTGCCAGCCTCCACGTGTTGGAAAAGTTCATGGTTCATGGAGATGTGGTGTGAGATACTTTGTTTTCAGCATTATCCACGTGGCCTGAAGAAAGTTTTCTTGCCCACTCAAGGACGCTAGGTCTCAGAAAGGGGGATTGATAATGCAACAGCTTTGTGTAGTCAGAGATGGAAACAAATGATAAAATCACAAAAGTGGGCTTATTTGGAAGAATGCCACTATGCATGGTTTGTGTCTGGATCACTAGCTTTTTTTATTATGAGAAACTTAGGAATCCCAAACAACTTTTCCAAAGGAAACTGATTCCTGCTTTCTAGTACCTCCAGTTTGATTAGTTTCTGGCAAAGATACTCATTCAGACGTCCATGTCTTATTTATTTGGCTTTTTTGTTTCTATTCCAGATGCTGTCAATGTCATTCTACATGAACAACACAGCTTTTGTCTGGGGAAAAACAGAAGAGGTTTGTATTTGTTGGTCCTTTGACTAATGGTTCTTGAAGCATTGCTTATGCTGAGAAGCTTCTGTCTTGTCAGCAAAGTGACTTCTAAAGACATGCAAACAGTGCATTTGCTGCATGACTGAAGTTAGGTGCAAAGACCTAAGTAAACCTTTTGGCATAAAAAAGGAAGACTGCAAGTCCGAGAGTGCTGAGAGCACTGTAGGAGAAGGTGCAAGAGATAACAGCTAGTGAAGACTGGTTTTGCCCAGTCTTCACTGCTTCTTTCCAGTCCTGTGCATCATCACAGTAGCTGCAAACAGGTACATGTATATAACACATAGGTAACGCCGTCTCTGCAGAATCAAGGCAGTAGGAACTAGGTGCAATAAAGCACCTAGCTGTCTTCCTTCCATGTTCCAGATTCAATCCAGATACTTCATGGCCATACAAAAAACTTCAGACAGAACATTTGCATTCTGTTAATGTCTAGCTGTCTTCTACGGAACAATTATGTATAAAAGCATTAATATTTAAACTCTGGTTTACAGTTTTTGCAGGCTAGTGTGTTGCTTTAGAGCAGTGTATAGTCTTAATGGCACAGAACTGGGGAAAAAAAAAACACTTTAAAGCTCTGAATGCAGTTTTGTTGTTCTTGAAATCTTTTGTCTTTTGAGCACAGTTACTTTGTTCATTCAACAGCTATTTTTTAGTGGGAGTTCCTGCTAAGCCTTGTGTGTGTGTGTGTGTGTGTGTGTGTGAAGCACAGCAATTATAGCTGTAACAGTGCTGGGTTCCTTAAAAATACAAACTTACAGAGCATGCAGCGCTTGTACACTTCAGAATAACTCTTAAATGCCTGCATTTTTCTGTTTATTTGGATGCACATGTACTTTAGCTCTGTTAACAGATTTCTCTTGCAAATATTTTTCAGTAAACTGCCTGCCTTTAAAAGCTTGAGTTTTTCTTTGCATTCTTTGAGGGAGTTTACCAGACACATCTATCCAATATGCACTTATAAGGGTTTCCATTTTGTTGAATTTTAATGCTTTTCCTTTTGCTGACCAGGTCAGTTTCAACAGTTGCTTTTCAGCTTCTAGTAACATGTTTCCAGCATTCTGATTCAGGTTAACGAGTTGGCTTTTTTATGACCCACAGTGTTTTCTATGTTCTGTTGTTATAAACTTAATTTTATAGCCTTTTCTCTGGCAGGGGCAGGGCATCAGGCATAATGCTTCCTTTTTCTGAGCCCTCTGCTCTGCAAGAAAGTAATCTTTTTGGTAAAGTTTCACATTCAGTCTCATTTCTGTTGAACTTAGTGGTGAGAATTGGGTTTTTGCAAGTCCTCCAAGTTGCAAAATAGCTGAGTAAAAAGTTGATCCACTCATTTCCCTTCTGCAGCATTACTGATATTATCTTACAATGACATCTGCAAAACTCAACTTGGATTCATGTTTAAGGGTAAATTCAAAGTGTGACTCCCGGAAGCATAGGCTCAACTGATGCCAAGGCACTTGTGAGTGGAATTGCGTTATGGGGGTGACTACAGACATCCTTCCTTGGGCACACAGGGTCATGCAGTCCAGAAGCAGAGGCACTGGGTTGCCCATCACAAGGAACTGGCAGCACCAGAATGCAACCTGGCCACCCAGGATGCCTCCAGCTGCTGCTGTAGCTGCTCAGCTGTGATAGTTGGTGGGCACTGGTTGACTGGTGTGACACCTGGGCATCTCACTGCGGGTGTCACCTCCCTCCATTAACAACAGCAGGCAATGTTTGGTGGTGTGGAGGTGGAATGTTTTCTGCAGCCACCTTGAGAAACACTTGGAACTCATCCAGGGGTAGAAGGAGCATTGAGATTGTGAGCAAAAATCTAAGCATTGAAAACAATAGCTTGTAAAAGTTCCAGTTTGTATATAGTATGCTGTTTGCACAGTCTCTGATGAAGAATAAAAAATGTAACACAAGAACTAGCTCCATCTCTTGTTTTCCAGCTTGGTGTGTCAGGGGAAGATGCTGAAGAAGATGCAGGCATGCTGAAGATTTCAGGGAAGTGAGCCATGTGTCCCTCTGAAAGCTGAAAAGCAGCTCCCTGCTAGGGTCATGAACCTAAGACAAGTTTTTGTGTCTGTACTGATGTTTGGAGTAGCTGGTCTACTCCTCTTCATGTATCTGCAAGTTTGGATTGAAGAGCAACATACAGGTACAGTAGACTTTCTCGCTTTCTCTTTCTTTTTTTTTTTTTTGATGTAGTTGTGTCCTTTATTTAAAAGATTACTGTAATGTCTGTTGAATACATGTGGGTAGTTGGGGGATTCCCCCCATTTGGCAGTAGAATGGCACTGAAAACAGACTTGTTTTAATTGCTGCGCTTCATAAGCATTAAGAGACTTCTTGAGTCACATAAGATGCCCCCAGCTACCGGATTGTATTGTATCAGCTTCTTTTGCAAAAGCAAGTGATGCAAAAGCATACTGTGTATGTGTGATGCCAAGCAAGTCCAGTTTAGAAATAATTCTGTATGGTGATTTTCTGTGGGTCTTGTACATTTATTGTGGCAAAGCAATCCTTTGAGAATTACTGCTATGTCTTGTAGACAAAAGCGGTCTTTACAGCAACAATGCTCATGTGGAATCATCCTATCCCATTTTTTCTGTTATTTGAGACAGAGTTAGATACTTAACTTACAAGACTTTTTTTATATATAGCAGCAGAGTCATATTGCAACTTCCGGTAAATCCGTGCTAGCACTCGGAATTAGGCTTCCGAGTTGAATTTCTGTTATTCCCCGTTTACCGTATTTTAGTTTGCACCACAGCTTGATCTGATTCCTTTATGGATGAAACTAAACTATGCTATTTATCTCAGCCTCTAGCAGATTGTTAGTTCACAGGGTCAGCCTAAAGTTAGTCTGAAGTAACCCCCCTGGAAATGTGAGTAGGATGGTTGTCAGTAAGGTCCTTAACACCCATTGTTTTGCTCTGCAGGTCTACTTAGTTTGTGCCATGTTTCTTGATGTCATGTCTTATCCTTGATTTTAGTTGCATACTATTTTTTGTTTTGGGGTTGTTAGGTTTGGCTTTTTGTTTGTTTGTTTCTTGTTTGTTCATTTTCTCACATTAACAATCCAGAATATTCCCAGCTTGTTAAGAAGTCCTGACATTTATGTCCTATCATCTCTTGCTCAGCTTCCATGTCCTCTGTAAAGCTCTGTAGTATGCTGATACCATTGTGAAGAAATACATCTCTAAAACTACATTAGTCTTCTGGCTTTATTGATCCATGCTTTTTTTCTATATGAGCTGCTAGGCTCCAGGATGTTTTAGAGAGCAGTGGTGAGGCGGAGAACCTAGTGCATCACTCTTGCAATTGTTTGACAATGACCTTGAGGTTTTTTTTCAACTAAACTGCAATGATCACAACATTAATTTCAGATTGTTAATGTCTGTGGGCTGGTCCAAGATATTTGCAATCTTGTGTTTTGTTAACGTATGTTAATTTTGTTAATCTGTTAAAAGAGGTAGCACAGACTCCCCTGGGAAAGGTTCTCTTGTAATCAGCTGTTGACACCAGGGTGCTGGCAGAAACAGAGCCTGCTGCTGTGGGGGGGAGGCTTCCTTGAAAATCTCTGCTCTTGTCAGGAATGTAAAGGGCAGATAACCTTGCTTTCAAGGTAGTTCAGGAATGTAGATGATAACTGTAGATTATTGATTTATTTACTTGCTGACATTCTTCACATTCCTTGCATCTTTTCTTGGGCTGCAATTAACCTTTTTTTCCTTGAAGTCCTCCTTGTTCCTATTTCTCACTGTTTTTTCCTTTCTTTTTGTCTGTATCTATCTACCATTAAAAAGAAACAGGAAAAAATATACAATAAAAGGGGAGTTAGAACACAGAGTATTCTTTTGGGCAACCAGATGCTTTCTTTGGGGTTTTCTTTGATGTATTGCCATAATCTTCAGGAGAGAGGCTTCTCCTTGTACACATAAGTCATTTCCATGTGAAAACATTTCTGTAATAAAACAGAAACCTTTGGAGAACAACAGAATGGTTAGAGAGCTTAAAGTGTGGCTGCAATTTTGAGTGCCCTTTTATCCTACTGGACTGCTGCTGGGACTGCACTTCAGCAAGATCCGAAAAGAAGAATTTTGGCATTGTCTACAGTTGCTAAGTCCTTCATGCCAGAAAGATCATGGTGAAAAATCAGTCTTTGGTGTCTGCTCTTGCCTCTTCTTCCAATTTACCATGAAGAGAACCATTCTTTTTTATTTCAAACACCTGTATCTCCTCTAAACCTTCTGCATCTCAGTTCTCTAATGTTGCCCCCTGTATGCTGCTTAAGAGCTGATATGAAATAAAACATATTTGCATATTCACAATATACGTTCAGTTATGGGCATTTTGCAATTTTTATGTTTTTTTCCCCTCTTCTGCTGTGTTTTTCATATTGCCGTGTATTGTGCACTGTGGCTTTTTTGGGATGAGCTGTGTCTAGAAAATCCCAAATTGACAAGTATCATTACAAGGATTTTATGTGTTCCTTTAATCGTATCACTAGTCACACAGCTGTAAGACAGCGAGATTTAATCTGCAAGTGGCTGAGCATGTGATTTGATGTTCTATTAAGAAATGGAAACTGTGCCTCATGCTTCTCAACTGCCATGCTATGAGCCTGTAGAGACAAGTGTGTGTTGTAGGCAGAACTATTTTTATCTTCCACAGTGCCCTGCTCAAGACTTACAGCATTCATGTTTGTATTTAGTTGCAGAAGGATGGAAAGTTGGATGTGTTTGAGTTCAGGAAAGTATCTGTTCTGCATGAGTGAGGTGCTGCTGTTTGCCATGCATTCTTCTGAATATCTGACTTGGAGCCTTTATAAATCCAGAAGAGAGAGTACATTTTATTTGGCTGTTGTTTGTAATGTTCATATTTCTCAGGCTTTCCTAGCTGTGGTGTGAATGATTCCGAGTCAGATGTAGATATTGTAGGGAATTGGAAAATTGTATGGTAATTTACAATTTCCTCATTAGAGTTTGTCCTACTATATTAAAGTCAGGCTACTGCTTTCACATTCACCGTTCTCATTGCTACCTTTTCTCTTTCTAGCTTTTCATAATTTTTCCCACTAGACCTAATGCCACTTTTTTTTTCATAGTTGGATTCCTTTCTCTATGTCTCTTCTTTCTACTTGCTCTTCATACCTCTAAGATCCTAACTTTTGATTTGATTCCCCCATTTGCCTTATTTTCTTCTAGACTTTATTTTATCTAAGCGTGTTTTTTTTCCTCATTTACTATTGCTAACTACTTCCCTCATCATTCAAATTATCCAGCCCAGGAACACCTTCCCTAATCTTTCATCCTGTCTGTGTACTTCAGATGCACCTGCAGGCTCAGCAGCTGTATTCGCCTTTCAGCACAGCCACGTCTTTTGCTCCCTCCCACTGTGCTTGGGCTCTTCAGATTATTTCTAATCACGTTCATAATCCCTATAAATTAAAAAAAGAGAAAAATCTTTCATTTTACAGGTGTCTAAGAAACAGATGGTATCTACACAGTGGTCCTCTCTGATGGCTTTTCAGAGACATTAGCAGACTGAGAGAACAGGCGAGTTTCTTGGTTTGGCTCTGTGCACAGAGTTTATGAAGATAGGGTGATTTATCCTTACCCAGATGTAGAAAAACCCTTCTTTGAGTGTCTTCAATTCACCTCAGTGGAGCAGTGTGGAACAGGCTTGTCAAGAAGAGTCCAGCATGAGTGTCAACACATACAGACTTCATCTGTCTGAAAAATTCATTGACATAATCGCTGATAATGCAATATATATGAAGAACTTCAGGTTCTGCATATATAAATAAATTCACTTCTTACATATAAACACATATACATAGATAAAGCCTGATGTGAATTCACCTAAATCTCAAAGCTTTACTTGACAGTCTTCCGTATGATCTTGCATTCTTCAGTGAAAGTATCAGATATTGCTGCACTGATTAGAAAGCAATTACTATTTATTGCATGCTTAGTAATTTCCAGCACTGTTAATCTTACACAGGGGAAGCAAACTGCTGGGTCTTCCAGAACTGATGTGAAGTTTTATACCATGAATCACCTGAATTAGGGGGGTGTGAGGTACAAGGGACACTTGCATTTTAATCCTGCTGTGTTATAGATGTGAAATTGATTTTAAGTTAGGGATTCTGATTTTGTACTTTAAAACTTTTTTATGTGTTGTCTGATGTGATTTAGTGTGACTGATTACTACAAAATAATCTGTAAAATCTTTGCTGTCCGTGTGGGTTGATTTTTATTTAAACCTTGGCTGAGTGGAGCTACATGAATGTGGCTTAAAGTTCATACATAATGCATTGCAAAGGCAACTGTTTACACAGAAGTCATAGTTTTCCTAGGCAGTCTTCAGTAAAGACATTAAACTAACATATTTGTAGAAACCAGGTTTGTAAGTAAAGGAAAAAAGGATACTGCTCAATAGTAATTAATAGTCATGAATAATTTAGTTCTTTTAGTAACCTTGAAATATTTCTGTTGTCAAAGTCTGTGTAGTTTATGGGAGGCTTCTCTGCTGGAGAATGCTAATATGCAGGCATATCTTCCTGGTTTGCAATGTCCAGCTACTAATGAGGCTGTTCTAATGAGGCTTTACCCTTCTGGTTCAGAATATGCTGTCTTCTGTGTCAAAAAGTGTTTTTGTTTCTTTGCTTTTTTAGAAAGGTGCCTCCTTAATGGGATTGAACAACCAACAAACAAAAAAAAAACAACAAAAAAGGAGGATTCAGTAGGATCAGTAAATGCTGCTTGGTGAGCAGTTATAGAGTTGTTGGAAGTCCCAGAAATACTAGGTGAATTTCACCATATAATGAGTTTCCTTCCCCCTCTCTCCACCTCCCACCTTTAAGCTGTAGCGAGAGAACAATTGTCTGCGTTAAAAAAACTCTATTAAGAAACAGGTAGATATTGATACTTTGTCAAACCATAATGATCTAAAAACGTAAATAAAACCCAAATATAAGAAATCACGGTTTTCAGAGCTAGTGATTGTAGAGTCTCGCACCATCTTCAGCAGCTGCAAAACCCAGAAGCTTTAAGGAAAATAATTTAAATTTTCATACTGGTGCATATAACACGTAAGACTGTACTTTTCTGTTTGTGAGGATGTTCTTCCTAGATCTGTCTGTTTAGCAGCCCTCAATCTTGCATCTCCTTCACTTTTATCATTCCTGCAGCTAAATTGTATCTAATTTTAGAAATCCTTCTTTTTTAAAAGAAATTCTTGCCATGCTGGGTTTTTTGAGGGCATTGAGGAAGAGCATGTTTAAATTGGTGGTATGTTTTAATCATTCGGTATTTAGCTTCTGTGTTGTAGCGGTATTTAAAAAAAAAGAAAACTTAATGGGATGAGTTTTCTGTGGCTCCTCTCAGCTATAGATTCAGTAACATGTTTCTGCAGAAGAATGTGACATTTTACTTGTTATTGTGTATAAGCTTTTGACAACCCACTCAACCTTGTTCATATCTGGACCACAGAGATCTACTTCTAGAAAAGTGTAGCACATACCTTAATTATACTGGGGACACCTAAACATACTTTTTCTTCCCTATTTTCAAAATACGAATTTGAAAAAGAGGCTACTATAATTTTATTATATCTATAGGTAATGTAACTGATCTCACTTTAGAATTTGTATTGTAACTGCTGCTGGAGGGTTTTGGGGCTCGGTATTGGAACACTTACATAGTGGGGTGCCCTCTTCCCTCAGAAGGTTGGGTGTCAGTCATGCTGTCTTCAAAATGCTGGTTTGAGTTGGATATGAAACATGTGTTTTCCAGTTATTCAGATCCTTGGAGCAGAGCATCTATATGACATTTGTAAATGCAATTTTACATGGAGCTTTTAGCAATCATTCTATTTTGCAGCTATGCTTTGTTTTACATGGTATATGTTATGCAATTTCTGTTTGATTTCTAGCAGATGTGCTGTCAATGAGCAGTCAATTTTCAGTTATTGTCCCACCAGTGTTGTTGCTTTTAATAACTTTCAGTTCATAGCACCTCTTCAGTTCCAGAAAGTCCTTCTCTTAGAAGCTGATCATTCAGGCAATGAAGCCCTGCAGTCTTGTCTCTTCAGTGTGCTGATTGTACGATGCAGTACCATTTAAGAAATATATATAGCTTTACACAGGAAGACTACCATAGAGGAAATTTTCACCTGGCAGGTCACTTAGAAGTAATGGTAGAAAAACTGAGGTGAAAGTTTCTCTGCTCCTGACTTGTTCCATTTTCCTTAAGTGTACAGCACGTTTTTAGAATAGCAAGTGGTTGCTGCTGGAGTACATTTAAGGCTGCTTACCTCTGTATCTGATGTTGAACTACTTTGATATGTTGCTTGATTACAAACAGTCCTGTTAGAGCATGTGATTTGGTCTCTGCCAAAAACCTTTGGCTTCTCAACTAGAATTAAATTAGAAATTCTGGTATTTGTTTTTAGTGTGAGTAAATGCATATATGGATGCATGCATGCTTACTTTTAGTATCCTCTTTATTTCCCTTCTTTGTGTGGGAGTAGGGACTGCTGGTGTTAGAAATATTTTGAAGAGAAATCTCATGGCTGTCAGGTATTTGGATACATAAAGATCAGTTTATATGGAAGAAATGTTTTAGTGTTCAGCCTTAAGAGCCTTTGGTTCTGTCATTTTACTTCCATTTTACTCATTTGGTGTTACTATAAACAGGTTATTGCTATAAATTAGGGATAATTCTTGATCATCTTTCAACATCTGTGAAATAAACACTTCAAGAGGCTGACAGGTTACAAGTAATGGGAGCCATTTCAGTATACAAGGGATTAATGTCCTACAAATGACATGTATGATTTAGCTGAAAAAAATGTGATGTACATCTCAGAGAAAAAGGTTCAGGGAGGAAAAAAGTATTGAAGATTTCCTTAGGAAAAAAAATCAGTTGTTTATTTTTTCCTGTTTTTTTTTTTGAGGTTTTTTGTTTGCTTGCTTTTATTTTTAATTTAAAGGTAAACATTATTGCGTGGCAGTATGGAGATTGGCTGGCTTTCAAGTTTGGGTTTCTGCTGCCTCAACTATCTCGTGGTTTTTTGGGGGGGTGTATTTATGTTAATGGCATATTCAAAGAAAAAGAATGTTTCTGCATTTTTACAGTATTTCTGTGGAAGGCATTTCATGACTGCCAGTTTGAAACTGGGAAGATTCATGTCACATCAGCATATAGTGTTTGCCTTCCCAACTTTGAGCCTGGTGACTGTATCTGTAGGACTGAATGTTAACTGCCTTCAGTCACAAAGGAGAATCTGTTGAGTATTATCAAATGCTGTGTTTAAACAACAACAACAAAAAGCACCTAAGAAACATTCCAAAGTTTGTTCACATCTATCCAAAGTCGGGGTGAATCACTGAGTCAGCTTAAAGGCTCTTCTTTTGGTAAAACTGTAAATATTCATTACTCAAGAAAAACTGCAAGATATGCTGTATTTTAAGCATTGCCCTGTATAAAGATAAAACTGTTCCCAGGCATGTATGAGCTGCACTTGATATAAAATGATGGGGAATAAAATAGCACACATTCCATTTGCTTTGGATTTTGATTGGTTTGATCTTGATTTAGCTAAGATGTGCAGCAGCATCCTGTGCTGCCTGGAAAGCCTTAGTTGGCAGCAAGTGGTAACAGTATTTTGCAACCTATAAAATATTATTCCCTACAGTAATTCTTCAGGAACTCCCACGCTTTCTAGTCCCACTCATATCCACGAAAAATGGTTATTTCCTTACTACATTGAGAGCCTCCCCACAGTAACAGCATCCAGCACCATCACTGACCTCTATTAAACCCGTGTGATACCTGCTAGCAAATACAATTTGTTCCTCACAGCTTTGTTGTTTCAAATGATTTTGTTTATATTATAACCATGAAGCTTTCTGTTATGCAGTTCCTGGCAGAAATTCACAGGGCATAGCTCTAGCAAAATATGTCTGAGTAGGCACAGTTTTTGTCTCTTAATCCTCTGGCTTCTTAGCAGCTATGCTTACCACCATCTACAAGGGATGAAAACATGAGTTATCAAAATGTCTGAGCAATGATAAAAATCTCCTTTGGTTTTTTTTTTTTTTTTTGAGGTGACTAAGAATGCTAAGCAAAGAAAATTCAAGTCTTCACATCACCTATTTAATAATAATTTTCCTGTTTCCAGTTCCATTTTAATCTAAAAACAAAAGTAAGACATGGTCAAAGCTAGCCTTTTCCAAACTAATACTTTCGGTTTGGTTTGGTTTGGGGATTTTTGTTGGCTCAAGGATGCTGCAGTGCTGAAGCTCCTGTAATGGCAGGAGCAGGATATGGGGTAACTGGTGTGAGGCAGTGGTTGTAAGGAGTTCAGTTCACGTGCAAAAACCTGCTGTGAGCCAAACAGACAATGGGATGGAAAACCTTCAGAAAGTTGTTGGCATTGAAGAATTGAGTTTCTTGAGAAACAGACATCACAAGGCAATACTTGTCTCCTGGCAGAGAATTTCATTGCCCTCAAATGTAATGAATGATGGCCTAATAGCCACAGTATTTGACATGCACCTCGGGGTATGTCTTCTGCGTGTCATGGACACTGGGTAACATCCAGAAAAGTAACTGAAGATCAGCAGCCTAAGGTTAAGAATAATCAGAATCAATATTAAATTTCACTGTGAGCGAATGCCAGGTGAAAGAAGATATGTTAACTGATTTTTATATTTAATGTGATTGGAATGGAGCAGGTCATTTCAGTACCAATTATGATTTAGCCATAGAAGAACTTGCCCAGCTGTATGTACGTGTGTAAGAGCATAGATGGAGGAAGAAGCTGTTAAAGGTTTATAATACTTTCTGCTACAGATATATTATAATCTAGGCTTAACACAAGCATGCAGTTAGAAACAGCTCAAGTGAACTTGGGGTTTCTTAGAGTCATGCAGTACCCTAGGTGTGGGAATATTGCCTCTTGGTTAAGAGAAAAGAGGGTTTGGGGAATTTTGGTTTTGATTATGATCAACTAGGGAGATGTGGTACGTGAGTTCTGGTAGCTGCAGCTGGAAGCACTCAGTTGTATTAAATAGAAACAGGGAAAATAGCAGTGCCTGATGCTTCACCATTCATCCACAAAATAGCTCTGTTAAGGGAAGAAAATATGTCCAATAGGAAATAATAAGTGTAGTAAACACTGCTTACAAAGGCTTTTCTCTCTGACTTTTGATCATACTTGATATTCTCGCTTTAACTTTTGAAAAGAGCAGACGCAGTTGTTACTGCGTTGCTGACAAAACCTCGTACTTTTTCTGTTGTTCAGAGGTGTATGCCCTGAGAAGTTACTTTGACTTTCATAACCATACTGTGTTTTCAGATAATGGTATAGATAGGAGATAATGTTATGTTTAAAAAGAAAAGAATGTTCCTGCTCTCATGTAGGATGGTTCCCAAACACACATATGTGCAAGTCTTAATGTGAGCATGTCTTGCTTGCTTGCTTTGGGATGGGAGCCCTGGATATCCAGTTACACCTATTTGCGGTGATGTTCAAACAATGTTTTCCCTGCATAGCTGTGAGTTGCGGCATGATTCCCACTGTTTTGGTTTGCTTTTAAAGCTGTCTGCTGTGGCCGTTGTTGGCAGCATTCCAGTGGGAATGAAAATAGAGTGGCATGCACACTATGCAAACTTTGTGGGAGGTTCAGCTACTCCACTGTGCTCCACTGAAGGGGCCACAACATCAAGTTCATGCTCATGAGGGACACAGACTGTGCAAAAAAGCTGTCATTGATGGGGATTGTCAGGGGAAAGGCCACCATATATGTCCTTTGTAGAGGGCTTTTCAGGCAATAGTGGAGTAAGAAAAAATGTAGCTCTTTTGGTAAAGGATGGCTACTAGTCATGGAAGCTTTTTGTTCCTTCCACCAAATATCCTTATGCCCTGCTACTTTTCAGATTTATTCTTCCTGACTTTGGACTCGCAACAGTGGCAGCTAAGAGAGAGACTTTAGTTAGCAAAAGGTTAAAATTGGGTCAATAGAATTATACTTTTTGCTCCACTAATCTGTGCAAAATTATGTATTTATTCCTGGAAGAACGTTTAGTGGCCAAATAATGCAATGGAATCTATATTGCAATAATGTTATTGTATTAAAAAAAAAACATACTACAGCATATTAAAGTATTACAGTACACTTTTCAAGTGAAGTATGGCAAGGAAAATTAAGAAAACACAGATGCATTAATTTAATTTTTCTTTTCTATTTTTCTGGCTCTTTCTTGCTCTCATTAAAGATTCATTAATGCACAGTATGCCTTGTCCACTACTGAGAATTAATGGGATGCAATTTGTTGACACAGGTCATCACACTTGAATTCTGTGCAAAATGCGGTCTGTTACTTTAAACATGTTATATGTACATAATTCATTAAATGTCATTGCTTTAAGATGATTCTATAATTATGGTCAAGAACTATGGTACACTTCCGAGGAAGGTCTTCATCTCTGTTGTTGATGTAGGGCCAAAGAATCAAGACTTCTCATAAATTTCATCTTGATTTGTAAGCTATTTAGAAACACTCAAGCTGAGTAACTCCACTGAGCAGTTATTAATAAAGGCGGCAGCAGAAATCTGTTTTCCTTAGAAACTGAAATTTCCACAGGAATATAAGATTCTCAAGATGTCTAGACTATTCTGTCTACTGGCAATCTTCTAAGAGGTCACTGAATACATAAATTACTGACACTGGTGAAGAAATAAATCTGTCATGTTCTGTGATGGGAGGAAAAGAAAAAGGGCAGGCACAATGATAGAGGGACTGGAATTAACTTGGATGTTGTTTTCTCTTTTTTACACTTTTGCTATGGCAGATGCTGAATTATTATGCAATAATAGAATTCATTTGATATGAATAGACTCCTAATCACTAAAGAAATTACTTGTAGGAGCAAAATCATTAGAGTGAGAGCTGGCTGACTGGCCCCTGATTAAATGATATCCAGTGAAGTGACAAAATTTTTAAAATACACATTTTTACAAGAATTATTTGATGATTTTTTTTTTCTTCCTCTCTTATGTTAATGATTTGTTATTGCAGTCTTGGGACTGCTGGCAGAGGAAAAGAGATGATTAAAAAAAAAACCCTCTCAAAAAACCCTGGGTTTTTGCCTGACTTTCAATTTAGTTTCACTGGGTTGTGGGAGGCAACTCAATGTAACTGTGCAATATAAGAAATAATACAGGCATGAGTATTATACTTTCTGGCTTTTTTTTTTTTTTTTTTTGCTTTATCCTCTTACAGATGGCAAAATTAATTTTACCCTACTTCTTTTCTGTTACAATTTTTCACTTCAGTGTGTCCGTGTTGAAGATGAAGAGGCAGATGAGACTGGGCTTATGTAGGCTGAGATAGTTGCAGTGAGGTATAAATACTTCATGATTTATTTAACCTTTGAGCAGAAATTCCTTTCTGGTAAAATTAATCTGCAAATAGCTGTGGTGTGCTATCTCTTAAGTTATGATTGATCAGGCAATATAACAAAACTCTATTGGCATCAGGTTTAGGACTGATGTACATATAAATATAACCCAGATAAAACTGCAGATGCTGTGACTGACAGGTGTATTCAAGGTATTCTAGGAAAGTACAGTCAGTCTTGCCTCTCCTGATATCAAAATATGTATAGTATTGTACAGCTGACATTAGTATGCTGTGAATAAAACATGCTCGAGCCACAGCTGGGAGTCAATTTAAGCAAGGACTAGTCTGGTGTGACCACACACCAAATAAATAATGGACTTTTTTGAAAGTTAGAAGTTAAACTTGGTATTTCAAATGGGCTAATACATATGGACTAATATCAGCTTAAAGCGATCATATTAATTATTTGGGAAGGTCAGCTGTTTATTTTGGAAATTTTTGCTGTCCTTTCAGCATTCATTTGTGCCTGAAGACCAGGTAGTTTCACTGGGTCAGAAGACTGCCAGAATATCTAATTACAGAGCTGGTAGCACAGCACCTTTTTAGTTTCATCCCCCCTACAGGGGCCAAAGATCCAAGAAAGTATCAAAAAAGGGCTAGTTCAGTCTGTTCAGTAATGTGTTTCTTGAAGTTGACACATTCACTAACAAATGTGGTTTGCAAATGTTTACCACCTGAGGTAAGCCAGAGAAAAAAAGATTCAAAAAACCTTAGGGAAAAGTGAGTGCTTTCCTGATCCTCAATAGGAAAGGAGGGTAAGCCAGGTATAACAGTTGTTTAGTTCTAACTTCTGTTACAAGAAATGTGCTAAATGCATATTTATTGTACATGTTCATGTTTTTCATGATTATGCCTTACTTTTGTCCAGCATTTTTTGGTAGCTCCTATCACCAAAATATTTTTGCCCTTTGACAATTCTGTTTCTCACATATCAATAATTAGTTAAATTCTCTATCATTAAACCCTATTCCATTAAAAGGCAGCTGTCAACACACAGCCATTCTGAAAGGAAGGAATTGAAGAATTAATTTTGCAGGTGCCTTAACTTGTCCTGACTAACCCGGCCAAACTTTTTTTTTTTTCTTTGAGAAAACTCATGATATTTCAGGTTTTTCTAGAACTCCAGTTCTCACTGCTGTTTCTTTTCCTGTCCTCCAAATATCAGGAGGAAGCTAATGCAGCTGCAGTTTGTAAAGGCTTAGAATGAGTGGGTGAATGTGTAGGAGCATCACCTTTTCTTTATAGTGAGAAGTAAAAATATATTCCTCATGGGAAGATCACTCTGCGCTTCCAAGAATGATGATAGTTCTGCTGATCATTCAAATGATCAGTAGAATTAACAAAGAATTTTTTCATGTGAGGAACACTGAAGTTTGACCACTTGAAAGTACTTAAGTGTCTGTTCCTGTTTTCTTTATAAATACTCTTTTTCTTTGGTTCTTGTTTTTTTTTTCCTCTGATGTGATAGTGCACTTGTGCAACAAATAGAGGTAATGTTTCAGGTAGTTAAATTGCTACAGTCACATTTTGTTCTGAAATAAATAGCAATAAAACTGAACAAATAAATATGTTTGCATTTCATGTAGCGTCAAATACTCCATCATCAAAAATGTTCGATTGAAACTGCACTTCTCTAGGAGCATTTTCCAGCTACTAATAAAACAAAATATTTGTTGTGGGCGAAGAAGTCCTAGCCTGATGTCTAAGCATATAATGGGAAGTAACAGGAAGTATTTTTATATGGAGGCATTGCTTTGTAAAGTTGCTGTGAGTTGGGGAAGGGAATGAGGAATGATGGAAGGGAGGGACGGCAGAGCCTGAAAAGGAGGTAAAATAGGTTTGGTGGTATGACGTTCAGGAAGACACATGCCTGGGAGGGACAAACTAGGTGGGTTCATTCAGACTGCTACAAAACTGAAAGCTGTACATTTCAGAGAAATGCTGCTTGAGCTAAGCAGAGGGTAGTAGTGTAGTGATGTGATCACCATCTGCCATGTAAGATGTGTCACATAACCTCTAGCTTCAAGTACCTCAAGCAGAGGCTTATGAAACCTCCCGCATGTGTAAGTAAACTGGCTTTCAAGGAGTGAAATTTTGATAAGAGCAGGTCAGAGATCTGATAGACATTTAAGGGGAGAGCAGGTTGTGTATAAAGCATTTTTTCCGTAAAAGGAAGGTAAGTATTTTTAAAAAAAATCAGTAACAAGTAGAACTGCATTTCTCTGCCAACAAGGGACTGAAATAAGGATTAGGTTTTGATTGGGATATTTTTCCATGCTTTTAACAAAACATGCATCTCCTAGTGCCTAAGATTGAGAGGGAGAAAGAAATAAGTGAGGATTTCTGTGGGTTTTATATGAAACATCATGTCCTGAATGCTATGTTTGCTTAATGTTGCTTGTACAGTGATTAGAAATGGAGCTGACAGTATGAGTTGGGCAAAATGCTTGCTGTGTATGGATAGCAAATAGAATAGTGGGATAGCTTGTTTTTTTTTATCACCATGTAGAATGAAAGTTTAGTATATCAATCAGCTGCAACACCTTTGGGAACAGAATAATGATTAAGCAGTGTTTGTGAAGCTATTGCCATCACCCTTGTGACTGCTTAGAGGAACTGATCTGCTGCCATTTCATCTCTGAAGAACTGTCTATCATTAGTGAAGATAGGTGTGCCAATTCGCTTCTTCAGCTTAGAAAAACTGAGCATATGACCGCATCTGAGGGTGTGCTAGCTGTGAAACTGCTGCCTAAACTTTAGCAGACAAAAATTCAGTTTTCTTGTCTTAACTGACAATTAATGGGGAAGGTGACAGGAGAGTCAAATGGTTTCTGCTGAATGAAATTATTCAGATGTGAGGAATGCATGAATGGAAAAAAGTAACTTTAATAATTTGAAGCAACTTAACTAAACACCAATAACCATAATTTTTTTGAGGAAAAAGGTCCAAAAGCTTTGGTGGGTCAAAGACAGGCTCTAAGAAAAATAATGCTAAATACTAAATAGATGTAAGTAACTACAGTAACTTTCATAGAAATTTTCACTTGTTTTCCTGACAAGAGTTTACACTTGAAAACATAATAAATGGAAAATGAAATTGTAAAACCTTTTTCATATTTTTGTGAGGACATGTTTTTCTTTGCATCCCAGAAGAATAAGGATCAAGTCAATTATGATTAAGGTTATGTAGAAAACTTTTAGAATAAAATTTACTGAGAAGTATCAATTTATCAAAGAAGGAAATAAATACAATAAAAACAGAGGCTTGTTTATTTTAAAGAAAAATGTAATGAAAATAAAAATTACGTTATTTAATCTCTGGGTTTGCTTTTTAAGAAACTGTCTGATTCAAAGCATTATATAGCATATAGCGTAAATTCACTATCCTGTTAAAAATGGAAAAAAAAATTAGAATCAGGCTTTCCTTAAGAGGAGTAATTGAGGTTTCTACTAGCTGTAACAAAGGCCCCTTAAATTTATGCTGTTATATTGGAGATGTATTATAGATTGCAATATTTGAATTTAACAGTGAGAAGGCAAATTATAGGGTATCAATTTATTTGACAAAAGTACTTTGTTTAATTAGGTACAGTACTGCATAGACTATTAGCAAACATTTTGCAGACTGTCCTCTAAAAAATGATTTCCCATAAAAAGACCTTGCAACAGCAAATGATTAAGTTTTGATTTGAGATGAAAGGATCTCAGAATTTTGTGAGCAAAGTCTGCCTGTGCAGTTTATTGAGGGCTGAGTTGGAGAGTCTGATAGAGAAATCATTTTTTTCTGTCCTTCATTGAACTTATGGGGAGCTTATTTTAATTCTACTAAGTTACATTCTCTGATAGAAACTGTACTGTGTTTTGTTGGAACTGTTAGATAAAGGCTACATTCCTTTTTTAATCGAATTCCTGAAGTGAAAAAAAAGGCAACATTCAGTCACAGATTAAATAATCTCCAAAGCTGATCTGATCTAACATTTGAAAGCTTTCAGAAACTAATAAAAGCTCTCTCATGCTATAATTCCTTTCTTTTATGCAGAGAAACCTTGTGTTTGTAAACAAAATATATCCTTCTTAAAGACTAAATTTTCTTGGGGAAGACGTCCTCAAGAAGTCTGTTTCTAGTAATTGTCCAGTTAGGAGAGACAAGAATATACATCTTAGACTTCTGAATCTCTACTGAAAAAGTTCAAATGCTTTGTTCGGTTAAAAAGAAAATAAAATTACAGCCACTGCCTGAGCACATGGCACCTGTTTTGAGCACATGACTTCTAACCTGATAGTTTCTATCAGCCTGTCCTAATGCATGCTATACTGAAACAGTAAAGGCTCACTGTTGAATATAAAACAGCATTTGAGAAGGATGAAGAGCATCATGCCTTCTATATGTATAATGCAAATGGATGGGAGAAAGTGACATCTGCACTTGCTTTTCACTGATATGGTGACAAGAGATGGATGTGACTGCAGGTTTATGCATGCTTTATACGTTGGGTTTTTTTTTGCCTGACAGTAGAAATGCCAGTGTAGATTTGACTCCTCTCTTGCTTAAATTGCAAAACGTCAGTCAGTAGTTGCAGTGGTTTATGGAAATGAGGGTAATGTCAGCTTACTTCAGTGTTACGTTTTTCGTGCTTTAAGCAAATAAGACCAATTTCATAGCTTACTTTTAGACTGAGAAACTTTATCTGTTTTGGATTTGAGCAGTAATTCGTTGTAAAATGTTTCCCACACAGTACTGAACATGACATGACTATTGTCACCAAGACACCTGAATGCTTTCAGCTCTTAATTTTAGAATCCTGAAATGAGCATCTTTAGATGCCCTTGTGTGTAAACCTGGGACATTAGTATGTTATGGTTGTGGAGTCTTTTGACCCCCGATTTAGTTGAAGAAGACCGAGATTTTTCCATTTCTCTGTTAAACCATGGTGATGACACAGGAATAAAGGGATTAGGAAAGGCTTTGTGAATTATGCATAGAGATTCATCGAGGAAAGATTGAAAGAGATTTCAAGGCATAAATTGTATCTTAAGCCTAGGTACATGAATCATGAAATACAACAGAAAGAAGGAGACATGATGTAAAGGAGGGAATTTGAAAATAAATGTTAGGGTGAGTAGGCTGATCTTGACCACTGCAGTTGGTGGAGAGGGGGATGTTTCCCTTCGCCCTCCAAGATAACTTCAGATCTATTTCTCTCCTGTGGTGTAGTGCCAGTAAGGTTGGTGTCACACACTGGTTTGGACTAAGGTTGGCCAGAGAGTTGGTAATATTTGTTTGGAGCATGGGCAGACTGAGAGGAATAGGAACATTTGTCTGGGTGAAACTGAAAATGGATTGAGAGCAGACAGGTACAGTTGCAGTCAAGTTACTGGTTTGATGTTTCAAAGTAACAACGCTTTTTTCTTGTTTGTTTTTTTTTTCTTCCTTTTTTTTTTTCTTTTGGTTGTAATTACAAATCAAGTTTAATTATCCTTTTCTGAACACCTCCTGTGGAGCCGCTGTCTTTCCTGGGGCTTAAGAGAGAGTCTAGAAAGAGGCTGATTTCCTCTGCCTAAAATTAGCCTTGTGAATACCCCTTAGAGGTACTACAGTTTGTGTTCTCTATATATAAACATCTTAAAGAGGGTATGCAAAGGAAACACAGCCATGAATAGAAAGAGGTTTCATGTTGCTAGGTTATATAAAACTGCAAAGGTTTGCCAGATTCTTCCTTGGTTATTTAGCTTAGTTAACACTTTGTATGTTGTATAGTTCTGTCATGGTTTAATCCCGGCCAGCAGCTAAGGCACCTCATTGCTGCTTTTCACTACCCCCACCCCCAGGAGGATGGGGGAGAGAACTGGAAGAGTAAAAGTGAGAAAACTCGTGGTTTGAGATAAATACTGTTTAATGGGGCAGGAAAGGAAGAAAATAATAATAACAATAAAAGAATAAAAAAAGGAGGAAATTCTTTCCTGTTAGGGTGGTGAGGCACTGGAATAGGTTGCCCAGGGAGGTTGTGAATGCTCCATCCCTGGCAGTGTTCAAGACCAGGTTGGACGAGGCCTTGGGTGACATGGTTTAGCGTGAGGTGTCCCTGCCCATGGCAGGGGGGCTGGAACTAGATGATCTTAAGATCCTTTCCAACCCTAACTATTCTACGATTCTATGATTCTATGATTCTAATTAGAATATGCAAAACAGGTGATGCACAATGCAATTTGTCACCACTTGCCAACCGATGCCCAGCCAGTTTTCAAGCGTAGTATAAACACTACTTAGCAACAACTAAAGAATTCAGTGTGTTATCAAAATTAATCTCATACTAAATCCAAACCGCAGCACTGTACCAGCTACTAGGAAGAAAATTAATTCTATGTATCTAAACCGAAACCAGGGCAAGTTCAAGTTACCATATTAAAAATCCTTTTTAGAGATGAGTTCAGGTGATAATGAAGTGGAGATGCTTCTCTGTGCAATAGGAGGGTAATAATGCAAAATAGTTCTGCAACATAAAATTATGCGGGGAGAAGGCTTATTTTGTGTGCTGCACCTTCTTTCAGCCATTATACATTCAGGAAGCTTCTTTCTGTTTTATTAAGGTAGATAGCTTTCATAGGAGAGGTGCTTCAGCCCCCTGATTATCTCCATGGCCTCCTCTGGAGTCGCCTTAACAAGTCCACGTCCCTCTTTACCTCTTGTGTTGACCTCAGAGCTGAACACTGTACTGCAGGTGGGGTCTCACGAGAGTGGATTAGAGAGGCAGAATCAGCTCCCTTGACATGCTGCTCGCACTTCTTTTACTTTCTTGTTTATCCTAGTTTAAGAACTGTCAGTAACTGGTATGTCAGTATGAATATTTAGTTTATTGCATTTAGAAGGCAGTTCTGTTACCTGTCTAAAATTGTCTGATTTTGCATGTCCTTTTGTTTGGCCCAATGAAGCAAAATAAAAATGAAAAAATAAAAATGGCAAAACACCCCCAAGAAATAGATATGCTTGGTTTAAAATAGCAAATATTTAATTAATAAAACAAATTTAAAAACTCAAGTCTGATGAATTCACAATGGAACTTTCAATAAATATGTCAATACCTATAAGACAGCTGTGTATAACTTGAGTATTCACATATTAAACAGCCAAAAGAAGAGGAAAAATAAGATTTATAGTTCACTAACCTAATTTAAACTAGAAACACATATGAAGGTTAGTCTTGTATTTCAGCATCCACTTTGTCCAAAGGAGTGGTGCTAGAAGATGTTTCAGAGCTGTTTATGTTAACGTTATTAAAGCTGATCATGGTGGTCTAACAAGGGTTGTTTCATAAGCCAGATATTTCATAAGCTACTTTAAACATCATAAATCTGTATTGCGTGCTTACTTTGGGGAGAGAAGGTTAATGTTAATATTTAAACATTTTGCATCAGGTAGAATAAGTCTTGATAGAGTCTGAATATTTCTGTATATAATAAGTTTTTACCATGTTCTATTTCCCTTTCTGTTGCCTCTCATTATCAAAAGCAAAGTAGACATATTTTTGATGGGTTTTTCTGAGCCTAATACAGAAAAATTTATGGATTCATACTTGAGCTGTAAACTGCTTGAATAAAGACTTGTTATAGAGTGGCAAATATTGGAGCAAAGACAGTGGAAAATGCATCTTGCAGTGGTAGAGATGGTAATTTGTGGTGTTTAACACCTCAACTGGACAGATAGTTCTATTGTAAAGGATGCACCTTCTCAAGACAAAGTTGTTAAATCTTCTGTGCAGTGCCCAAACTATCACCCATATTTCCTTGATTATTCTTTTTATCTGAGCTTGACAGATTCACTGTTGCGTTTTGTTCTCCAATTTCTTTTGCAATTCCTCAGGCAGAATATTCTTATGATTTTAATTTCAACAGCTATATATGATAAGCTATATTAAAGAAGGAAAAAAAAAATTCAGAACCAATAAATAAAGAAGAGCAAGTTAGCTTAAGCACATTAACTTCCTTCCATTAACTGCTTTTCTGATCTGCACCAAAGAGCCTCAAACTACCTCCTCCTTTTGCATAAATGTTGTAATATTTTGTTGCTATGGTGGTCATTTCTTTAAAACAAAATGTTTTTAATATAAGCTGAAGTGAAAAATTAGTCCAGTTGTACCAATAATCAGAGTAGGGTAAAACTGTTCTTACTTGTAGTAAAAAACACAAAGCATGGCTATTTGTGGTTCATTTTCTCTTCTCTGGTGGATCCATAATTTAGTGCTGTTCAATGACTTCTTTTATTTGTACTGGTTTTATATACAAGTGGATATAGTTCATTATCTTGCCATGCTTACTGAAGGAAAGCATTCATTCCTTACCAAGAGTTAGATAGCTTCACCCATGCTTTTAACTTTCTTAACAGAATTTAGGAAGTGCTGCAAGTGATGTATGAATTAGAGGTTGCCAGACAACAGCCTCCTACATGCTTGCTTTATATGTGGAGCAGGAAGAACTGAATCTAAGAAGACACTTGTAATATTAAAAGATTAAACTTCGGATAGTTCAGTGGTTGTTTGCTGACATAAAAAAATAGAGTACACTTTTCTCATAGGTGTATGAAAATAATGAAGTATAAAGTATTTTTGTGACTACTTATAAAAATAAAGAAAAGAGCAAAAAATGGAAATAGACTCATCCGCAGATGCTTTGTTATATTATACTGCATTCTTCATGGATAACTGATCTTCCCTGCAACTTTATATGAGCGTGAGTGTGAGGGGACACAGAAACAAGGCAATTGAAGTGCTAGTCTTATTCTTTTTGTGATTCCAAATATAAATAGTTTATGCATTCAGTATTTTGGCATCTAAAAAGTATGTAAATTGGGTAAAACATCTTAGTAGTGATTCAAGTTTTCCATGGCATTTGATATCTAAATCATCTTAAAGACCATCCGAGATTTAAAAGAAACCCTGAGAGGCAAAACCAACATAGTTCATGTTTTCCTATATGTGGAACATAAAGTTGTTGGATTGCAAAATTCCTCACTGGATGTTGAAACTTCAGAATACAAATGGGATTTTAAGTGTCCTTCTTTTTCACCTTTAGAAGATGGTGGCACACCCCTTTCCCTTTCTGGGGAACAGCTAAGCCATAGTAGAAAAGATGGCTTCCTTGATGTTCAGTTACTCGTTTTTCTAATTTTGTTGTATGTCCCCCTTACTTATTGGTATGGTTTTGATAGTCTATAGGGGACTACCTATATTGGAAAATTTGCTTCTGATTTATATATATAATTTTTTTATAGCTGTCTTTTTACAGTACTTTATTTTTCAAAGTTGGGTTTTTCTGCTTCTAGGTCTTTGGGTTTTTTTCTGTAGTAGCAGTAAAAGCTCCTGTCTTGGCAGAATCTGCAGGATACCATAAGAGTTTGATGATAACATCTATCTACAACTGATATATTTGATTTTCAGCAGAGTTTCAAACTTTACCTTAAGGGGGGTATTAACAACATAGACATTGATTCTTGAAATTTGCTTAAAAAGGCACTTTTAATCAGACTGAGTCCTATTTTGATGTTTTTCACTTAATAGCTGCACTGATAGTTGGATGTTATTATAGCTTCATACTTCTCTTAAGAAAAAAAAAAAAAGGTGAAATCTTTTGCTCTTTCTCTGTTGTCATTTCTCTTAATGAGTTATAGAATTGCTACAGAGGAATACTGTGAATTTGAAAAGCTCTGGAGAGAGAAAATAGTGGGAGAAAAACAGTGCTGCAGACAATAACTAATTAAGTTAGTGATCAGTGCTACTTTAATAAACATTTTGGGGATGTATAGTCCATACTATGGCCTTCATGTTTTTCAATTAACAATAATTGACTCTAAAGCATGTTTCAAAGCATGCCCTAAAACTTGTAGAGTACTCTGGAGATAAAAATCTTTTTTGCTTTCATTTTCATGTGCAGGAGAGATCTGTTATATTTCTCTGCCTCTTAATAACAAATGTTTGTGGCTTAAATGATAATCATCAATTGAGACTGCAATTATTCTGTTATGAACAGAATAATTGATATCTGGTGGTACATGGCCACCAGATATCAAATGCAGTATCTTGAGGCCAGATCTCTGGAGCCAGATCTGTTGTTTGGAAAGGTAGTACAGAAGGATGCTGTCAGGTGGAATCAGAGTGGAATTCAAGTGGAATGACTTTTCCAGATCATGAGACATATTTTATGAGAGATGAAGGTAACAAAGGTTGGGAAAGACAAACTGTATTTAAGAGGAATTGTTTTCAATTAAGGTAGAAGAAAAGAACCACTTCTCAAACTTGGAAGCTCACTGCCCTGGACTTCAAAAGAGCAGACTTTGGCCTCTTCAGGAACCTGCTTAGGAAGTTTCCATGGGATACAGCCCTAGAGGGCAGGGGGGCCCAAGACTGTTGGTTGATATTCAAGGATCACCTGCTACAAGCTCAGGAGTGTTGCATCCCAACCAGAAGGAAGTGCAGCAGGAGGGCCAGGAGACGTCCTTGGATGGATAAGGAGCTCCTGCGGAAAATTCAAATGAAAAAAGAGGCTTATAGTAAGTGGAAGCAAGGACAGGTGGCATGGGAAGAGTACAGGGATGTTGTCCGGGAAGCTAGGGACCAGGTTAGGAAAGCTAAGGCCCAGTTAGAATTAAACTTAGCTAGAGGTATTAAAGATAACAGGAAGGGATTCTACAGGTACATAGCAAATAAAAAACAGACTAGGGAGAATGTAGGCCCCCTCAGGAAGCTCTCGGGAGAACTGGCTACACGGGGTTTGGAGAAGGCTGAGGTTCTGAATGACTTCTTTGCCTTGGTCTTCACTGGCAAAGGCTCTGACCAAACCACCCAAGTCGTGGAAGGCAGATGCAGGGACTGTGAGAATGAAGACCTTGGGCCCACTGTAGGAGAGGAACTGGTTCGAGACCATCTTAAAAATCTGAACGTGCACAAGTCCGTGGGTCCTGATGAGATCCATCCGCAGGTCCTGAAGGAGCTGGCAAATGAAGTTGCGAAGCCACCGGCCATCATATTTGAGAAATCATGGCAGTCAGGTGAAGTTCCCGAGGACTGGAAAAAGGGAAATATAACCCCCATTTTCAAGAAGGGGAAAATGGATGACCCAGGGAATTACAGACCAGTCAGTCTCATCTCTGTGCCTGGCAAAATCTTGGAGCAGATTCTGCTGGAAGGCATGCTAAGGCACATGAAAATCAACAAGGTGCTTGGTGACAGTCAGCATGGCTTCAATAAGGGGAGATCCTGCCTGACCAATTTGGTGGCCTTCTATGATGGGGCTGCAGAATTGATGGACAGGGGTAGAGCAGTTGATGTCATCTACCTGGACTTATGCAAAACGTTCGACACTGTCCCACACGACATCCTTGTCTCTAAATTGGAGAGACATCAATTTAATGGATGGACCACTCGGTGGATAAAGAACTGGCTGGATGGCCGCACACAAACAGTTGTGGTCAATGGCTCAGTGTCCAGCTGGAGACCAGTAACGAGTGGTGTCCCTCAGGGATCAGCGTTGGGACCGGTCTTGTTTAACGTCTTTGTTGCTGACATGGACAGTGGGATTGAGTGCGCCCTCAGCAAGTTTGTGTGGTTCAGTTGATATGCTGGAGGGAAGGAATGCCATCCAGAGGGACCTTGACATGCTTGTGAGGTGGGCTGATGCCAGCCTCATGAAGTTTAACCATGCCAAGTGCAAGGTCCTACACCTGGGTCGGAGCAATCCCAGGCACAGCTGCAGGTTGGGCAGAGAAGAGATTCAGAGCAGCCCTGCGGAGAAGGACTTGGGGGTGTTGGTTGATGAGAAAATGAACATGGGCTGGCCGTGTGCGCTTGCAGCCCAGAAAGCTGACTGTATCCTGGGCTGCATCAAAAGGAGCGTGACCAGCAGGTCAAAGGAGGTGACCCTGCCCCTCACCTCTGCTCTTGTGAGACCTCACCTGGAGTATTGTGTGCAGTTCTGGTGTCCTCAACATAAAAAGGACATGGAACTGTTGGAACAAGTCCAGAGAAGGGCCACGAGGATGATCAGGGGACTGGAGCACCTCCAGTATGAAGACAGGCTGAGGAAGTTGGGACTGTTCAGCCTGGAGAAGAGAAGGCTGCGCGGAGACCTCATAGCAGCCTTCCAGTATCTGAAGGGGGCCTATAGGGATGCTGGAGAGGGACTCTTCATTAGAGACTGTAGTGATAGGACAAGGGGTGACGGGTTAAAGCTTAAACAGGGGAAGTATAGATTGGATATAAGGAGGAAATTCTTTCCTGTTGGATGGCGAGGCACTGGAATGGGTTGCCCAGGGAGGTTGTGAATGTGCCATCTCTGGCAGTGTACAAGAGCAGGTTAGAGGAGGCCTTGGGTGATATGATTTAGCGTAAGGTGTCCCTCCCCACGGCAGGGGGGGTGGAACTAGATGATCTTAAGGTCCTTTCCAACCCTAACTATTCTATGATTCTATGACTCTATGATTCTAAGTCTGAGCAACACCAAGACTGGATATTGCTGTAAGGTAGGCATAGACTGTAGCTCTTGAAAAAAATACGCTTGTGGTATTAGCTGAAAGTTTACTCCTGTTGCAGGAACCTGGAACTTCTTGAGATGTTGAGCTGCATGCACAGAACTAGCAAGACAGGATATGTTTGGGCTCTTTTGTGTATCTGATTAAAGAGTGAAGGGAACAGACCTAAGTGTGCTATATGAGCAATGAGAATCTTTCAGACAAAGCCTAGATATAAAGAAAAGACTTCACTGAATGCACTGTTACAGGAAGCAGATTTTGTTTGATTGGTTAAATGAGGAGTATAAAGAGCAATGAGGTCAGAAAGATGTCTTGGTGATGTCTGTGAAATAAAAACTGTTAGCACTTAAAAAAGGCAAGTCAGCATTTTAAGCTCAACAGCAAAAAGTCAAATAGAAGTTGTAAAATGAGAAGTGCGTCATGATAATAAGGCATCATTACTCTGAGAGGTGGAGAACCTCAGTGCAATAGGTATTACCACAAAGTTTACTTGCTCTTAGGACATTAAATTGTAGAAGTGAGCACTAAACCTGCATGCTCAGCATAATAGTATGAGGAGGTTCATACTGCATAGATGAGTCTCTAGAAATTCAAGTCTGGTCATCTAAAATACCAGCAGTAGGGGGATTACTCATTAATCACATTTGTGAGTCATCTCATTAGGTCAAATAGTAGGTGTGGTGCTATAGGTTCTTGAAGAAATAGCTGCTCATTAGGAGAGAAAGTAATTTCAGTTAGCTTTAAATCACCCGCACAGACACTTGATTGACAGATATTTTTTTCTGAGGAGCCACTGGCTATAAATTGAGCAGTTCTGGAGAGCTGTACTCCAAAACCATACTGTAATGTTCATGGGCTACAGGAGGCTCCATGCGGATGCTGTCTACAGCAGTGCTTCACTGGTGTGGTCCCCATGTTGGGGACTGCAGGATGAGAGGAACTTATCTTCTAAATGGGAAAGAAACTATCCACTGCTTCTCACTATTGTATTTGGGGATGCTGAGGCTGCATCAAACATGTCTTTTACTGAATTTGCCCTGCACGCTTTAGTTAAGGTTCCTTACAACAAGATGCTACCTATTTAAAATACAGCCACAGTTCCAAATACCATCATACAAATGATAGGAGGGACAGATGGCAATTGGTTTTTTGTTAGGATTTTTTTTTTTCAAGCATTTAAAGAAGAACAGCTATGAAATAGAACAGAATTCAGGTCTCTCTGCTTTGATCCCTTGCCCCTTTGACAGTGCTGCCTCTTGACAGACTGATGCTTTTTGGGAAAACAGCTTGGGTATCACTGCACATACTCTTTGAAGTGCTCATATCATCTCCATCTCTGCCGTCCTAATAACTTATTACTGAGATAGCTAGCAACAGTTATAGGAAAGCATGGTAGCAGCAAACCTAAATTTAGTGAATGAGATAAAAGTCTGCATGCAAAATCTGAGGGTTCCTTTCTGCAAACCAGTAAATCCTTTCCAATGAAAGCCATGTTTAGCTCTTCCCACCCATTAAACACAGTGCGACTGAAGTGTGGAAGAGCAGTCACTAACTCACAAAGTTTTAGTCTGGATCCAAGCAGGTGTCCCACTGTAGTGGTAAGAGGACTGAATTGTTCTTTGGATTTTAAAGCTCAGCTAATCTATGTAGTGGGAAAAACGGATGAGGCAATTCAGGAAAGAAAGGACAGGGCGAAAAGGAGGGGTAAGCTATCAAGTAGTTTTCTTTAAAGACAAAGTGGGAGTGGAAACTCTTGAATGATTAATCTTCTAAATGAAACTGAACTGCATCTTCCTTGAGTGAATTTTAAACAAATGCTGTAGTGTCAGAACAATTTATTTGTAAGATTTTAAACCAAATAGCTCTTCATTGATGACATAGCTACATGGTATGCCATAAAAGAGAACGTCAGAGGTACAAGCCTTCATCAGTATGACTTTTAGTACAACGTCAGTAATGATGTATGTAAGTGTTTAATCAGCAAAGTACTTTGAGGTTGCCATATTCCACTTTTAAAACCAAATCTAATATTTTTTTCAGTCTAACTAGTGATAACTTTATATAATTGTATGTAAAATAGTTTTTCTATGGCACAAGTCACTTACATGATTTGTATGCATTTATGTTACTTCAGGCTGCAAAACTTATTTAAATATATATGAAGGGTGCAAAGCAACAGCCATGTTGTTTGTAACTAGATATTTGGCAATTACTGCATTCTCTAAATTGTGTCTAAAAATAGCAACGTCACTGTGTTGGAGATGCCTTGGGCTACCTTCAAGCCAGGTAATTTGTGTGTAAGTAGCAGTCTTGCTGCAGCATGAAATAATTCAGGGCTCATGACTTACCCTACTTCCCTAAGTTGTAGGTATGATTCAACTTCAGCGTAATTTTTCAGCCTTAAGAAATTGCTGCTCTGTCTCTGTATATTCCAAGTAGGATTTTTGACCTGCCAGAACATTTTCCCTTGTTCAAGACAACCAACTTGTAAGTTGTTGAGCCTGTATTACATCCTTTTCATCTTTTCCTAAAAAACCTGACATTGTTAAGTCTTCTTCACTAAACTGGCATGGCTTCTGTCCTGCTGGCCGCTTCTTCATTGTGGAAGAGAAGCAGTACCTCACCATTCATGTCAGGCAGCCAGTCTTAGCTTTGTGCAAATGTGGCATGTTTTTACTCAACATTTTTGAATGTCAGTATCCAAAGTAAAAAATATTTCCTTTTCATGTGTTTTTTCATGCTATTTGCATCTGAGAATTTGACCATGGGATGATGTGAATACCTCTCTAACATTAGTCATAAACATAGCCTAGGACAACAGATGAGTTCTTGCTGTGAATAAGACACCAAGCTAATGCTTTTGATGGTCAATTTGCATATTTGTAAACTGGCCCAGGTTTCTAAAGTTCTCCTTCCCTTAGGCTAGAGAGTTTATAGTGCCATGAGCAGGACATTCTCTTCCTAGGTTTGTTTGCTATGGTTCTCCTTATTCTGCAAGAGCAGCTGCATTTGTGTTTAGGACCTCTCCAAAAAGTGGGAGAAGGTTTCTTCTCCCTTATGACAAGTTCTCATCTGACTTGTCCTCAGATTTGCTGTAAAGGCATGAAGTAATTTTCCCGGGATCGAACAGTCAGAAATCTTATCACCAGCACTAGCTTAGTCCCTGGCATTGACGCTTTGGCTTCGTCTGAGCCTTCACAAGGGAAAACATGACTACAATTAGGAATCTTACACCAGAATTGGTGCCCAAAACATGCCTGCAGGCTTTTGGATTTGTTGTGGACAGCAACATTTTTGTGTCTTTTTCCATGAAGAATAAATAGAATTGTGTGTCAATTGAAACAAACTCATTTGAAACTAACCAGTAGACATTTTAAAACCCAAATGACTTAACCAACTTAAAAAAAAAAAAAATAATATCTACTTAGACACTTAAGATTCCAGTGCTTAGTACTTCTGAAAATGCTGAATGCAAACTTCTCTAAGCCTGTAATTTTAAAGCAGAAATGAAAGTTAATTGGAAATTATTTCTTTTAAAAAGGAAACTGTCAAATCATTCTTCCATAAAACAGACCTTTTTGTATTGTTTTCTGGCAAGACATGAATGCACTGCAGTAATGTATTCCAAAAGTATTTTGCATCCGTTTTTCTCAGGAAGAGAACTGTTTGCAGTTGTTATTTGGAAGGCACCAAAACATTAGGTAGCAGGAGTTTAAAAAAAAAAAAAGGAAGTCCAGTGTCATTGCTGGTCTCTGGAGGTCATTTTTTGGTTTCTTAATTCTAGAGATGGTGAAAACTACTTCCATTATGGGGTTGATGGTACTGATTGCACCCATGTGTGTTTCCTGTGATAACCACTATCCAAGGCAGGAATCTGTATTGAAAATTCTGTAGCACTGTTTACCATCACTTTGTCAAAGTTCTGTGTTTGCTTTGAGCAAAACTTCAGAAAAAGGCTTACGTTCCCCAGACACAGAGAAGATTTGGCACAGTGTGCTGACATTCAGAATTTTTGCATTTCAACAGAACGGATGAATTAGGTGTTGAGTGCCCACTGTGTTGACTGGGTGCTTCTGCTTCTATGTTTTTAAGTGCTACCACCCAAATTTCTAGATAAGCAAATATACCAGAAGTTGATACTCTCAAAGCTGATGCTTTCTGTCTTCAGTGATGGAAGGGGATCCTACAGAGATGGAATTGATTCTCATCCATTTGAACACCAGTGGGTATCAGTACTCCAAAATTCTTGGAAAGTCATTCAAGAAGATCATTTTTTTTAGCCCATCCTCTAAGTAAGAGTGATGTATTTCAGCTGTGTACAACAGCTTTATGTTGTAAGTTAGTTTACCTTCAACTGTGTGTAGACAAACTGGGGCAGAGTGGAAGGGAAACAGTGTGGACTGTCTTTCTTCAGTTCATTAAGGTGATTTAAGTTGTAACACAGACAAGGTCTTTTGCAGAGTTTTAAATGAGGGAGCAGGTTGTATTAAAGGACTTGAGAGAGTCAGAGAACTTAGTCCTGCTGTTACGCAGTACAATTATACAGGGCCTTGTCTGTGTTACGAGTTTTGCTTCATGTTTTCCAATTCACCTGAATGACTGCTTCTCACTACGCGAAAAGAGCCATTTAAGTCACATCCCATTCTTGTGCTCCTTAACACCTTTTGTTAGACAGAACTTTGTAACATGTAACTTAAACCCTAGTCAAGTCATTGGTAACTCATCCTAAACGTAGCAGATATGCAAGTAGGATGTCTGCAGGAATGAGTGGCTACATGGTATCCCTCAGTGGGTGCCTGTGGACTGGTAGGTATGGCCAGTGGGATTTCATCAAGTTGTTTTACTTCACAAAGTGTTTGTCAAATGTGTATCTTGTGTTACTATGTCAGAAGGGCATAGAATGAATACAAATTCATATGTACATAAGCTCACACCAATAAACTTATAAACAGTATGTTAATTTACTTCATATATATGGTATTTTTCTTCAAATTATATGTAGCATGTTTCTGTTAATTTCACTGAATATTAGATAATACTCTCATCGCTAAATTATTTTTTTATAAAGACATGTCTTTAAGGCTCTTCCAGCAGTTATGAGACTGAACTTTGGTTTTAATCATTGTTGTGTATCTTAGCTATCCAAAAGGTCCATGTTCCAAATGAAATTGTACTATGCAAACTGTAGAGTATATAGGGGTTTTTAACATTATTTTTTCTTGTTGATGCATATTCTGAAAGTCTTGATTTTATTTTTTGTTTTTAAATCGGTTTCTACAAGGTGGTTTTCTTGTCTCAGATTTGTGTGTTCCTCATGGCACTTTTTAACAAAGAGAAACATTAAGCTTAAATGAACATCTCCAGGTAGCCTAGCAACAGGGTATGATTAATAATACCTTTCACCTAACTGTATGCAGATAAATGTCTGAAAGTGAAAGAAAATTCAGAATTGGTTGGCCAGAACCTGGCAGTGAAGCGAGAGAGAAAAAGTAATATGATAATATCTTGTGATCTTTGTTAAAAAAAGGAGAGAAAATTAAAGATATATTTAATGGGTTGGATCTGCCTTACGGAGTAAAATACAGGGCATAATGGATTTTTTAATAACAATTAAATGGTGTACTAAGAGAAAGTATAAATGCCCTTGCTTCTCATTATTGGTTATCATCACTAATTTACCAGGCATGCTTTTTCATATGTGAGAGATAAGAAACAAATCCGTAGTAATTATGGGGCCATCACAGCTAAAATGAAATCTAGTATAAATGAAATGTAGTATAATTTAATAAACAGTCAATGGCTTTATAGTACCTTACCAGTGGTTTTAGGCCTGAAATGGACTTCCGTACTAAGTGCTGTACTTTAAAAATATACTAAATATTGGATATGGCATTAAATTTATAATTAAAGATTTCTAGCAGAGAAAAGAAAAGGAAACTGCTCTGGACTTTCTGTCTGAAATTATACTACATTGTTTAGGTTTTCCTTAAAATTTTGTGTATGTATATTAAAAAAAAAAAAGGAATCTGAATTTTATTACTATATTTGAATTTTATGTATTTATGAAATATTGGAGATGCTTACTTTTCAAGCACTCAGAAAGTGTTAGAATGTGAGTTGGCCACACAAGCTTAATTCATTCCCATTTTGTATTCATTCTGTACAAAGAGGAGGTGCTGTGGGAGTAGGGTGAATATGGGATTCATTGTGTGCTTATTTTCTAATAGCGGAAAATTGCTGTTTGTATAGTAATAAAATGGAGTAATGCATTTCTGTGCTGAATGTAGAAGATCTAGTTATCTTGAGACAATCCCATGGACTGGCATAAAATCATAAATATTTGCCTTTAGAGAAATAACCTATTACAAGGCAGAAGTAACCTATTACAATGCAGAAGCACAGATTTCTGTCCTGCTCCTCAAAACCTGCAGAACCCGTTGTTTTCTATTTTCATATTACTTAATTATACTGATTGTGCTCTGTCTTCTGTGTGAAATCAGTAGAGATGTTTTTTTCGAGTTCATCAGATGGTATACTTTTGTATTTACTGCTCAGTAACAAAGCAAACCTTTCAGTGTATGACAGAAGTTGCAGGGGAAATGCTGTGAAAGGTTAGGCGTTGATTGTGCTCTTTGTAACTGTCCTGACACATTTTCATGGGCTAACATCCACCAGCGATCATTTCAGTCTTCACTTATTTTTTCTTTACACAGTGTAATTCTTTAGTGCCTGGTGGAATTCCAGGTTTTGTTGCTAAAACAGAGAGGGAAGACTTTCTGCGTTTAAGAGGAAATTTACTTTTTTGTTCAAATTCAGTGTCCTACTGTCAAAATATCATTGTTCTTCTGAATTAGTAAGTAGGTCTATTTAACCCTTGACATTTCAAGGGAAAGTTGCTGCTATTTTCTGTAACAGCTGCAAACCCCAGTTATTCAAAGTTGTTGTCATAGGTGTATTATGGTGTTTTAGGGGTGTAGCAGGGGAATCATTGCCTCATACCTAAGAGGACTGCCCCTCGTTAGCTGAAATGCCCTCCTGGAACAAGTCAGGCCCCAGTATTTGGGTTCTGTTAATTCTCTGCTGGAAAACTCCTGTAAGATTTCAAAAAAAACCCTGGCCATGGCCTTATCTTAGACTCCTTCCTTAGTTAACTGATGTTCCCTCTTTCATCTTTTAGTTGCCACCTGAATCCATTTGGCACTTACCTGAGACCAACAGCAGTATCCTTTCCTGTACTGCCTGCTACGTCTCCTCCTGTGAACATGTCAGTGGCTCTGCAGCTCCTCAGCCACCATGGCTGTTGTGGGCACAGGAGCATGACAGACCCTTGTGGAAGAGTAGGTCTGTTTGCCTTTGGTTTGACACCATCAGGCTCGCAGCTACTAGCTGTCAAATTGTATCACAGGACTACATGATGGGGCAAAACACTATTAAATGCTGCCTAGTATTACTCCTTGTGTCCGTTTGAATATGGAACTGGAAACCATTGATCCTTTTATTGGTCACCTACAGCTACCTGTTGCATAGCAAACACTAATTTTGTTGCATATTGTATGCAAGGATGTGGGCTGACTGCATGGTGATGACATGTGCACATACTTAGTTTTTCTTTCTTTGCTTAAATAACACCAAACCCATCAGTGTTGAGAGACTTCTCTAACATGTCTCTCTAGTATTAGTAGAGAGAAGAATTCCTGGTTAGGAAACAAATACCATCCTTAATCTTGAAATCTGAGACTCCTCTTTTTGAAATTACTGTTAAGTTGTGCCATGAACTTACCTGAGATAAGATAGTGCCCTTATTTTGTAGTTCTTTTGAATGAAATCTTTTTAGATCTTTGCTTGTAACCTATCCTAACTAACTGGTTATGTAAACAACTCTTGGTGCTTTTACTTCTTTAAAGCAGCATTCAGCAAAGACTGTTCACAGAACTAGTTTGACTTGTGTATCAGGTAATTATATATTTTCTGAGAATTACAGCTTCTAGTCAGTGCAAGATACTTGTGCAGCTGTTCTTCAGCTTTACTGACCTTCTATTTCGAATCAGCTGTGTTTGCTTGGGTTTTCTACTCTGAAATATATTTGTAAGTTTTTGGTTGAAAACCAACAAACAAGAAAAGAATGAAACTGAAATCCTCCTTTCTTCCTGGACTGCAGTTTCAGGATAGCATTTATTTTGCTGGTAAATCGTATTTTCAGCTGAAAGAAGAGAGACTTTTGTAGGCAGTTCTGTAAACTTAAATGATATCAGAGGTGATTGTTTTCAGACAAACTTCATTTTCCAACCAGTCAATTTTAAGATGGAGTATAAGTAACGAAACAGCTGCGCACTACAATTTTGCAAATGAATAGGATTTTGTTGTATAATGCAGCTCTGAAAAATAGGACATCTAAACAAGCAAAACAGTTCTGAAATTAAAAATTACTAATGTTTAAAAAAAAAAGATACATAGCTTCACACTGACTAAAGCCAGATACAGAAATGTTTCTCTGTAGTCCTTCTACTGTATTTGAATAGGTGGATGCAATAACCATCAGTGAAATAGGCTGTAATTAAATTGTATGCCCCCTGTGTAATTACTAATGAAAGAGTAATTACTTGTTTATTACACATTACCAAGTCTGAATTTTCAGAAGTTATGTGCAACCTGGAATGTCTCTGTATTGTGTAACTCAACCAAGATACCTCATAGGAACCTCCTTTTGCAAGTACTGAATTTTCAGGTAAAGTGGTAAGTGTGTGAAGCTGCATCCATTATGTCTTTTCATGTGAATCATAGTTGTGAGTCTCTTTTCCTTAGAGAACTGAAGAGGGTGAGGAGACTTGTTTGGCTTAGAAATGCAGAGGGAATTCTAAATGGAATTTTTTGCATTCTCAGAGTGTGTGAATGTGCGTGTTTTGCCCCTCCTGCCCTCTACCTCAGCTGCCAAAACACATTAGCATGTATCTCTGCCTAGCACTAAAGTGCTCTGTACTTCCATCAGGGAAACAGGTGTCCCTGTGTTTCAATTGGCAACTGCTGTGTTGCAAAATGCCCCCAAAATCCCTCTGCTGTTGACAGGGTCTTGCACCAGCCAGGATATCCGCTGCCTAAATTGCTTGTTACCAGTTAGCATCACCCCACACTCCATGTGTCTTAAGTAGTGGGAGACAGAATTAGACCTGCTCCTCTCTTTAATATCTCTCAAGGGTCCACTGGATCTATTTGATGGTGTAATATTTATGATGCAATCGTTAATATTTTCATTCTTGTGGAGGTCAGTGACATTCACAGAAGTCTGAGCAAATCCATTTGTTCACTGAATCCTTTTCAGCCATATCCACAGTGTTTCTAGATGGCCTTGCAGAGTTTTCAGTTTCACAGATGTCTGAAATGTTGACTATTTTATTTTTTTCCTTGGAGTAAGCAGAATTGGTTTATTTAATGAACAAATGGAAAAGAGAGGAAGTAAATACATTGGTTCAAATTGCTTCTGCATCCAGTTCAGGCTGAACGTGGCTGTTCCTCTTTTGTTACTGCTTCTTCATCAGCATTTACTTTAGTATTCCTTGATTTCAACTGTTTCTGCACTTTATTCTCGTATATTTGGGTCTATTTTCTTCCTGATCAATCCCTATCATGATTATTTTTAATATAGCTATTTTTTTAATGTCTTACTATTAAGAGTCACGTCTCTTTTGACTTCATCTCTTCACTCTTCCTTCTCCTTTTCCTTTCCCAGCTGTGTTCACACATTTCTTGTGGTGAACACTTCCAGTGATTTTCTGTTATTGCTGAAAATACAGCCCTTGGTCAGAGATCCTCTAACTGTCCTGCAACAACATTGTCCTTCCACTGCCAAAAGGAGAAGCTGTTTTTCATGTGAAACTGAATTAGCAGATGTTGTTACCTTTTAAGCCTATAACAAGTGATTTATTTTATTTATTTTTCTTTGCCATTTGAGAAGCTGCATCATGGTACTTCAGTGTGGTGGTGGTGGGTTGGTCTTGTCTTGGACTATTGGGCTGGGGTGGGGGTTTTAGTGGTTTTGAGGGTTTTGTTTAGAGGTAGCTTGTTTTTTGCTGGGCAGATATATTTTGGATCAAGGAAAATATACTTAAGAAAAAATAGGTGTACTATAGGTGTACACAGGAAGTCTCAATGTCCAATGGGACCAGCAAAGTAACATATGGAAAATGTAGTTCTTAACTATCAGCTCCATTTGACTGAGTAAAGTTTTGTGGACACAGTGGACATGCCTATTTAAAACAGAGCCCCCCAATTCCTTTGTCTTTTTTTGATCTTTTTTTGGTGACTGCAGAACCTCTGGTCTGCCATGTATGGGATAACATCTCAAACCGTTTCTACCATTTGCAGGTGCAGAGGGGGATTGTGTGCATGTCAACTTAGTAGCAAGGGGAGAGTATAACAGGGAGGTTATAAAACAGGTCTTACCAGAGAATGGCAAAAATAAAGCTTGAGAACCCAAACGTAAATAATAAAGAGAATGAGGAATCTGAGTGAATGCTGGTCTACACTAGTAACAGAAAAAGGCATGAGAAGAACTGGCTTGTGCAGAAGGAGGACCTCAGAGCTCCTCAGCAGCGCCAACATCCATGCTTTATATTCCCACTTCCTCCTTCTGCAGGAGGTAAGCCCTCAGAGCTAATAAATGAGGCTTGTGATTTACTGTAGTTGATTTTTTTCCTTCTGTAAAGCTTGTGCTTAGCTTGTAACACTTGAGTAGACCCTGAAGTCAAGAGAGACTTTTCATGTGGTTAAAGCTAAGGGAGTGCTGAAGTGCTCTGCCTGGTTGATTTGTGCTTCTTGCTGCAGAACTGAGTTTTAGCACGCACAGTTTATTAAGGTCAGAGGAGGCAGATTTAGGAACAAAAGTTGCTGTACCTTAGGTTCTATTTCTGTGCTTCTTTCCACAAACTTTATCCCCACCATGCAGTGCTTCTTTTACCATGGCAGGGTCCATTTTTGTGAGTGTTTTGTGACTATAACTGGAAGAGCTAGTGAAATTAGAACCATAAAAAACAGGCAAACAGTAAATGCATTGAGAGGTGGAGTAAAGAAGATTATTTTTCCTCAGCTTTAATAGTGGAACCATAAGCAGCAAGACAAATAGGCTTAGAAAGGATAAATCTAGCCAGATTGCTTTTTTTTTTACCTTTCTGATAAGATTACAAAATAAGCAGATAAAAGGCAAGTGATATAATGCATGCATTTTAGTAAACCTTTTGATACCATCTTGCCAAAGCATACACAAATAATACATATTGGCTTGGATAGAAACATGGTCATACAGACTGTAGATGAGTTGAAGGACTGTAAATAATGAGCAGTGATGAATAGTGATTAATTGAAACAGGGTGAATTGTACTAATGAGGCTCTGCAGGAGTCAGGATTTAAGCTTAAGTTTTTATTCTGTAACATCTTTATTATAGCATCTTTTCCACATGCTGTTGATTTTGCCCTTGTCAAAATTACCAGTGAGACTGCTAAGTAAAATATTGGTACCTACAGGGATTAGCCCTGGACAGAAGGCAAAATCAAGTACTAAGGAAGATAAGCAAAACTTTTCTTTTTTTAAGTTTCATAAGGAGGGACTGAACTTGCTACTACTATTGGTAGCCATAGAAAGGTGTAATGAATAGTGGATTAAACAAGTGGGCATTCAGCTGGGTTCCAGGAATCCTTAAAGGGAATTTAGTTTTCTGTCAGGGATGTATTGCAAGTTATTGATCAGCTTCTTAAAGAAAGTTACTTAAAGCTTTGCTGCTTGATTTGTCACATTCTGCAGTGGAAGAACGCCATTAAATGTGTCGAAGGAAGATGGTGTGAATAACTTCTCTCTCTATAGTCTTTGTCTGTTCGTGTAACCCCCCAGATAGCTGGCCAGCAGCGTCCTATATAGAAAGTGCTACCCCCACTCCAGCTCCCACTCCGAAAGTCCCATCCTCCATATAGGAAAAAATTCTTTACAATGAGGGTGGTAAAATACCGTAACATGTTGTTGCCCAGAGAGGTGGTGGCTGCACCATCCCTAAAGAGATTCAAGGCCAGGCTGAATGTGGTTCTAGGCAACCTGATCTAGTTGAAGGTGTCCCTGTTCACTGCAGGGGGGTTGGAATAGGTGACCTTTGAAGGTCCCTTCCAACCCAAACTGTTTTATGATTCTATGACTCAATGCCACAATCTGACATCCTATAGCAGAGAGGTATTTGATGGTCTTCCCCTGGTGTTTACACCTTCTTTCTTGAAAACATGGAATGAAACTGAAAATGTCAACATGTAGTTAGCAGTTCATACATGCTCTCTGCAGCATAGCAGAAGTGTTCAGCTGTGTTTTGAAGAATGACCAGGAAATAGCTTAGGCTAAATAACCAGTTTTAGAGTGCTGTTGCTCAAAGATGTTAACAACAGTAATGTAGCAGAACATCTACAAAATGATGCCATACTAAATACCATCAAAACAGGCAGGAATGGACTAGATCCGCTCTGAATTCTTTTGTCAGGTTATTTTCATAGAATCACAGAATAGTTAGGGTTGGAAAGGACCTTAAGATCATCTAGTTCCAGCCCCCCTGCATTGGGCAGGGACACCTCACACTAAACCATGCCACCCAAGGCTTTGTCCAACCTGGCGTTGAACACTGTCAGGGATGGAGCATTCACAACCTCCCTGGGCAACAACATGTTACAGTATTTTACCACCATCATTGTAAAGGATTTTCAGTGGAAAGTGTTCTTTTTAAAATCAGCACTAATGGAAAAATATTTGTTTGGAGTTTTATTTTAGCAGATTGCCACCAAGTGTTGAAATAATGATTTGAATTTTTCTGGAACTTGTTTGTATTTTCAAAATATTATTAGGCAATAGGTAATAATTCCCTTACAAATGACATGACGTGTAATATAAGGCGAACACATAAATGGTGTGTTACAAGTGGTCTAGGTGAAAGCCTGTGTGAATCGGTCAATGATACAGTAATCAACACAGTACTGGCTTTTTTTCACCTAAATCTGTCTCTCTGAGATTGTAATGACAAGTTATCACTTGCACCTGAATGTGCAACTGCAATTGCGATGTCATGAAATAATGGAAATTTGAAATTGGCAGTAAAAATTTTCTTTAAATTGTCATATGGGATGCTGTGGATATATGTTTTGGGTTTTTTTTTTTGTTTGTTTGTTTGTTCGTTTTTGTTGGGTTTTTTTGTTGTTGTTTTTTTTTTATTTATACTCATTTACCATGCCCAGAAGCCACCTTGTTTAAAGTTTTCTCTGGGGATGAAATTGTGTCTTTCAACTAGTTCTGAAATTACTGTTTTACTTTAGTTGGCATACAGACTATCTTGCCTATGTATTGGGAATTAAACAAGGATATCAAAGGATATAACAAAGCAATGTTTTATATCAGCAATGAATTTGAAAAAAAAAAAAGGGAGAAACAATTACAGTTGCTGCAGAAATCTGAACTTGTAAATGCAGACTTTTAATTCCCTAACCATCTTGAGGGAATTCTACCTTTGTTATTACAAAATGCATCAAACTAATTTTGCTATCCATTTCATGTGGCAGTTTTGATAAGTATATGAGCCTGAATAGCAAATATGAATCCTGTATGCAGGCAGTAAACAATTAATAGCATTTCTAAAAGTTTGGGAAACATGGTTGATAAATTTTCCCTACCCATGAAATGTTGCAGGTTCATTCTGCCACTTCTGGTAATTAAACCTGTATGAGACGTAATTAAGCGCTGTTACATTTCTCATGTTGCTGCTGCTGCTTGTCTTCTTAAATCTAAGCTAATAACAGCAAAACTGTTTTCCTCCGCATCTTTTAGGTTGAGTTGATGCAGACTTAACACAAATGATTATGAAATTAATCAGATGTGAAAGTATAGTTTTAGTTGTGTGCATAGCATGAATTTAGAAAAAGGAAGAAAATACAATTAGAGTAGTAAAAGATGTGAGTTGGATATAGATTTATATGTAAGGCCACGAGGAAACTAAATAATTAGTTTGAAAGACTGGCAGACAGTGACAACTGTTTTGTATTTGAAGTATATCTGATAGTACTGTACACTTCTACCATTTCAGTTGTGAAACAAATTATTTTGTTTTGTGATAATTTACATCAGCACCATTAGAAATAGTTTTTCAATGACTTGTAATGCAAACAACTTTGTGACTAATCTAATAAATCAGCAGGAACATTTTGCTTTATTTTTAATGGATATTAAGCAAATTATCATCCATTGTCATACCAGCAGCAGAGTGTAACTGATGTGGTCAAGTTGGATGTCTAACCCTTGCATCTTTCTGAATTCGGAAGAAAATTGCTTCTGTCTCATCCAAAGCTGGTACTGCAGTGTGTTGCCTTTGATCCTATTCAAGCAAATGAAGCCCTGTCTTTATGGTTTCTGAACAATCTGAAATATACATTGATGCATAGGCTAGTTCTTTATTTCTTTAAGGCTAGAGAGGATTGTGAATGAGATGCCATGGCTCTGGTGTACATCCTTCATCTGATCTGCTTTTGATCATCTGGAAGGTACCCTGGACATCCTTGAAGTATCTGCTTCCTTGCAGAACATGCTGCAGGGCCCTGGCCAGGAACAGCATCTTCCATTCAGACCCACAAACTGTGCTGTCCCAGCTAAATCTAGATGTCTATGACCTGGATTGAGTGGTGGCAATCTACCCATTTGCCCATCCTTCCCTATCTTCACATATATTAAACCAGGTTTGGAAATTATAGGTTTACATGGTGACCAGTAGGCTTTCCTAAAGCAAAAAAGAGTTTACTCAGAAAAGAGGAAACATGTTATAAATAAGCTACGTGTATGCTTAGTCAAGAGCAGGTCATCTGTCTTCTACAGTGGGAGAATTAATAAATACATATTAATACACATTAATTAATACATATAGAATACTATTCTGGGTATGGTGTAGAACGTTCCTTTTCTGTTATTGGTATCCACAGCCTCCACTGATCACTTGTTCCTGCAGTAACTTGTCTCCTAGCCACTTACACAATAATGCAATCACTAACAAGCTCCTATGTGTAACACTTCATAAAATTAATCCAGTAATCTTCAAATGTCTGGTGATTCCACAGCATCTTGCCCATAGTTCCCCTAGCCACACTGTATTTTAAGTGCTTGAAAATAATGTTGGAGAATGTGTTTTATCAGGAGGCTACAAGATGTACAGATTTACCATAATTCATTCCAAGCTATGAAGTGAAGATACAGGGCAAAGAATGCAGTAAAATGGGAATAACTAGGTAATATTAGAGCCTTGATGCATAGAGGCATGAAGCTAAAAAATTAACTGATACCAAAAGATTATTTCAGGGTAATACTAAATGCTGGTTTATATGTTCATATATAGTGAGAATCTGTTTTAGCAGTGGGAAATGAGTTCAATTTATGCAGATGAATTAATACTTTGGATTATAACTAATCTTTCACTACAGTCAGTTTAGTTGTCTATTTTGTGTATTTTCTTTTTAAATACTCATTAATTCAGGAAATGAGAGAACAGAAAGAAGCAGGTAAGATGCTGTATTTTAATTCCACTCCCCTAAGTATTTTATACCTTCTTGTGTCAGTGATTTTCCTCTTGAAGCCTGTATCAGCATCCATCCTCAGCTCAAGAACGGTACCTCTGTCTGCAGCTTTGCCAGTCTTATCTTGCATGGCTCTAGCCTGTGTACTTTCTCACATCCTTGCCTCACGACTTTCAGTGCTTTTCTCAGAAATCTGAGCCAAGGTAGCACGGTTTTGCAACACTGGTCTTGGGCCTAGGATCACAGGCAGCTGGATCCCGAGGAGGAGTGTTGTAGTACTTATGTAGAAAAACATCTTTTCAGGCCTTGATTCTCCTGGTGCTAAAATACAAGTAAGCACAGAACCCTAGAGCAAGTCAGGGATCTTTCTGACAGAATATTCTCCTTCAGAAAGAAATGCTGATCCAGTGCAATTGTGAAACAGTGTGTGGGGAAGAAAGTTTCAAATTAATTTTTTATTTAAATTCATTTCTTTGGAGAATTGTGTTGACATTATTGTTTTGACATCTTCTGGATAAAAGAATCCTTTCTTAGTTATTCTGAATTCGTCAGAGTCTCCAGCCTGAGAAAAAGGACAGAATGTTTTGAAATTATTTGGAAGATTCCGCTAGTCAAAATAGGGGTATTTGTTATAAAATAAAATGTAATCTTAAACTCTTCTTCCTGATTTAAAACAGAAAAGCTTTTGAAAAACACCAAATATTTTTCCAGGATAAGAAAAATTACTCTTAGCTGTCAGGGTAACTTATAATTACAAACATTCTTGATAATAATACTTTTTTTTTTTTAATAAATGAAGACATCAAATTTGAATTTATTTTTTTTTTTGTCTAGCAGATGAGGAGGAGATCAGTGATTAGAGATTCCTCTTATCTTAAAGAGGAAGAAGATGTAGCATGTATATGCAAATTCCAGAGCTAGGAGGCTCAGAAAGAGAGGGGTCTTTCTTCTTATGGTGATTGAAAGACAAAAGGCCAGGCATGACTGTGCTCATTTTCATATTATATCTTCATCCCAGATCATTTCTGTCCAGTATCCTGTCTTTATTAATGGGTTTGGGTATGTATTCTCTTTTTGAAAATTAAGTTATGCTTTCAGGCTCACTTACGTGAGGAAAAAGAATAACATGGGGAAAAGTGGGTTACCATGAGCCTGTTTGTGACACAGAGACTGAAAATTGAGGAGATAAAAATAGGCAGGAAAAAAAAAGAATTAGCAGATTTCAATCTAGTCGTGCCTGTCATTTCCCATGTGAGTGTGTGGGATTGTCTGGGCTTGTTTGTGCTGGGCTGACTCAGCAAGGCTCATAGCCAGAGACATGACTCCAAAGAGGTATTTGCAACAGGAAGTGCATTATCTATGATGGGGCTCTTGATGCACAGGTAAAATCCCTTAGCACAATGTCTAAAACCACCATCTTTTCAGAGAAAAAATCAAACCCTTTGTGGTTACACGAATATTATGAGATCTATCCTAGATTATGAATGAAGTCTATGTAGACTGCAGGTGAGACCTGAGGCAGGGATGTGGTGTATATCATGCCTGTATAGAGAACTTTGCATTTACACATGCTTTTTTCTTGAAAGAATATCCTGTTATTACCTTTTCCAAATAAATCAAAATGGGTCATTTTTTCCAGAGGTTTTCAAAATCAATGAATTACATATTTAGCCTACAAAATTTAGTCTGACCAATTTGGTGGTCTTCTATGATGGTGCTACAGAACTGATGGACAGGGGTAGAGCAGTTGATGTCATCTACCTGGACTTGTGTAAAGCGTTCGACACTGTCCCACACGACATCCTTGCCTCTAAATTGGAGAGACATCAATTTGATGGATGGACCACTCGGTGGATAAAGAACTGGCTGGATGGCCACACACAAAGAGTTGTGGTCAATGGCTCAATGTCCAGCTGGAGACCAGTAACGAGTGGTGTCCCTCAGGGATCCGTGTTTGGACTGGTCTTGTTTAACATGACAGAACTGACATGGACAGTGGGATTGAGTGCGCCCTCAGCAAATTTGACGATGACACCAAGCTGTGTGGTTCAGTTGATATGCTGGAGGGAAGGAATGCCATCCAGAGGGACCTGGACACACATGTGAGGTGGGCTGATGCCAACCTTATGAAGTTTAACCATGCCAAGTGCAAGGTCCTACACCTGGGTCGGAGCAATCCCAGGCACAGCTGCAGGTTGGGCAGAGAAGAGATTCAGAGCAGCCCTGCGGAGAAGGACTTGGGGGTGTTGGTTGATGAGAAAATGAACATGGGCTGGCCGTGTGCGCTTGCAGCCCAGAAAGCCAACCATATCCTGGGCTGCATCAAAAGGAGCGTGACCAGCATGTTGAAGGAGGTGATCCTGCCCCTCTACTCTGCTCTTGTGAGACCTCACCTGGAGTATTGTGTGCAGTTCTGGTGTCCTCAACATAAAAAGGACATGGAACTGTTGGAACAAGTCCAGAGAAGGGCCACGAGGATGATCAGGGGACTGGAGCACCTCCCGTATGAAGACAGGCTGAGAAAGTTGGGGCTGTTCAGCCTGGAGAAGAGAAGGCTGCGTGGAGACCTCATAGCAGCCTTCCAGTATCTGAAGGGGGCCTATAGGGATGCTGGAGAGGGACTCTTCATTAGAGACTGTAGTGATAGGACAAGGGGTGACAGGTTAAAGCTTAAACAGGGGACGTATAGATTGGATATAAGAAGGAAATTCTTTCCTGTTAGGGTGGTGAGGCACTGGAATGGGTTGCCCAGGGAGGCTGTGAATGCTCCATCCCTGGCAGTGTTCAAGACCAGGTTGGACGAGGCCTTGGGTGATATGATTTAGCGTAAGGTGTCCCTGCCCACGGCAGGGGGTTAGGAACTAGATGATCTTAAGGTCCTTTCCAACCCTAACTATTCTATGATTCTATGATTCTATGAAAAGCTGAAAGTGTATACACCTTCAGTGGAAAAATACACCCCATTTACTACCTTTAGAAGAGTTACCAACCCAGCTGCAATCTTGACAAGTTTGAAAATGGGTCTTTAAAGCTATCATCATAGTTTTACAATCCATGTGCATTGAAAGCTACCTATCAAGGATTTTGCCTCTTAAGATGGAGATGCATTTATGCTAATGCAATTTACTTCTATCTAAAATAAATCTACAGGAATTTTGATTGTGATTTAATAAGAATATTTTCTTGGAAAGGTATGCATTAAAGGTCAAGTGCTAGAGTGTTTGGAAGAAACCAGAACCATTTGCATTAGCTTCAAAACAGTTTCTTACAATACCTTGTGTGCTCTCTGCACCCTTTCTGAGCTTTCTAATTTGAAAAGGCACTTACTCCTGATATTGGGACATCAAATTTCTCATATTCTTTCTACCTTTGGCACCAAAATTATGCCCCAATAAGTGATATCCTCAAGATAGTGTCAGAGAACATTGGTTATGCTGCTTGGGCATAGTTGGGCAAGCTACTCTGTCAATGCAAGTCCTGAAGTCCTGAGATTGAACACCAGCTCGGTTCTGTCTGCTGGCTTTCTGCGACGTCAAGGGATTAGATGCAATTGTTTTGGATTGGTGCTAGAGAAGGGAAAGGCGCAAAAGGAGGACAAAGTTTGCATTTGGGTACTGCAAGAGGAAAGACTTTGTGACTCTTCTGTGGGACTGGTTCCTTGTCAGCAGAGTTTAGGAGGACACAGGCTGACATGACAGGGCTGGGCAGACCTTCAGACTCCTTTCCCCACACATCCTTGCCTCTGGTCTTACAGCTCATACACAGTCTTGCTTGGCTGAACAGCCACTTACCCAGAATAAAGCCTGCCTCTGAGAAGCTGAAAACCCATCCTGGGAGGCTTCAGGCAGGTGATGTTGCCTCTCCTGACTCAGTTGTTCTGTGTCAAGGGTGGATGCCACCCTGTGTCCCACATCTTTTCTGTTACAGAAAAACAAGAAACTGTCCAAGCCAGTCCTGGACTCGGCCCTTTCAACATCCACTTATGAGCTCAAAAGTAGGAAATTAGCTGAAACCATCGTTCAGAAACATCAGGAAATCATTGCTGAGACTGTCTGGGTTGTTTGTTGTTTTGTTTTTTTGTTTTTTTTTTTTTTTATCTAGTACTTCCAGTCCTTTTTATCAGATGGAAGGAAAATTTTATATTGCTTTATTGTAACAGCTGCGCTCTGGGATTATAACATACAGGTCTCTGTCTGCCTCTAATGGCTGAAACATCACTTTGTAAGTGTACTTTGAGGTAACAGATGTGGATTTTTTTTTTCATTAAAAACATGGATCTGGAACGTTTGATATCTTGCCTCCCTGGCGTTGCATTGAACAAGCAACATCCTAAAATTCTTACATTGGGTGAAGAATTTTTCTATCAGACTAGTAAAATTGACAGCCTTTTTTCCCCCCTCATCAAAGTGACCTCTTTCTTCAGTATCCAGATATGACTTCCCTTGCTTTTCTGAGTTAAACTATGCACAATTGCAGCAGAACACTATTCTGAGTTTTGTTATGCATAGTAATTTCACTGTAAGCACTTAGGATGCTTTCACACTTGGGTATTTACAAGTTGATTAAATGCTTTGGTTACCTATTTGCATAGCAGTTGTTACAGAGTTGCAGCATTTTGGAGGGAGGGGGGTTCTTGTTTCTTTCTAAAAACCTCTCAGTGCAATAGCAAAGGTATGAATGTGGGAAGCTTGGCTGCAGTGATGAACCAGGTGCAAGCAGCAGCTTTTCCTCTCAGCTTTGCTTCTCTAGTCCAGCATTTCCTTGCTTGGGACCTGAGTTTCTCTGCTCTACAGTGTCTGGGCTGTAGGTTGTGTTGGGCAATGCTCAGAGGTATCTATAGTATATGGTAGTATAGGATTGAAAGGGAAAAGTGGGCACAGTGCAGTGAAGAGGCTCTGTCAGTGCTTTCTCTCCTTCTCCTGCTACGGGGAGAGCTCTGGGACATCCAGTGCATCCTTCCATACCACTCCATGGGCAGGTCTGTGTCTGTGCCACAGCATTTCAAAGGTCAGTGTGCCACCAGTTATAAATGTACTCTTCTGTGAAAGTGCCAGATCAGTTATCTGTCCCAAGTGAAGAAACCCAAGAGTGAAAGCCTGCTTTAAGAAATTTCACCTTCTGATTTCCCTATCAGGGATTGCAATTCAGACTTGAGAATGCCCTCCTACCTACCAGCCCCAGCAGTGCCACATGTTTATTTTCTTAGGAAGCGTCTCTCCTTCCCATACAAATATGTAGTAATTGCTGTTTAAATGGAGAAAATATATTAGAAATAGTTCTTAGGTTTGAGAAGGTTTCATCTTGCTGCCCTGGGGTTTATATTGAGCTGATCTGAGAATCTGTATTTGTACTTCCTTTTTCTTTTCAAAATCAAATAACGCTGGGTTTTTGTTTGTGGATTATTTTATTTATTTATTTATTTTTAATTTCTCAGGCTTTCAGTAGAATAAATGTCCCTTCCACTGTCTATACAGCCCGGCATCATTGTTCTATACATTATTACCTTGATGTCTAGTTTACGATCGCTGAAGACAGAAGTTCTCGAAGTGTTACTACTCCCCTTGCTGGTGCGTTGTAGTCATGGCAGTTAGATACCCGGCTTGCCAGTGGTAAAACTGCTTGCTATTTGGATTCATGAGAATGATTTTATGGAGAAACAGAGCAAAATTTAAGAGAATAGGGTTTTGTCACCTTTTTATATCTTGCGACTATTAAATTAATAGAATTGCTTTCACCTGTCTTTTTGATTTATGCAGGCGTGGACCCTTGGACATGTGTAGACTTGTCAGCACATTTTTATTTGTAGTGGGAGCTATCTGGACAATGGCATGATAACTGTTTTATCTGGTTTGGTTTTCAGAATGATTTATTCTCCCGAATAAAAAATCAGAAAGGCTTGTAGACATTTGCATAAAGATTTACTGATACTGCTGTGTTAAGGGATAATAATAACAATAATAATAATAATAATAATAATAATAATAATAATAATAATTTTTCCAAAACCTAAAAGATGGAATTCTTTAACATAGTAGCTATGAGGTTTTTTTCTGGCCCCATGTGACTGATGAGATGAAGTGTTACTACAACCCCAGTTTCATGTAAAATCAATTCTTCACCCTGCAAATGGAAAAGTGTATACAGCTCTTTTGCCTCACTGTACAAATCATTAAAATACTCATTTATAGAGAAGAGATGATGAAGAATCTAGTCCAGGTTTTCAGGGACATTGGGATATTCACAAGGAGCTTGATGAGGTTTTCCTTCTTTTTTATACCTTGACAAATGGTAACAGAAACAATGCAGAACAATGTTTCAGGAATTTGTCAGCCACAGTGGAATAATGATCTCCTCCTGCATCTGGTGATATGCTGGAATAGCTTTCAAATGATTTTATATAAGCAGGACATAATTTGGTTGCTTGTTTGCCCAACAATAACAGACCACATAGGGCCAGCAGAAAATCTGCTGACTAAAGTTATCTGGTCTCCAGAAGGTAACCAGAAGCAGATTGCAAACGAAGAATGCAGGAATAAAGGAAAATCTTATGATCCACTCCCCCAGGGCTCTCCCAATCCTACTTAGGTAATACTCTAATGAGAGTTCAGAATAACTTTTAAAAAAACCCAAAATTATTTTTCTTCTTCGGAGGGCCCACTGTGTAGAAAAGTTGTTGTTTCTGGGAATGGCACTGAGAAGTGTAGCAGGGCTTTAGGAAAGGTGCAGGCAGCTCTGCCTACGACATGTTGGTGCCCCAGGGCAGTGGATTAAGCATGCACACTGAGATGAGACAGGCATTGTAGCATATAGTCTTGCAAGGTGTGCCTGCATTTTGCATGGGGTCTATATCTTGGTGTGATTTTTTCCATTTCGGAGAGTGGGTCTGTGTCTGAGGCCAGCAGTGTGGAGTCCCAGTGAGCCACTAAAACAGCTCAAGAATAGGGAAATGTGCTTTGTCAGTGGTCATTTCTGTGAACAAAGTCAAATCAAGTGTTGCATAAGGGTGGACCCAGGTCTCAGCTTGTGATGTGTGCACCTCTGGCTTGTGAATATTGAGTCTGAGATGTAAAATCTAAATCTTAGCCATTCATTTTCATTGTAAGAAACCAATCCATTTCACTCAGGGTGCTTTGTCTCTTTTCATATAGGCTGTCCAGCTGTGTTCTGACCGTTTAGGACCTATAGAGGTGCTTGGCTTTTGTGGTTAAAGTAGGTGAAGGACTGGGGGAGACTGTCACCCTCATCCTATCATCTGTCACTTCAGTACTATATCCTGCAGGACACACAGTTTTTACCCTGCTTTTCACTACAAGCAGTAGATTTTCCTCTGTGAGGACTTGACATGAAGTCTGTTCCTTATGCTTCTTTAAAAGCATTCATATTTAAAGAACAACATTTTCAAGGCATATAGTTAAAATACAAGTTGAGACTTTTTTTCCCCTTTTTTCATTGTTTTTCTGCTGGCTTTGTCTGGCATACTGGAAAAACTATTTAAGAGATCTGTGTCTGCAAAGGTTTCTCTTTGAGTGGGCTACATTGCCTCTTTTATAAAAAGCCTTTTTTTTAATTAAACCCCCCAAGGCTAAATGTGGCTAGTTGAAGGCACTATGGGATTGTAATCCAGAAACACAGAACTAATTTCCTTGTTTTACTTTTAAATTGGGTTGTGTTTTTTTTTTCCTGTTAACTAAAATTGAAATGTTTCAATTATGAATAATGCCAGGAAGAACTAGCACACTTGAGTAGGTTTAATGAATTGCGTGTGTTCTTACTACTTTGTGAATGTGTGCATGGCGGTGTAGTTTCTGAGGCCTGCCATTTAATATGTACTGAAATGCATGTTTTATTTATGGTGTATTAATTTTAACTATCTTAGCTTTTTTGTTTTATGAGCAGGGTTTCTGTAGAGCCCTAAGATCATTTTAATATGTTCGGAAGAAATTTCCACAGACACTGAACTGCAGAGCTTTATGTCTCATGAAGGTGTAAGAGGAGCATGTTTCTTGTCTACTTTTATTAGCTTTAAGGCAGCACTGGATTTTTCTGTCGTGATTGAGAAAATGCTAAAAGGTGGTTTACTCCTTTTCCTGGGTAGATAGTCTGCATTTACAGTCCTTGATATTATATTGCAATTCTAACCAATATTAGCCCACATGGACAAAGAGACAGCAATGCATGTACTCTTCTAAAACTTGAGAACAGGTACTAACAATAAAACTGTACCACTTCTTGACAGTAATTTGAAAGGTCAAAATGTAATTTAGAGTATCTTAGTATTGTTGTTTGTTGTTTTTGAGGAAGCAGAATTTCCTTAGAGGATTTGAACTTCCTTCAGTGCATTTTTATGCTGTCTGCATTTGAACAATTTGTCTCTTTGCCATGTCTTTTCTTTATGAGCTGTTCTTTATTTTCTGTAAGAAATTGCTCACTGAAAAGCTGTATTTTAACCCTTTGATTTAATGTTCCAGAGGAATATAGGAGTACTTTTGACTAAAACCCCAGTTTACAGTAATATGGGAGCACGCAGGCTAACTACTTATCTAGCTAACATCAGTGATTATAATAGTGCAAAGACAGTGAGTGCAGAAACACAAATTAATATGGTAAGGTTATTGCTTCATTAGAGAAACTGGAAAACATAATTCATGCTCATTAAGTGTGGAGACAAATAAATATGTTTTCACTGAAGTGGCATTCACTTAAAAAAAATAAAAATGCATAGCAGACAACAGTGTTACTTAAATCAGTCATTGTGGGTCTTTTAAAAAATTACCCAGAGCTGGTTTACAAACTGAGGTGTAATTGTCGGTGTGAGATTCTCCACATTAAAAAGCGAAAGACAAAGCATTTGGAAAACATGGAAGAACTACTATTTGCAGAAGAACAATGAATAGTTTTAAAGTGACATTGACAGATCTGATCACAGATCTGCAGCAGGGAAGCACACACACAGAGTTTTCTTTTGTATTAACAGTTCTAACAGTTCGAAAGTAGAGTCTGTATCTTTTCTGGGACTTCTCTAATTTCACAAATTGAAAATGTTTGAAAGACCAAAAAAAATAGGATCTTTGCTTTTGGAGGTACTTTTGTTTTGTAAGAGCTCATTTGTAAGCCAAGCTTCCCTAAGTACATGTTTTTCACTTAGATCTTTAGGGGTCATAACTCGGCAGATGAAGCTATATGCATGCTCTTTAGGCATGCTTGCTCCAAACAAGTCCCTCTAGATATATTTGCTCTGAGGGAGGAATGACTGATTTGAGGTGTGTTTCAGTGTGTGGAGAGAGGGATCTGGAGCAAGAGGCAAGAGTTACAGGGCTAGCCCAGAGTTAACTCTACTACTTTTGCAGTATCACCACTCAGTGGCAGACATCTCTAAGTAGTGTATGAGTTTCTTGGATGTTGTGGAATTTAAACTATCCACCACAAAGATGACTGTGCATCTCTTTTGAGTTATAGATAGCATCAAAGCTAATGTGAATATTCCTGCACCTACTTTCCTACTACCTGCAGGAAAAGACTGAAGCATTTGGAGTCATGTTTCAATGTATAAGGCTGTATTTAGGCTAACACGGTGATTTGCTTGTTTGTTTGTTTGGGTTTTTTGGTTTGTTGTTTTCTTTAGATAGGGGTTGGTTGATTGTTTTGCTTCATTTCCTTAAAAACAAACAAGCAAATGAAACAAAGCAAAACAAATCAGAGATAACTGAGGTACAAAATTGTGTAAGGAGTGGAAGTGGCTGTGAAAGTTATTTGAAGTCGGGCTTTGTCACTAGGGGGCACTTAGCCACACAAAATTAGCCATGTTTGGGTTCAGGAGTTTTTTGTAACGCTTCTTTCTTTATCTTCTAAAATATCTGTTGATTTCTTTCTCTCTTTTTTTTTTTTCTTTTCGTTATTGATTTAATATGAGACATGTATAGGCAACCCCCATGGCAGGGGGATTGGACCCGGGAGATCTTAAGGTCCTTTCAAACCCTAACTATTGTATGATTCTATAAATATCTGCAAACACAGAAGAGTTTCAAGGCAGTGATCTGAAGTGAAACATTTACTCTGGGACAGGGGATGAAGGGGGAAGGCTAAGGAGAGGCTACAGTGTACAGGATTTAGCACAGAACCCACTCAAGTTTAAAATATATTAAAAGGCTGCTCAATTAGTATTAACTTAATTAATAAAACCTGAAGTGGAACAAATTAACATATTTAGCAGGGTGGTATTATCACAAACACAGATACATTTCTTGAGTATCAAAATCTCTCTGCTGTAATTTTACAAGTGCAAAACCTCCTGTTGTTAAAAACAAACAAATCAGAGCCCTCATTTACACATACCAATCATGAAGTGCTTAAGATACTAAATGTAGTTTTATAAAAGGGTTTAAAGTCCTTGACACTTCATTGCACACCACCTAGATTCATTATGCTCCAGTGGTTTGTTTTGCCAGACCCCACTTTACCTCGGTGATCTCCTGATGGGATTCTTGAGATTCACCGGCAGCCTGGCCACACAAAGGCATATTGGCAGCTCCTAGTACACCTGTAAAGCTGTCTTTGTGTCAGGAAATAACACATTTTATCTACCAGCTGCATGGCCAGCAGAATTTGACATGGGACCTTTTCCCTCCACACCCCTCTGATGGATAAACGATCACAGTGGGCTGGAGAGTGAACCTAGGTGGAGGTATCCCAGGCAGATGGAGTTTGCTGTAATTTTTTTCAGGCTGTTACTGCCAGTCACAGAGGGTAAACAAGGTACCCAGGGACTGCGTCTGTCAGGCCAGTTTAATGCTGAGGCATGCAGAATGCAAGTATTAGTTTACAGATAGTTTCAGCAAGCACGGCATGCAGTCGTAGTGTATCTGTTTCTCAGTGTTGTCCTCAGCTTCTGACCAAAGCTTACCGTAGAAGGCCTTGGTCCAATGTTACGTGTGTTTTTTTATCTGTCTGAGCAGTCTGACAGGCTAGTTATCAAATTAATTAGCTGTAGCAAGTGGCTGGAGCCAGCGATGAATATTCCAGGGCAGTATCACTTCTTACTCTTGTAATCAAAAAGAAACAGACTAGAAATCAGTTATAATCAGAGTGGGTTTGACCAGCTTAATTATAAGACTGAGAATTCTAAAAACTGGAAAGTGGTTTCCTCTGGTTTTGCTATTTAGGCATTTTAAATGAAGCAGGTAGAGGGCAGTAGGTGCTAACGTTCACGGTATCTTCTTCATTGTACCAGTGCTGGGCAAATCACTTGGCTGGTCTTCAACTGTGATTGTAGGTAACCTGATTTTTCACAGAAATAGACTGGGAGCAATCACGCAATCCATTAACACAACTCAGCAGTTGGACTTGAAGCATCATAGATGGCTAAAAGTGGGCCTTCTAGTAGGGCTTAAGAATCAACAATGAAAGTAGTGCAGCAGTTGACATGGGGGTTCTCCATGCAGGTGAACTTCAAAGCTGACAGCTGATTTTGCCTATAAAATTGTGCCTATGAAATATTCAGTGTGCTGTGCAGATTTTGGTTTTAACTTTTAAAATAAATGAAGTTATAAGCATTATTTTCCATGAAAACAAATCTCTAGAAGAGATTCATTTCCTCCTCTAGAAGGAGAAAAAACATAGGAGGACTACTATATGAACAAAGCTTAATTAAAATATAATTGTATTTAATCAATGCAGTATAACTAGAAATAGTGTTTAAGAGCTATGGCTGTTAGGCTGTTTATGTTCTTTAAATGAATATCTGCTTTATGAACAAAAATCCAACACAGCTTAGTTCTTAAAAAGGCTTGTTTGTTTTTCCCTAGTGATTTTTGTACAGTTCCAAGGAGGAGCAAAACCTGAAAATCAGCAAATTGGCAGGTGGTAGAAAATTCTTGTAATACCTCCTGAACACTTGGTGTTTCCAGCCTGTGGCATGGAAGAATGGTCTGGTATTAGCATGTGGCTTAGAATACTGCAGGTCAATCCCTTGCTTTCAGCACACTTTCTAGGTAACTTTGGAAGTCACTGATGTATCCGTGTCCAGACTCTGAAGTATTTAAACTTGGACCCTTTTTTTTTAGCATCTTGTGTTGTTGCACATAACAGCAGCAATACTGGATGAGGCCAGAGCTCTGTCGTGCTCAGTATCCTAGCAGCAAAGTGAAACCTCCTCACGTGACTTTCCCAGACTCCAGCAGTTTGTGTTTCAGGAAGTTCCTGTGCCAGAGGTGGTTTGTGTTTGGTTATAAACCCCCAAAGGATTTCCTGTCTCTCAGCTTGTTTGGTTGTCCCCTGAATCCATGTAAAGTTTTAGCAGCCGTAACATCCCATGGCAAAAAGTTCCTGAGTTTCCTTTTCTAGTTGTGTGGAGAGCTGCTTCCTCATGTTTGTTTTGAACGTGCCATCTGTCTGCTTCATCAGATGCCTCCAGCCTTGTGATAGAAGAGGCAGCAGTCAATTCTGATTCACCCCTTCCATGTCACTTATGATTTTACAGATCTTTATCCTATCTCCTCTGTATCATTGCTTTGCCAGGCTTCATAGCTGTTGCTCTTTGTAAGGCAGTCTGTACTTTCAGTCCATCACCTTACCCTCTTTTTTTCTTCTCCAGTTCTGTGCATGAGTAGAAGGATCACAGTTGCTTATGATACTTAAGATGGAAATGTGTGTATATACAGAAAAACACTGATTTCTTTTGGTTTTGTTTGTTGTTTTTTTTTTCTCTGTTCTTCAATTTGCTTTCACTTGTGAGCACAGAGATGATGTTTATGCAAAAATTTTACCACCCCAAGACCACATTCCTGAGTGGCAATGTGCTCAGACCTCAGTTCAGAGTCCACAACTTTAGAATTTAAATGAAAAGTTTTCTCCTAAAAGTTTCCTAGCATCACTTTGCATAAGTTGCATTTCATATGTCATTTTATTATCAGCTTACTCTTGGAAAAAGTTCTTTCACCTCTATCATTTCTACCCCAAATAAGTTAATATCACCAACAAATGTTCCTGTTTGGTCCCTTTCTCAGGTTATTTTAAGAATATGTTGAGAACATGGGTGTCCTCAACATGAGCTAGCAGGATTTCACTGGTGACTTTCTTCCACAGTAGACTCTTTTCTCTCATATTCCTGTGCTGTTTCATGTCTTTTAGACATTTGTTTTTTGAAATCTGCCCTAACATGATCCCTCTTATTCTGTATCTGCTAAGTTTTCTTAAGAAATCTTGTGAGAGAAATGTTATCAAATACCTTTTGGAAAGCCAAATAGACAATGTATCTGACTATTAAAAACATGGAGTCCCATACAGTTGGAGCCCTGAAAGAAAATAGCAGGTAGTCAGGAGACTGGTCTATTCAGTCGCTTGTGATATTTCAGTAACAGTGGGGTAGATGAGGGCTCAGATAATGTGGATTTATGGCATGTTTATGCTGATCCACATGTGAGCTTCCCCAGAAGGGGACTTCTTGCACCCACTGTTGTTCCCAGCTGTGCATCTCCATTTGCACAGCTAATGTGGTTGATCTGAGTTTATATGGTTGGAAATCAGCCTATTAAGCAAAATGAAAATTTTTAGCTGAATCAGCACTGTGGTATGTCTTGACCTCACAATGCAGCTGTGCTAGTGCTGGTAGGAGGGAGGAAGAAGAGTGTGTCATTACAACTGCAGCAAGGGCTGGGCTGTCCATTTTTACCAGCCGTTGAGCAGCTTAAGCCAGCCATGAAACCAAACCTGTGTTGGGTGAAACCAAACATGAAAACAAAAGCTGTGGTTCTGTAGCTTGTCTGAAGTGGTATTTTTAGCTAGGATTATTTAGGTGTTGAGTATTAGTAGATGATTGCATGATCCTATTTGTTTTCCAGAAAAGGAGTCCATGATGCATTACTAGAATTGGTCTATTCTAGTCTCAGAAATGAGAATGAAAAACTGAGAATGAAACGAGAATGAAAAACTGAATGAAAAGCTTCTTTATGATTTGTTTCCTCTGTGCATGTGTGTCTTCCTCTTGTGATCCCTAAGCCTAGCTTCCATTATTCCAGTGGGTTTGTTACTATGTTTAACTTAAGTTTGATGCCACACAGTAGCAATTAGCGATGTTTCCAATTTTTTTGCTGTGATCGTGGGAGCTAGTTATCTGTAATCCAAGGGACAAAAAGTATTGCTGAAAGTAAGGACGTTACTGATATGTTTGTATGGAGAGAAGAAATCTGAAACTCCGAGCTGTTTGCACCTCTGCTGTCCCAGAGTCTCTGGCTGTACATATAATTAACCATCCATTTCAAAATGCTGGCCAGTCCTTTCACTCCCTGCCAGTAACATCAAGATGTAAAATTCATTTTTCTGAAGGTTTGCTTGTCATATACTTGCGATAATTGGACTTTATATTGTAAACAATTCAATGTACACAATTGCCTTAATTACCGCAGTAGGTCAATATGTTAGTGATGCCCAAAAGTTGTCATAGGGGTGGATGCTCAATTATCACATTTTCTTTTTTAGATCCCTTGGAAGACAGGAAATTCAGTTCTGTCAAATTGGATTTTTTTACTCTTCACTAATTATTTAATTAATAGGAATTGGTGTGGCTTTAGTCCAAAATGCCTTCTAATCTGAAGAGAATTTTTCCACATTTCCTTTGTGTTTCTTTTCACATCATTTAATTAAATTTCATGTAAAGAATTGTGTTCATTTGCCCTTTCCCCTTAATCTCTGGAAATGTTTGAAGACCTTGCTCCTAAAGTTAGCAAGAAGCCAATAACAGGATTTGCTAACAAGCAGATACAGCATTGACTGTGTTCGCCTGTCAGAAGAAAAAGTCTCATCCTGAGAGTTCAGTTCCACCCTGAGTGCTCAATTCATTAGAAATCAGTAATTTACGTGTGAGTAAATGTGCCATATTATGACTATGTCACTTAGTAGTTGCTGAAGTTAACTTGGTTAGTAATTCACATGCTGATTTGTGTCAGGCATGCAAGATTATTTTTTAATGCCTAAAAATTTACAATTCACAGGAGAAGAAGAAACAAAGTGAGTTTTTCGGTTACAAGAAATTATTTTTACTTGTTAATAAGGACTTTCTCAGAATTCTTTTTTCACCTCTGAAGAAGATGCATTAAACTTACCCTCAGTTTGGGGTGTTGCCATCGCTACCAGTATTAGTACACACCCATGGTTTGCAAACTGAGACTGGGAAGACTTGTCTCTTAAATCAGTCTGCCAGTCATGAACGTGACTGATTTCAGATGTAAATTGTACTTCTCCTTGCTGTGCTTGGCATGGCATGTTCTGTGGGATGATTACTTAGCTTGTTGACTGAAGGCTGCTATGTAAATAGTGGTTGTGTGCTGTATGGTCATGTTCTTCTCATAGGTCTCCATAAAACTGCACCCGCACATTTTGTGGATGCAAACTGTACCCTGGTACCAGCTTTTGGTGTGTACATATGGTCCTTTGCAAGCAGCAGTAGTATATGTTGTGGGCAGAAAATGCTTGTGTGTACAAAGCCTGCAGGTGTGGCTTAAAAGCCCATTTGACAATTTACCCTCTGTGAAAAGGTGTGCTCTACCTAAGAATGTCTACATAGCCTCTGCCCTAGTGATTGGATTGATGCAGTGCATCATTTACGCTTTTGGTGTCGGGGTACTTTGTAGTTTCTGTGTACTGGATAACACCTTACTCTATTATTTTCAGTCTCTGTTTAATTATAGAATCATAGAATAGTTATGGTTGGAAAGGACCTTAAGATCATCAAGTTCCAACCCCCCTGCCATGGGCAGGGACACCTCACACTAAACCATGTCACCCGAGGCTCTGTCCAACCTTTCCTTGAACACCACCAGAGATGGAGAATTCACAACTTCCTTGGGCAACCCATTTCAGTGCCTCACCACACTTACAGTAAAGAACTTCTTCCTTATATCCAATCTAATTAAAAGGAAACATTTAACAATGTTTTCAGTGACATTTGTGAGTTCAATTCTCATAATGATTTCTGCAGTTGAACTTGCTGCATCACCCCTTCCACTTTCCAGTTTTGAGCACTGCCAATATCCAAGCTGTCATCGCAAAGATGACAAGCAAAGGGAGGCACAGTGGGCATTTCTAAAGCAAGCAAAATGCTCCTGCCAAAACAGAGTATGGTACTGTTTGTGAGGCTTGGAGCATCAGGGTGTTTCACCTGCAGGAAAGGTGGCGTTTGCAATTAGCCACAGCATGTATACTCAGTTGCTGCTCAGCTAGCCAAAGTTAGTGGTAGGGCAGATTGAGCTGCAGGTTTGGCTTTAAAGACATTAAGCATACAAGAGTTTGGGGTTGGTTTTTTTCTTGAAAAAGCTTAAACATGGTCTCGTACAGTGGTCATGAATCCTTTACAGATTGTCTTTCAGGATTGATTTGAAGTCTTTGGGGAAGTGTTTTCAAAAGATCTTGATTAAATAACTACTGTCAGATCCCTCCTATATGGATTTTCTTTTTTTCCTAGGCAACTACCTTGTCAGTATGGAGGGTACAGTTTGAATTTTCTGATATTCAAAGAACACTTTCAGAGAACATGACTAAAATGCTCTTATATGTCTATTGAACTTTTCTTGTTGAGGATTGCTTGTGCATCCTTATAGGCTCTTCTTGTAAGGAATGCCTTAAAATATCACCCATTTAGTACCGTTTTGAAAAAGAAAACAAAAGTAAAAACAAACAAACCCCACAACCCCACAAACAGTACTAATGTTGTTAATGCAGGAAGTCAGGTATAGACATTCTATGATTTAATAGGGTTATAAGCTATCTTTACCTGAGAATGTTATTTCTTTATACCAATAAAAACTGAGCATCCTTAATATTTTCGTAGAAGAAACAGCAGGAATAAGAGGTTTTACCATGCTCTAGAGATAAAAAATCTACTCAAATTGCTAAGTAGCCTTATTTGGTCAAATAACCTCCTTTAGTAACATTTCAGTAATGTAGTCATCAGTGACAAATGTAAAAGCCATGTGTTCCCTCATAATTCCCATTCACATATTGGAAATTGATTACTAAGATTAAATACTCTTGTCCAATATCCAAATCCATTTGAGAATTAAATGGTTGAGCTTCCCACCCCCCATCTCTCTCCCTCTCTCCCCAGTTTCTTTTGAGCGGCACAAACCTGATCCTTGTGCATCTTGAATTCATATTATATTCTCAGTCATGGATGACCTTTTATAAATGACTTCCAATAGCTACAGATGAATTCAAGCACAAGAGTTGATCGCAAAAGGTCATACTCCAGTTATACAAAATGTAGATAAATTTATACTCCCTGCAGCAATGGATTGCTGTAGGGTTTGGGGTTTCTTTTTTGTATCTGATGAATCTTAATTCAGAGCCATGCATTAGGAAAGGGTATATTTTACCTTTGTTTCTCTTTCTCTTTCTTCTTCTAGTTTTCTTTCACCATAAAATTATCCTGGGTTTTGAGCTTTCCAGGTATTAAGGATCTGTTTTAAAGGGTGCCTATTTCCATTTTTTCTTTTCCCCTCTGTTCTTTACTGGTGTATTAATTCCAGAATCTCCTTCTAATGTGTGGATAGTGTCTTTCTGTAAGTGTCACATTCTTAATGGGGGTATTTTACTTCCAAATGGATTAATTTCAGAGAAGTTACTTGAGGCCAGTCTGCTAAGAGCATGCATGCCTTAGAGGGGCACATTTAGACCTTAAACAAAGAAATATGGCAGATTCAAACAGTTACAGTTTATTTATGTGGGCATAGTTAGAATGGGTAATAAATTGAAAGAGTATTTGCTCTCATCACCACTAGTCGCTTCCTGGCTTTATGCTGTATAGACAATTCATCTCCTTTTTATTTCTGAAATACAGAAACTGTAGACTAAGGTTTCTGATGGAGACTTTGCTGTGGGACTCTAATTAGTGTCAAGAAGCTGCATTTTTCCACCCTTGTTTGGGCTTGCTGCATTCTCATCTTTCACACACCTCTCCTACTGATTCACACCAGAGAAGCTTTGTAGCTCAGCTGTTTGTGGTGCAGTTGTCCTAGCAGGTGAGTCAAAATAAGCTTCTGTGGGTCTAACACTGTAGGAGCTTGTGTGGTGCTTCCCATTGGTACTGAGGCCTTCATCTTCATATGCTATTTCCAGGGTATTCTAATTAAGGTTATATGGGGACTGTGTGCTTTAGAGCTGGATATCAACTCATCTTCACTATAAGTGAAAAAAAAACAGCTGACCTTCTTTACAATATACTAGATTGGATGGTCATGACTCCATGCAACTTTGCTTTAACATGGTTAAACATGGTTAACAGATTTCAACTGCTGTCACATTCCTCATCTGGGTGGGGGTAACCATAGGAGGTAACCATATGTTCTTAATATGGATAGAAACCAAGCAAGAACCAAAACCAAAGGCAAACTACTGCAATGTTTCAGCCCTGCTGTGAGTGCAATATAAATCTTCAGCTGCCTAAGATCATAATAACATATATTAAAGATACAGATGTATGTGTACGGCTTTATTTCTGCATGGTGTCTGTGTAGTTTGAAGCTCTAGTTGTTCTCTGTGGTCTTTTCCATCATGACAGCTTTTATCATGCTGTTCTTACAGTAAGCGCCAGATAGTTTTCATTCAGAAGAAAAAAACTGGGGTCAGCCATCCTTCATTTATCGCATACTAAGAACCTTGATATAGGAAAATGAACCCGCTGACGGGCAGAAACAGCTTCTTCTGTCTCAAAGCCCAGAAACCTATTTTGTGGAAGATAACTGCATAAGCAATTGAGCTTGATACTGGAGCATAGTCAAAAAAGGCATTTTAACAGGTGATGTGACCTATCCTTTAGATGATTATAATATAAAGCACCATAAAACACCATATATAACTTGTAACATGAAAATGGAGCCTGGTGGTCCATGTGATTTCAAATAAAAAAGCAATAGTCCTTGCAGCGTGAGAATTGAGGCAATTTCTACCTTGGGATGTGGATCCCATTGTGATAAGGTTTGAGGATGTGCGTCTGCTAAGCCGTAATTCACTGATCTTTACCTACCTAATTGCAGATGAGTAGAAATCCATGATTCCTCCATTCAATTTCTTGAGAGCAGGAATCTTGAAAAAGTCACAAATTAGTTGGATAAAAGGAAAAAGCATTTCCAAGCATAGTGAGCATTGAATAGTGAGCTGTAAAAGAAAATTCAAACAAAATATTCTTGTTGTTAGATACAGGATGAATGCCAAATAGACATTGAAAATATACATGATGTTCAGCTGGAAACCATCCAAACCATGATATGTATCAATATTGGGTTAATGTTAAAGTTAAATACGCTGCCTGACATGTTTCCATTATCTTGAATCTGCTGTCCTTAAAGAAAAAAGGTGTCAAATTTTGTTTTCCCTTTCCCCAGATATATAAAGCACAACCTTCTAGGAAAAAACTGGCAAACAAGCATGCCAACTAACTCTGTTAATGGAATCCTGGCAGTTCTGTCTCATTTGAAAATATCAATGCTGATGAGGCAGAGGGGAGGTAAAGCTTCAGATTTTTAAGCAACTTATATTCTAACATCTCCTTGACATAAGTTTAGTTATATAATGTTAGTCAGTGCAGGATTTGGTCCAGGAATGGATTTGGGTTACACCCCCACCTCCTTTTTACACACAACAGAATTAATGAATGAGTCCTATTAAGACTAATATTTCTTTGTCAGTCCTTTTTTTTTTTCTTTGGGATTTCTTCTTGTTCTTTAGGTGGAAATTGAATGGTGTGTCTTAATCAACGCAAGACATTTGGCCACTTGAGCTTTCATAAATGTTTAGTTTCCCAGGGTCCTTTGAACGCCCAGGGAACAGTTCTCCATCCTTATTAGAGACTGACAATTAAAGGTCTGTTTTCATATCAGAAGTAATAACAAAAAATTAGCTAAGGAGACCTTGGAATGCTATGAGAGAGTTTCAGTGTTCTGAGATGGCCAACTTTCCTTCATTTGCTTCAATCAGTATCAACTTGTGTTTCTTATGTTTCCTACTGCCAGGGTGCCTTACTAGCTGGCATTGTGACAGCTGAGAAGGATTATGCAATACCGTGAAGATGTGATTAATGCATTTTAGGCCACTGTAATCATATTCAGTTGCATAATTATCACAGAGGTGCAAAAGTAAGCCAAACTAGATTTTGAAGGCAGTGCTATAAATGAGCAATTTCAGTTTTCTGAATTCCTTGTTAGAAGAAGGAGGAAATGCTACGCACTTCTGCAGGAGCTGTATTGCTTACAGATCTTGGAGATTCTGAGGATAATTTATAGGAAATGTATGATTTTGGCCTAAATATTTTAATCTTTGTGTGCCATGTTACAGGCTTTCATGGAAGATAATCTGTTACTGTCACACCTTCTCTGTTTTAAGTCTGAAAAGCAAATCTGAGTGTTTCTTCCTCAGGCTCTGGTACTATGGAAAATTGCTGCAAAAGTTTGTCATGAATGAGTGCTCTGGTTTCCTTTCACCTCTCAGAATCTGCTCTGGTAGATTAGGAAACCAGTAATGAAAGTGGGGTGGATCATAATTAAATAGGCTTCATATGTGTTTATTTAGGTCTGTAAAAAGAAAGTAACATCCAGAGCTGTTAGTGTTTCTGTCATAAACTGGGAAAACAAAATTAAACTGATACTAGAGTATCGAATTCCCTCTTCAAAACTGATTTCTTAGTAGTGCCATTCCCCCTTTCAGTTAAGTGACCTATGGCTGCTTCAGACTATACATATGGCTGTTTCAAAGCAATGCTGAGGGTCCCCTTTGCCCCTGGGATTCTCCCCACATTTTTTTGTCTGCTTGAAAACCCTTAGACTCTTGGGAACAAGGAGACAGAACCAGAATTTCTTTCCGTTCACCTCCTGCCTTGCTGCCATAGCACAGATATTAGTAGGGCTATCTGAAGACTTTAGGAAACAAACTTTTATTCCAAAGCCTTCGTTTTATGGTTGCTTAAAGTATAAACTGGGATTTGATTTTAGGGAGAAAAAAGAAGAAAAAGAAATCCTTTGTTGCTAGGACTTACAGCAGTCATGTCACATAAATTGGCAGATCTGTGTATTTAGGGGATTTTACACTCTAATTAAATGCAGTAGTAGTGTTCAGCCTTTTGAAATTAAGCCTCTTTTTTTTTTTTTTTCTTCTGCTACATACTTAGGGAACAAACATGCTGTCAAAATCCTTAATGTATCCAACCATTTGAACATAAGAAACAGCATCAAGCTGTTATTTTTGCTGTTGGAGTGTACTTGTATTTCCAATCTGAATGCTTTGTACCTGGTGATCTTAATTATATTTGAGCTGGAAATAGTTTAACATTAAAAGGAATTACAGCAGATTAATCTGTAAACCTGCACAAATATCACATTCCTTTGTATGGAGGTAAGCAGGGCATAGTGTGCATAATTACATGTTGTTCTCCTGTAGGTTGTGTGCATAGGGCTGAGAAGTCAGTGTTGCAGATCCTTATGGCAGCATTGGTTATGTCACACTCTTGTGTCTTGCAGTGGTCAGTTACATTAGAAAATATACATTATGACTCTCAATAACTTAATCTTCTTTATAATAAGAACAAGCAAGAAAAAAAATGAAAAAACCCAACTTGCCCTGGAAATAGGAGTTAGTATACTGCTTAGTGTATGGAAGTACAGAGAAATCTTTTAAAGAGTATTTGCTGTAAGTTTTTTCTTTCTAAAGTGATATATCTTGAGGTCACCCCAAGAAGGCCATTTATCTCAACCATCTTAACCATCCTTTAGACTTTTTGCAACTGGAGAGACAAGAGAAAATCTCTAAAACTTAACTGGGAGAGGTCTGTTTCTCCAGTCCTGATGCAAAAAAAATCATCAGTATCCAGTTGCATCAGTTTAGCCTCAGTTAAGAGTGGAAGGAGAGCAGAGCCTCAGCAAATCAGAATTGTAGTTTGTACTGGTAAATACATCTTTTGATTCAAATTATCAGTAAAGTATACTTGTCTATAATTAAGGTCTTTTGATTTGCTTGCACTTTCAAGGCTGATCATATGGCACTGTTGAGCTCATTTAGGAACAGTTTTCCAGATGACAGAAAAAAAACAAGTTACTGGAGGAATACAGGATAAGAGCAAGCCATTCACATGCGGTCTGAGTTGCACAAGATGTGTCTCTTGGGCTATGCTACCTGCTGGGCAGCTTCCATATACCTGTCTAGATGGCAGTAAATTTCCCAGGTAGTTTGATGCTCATGCATCCATTCATCTTGCATAAGCTGCTACCTCATTGCAGTGGCTCTGGAAAAAACGGTTGTAAATTTTAAATTTAGCATGTGTAGGTCTACTGGTAATGAAACTTCTGTCTCAAGAATTACCTGCATTTCATGAGACTAGTACAGGTGTTGTCTGTGGGAGTGACAGACATGTTCTGACAGTTCTGGCTTTATCAGCATCCCATTGCCTCATGTCTTCTGAACTTGGAGTGCTCTCTCTTGAATCCCCATAGTGAATGCTGATGCATTCACTATGATTCACAAGCGAGCACAAGGTACCTAAAGAGAAATGTCCTTCTCAAAACTGAGGGTGACATAAAAAAAAAAAACAAAAACAAAACATAATAGTGACTAATCATTGCAAGAGAATTCTGGGAAATAAAATAATAAGAATTAAAAAAAAAAGACAGGGCAAACAAAATTCTGGCTACTTTCAGTGACAAAACTTTCTACTGCCCCACTGTTAGCCATCAGCTGGAAACTGAACCTGCTTTCAGCACTGTAGGTAGTAGTCATGTCTTTTCACTGCTTTTGTAGCTTTTGTCCTAAAACAAAAGTACAGTACACACCAGGACTTTCCAGGCTTCCCCATAAAATGGTGCCAATGTATTTCCACCTTAATTTGCAGCATCTCTTTTATTACAAACCTTGGTCTCTTCTGAGCACAGCTGCTGACTACGCCAAATTCACATAGTTGTTCTGTGATGAGGACAAGGATCATCTAGTGGATAAATGGAGAACACAGTATTCAATTTGCTGGTGACCTTAAATTTGATCTCTCTTCTGTCCTTAACAGCCTATTCAATCTCTGTCCTGTTTAACCGATGTCATCATTACTGGTATATCATACAGACACTTCTGCAACTGCCTTTTCCTTAATACTGTAGTATTTAAATCAGCAAAAGAAAGAACTAAGAGTGAACAAGGAAAGAACTACCATAAATTCTTCTTCACCTTTTCCTCAGCAGTGTCAGGAATGGCCACAAAGGTCTTTCCCAGTCTTCTGTTCATTTTCTATATTTATCTGAGGTAGAAACCACAAGTTTGATTGATAATGCAATTTGCATCTCAAGGCATCACTGGAAATACAATGGCATGAAAGGCTACTCTGGCGGAGCACACTTTTTCCCCAGGGCTGACTTTAGAAACTCATTGATGTCACTTCCTTCCTCAGTCAGCAAGTGAATTTTCACTAATTCTCAAGACCAGCTGTCCATGCTGTCAACAGAAAGTTATTAAAATTCCTTTAAAGTGAATCAAAATAGCCTAAAAACAAATGTACTGGGAAACAGGAAAGCATCAGTATTCAAAGTCCACAAACCTTTGAGCAAAATAGGGTTGATCTAACCAAAGATTTCAAGCACTGTGCTTTCCTGCTAACTTGTATATCATTAGACAATGCTAAAAACACATATTCCTTTAATCTTCTATTACCAACAATTTATCTGGTTAAAATAATAGTTAAAAGAATCAATTCTATTTCTCCCAAAGATGAAGTCAATGAAAAAGGAAATACATTTTAACAAGTATCCCCTAAATGATAATTTGGTGGGTTTGGGGTTTCTTTTAGCCAAAAACTCATGGGGTTTGTTGTGTTTTTTTTTTCTATATTTAGCAAATAAAAGCACAACACAAACAAGCAGGAAATAATTATCACAAGAAACAATTTTATAATGTTATTGTTTTTATTTGAATTATTTATAAAGCTTTCATTGAGAGGAGAAGTGTTCTCTGGGACAAGTAAGGAATATAATTTTACTTTAAACAGAGGTTTCATACTATATTTTAACACTTAAAATATTTACAACTCATTTTAAAAATTCTGTCTTGTGCCACAAGTATTTGAATGAAAAAATCCTGTTGAAATGGAGTATCGTTTCCAGTGCTGGAGGTGGCAGCCACCCATGCTGGGCAGGGTCCCCTGACAGTTAATAGTGGTACTGACAGGTTGTAAAATGTGTCCTATCATTATTACTCAAAAAAACCCTCTGGGTACATGTAGCCTAGCTGGATAGGTTAAGTGTGAAATTCCTGACTTTCCCCAATACATGTGGATGATCTCCAGTAGCAAAGGGAGGGTAACTGATATCAGCTGCCCCTTTTGACTACTAGTGCATGGAAACAGTAAATGAGGCAAAATTACTATCTCTTTTGATCTAAAAAGAAAGAATAGGTTTGAGGTGTTGTTGCTGCTGGGGTCCTGATGGTTGTAGAAAAGCAATGTTCTGTCCAGGCTTTGAGCATGTCTTCAGGAGCACACTGAAGGACACTTCAAAGGGCAGTCAAAATAAGGAAGCAAGACCATAATTCAGCTTGCCACTTTGTGAATATTATCAGGATAGAATTTCTCCTTTGAGCCAGCTGGTGCCTAACCTCAGTCTTGACATAGGCATGTAATTTTATTTTAGGGTCATGGCAGAAGCTGCTTTTCTCCTCCAATGGTCAAAACCTGAGCTGGATGTTAAGTCTCTCAGGCACATATGCATGCAGCAGTACATCTCACAACACTGAGATAATTCATAGCACATATTTGAAATCTGTTGTCTTCATTTTGAATGTTGTAATTTCATATGAGACTCCAGGTTAGCAAGGTTGTCTACCTATCTTATTGTTCTTCTTAGCACATATCGATTAAGAGGGTCTTCTGTTTATGTGGATTTCCAGTTTGAAGTTTCAAGTCATTTGTATATGTTAAATTCTGTTTCTCAATTATAAGGGTTGATTTTATTTTATTTTTTTCCTGAACTCACTGTTTTTTGTTCTGTATGTACACAGTCATATTCAGTAAAATAAGTACAAAGTAATTATTTTCTTTTTCTTTCAGAGTCTGGAGAAAAACTGCAACAACAGATAATTAATCAGGTACTTTCATGCTTTTTGTTGCTTAACTTTTCTTGCAGAAGAATTGTAGCAGTTAGAGGACTTCACAGGACATAATATTAATTATGTAGGTGTGCTAATGACCATGTATCAGACAAATGCTTGGCTCTGCAGATATGTTGAATTCATAAAAGCAGCCATCATTTTGATTTAAACCTCAGATTTGCCATTTAAGCAATTTAGTTCATCTACCTCTCCATGTGTTGATAGTGAGGGCAAAGCCTAGAGGTAATTTGTTCATTGGTATCAAATTTTGTAGCACACAATTACGTTTTTTCTTTTTTTTTTAAATATTATTTCTCCTGTTTGCTAGTAGTCCTTTTAAAAAACCAAAAAGCTATTTTTACAAAATACTTGCACAATATATGTTAGCGGGGTCTTTCAGTTTTGCTTCGGTTTCAATTTCTGCCATGAATTTTCACTGAGGCTTCACTAAACTGTGACATTGGTTACGCAGGCATTTTCTGTCTTGTCTTTATTACTGTGCTAGTTAGGAGTAATTATTTAGGAAAAAAAACCTTTCTACATTACAATTTAACATTTCAGAATCAGGAAAAGGATACAGGAACTGTACTGAAAAAAAAAAAAAAAGATAAAAATTCCCTGTCAGAAAGAGAGGAGAAAACCCAGAGTTTGCTTTCTAAAATTACATGCTTTTCTGGATTGAAAAGATCTGACTTGTACAGAAGCTTTGTGCTGCTTCTCATTCTTGGCTACTTGTCCTCTTACTGAATGCTGTTACCCAGATGGCCTATAAATGGGTATGTTGCTTCCAAGCTATAAATTGAGGCCTTGAGGTCTTTCCATTACTGTTATCTGTGAATTGATTATCTAGATGGAAGACTGACCCACCAGGTGACTGACCACCTAAAGCAGCCTGGTTTGGCTCTAACAGTGTTTCACTGCAATGGCAGAGCACATCACAGGTGTCACTGTATCAGTTTCAGTGGCCTGAGCTGGCACCCCTGCTGACCAAGCGAGCCCTTGTGTGTCCAGAGGCTTATGAGAAGCCTGGTCCTGTAACACCAAATAATATCTAGAGTTGTTACAACCCTTCTTGAGAAATTGATGGGTGAACATATTTAGCCCAGAATATGGCATTGCAGAAGCAAAGGAAAATCTTTTTCTAAATAAGTGTAGAAATAATTTGAAACTTAATGGAAGTTCTGTGCTTCAACCGAGAGTTTATATCCCAAAGCAAGTCTAATTAACTTGTATAAATTAAACTGCATTTTAAAATTCACCTGAAATTCACCTTACAAAGCCACTTTTGGAAGTCTTTATTGGCCAGAAGGGGGGGCAGTTGTATTTTTAAAACACAACTTGAGGCTACATTGACAGGAAAGTGTATGGCTGATTGGAGACATAATTCTGCACATTTTCTGTGTGTCAAAATCAGCTCTGTGGACGACACTGCCCTTTTCTGAAGATGAGTGCACTGTGATAAAAAAAGACATTTGTCACAGTTACTAAAGGTGGATTAGGTGCCGTACCTTGTGTATCCAGTCTTGGTCTTTTCCTGCCACTTTTTCCATGCCACTGCCTTGCCCTTCTTGAATTGCTCGCCTGTTCTGTCTCTCTGTAGTTGACTTAAGAGCATCTCATTTTGAAGGAAAATGGCATTGTCTTGGTATATGGAGTGTGTATCTAAATAAAGCTGTAAAAACTTGATTTGGTGACAAATGGTAGACATTCACTTCTAAATGGATACTAGAGAAGCTGGTGATGCTCCATTCCATACAAGTTCCTTTGGACTTCCAAGAAATGGAAGAATATTTCAAATTAGAAATCAATTTCATTTTCAAGTCTATAATTTAGGGCACAGCTGCAGAGTTTGATTTGTAGTAATACTACTTCAATAAAAAGATTTAAACTGGGGTTGATCCTAATGGAATATCTCACATAGAAGGATTCAGTTTATTTTCAATACTTGAAATATTATATGCAGGATAAGATACATATCTGGCTTAGGATCCTGTACTCCCCCTTAAGTCAGTGCAACAACACTGAGTTAAACTGGCTGCCAGAAACTAAGTGAAGGGAGAAGTGGCTCTGCAGAAGATGAATAATGTTACAGCTTGACAGGAGAAGGAGTGCAAGGGGGCAAATAGCCGGAAATGTCTTGTTGAGAGATGAGTGAAACAGAGAGGGGAAGGGGATATGGTAAAGCTGCTTTCCTAGTGATTTCCAGCTAGGTAAACCCTTACTATATGTGGGTATCTGGAACTTATCACATCTTCAAGACCACTGTTGTTTCTGCGTAAGGCTTAGCTCTTTCTAAAGCCTAAGCAAAGTTTGGTGAAATATGACATGGATAAAATACTAAGGTAGCATCTACTTCCAGAAACCTTTGACTACAGTTACCATCTTGACTAGCTCTTTTTTTTTTTTTTTGATCATAAGGCATTTGCTGTTTTTTCTTAAGCACCTTATCATTTATATATATAGGTATGCATGTTTGTTTAACAGCACCAGTCATTTACCACTCTACCTGAGTAAAGACATCCAGAAATGGTATGCACTGTGCTTTTTAATACCTGTTTTTAACGACCTTTGCAACTTCAGGGTAAATACTGGAATCGATGTAGTGTGAGTAGCTGTGGCATGTTACGTACTGCTAAGGAAAATGCAAGGAAACAAGAACTTTGTGCTTCTGTTTCGTACTCTTGACTATAAAACATGTTACAGACCACCAATCAAAATGCATCTGAAGGCAATCCTTTCTGTTTCATCTTTACCACTCAGGTTTGTCTGTGTTGTGGTCTTAATGTATACTCCTATGTGTGGTTTTGCCCAGTGCCTCTCTGAACTTATGAAGGACTAACAAGAATACTTGCATTTAAAAGTTAAAAGTTGATTGCACAGTCAGACTTTTGGGTTAAAATCCCATCTGTGTTTCAGCTCAGACTTGAGCCTGTCCCTTGCACAGTGAATCTGCCAGTTGGGTCAGGATGCTGGTGAGAGCATTCCACAGCATCTGCCTTACTGTTCTGTCCCTGAGGAGCTCTTTCCTCAAGGCAGACTCTCTTGCTGTGGCATATGCATCTCTTTTTTAGTCTTTTAACATCTGTCAGGGAGCATTTCTCTTTCTGCACATGAGGTTGAGGGAACAGTAACACAGAAAGAGCTGTAACGAAGGAATGTACTTGCTAGAGCTAGGCTTGGACCAGAGATAGAAACATAGAATTATAGAATAGTTAGGGTTGGAAAGGACCTTAATATCATCTAGTTCCAACCCCCCTGCCATGGCCAGGGACACCTTATGCTAAATCATATCACCCAAGGCCTCGTCCAACCTGGTCTTGAACCCTGCCAGGGATGGAGCATTCACAGCCTCCCTGGGCAACCTATTCCAGTACCTCACCACCCTAGCAGGAAAGAATTTCCTTCTTATATCCAACCTAAACTTCCCCTGTTTAAGTTTTAACCTGTTACCCCTTGTCCTATCACTACAGTCTCTAATGAAGAGTCCCTCTCCAGCATCCCTATAGGCCCCCTTCAGATACTGGAAGGCTGCTATGAGGTCTCCACGCAGCCTTCTCTTCTCCAGGCTGAACAGCCCCAACTTCCTCAGCCTGTCTTCATACGGGAGGTGCTCCAGTCCTCTGATCATCCTCGTGGCCCTTCTCTGGACTTGTTCCAACAGTTCCATGTCCTTTTTATGTTGAGGACACCAGATCTGCACACAATACTCCAGGTGAGGTCTCACGAGAGCAGAGTAGAGGGGCAGGATCACCTCCTTCGACCTGCTGGTCACACTCCTTTTGATGTAGCCTAGGATACGGTTGGCTTTCTGGGCTGCAAGCGCACACGGCCAGCCCATGTTCATTTTCTCATCAACCAGCACCCCAAGTCCTTCTCCGCAGGGCTGCTCTGAATCTCTTCTCTGCCCAACCTGTAGCTGTGCCTGGGATTGCTCTGACCCAGGTGTAGGACCTTGCACTTGGCATGGTTAAACTTCATGAGGTTGGCATCAGCCCACCTCACAAGCGTGTCAAGGTCCCTCTGGATGGCATTCCTTCCCTCCAGCGTATCAGCCGAACCACACAGCTTGGTGTCATCGGCAAACTTGCTGAGGGCGCACTCAATCCCACTGTCCATGTCAGCGACAAAGATGTTAATGTTAAACAAGACCAGTCCCAACACTGATCCCTGAGGGACGCCACTTGTTACTGGTCTCCAGCCGGACATTGAGCCATCAACCACAACTGTTTGTGTGCGGCCATCCAGCCAGTTCTTTATCCACCGAGTGGTCCATCCATCAAATTGATGTCTCCCCAATTTAGAGACAAGGATGTCATGTAGGACAGTGTCGAACGCTTTACACGAGTCCAGGTAGATGACATCAACTGCTCTACCCCTGTCCATCAGTTCTGTAGCCCCATCATAGAAGGCCACCAAATTGGTCAGGCAGGATTTCTCCTTAGTGAAGCCATGCTGGCTGTCACCAAGCACCTTTTGATTTTTATGTGCCTTAGCGTGCCTTAACATGCCTTCCAGGAGAATCTGCTCCAAGATTTTGCCAGGCACAGAGCTGACACTGACTGGTCTGTAATTCCCTGGGTCATCCATTTTCCCCTTCTTGAAAATGGGGGTTATATTTCCCTTTTTCCAGTCATGGGGAACTTCACCTGACTGCCATGATTTCTCAAATATGATGGCCAGCAGCTTCACAACTTCATTTCAGATAACTCTGATGTACTGTCAGTATGTACACACCTTCTGCCAAAGTAAAGAAGTGAAAGAAAACTCAAAAATCTATTAAATGACAATGTAAGTTTGTTAAACAGACCATGTTCGGGAATGACTTATGACCTGAAGGATGCTTGAAGTATGCATGTGGTGTAATAAACCTATACTAATATAAGCAAAAATTAGCCAGTTCAGCCCAAACTCTTTGGTTTTCCTTGTGCATTGCTGTAGTTTACTTCAGTAGTCTCCTCTATCCCCTTCACCCTCTCACATCACCTAGCCAGGGAAAGTTCAATCAATGTATGCCAGCTTCTAAGTGCTGCTAGCTTGAGTAGCACTGAATACTTACTTAGCCTTTACCCTCTTGGCCACTGCTTGTCTCCCCTCATGTTCAACAGTGTTTAAATTGATATTGTTCAGTTTTTGTACAACAGCCATATGTATGCACTGCAGAGCCTGTTTCCAGCTCTCCACCCATAGTGATGGTTAACCATGTGCTATCTACTTTATTGCATACACTCTCTTCACCACTCCATGTACTTCTCTCCCTCTTTTTGCTTCTCCTTCTATACAAGCCTCACTAAGCTACAAGGCCAGATTACCAGCAGAGCAGCCTCCTTTCTGCACTTTATGGAGGTGGGTGTTCAGCATATTGTACACCAGGATCTCATCCTCTCCGATGCTCCATTTCTCTCTGCCAAGCAGGGTAGGAACTGCTGCTTCCAAGAGATTCTGGAAGACTTAGTCTATAATTGCTTGTAAACCACTAAAGCAGTAAGTGATAGAGAAATCCAAAGTAGTAATTGTAATAGAGGCTTGAGATGAATTCAAATAAGAATAGCACTTTCGTTTGGGAACCTTTGGAAGGAAACCGTTTCTCAGGCTGTATAGATGGGAATATACATGCGGTATGTGAAGATAAAAATATCTTCAGCTTTATGAATAATGATTCTTCTTGTGAAAAAAAAAAAAAATCCCAAACCCAAACATTGTAGCATTCAACAGACTGGATGCTCAAGTATTAAAAAAAATAGTGTGATGTTCAAGCAATGAAAGGCAGTATGGGCGGAGAAGCTGGGTTGCAATCCTGATTTTCAGATTTCCGAGTGTCTATTTGTCCTGGGTTCAGCAGTAGCAGTCATTTTTCTCCTTCTTAGTAGCTGGTGCAGTGCTGCGTTTTTGACTTTCAGCCTGGGAACAACGCTGATAACACCGATTTTTTTAGTTGATGCCCAGTAATGTTTACTCTGACCAAGGACTTTGTGAGTCTCATGCTCTGCCAGGGAGGAGGGGAAGCTGGGAGGAAGCAGAGACAGGACACCTGACCCAAACTAACCAAAGAGGTATTCCATACCACAGCACGTCATGCCCACTATATAAACTGGGGGCAGTTACCCGGAAGGGTTAGATCACTGCTCGGTCGGGCTGGGTATCGGTCAGCGGCTGGTGAGCGGTTGTATTCTCTCCCCTTGTTATTTTCGTTATCACTATTATTATTGGTGGCAGCAGCAGTGGTTTGTGTTATACCTTAGTTTCTGGACTGTTCCTATCTCGGCCCATGGGAGTTACATTCTTTTGATTCTCCTCCCCATCGCTCCGGGAGCTGGTGGGGAGTGAGTGAGTGGGCTGTGTGTTTTTTTCTGGGTTACCAACTAAGCTTAAACCACGACACCCTTCTTACTCTGTAAAATGGCAAGGGTTTTCTACCAGTGTTAATCAGAACTTAGGAGTCACAATATTCACATGGGGTAGGCAATTATCATCTTTCTTTGTTTTCCAGACATGGGAAAACTGAAATGTGAAGGTCAAAGGAGTTGCTCGGAGTTACAAAACCAAACACTGGTTCTGGCTGGTGCACCTACCCTTAACCATGGCACCGTTCTTTCTCATTATTCCTCTGCTTCAAGGGGGCTGGTGCTTTAACTAGTTAGTGTTTGGATGGCACACTAATCATGTGTAGCACTGCTTTCAGATTAATATATACCCACTGTATAGCTGTACAAAAACACTGCTACAGAATAAACTAGGGTATTTTATTTTACCTATGATAAATATGAGATAGCTACTATCAGTGAAAACGGGGTATGCTGCCTTTAAATCAGTGTGAGGAGGGAGTGTGCAGTGGATAATCCCCTTTGTAAATTCACTGCCTGTTTCATCTTACAGTAATTTATGAACACAATCAATTCTCAAGTATTAATTAAAAATATATAACACATTTATTAGTTTAAAATGTATGAATACAGGCAAACAGATTTGAGATATTTGCCAATCTAGAGTGCATTATACATTTCTGTTTGGTTTTTATTTACCAATAAAGTCATCTAATTTGAATTAAATGCTAATTGTGATTGGGGGAAAAATGCTTTGAGACCTCTAGAGATCTTACTGTCTCTTCCAAAGCAATTTTTGGGAAATTGAATTCTTCACGCCTGAATGTACATTAATATTCTTCAGCTGAACCTAGTTTCATTTGAAACTTTTCTTAATATTTCTAAAAGAGCAAGATGTCTTGATTATGTGAGAAGATAAGTGTGTTTACCTGCAGACAAGATAGAAATGGATTCTGTTTATCAGCAAAAACTCCCTGTGGATCTTACCACAGCCACTAATGCGAGAAATACTGCCATGTATGCAGAAGCACAGCATTACATTACAGGCCTGTCTACTCAAAAGGGATGGTGGGTTTTGTGGAGAAGTACAGTTGTTTATTATCTTCATCTTTACATTTCACTAGCTGTAAATGCCCCAGTGCCCTAGGGAGACCTGTCTAGTCATGCTGCTGGGCCATCTCCCTCTGAATCCTCCTACAGTAACATTTGAAGCCAGAGTAAATTTTAGCCAACTTTGCTGCAGTTATAAGAGAAGAGCTCAGCCCACAGCTGCCGGTTGGGTATGGTCAGGAACTGGAAGTGCTAGCTAGGGAGAGATGGATGTGGAAATGTGATTGAAACTCCACCAAAACTAGACTACCACTTGTAAGAACACTTTGTTGAACAGCTCGTTTGTGGCTTGATGTATGCAGCTGATGTAGCTCTTTTAAAGTAATTGAGGAAAGGATTTAGTACCGGACTCAAAACCTTCTGGGCTTAGAATCACATTGTTTCCCTGTATAACACATGATTTGTGCTATGTTTTATTCCGAGTATCTTAATAGGCATTCAAGCCCCACATTTGGCTACTCAGTAAATCAGCAAAGCAACTATTTAAGTAATTATACCTTCATTGTAGTTCATGGGAGGCAGGTTTGGAAAGAAAGTGAAGTACCTAAGTTCAACTCAAGTCCTCTGCTCCTTCAGCACCTCCCAAAGGAGTCAGCTGAGCCTCATAGGCTTGTTCCTTTGTGGGTACAGGTATGCCCCAGTGTTGGCAGGACCGATCCAACCCAAGTATTTCTTACCTCAGTGTGGTGGAAAACCACAAATGGCCATCTCACTGGGGAAGTTCACACCTGCCAGATTGGACCATGTGAGTACAGGTGTGCTGGGTGGTTTTCCTAACATGGTATTGGATGCCTCTGAAAACTACATCAGTGATTCCCTGAAGTAGGAACATCCAGATTTGTTTTCTTTCTGTACCCAAGCAGATTTAAACCTACAGTTTCTACTACCTGTAATATTCATCTTATATCCCTCCTGTATGTAAAAGTGAACTAGAGAGAGAGGCTCATGTGATATTTGGTGATTACAGCACTCCCTGGAGGATGGGAGCCAGGGTTTAAGTACCAGCATGCAGCCTTAGTTAACCTTCAGGGTCTATTACCAGCAAGTAGATCACTCTCCCAGGAAATATGTGTCCATTCACACAGATAGGGCAATGGGGACCATATTTTCCTTGTGCAGGGTTGGTGTTGATCAGCAACTGCCAAGTCATGGTCCCTAATACCTCTGAATAAAAAAAATGTTGTCATCTAGCCTCAGGCTTCATCCCTTGTCTTTGGAGCAGAAAATAGATATTGTTTAAAATATGAAATGTAATCAAAAATTAATGCCTGGTTTGAGTTGTGAACATGCAAAAGGCATTATCTATTTTCTTCTTCATAAAATGACTGTGTATATGAATTACCATATACTTGGAAGTAAGAATTTTAAGAATTTTATTTGTCCATAGAGGGAACTTTTTAGGTTATTTGACTTGCTTCTGTACTTTAAGTTATGAAAAAGTAGGCATGTTAACATTGTTTAATGTAGTCAAATAAGAGACTGATATGTAATATACAAATTACCTGAAAGTGTCAGCTTCTGATTAAAATACCTTGTATACATATAGTAAACCTACTAGTCAGTGGAACCCAAGAGTCTTTTTCAAATATTATTCTTCATAAAATGAGTATTGCATGCTTAGTTTGAGTCCATTTTGAATTTCAGGTTGTTTAAGCTGCTTTGCTCTGACATTGTTCCGTATAGAAATGAGTGAATACTGATGAAGATTTATGGCCACTGACTGCAGTGCCTGATTTAGGTTTATTAGCAGAGTATACACAGAGGAGGAAGACTGAGCTCAGAATTAAATGTTGTTTAAATATACTGGTTTACCTGTGCCAAAAATGAGCGTGACTGCATAGGAAGGAGGTTGGGCTGAATATTGCCAACTGTTAAGTGGTCTGTGATCTGAAAGTTGCCTTCTATTAACAGTGCATCTTAGCTACACATCTAGAGACAAGCACTCTATGCAAACTGGCAGTAGGCTCTGCCCAGACACAGGCTGCCCAGGCTGCAATGTCTCTGTGCTCAAGCTTGTGTTGCAACAAACCAGCGCCTTGAAACTGTTGTCCAAAAGCTAGAGAAACATCATGAGCATTGTACTACCTAGCAGCCAATTTATCATTGCCATTGATTGACCTTGACAATGACTTCTTTATTAGTAATAAGGAGGTGGGGTGCTTGTTTTTATTTTCAATACTTAGTTGCAGTTGTCTTGGTGAATCTTTAATCTGTCACACAATCTTACGTGTTACTTAGTTTCCGATAATAATAGCATCTTTATTGATACTTTTTCTATTAAGCATGCCTTGATCTTTCTTATCCTTCCCATTCTGAGCATGTTTTGGAGAAACCAAATGTTTTGACTGTGCAGGCGGAAACAGGAGGGAGTTAATTACAGATTTGAACAAGAATTGGCAAGTAAAATTAGAGATTAATTTCCTTCCTCCAAGTTGATGACCATATATATGAATCAGCTTATGGAAGTGGCTTATGCAGTCTGTCTTGCCTCATTAGCATGGGTGGCTTTGTGCTTTCTGTAGATGAAGGCAGGGGGCAGGGAGAGGAGGATAGCCCTGCACAAAGCTAATGTTTTTTTTTCCCTAACTTGTTTAGCAATTTTAGAGATGCTTGGTACAAGTGCATGTGTTTTGGGGATACATATTTTATAGGGAAATGTGGTGTCTGTTGCAGTAAGGCTTTGCTTGTCAGGACTGATGGCTCCACACAAAATATTTCTAGATCTTAATCTAGAGGAAAGATAAGCTTGCTGCTTTTTTTATGGTTTGAGAACTTTAGAGGCAGAAAGAATGGTGAAAGTTCAAAGCACAGTTGTTTCGTTCTTCCTCTGCCATAATGAAATTCTGTATCCACCACAAGGTATCTCTGACAGAAGTACCTCCACCGAACTTGCAGCATTCATAAGGAATACATATGTCAGCTCTGGCTTATGAGGAATGTAGCAGTGGTGATTTGCCATGAATAAATTAGATAAGCCAAATATTCATTACTCCACTGGGAGGTGAGAGGTTAGTGGTGCCTGTCTCTGGAGTAGCTCTTTTAAGCGCAAGTGATGAATCAAGAGGTTTATCTCTACTACACAGAAGGTGAAGCACATCATCAGCAAATATTTCCTGTTACTTATGGCCAGCCTGGATGTTCTGTCCATTGGGAGCTCCTGTAGGGATTTGTTTAGCTCAGCAGTGTTACACTGTACAACTGCTATGGTATGAGAAAGCTGTGTGCTCCAGGCTTCACTGGCTTGCTGAAGATAGGAGTCATGCAAACTTTTCATTGTATTTCAACTACATATCAGTTCTGAGCCATCTGCCATAATCGTGGACCTCTGCTGAAGAAATCCTTCTAACTGTGCCCAAATATGTGAATAACTTAATATTTTAAGCAAATAAAGTTTAGACTGGAGCTATATGTCACCTTTTCAAAGTCTCACATGTACCTACAATCCAAGTAAGACTGTGTTAGTTTTATAGCCCTCCAGTATTCAAGATACCTTCATCTGAATACCAAAATTAAGAGACTGATCAATACCAAATCAGAGAGTGAATTGGAAAATGAACCTTGTCTCTGAAAAACCTTTGTCTGTTTTCTACAGATAAATCCTAGATAAACTAATAAATTTGAAATTATATGGTCATTATAATACAATCCTCACATAAGAAGCATCTTAAAGAATTACATTTATACTGTGAAATAAAGTATCTAATGCCTTCAGTTCCTGCTGAACTTTAGCACTGCTGAACCCATCTAGTACCAAAGGACTGGGATGTAAGTAAAGATAAAATATACTTCAAGCATGTATTTCAAACTCCTGTCATTTCATCACTGGGGGTCCTGTGCTTCTCATGGATAAGTTTCTTAGAGTATGTACTGCAGAACACCCACCTGAACTGGTCAGAAAATGCAAATGCTTTGTCCTTCTAAATAATTGTTTTTCATAAGTTTCATCTGGAAAAAAAAAAAATAGAAGATCAACCTGTTGTTGTCTTAACAAATGAAGCTTTTATCATCTTTGGATATCCATGTGTTTGCAGAGCACCCATATTAGTTATTTAGTATAATACTGCTGTAGAGGGTCCTGAGGGTACTTAATCCTGAGAGAGATAAGTGCAAGCCACAGCAAAAAGTAGAGTACAGTAGGCTGCCAGATGATTCATGCAGTTGCTTCTAAGAAGCATTTTAGAGGACTCTTTCAGGAAGCATGTTTGAGGACAGAAGAAATACTAGCTAGATATCGAAAACCAAACCATACATTACTAATCCTTACAATGTAGATATTTGGCAGCACAGACGGGCAGAATAAAACAGAATATTGCTTTCCTCCACTATTCTTTGTCCTACATTTTTCTGTTGGGCTCACTTAATTTTATTATCCTTGTTAGTAAAAATGAAGATCCAGCACTAAAGCATTTAGGAAGCACACAACTGTCTGCACTGCAGGCCATTAAATCTTTGTAAATCAGCCCTGGAATATCATCCTTTTCAATACATCATTATCTTTTTGCATGGCAGGTTGCTCTAATTGCAGACTGTCTAGATGAGATCCCACCCGTGCATTGTAAAACCATCACAAAGCATAATTGGATGAGTCTTAACCATTCTTGGCAGTAGTCAATCTCTTCTACCCCAGTGGCTTGTGAAGGTATTAAAGGAAAGGACGGCTTCACTGTGTGTAAAAGAAGGTATTGGCTACTTGTTCTTACAGTGAGGAGAAATCCTTTTGTGAATGGGGAGGAGCAGGGAATCCCCAGCAATAAAAATGTCAAAAAAAAAAAAAAAAAGAATAATAAAATCCATAAACCTATTAATGACTCAAAAATGCCTTTTGTTTCAGCAGCTTCACTGAGTTGCCTGCCAGTAGCCAAATACCATGCTAACACTGTTAAATTCTTTTTCCCTTGTACTTGAGCTAATTTTTAAATGTCTTCACTTCCTGCCTAGATACAAGGAGAAAGAGATGATGTACATACTCATCTAAATTTGACTCACAGCCATTTCTTAAATTTTTTAAATGTGTTAATGCAAACAGAGAACAAGGCACTCTGCATAAATACTGGCAAAGGTGCAACACCTCACTGGGTTTTAATTCTCAGATAAAATGTACACAACCTGCTGCAGAGGTTGACAGCATGCCTCAAGGACAGCCCTGCATCTGCCCAAGGTGACCATGGAGTTCATCTCCCATGCCAGGCAGCAGGTTCCCAAACTTAGCAGCTCAAAGCGTTTGGTAAGGACTGTTTGCATGGGAAGATCTGGGTTCAGACTTACTGACCGATGAGGTTTTACCTGCATCTGCCTGTTGTTGGTGTATGTTCATGTGTTTTCCAAAATAATGGTGCCCAGCAGCTTGTGGGATGGACTGTTATGAACACTGCTACAATGGACAAGGGTTTTTAGAAAATGTTTATTGCTTTTGCAAGTTTCTTCTTTTCCTGTTCTTACTGTGAAAAAAAAATAAATAAACATAACATGGAGATTTTCAGATCTTTAAAGTGTCATAAAATGGGCATTGAAAGGTCAGTGGCATCAAGAGGAAGCCAAAGAAGGCACCTCACTTTGTGTAAGCCTACTATCACAAAAACATTTAAATCCTTTTAGTGTGTGGCTTTCAGCTGTCTCATGCACATTAAGAGTGCTAGCAGCTAAATATACCAGACTGTCAAGCGGTTTTGCTTAAGAAATATGGCACTATCTATTCAACAATTTGTTAGTTTCCAAAAAAACCCTTTCTAGTTAAATATTTCTCATAAAAATAAAGCTTGATTCATCCCATCTTTCATTGCATCTTGACTAGCTATTAGCCTAGTTACTTAGGCAAGCGTATAGGAAGGTTTGTTCTCTTTTTTTTTAATCTTGAATTGGAAAACTTCCATGGCAATGTAACAGCCATTTATGCCTTTGAAAATAACCACTATCCATTCCCATTCTTAAAGTTACAGCCAGCATTTACTGCAAGGACACCATCCATTGTGGAACTTACAATCACATTTAGTAACCAATACTGTTGTGCTCACCGTGGGATACATGTCTCATTGAGAAGGGGAAATGGAGAGGGGAAGCAACTAATGGTATTTTACATATTGAGATAAATTTTTTTGTCTTCAGAACTTCTCGTGTCATTGTTTTTCCCCTAGTTCTTCTTCCCCTCACCCCCTTCAGATTGGGGCTTCTTTTTACCCTGATAGATTCTTTCTCTTTTGCCTCATCTCATTTGGAGGAAACTGCTTTCAAGTGATTCCCATTGTGCATATGTTGTTCCTTTAGGGTATTACCTGAGATTTCTCTGAATAGTTCTACTCATCTTTCTCTGAAGTCTTTAATCCCACGAAAAATCCTTCAGTAGTACTTCCTGCAGCTGAATTCACAGTTCCTGAGACTGAAATGCAATCTTCTTCTGGCATCTCCTTTGGCTATTCTTCCCTGAGGTTGGTCCTGCATCCCAGGCAGACTGAAATGAAACAAAATCAAGACCACACACCTTTCAGTCTGTCCTTTTCCCTCCTGACTTGGTGAAATCAATGCATCTTCCACTAGTTCAAGATGGCAGGCTAAATTCAGAATGCTGAAATTTCCTCTGAAATGTAAGGCTCATTTAACAGAATCACAGAATCACAGAATGGTTGAGGTCATCTAGTCCAACCTCCCTACTCAAGCAGGGTCACCTAGAGCACATTACTCAGGATTGTGTCCAGATGGCTCTTGAATAGCTCCAGTGAAAGGGACTCCACATCCTCTCTGGGCAGCCTATTCCAGTGCTCATCACCCTCACAGTAAAGAAGGTCTTTCTTATATTCAGGTGAAACTTGCTGTCTTTTAGTTTATACCTGTTGCCTTTTGTCCTATCGCCTTCCACCACTGAGAAGAGTCTGTCCCAATCCTCCTGACACCCTCCCTTCAGGTACGTACATATACTGAACAGATGCCACCCTTAACCTTCTCTTCTCTAGGGTGAACAGGCCCAGCTCCCTCAGCCTTCCCTCATATGAGAGATGCTCCAGACCCTTAATCATTCTAGCCATCTTAGTGGCTTTGGCTTGAAATTCAGATGGTTCAAGCATCTTGACACTGAAGTCTCTTGAAATAGACAGCTAAATTCAGATTGTGTATCATAGGAAGTCATGAGGTACTACTGCCCGCCCCCCCCCCCTTTAATTTTCTCTTCACTGGGGAGCACCAGTACAGTCACGTATCACTGGAGACTGTCTTCTAAATTCTAAAATTCCCCAGAGCCACACCAATGAGTTTACAATACTTGATTACTTTAGCATTGTAATGTAACTTTATTCCTACTCCTGTTAAGCCTGGTATTGTGTGGTTGGTTTCTGTGTATCTCATATTTTTCATTTTCACTTTTTTAAGTGTAGGTTTTCCTTTTAAGGTCAAAGCATTTCATTTATTTGTAAGTCTGTGGTTCTGCAGTAGCACTTGTAAGTCACCATTCACTGTGATGCTGAAATGCCCATTAGGCTCATAGTTATCCCATTTTACTACTATTGCTACATGCTGTTACTTCACACTAACTGTGTTTCTGAATTCTTTCCATCCTAGGGCAGAAGGGATAAATGTCTGTGTTTCGAAACACACAAATCTGTGTTTCATTTGTTTTAAAGAATAAAATGTTAGACAACAGAATTAAAAAAAAATAAATTATATTAGAAAAACTGACCACATCCACACACCTTCTCTCACAGATGTGCAAGTCCTACATGGCTTTGTTCTTTTATTTGCTTTCACTAATACAAAACACATTTTACTCAGTTCAGTGATAACAAAGACCTGATCATCTGTGGTTTGCAGCAATACTGAATAGCCTGATTGCTGTTTTCTTTATGTCGTTGGAAATTACTGCACTGCAAGACAGGCTAAGTTTTCTTGGAACTGCTTGTTTTTCCTTAGGCTTCATTACAGGCTGGAATTTAAATTGTGTTCCATGCATTACCATTTCTTTCATTATTCCTCTGAATTTTTAACATATTTGAGTCGGCCTATGAACTTTCCCATCCCCCCCAAATCCAACACTTACGGTCTGCCAGTCCACAAATCAACTTTCCAGTAAATGTTTAATCAGTCTATGGCAGAAGAGTCTTTTTATGTCGTTTTCAAAAAAAGCATGACTTACAAAAAAGTCAGGTAGCCTGCGCATGCGTGTCCAATGTGTGTCATTCTGGCTATCTAGTATTTGCAATGGGATGTTTAAAAGCCTGTTGAAGAGCAACCCCCCTCTCCAGAATTGTGATGAAACTAGACAGCTATATAGATGTCCCAGTGCAGCAGGCTTTCCTACTGACAGGAGAAAAAATCTACAAGCCTTAGCAGACACATGAGAATATACTCAGGAATAAGCTGCAACGCTTAAACTGCAAGAAACTCTTCAATCAACTTGCATGATACAAGACCCTAAAGATTTTGACGGCAAAACACAGATTCATGCTTTGCCATTTTTGCAGCTTGTAGGTTGCACACTGGCTGGGGACATTAAAAGAGATGTCTGGGAGGATAGTCTCATCTTTTCACATTCTTTGCAGAGTCACTAGTTGATGTTTAGTTAGTTGATGTAATTAATGTTGATGTTTAAAAAAGTCAGATGGAATAAGCTCTAAAGGCACCAATTTTGCCTTAGCTGTGAAAGCATCTAGCTCAGGTGCAGGCATCTGTGTTGCAAAGAGAGGGCAGGAATAGGAACTTTTTGGAGTGGGGATTTCATCTGTCACTACACCCAGCTCAAAACCACTGCTGTCAGCTATTTAGGAGCCCTAGGTTTGTCCCCTACCACTGGGGGACAGGGCCTGCTCCAAGTCACAGTGGTGGAAGCAGATTCAGCAGCTGTTACTGTGGCTGTGCCAGCGTGCTGCAGAGAGCTGATAGCAGCCGTGCAACTCTATCAATGCTGTTGAGGGGGAAAGCATGTTCAGTTGAGAAAAGCACCTGGCTACCCCTACCAGGACTATCAGCCTCCCTGTGTGAACCTCTTCTGATTTCCTAAAAGGTGTGGTATAAGCTATTTATTTTTGCAGGAAGACCTACTGTGCACTAAGAGGTAAGCTTCAGAAGCATTTATTTCAGTAATTAGCCCAGCTTGTTGCTAAATCAGATATATCGATCAATTGGTTCAGGAAGGGCTTTGCAGTAGTACTAAATGTGGCTTCATCAGGAATATGCACTGCCATCCTTGCTGGTGTTGCAATGTGAATGGTCTGGGCTGTTGCTGTGTTTTAAGCTCTGATCCTTTCCCTGTTTGCAGGATTTCACACTCCCCACTCTGGGGATGCCCAGGGGAGCAGCGTGGAGCAGGAGCACTCCTCCTGATCTCAGTAAGCATGAGATGGCCATCTTGGGCAGCAGGCACTGGCAAGGCAAGGCTGACCTGTTTGGTGTGGTGGCTGCCTCCTTGGTGAGCCAGCTCTCTGACCAGCAGAAGATGAGTGAGTCACCTCTCAGCTGGCTCAGAGGGGTGTATTTACCTCCTGCACTACACCCTTTAAACAAGACACTAGTCAAGGATGGCAAATGGAAGGATGTGGATAGCACCCAGGAAAAGCGCAGGTCCTTCCTGCATGACTTCTGTAAGAAGTACAACAGCAGAAAGAAGCTTCAAACCCACCTTGTGCGCCTGGTGTCAAGAATTTACGTGGAGGACAGGCACAAGGTCCTGTACTGTGAAGTGCCTAAAGCAGGCTGCTCCAATTGGAAAAGAGTCCTCATGGTGCTCAATGGACTTGCCGCTTCAGTACACAACATCTCCCATGACGATGTGCACTATGGAAAGCATCTAAGGAAACTAGACAGTTATGACCTAAAAGGGATATACACACGCTTGAATACATACACCAAGGCTATATTTGTACGTGATCCTATGGAAAGATTGGTATCTGCCTTCAGGGATAAGTTTGAACACCCAAACAGCTATTACCACCCAGTATTTGGGAAGGCAATAATTAAGAAGTATAGACATAATGCAAATGAAGAGGCATTGAAAACAGGATCGGGAGTTAAGTTCAAGGAATTTATCCAATATTTGTTAGATTCCCATCGCCCAGTAGGAATGGACATTCATTGGGAGCAAGTCAGTAAGCTTTGCTATCCCTGCCTCATCAACTATGATTTTATAGGAAAGTTTGAAACCCTGGAAGAAGATGCCGATTACTTTTTGCAGCTGGTTGGTGCTCCAGCAGAGCTGAAGTTTCCTAAATTCAAAGACAGACATTCCTCTGATGAGAGAACAAGTGCAGAAGTAGTGAGGCAATACTTGAAAGAATTGTCTAAGGAGGAAAGACAGCTGATCTATGACTTCTATTACTTGGATTACTTAATGTTCAATTATACATCACCAACTGTATAGCACCAGAATAGCTTCAGGCTTCTATTAGATATTTATCATTTTGGTATTCAAAACAACTACTTTGATATTAGCCCTGAAAGGAAACGAAGTTGCTGCTAAGTGGAGTTTTCTTGACTTAGTGGGGCTTTTATAAGTTAGAGTGATATCAATTGACATTAAATTATAGGAGAATGCACAAAAAAAGACCTGTAAACAGCATAAATTGCACTAAAATGCCTGAAAAAGCTGCTTTTACCATAATGGATTATACTGTGGAAGCGGTGGTGCAGCCAGCTGTTGCATTAGCTTACCTAATGTTCTTTTAATGGTTTAAAAAAAAAGTATTCAGAGAAGCATGATTCTTTTTCTTTTTGGTGTGCCTGCTTTAGAAATTGTTTTCAAAACTATTTTTGAATGTATTTTTTACTTTCTGTCACTTATTAGTAAAGACGCATTGGCTAATTTTCTAAAATGTTTGCAGTGTTCTCAGTTGCAAGGTTTGTTTTTCTGATTACCATTAGACTGTAGCTGGTTTTAGACCTGATTGTTTTTCATTGAAGGATGCTCTTGAATACAAATGCATAAAACTAAAAATAACATGGCAGCTCAACTGCTGAGCAGAGTAAATCTTTGTAAGCCTTGATCTTAAGTCCCTGTCCACAGCCACATTTTGATTGATGCACTAGAGATGACAAATATGACCTTCCTTTCAGAGAACTGCCACATACATTAAAATTAACATTTTAATTTGCAGGAGAGTCTACTATATGTTGCATGCGTTCCATTGTCCCAGTATTCAACATAGTCTTAATTTTTGGTGATAGGACAAAGTGTTGGGGTGGTCACTATGGGACATTATAATGTCTATATTAAGAAGCAACTTCATTGTAGCTGGTGTGACCACTCTTGGTCTGCCAGTGTCCTACCATCAGCCCAGCTCCCACAGTCTGTTACACAGGAGGTGTGTGACCATTGCCTTGCAAACCCATCAGCTGGTTTTGCTCCCAAAGCTTACTTCAGTAAGCTTTGGGACACTGTTTTGGTGTCCTTCCTACTTTGTCAGCAGCCAGCAAACCCCAGGGTGGAGTGGATACTGCAGTATGTGGTGGGATAGGCAGTGGTGATTCAGCCAAGAGGCAGTTATGTCCAGAGCCCCACAGTCTTGGCTGTAACAGGGAAAGGTACCTTCTCTCTTCCCTTTCCTCCCCTCAACTGCTATCTGACCAATGCATGTGGTCATTCCTACAACCTGCAGTTGCACATGGTATTGGAGGAGTGGCGAGGGTGTCCCAAGAGGAGGATAAATCTCTGCAAAATGGATAGGGAGAAATCCCTATGCTGTTCCAAAATAAAGATGACACCCTTTGTTTTCTGGAGTGTTTTGGGGCATCACACATAATGATATAACAAGTTGTAGAATAAGGAAACAGCCTGGCAGGAAACTGATGCGAGTAAAATGACCTCTTTCTTTAGATCCTCTGCTCTTGTGAGTATTGAATCCCACCTCAAGCCCTGAATGAACTCTCTTGCTTTGTAGGGAGGTCATTGAAGATATTACATAAAAAATAAATGTAACCAGCCTTTGGATGTCTATATATTTGCTTTGGGTAGCTTGTCTGTTTTAGATGTGTTGATTAATTGCTAATGTACAGACAAAAATGTGGCTCAAGTACCAATAGCTTCCAAAACACTTATGAGGAAAAAAAGTTTAACATTCTAAAAAAGACTAGAGGCCAATTTATATATGAGTTTTGTATGAATTCTTAAATCCAGACAAATAAATAGTAGTAAATAGCAAATTCTCTGAAGAACTTAGCCTTCACCTTGAACTTGCATTAGTGACAAACTTTCAGCCTATGTGATCAGGGAATAATAGAGATTCAGGAATGGAGGGGACATAATTGTATTGAAAAAGCTATACAGTCTCGTAAGATTTCATCTACCAATTGATCTTAGATAAAGCTACTGTTATAGTCAGGGAAGGAGAGCAAAAGAAGTTATTAGCAAAATTTTGGCTTCTGTAAATGAGAGGGAAAATGACACTGATTTGCATGCATCTGTGGACATAGACATCAGGTGCCTGGACTCTCATCTTGAAAAATCTGGTATGGTTTGCATTTGTGATTTAAAAGGAGAGGACACTGCATAAGCATGTATACGCACAGAAGCATAATTGGTTTAGCCACGCTGTTGTACTACGGCTCTAGTGAAAGTAATTTAACTTCTTTGTATGCTCAACTTCAAATTTCATAGGCCCTAACTGCACTTAAAAATTCATTTTTTTTACGTCTAACCCAGACTTCTGTAAAGAAGAGCCTCTCCATAGTCGTCTTCAGCTACCTAGGGATTCAGATGATCTCAGTAGCAGAATCTAGATTGTACTTTGCCTCATTAACCACATTTTGAAAATCACCAGCCTGCTTTGCCAGGAATTAAGTTACATGATTTAAAATTAACATAAGAGTTTAGCATAATTGAAGTGGGACTGTGATATCTGACTTATGGGATTATAAGAGATAAAGGCATAATTTGCAGTACAAAAGATAACCTCTATTTTTAAAAGTAAATTTTAAAAGGTCAAAGTGTGAGATTGGGTTGTAACTTCACTTATGTTTTGTAAGACTGCTAGGCAAATCCAAAACATGAAGGTCATCCACTGTAAGTAGTATAAAATCCCACCTCCACAACTGTGCACAGATGTTTGTTTTACTCAGAAAATTATATTGAACATATGCGGAAGAAGAATGAAAACATACTCTGCAACATTCGGTGCAATTACACTTATAGTAGAGATCAGCTGTGGCATGCAGAGGGGCTTCATTACAGTAAATGCTTTTTAGTTATGAACTTTTCTTCATTTGAAGATCTCTAAGCACTTCTCTAATGTAGGTTGGTTGTCAGGGCACGTCAAATGTGCTATAAAGGCATTACAGTGAGTCCATGGGAGGGCTGGAGCATGAGGAGAGTGCTCTCTCGTCTATTCCAAACACCAGGCAGTCGTACTCCCCTCCTGAAACAAAAGCTTGATTTTTGGAAACTAAAGTTCCATATTTGCCTTTCTTTTAAAATTATTCAGTATTAATAAATAAAATAAATTTTAATTATTTTAACAAAAAAGTAAAAGTAATTTTAATAAAGATAAAATAAAAAGAAATAAAAAAAAAAATGCATTAAACTGCATCAGTCTGTATTCTCAAGTTATGATATATTAGTCAGCATAAGTCAGGTTCATTTTTCCAGGTAAGGTTTGGCTTGCAAAGCTCTGACACAGCCATTACACCCATCTCTTCTGAAAACACCAGTAAACTTGCTGAAAAGTCAGAGGTATGCAGCCAAAGTGCAGTCAAACATGGCACCTCATCTTGAAATGTCCTCTGGTGCAACTCTCCCAAATGGCCAAATTTATTGGAGCTACTCCTGCCTCAGGCTGTTCTATCTTGGTGATGTGTCATTGGAGATCACCACTGTAATTTTGAATGTAATTTAAATTTAAGTGAAAATTATACTATGACACTTTGCAAAAGTCTGAGAGGAAAATATTTTACTAGAGCTTTGTATTATATATATAGGTTATATAGAAAACTCTTTGTTGTATGTCCCTGCAGGCTAACGATACATCAGGTAAGTCTTTTTAACTGTAATGTTAATACCAGTTTATTTTGGCTTCACACCATAAATTATTACACTTTATTAAAAAAACAGATGCACCTGTACTGTATCAACCAATTCATTTACAGTTCTAGAGGGCAAGGTAGAACACAAACTACTGAGGAGTGCAACTAACTGACTCAGCAAAGGGAAATCTGTCCATAACCCCAGATACCTGGGATTGATTTGCTTTCTGCAACGTGTGATGTGGATGGGTGGAGGAGACATTCATATTATTTATTTTAATAAGAATGTTTTAGATTAAATTTGGTATTCCTAAAAATGTCTATTTTGAGGGAGAACTGTGGAGGTCTTGGCACTGTAACTTACTGAAGTGAGTCCCACAAGTTTCTTGTATGTTAGATTGTGTCTGGAGTAACAGGCTTGGACTTCAGAGACCTGGATCTTCCTCCAAATTCTGCAACTTTATGGATATGTTGGACAAACATGAACTGCTCCCTGACTCAGTTTCCCCACTAGTAAAGTGGTCATGTGAATGAAATACAATGATACCACGTGCCTTCTACTAAAATCATTGAACTATGTGGATGAATAGCTGTGGTTAGAAATTAGGTATTAATATGTAATTTAATTCATGGGATGTTCATGGCCTTTCTTTATATTTTCCTTCCAATGGTTTGGAGGAAGCTGGGGACTTCCCAGCTTCATTCCAAATGAGAAGGGTGGAATATTCACCTCTGTTCTGGGCAGCTGGCAGCCTTAAGAATGCAAGCTCTGTTTCAAAACGCTGTGAATCTGCCAAGCTTGCCCAAGCACTGCCTCAACATAAAATGAGTGCCAGGTTTTCTGAACAGGGGAAAATGCCCCTCCAGTTCCTTTTGTACAGAGAAAGGCAGAGAGAGACAGAATGAGAATCTTGCTGTCTCATTTTATTACAAGCCCAAATAAAGATAAGCTATTTTATTTCTGTGCAGTAGCCCTAAATAAAATGATGCTCAAGAGTTCCACAGAAGAAGTGGATCCCCTACATGTATGCAAACTCCTGCCTTCTCCCAAACACCAGGGCTGCGTAAGCCAGCACCGACAGCTGTGTTCCCCCAGCCCTTCCCAAGGCCCTACCAACCCTTGCGGCAGTCTCCCCCTGCTAGGGATTCTCAGGATTTATCTCCTACTAGCATAGCCACTTTTTCTATGGCTCTATGGAGGCTGCTAATGACAAGGTGATTGTATTGATACAGACTGCATTACTGCCTTCTGTTTGTCTTCAGAAAGTGATGAGTGGAAAGAGTCCTTACAAAAGGAAAAGGGAAAAGCTCAAAGTCATGGCGGTAAGCTTTTTTCTCTTTTGATATATGTAATTATTACTTCCTTTCCTCTGTTCTCTCACATACAATTTCCCTCCCTCTTTAAGTATAATGGCACAAATGGGTGAGACCAATTGCCGGTTCTCTCTGAGATGTCAGGTATAAGTCAGCTCAAGTCCATCATGCCTATGTTAATATGGCACTGAGGCTACACTAATAAGCCTTCCAGAGAATATGGTATTGTCAGTCACCATCTGTGCACACATACCTGTCTTGTTCTTCTCATGCAGAAATTTCTCCTATCTCACAGGTTTTTTCCTCAAATTACTTCCAGAAACCACTTTCCACAGAACCTCCCAATTTTCCAAGATTTGCAAATTTGAGATGTCCAATATAAATTGCATTCAAGAAACAGCATTATGAGACATAAAGTGTAGGAGCGGAGCAGGTTTATCTGGGCCTTTCAGCACACAAAGATGTAAATCAACACTCAGTGGATTGTAAATACATGTCAGTAGGATATTAAATGCTAAAAGTTTCATTTTCCCAAGGTAGTTACTTGGGTGTATAAACTGGATGTAAGCAGACTAGCACTTGCCTATTAAATTTTCTCATTCTTGATAAAAGCAAACACAGAGTCAGATTTTTAAGTTTTAGGAATTATGAATCAGAGTTCATCTGAGAAACAATGCATGTTCAGAGAGCCAAGTTCAACTACATGGCAGGTCCCTCCCTACAAACTTACATAAATGCATGTGTAAATGCATGCACATGTTTTATGAATGCACATGTTCACATACAATATATGTACATTCATTCATAACATTCAGCCAGATGTCTTTCAACAGTGGTAGTGGCAGCTACTTAGTCCTGCATTTGACTTTAAAGATC